>NC_133754.1:25957500-27307500 GCF_036562045.2 Rhinolophus sinicus | reverse complement strand
ATGTGTACTATTATTATCTCCCCTTAATAGAGAGTTACCTGGCACTCTCCTTCTTCTGGATGTGAAAAGTGCAGGACAGGGATAAAGAAGAGGTACAGGTAATGTGACAGCTTGCTAGGGCTGCTTCGGTGCCCAGGTAGCTGTGTCATGGAAAGTTCTGATGCTGCATCCAGACACCCAAGGAAAAGAGGCTACAGTGAGTTATCAGCAGCAACCAGGGGATTTGCCATCCTGGTTAGAGGGTAAAATGTGTTAGTCCCACTAATTATTGAGTCCTCCAATTTAATGTGTCGCAATAATCAAATTCTCCCTTTACCTCAGTTTGCCTTGCAGAGGCAGTAATCATTTATTCATTCTACTCTGCCTCTGCAGGTTGTCAGGACACAATATGTTCCTAATTTAAAGTCCTTTAAATGCAGGTATCATGGAAACATAAAACATTTAAATTCACTCATGTAAGGTAGCATCATAAACCCAGTTAGAAGAATCAACAAATGAGGAACTACAGCTCAAAAGCGTTATTGCTCTCCACTTGCTGTTCTGAAGATGTTTTAGTTCTGGAGAAAAGAATTTATTTCTCCCAAGAAGCAAAACACGGCTTATAATATGAGTGCTCATGGCACACACACTTGAGAAATAATCACGTGTTTGCAATAAAAGCACTGAGTCAGAATCTCACTACTTATGCCTAATAGTCAGGGTGCTCACAAATCCCCCTGCACACAGCTGCTTCTGCTGCAACTATTTAAATTTAGTAAGACAGTAACTGTCCCATGAGTTGGTTTCCTGATCACGGACTGCTTCAAAAGTGTGGGAATGAGCATACCGTTAGTAATGAGTTAACTGCTAAAAAATTGTTCAGCATCTGAGCCTTCGGGTTGCCAAGAACCACTGTGTGTTCTTGATTGCTGGCTGAAATTCTGGAGCAGATGAAGGAAAATGAGGAAGAAGAGTCCTGCACTGATATCAGATGAGGCAGGTGCTGAAATGACTAATGAGTGGAAGTCACATACAATCCCTTCAACTCAGCAAACATTTCGGTTTCGTGGAGATAACTAAAAAAGGGGGGGGGGGACCCCGGCACATTTTGAAGTCTAATCGTTAAATGGGCAACTGTAGATACTTTAGGCTAGAAATTCAGAAGTTTCCTCCTCTCGATATTGGTATGTGGTCTGTGAGCATTTAGGTTATTGCACATTTATAATAGAAAAGAGGAAGTTGTCTGGTTTGACCATAGGGACAGTCTCAAATTTCACTGGTCTTCGTAGCAAAGCATAACAGTTTGGCTTCCATTGTGCTCCTTCTTCAGCAGGTACTATTTGCACTAAATGTTACTGTTATAATTACTCTGTTTTGGGACAGATTCATAACCATGGCTGTGAGAACACCCATGGCTGTGGGGTGCTGGGTATCAAATGGGGTGATTTCTGGGCTCTGGTATTACCATTCTCATGTGGCTCCCTGATTTCAACCTACCCTCTCATATTTCTGTGCCTTTATATAGAATTTCCTCAATTTTAAAATAGTCTGCTTTCAAATTTAATTGTTTCATGAGGCTGGAGTTTTTCTTTCTTGTTGGAGAAGAAGAAACAAGGACATTTCAATGTGTTCTTTTGCACTCTGTTAGGATATAGTTCATTTTCTATTAAACCATCTTGAAAATATAGGCCAAAATTTCAGCTTTACATTATAAAACATGACACACTTTTGTTAAGTATGCCCTTGTCTTGATGTCCTTCGGAGAATTGTTTAGGAAATTACTTTTGCTGGCATACTTCCTCTCTCACAGCACCCTTGGGAATATTACTGCATGGAAATGGGAGGGTAATGACCCAACCTCGTCTTAGAATCCTTAAGAAACAATTTTCAAAGATGTTTAATTACAAAGAATACCCACTCGTACACAAACAAATATTTCCTCAGTTAGAGTCTAACCATGTGTTGTCATTGGTATTATGTTCATACCAGTAATTCCTAGACTTTGGGGATAACTGCAAAGCAGACGGTGCCTACTGGTCTAGGAGCAGAGTCGCTGAGCCATCATCTTCCTGACAGGCTAGAGTACACTCCTGAGGGTTCTTCATTTTCAGACTTTTAACAGCTGGTGATTTGCTCTCAAGTCACAAGGAATTGTAGAAAAGCAGCTTCATTTTTTCCCCAGGCAAAGCAGTCTCCTCTCCTCTGAAATCATTGTCTGAGTTTTTTTTTTTTTTTTTTAATTTCCAAGAATATCATATTAGAAGAAATAGTGGCTGGGATTTATATATCACTTTACTCCTTGCACAGCACATTCCCACATTTAATTCACATGAAATTACTAGGCATTAATTATTATTATTTGGTATCATTATTAGGCATCAATTAAATTGTCTATAGAACTCACACTGATTCCTCCAATGGTCATTACCTTACAAACTCCATCCCTCCCTTTGAAGAATTACTTTCTTTTTCCATCCATACACAAGTGTTCCAAATCATCCAATTTTTTTCATGACTCCGACTCTCTGGTTTGGTAATTGTTAATGGTTGGTCACGTGACCCAAACCAATCAAAGTCCTTCCTTGGAATTTTATTTTCAATGTTAGGTGTGTGCATGGTGGGCAGGTCAATAAGTGGATATAAAGAAATTCTAGAGCTGCTGACAGCATTGTGGAATAAGGTGTTTTCAGAGACTG
Source organism: Rhinolophus sinicus (assembly GCF_036562045.2). Classification (NCBI taxonomy): domain Eukaryota; kingdom Metazoa; phylum Chordata; class Mammalia; order Chiroptera; family Rhinolophidae; genus Rhinolophus; species Rhinolophus sinicus. The sequence goes on along the minus strand of NC_133754.1, from coordinate 27,304,825 downwards.
AAATCAGTGTGCAGAGAAAGACTCAGATAAATAAACTTGGCAGAGAGAAAGACCCTACCTACAGTTTGGTTACGTGAGTCAATTAATTACCCTTTATGTGTTGAAGCCATCCCAGAGGGATTTGATACAATACTTATTCACAACTTAAAGTTGAAAAATTGACGTCTTGTAAACATAAGTGACTTTTCCATGACATATTATAGGATTGTACACTTGTAACCTATATAATTTTATTAACAAATGTTATCCAAATAAATTTAATACAATTTTTAAAAAAATAATAAAATGATCTGATTTTTGCCCATTAGAATTCTTTCTATTAAACTCCTCTTTCATGTTATGCCATTAGTGTAAACTGAACGAGGTTTTAAAATTCTCATTATTTTGATTCAAGGCTATTTCAAACTGTTGTTCACTAACATTGTGTGGTGCTTCTACCTGTGACTAGGAAGAGGTTACTGAGAAGGTCTTTTTCTCACAGGTCAAGATAGGGAAACACATATCAGTATAAGGAGAAAACATGGATTATCCACAATAAGAAGTTTATTTGTATTTTGAAAACATTACAAATTTTATAACTGATTTTACTTCCCTCTTTGTTTGGTTGGTGGAACAAAGAAATAAATTTTCAGCTAACCTTTAGCAATTGCACAGAACTAGTATAGTATACATTTTCTACTGTCCATCTCACCTGCAATTTTATTAATTTTTGTGCATTTATTCATTTTGCCTGCCCAAACATATTGATTTCATTCCTTTTTGCATTATATGCATTTTTGGATAAATAAACAAGTAAATGAGTAAATTAAACAAAAAGAACGAACGAGTAACTAAATAAATGATTCGTGTGGCAGTAGACTAGCTTGGTATGCTTTCTTCCCTACGCTTCTATTAAGTACAGTTGAAGGCTCATGAAAGCAGAACCTAGCAACAGCACCTGAAGTTAATGAAAGATCCTATGTGAGGTCTTTTTCCTTCCATGGGCCAGAAGCACTTGCATTAATAGTATATATCCTTGAGAGGCATATATTGAGTTTTTAAAATAATATGCCACATGTTTTGCTCTCTCAAAAAGAAATACATGAATGGTCACCATTGTGATAGGAAAGGACTTTGGGCCCTCATAGTCTGCTGCTATTATTGGAAATGTTGATTAGGAGAAACACTGATATGAAAAACAAACAGCCACCCCCTAATTGCTCAGGATCAATTTTTCTGAATCAGTCGGCACCAGAAGAACCCATATGGCCAGTCTCTCTCCATCCACCTCCCAACACATAAGATCACCAACTTTTCTCTTAATCATTCAGAGACCACCTCTACCAGTATGCAGTGTGGCAGAGGGATATTGCATTGTGAGAAGTTTAGGTACCTAAAAAAAGAGTTTCATTGCCTCTGTTCGTCTTTTCACAGTAAATTTCTACTGATCACAGTGCAGGCTAAGAATGAGTAACTCTTGGATCACAAGCTGACCCCTGGTCCAGTTGGCCATGTCCAAGGAAGGGTGTATGGGACCCGGCATACATGTGCGGCGGTAGTGCTTGTGAGCAGGAAGTTCGCCTCACGCGAAGGATGCAAGGTGACATTTCGAAGATTGCCTAGGTCATTACAAAGGCTTCGTTCATTGTTTCCTTTTTCTTCCTTTAGATTGTGACTTTTTTACACTTGATCTTAGCCAAAAGGCCGAGAAGCGATGTGACTTTTTTATGTATAAGAATTTACCTTTCTGTGAGTTTGTCTGTATCAATTATGTTTTCATATAAAGTATTCCCATTTCCTAAATACTATGTAATTATCATTTTAATGTCCTTTTTGACCCACTAGTTTTTAGGGGAAGGTTTTAACATTTTCAGTTGCTATATTTAAAATTTAAACATTTGAAATTAATTTCTAGGTATTATTGTACTGTACTTAGGGCATAGTGTGAAAAACGTTGTACTTTTTAGAATTTCTTAGGTTTCTTTTATGATTTAAAATAGGGTATTTTTGGATAAATAATTTATTTTTTCATAATCTCTCATACACTGAGATTACTATATTGAAATCACTTGCTTGTATTGTGTTTTAGCCCATTTCTTTTTTAATTATTACAGATTTTGTTCCACACATCTGAATGCAATGCTATTTGTTGCATCCAAGTTTATATTTATTTTACTATTATTGTGTATTATAAGCTTTTATTAACATAAAATTATTCTTTGTTCTAGTTAATGCATTTTGCATTAAATTTTACTTTGTTATTATTCCTGCTAATTTTTTTTACATACCTTCTTTATTCTTTTTACTTTTAAACTTCTGAGATATTTTGTTTTAGGTGCTTCTTTAGCATATAGTTGAAATATTTAAAAACTTAACCGTGGTATGTATTTTTGGTAATAAACATTAAAATTTGTTTTCATAACTGAAGAGGATATTAATGAATATTTACTTATTCCTTGACTGGGGAAGTAATCAGTAGAGAGAAAAATGATGAAAATAATTACAAAGGAAAGGAGTAATATATTAGAATGTGTGTTAAAAACTGCATGTTGCAAAAATACAAAACCACAAGCTGCTTGAAAATAGACAAACCACTGAAAAGTGTAAAAACAAAACTAAATACAAATAAAAAATACTACGATACAATTTTTGTCACTAGACAATTTTTATAACTAGAAATATGGAGAAACATGAAAATAATTAAGGACACACAGTGGATAACTTCCTGGCAACAAATTTGAAAGTATAGATGGAATGGAGAGATATAGACTGTTTCTGAGCAACATTGGAAAGATGGTGCTACTCCTTTATAGCAATCTATAATTTTAATATAATTCCTATTGTGTATAATTGTAAATTATTTTTAAATTTCCAAAGGAAAAATAAATCAATTAAAAAAATCATGAGATTTTCTTAAAAAAAAGATTTTTTTCTTTGCTCATCAGTGTATCTGCTGTGCAAAGAACAATCTCAACGAAAAGCAACTGCACAATAATTATTATTACATGAAAGTATCAATAAGTACAACTTGCTTTATCTGGTAATGAAACATAACAAAAAGGCACAGCAATTAAAACAATATGGTGTTTATAGTAAGGTTGCCCCTAAATTCTAGGTATAAACATGCACTAGAATATGGGATAGACCTATAAGAATGAATAGAATAGAATAGAAAATATAGGTATTTTAAAAGAAAGGGCAAATCTCTAATATAAGGAGAAGGGATTTATCAATTACTGGTAAGTGACAAAGCAGTTAACATTTTATGGTATAATAATGACTAATATTAACACATTGTTTGCCATATACTAGGTATTTTCTTAGGCATTTTCCATATAGTAGGCTTTTCTAAATTGATTCTAAAAGCAACCTTATGAAGTAGATATTATTTTCTCTATTATAGATAGGAAAAGAGAAGCTCAGAGAGGTTAAGTCACTTATAATTTATAAATGAGATTTGAACCTGGGCAATTTGTCTCTGGAATCCATACTTTTATCCACTTGGCTATAATGGCTTATATTCGTGTGTGTGTGTGTGTGTGTGTGTGTGTAAATATACCCATTATAGAAATATAGAAATAATGCAAACATAGACTATATGATAAATATTAATAGTTGTCTCTTGCAAGAGAAAGAGACTTTAGGGGAACATTAACTTTCTCTATAGTGTTGAATTTGTGCACAATTCATGTATTATTAGAACTAAAAGGAAAATACGTATACTCATTTTGGAAAAAACAAGCAGATTTTTTTTTTCCAATGAATGTGATTGAACAACTAAGTGTCCTTATGGGAGAAAATGAACCTGGAACCTTAACGCATATCATATACAAAAATATCATTCCAACAGGAAGAAATACAGCCAAAAGTTCAAATTCCTCGAAAGTATTAAAGAGTGGCAACCTGGAGGCCAGGTAGGAAGGAGCCAGAATGTGAGCCGAGGACTGCCCCCAAGAGCCAGGTGAAAGGTGTATACTGACCAAGAAGGCAAGTGGTTCAGGAATAAACCCGGAGCCTAACCCCATTTGTGTGGCCTCACACAGCCACACATCTCAGTAGATGTACTTACCAATGCACCAAGTGTACACAACACCTCGAATCAGCTTGAAAGGCTTAATTTCATTGCTTCTGTTCACTCACACTTGTGACCCTCAAACCAATCCTATCAATTCCATCATTGGGCTAGTGGTAAGAGTCTAGTTAACCGCACTTACTCAAAGCATCTATTTTTTTTTTTTAATATCGATTTTTATCAGATCAAAGAAAACTTTCTGCAAATTAATTGAAGTTGGGTACTCACGATTTGATTGTACTTCAAAGTGATTTTCCCCCCTACCTTCACCTTCAGTTTCTCTTCTTTCCACATTTTCTCCATATCTTGTCAGCATGAGATGTCTATCTGTGGATTTGAAAGGAATCATCACTGAAGCAGAAGAGATGTTTTTCTCCATAAGAGGAAGAACTCTGCATGGCTACCTCAGCACTATAATTTTACACTCCATGAGGAGGACACAGGGAGTCAGAAAAACATCTGGAAATTTATAAATAACCACTTAAATTTTCTACTCTGTTCGCTCCAGAAACTCTCTCCCTTATTAACAAAAAAATTCATAGCATTTATATAAAATTATGAATTGAAGCTAATAGCTTTAGCTGACATTTATTAAATGAAGTTACATCTTTTATTTTTCTGTAGGGAAAGATGTCAGTAATTGGAACTTGAAGCACTTTGAGAACTGTTATAATTTTGACTCTCAATCCAGGGCTACCAAAGATAACTGCTCCAACTCTGAAAAATAGTCAAAATCCTAAAGAAGGGCTAAACAAAGAAGTAAATGAATGAAAATTTCAGAGTGACAACTCAAAAATGCAAGAGAGAGGGGGATCAACAGCAGTGGAAATCAGACAACTACTGGCATTCCTTAGGTTCAATTTCTAGAAACCAAACAGTGTTTCCATAATCAAGAATTTACTCAGCTCTTCTGTACTGAACATCATTTACAACTCTGAAGGAAATTATCAAAGATATATATAAATTTTAAAACTTACATTTGTATGTGTATACTATGTATATGTATACACATGTATGTACTTAAACGTGCATATGTGTATTTATAATAACACCTGAAAACAAATATATTCTATAGTTTGCCTTGGCACAGTCTACATAATGTAATTTCAAGGATATAGAAATCTCCACCAAGAAAATTATTTCCCCTGTTTATTACATGTTGAAATCGATTCATGAGAACAAAAGGCTTAAATGAGGACTTCTGGGGAGAGGTGCGTCATTAAGTTAAGAAATATATGCCTGGTACTGATACTTTACCTTACTAGAGGATCAAAAGATGGTAGGAAAGAAGAAAATAACAGACCCCTTAGAGATAAGTTCAGAGGAGGAAACTTCATCTCCTTTACAATTTTGTACAGACCTGGACATGCCTATTTCTAATTTATCTCAGCTATACGACAGGAAGGTTTTGCGAATGGAGATAGATTTTTTTTTTCACATTTTATTTTTCTTCTTTTTAGAGAATCTAGCAAAAGTGATAAATTTTTTATCAGAAAAAATGTGCATATACACTTTTAGACAAACATTGGGGAACGATTTTAGGAGTTCAAAGACTCTCTGAAATCTATCCAAGATGGTCGGTTGACGACCTGTGATCAAAGGGTTTGTTGTCATTACTAGAATAATGGGTGTTTGTTAGAAGCCCTGAATGTGATGAGTGCTTTCATGTCAGTTTGAGAGAAGGCATGAGAAAAGGTCTGGAAAGAAAATCACTGAGTGGCATAGAGAATGAGTTGGTTTGTTTGAGTGAAATGTGAAAATAGGTAAAACGGAAGACAGAATCACAAAATTGTCATCAGTACCCTGTACAAGTACAATTCGTGAGATGCAATTCACAGAGCAAATTTATTTCCTTCCCTCACTGGTCTTTTAGTGCTCTGTGAGCTAAATTTTCTCCTGCCTATGCATGAAAAAGGGCAGTTACAGGACTTTGCAGAACACAAGCCGGAGATAAAGATCACTTTAAGTCACAAAATCATCTCATTTTGGTGCTTAAAATGCTCAGTCTCATATACAGAAGTTAATGCTTCCAACTTCTGCTGGGGTGGAGAGGGGAACTGGGGCTACTTCCTGCCTTTTGGTCTCTTCCAGGTTCACCAACCCTACAGTCTGATGCTCTGAGGTTGGATTAAGTGGAGTGAGGAGTGTAGGGGAATGAGAAAGTCCTTGCTCTCATAAGCCATCTTCATGCAAGGCCCAAGTCAGACCTAGATACAAACTCATTTTTTGGCTTAGAGATATGACATCTCTGCATTGCTGGAGATTTAGTTCTGGCAATTCCCTAGATTCAGATAAGAAATGCTCCCCTGGCTCCTTATTTTCTCTGCTTCCACAGTCCCTGGGAAAATCGAACTTCCCTCTGCAGAGGCCTGTTCTTCAGCATGCCTCCATGGTGGCCCTTTCTTTTTGTCTTGACTGTGGGAATTAATTATTTTTCCTTTATCCTGACACATTCTTTGAGCTCAGGGCAACAACCCCTTTTCTTACTTCTGCTGCTGGCGGAGATGGCCAGCCTTTTGCAATTCTCAAATAGGATTCAGACGCAAGTTAGTGAAATCCCTCAACTGCAGTGGGACACAAATGAAGCTCTCTGCGTGGTCCCATGGAAGGTGAGGTGAAGGAGGAAGCTCCTGCCATTTCTCCTCCTGGTGGTGGTGAGCCGCTCACTGAGCACCAATAATTTCCAGGAGCTATATCTCACAAATTCTCTCTGGGTTTTTTACATGCTTAATGTGGAGAAAGTATTTAATATGATCTTGAGCATGTAAATTTTTGCAAGTTCTACTGGTCGTTTTCTTTCAGAACCTACTTTAGAACCAGATATTTATCACCATAAGGCAAAAATTATATACAACTCTAAAGTCACAAAAAATAATTTTAAAAAGTGTATAGTTTTATAGATACCATTAAATTAAAACATATATGTATATATTAGAGAAAATGGTTGTGAATCAATACATAAAGCTTTAATTAAATTTAACACACACTATTGCTATTTCTCTGAGTATTTTACACATTAACTCACTTAATCTTTATAACAAACAACTTTATGATACAAGCAGTACTATTTCATCACCATTTTCAGAAGAGGAACCTAAAGCCCAGGGTGGCTAAGCAAGTTATCTAAGGTCACACAGCTGATGAGTGGCAGAGCCAGTGTTCAAGCCTAGACAGTCTGGCTCTAGTATGATGGGTCTTGGCCACTATGCTATACTTCCTCTAAAGAGTATTGGAATCCCTAAGGAATCCTAAAAGAAGAAAGTGTATATTTTATCAATCTGGATTACAGAGTCTGTAATTTCAATCACTCTGTTGCCACCACTCTCAAAAGCTTTGTTTCCCTGTAGCTCTGTCCTCTCACCTAGCAGATCAGATCATGTCAATTTCCTACTTAAAACTTTTAGTATTTTGCTAGTACCCACCAAGACGACATTTCTTCGTGATGCATGAAAAGCCTTTCATGGTCTAGTTTCTTTCAACCTCCCCAATCTCATCCCCTGTCATTTCACCAGACACTCCTCTCCATCACACTGTACCATCGCTACTTGTCAGTGCCCTGAACTATGCTAATGAAAATGTTATTTCATTTCTCTGTGCCATTCTATCCACATGGAAATGTCTCTCTCATGTATACTTTTATAGTCTGCAGTCATAACTGAATTTCCTTTTCTTTTATGAAGCCATCCTTGACTCATCCATCCATGCATCCTCTATCCCTCCAAGCATCATTGCCTATGAGCCACAGGTCTCGGACAGTGTTTCAGGCGCTTGAATACAATGGGAACCAAAGAAGATAGAAATCCGCATTTCCTCTCTGGTGCTCTCTTAATCCCTAGAAATACGTCCATTGCATTCCTTATCACACCATTTTTTAATACTTTGTTTCTCTCTTGTGCTATGATCTGAGATCCTCCAGTGGCCCCAAACAGGTCTTTTTAACAATATTATATTCATGTCTTCAGGCACCTAACAGAACTCTTAATATATACATATATATTAATATATACATCATATATGTATATATGATGTTCAAGAGGCAGATTATTAATTAATTAGTAAATGCATACATTAATGAGAGGTAAATGAATAGATGAATCCAAGAATGTTCTTGCTTTAATATTATTTTTTGATATAGTTAAAAATTGGTACTAGGGAAACTAATTTTAAAAAAGGTGTTTCTGGAGTTTAGATCCAAGAACTTAGAGTCTGGGCTGGTTTCCTAACAGCTGTAAAAATAAATGCGGTGGAGATAGAAAAGATTTGGCTCTGTTGGGGAAGCATAAATATGACCTTCTCTAAAGGCAAGATGAGTGCACCCTTTCAGCTGTAAGACTTTCTCTGTCACCCAGGAAACTCTTCAATTAATCAGCATGAAAATTTATAGCAAAGAAAGACAACATAACAAAAAGAGAGATTTAAAAAGTTTTCAAGAACTTTCAACTTCATTTTTTTTTTCTATTAAAGGCTACATGCTTTGCTTTGATTTCAAAAGAGTCCAACTAAGGGTTTTGATGTTTAAAGACAAAATAAATAAAACACCCTACTAAGCCAAGTTACCCAAGTTTTCTCATGTTCAGTGAACTGAATATGAAAAGAAATTAAAAGGAAGGTATATTTAAGAAGTTCCTGTTCTTAGTTAATCTCTCTGTTGACATGTGTGTTTAGTACTTGGATTGGTTTTCTGCACATTTTTTTAAATTCATCATCTGGTCTTCCAGAGAATTATTAACAACTCAAAGAAGAAACCTGTATTTTTGTTAGGTCTTTTTATGCTTAGCTAGTAAAATACATAAAATAATGGTTTCTTTGATGTCACTGTATCGAGGAATACATTTCCTCTAAGGAAATTATTCATATCCTTTCCACAATATGGTGAAAACGATGAGTCACCTGTCATTGACCTTCACATGTTTATGTGTACTTATCTAAACCACACATCTGTTTTTTATTTTCCAATAAAGAGACCATATGCTTCTTGACTCACATATAAGAGCATGATGTTCTAAAACAAACACACTAAAGTTAATTTAGGAAATAAAATGAACTTTGAAGAGGCTTCACATTCAATGCTCTAGCTGTGAAAAACAGCAGAATTTATTCCTAAACTCGAGAGTAGCATTTCATCTCTTTTTCCATAATACTCTGGTGAATAAAACAATTTAATAAAATGAATAAAAAGAAAGCTAAAGAGTTAGTATCCATTATCCGTTAAGTGTGAATCTTTAGTAAAAAGTTATGTAAAAATGGCTTTAATATTTTCTGACCAGGTTTATAGCAAATACTTCATATCACAGAATATTTTTTTTTTAAATTTTCTCAAACTTAATATTTTACCCTTTAAGGCAGCCAATTGCAATCTTAACAGAAATATCACCACAGCTCTGAAACTTACAAAGTAATAATAGTACACAAATAATATTTCAATTTGAAAATATTCTACTACAAGAAATTTTTACGTTATTAAATATTCTTTTTATAATATGCAGCTATTTTTTTTTCTCTTTATAACAATCTATAAGGTAGGGAAGACTATTATTATCTTAGCTCTACAAATAAGGAAATAAAAAGTCAAAGAGTTTAAACAAATAGTCTGAAGTCTTAATGGCAACAGAGAAAATAGGATGTGAGCCCAGGTCCTCTGCCAAATCCGATGCTGAAAACACAGTGATGGTTCAGAAAAGTGGAAGATGATGGATTAAGTCATATGAAGGTGCTTGTTCTCAATAAACACAGGACATAGTCCTTGAAATATATAGCCATTGATGTTATTTATGCATCTAGATATACATTTTCTTAGATTCAGCCAGACCACAGCCAGACTGGGAGATTTACTATATCTCTTTCAGAATTTCATGACTGAAGTTGAAAAATACAAAAGGTACAGAGGAGTTTTAATATAGATACATTTGACTCCAAACCCAAGAAATACACATTTTCAAATATTCATGAAAAATATTTAAAAAATCATATATTAGAAAACTAGAAAATCTGATAAATTCATAGCAAACAATCCTATATGTTGTAGTAAAAGGAGAGTCCTCTGAATACAATCATTTGGAAATAAAAAGGTAATAGCAAACAAACCACTCTCTACCATAACATTTGCATTAAAGTAGAAATAAAGATGAAAAAGAAGACATTTTGAAGTTAATGTCAATGAAAATGTTATATGTCAAAACCTATTAAACACTGGCAAATCTATAACACAGAAGAATCTTTATAGTTCTAAAATCTGTATTAGTGAATAGGAAATATTTAAAAATACTGAACTTAAAGTGAGATCTATAAATTAGAAAACATGACATCAGAGCTGAAAAAAGGCATTAAAGACAAAAGGTAAAGAGAAAAGCAAAAATGAATGAATCAGGTAAGAACAACCACCATCACCACCACTCCAATACTACAAAAAATTCATACAGTGCGGGTTCCTTAAGGTGAACAATGAAATAGATAAATGCTCTACTCATGTATGACAGTGGAAAAAATAAAGGAGAAATATATAAACACACAACAGCATTAGTGAGCAATAAATTACAAAATATACTAATATTATCACAAAATATAATATTTTAAATATCCTTTTCATAATATGCAACTAATCATATAAATTAGAACTGTGGATACTGACATAAGATATATTTTGATTAAGATCATCTGTGCTTAATAACAATTTACATTGAATATTTTTGAGAAGTCAGGAGACTGTCTTAGAATAATGTATACTCATATTTTGAATAAGAAAGAAAATAATTTTAATGGCTTAGTCTTTTTTTTGCCTTATATACTCAAAATATAATCTCCCATGAGGAAAAATCAACTCAACAATAGTGTTTATACTAAGAAAAGTCCCTGAAAGGGTGTGTAGAGAATACAATCAAAGCATCAGTTTTCATAGCTAGAGAGTACATACTTTTACCATTAACATAAAAGTGAATATATTTATATATGTATATATATATATATATATATATATATATATATATATATATGCAATAAGTTCCATTGCCTTCCTCCTCATACTTCAGTTTTAAGCAGAAATCAGTTACAAAATAATATGAAGAGCAAAGTCTCATAAAATCTGGAAGGATGCATTCATAGTTTATACTCTTTGATTTATAATTCAAAGTATGAGTCTCTTTTAAGGAAAAAAAATGGAGATGAAACAAAAGCCTAAATCAAAAAGTACCCTTATTACTTCATAATAGTGAAAAACTATATATAACCTAAATATTCAACAAGATAAGTTATGATTATGGCACATTAAAACAATAGACTATTCTTCAAATGAAATGGTTTCAGAGAACGTTCAATAGCTGGGGAAATGTGTATAATTATATATTATATGTGTCTTATACTCTAGATAGTAATAAATATTACTGTCAGAAAACACAATATTTATATAGAAAACACAATATTTATCATACACATCTGAAAAAGTGTTGAAATGGAGGTGCAGAAAAAAGTTGCAGTGACATCATGGAGGCTTTTAATTTTCTTTTTACTTTCTGTATTTTCCATATATCCTATAATAATAGAGATCACTTTTATAACTGGAAAGTATTATTCAAAGTATATTATACCTACTAAATATTTTAATTAACATCAATTTAATCGTCTCCTTTAGAGTTTAATCTCTCCTTGTGGGCTTATTTAAGGTTGCATTACAATGGTCTTGCTATTTGATAGTTTAATCAACTTTATTCATTGAAAAAGCATTGAAATAAATCTATTAAAATTTTAACAACTGTTTTGGTACCATGGGCAATTCTTTTGTACCTCTTCATTCTTTTTATGGTTTACAAGTTTACTGTGGTGAGCATGTTATTACAGTTTTATACAAGCTATGGTAAGACTCCTTTATAAGCAGAGTCTGGTTACTTTTAACTTATTCTAGACCTTAATCTATCTTTGTGTTATATAATGCAGATTAAACATATAGTTGGGTGACAGATGAGTGGATAGGAAGGAAGGAAGGGAGGGAGGGAGGAAGGGAGAGAGGGAGGAAAGAAGAAAGGAAGAGCCTTGAATTTTTCTATGTGCATATGATATCACATTTAATCTTAACAACTACTCAATTTACATATAGGACTGTTGACACACAGAGAGCTTGTCATTTGCCATCTTCCAATCCATTCATCCACCCATCCATCCATCCATCCATCCATCCATCCATCCATCCATCCATCCATCTATCCATCTGACAGAGATATTTGAATTCCTACTATTTGCCTCTGACAGCTATTAGGAACACATGGATATGCAAGATATACATATCTCTAAAGGATATTAGAGTCCAGCATGGAATTAAACATGGTATAATTAAAATAATTAGTCCATCTCTAACTAATTAATTGCAATTATGAACAGTACATAAAATAAGTACTTAGGTAGGGGAAGAGGTACAGCTGAGGTAAGGCTCAGAAATGAAGGAACAAAGACTGTCTGAGGTTCATATAATAGGACATACTATTCTTCTATATCTCCTCTTCCATTTACTATATAATTAAAAATAAATCACTTACTGAGTTTACACTGGATGCCAAAGAGGGAGTTATTTATACAGTGATGTGGTCTTCCTAATACAGGTCAATCCCAGGAAGGAAACAGATGTTCTTAATAAGAATAATGTAGAGGTTGTTGTTTTATAAAGGGAAGGTCGAAGTCAGATTAATAAGAGAAACTTTCTGTTCCTCGTATGAGACTTAAGTTTATGGTCTTCATGAAAAATTAATGCTCACTTGGGTAGGGTGTACTTATTTCCTAATGAAGAAATAAGTACTAAACTTTAAGTTTACAGTTCAGTCATAATTGAAATTATAGTTCAGTTTAAATAAAAACCAGAGTACTGATCTTTGTTCCCTCATAGAACTACAATTTAATTTTCCCCTTTAGAATGAGTGAGGTCCATATACTGTATTAATGTTCACTGGGAAACATTATCCTGCAGAATTCAAGCAGGAACAAGGGAGATATGTTTCCCAAATGAAGATGGGATATTTTGGGGGGTACTTGGAAGAGGAACATCTAGAAAAAGGAAGGGGATTGAGGAGAGGGTCAGCAAAGAAAAAGCATTCACGTGTTCCTGCTCATGGAAATATTAGTCTCTTGTGAGCTAGATTAATATAAATCAGTCTACAGAGATAGATAAATTCTGGAAGTTTTGATTAAAGTCAAGATCCTGGACTTGCGAACATGAGGATCCTCCATGGATTCTGATAAGTAAGTCAAATTATGACCACTTTGTGAGATCTTTCCAGAATTACTAGTTGCCTGTCCTAGGAAACATTTTATTTTTATTTTTATTTTTTGTCTATCCTAGCACACTGGTTACTAGATAAATCTAAGCAGTGTTTGCAGTCTATATTTTTCTAACTTTTGTAGGTATTTGCCTTTGTTTCCTAAGCCATGAGAGCTTGTTCTTAACAATTTCTATTTCAGGAATGCATTTTTTATTAAAATTTTTATTTTGGTATAATTGTAGTTTCATATACCTTTGAAGTAAATAATACACAGATATGCCACATATCTTTCGCCCAGTTTCCCACAGTGATAACATCTTGCATAACTTATAGTACAACATCACCAACAGGAAATGTGTGTTGCTATACTTTTAATCTTATTCATATTTTCCCAGTTTTATATGCACTTGTGTCTGTGTATATTTATTTCTATACAATTTTATCACATTTATAGATTTGTGTTACTAGTGTAATAAAATTGTCATAAAGATTTCCTCTGTATTCATTTAGAAGTACATCAAACTGTTTATAATTTGTTTCAACTGTCAAATATGATTGAAAAACCTCAAGAGGAAAAGGAGTATCTATTGCATTTATCCATATTTTTACTCTCTCCCTTGTTCTTCTGTCCTCCCTGTTGTTTCGTGACTCCTTCTTTTATTATTTCTTCTGTGCTTAGAGATCTTTCTTTAGTCATTCTTTTCTAGTAGGTCTGCTGGTGATGAGTTCTTTAGTATTTTCACCTGAAAACGTTTGATTTAGCCTTTATTTCTGAAGGATACTGTTGCTGGGTATAGAACTCTGTGTCAACAGTTCTTTTCTTTCAACACTTGAAAATATTGAAAAACATTTTTCTGGTCTTCATGGTCCTGAAGAGAAATATACTTTTATTCCAATTTATTTTTCTCTATAGGTAAGATATCATTTCCCTATTGCTACTTTCAATATTTTTTTTGTTTGTTTTGATTTTGGTTTTCAGAAGGTTGACTAGGATTTGTTGCGGTGTGGATTTCTTTATATTTTACTCTTTGGGGTTTACTCAGCATCTTGAATCTGCAGGATTATATATTTTGCCAAATTTGGAAAGTTTTCAGTAATTATTTCTTTGAGTACTTTTTTTAACCTCTGCTTTCATCCTCTGCTTCTTCTGGGGCTCAAATGGCACAAATGTTGACAGTTTTTGATATAAACTTACAGTTCCCTGAGGCTGTGTTCATTTTGTTATTAGTCTACTTTCTCTCTGATTTGCAGATTGGATAATTTATATTGTATCTTCAAGTCCACTTTTTCCCCCTCTGTCCTCTCTATTCTACTGTTAGCTCATCTATTCATCTATTCAGTGTTTTATTTAGGATATTGTATTTTTTTAGTTCTAATATTTTCACTTGGGTCTTTATACTTTCCTCCCCAAGACTCCATTTTTCAGAATTCCTCACTGAAACATTTTTATGGTTCCTGCTTTAAATTCTTATTAGATAATTCTAATACCTGTCTCAACTTGGTGTTGGTGTCACCTTTTTCTCATTCAAGTTAACCTATTCCTGGTTCTTGGTATGAAGACTGATTTCTATTGAAATTTGGACATTTAGGGTTTTATGCTATGAGACTCAGTGTGTTATTTAAGTTTTGTGTTTTAGCAGGATTGGTCTGGCAGGGGTTCTAGACTGCTGTCTCATTACTGCCAAGAAAGGTGGAAGTGCAGGTTTCCTGCTATGACTCAGGGACTGTGGCAGGAAAGAAGCTTCTCATTATTGCTGGTGGAGCTGGGAGTTCAGGTTCCCTCAACCCACAAGTCCTCCCTGATACTAAAGCCATAGGAGGGTATTGCCTCACTATCAGTGATAATAATCACTCGTCATCACATTATCACGGAGCAGTTGGTGCGAGTCTTGTCTCCATTAAGTGTTCTCTGACACCAGTCCAAGGTGGGGCCACATTATTACGAAATCCTCTGGAAATCTAAGGTAATGGTTAAACATTTAACAATTATGGGGATGTGAACAGCAGTGGAAGAAAAAATGAACCTCACAAATACTAGTTGTAGAAATCCTAGCTCTATGCAGATGTGATAGTCATCACTGTAGTCCATTAAATTAAAAGTAACTGGAAAAGAAAATTACAGTGGATATTTATAAATGTGTAAGAGTTACAACTGGTGCTGTAATGAAGTCTCTTTGATATTGTACCATCCAGAATAGTCTTCTGAATCATCATGAACGTATGAAGCAATTAAATTATTGAAAGTATCTTTAATATATTTAACTGTTAAAGTATTTTGTCATGTTCTTACTCATCCATCCTAACACGTAGAAGGAGCTGTACTAGACTCTGTGATTAAAAAAAAAAAAATTAAACACAGGCCCTTTCTGCAAGATAGTAGGCAGCAACTTAGATAACTTGAATGACTTTTTGAAGTTGGTGGGACATTTATTATAAATAAGTATGTCATAATTACACTAACAAGGGCACTTACCATGAAAGCATACATTTTATAAAATTATTGTACTAGAATAAAAAAAATCATGATGAATTCAACTGTGAGATAGATATTTCACTCTAATCAGCAGTGACATGACTATAGCAAGAATTTTTACAGATGTGGCAACATATAAATAGACAAAAAACTGATAGATAGAGTGAAAATACTGGCTCTGAAACCAATGGGACTTACACAAGATATTTAATTTATTTAAGCCTAATTCATTAGCCCACTTTTGGAATCCTTAATTTGAATGGAATCAGGATTCTTAAAATTTAGTTGCATTTGAGAACTGAAATCATCCACAACCACACAGCTTACTATCTACCTTCATAAATTATACTGTTCAGTTGTCTTTTCTAATACGACTTTACTATTCCAGGAAACTTTTGCTCAAGAAGATAAAATTTGCAAATAGCTGTATTTTTTTTTTTTTGGGGGGGGGGAATCCCTCCACTACCCAAAAAAGACATAGATAACTAAATGAACATCAGACATGCAACTTTTCAATAACCACGTTTTTCCCCCTCAAACTACTCTTTTCTCCCTGTTGAAACCTTTTGAAACCCTTGCCTAAAAATCTCTACCTTGCTGTTTGCCAAACCTGAACTGTTACAGCATAGTCTTTATGTAATCCTAATCCACCTCCACAATGAAAGATCCACCTTAAGCCACACTTTCAAACCTCATAAAAATTCCAACATTGCCCTTTACTCTTGAAGAAGCTACTAAGAGTCTATCAAGATAATGCAGTCTCTCACCTTGGAAAACAATGAAATCAGCTTTGTCTTTTTAATAGTTTGTTTTAGTGGCATTTTTAGTGAGACAGCACTCTGTAAATTTCTAAAAACTAATAGGAAAATTATATACTTTTGAAATAGGATATAGGATTTTCACATTAAAAAAACAACACAATACAAAACAAACAAACAAAAAAAAGCTTCACATGGTGACTGCTGTAGTATAAAAGAGAAGGAAATAAAACTTAAGCTGCACTATGAACACTACAGATTGTCGTAAAATAAACTGACAACAACCCCCAGCCTTATCTCCCCTCTTCTTTTTATCTTGATGGCAATGGAATTGGAAAGTATTTAATAGAAACTGCCTCTCGTCATCCTGAATGGCGAAAAGAGAGTCTTTTATATGTTTACCATATGTCAGGATTAAGAAAGATTTGAAAGCCCCTCAACCACAAGGTTGCCTGGACAATACCCTATCCCATAAGGGGTAGGATGAAAGACATATTAGGAGATGGGTTCTGCTTGCAAATGGGATTGGAGAATTTCAGGGAAAGCATGAGTTATCCTCTTACAATGTGAGCTCATTTCTAAGAGTACTAGACAGCAATAAGCCACAGCTTTCTCTGACCAAGGAACTGGCTGCAACTGGGGCCCTCACCACTGCCCATTCACGAGCTTAGAGCTATTTGCCACCCTTTAGAGAGAGTGGTGGCATATGAACCTCTTCCTTTTGTGCAAAAGTGTGCAATTCCTGGGAGAGAGAGTGGCACGGCACAGCCTGTGCAGTGTAGAAAAGGGATAGTATGGAAAAGATAACTGGAGGGGAGGGATGGAGACATCTGGAAAAAGGCAGGACTCACATAGGACGATGCCTCTTTCAAGTACCTCTCTTTGCGAGGCAGACCAAAGACTTACTGTCTATTTCTCCCATACTGTGCTCTTCAATAAAAGAACTTCATACCTTCCCGTTATTATCTGGAGTGTGTCTTGTTTAGGGGAAAATGGTGAGGATAGCAAGAGGTAGGCATGGAAGGAGACACAAGTTTTGTTCAATTATTGTGTAGGGACCAGGGGCTGGAAGAATAGAACGGCATCATCTCTTTCTCTTCTATGTCATCACAACAGTGAAAGCCTTACCTTTGGCCACATCATGTATTAGAAGTTCTTGGCCCATGAAGGGGTTTGGTGCAATAGACGGAGAGGGTAAGTTTGGAGGCTGTTCATTTACACATTTAACAGATACGTAGGGATTATTATCTGCTAGATACAGTGCTTTTGGTGGTGAACAAATTGGTAAGCAAATAGGTATTGTTCCTGCCCCACAGAGCAAGTCGAGTGTAGAAGATGAATGTTAATCAAGCAATTGGACAGGTAAGTGTAAATTTACATACCAGAGAAGGGCAGCCACAGTGCTCTTCCAGAAATTCCACAGGTCACAGTCAGGGAGGTTGGGAAAGGCTCCCCTGGGAAATATGATTGATCTGGGACCTAAACAAAAAGGAGAAATTCCTTTAGCATTCATGGCATCTTAGAATCGTGAATCATATAATTTGAACCCTAGCTAAAGTCTAAGGGTTTTTGAATCTGATGCTTGCTTTCATGTTAAAAAGAAATCTTGATGGTAAAAAGGAATTGATGACAAGACAATAATCAAATGGAGATTTAATAACTGGAACTTCTGTTATCTAAACTCAGGTGTTGCTATTTGGATTTGACACAGAGATGGAGGTTAACCATAGGGGTGAAAAAATTGTGCTCTGTGGTCAGATGGCCTGTGTTTGCATCCTGGGGCTACTGCTACTTATAAGATATGGCACACTTTTCCACAAGGAGGCTCACTGATGTTCTCAAGGCTATAGATATTAGTGTCTACCTCCACAAGACACACATAGCTACCTCTCTTCTCTGTGCCTTACTTTACCTTCGCACAAAATGGGCACACTGCTAGGAATTACTTCAAAAGATTGCAAAGTAGAGTAAATTAGGTAAAGGGTAAGGTCTTTAGCACAGTGGCTAATCAAAACTAGCTATGGTTATTAATGGCATCAACTAGATAACTAATTGAACTATTCAAGCAAGTCTTTATAAATATCTATGTCCTCTGAGATGTTTAATGAAGAAAACCAGTTATTTCACAAAGCTCAGCTCAGAAACTGCAGTACATCTCTTTCTGCTTTAATCTTGCTCTATTCTTAAATTCATGTCAAGGCCATCAAGGTGACACAAGCAAGCTGCGGATACTTCTGTTCTGATGCATACACACAATGCATGTCAAATAGACATTACTGAAAAACAACTAAGTCCCAGGAAATAGTCTCTGTATCTGAGGAAATCGTCTCCTTTCTAGGATGATACTTTTAAAGACTCAACTTTCCTCTCTTGCCAGCTGAGATTACGAACTCACACAGAAAAGTTTCTGATAGGAGATAGTTTTACACAAGCTTCTTTATTTGCCTTGTATGTTTTTGTTTTGTTTTGTTTTGGGGTTTTTTGGCTGAAATATAAAATGCAAATACCAGACTGTGCTATTCCAGAAACCAGTTGAACATGGAGAACTGTTCATTTTGTACATGGTTTTGTTTTTACAAACTAAATATATTTCTTATCATCCCTCTACTAAGGGCTTGCTCCAACGGAAGTCACACGATTCAGAATGGCCCGCATTCCAAGGACTATTTGTCCACATACCCAGAATAATACAGAAGCATCTTCACATTTTTAAGTCCCACACATTCTGAAAGGAATGTGTCATGCATGCTCAGAGACTGAGTAGCTTTCAGCCCCACCCTGAGCGATGTGGGCCAGGTGCCCTAGGAGAGCTGCCCCAATGGCCTGAGGAAGTTACATGCATTTAGCCAGGTTCCCTCAAGGGATCAGATGCACTCTATAAGAAACCAACAGGCATAGGATATTTGGAGGCAAGAATCAGTGCTCCCAAAGTCTGGAACTTACAGAAGAGGAAGCGTATCCTTGCCCTCCTGCAATGGATTTCTCATACCTCTCTGTGACCTTAAACCAGCATTTCATGCATCTTAAACAGATACTTCTCTTTATTGCTGCCTGGAGGAAGTGTGGCACTTACATAGCCCAAGAACCATCCATTTTATTTATTCCCTCAAATCCTGTACAGTGCTTCAGTGACTCACGGTGGGGAGGAAGGTCACTGAATGAGAATTTTTTTAATGATGAAACAATTTATTAAAACTAGTGAACTGGTGTGTGAAGGACTGAGTTTGAGATGTAATCACTATTTTTAAGCCTGTCTATGCGCCAGTAATTATGCAAGCACTTTCCCATACGTGGCCTTAACTACCTTCATTAAGTGAGTGCTGTCTTTTGCACGTTGCATGTAAGGATACTGAAGCTCAAAATGTCTAAAATGGGATGTTGGCATACATGTTTGCTTGGGATTTGAATTCATGTCTATATGTCAAGGTCAGCATTCTTTGTATAAACCACTTTGAGGATCATAGCATCATCGAAGGAAAATATGTCTAAGAAACAGATTTTGAAGGAATACAAGAATATGACACTTATTTTGTAAATCTCTGGCCTTGTAAAGTACAGGAAAATAAATGAAGATATTCACTATATATACATATATACATATAGTGAATATATGAATATATATGTATTCATAATGAATGTATATATATATAACTATATATATATATATATATATATCTTGAAATGAGACGCAACTGGTTTCATGCTGAGTTACATCTTTGCATTTATGTTCTCTTTTAAGTGTAAAAGTTTTTTTTCCCCTCCTTTCTTTAAACATCAGCATTGACAAATTTTGTTAGAAATCGCTTCTAAATTTAAATAGCCTTCTCAAGTTAACGGTTATTACAAGAAACAAAACCAAATGCAATGGAGAGGCTTTGCGGGTCAGCCTGGGCTGCAGCCCCCAGAAGCGTAGGTGGCTGGAAGCAGTCAGCCTCCAGATAAGATGTCTCAGCAGTTCTGCAGAAACACAAGACACCAACAGGACTCCATTACTGGTCATTTCTCCTCTTATTTGATTCCTCGTCTGGTTAGATGCTGCCTTTCACCAGAGGCTTTTGAATTCAGTGAAGAATGACATGAGAATGAGTGCATTTCAAGTTACAAAGTTCGACTTTTCTAGTCTATTGATTTGTGAGACCATGTAGATTTGAGATCGGCTGTAATTGAACATCAGTCAATAGTCACATCGGGTCTTCAGTTCCGTGTTTTCAGTGTCCAGCTACTGTATCCTGGTGTCTGAACTTCTCCTGCTTTCAACTATTAACTTTGATAATGCATCAAAAAAGCCTGTGCAAGAAACCTCACACAAGTAAAAAAGAAATTAAGGAGCCTGTTTGCTTAAATATAATTTTAGAGGATTCTTATTCTAAAGGTTTAGGAACGTGGACTTGAGGCAAGGTTATTAAGATTCGGAGCCTGCCTAGACTACGTTTTAACCCTGTTAACCGGAGCAACCTACTGCAACTTTCTGTGTCTCAGTTTCCCTGCTCATAAAATAGATAATGATACTTCATGCAGTTATTGAAAAGATTTAGACTCAGTGCACGTAAAGTATCAAAACCGTGCATGGCACTGTGTTGGCTACTGTGTTTGATTGTGTAAGTATGTTTGATGATCTTGACAGGTCATTGAGTGTGGGACTAAAGCACTTTAATTCAAAAATTGAATAACATTATTGACGTTTTCATGTGAAATATAAAAATGATTTCTCCTTCTCCAAACTGCATTTTTCTTTATTAGCATTATATTTTATCAAAAGTTATAACCGTAGTCTTCTTAAAATACAGGACTGAGCTCTTCCTCTGAGTTTGGACACTGCAAACGCTTATAATTCAAAATGTGTCTGCATTTCTATGAGCCTTTCATCCAAGTACTTTGCCAGCTGTGTGTAGGAGTCAGGGAAAGATTACTATGAACAGTTAGAGATGGTGTTCAGGAAGGACTTTGTTAGGAAAGAAAGAGTTGACATTTTTGTGGTAGTGCCAGGCTAGAATTTTAAGTGACTCTCACTAAAAAGCACCTGGTTTGAGAAATTCTGGTGAATTTGACTTCTCGGCTCTCCTAGACAGTGTTTGGTGTCAACAACCCACATCAAATGGGGAGTGGTTTAAAATCCAGGTAAATTCCCACAAACTGTCTTTTTATAGTGA
This sequence comes from Rhinolophus sinicus, assembly GCF_036562045.2. Lineage (NCBI taxonomy): Eukaryota > Metazoa > Chordata > Mammalia > Chiroptera > Rhinolophidae > Rhinolophus > Rhinolophus sinicus. The sequence goes on along the minus strand of NC_133754.1, from coordinate 27,283,154 downwards.
CAAAAAGTATACAAACATTGCCATTAAGATAGCACTGCAGATTCAATTTCAGGTTAATCTCTTGCAGATGAGAACTCAGTCAAATATTTGCAAGACCAGGCATGACAACTGAGTTAAAAATTATTGTTATTTTGGTACAGATATTGGTGAAGGCATCCTGGGAAATGTCTAAAGCAGTAGCAGCCTCACCAGTCCAGCTTCTTAAGTACCCACAGCTGGACCAAGCACTGTTGGGCCAAAAGCTATCATAGACAATTGACCTCACAAACAGAGCTCCCCGCATGCTGTGATTCCAGGGTTGTTTAAAGTACCTTACTTATCTGCTTATCCTGCTTATCAATACCTAGAGTTTCAGTCTGAGGATGTCTTTGATTTCAGTTCTATGTGTCCTTTCAATCATGTGTCCTGTTAAAAAACAAGCCTGGTCTCAGTTATGAGCATCACTGACCTCCATGATGGCACATCTACTGTACACTTCTGTTCTTCATTTCTCACGACCTCAGAAACATTTGACAAAACTGGCCACTCCCTCCTTCAATAGTCCCTTCTTGTAGCTTTCTTAATCAATCAATCTCTCTCTCTCTCTCTCTCTCTCTCTCTCTCTCTCTCCCCCCCTCCCCCCCTCCCCCTGCTCTGTTTCTCCCTCTTCTTTGGATGTTCTTTCTTAGTTTTCTTTATTAGCTCTATCCAATTAGTAAATATTGGATTTTTGAAGGCTGTTTACTCTTTTCTTTCTCTCTGTGATCTTATCCACTGTTGGCACTTGAATTACTACTTACTCACTTATAACTCCCATCTTATCTCAGGTTCTTTCAAAACCAGAGTGAGACAAAGGCTTGCATGCAGGTCATTTATTTGCAAAGATATCCCAGGTGGTAGTCTAGAAAGAGGAAATTGAAGTCTGATTTAAACATCAAGTTGACCACTTCTTCGGGCAACTGACACTACATTTTTCTAAGATCTTCTGAGCAGCATTAATAAATGCAGCTCAGATTTCCCCACCCAGGAGATAAGAAAAAGACATGTTTATCCATCAGTTTCTATTCTGCTTTAAGCAGGAGTTAATTCCCTCACACTCTCGGGTGTACAGATGAACCTCAGGCAGCAAACAAGAGATACATGGCTAAGACCTAGGAGGTGCATATCAGATTTGATCTGCAGAAATCTGGTTGAAACTGGATGAGAAGGACACTAGTGGTAGTTGTAGCAGCTTTGGCTGGAGTAAGAGGTTGGGCTGAAAGGATCTAAAGGGATGCATGAATGGTGCCCAAGCATATTTTTCTAGCCTAGACTTTGCTGAGCTCCAGACCCATATAACCAACTGAACTCATGCTCTTTGCCCCCAAACCTGAACTTCCTCCAAAGTTCCCTACCTTTGGAAATGGTGTCTAGTTGCTCATGGAACCAAACCTAGTCATCATCCTTGATAGTGCCCTCTCTTCAGTTCTTCATATAGAATCTCCAATTCTACCTCTTGTTGATCTTCTCCATTTTCACAACCACTCGTGTTGTTTAAACTACCATTATCTCCTACTTTGACCCTGGAAATAGCTACGCTATATTCACTCTTGATTTCTTCAAGTCTGTTCTCCACTGTGAACTGGAAGCCTGACCACTGCACTACACACCTGAAGCTGAAGTTGAGTAATATTGAATGTCAACTATAATTTTACACACACACACACACACACACACACACACACACACACACACGAGTACAGCATAGGGAATACAGTCAATGGTATTGTAACAGCTATATACGATGTCAGAAGGGTAGTAGATTTTTGGGGGAGTTATCAATTTGTGAGGGGTGCAGAAGTCTAACTATTACATTGCATTGTATACCTGAAACTAAGACAGAAAGAAAGTCTAAGCACATAATTCCATTGTTAAATCCCTTTATCGGGCCTCTCATTGCTCTTAAGATAAAGTTTAAACTCTCGAGAAGTGATCAACACAGATGGCATGCCCAGAGCCCTAACTCGGGTCATCCTCCTCCTCACTCACTGTGGTGCAGCTGCACAGAGCGTCCCGTTCTCTGATCCTGTGTGTTCCTGTAAATATATCTTTTCCTTTGAGTTGATTTGGAAAACAAGGCAGATTAATGGAGGTGCTTAGAATTTAGAAAGAAGGGATGAGGCAAATGCAGGGGACAACTCTAGAGAGGTAAGTGGTCAAGAAAGAGGGGACTGAAGTCTGATTTAAACATCGACTACTTTATGCTTTTTATTCGGGGCCTTGCGTTCAAAACTTCATTATTTATTTAACAAACAGTTTTTATCACTTATATAGCTCTTAGTCTGTGTAAAGCTTTGTCCCAAGTGCTTTGAAACATGAATTCATTTACTTAACTACTGCTGTGTTTCAGAACAGAGCTATGTTCAAGTTCTGGTTCCTTAACGTTTCCATGCTTATTAGGAAAAACCCTATACCTCTAGCAAATCTGGTGATTTTCAGAAAGAACAGTTTAAATGTTGTGATTAAACTGGTACACACTAGGAACTTGTGGAATACCTGACTTCAAAGAACACTTGCTTTTTCACTTTTATTTTCATTAATTCATTCAATATTTAATGAGAATCTTCTTTATGTTAGAAACTTTGCCATCACTGGAATGTGCTATGGAGACCTCAGATTCTCTACGCAAACCTGACCTTTCTTCTGCTTGTTGGCATTCCCTGCCAAGACTTAACTCTTCTCATTTTGGATAAACTTCTTCCCAGCTACTTAAGTTATCATGCAATAAAAAACACACTTAGCCTATTCCAAACTCTTTAATCTGAAATGAAAGGCCCTTTACTATACATATGTAGCCAAGATTATTTCCCTGTGAGCAAATTCTTACCCCTTTCATACATCTGTACTCCAGCCATGCTGAAATTTCAGCAGGTATCTCATAAGTGCCTTCTTCTTTCATTGCCCTGTCTTTGAATTTCCTCTTCCTTCTCCTTGCAAAGCCCTGACCTCTTTTATTGCCCTAGAACGCCACATATTCTTAAACATCCAGAACAAATGTTCCATTTTATTAGGAAACTTATTTTACAGAGAGGTCACCATCTCCTCTGAACTCCTACACCATTTTCTGCATATATTTATACAATGCACACATTTATATATCAATTAAAATAACAACAGATTTTTTTTAACTTGCCAGAAATACATACACAATAATCAGCATATGAGAATATATTGAACTATTCTGATAATAGAAAAGTAATTAGCAGGAAGTGATTTTTATTGGTTTAAAAAGTACTATGAAGCTATACTAAAATAATTTGGTTCCTTTGCACAGCAGATTAAGAAAACTGAAAGAAAGTCAGAAATAAACTCTTAAATATAATCAATAAATTAGTAAAGAGAATATTTAAAATTATTGAGGATCTGATAGATTATTCAGAAAGTTCTGTTTGGCCATTAGATTAGGTCTTTTGAAAGGAGCGAAAGTGAATCTCCACTAGAAGGTGTATTATAAAATAAGTAACAGATATATAAGCAATTAAATATAAAAAAAATTTTCTGAAAGCACCAAAAGAAATAATTTTATTTCTCAAAAACTTTGGAGTGGAAAATACTTTTTCTAACTCAAAACCTGAGAGGTGAAATCATAAATTGGACCACATAAAACAGTTAAACTTTTGTATTACAAAAACCAAAAAACAAAAACATAACGTAACAAGAAAAATGACAACTATGAAAAATGTATGCAAAATATAAAATATATTCTAGACAAATGTCACAAAGTTTTCACAATAGAAAAATAAGCATAGACTTGAAAGCACTAATTTTCAGTGAAAAAAAAATTACAAATAGTGAATAGCCAGCCATATGGTAAGATGTTAAAATTCACTCATGACTATACATGCCAATTTAAATAACGAGACACCATATTTCCTATCTTGTTGGAAACACTAAAATGTTTTATAATAGCCAGCACTGGCTAGAATAAGCAAATACTCTCAAATTGTCTTGAAAGACAATTTGAAAATATCAGGATTTCATGTGACCAAGAATCCCACTCACTGGAATTTATGTAACAGTTTTATTGAAATACAAAGATGCTCTTGAGTCCCAAATCCAGAAAAAACACAAATGTTCATCAATAGGAAAAATACTAATAATACCCATACGTTGTGCTATTTTGCAACTGTGATAAGAAATGGGTAGATTTAGTTACTACTTAAATAGAAAGTTGACCAATAAAAAAAGAAAATCGCAAAACACAAATTTTGGTGTGAATAAAAGGATCGCTTACATACAATGTATACATATGAACATGTAAACATGAAACTGTTAATATGGTAAATTCTGAGGAACAACAACTGAGTGGGAAGGGATGGCAAGGGGACAAGTATCACCTTATATACTTCTGTATTTTTGAATCATTTTTATAAAACTAATCAAGGATCATTTTTATAGATTTCGATTTTTTCCAAAAATGGCAGCTCTTCTTCCCTCTGTCACTTTAGACTGAGACAGTTTTTCAGGAATTACTTGTTTGTTCTGAGACACCATGTGTCTGCCTGGTAAATGATGGATCCAGAAATTGAAATATTCATGCTCACTGAAGGTGACAAATCCCTTTGAGGGTTAATTTTTATATTTATAGTTTGCTCTGACAGGAATATTGAAATCTTCATGCGCATATCGCTGCTGGGATAATTTTGGCACAAGCAGAAGCTTTTGCTACTACAGTAAAGAAAAAATGGATGCTTCCAACAGGAGTGGCAGCATGTTGGCTATGAACACCCCCATTTATTTTGGCATTGTGTGCATCATACTTCTTTTTCAGTCCTTTGCTTTCTGCACTTTCCTCTGGGTTTGGCAGAAAAATAGATTTCACCGTATTATTATGTTCTCTGTTGCTTCCTGGTAAAATAAAAGAGGGAAAATGTTGCCTTTCTGTGTTGTCTAATTGATGAACATGGAAGGTTGGCTCTAAACAATGCAACTACAGGCATAACTAGTTAGGTAAGTGGCGCTTCTGATATCTATACATGATTGTGCACCCAATTTTGATGTGTGGGGTTTCTCCCATACAGCCAAGCAATTCTCCAGCACCACCTGGGTGTCCTACAATTCAACTCAATTCTGACACTATGTAGTCAGAGATAAAATCAGATTTCACAGGTTGAAGGCTCAATCCTACAAGACTGCCCCCCACTTCAAATGCCATCACAAATCCAAGCTGTCACCTGTGCTTCTGAATCAGAAAATCCCACAACCCCCTCCTTGGGTTTGATTAATTTGCTAAAGTGACTCACAGAACTCAGGGTAACAATTCTCCTTACTAGATTATTGGTTTACTATAAAAGGATACAACTTGGGAACGGCCAAATGGGAGAGATGCACAGGGCAAAGTATTATGGAGAAAGGGCTTGGAGCCTCCATGTTCTCTGAGTTCTCCACTCTTCTCCTTGTGTTCACCAGCCTGGAAGATCTCCAAACCCTGTCTTTGGGGGTTTTTATAGAGGCTTCATTATGTAGGCACACTTGATTGAATCATTGGTCATTGAAGATTGAACTCAACCTTCAGCCCTTCTCCCCTCCCCAGAGGTCAGTGGGTGGGACTGCAATTTACAATAACCCTATAAATCACTTGGTTGGCTCTGCTGGCAACCAACCCCCATTCTTAGTGAGCTAGGGGCTTTCCAAATACCATCTCATTAACATAACAAAATATACTTTTATCCCTCTCATCACTTAGGAAATTCCAATAGTTTTAGGAGCTCTGCCAGAAATAGGGTTGAAGACCAAATATCTATTTCTTATTATAAATCATAATATTACACCATGATGGGTCAATACTATGATAGGTCAATAGAACTTTGGAAGGTCTGAGGGTAACAAACACAAATGGAAAACAAAAACAAAAACATGGAGGGTATCTTTGCCTTTGTCCTTTTATTCTCCAGGGGTGCTGATCCAAGGATTTCAGTGGACTCCACTTACTTAAGAGTAGAGCTCAGTATCCAACATCCTCCCAGAAAAGAACACAGTAAATACTGATCATTTCTAGCCATGCTTTCTATTTTGACTTTCACATTATTAACTAGACAATAATTGTTCCCAACTAGTGGTAGTTAAAAAAAAAAGGTAATTTCTTAAAACCAAAATTAGCAATAATGTGTATATACAGCGTTGCACGTGGCAATAGCTCAAAAAAGTTTCTTGGCTGCCATACTTTTACTTGTTACTTAAATAACAATAGGATGCAGAGGACAGAAATGTCAGCTTTTAATTTAAATAACATTCAGTGTTTCTAATAAATTAGAAAAACAAAAATATAGTTAAGAGTGAAAATTCAACTATTTAAAACTGAAAAATATAAAAATATTTAGCCTTCCATCTCCCTAAATATTAAACACAGTAAACTCAGCACAGTACATGGGCACTGTCAGAATTCAACTCAGCCAATTTAATAAAACTTACTTATTTCTAGAAAATGATGCATTTTTTTTTTCTTTTTTTGAAATTGTGGCTCATAAACCATTTTATAAGGAAAACCACTAACTCATTTTTTCGTGATTTCAATGTAAAATCTTTAAAATGCATAATAACTACATATCAGAATAGGGAACAATTTTGATATTAGGGCAGCCGTTTATCTCACTTTTCAAAATGGAATTAATTTGATGAAGTTTGAATTTTAATTCTATTACAAAAGTAAATTATGCTAATTCTCTCCACTCCTCCTTGCTTCACTTCCCTAAGTTAAGAGCAGTTGCTATATTCTTAAATATCTTTGTGACAGATTGGCTTTCTTTGCTAAAATTTTCTACTTTTTCATTAGTTTCAAGAGAATTTGTAATTTCTTGGTGAAGCATTTTTATATGAAGTCTGCTTTCAAATCCTTGTCTGATAATTTCAGTATCTAATTCATCTTAGTATTGGCATGAGTTGATTGTCTTTTCTTGGTATTGTGGGTTATTTTTAATTAGACCATCAAATTTTGATAATGATATTAGAGCACTCTAGGTCCTATTTAAATCTTTTATTTTAGCAGGCAGTCACCTGCTTAGGTTTAACTTACAACTCCAGGATTACTATTGTGGGTTGTAGTTCCAATGACAATACAATATTTTAAAGTGTACACTTCAGTGGTTTTTCATATAATCACTGGTATGTGTAACCATTGCCAGTCAACTTTAGGACACTTTCATTGCAGCAATAAGAAACCCTGTATCCTTTAGAAATCACCTTCCTATCTCCCCATCCCCCAGCCCTAGGCAATCTCTAATTTGCTTTTTGTGTCTATAAGTTTACTTGTTCTAGCTATTTCACATAAATTGATTTGTATAATGAGATCTTTCGTCACTGGCTTCTTTCACTTAGCATGTTTTTAGGGTTTAGCCATGCGGCAGCATGTATGAGTACTTTATTCTTTTTTATGGCCAAATAATTTTCCATTGTATGGATAGACCACATTTTGTTTATCCATTGATGGCTCTTCAGCAGATGGACATTTGGATTTTGTTTCCATTTTATGGCTATTGTGAATAGTGTTGCTATGAATACTTGTGTACAGGTTTTTGTTTGAACACCTGTCTTTAATTCTTTGGGGTATATATGTAGGAGTAGAATTGCTGGGCAATTTGATGTAGTATTTCTATGTTTAACTTTTTGAGCAACCACCAACTGTATTCTACAGCAGCTGCACCATTTTACATTCCCACTAGCAATATATGTGGGCTCTAATTTCTCCACATTTGTTATTTACTTTTTTTTCTTTCTTTAGGACAATTTGATTTTTAGAGCTGTTATAGAGCTATTTTTACCTGCTTGGTTTTTCTGGTGCCACTGGGGCTCCCACTGGACCCCTTCTGTGTTACCTGAGAAGGAGCAAAGAGTCCCCCAAATCTGGGCTGCCTGGTGCCTCTGGGTGGTGAGAACACCCCTTTCCCCAGGGTACAAAGAGTGCCTGTGGGGAGATTCTTATTGTAGCTGGATCCTTTTGGCCACTACTGTCTGCTCACCCAATCTCTGGGTGAGAGAGGGGAGTCTTAGATCTGCAGGGATAAAGAGACTTCTTGGTGAGGCTGCTTACTGTGGCTCCCCATTTTTCCTGCCATCTGGCCGCCCAGTTTCCCAGGTGGTGGAAGAGAGTGTCTGGCCTAATGAGCAAGAAGAGGCTTTCTCAGGCTTGCTGATTTTCCGTATGGGTCTTGATCCCTCCCCCTTGCTTATGGTGCCTTGCTTGCCTGGTATTACTGGCAGGACTCCTATCTGATCCAAGGAACGAATGAGTCAATTTGGGCTGTCTTCCATTTGGTCTCCCATCCTTCAGAAGGGAGATCTGACACAAGGGGCCTGGGTAGTATTTTTCTTTTGGGGTGGGGGGGATTGTAAGACCACTGCTACTATGCTTTTTCTTCAGTCTTGGGATCACTAACTAGTTTGCCTTCCTCTTTCCCCTGTTCAGAGTTCTCCTTCCATTGCTTCTTGCACTATTTCCTGGGTTTATACTTGTACTTGGAGAAATGATTCTACACCTTCTTGTCCAGATTGGAAATTTCTAATTGTCTCTTAGTGTATGTCTCCTCCACTAAACTCTGAGTGAAGGGGGACCATGTCTAACTTGGTGTTTTCAGTGTTTAATGCAGTTTGTGTTGCACAGCAGGTAATTGTTAAATAAGTGTTGATGAGTTAATATACAGAATTTGCTCTATTTTACTGCAGTGAACAGAAGATTTCTTAGCAGTGACAAGAAAGCCAGATTAGGATTTTGCACAATAATATAAAAATACGACTTTTTCTCTGTGCTTGAATAGCTTACTTCACATTTCTCTTTTAGCGTTATCTCCACTGCATGCAACTAAAAAAAATATCAGAAAAGGATATCAGCAATGCTTCACACCACCATGTCATAAGCTTCAGAGAAAGTCTGAGAAGGTGGGCAAAGAGTCTCTCAAAGAACTTTGGGAAATGGTCTATATATAATATACCTGCTGCTCAGGTCTTCTGTTATAAATTTGAAAAGAGAAATTTTACTCTTAAAATAACAAGTGAACCTATGAAACAATATGCATCAAGCATAGTTGGTTGTATTTATTTATTTATTGCCATGGTTTAATGGAATTCTGGGGCAAAAACCTAAATGTAGGTTAAGAGTTTTAATAACAGTAATAATGCCTCCCTCTTTTTTAATGTCTCCTTGTGTAAAGCCTAAGCTAGCCACATTACTTATATTACTAATAAACTCCACAAATCTCCATTCTGTAGATGCAGAAGTTAGGAATTAGATGAATTATGTTATCTAAAGTCATACTGTTTGTAAACCATAGAGCAAGGATTCAATTTCATGACTGTCTGACTCTAAACTCATCACCCATTCTTTTTTAGGTTGTCTCTTATAAAATACAAAATTTCTAATGGAAAGCATAAAAATGTAATGCGTGGCAAAATAAGATTTTACGATGAAATTTTTCTTCATTTATCCCAAAGTGTCAGAATAATAGCTTAGTTGATACTATAGGATGTTTTGCTGCAGTGATCACAACAACTGCCTTTTAACAAAATAATGCATTATTATTAGCTCATTGAGCTATAATGGAGAACATTGTTTCCAAAGGCAATGATGTCTTATAATACAGGGACTTTTGCCCTGCCCCCTACTGTGTCATTTCTTTCTTCCACACTGACAAAGGCATTCAACAAAATGAGGAAATAGTGGAGGGCACAGCTGAATCAAAATTTGCAACAAACAGCCAAAGATAAGCGTGTCACATGAGAACAGCTCTTAATTGTTCTGTGATAATTCACTCAAAATATAATAATGTTGTTAGAAAAAATGAACTCGTTTTTTGCGGATTAAGAGAAAATCATTTGTAGAAGATGAAAGGGCATCGAGCATTTGAATAGACAGAGAAAAGAACTGCAAGAACATGAAATTACTTTTTTGCCTGATAAGACATTTATCTGTGTTTCTCTATCCTCATGCTAAATGAGGTCTAGCAGATAGAGTCCTTTGAAAACAGAAATGGTATTAGGTTGGAATTCTGTTCCAATCACTCAGAAGACAGACATAAATAAGCATTGCAGTGAATCTGGTTACTAATGAGGAGACCTCTTTTGCAAAAATCATCTTAACTAGCTTTTTTTCCCCCTGAAAATTGCCCAGGGCTTCTTACCAAAAGCCAAGGCTGTGTTCTATATATGCAAGGAAATAAGATGTATAAGTAGCCTCTCTTCACTAGGAGAACTTGGAAACTAGAATATATTAGCTCAAATCATGTTTCTAGTGTTCACACAGATTTCAAAGCAGATGGTCATGGTAATTTGCTTTTGAAAATAAGCCTACAATCTTACCAATTCACTCAAATTTTTTGAACAATTATTGTCCTGCTAGAGGCAGCCTAATAACATGAAATAGACTCTGCACTGAACTTACACTTGAGCTTCCTCAATCTGCCCTTTTAGTAGTGCCCCAAGGTACGGAAACTTCACCACACTTCAGTGATGGCCTGTCGGTCATTCAGTCTTTCCCACTCTAAACTGGACAATTAATTGGTGGTGTATTTGATGGGAATGGGAGGAACCTGAGGCCTTTGAATGGAATAGTACAAGTGGGTGTTTACGTGTTTTCAAAGTTAGTCAATGGAAATTCCTGGGGACTTTCTGGAATAAATTTCCTGGGGACTTTCTGGAATAAATCCTTTTAACAAAGATTTCCCTAGAAATGTGGATCTATCTGGTGTGATGCGGAGGGAGTAAGGAACTGAGGATGGGGTCTAAAAGTGGAGGGGTTAGGGTCTCAGCAGTTTGCCACCGGGCTGATTCTGAAGGCCCAAGCCCCTCCTGCCCAGCAATTTATACATTGAGGCCTTAACCCCCATTACTTCAGAATGTGACTGTATTTGGAGATAGGGCCTTTAAAAGGTACTTAAATTAAAATGAGGCTATTAGAGTGGCCCCTAATCTGACATCACTGGTGTCCTTGCAAGAAGAAGCGATTAGGACCCAGGAGAGACACCGGGGATGCATACACACAGAGAAAAGGCCGTATGAGGATTCAATGAGAATGTGGCCATCTACAAGCCAAGGAGAGAGGGCTCAAGAGAAACCATAGCTGAAGATACCTTGATCTTGGACTTACAGCCTCCAGAACGGTGAGGAAATCAATTTATGTTACTTAAGCCACTTAGTTAAAATGGTAGCCTTCACAAACGAATACCCTGATTCTTTTCAAAAAGGCAAAAAATGAAAACAACCCAAATATCCACCTATAGGAAAATGGAGTACCTTTGTGAGGTATATATAGCTTTGAATATCACTCAGTGCAAGGGAACTTTAGTCCTCTGTGTTTTACTGTTCCAAGTCGCCCAAATCCAGGAGAGAGAATCAATTCAACTCCTGGAGCACAGCCAATGGCTATTCCCATTTGGATTTCCCACATGAGTTTGATTCAAAGAGTCGACCTGAGGTCTATGGATGGATGAAATGGTGGTCTGGGCTAATTACTACTGTAACAGAAAGGAAATGTTTTGCTACTTATAAAAGCTGAGTGGCCCTCTGACCAATATTCTAGGAGCCCTTTCTGTGTCCCTGTTGCATTTTCTTCACCTGATCTTTTTTAGGTCTCTTAAATTTCCAGAAGAGGGAAGAAAGATGAGAATCCGCATCATGCGTGTAGAACAGTCAGATTTGAAAACCTGTGCTGTAATAGAGCTTATTTTAATCTACTTTCTGTCCTTCCTCCCTTTGATGAATGTGAGCCTCTAGGCAGACAAGCAAGACTTGAATGTTAGATTCCAGTGCTCTGTCTCACAGGAACTTTGTAGGGCAGATAATAGTACACCATAGCCATCAATCAAAATTTATAAGATTTGGTACCGAGGACGTTTATCTAATAAAGAATCAGTAGAGTACGGAAGAATTTGCTGTAGATTTCATAGCCATGAACTAATTTATCCAAGCTATTCTTTTCTATTACCTTAATCTTTAAGTTAATATTTTTTTTGCACATTTACTGTAATTAAAGCACTGCATTTAAGGAGAGAAGTTCTGAGAATTAAGTTTAGTGAAACACAAGGTCAGAAACTGTTAATTGGGGTCAAATAAAATAATAGAATAAACCAATTACTCAAACCTATTCAATTCACTTTGTTACCAGTTTTGTGTATCAACCATAGATAACAAAAATTGTTTTAGCTAGAATTTGATAATACAGGCAAATATTTGCATAAACAAAATTGTTCCCAGAATTTAACTTGTAAAAGTAAACCAGAGGCATATTTCCTTATTTCAATAATGCCTAAACTCCATAAAAACAATCTAATTTTATATGTAGAGGATATTGACTATCTTTATGGTCAATTTGACTATCTTTATGACTATCTATAGTCATTCAACCAAAAAAAATTTAACTCTTGTTGTACGTCAGGCACAATTCCTGGTACTGGGGATATAAAAATTAAATGACATCGGAGCCACCAAGTTGCTTATTAGTCTAATTTGGATGATAGAAAAATGAAAAGCTATCATCATCTAGTCCAGTCTAATCAAGTTATGCAAAATTCAATGACTAATAATTGGGTTTAGATTAGCAAGCAATTCACAGATGTGGTGTGTTCCAGCTGAACCTTAGAAATGATTAGGAATTTATCAAGTGGGTGGCAGAATGGAGGCTCATAGGTGAATCGGGGAGACTGTAAGAGGAGAGAGCATTCATTAACAGAGAAAAATTCAGTTCTGAAAATATATTGAGAGTCAAAAATAAAAATAACAGTTAATCCATTTGGTTCCTGGGGGGACTTGATCCTTAACTTGTGCAGTCAGAAACTTAGCTGCTCTTTGTCTGTGTCAGTGCCAGTCTTGCTTATTTGCTTCCAACTCTAATTTATCCTTAGTGTCTCTACGTGTCATAGAAGGGCTCGATATTTTAATTCTTAGCAGTCACAAATATTAAGATTTCTAAGAATTATGTAGGGCGTTTTTAAAATTCCCCAAAACTTTTAGAACTTTTTTCAAGAGAGGCAATAAAATAAAATTTTCAGCATCCTAGAGACATTTATGTGTCAAAAATACCCCCTTATAGCCCAAGGTTTTACATCATAACTCATCAGATTTCCCTGCAGTTTATTACAGTGGAAAAATACCCACATGGCACTGTGTGCATATTCAATCTACCAACATAGAAGGAAGACCGATTTGGATCCATTAAAATGTGGTTTCTATGTTTATAATGATATCCAGTCACATAAAAATAATACACAGAACACCTTGTTCTACTAAATAGCTGTGGGGAAGTCTTTGACTAGAAATTATCCCAGTTTGGGAACACTAGATTAGACATGAAGATAAATTAAAGATATTATTAATTCAGTTGAAAGAGTTGAATATTTAAGAAGGCTGTTTCTACCAGTGGAAGCAAAGATGGAGAACTGTCAAATAATTGTGAGTTGCTTGCAGTTTTGCTTGGCTTCCAGAAATTGAATTGGGAACAGATGTCTGCCCACACAGGAAAAATGATCTTATTAGTAAATGTTTCTTTAAATGAAACACATGATGACAAAAATGATTCTTTAGCGGACTCTGAATCACAGGAAAAGAAACATTAGACAAGTTGAAAAATATGCCATGGCTTTCAAATTTAAGAAGTGAAGACTAACAATTTAGAGGCATTTTCCTGGAATGTTTAAGGAAAAAAAAAACACACAAAAAAACTGTTCAATTCACTTAAAATTCATTTTTTGTTAACATTTGATGAACAACAAGAAATTGTTGATAAAAAGATTAGGCACTTGAAAGAGGGCTTAGATTTCATCCTTTTTAGTTCATTTTCAAACCCTAGTATATTTACTTTTGGTTGGTTAGAAGCACCAAAACAGACTTTTACTTAAAGAATTTAGCTATTAAATCGCACATGGTTTCAAAAGAGGGAGATATTATATGAAAATATATTTATATGAAAATAATATAAATCATTTTATTTTAACTATGTTTATACTGATTATCTGTATAGCTTTTGTTTTAAACTTCCGATATTAGAGCTGGTTAGTTTTGCTTACTCTGTGTTTGTAGCCAAAATTTTTGTGGCATTTAATCTGTATGTTTGGTTAGGTATTTGAAGTTGTCTTTCAAAGAAGGTGACTATTTTGCTTGAATGTTAAAATATGAATGAAGAAATATGTCACATGGCATTATGCCACCGCTTCCTACACAATATTTTCGACACAGTTGAGCATATATATATATATAATTGCATGGTTGAAAGTTCAGGAACTTAATTGTCCAACCGTGTGTGTGTGTGTGTGTGTGTGTGTGTGTGTGTGTCTGTAATTTTTATTGGAGAACCAACTCTACAGAAGGGGTAAGTTTAATAGTTGCCACCAGGGGGCAGCAGAGGCTGTAGGATCTCAAGGCCTGGAAGTAGCTCTACACCCAAGATGGCTGCAGTCGTGCACTCTTCCTCCACGTTTGCTGAGTTGGTGTCCCCAGATGGGAGTGAGTGCACATCAGAATGGTCCAGGGAGTTTTGAATCATAATCTCTGGTGGAGTGGCTGGGCCACTTGTAATTTCCAAAATCTACTGGTTATTCTTATGCATAAGAACAGGTAAGGAGAGCGAAGGATAGAAGGTACCCCCAAGATGAGTGCCTGCTTTCCCGTGGGAACTGTGAAAGTATAGACCATAGATACAGGATTTTCAGCAGATTATCTGGGTATATTTGGTCTCATATTCTCTACTCACTAATAGAAAGAAGGGTGAAACAGCCTGTGCTGTTATCCTGAGGCCCCCTAAGGACCCGTATTTTAATTGGTATGGAATCTCCACTAAGCTAAAGTGCATTAAACTTGCCTCTACCGTTGATTGGCACACAAAGACCTCTGATTATTCTCTTTTTCTCTGGCTTTCTCTAACTGAAGTTGTCCCCATGCTTTTAACTTAAGTCAGTAATTTCACCATTCACACAAATAAGAAAATGCTTCCCTTTTTGTTCCCTATTTACTAAGCTTTTAGTATTTGCACTAAAATCATTAATGGAGGTTGGAGCACATGGTTCTATTCTGTCTTGCATATGCAGTTTTGTTTTTTGAGGTGGAGTTTCTTTCAAATTACCATTCCTCTCATTCTGGACTCAGGGAGGGTAACTTTTTCTATTAGTCTTCTAAAATTCTGTATAAAAAATGGTCTTTCCATTTGTATCTTAGAGCTTAATCTGTATCTTAGAGCTTAATCTGTAGTGCTTAAAAAATAATTGAATACAGACTGTGGGATAATAAAAGGGAAATAAACAAAGACATTTTTATGATTCTAGATATTTCTTACAGTATAGGGTTTATTTTCTGGGCTCAGAAGCATCATTTCATTTATGATAGACCTCAAGAACAAAGGAGATGAGTAATATAGTTTCCTCTTGCTATCAGCTAGTTCTTCTTTCAACTCTGTTTGGAATATTGCAACCTCCCCTCCCTTATCTTTGAGGACTATATGATAGTAATATCAATTTTTGAAACTATCAATGGGCTGTCAACTTTTGTTTTAAATGAGAGGCTCAGCCACTGCTTGGTACATCGGCAGTCTCTGAGAAACACATACTTGAAGTTTCAAGGCAACGACAGGCTATTGTTTCAATTCCATTGGAAATATTTGTATTTCTTTTTGAGTCCACTGAATCCACATTTTGATGTTCCTTAGGTTTGTAATCATCTTCTTTCAGACTTTTGTTGTTGTTTTTGAACATCATTTATATCTATCTATGCCACCTGCCTGTTATTGCTTTGTTTTTTCCCTCCTGAAAAAATATATAAAGCTAACCAGTTAATATGTGAAGCGAAATTGTCAAATGTCCCTGAGTCAAGAGTATCCATGTTCTCTGTGTTGTCCAGTGAGGCATGGATTACAAAGCCCATTGGCTACTTCTCATCACTTAATGTGTTTTACAAAGACTTAGTGCATGGCACTGGGTTAACAGTAATATTTTTTAGATTTCTAATTTCTCTGTCATCCACTATCTAATTCAATGCCAAGACAGATGAAAATATAATATAGACTGCAGGCTAGCAAGAGAAATTTCTCCTAGATTGGAATGGACACATTCAAAGTTAAACAGAGCAAGCCAGCTACACTAGCTTACTGGCAACAAGAAGTGGGCCATGAGTGGTTACGTTCATGAGCCCAGAATGATCAGACAATTCTACTGTCTCGTTATGGTGCTTTATTGGTCATAAAATATAACAAGAGACTTAACCTTAGGCACTGTGACAGCTCTGAAGAAGACCTGCCAAGGTGCATTCAGGTATATTAAAAGGAAGATATTGGATGAATGTTACTCCCTACTTTGTGAATTGAAAGCCCAAACCATTGAACAGGCTGCTGGTTTTATTCTTCTCCTTTTGGGTAAAATTGAGAACATCCAGAATTTTAAAGAATAGGTTTGGGATACTCAGGTAGCCTATCCTAAGGTCAAACAAGACTGCCATTTCCTAGTCTCAGAGATATAGAGGAAAAACTAATGGTTGCTAGAATGGAGGGGGGTGGGTATGAGGGAGAAGGAGAAGGGATTAGACAGCATAAATTGGTAACTGCAATATTGCCACACGGATATGAAAGACAATTTGGAGAATATAATCAATAATGTTGTAAAGATTTTACAGGGTGTAAGATGGGCACATGTCTTATTAGGGAGACCCCTTCATGGACTGTGTAGATGCCTGATCACTGCACTGTACACCTGAAGCTGAAGCTGAGTAATACTGTATGTCAACTATAACTTATTATACATATAGTCACAGGATATGGAGTATAGCACAGGGAATAGAGTCAATAGGGAGGGGATTACCACTTTGTGAGGGGTGAAATGTCTAACGATTGCATTGTTTTGTACACCTAAAACTAATAAAAACATAAAAATAAATAAAAAAAGGACTGCCATTTCCATGTGGATGTCTTGCTATTAACTTGGATGAAATATGTGAACGTTTAAATTGTTCATCTGATCCTGCCCCTTTTATCCAGCTTGCACTAAAAGTTATTCTCACATTATTCTAACCACAGTTGGCAGTTGCCATCTTTTATTGTTGTTTTAGAGGCAGCTTTCTTTTTCTTTCCAGCGTTATTGATAAATATTTGACAAATAACATTGTGCAAGTTTCAAGTGTACAATTGTTGATTTACTATATGTAGTGCAAATGATTATCATCCTAGAGTTAGCTAACACCTGCATCAAGTCAAATAACTACCATCTATCTTTTGTGGTGGGAATAGTGAGGTCTACTCTCTTAGCTTTCACACTGACTATTCAGTGGCCAATACAAAATTGACAGTGGATTCTATAAAAGTTTTACATATAGGGCTGACTCCATAGTCAGCACAGGTAACTAACTGATGGACTATGTAGTCTGAACATGGTTTCTGTGTAGACAACGAGAGTACCTGTACCACACTCCTAAATTACTGTTGGTTTTTTGTTTCATTTGCACCTTGAAGTAAAGCTTAGCCAGGAAGTTATCCTCTCCCAGCAAAAATTGACAGTAATCACACCTCTCCCATTTCTCCTCCCACCATCTCCTCTGCTAGGATAGCCCCAGGCAGCTACAAAAGCCATATTTGATGATGTGTGCACAGGAGAGCAGCACTGATCTGTGAAGTGGGAGAGAGAAACTCAAGCAGCAAAAAAACAAACAAACAAACAAAAACCTAGAGAGCCTTTAAAGATGACTCTTGCAGGCCTGAGAAATTCCAATGAGCCTGAGACTTTTCTGAAAGTAATGTGTGAGTTTTGATACAAAGAAAGGGTAATTTCATGATGAGATGTTGCAAAAACAGTGTGGCATCTGTCCTGGCTTGGGGCATGGAGGAGATGCATTGGAAAAAGAAGAGAAAGATGACAAAGAAAATCCTGCCAGGAGGAGTTTACCAAACTTACTTAGGTGTTAAATTTAACATGAGAACCACACTCTATCTTTAAATTTAAACAAAATGCATAGTGTGATGTAATTCATTTTTAATTAGCCAAACGTTTTATAAGATCTAGAGTCCAAAAGCACCATTTAAAGTGCTGCTAAGGGAAAGTAAGTGTATTCAACCAACAATTGAAATGAGATTTTTATGCCCAGAAAGTATTTCAGCCACACAGATTGCTCTCTTGCTGAATAAAGAATTTTGGTCTTTGTGACTACAGTTAACTTATGCACATACAAAAGCCAAGTTTTGGCAGACTCTTTCTGTTTTCCTTAGGAACATTTCATGCACCAGAGCAATAATTTTGAGGTCTGGATAAACATGCTCTATAAATATATGATTAAATTTTGCCTTTAAATACGACTCAACTCTAGTTAAAGTCGTGAGTACTTTCAGATGGGGAGCCACAATTACTTGGTCAGGATATACTCACAGAAAATGGAAAGGCTAAGACTTGTATTTTTAGAACAGGAGGGATAAAGGAGAACATTTGGGACAAGGCAATATATTGTGAGTAAATGGAAGACGTTATCACATTTCAACTTTCACTTTAATTCATGACCCACAAGTCTGTCTTTCAAACACTATGTTAAAATGCAAAGGCAGAGCAGCAAGAAAATTTGGTGTATGCAATAAAGTCATATCACACAGACAGTGCTGTTTCCTATACATACTTCTCAAAAGAGAAAGAAAGGTTCTGGTGGAAATGTTAAATGTTTTAGCCTCCTGAAAATACTTAATCCAGCAATCGTTAAATAATTTTTGAAAAATATTTCACTAGGATAACTCTAGAGGACATAGATTTAGGGAAACTTTTAAAATTGCATATATAGACATCTGACACAGGATATTATTTTTCAAAAGTAACAGGAACTTAAAATTTAATGTATTCCCAGTGGAATGTGATTAGCAAAATCCAGAAGGTTGAAAATTTTTATGAGACAAATGATCCATTTTTTCTTTATAAAAAATGTTAGAATAAAAGTGAGTGAGAACCTATATACTAAAAGTGATCTAAGATAAGTATCAGCCCATTTAATGTATGGACTTTATTAAGAATTTGATTCAAATGTACCAAATTGTGAACAAAATTGCACAGCATTTATAAGGCAATTTAGAAAATGTAAACACAGAGAATATTTGATTATATGAAAGAATTATGTTAATTTTATTCAGGTGTGATGATGTTTAAAACAAACAATTCCAGTCATTTGGACGTGCATGTTTAAATCTTTACAGATAAAATAAGTTACTGTGTTTGACTCAAGATTTTTGGTCTTGGAAAGAAAGCCAATGAAAAACTTTTAGAACAGTAGGGTCTTGATATCTTTGCCTCTACTTATAAATTAGAGGCTACTTCTTTAAGAAATTCGTATTAGCAACATTATACATATATATATATATATATATATATATAAATTTCTTGGTATTTACAAATGATTATATTCAGAGGGAAATCATTCCTACCACTAAGAGAGTGAACAAAAGAACTACACATGCAGTTTATAGAAGAAAGTACATTTTATCTATTGTTACTAGGATTCAAGGCAGTCAGAATACACCCAAGGTGGCCTATTTTTCCATTTAAGCCCATTTCCCACCACCATCAGGATGCATTAGGTATTTGCTCTCCTCTGGGAGGATGTGCTCATAATGTCCCTTTCTAACTTCAGGGTCATTGGCCAGGGATGCTACCTGGCTGTATGTGTAGAACAAAGATGGGAGTAGGTAGTAGTTAGGGTTATGTGGGGTCATGCTGCCAGATGAGTGTCTGTGGTGACACCAGCTACCATCACTCTTGATTGGAGAAGAAACCCAAGGCAGCCTGCAATACTCTGATGGTGAATAAACATCCTCTGTACTTCACTCTCCCTCACTTGACTGTCCATATTATATCTATGGGAAAATATACTGTGTATATAGGATATGTATATAGGTTTAAATTTAAAAGTTTAACTGCTGATGGCTTAAATGTAGATATCACTTGAAGAAACTGAAAAAGAGAGTAACAAATCAAAGGAAAGCCCAGGAGACTACAGAGACTTCATAAAGAAAAAAAAATAAAACAACAAACAACAACAACAACAAAAGTCACAGTCAGTGGAGGCTGGGAACCAAATAGACACAACAGAGGCCGAAGAATCCAGCTAGTAGCTGAATTTATACATTATAGGTGTTGGAACACAAAATAAAAAAGGACTTAAGAGCAAGATACGAGGATGGAAATGGTATGGAAAATAAAATGGAACCTGGGAACTTAAGAAACTACCCAGATAGTGGGAGGCTAGTAAGTCATGTTTCAGTAGTTATGTATAGATGAATCCTGGATCCATTGATTCATTGTTTTACTAAAGTTTTTTGAGTACCTTCTGTATACCATGCTCTCTTCTAGGCACTAGGGTTGCAATGATGAACAAATAATGGATGCCTATAATTCCCTACCTGCAGTTTGTATGCATCAGTTATTGCTGTATTCAAAAAGAATAACTTAAACTTCTCCTGCAGAAGTGAAGGCTTACTCTGAATGTTAGCACTAGATATGAAGGAAACAACAAATAAACATGTACTTCACAGCTAAAGGAAGCACCAAAAGTGGACACTTATATGTGATGAAAAGCTGACAGCTTCCTCCCCTTGCGTCTGGACATGACTCCTAGGATAATTCAGGCTAATCTCACTTCCATCACAGAAAGTACAAAACAAACATTTCTAAATCCAAAGTGGAGAGAGGTGCAGAGAATGGATGGGCATACTTTGCTTTCTCTCTTTTCCTTTTTTTGGCCCTTTTCTTTCTATATTTTCTCATGAAAATGAGCCTTGAGCAGCTTGAATAACTTCTGAATAAAAATATCAGGCCCAGAAGGTACAACAGAGACCAAAACAAAGGCAAAAGAGACACACAACTGAAAATGAGCGATGTGTTAACATATGTTTCAAATCAGTCAGGAATCTCCAGGGATTTGGTAGGAAAGGAAGACTATGGCACCTAAATTCCGTGAAGGAAGCATCTATTTCTATTTGTTTCTACCACTGTATTTCAAAGGACCTAGCATATTTTCTGGTACATATTAATAAATATTTATTGAATGAACGAATTCATGAATTAATGAATGACAGGCAACGACAAAGACTTTAGCGATAGCAAAGAAAATGAAGTATATGAAGATGGTTATCAAACTTCTAGTCTTGCATTCTTTCCGTCTGTTTCCTGTCCTATTTCAGTCTTAATCTCAGCTTCTCTAGGGATTCATGCTCTTTTGCCTTTAGTCTTATAAGATACGTTAAACTGATATAATTCTTTTTTCTCCATGACACTAAGATGGTATTAGCTATATGCACTTAATGAGATTACATTAGGTTGGTGCAAAAGTAACTGTGGTTTTTGCAATTATTTTTAACCTTTTAAACTGCAATTACTTTTGCACCAACCTAATACATCAGTAGTTAGTGTTTTATACATACTTGGGATTTTGAATTGAGAAATTTTATCCCTCACCCCCATTAGTAAGGATTAAAAAATAAACCCAATAAGCAGCAAGTCAACTCTCAGTAATTTAAAGAGTGGTTATCTATCTCTTCAGAGAATTATCAAGATTCTGTGCTGTTTTTCCTTTGACTGACTGACAAGTTCTCCTATGATCAATCTGAATTAAAATGGTTCATGGGCGGCTGGATGGCTCAGTTGTTTAAAGCGCGAACTCTGAACAACAGGGTTGCCAGTTTGATTCCCACATGGGCCAGTGAGCTGCGCCCTTCACAACTAGATTGAAGACAACGAGCTGCCGCCAAGCTTCTCGAGGGGCGGCTGGATGGCTCAATTGGTTAGAGCACGAGCTCTTAACAACAAGTTGCCAACTCAATTCTTGCATTGGATGATGGACTGTGCCCCCTGCAACTAAAGATTTAAAATGGCGACTGGACTTGGAGCTGGGCTGTGCCCTCCACAACTGGATTGAAGGACAACAACTTGGAGCTGATGGGCCCTGGAGAAACACACTGCTCCCCAATATTCCCCAATAAAAAATTTAAAAACAAACAAACAAAATAAATAAAACTGGTTCATTAGCATGTAGACACGTAATACTATACTGGAATCCATAATTTTATAAAGGGGTGTGGAATAAGATGATGGGAGATGAAAAGTAAAATGCGTTGCCCTGGGATGGTAGTGATGGGTCATAGAATCATACATGAATGGTGGTAGATGGTCAGAATAATGGTAGCAGAATATGAGAGTTTGGAATCAAATCTACATCCCTTTCACCCAGAATACCACAGAAGCACCAGTTAGACACATATTCACATCAAATGAAAGTCCAGCAGATAAGCATAGTGTGGCAACAATGTCAGAATCAGACATGATTTTCAAATGTGTTACTTCAGAGCTATTTGATTTTGAGTGGGTTATTTAACCTAATTTAAAAATGTCCTTGTCTTCAAATGAGAGTAATGATGACAACCTTATATAAATATGAGAATTAAATTTGTTACTGCATTTAAAATATTTAGTACAGTGCTTGACTATTATTAGGGTGCAATAGATGCTAGCTAATCTCATCTTCCTTTCAATAGAAAAATAATTAAATATGTTGTTATACTAAGGTAATAAAATAATTCTCTATAATTATGACTACTCTTCAGTTTTATCACTTTAATTTTTTTTGTTGTTAACAACTGAGTTCGCCTTCATTGAAATCTTGTAACATGCAGATGTAATGTTCTTTGTCATTGGCCTGGAAGGCATTCTTTTAAGATAAATTATTGTGGGTGCTTAAAATATTGATTTAAAGGGATTTTTAGAAGTGATCTAGTCTAACCTATTGATTCTGCAGATGAGATTATGCTAAAGCAGTGTGGCTAATTAAGTGGCAGGTGGTCACAGGTATGAGTCATAAATGCTCAAGTCTCTACCACTCTGTCCAATTCTCCTTCCAGAGAAACTCTAGCCTTATTTAATGATGTCTTGATTAGACTATGAAGCAGATGGTTTACCCAAGGTGGACTCATGAGCTTCTTTTTCATACTAAAATGAATTTATGACTCAGAAATGTTACAATTCAAGGTTGATATTAGAACTGAGAAGGCATGCTGGGGAGGGAGCCCCTTTGGATTGCCCAGCAACACACAGTAGCAGAGGAAAACCAGCCAAGGCAGGGAACACAGTGGAATTACAACCCTGTTGTCTCCCCCCCGAACTCCTCTTCTTTTGCTTCTGCTTCTTGGAATGGTTTTCTGCAACCATAACCAAAAAAGCCTCCACAAGGACTAAATTAGTAATCATTTTTGTGCAGATTAAGTATTTAACTGAAAATTTATATCTTATTAATAGACATTAATTAATGCAACTTGGACCTGGATTTCACAAATGTGTTGGCATTTTAGATGTACTCTTGTCTTTCATAAAATAGAGCCATCTGCTAATAGCTCTGATCAAAACATAAAACATTACTTAAACTAACATAGAGCTTTGAAAATACGAAGATAAAGATTCTTTAATTTTCTAATTGCTCTTCTCTGCTACTGAAATTAACCAGCATTTTATCTTTAATGGAAACAATTATGAAGGGAAACATTTGCCAGCTAATTTAAAGGTTAGCCATTATGGCATGATTAATGTCTGGGGGGGGGGGGGGGAGAATCAGCAAAGTGCTACAGTGTTACAATCAGTATAACTGATTGTCCCTGTGACTACCTGGGATATTTAACTCCTCATGTTCTTCGATGGATCATAACCATTGAAGATCATAATGTATCTGCTAGGAATTAGACACAATCAATGCTAGTTTCCTGCTTTTGCCTGCAAAAATGCATGTTTCCAATAATAAAAAGGCTTTATCTTTCATTTAAAACATTTTGCTTTTGACAAGGAACAGTTTTCACTTCGATTTTTAGTTTTACATCTCAGTAACTCTTCCCCATCGACAGGCATAGAGAGGAAGGGAGCTCCAAACCCTTGGGATGGTAATAGCATTAGAATGGCGTCATCACCCGCACGAAACGTGTTTCCTGGGAACTGAACCCGAGAGAATGCTTCACTGCCATTTATCAGTGACTCTCAGCTTAGTCCCTGTCATCACTCATCTCTTTTCCATGATATTGCCTTGTATATAGGAGGCATGGGAGAAGTGGTTTTAAAAATCCATCTTTCACTTGGAAATCTTGAAGAAATTCAGACTTTATTTTTATGTAACTAATGTTTACTAAATAAGATGGCTCATTTGTCAGGCTGAAAAACTTGATTCTCTGAAGAAAAAAATCCCAGTCAAATATATGGGCTTAAAGCATTCTTACTATGGCCACGTGACCGATAAGCGTCCGCTGTGGGGCAGTGTTTCTCAAGCCACAGCACACATCTGTACCCCCAGGATGTCCTGATACTGATGCTGTCCTTTTCCAGCCAAGTAGTGTGCCTGCCGCTTGGTATAATAAAGCCCCACGGAGAGGTACTAAGAACTTGACTGGCTGGCTACATATTCAGCTCTGCCAACTAGTCATGGTTAGTTTATTTTTACAAATTGCTTATTGAATGTATTGTATACTTTTGCTTTTAGAAGCAACAGCCTTACCCTATGAAAAAAGAGAATACTATGTTCAGTTGCAGTGTTTGGTACTTTATTATAACAATTCTGACAGAATATAGAGTCATGTCTCAAAATCGGCAGCTAACTGCTCTAGCCAGACCACTGAATCAGAATCACTCAGCAGTAGGATGGAGAGGACTTCAGCCTCAAGTCCTCTCTCAACTGAACTGGTTTATTGAACCCTCTGGATATCTCTTAGGTGCGGCTGCCTCGCTGAGCCTGCAATAAGTCTGCCTAACTTTGGAGTTCATTATTAAGATAACTTTGCAGCCATCCAGGTCCTCCAACACATCTTTACCTCCATTTTCTTGACTTCCTTCAGTAGGTCCCAACATGTGTTGGAGAAAGGAATTTCATTCATTGGACAACTTCAAACCCTCAAATACAAATAAATAATATTCTTCTTTTAGCCTAGGAGAAAGCTTATACCACTTCATACTAAATCGGTACCTATTATCAATGCCTTCTATCTATCCTCTAATGTGACATTACTGAACATCTATGATGAGCAAAGTACTCAGCAAAGTGTCGGGAATATTAAAGTACATCAGACACATCCTGAAAGGAGGTTACAGACACCTGCGTGCAATGATATAAACAGGTGTAGTTAGGGGCATTGAGTTTATCAGTGAGGTGATTCTAACATGAGCAGGGCGTGGCACCAGGAGACCTTGAAGTTTTGAACTTGGACACTTGGACATTGGTGAAGTTTTGAGAGGTCACACTTGAATCCCTACACTGTCCCATGTGTCATTATAAAGCCTTACTAGGGCTTAGGGGACAAGAGAGCTGGCATGAAGAATGAAATACTTTGTGTCTTCTGTCAGGGATGAGATTGTGCTGCCATTGGAGAATGCTGAGCCAATTTGTAGCAGTGGAACTCTTTTTATTTATTTATTTATTTTTAGTTCCATTATCCTTTTTTCTTCTTGGATGTAATCCGAGTTAGTGGTTCCCAACTGAAAATGAGATAGTAATCGTAACAGACGATGGAAAGAACACCAGACTGAATGCTTGCCAGTTGGTGTGATTGAACTCTTCTTGGCTTGGAAATTCAGAGCAAGGAGGGATCTTTGTGGGTTGAAGAAGTCCCTTCAGGATCTGCAAGAGTCCTGCTCCTACTCCTACTATTTTTAGTCAGGTCTTCATCAGATTCTCCAGACAGGAACCTCTCCATATTTTATCCCAAGGCAAAACAAATAGCAAACCTCCAATGAAAATATACAGGACTACTTAGTTATAAATTGTTCTTTAAATTTTATTACAAAGTAATGCACACACTTTGCAAAACATTAGAAAACCGGTCATACAAGAAAAAGAAAAGAAAATATTCCTTCATTATTTTAACTGTTTTCAGTGTTTAATCCCCCCTTTTCTTCTGTCATACACACTATGCATATATGAGTATATTCATTACTTTTCACAAAAATGGGATCCTTTGGCACACAGTTTTAATACTTGCATTATTAAAAAATTTAACTCCATATTCTGAATATGTTTCCCTGTCATTTAATATTCATCCTTGGCATTATTTTAATGGTGATAATGGCTTATTACATATGAATGCAACACACTTTATCTAAAGAGTTCTCTATTGCTGGACATTTAGATTATTCCTAGTTTTGTGTGAGTACAACCACATAAGTGAGTGTAACTACATATATTTCAAAGTGTGAACATTTCCAATTAAAATATCAAAATGATCCTTTTGAAACAGAGCTATGGGCTATAAGTTGGCAAATGGACTTTATACTCTGGCACCTCTTGGTTAAGATCTTACAAAACTGGGCAGAGAAGATGGTTCTGGGTTTTCAGCTGATGGTAAAACTTGCACTACTCTTTAGGCAGAGGGGATCATTTGAGTCTGTGAAATGGACTAAGTAAATAAGAAACGGGAAGATTAATGGTTTGTAGACAGAGAGGTTTGGGGGAAATCTGGCTTTACTGTGATTGATGGCCTACAAGTGGAAAACAATGACGTGCCTGGCAAATGTTTAACAATCTTTGAAAAAAAAAAAAAAAAAAAGAAGTCTTTCTTTTGTCCAGTGTATACAACTTTTAAAATGCCCTTATTTAAAAATTATTGTATCAAATCATGTTATTTTTATTTTGAAACCTTTTAAAAGCTATGAAAAGATACATTTTATAAAACTTCTTTAGAGAATCATAATCAGCATTTCTAACAAAAGAACAATTGTAGGAGGGAGAATTCTTTTCAGAAATACAAAGAACAATGAATGCCAAGTTTCTGATTTTCAAAGGAGTTGTTAAATAAGGCACAGAAATGAACTGGGAGAAAAAAGTTACAGAATTTTCTCAAGTTTCTCTCAAGTGAAAGTGTATTGCAGAGTTTGATAGCATAAAGATTAGGCTTGGATTTTAAAGATATGCATGTTTAGATTATAAAACTTTATAAACTTGTTTATAGTATGAGCCTCTTATAATATTTTTTTAACTATGGGGGCCATATTCAAATAATTAAAATAAAGTCTTATGCTTATGCAAGTCTGATGTCATGGATAAATCAATACAGACTCAATATTAAATTTTTAAAAAAGAAAAATGAAAGATTTTCACTACCCTTCTGATATATCAACATTTTTCTTGCAAGAAAAATTAAAACTCTTTTAGGATTAAAACTTTTCAAAAGCTTTTGGTTTAAAATTATTTTATCAAATTATGTTATTTTTATTTTGGAATCTTTTAAGAGTGATAAAAAGATACATTTAATAAACCTCTTTAAAGAAATCATAATTAGTATTTCTAACCAAAGAACAATTTAGCATATATCTTATATATATCTTATATATGCTAAATAGAACTTACAGTTATATATGTAAATGGATTCTCCAACAATTTGGAAATAAAAGAAATAGAAGCAATCTCTGTGAACTATATTTTCTTAATTAAGATTTGCCTGACTGAAATGAATCTATAAGGAAGAATGCATTGAAAAGTATATATCAACAGAGAGACAATGATTAATATAACAAAGGAGTCAAATGGTTGGCCTTTGAAAGTGTGTCTGTCTAGCTCTCTCCAGAAAGATGCTGGATTTGTAGTATAGGAATATGCCTATTGCTCAGAGAGGTGTTCTAAACTCTTCGTATCCTTCTTCTGGGCTTTTTTAGAAATAAGAATGGTATACCTACTCCATAAATAAGAAATGTTACAGCTTTTCACCCACAATTTCCTTATCTATTAAACAAATGCAATTAGTGAATAACTTCTATTCCCTTTGCCTTAGAACACTTTACAACTTTGTCCTGGTATGTAGGTAGTAAGTATCCATATAAATCTGCTTCTAACATCATCTGGGAGAAGTACCTAAGTGATAGGATGACTGAAGTTTGGTTCCTTAGGCGAGAGGATAATGCGAATCATAAGGTTCCAATAGTTCAGAAGGACAGCGTGGAGGCAAAGAATGAATGATTTCAGGGGCAAGCGGATATCTCCCAAATCTCTGTAAAATATTCCCTGAATATGAGTGGTGACTGCATTTTGTTTATTAGGCTCTGCGTATGAGAGAAGCCTGTGCAATGCCACACTCATAAAAGGACTGCTTGAGACCTATAGATGTCTTAAGCCGAAAGGGAGCTTTTGAGCAGCCCGTCTCACATGTGAAGGAGTGATCTCATGATGCTGCCAGTCTGATTCATATTTGTTTTTCTTTCACATTAACCCCAGGACTCCCAAAGCCTAAGGCATGTGAAAACACTAGGATACTGGAAATGGTACCACTCTGGGTTAGCCAATTCGACCAACATTCAGGATTACTTATTTTTTTCCTCTTCTGTTGTTCATCTCTTTGTCTTTTTTATTCTATTATGCAGGTTCTTTGACTTTATCTTCTTACTCTTTAAATTTTTAAAAAAATTTCCATCTAGGATATGTAATGTTTCCATATTCTTTAAGAGTTCTATTAAAAGGGCATCATGTTTATTTCATGAATTTAATATTTCCTATTTTTTAAGGATAATTATTTTAGTTTTTTAAAGTTGTTTTTGCTTCCTGTTTTGGCTCATTTACTTTGAAACATTGTCTTGTTTTACCGTGTATGAACGGTGGTAACTTTTTGTGAGTTTTAGTCTTCTCTTTAGAGTTAGAAGTTTACTCAAACATCTGCTGATTTCTGACTGGATTAAGAGAGAGGCAGTAAAGCTATGTATCTGTCAGGCCAGCTATAATATTGAGGAATCCCCAAATCTGTAGTTTTTTGTTGGTTTGTTCATTTGCTTTTTTTTTTCTTTTTTTCTTTCAGAGAAGTTTCTCCAAACTTCTGCCTTAATGGGTAGAAAACCAGCTGGTTTTGATGGGAAAAGAGGACTCATTCTTCGGCATGTGTGCTGTCCCTCACTTCTGCCCTCATCTGTGCTTTCTGATCCTGAGCCAGGACCTTCTCTGGTACAATTTCTGTAGGGATATAGGAAGGGCTGTTGCTTTGATTGAACGGGGACTAGACCCTCAAATTGTTCCATATGTAATGTGTCAGCCAATTCCTGTTTTAGTCTCTCATGACTTACCCTACTTTCCACCTCATCTTTAGCATTCCTCGTTCTCAGGAGTGAATCATCCTGTCAGTATGCAGCTCTTAAGACCTGGGGTTTCCTCTTTTCTACAGTCCGTTCGGTCACTCTCCATTTCACAATCTGCTTTACTTCTTCAAAGATTTATTGCTAGCTCTCGTCTGTTATGTGAACTCCTGCTCTCTTTGTCCTTGCGTGTTTACCACTCTTATTCTGTTTGTCTCATTTTTCTCGGCTGATTTCAGGCTGGCGTAAGAGAACAATGTTTGAGGCTACAGCCATGTTCGCGCAAAGCCCAGACTTTAACCTGTAGTGGAGTGCCTTAAAACAGAAAGGAAAATTTACAGCCAGGCTTGGGCAGCGTCTTCTGGACCACTCCCCTCTTTGGTGAAACTGCTTCCTCCTGTCACATCTCTAAACCAGGAGTACCTTGCTATGTCTATACCTTCTTATCCAAGCAACACTGACCCCAGTCCCAGAAAAAGGAAAGACATATTTCCTTCCCCGACATGCTCATTTTCTGTCCTGGTATCACTTTCATTCCACACAGAAGGACATGATGCAGCCATGTGGTCCCAAAATTATACAATTGTCTGGCTTCACCACATGTCTTGGATTTCAGGTTATTAAGTTATACCATATGTGAGAGACCAGCAACCCTGGGTGTGCTGCTCTAAGCTCCGTTCAGTTTCTTTGCAGCCTCTCTTTGGCAACAGTTTAGAAATCTTGTGGTCATAGTTACTGCAGGGTCTCCCTTGTCAAAGACAAATGAATGAGACAAAGAGTGACAGTGACAATCAATGCAATAGAAGTGACACCAATTACTTGTGCAGCAGATACAACCATTTCAACTGAGAGAACTGGGAAAAACACTCTATCCTCTTCTGTTTTTGTTTTGTTTTGTTTTGTTTTGTTTTTTATGACCATGAAGAACAAAAAGTTCCCAGCCTTCCCTTGGAGGAATTCTGCTGTGTTACAGTTCTGATAGCCAAGAAGTTCTTCATTATGTCCAACCTAAATTGCCTCTGATTTAATTTAATGCTATTTTATTTCATTCAATTCACCATGGAAAGGGAAAAAGTAATAAGTTTCAATTTCATAGAAACCCTTCACATACTTGAAGACATTGATTAAGGCATTCCAAGTTTTTCTTTTCCAGCCTCAACAACCCTGGCAAAAATCCTTGTGAAATGATTTTTAGATTGGGTTCCATGGATGGTATTTCTCTCAGTAAAACATAATCTGACTGAAACTTTCAAAATTCTCTCATCTCTTCTGATTTTTCTGCTGCACTTTTTTTTTTCAAACTAGACATGTACTTCAGTCACACTTTATAAACCTCCTTTACAATGTTTAGCACTTACACACTCAAAATGTATAGGTCTTTAAAAAAATACAACTTTATTCTAAATTAACTAAAGCAGATACCATGGTAATTCAAAAGTGATTACTGGCTAACTTTGGTCTTATGAAAATATAAACATTGGTCTCCTGGGCTGGATTTTTTCTTTCATATGGTCACAATTTGGAGAACTGCTGTGTAGACAGGAGTTTTGCTTCTGGAGACACTGCTGGGGAATGGCCCTAAGTGTGCCAATGCGGTTAGTTTGAGCTAAACAAAAAAAGAGTAAACGTGCAGGTTTAATCAAACCCAGTTGACAGCACAGTGTTGGGGATTGTGTCTGGGATAAGAGGAATTATAATGCAAAGCAACTTTCTAAAGCTTCTCTAAAAGCACATAGGTACCTCAGAGTTTCTGTTTTCAGTTAGGAAATATCATACCACAAAATAATTAATAGCTGCCCATGGTATTTTGACACAATTGACCTTTTCAGTTAAGATATTGAGTCCTAACAGAGAAGAATTACTTAATAAGGATTATTTAGTAGGTGTTAAGTCCGGAAGACAGGACCAAGTATTTAATCATCTTTAAAATATGAAAGGCTATTTATTTTGTGATCCCTGTAATGGATGTAGGCTGTTTTTATGTGTCCAGCATCCCTTTCTCATTTTTGGTTAAAAAAAAAAAAAACAACAAAAAACTTTCTGCTATAGGAAACCATTCTATGAGATTTGGATGGAGTGAACCCTGTTCCTTATTTTCCTGCCCAACCAGCATTAAGAGGTAGATACATGATACAGGCCTTGCCCACATGAAGACTACATGCCCACTGGCCACAGTGACTGTTTGTGAACAGACCTGTGATAGAAGCAGTGCTATTTTAGGATTTTTCAGCCAATACCAGATAAGGAAGAGGGTACTAAAAGCCTCTAATACACAAAGAAGCAAAAACTCCTGTGTCAATAAATTCTGCTCCCAATTCCTCTTCTTTTTTTTTTTTGAGTAGTCCAGTTTCATTTGAATTTCCATTACAATTAAAAGTCCCAATTAATAAAATCTATTAGAAACGCTCCATTTTACAAACAATTAAAATGAGAAATGAAGTAAGTGATTGCCTTAATACGTTAACAGACAGCTTGTTTGCTGTGGAGCTATACTTGATGTCCAGCTCTCTTAACCTTTGTTCTTTGAATCCTTATTTCCTGGGCACCTGCAGTGTCAGATCCTGGTGGTAGAATGGTAAGACTCCCTTCAAGAAGTTTACAATCCATTTTTGTTTAATTTTCCATATTGGCCTGAAGAGTGCTTTGATGAAGCTCTGTATTTTTAAACAATTTAAAGTCTCCAAGAAAGTATTTCTAAAAGCAACAAATGGTGCTAGGAAAATTGGAAAGCCATGTGCAAAAGAATGAAACTAGCCTGCTATTAGTTACCATACACCAAAATTAACTCAAAATGGATCAAAGACCTAAATATAAAACCTGAAATAATAAATTACATAGAAGAAAGCATAGGTACTAAACTTATGGACCTTGGGTTTAGAGAAAATTTTGTGAATTTGATTTCAAAGGCAAGGGAAGTAAAGGCAAAAATAAATAAGTGGAACTATATCAGATTAAAAACATTCTTCACAGCAAAAGAAACTATCAAGAAAACAAACAGGCAACTAACCAAACGGGATAAGATGTTTACAAATAATACCTCCAAAAAGGGGCTAATATCCAAAAGATTTAATAACTCATACAATTTAACAACAAAAAACCAAACAATCAAATTAAAAAATGGACAAAGGACTTGAGGAGACACCTCTCCCAAAAAGACATAAAAATGGACAACAGATACATAAAAATATGCTCAGCTTCATTAGCTATTAGGGAAATGCAAATTAAAACCACAATGAGCTACCCCCTCACACATGTCAGAATGGCTATTATCAACAAGACAACTAATAACATGTGGGAGAGGCTATGGAGAAAAAGGAACTCTCGTACGCTGCTGGTGGGAGTGTAAATTGGTACAGTCATTATGGAAACAATAGTATGGAAATTCCTCAAAAAATTAAGAATAAAATTATCATATGACCCAAAAATCCCTCTTCTGGGTCTCTACCCCAAAAATCTGAAAACATTTATCAGTAAAGATATATGTACTTCTGTGTTCATTTCAGCATTATTCATGGTGGCCAAGAACAGGAAACAACTGAAATATTCTTTGATAGATGATTGGATAAAGAAGATATTGTACATATATACAATGGAATCTTACTCAGCCATAAGAAAGAATGAAATACTGCCATTTGCAAAAACATGGATGGATCTTGAAATTATCATGCTGAGCAAAATAAGTCAGACAGAAAAAGTAAAAAACCATATGATTTCAACCATATGTAGGATATAAAACTGAAAGCAACAAACAAACAGGCACAGAAACAAACAAAAATTCACAGACACAGACAACAGATTGGTGGTTACCAGAGGGTACAGGGAATCAAATATATGGTGACGGAAGGAGAATTGACTTTGGATGATGAACACAATGCTATATATAGATGATGTATTATAGAATTGTACAGTTGAAATCTATATAATTTTACTAACCAATGTCAACACAATAAATTTAATAAAAAATAAAAGCAGTATTTTGTTATAATAAATTATAAAAAAGAAAGTGAAAGATTTTCTATGGAATCATAAATATTAAATTTAGAAATATTAAACATTACATTAAATCTTAAAACCTTTTGTAAATCCCATTTTGGAGTTGAAATAATACAAGAGCTAGGATGATTAAGCCACTTTGTCAAATTCATACTCCTTTCAGTTTATGAGAAAGAGGTTTATTGTTCAATGCTTAATTCATTATGAAGATTATATACAAGTAATAATAGTGAGGTTAAATATTTTTTCTTGTCTATACTCATGCGATACTACGCATGATGTTTTTCTTAAATAATTATAATTCCTATAATATTACCTTAAAGATCCTAAAGCCTAAATAAATACTATTAATGGAATGATTACTATGAAAATATCTCATTGCCAGCTGCTTGCATTGTGGGAAGAAATATAACAGATCCAAGATTCTTCCTGTTCTTTCATCTTGTCTTGAAGTTGCAATGACCCTTCATTTCTTGCTGATCTCAAATACCCCAAATATATCATATTCAAAACCTCCCATCAAGACAAAGGAACCCAAGAAGGTATAACATGATTAGAAGGAAAATGGTAAGTCTAAAGTATACCTAACCTTTCTATCTTCTATATTAAAATGCTTCTTGTCATATACCAATTTATTTAGCAGAGGGTACAAATAGAAAAAGTGCAGAAATTTAATTATTGAAATAGGTCAATTCATTATTTTTAGATAAGCACATGAAGCTTTTATTTTTTTCATTTTAAATATGTGTAGTTTATTTTATGCTAATTATATATCAATAAAGTTGTTTAAAAAAAAAGATGAGATAGATCTTTATGAGCCAATTCATGCTCACACAGAAGGGTGTCCATAATGTGCTAAGTGGGAAAAAAATATGAAACAGTAGGTATGATATCTTTTGTAAAATACATATAAGCAGAAAATGTTAACTTTGTGGGGAAACTAAGAGCTTTCACTTCCAAATGTAAATACTATCATAGTCTACAATGATCATATGCCATAGCCAGGTTCCAAGATGGCTTCCAGTGAGCCCTACTTCCTGGGATTCATGCACCTTTATAATTGCCTCAGATTATATCACAGTTAGTCTGTGTGACTAACAGAGTATGGCAGAAGTGATGGTATGTCACTTACAAGACTGTCTTAAAAAGCACCATTGATTCATTTTTGCTCTTTCTTGGATTGTTTGCTCTGGAGGAGACCAGAACAACTTTATGGCGAGATTCAAGTGGAGAGGGAAAGAGACCATCTGCCAACAGCCATGTACGTGAGCCATCTTAGAACAGCATCCTCCAGGCACAGCCCCGCCTTAGATGATTGCAGCCTTGTCTGCCCTCCTGATTGAAACCCCATGAGAAACCATCCAGCTAAACCATTCCCAGATACAGACAAAATATATTCTTGTGCATCAACCAAATTCAGAAAATCATCGTTCTGGGAAATTGAAAACTGGATAATTGATGATCCAATTGGAAGTTTTCTTTAAATTATTAAAAATAGAATAACATTAACATTGCAACTTTCTTTTTCCTTTTAGTTCATGTCAGCATTTCTGGATTTTCCATGCCAGCAATTTGCTTAAATTGTTCATTTCTCTTTCCAATACACAGAAGAGAAAAATAACTTCGGGGATAAAGTTTTTTGACTATAGTGGGGATTTTGATATTAACAAATATTTAGAATTCATATGAAGTCACGTTATAGGAGAGAGCCTGGAGCTGAAAATTAAGGGGTGTAAGTGGAAATTTGCTGCCTAAAGTTTTTGGATCTTGATTCTCATAGTCCCTCGCAACGATGTGGCTGGAACCTATCCAGGATTACACAAACTTCCAGGCTCATTGAAATGGAGACAGATAATATATTTTGAAAACCCCATGAAGTCCATCTGCAAATATTCAAATTAGCTTTTAAAGACAGATAGAACTCTCTACAAGATTTAAATCAATTCCATGAACAATTCAATAAAACTGACAGAGTTTCAGTCATCCAAAACCACCTAGCCAGACTTGAAACCATGTTAACCTTTTTTGTATAGAAATGTTACCCAAGAGAAATGAGTCTGTATTCATTTGGTTTGTTGCTAGAGGAAGTGCTAGTCAAATTCTGTAACTCATTCTCCCACTGTCATAATAGGAGACATGAAAATAGAGAGGACATAAATCAGCTCTGCTAGGCCAATTCTGAAAGGGGTTTTTAAAAACCATTTTCTAAGTCTAAAAGACTAATGCCAACAGGGGCTGCCTTTTGAGTAAGCGTTAATTTAGGATTTATAAGTAGGGAATCAGGGCACCCAGGTGAGTTTAGATCAAGCTGAAAATCATAGAGTGTTGATTAAATCTGAAATAAGTATGTGTATTATAGGTCTCCAATGGGAAACTACAATCTTAGGATCCATGCTAGGATTCATGTTAAGATACTCCCTTGTCCCACTCCCTTGTCAAAGTCTGAAAATATATTTCCCAGAATCCTTTGCTGCATGATTTAAATTTGATTCCAAGAAAATCAGTCAGGAGAGATTTGAATGACAGAATTGAAGTCTTCTTTTTATTTATTTATTTATTTTTTGCTTCTGGCAGCAACAGGTGAGCTGTTTGGCAGACTGCAGACATAAGGTTTACAGCATTTTCTGAATAAGTTCCTGGGAGTCATCTGCTTAAGTGCTGTACGCAACTGAGAGCTTCTCAGACATTTTCCTGAATCTCCCCACTTTCTGATTTCCTAAGAGCCAGCAGTGGTGCGCCCTAACCTTTAGTCCCCCAGCCTTATGAACAGTGTTTTAAGTATCCAGTTTCCTCTGTTCAAGCCCTTCCTGTTAAAAAAAGTTGAGTGGTTTTTGTTTTCCTACAAAAATGTGACTAATAGACCATTTAAATGCTAAGCTTACACAATAGAATTCTTAGCATCTATGTATAGTGTACATATTTAGAGTTTCATATATAAGTCAAATTTCTTTCATAACTTTGTATCCTGTATTAATGGTCAACAAAGAGCATGAACAGTGGCACAGTGCTAGCTGGTTTTATAACCCAATATCTTCCTAGGAGTATTGGAAATAAACATTCCATATGAACACAATATATTGTGATAAAAATTATCTAGAATAATTACCTAGATTATTAGATTATTTCAGACAAATTTTCCACAGCAATAATCCAGAGGCCAGAAAAAGGCCCAATGGGGGTGGGCGTGGGGAAAACCTGCCATAAAGTGAAGAGATGAATGGCCATTTTCTTCCTCCAAGTAAGTATTTACTGTAAACTACAATAGAAAACACCGATAGTTAAAACAACAACAACAAAAAAAACAGGACCAATTTTTACAAGTGTCCTGCTTGATATCTCATGGATACTTCATTAAAATGACTCAATTTAAAAGAAATGGT
Organism: Rhinolophus sinicus; assembly: GCF_036562045.2. Taxonomy (NCBI): domain Eukaryota; kingdom Metazoa; phylum Chordata; class Mammalia; order Chiroptera; family Rhinolophidae; genus Rhinolophus; species Rhinolophus sinicus. Next base: position 27,246,766 of record NC_133754.1, on the reverse strand, counting down.
TAGTACTTCTAACACTGACAAGAAAATTTTTTTGCATGGAATCAATTTAGGATAAAAATTGTATACATATTAGGTGGTATTTCATTCACAATTTTAATAGCTTTATTGAGCCTTCCGGGGGAAAAACACATTCTTAAAAGTTAGATTATTTGAACTATTGAATGTATTATTGGCAATGAAAAATTGGTGCCACGTTGAAGCTATTAAAAGTTAATACTGAAATTATTTGAGAAGTAGGACCACAAAGGTAGTGTTTTTGATTTTTTGTTTTTTAAATCTAGAAATTGGGTTATGGACTGAGTTGTAAAACTTCATGGGACATGCGTTAGCACTCATTTATCATTGCTCATGTCTGACATTTACTATAAAAGCTACAAAACTTTATTAGGGGACACAAAGTCAATCAAACAAACAACTTGAACATGAATAAATGCAAAATCATATCATGTTCCTGACTGGAAAGACAATATTTAACATGCTAATTTACTCTAAAATTAATATCTACCTATCCTATAAAGCAAATTTCAGTGGGGTGTTTGTTCTTGTTTGACTTTCAAAAATCATTTTAAAGTTGGAAAAATAAAGACAAGATAGGAAAAATATTTTGAAAAAGATGTGCTAATCACAGATTATGCGCTATCAAAGATTGGAAAAACTGTGGTGCGGATTGGGAGACCTGGAAAGCATAGCCTAGATCAATTATACTGCATTCATGAAAGGGAATACTCTGTAGCCACAGAAACAAACAAACAGACAGGTGTATATACTGCCCAGAGAGGAATTAGTGATATATTGTTAATGGAATAAACAACAGCTTGCAGACCAATGTGTTTCACATGATTGCATTTCTGTAAAAACTGCAAGCATGCTTATATGCATATATGCAAATGTATGCATTAGCCTAGAAAAATTTGGCTATCCACCACCTTCACTAAAGTGTTCATATCTAAGACATGTAGCTAAGGTAGACATTTTTATATTTTCAGTATTATTTCAATTAAAATGTAAGAAAATCCCTCATGTACTGTTTTCTGTTAATGTAAACAGACACATATACATATATACATTTATACAAGAAAAGAACTTTGGTATTTAATAAACAGGACTGCTCTCTTTTAAGGATGGGTCCTTTTTATGGAAATGGCTTTTGTTGCACTGAGAATTTTTGATTTTGTGTAGGCAAATTTGGGAGCAGGAGTCAGAGAAACCTGAATTGCTTTGCATGATAAAAGTTTGTGCACTGTGCACGATGTAGTTTGAGTTGGGGACTGTCAGCAGTGTGGTTCTATCATCTCTGCCATGCCTACAAAGTCCTGAATAAAGTACATGGTTCACTAATGTTTTGGTTTGACCAGATTCTCTTGGCACAACTCAGAGTCAGAGTGCAGTTCAAGGGTAGAGGCCATGGGATTGGGGCTTGAAAAAGGATATCTGGAAAGTAAGACTCCAGGAACTTTCAGAAATCTAAAATATACTTCACATTTTCCCCAGGTGTGGATTTGGACAGGACTTCAAAGAGAACATTCAAACAGCTTTCCTTGTGTTACTTGGAGTCTGTGCAGAAGGAAGCCTGGTTCTATGCCTGACAAAGCGCAAAAGTGAGAGACTGCAGCTGTCCAGTTATTTTGAAGGCTGAGCAAGGGTGATTAAAAAGAGGGTTCAAGAGGGCTACCTAGAGGGATGATAGGATCCCAATTTATATGATATTCTATGAGGAGCTGAGCAAGAAAACCAGAGTCTGGGACAGCATAGATTTGTAAGTTGCTGTCAGGGAAAGACTTTGTCTGCATTAAACTGACCTGCAGTGAGAGATCCCCAGCAGTGAAGGAATCACAACCATTCCCTTAAGAAACAGAGTTAGACTTAAACTCCCACAAGCCCAGAGAGTACCAATGCCAGGTCAATGCTAGAGTTAAGTATAACGTTTCCTATGTGGCAACTCTCTTCTTTCCTGCCATTTAGACCTTGGACATGCCAGTCAGCCTACCACCTGGGGGAGTGGGAGGAATGCTAGATGGGCCTTACAGAAGGATGTGAATCTCAAGTTCCTGGTTTCTACAATAGGCATAATAAATTGAAGAACACGCTCCCCTCCCCCAACATAGACACAACTGAGAAAGAAAATACAGAACATACAAATATTCAAGATCCCATGGTTTAAAGCATACTGTGATTAGCTAAAAATCTTACTTTTTAGTTTAATACCTTTTATCTCTGCAATAAATAAGATTTATTTTCTTATGCAACAATATTTTCTGAGTGCCAACTTTGTGCCAGGTACTCTTTTGGGCACTGAGAAAAGAAGGAACAAAATGACAAAGTCTGGCCTTCAGAAATTTTGCGTTTCCATTGGGGTTATCAGAGTAAAAAATAGAATGCCAAACAGCAACAAGTTCTATAATATTATGAAAAAATAATGCAGCTAAGGTGATAGAGTGACAGAACTGCTAATTTATGTACAGATATCAGGTTACTTTGAGAGTGTAAAATTTTGATAGTTTGAAAGAAATGAAGAAATGAGTCACGTGACTACTTGGGGAAGACTCATCTGGCCAGAGAGAACATAGAGTTCAAAGGAATGAAGTGGGAAAAATATTGGTTTAGTTGAAAAGTGCAAGGAGGCATGGTGGTTAGATTGCAGTTAAGCAAAATGCTGGATGGCCCCCTTATTTTGGATGGAATAGCTTTCAGTGAGAAGGACTTTTGAGAGGTTAACCTTGCTGTGGGCCAGAGCTGGAAGAACAATCTGGGCCCTGGTCAGGAAGAGGGTCTCACATAGTGCATATTGAGATCATGCTCTGAGACACACCTGCACCATGATGGCTTATCCACAAGCATTAACATGTGAGTAAAGTGGAGGTCCTGCAACAGTCAAGCTTTTGCCCTGGTAGGTTCATTAAAGTCAATATTTCATCTACCTGGGGAAGAATATCTGGTTATAAAGAAATCTCCCTTGTGACCAAGGTAGAGATAGGGAAGGGGGCTGTTTAATTCTCTCTCTCTCTCTCAGTCTCCCTCTCTCCCTCCCTCCCTCCTCTCATTTTTAATCCACTATATGTAATAAATAGGTCTTTTTCTTCTCACTGGGGGCAGAGAGTGCTTAATTCTCTAGAACAACATGGATTAGCTAATGAAGACTGAAATAAGTTGTCTAGAGATTAAGTTAGTCCTGAACCCTTATCCCAGAAAAGACATTGATCATGGGGCTTGTTTATACATGAGGCATATAAAGCACTTTTTATAGTGCTTGGCACAGATCTATTAGGAGGAAGGGAGGAATAGCTATTTGACAGCAACTGTTACAATCCTGAGCTTTCCCACCTCTTTGTCTGCCACTTCCTAGCAAATTCCATAACCATATGGTACTGAATTTAGTCTATGTGTGATGAAGTGAGCATTACATTTCCATACGTAAATGCTTTCTCTCTGCACTCCATGCTCTTTTATGGTTTCAGGCTTTCAGACATACTCTTGCTTCTGCTTGCCATTCCTTTATCTTTCTCATCTTATCCAGTATTATTCAGGTTTTAGCCAAAGTCTCCTGTCATTTATTTATTCATTCAAACTACATCTGACAAATATATATTGTCTATTGTAAGTCAGGCATATAAAAATGATGACACACATAAAAATACAACCTATGCTAGAGGAAACAGAGACCTAAATCAACAATTAAAACAGAGCATAGTATGTGCTAATCTGGAAGTGTGTATCTGAGCTTCGAGTCACCAACTCCACCTAAGATAGGTGGTTAATCTTGTTGGAGGAGGTAATGCTTACATGGTATCTGGAAGGAGTCACAAAGGCAGGAGGGACGACTAGCCCTTCCAGTACGTGCGAGGTTCTGAGAGAGAGTGTTTCCTTCAGGAACACCAAATGGCAAAGCCTGAGCACCACCCAATGGTTGGAGAGGAACTTCCTAACCACCTCACACGGTTTTCTAGCAGTCTAAATAGGTTTTGTTTATAGGTGAGCTTTATAAGCTATTCCATACAAGTTAGTGAGTCATTATCTGTAAGAAAAAGCAACAGAGTGGAGTTAGACCAATCTGGATTTGAACACTGATGCATCCACACACTAGCTGTGTGACTTTAGGCAAGATGTTTTTCTCCTTTGAGAATCTTTCTTATCTGTAAAATGGGAACAATCATCTTCTAATGTTATGGGGACCAAAATAAATCAGTACTTGTCAAAACACCTGTTAAGCACCTATCTCATAAATGAGTTTTAATATTCTCTTCCTTCTGCCCCAATGTTCATTAACTTTGGTATTAATTTCTTTCTTGAAATTCTCTCCTTGCTTGGTATCCATGATACACTCTCTGCTAGTTCTCAGCTTCGACTTTATAACTGTTCCTTTTGGCCCCCACCAAGGATTTTTCTTCCTCTGATAGATCTTATTTTCCTTAAACATTGGTTCTCTCCAAGGATTTGTCTGACTCTCTTTTCTATTCAGTCACCATGTAAAAGCATCAAATTTAAGGCAGAATCTCTTTCTTGATATCTTTTAATTTCAGTGCTTTCTCGTAAGCCCCAGACTCATATTTCAATCGCTCTATGGATTACTTCACTGTATTAGATGTCTATTGCTGCATAACAAATTGTCCCAAACTTAATGACTGAAAACAACATTTATTATTCTACTGTGGGACATGAATCTGGTTTTGGCTTGGCTGGGTTATACGGCTCAAGGAAGCAATCAAGGTGTCAGACGGGGCCACAGTCTCAAATCTCCAAACATACTTATGAGGTTGAATCTTGTTTCTCATGGTGATTGGACTAAAAGCCTCAATTCTTTACTGGCTTTGGGGTAGAGGCTTCCTTCAGCTCCTTGCCACATGGGTCTGTCCAGAGGACAACCCACAACAAGGTAGCTGGCTTCCTCAGAGCTAGTAAGAGAGTAAGAAAGAACAAGCAAGATGAAACTCACAACCTTTTGTAGTTTAATATCACGAATAATATCCCATTACACTTGCTGTATTCTGTTAGAACTATATTGCTCGGTCTAATCATACTCAAAGGGAAGGGACGATACACGGCCGTTAATACCAAGAGTCCTTTTAGACATGGTCTACCACACTTAAGAAAGTCCTACGAAGTTGATATGATCCTAATTTTACAGATAAGAAAATAGAGACACTGAGCATTTAAATATATTGCGCAATATTTGCTAACAATTTATGGATCTGACATTTGAATTTTAAAGCCTTTTTTCATTTTGTATTTATCTAAAAGAATTTTTGACACACAAAAATCACATTTATTTAAAGTGTACAATGTGATGTCTTGATTTATGTATACACTGTGAAATGAATACAATTTAATTAATATATCCATCATCTCCCATAGTTACCTCTTTATTTTACAGTGATAATACTTGAGATCTTAGCAAATTTCAAGTATAGAATATATTATTAACTATAATCACTGTTGTGTACGTTAGGTCTTCAGAACTTATTCATCTTATAACTGAAAGTGATCATTGTCGCCTCATTTCCTCACCTGCCAGAGTCTGGTAACCATCATTCTACTCTCTGTTACTATGAGTTTGACTTTTTTTTTTCTTTTTTCTTTCAGATTCCATGTACAAGTGAGATCATGCAATACTTGTTGTTCTGTGTCTGGCTTATTTCACTTAGCATGATGACTTCCAGGTTCATCTAAGTTGTGGCAAATGGCAGGATTTCCTTCTTTCATATGGCTGAATTTTATATATATATATATTTCCCCCCCACACACACATTTTCTTGATTCATTTATCTGTTGACGGCCACTTAGGTTGTTTCCGCGTCTTGGCTATTGTGAACAATGCTGCAGTGAATTTGGGAATGCAGATACCTCTTCAAGAAACTGATTTAGTTTCCTTCAGTAGATACCCAAAAGTGAAATTTCTGGATCACAGGGTAGTTCTATTTTTAAGTTTTTGAGGAGCTGCCATACTGTTTTCCATAGCGGTTGTACAAATTTTTCATTCCCACCAGAGAAAAGAGATGTATCCTTTTCTCTACATCCTCTCCAACTCTTTTATCTTTTGACTTTTGACACCCAAGAGCTTTTTTAATAGGTGTGAGGTTATATCTCATTGATTTGCATTTTCCTGATGATCAGGGATGTTGAGCATCTTTTCATGTACCCGTTGATCATTTGTATGTGTTTGGAAAAATGTCTATTCAGGTCCTTTGTCCATTTTTTAGAGTTATTTGGTATGTATTATTTTTCTGTTGAATTGTATGACATACTTATATATTTTGGATATTAACTCATACCAGATATGTGGTTTGCAACTATTTTTTCCCATTCCATGGGGTGCCTTTTCATTTTGTTGATTGCTTCCTTTGCTGTGCAGAAAACTGTTTAGTTTGATGTAGTCCCACTTGTTTATTTTTGCTTTTGTTGTTTGTAATTTTGGTGTCAATTTAAAAAAAAAAAATATTGCCAAAATAAGACCAATATCCAGGAGTTTTTCATCTATGTTTTCTTCTAGGAATTTTACAATTTCATGTCTTATGTTAAAGTCTTTAATCCATTTTAGTTGATTTTCATGTACGCTGTAAGATAAGGGTACCATTTTTATTATTTCATGTTAACATGACTTTTGAGGATGTTTTAAAGTTGGATTATTTTCAAAGAGGTATTTTCTGTAACATACATATGTTTATTCATGTATATGCAAATGAAGTTGACACAGAGTCTCAGGCAAATGTGCACATAAAAAGAAATCAACGTGGCCTTTGAATTGTAAATCTCATTTAACTGGAAGGCAACATAAAGTATGCTTGAAGCCAATAACAGGTTTGTATTTGATTCAACCTCCTTTTTCTTTTCAAATATTGAAACACAGGCTTGGGGTGAGGCCACATCATGGTGTTATGGAATATACTGCTTCCTTTTGATTGTAGCTCAATTCCAAGCCATAGTTTTAGGCCCCACAGCCCCACTCAAGCATGAGAACCTGCTCCTGGATATTTCCAGCCTGAGATTTCATCACAACTAGTGTGCCATAGTAATTGCTTCATGCCTATAGTTGCTTAGAAAAGTGTCCAGTTGTGTAAATTTCTGATGATATGGTGGGAGAACCTCCAATATGGAATTGCTTTACATACTCTTTCACCTTGCCTTTAGTAAAAGTCTAAATTAACGTTAGTATTCAATTAGAATAGTTTTTTTGCCACATTCACCCCACCCCCCCGATTTTACACTTAATATTTAACTTCTCCCCGCTGGCATTGTATTATTTTATTTATATTTTAATAATTATTTTATATATATATGTATTCTATTGTGAGACATTTTACATAATTTCTGGAAGTATTAGGGTCTAAATCAGAAATAAACATTAAATGATATACAATTAGCTTAAGGCTTAAATTTACATGAGCCATTTAACAGAGATGTTTAAAATGTAAATGAATGCCATATATAGAGCTTCAATTACATGCCCATATCTCATACATTAAGCAGAAATAATTCATTATTAATTATTGAAATTCTAATGATTTCAATGGTGAATTCTGCCATAAGAAAAGATGAGAAACACTGCAATTTGCAACAACATGGATGGATCTTGAGATGATCATGTTAAGCAAAATAAGTCAGACAGGAAAAACTGAGAACCACATGACTTCACTCATATGTGGGAAAACAACAAATGAACAAGACAAATAAAAACTCATAGACACAGACAACAGTTTAGTGATTGCCAGAGGTAGGGGGGGAGGGGGTGATAGAAGAGGGTAAAGGGGGCCAAACATATGGTGACAGAAGGAGAACTGACTCCAGGTGGTGAACACACAATGCAATATATAGATGATGTATTATGGAGCTGTACACTTGAAACCTATATAGTTTTACTAACCAATGTCACCCCAATAAATTTAATTTTTTAAAAAAATGTTAAAAAAAAAAGTCAGCGTGCTGACAATCCTATCATGATATGCTGTGGGCTTAGATTTGGCTTGTCATTTCTAAGACTCTCTCCTGGGAATTTGTGAAACACATTCTTAGAGTGAGAAAGAAAATTATATTTAAATTATGAAAAAGAAGTAATTTGTGTTCTAAAAAGGGAAATTATAGTAACAATTTTAATCTAGCATTTAAAATATCTATATAACCACTTCTATATAATTAGATAGATATAAATAATTATACATAAAATTATTTTTCTATAAAAGTTATTTTAATTCTTGCTCACACATTCTATTTAGCTCTATTTATATCTACTGATGAAAATCCTATCCTATCAGAATGACATTTGAGATACGGTATGTAAAGATGCTTGGTAAAATGCTTAATGGAAGTCTTCTGGCCTTTATGACAAAATTTTGAAACATTCTATATTGCTTTTAGTCTTTTCCTTCTTCTCTTTCTTTCTTTCTTTTTTTTTTTTTTTTTTTTTTAGTCAGTTTATGACATGAGTTGCTTGTGGTGGCAAATACTTGCCTTACATCATGGATACCCTCACATAGCAATGTGATATTGTCAAATTGCAGAATCCTGAAACCTACAGCAACAGCCTTCCAAATTATTTCCTTGATTACAGGCACCATGATAAATAGAATTGAGAAAGCCAGCCAGCTGACATTGAGAACAAGGAATATGTAATGGAAACAGGAGAAAAAGGACATAATAATTCAGAAACAGGAACAAAACAAAATAATAGATTTTTAAGAAATATTCACAATGACCCTATATCATCATGGTTCCCTCAGCTGAGAAAGGTATTCAGAATTTCTGCTTTCTGAACTTTTCTTAAGAATCCCTTCATCCCTAATTGAAGTAGACACAAAGAAATAGAAAGATATTCCATGTTCATAGATTGGCAGAATCAACATAATTAAAAATCTTGAGCAAGATCTCAATAGCATTTTCCAAGAAAAAAAAGGAACAAAATATCAGATTTGTGTGGAAACCCAAAACACCCCAAATAGCCAAAGCAATTCTGGAAAAAAAAAAAAAAAAAACCTGGGCATATCACACTCTCTGGCTTCAAATTATACTACAAAGCTACAATAAAAAAAAAAAAAAGGCATTGGCAGAAAAATAGACACACAGACCAATAGAACAGAATTGAGAGCCGAGAAATAAATTGACATGCATATGAGCAAGTAATTTTTGACAAAGGAGCCAAAAAAATACAATAGAGAAAGGAACACTTCTTCAATAAATGGTGTTGGGAAAATTGGAAAGTCATATGCAAAAGAATGAAATTAGGTGGTTATTTGACACTATACACAAAATTTAACTCAAAATGGATTAAAGACTTAAATATAAGACCTGAAACAATAGAAGAAAATATAGGTACTAAACTTATAGACCTTGGTCTTAGAGAGGTTTTTGTGAATTTGACCCCAAAGGCAAGGGAAGTAAAAATAAATGAATGGGATTGCATCAAACTAAAAAGTTTCTGCACACCAAAGAAACCATAAGAAAACAAAAAAGGCAACCAACCAAGTGGGAGAAGATTTGGAAACCATAACTCCAATAAAGGGATAATATCCAAAAAAATATAAAGAACTCATACAGCTCAACAGTAAAAAAACAAACAATCTAATTAAAATATGAGCAGAGGATCTGAAGAGACACTTCTCCCAAAAAGACAAATGGCCAACAGACATACAAAAAGATGCTCAGTTTCATTAGCTATTAGGGAAATGCAATCAAAACTACAATGAGCTACCACCTCACACCTGTTAGAATGGCTATTATCAACAAGACAAGAAATAACAAGTGATGGAGGGGATGTGGAGAAAAAGGAACGCTGATATACTGCTGGTTGGAATGTAAGTTGGTACAGCACTACGGAAAAGTATGGCGGTTCCTCAATTAAGAATAGCATTACCATATGACCTAGTGCTCCCTCTTCTGGGTATCTACCCAAAAAATCTGAAACCATTTATTTGTGATGATATATGCACCCCTATGCTCACTTCATCATTATTCATGGTAGCCAAGACATGGAAACAACTGAAGTGTTCTTCGATAGATAATTGGATAAAAAAGATGTGGTACATATGTACAATGGAATATTACTCAGTCATAAGAAAGGATGAAATACTGTCATTTGTGACAACATGGATTAATCCTGAGATTATGCTAAGTGAAGTAAATCAGACGGAAAATGACAAAAATCATGATTTCAATCATATGTGGGACATAAAACAGCAACAAACCAACAAACAAAACAAACTCATAGATGCAGATAACAGTGTGGTGGTTGACAGAGGGGAAGAGGAATGGGGGGAGGATGAAGAGGGTAAAGGACGTCAAGGTCAAAATATAGTGATGAAAGGAGACTAGACTTTGGATGGGGAGCACACATGCAATGTACAGATAATGTATTATAGAATTATACTCTTGAAACTCATATAATGTTATTAACCAATGTCACTCAAAATAAATTTAATAAAAAACAAAAATTAAAAAAAAAAGAATCCCCCCATTTTTTAGGGAGCTGTGGCTTCCCCAAAAGTATGATTTATCCTAATATTTAATCTTAATGCCAAGTTGATCATTGACGAGAATAACATTAAAGTCCAAGATTATACTTCAGAGAAATCATAAATTACATTTAAGTTTGTAATAACTTTTTCCTTACCAATTCGTTATTGAAAACTAAACTAAGGTGCATTTCTTAAAGTTGAGAAAAGCATTAAGAAAATTTCCTCTGCCCCTCTATAGAAATATGTTGACGCCTTTAAAGGGGCTTGGCTTTGAATTTGCTCTGATGAGATTATATAAAATGGGCCATCATCATTAGAGTCAGAACAAGGAGTCAATTTAAGTTGCAACATGTAATGCTTTTCTAAATATAAGTAGGGAAATATACAAACTGTGAGTGAGTCTCTGGAGCAGCAATGGAAAAACAATGGCCTGATTACTACTTCTTATGAAGATGTCTAAGTTATTTGTAACATAATTTAAGAATATAATTGCCATTTACGTAGAAGCATATAGTTCAATGAATAAATAGGAGAAGAGATCAGATTTTTTGAAATTCTTTTTGGGGTTAGTTGGTACTGATTCAAATTTGATTAAATGAATTGGGAAAAATGTTAGTTTTTCTTTCTATAATTCAAAGGTTACTTATTTTTTTATTGTCTCCAAAAGTCTCCAACAAGTAACATAGAACAACAAGCCTCATCTGTCTCTTGTCCTGAAAACTATCCTGGCATTTCCTGATATTACCACTGCCACAGGATCTATAGTTAGGATTTCTATTCTGGGCAGCTTTCCAAGTGCAACTCCAAAATAAGACTAGTGTATGGGCATTCTGAACAAATGCCAGACAGCAAATTTAACCAGAAAGTAATGGGGTTGCCTTGGATAATTGGATTATACATGTAATTGCTGATAAGTTTTCTCTTTTTCCTAGTTCTAAACTTATTTATGAGACTATTTATCATTTTACAATGATGTTGACTCACAGAATTAAAAAGTGACCTTGGAAGATATTCACAGTAGCCAATAATTCCATTGTGTGAGTTTTATGAAAGATATTTTGGAATAAACATCTTTCCATCTTCAAATGTTCAGGTAGGATGGCAGGCAGCTTGAATGTCTATTGACAAGAAAACAGATCAATTGTGGCATGTCCTAGAGTACCAGATATTGGTAAAAGTGAATAAATTACTGTGATAAAAATCAGCATGGATGAATTTTACAATTGTGATGTTGAGCAAAAAAAGGAAGTCACAAAAGAATACGTTAATAGGATTCCACCTAAAATAATGGTTCAAGAACTCAGAAGTGAAGCAATATTTTGTAAGGAATATAAATGTATGTAGTAAGACAAAGTATAGTGAAAAGGAAGAGAATGAGAAACATCAATTCAGTATAAAAATCATCTCCAATAAGAAGGGTGACGCTGGGAAGGGCAGTGTCAGAGCCTTCAAAGCTACTTGAAATTCTCTCTAACTCAAGTCCGGGCTGTGCATTACAGGTTTTCACCTTACTGATATACTCTTACATGTATTACTTAATTTATTAAAAAATGTAATTGAGAAGCTGATATCCTATTTTTAAAAAAACTTTTATTATATGACAAAAAATAAAATGAAGGGAACAAAAGGAAAGGAGAGAAGGAAGGAAGGAAGGAAGGAAGGAAGGAAGGAAGGAAGGAAGGAAGGAAGGAAGGAAGGAAGGAAGGAAGGGAAGGGAGAAGGGGAAGGAAGGAAATCTCCAATCATAACGTGTAATCCTAATAAAGGATTTGGTTCTTGATTGAACTAAACCTGGATTTTAGTTTTTCAGTCAGAATCTAAGGACAATGGAAAGGAGAATATAAATCACGAAAAGTAAACAAAGTAAGAAGATATTTTTTGTTCCAGATTGTTATATTATGTAGTAGCTCCTTGCCAATGTATTTTACTTAACAGGAAAACTCTGTAAACCTAAGATTATGGGGGAGGATAACAGTGGAAAACAATATCCTTTATTGGGGCTGTTATATTTTATTGCACATGTTACTAAATATCTACAGATGGAATAAAGCTGGCTTTATATTAGAGTCATAAGCCGTTCAGCTTTTGATAGTTTCCAGCAGCATATTTCACCAAATGTACTCCCAAACATTCACATAAATTGGGCTTTTACTTCTATCCTTAAAATTTAAAGCAGCATTGCCATTTGGATATTAGTATAAAATAAAACCTAACAATTGCTTTATAAGACAAAGTATAAAAGGGCAAAATCCCATTGCTCAATTTGCTGTATATTTTAACTGTATTTTTTTATTTTTAATACTTTATTTTTATAGAAAATATATCTATATAAATTACATAAAGTAGCACTTATTATAATATATTTTAGAATTAGTGAGATTATATCACATTTGCCAAGAAGAATTAGAGAACCTTTGGCCTTCATTCTTTTCCATATTAATACCATCATCTTTTTACCAAGTCTGCATCTCTCTGGACCATCTTAGTCTTCTCCCCTTCTTTATGGCAAAGGGGAGAACTTACTCCTGTCAAACGCCAATACCCCTTATTTTCTGACCTTTATTCTTTGGGCCCCCTCTCTACTTACATGTTCAGTCTATTTCTTCAGCAGGATTTTCGCCAACAGCTTACAAACAAGCTCCGATTATATCTCTTTAAAATGACAAAAACAAAACTTTCTTTGATTTCACATCCCTTTGTAGCCCTACTCTCTTTTTCTGTTTCTCGGTATCACCCAGAATCTCATAAGCATCACCTGTTATACTGTTTCTCATTCTTATCTACCTGTCTGTCTCTAACTCACACCATTTGGGATTCTCCCCTCACTTTTTCAAAGACACAGCTATGCTAAAGCCACAGAAGCCTCTACATAGCCAAAATACAATGAGCCTCTCAGCCATTACCATAGTAAATCTCTCCTTTGTTGTCTTCCAGACACCACCCTTTCTTGTCCACTGTTGCCTTCTGACTTTGAAGCGCTCCTCCCCAGATCCTTAACTGTTGTTTCCTGCTCTAAGCAATCGCTAAATGTTGGAGTTCTATAGAGGGTGGCCTTGGACTGTCTTCACAGTTTGTTCTAGACTTTCTTACTGGGTGTTCATATCTGCTTCCTGGGTGTTCAATCACATTTATATGGTGGTGACTCAAATGTGCGCTCTTAATTCACGTCCCTCTTGTTATCTCTAGACTTTTTAAATCAGCTTCTCCTTGACGTCTCAAGTATATCAAGCAGGCAACTTAAATTCCGCAACCTATCGAAAGCTAAACTCTCAATCTTTGTGGCAAACTTAATCTCACTCGGGTCCTCCTGTTGTAAGTAATGGGCATCAAGCTGCCCAGTTACTTGAACCAAAGAACTAGGAGATTTTGAGATGACCATTTGCCTCTCTCTACTTGCCTCATCAAATCAAAAAATGGTTTTTCTCTTTTGCTGGTCCTGCTGCTTCTTCAAAAATGTATTTGAAATCCATAGACTTTGCCCACATCAACTGCCACATCTCTCATCTTGACTTGCCTACTTCCTCCTTTGTTCTTTACAGACCATCCCTTTTAAAACCATTGAGTTAATAATGTCTCACACATATTTTATATACTTTTCAAACGACTATACTTTTATTTAAAATATAACCCCAAATTGCAAAGAGGCCTAGCTATGTCCTACATTATCATACCCCTGCTTTCTTCTCCAGCCTAATTTAGTGACTTCATCATATTCCAGCCATATTGTCTTTTAATTATTTGAATAGGTCAAGGTCTTTCTTGCATCATTCTTCTTCATTCCTTCTTTTCCTCTACCTGAAATACCCTTCCTTTTACTTGTTCCTGGCAAATGCCCACATAGTCCTCAGGTATTAGCTTAAAGTTCACTCTTGAGATAACCCGTACATATCTCCCAATTTGAACCAAGTGCTTGTCTTAATATAGACCATTATTATTTTTATTAATGACTAGTAGCATATATAATTTTTTGGCTAATCTTCATCTCTTGACTAGATTTTAAGATTCAGAGAAATCTTAATTAAGATCCATTTTTCACCTCTATCCATTTAATACATACCATAGCACTGGGCATACAGTAGTTACTAAATATTGTTACATGAATAATCTGAATTATTTTTGGTAACCCAATTTTCTTCAACCCCAGTAATAAGATGATGTTAACATTAATATATTAACAATTATTGTGGTGGCTGAAGTAAAAGAGGAGGTGAAAAGAACATAACTGAGAAAGATACCATTTTGCTATGACCATCTATTATCTTCCCTCCTTCAGTACCAAAACTGACACTTTTATTTGCATCGAGCTACCAGAAAATTGTACAAATTCAGATATTTCTGAATTCCAGTTTAGGTTATGCCTGGACCCTGATACACCTACAGAAGTGTGAGTGGGAATAGTCAGTGAATACACAGTTATTTGAATTAATCTGAGTTCCCTTGTTCGAGAATATTTTAGAGACATTAGGACAGATATTTTTAAAAATAACACTTTAGGATAGAGTGCACCTCAACTTAGGAAAGGCACACATACTACATTTTTTGAAATAGTTCATTTCCTTTTAGGAAAGTCACACACGCTTCTTAAACATTTACTTGTAAAAGCAGTTTGGAAAAGAGAGACAAATTAAATAAGCTAAAAATGTTCCACTTAGAAAAAAAAGATTAGCAGGCAATTTTATATATATATATATAATTTATATATATATATATATATATATATAATAACATTTTTAGCTTATTTAATTTGTATATTGTTTAATTTTAATATTATATATTGTAACATATAATATATATGATATACTATATATGTATGCATGGTATAGTATATCATATATATTATATGTTATAATATATAATATTAAAATTAAACAATATACAAATTAAATATATATATATCCCAGACCAGGACTAGAGTGAGACTAAAGGGTTCAGAGAAGGAGAATGGCAAATGCAATAGTGTATTTTAAAGCTTATAGAATACTTATAGAAGAATGAGTATATATAGCAATAAGCTGTTGACTTGCAATAGTTTATTGTGGTCAAAAACGAGTTGCTTTTCTTGGTTCTTTAAATTCTCATGCAAAAACAGCATATTTAATACCTAATTTGTCTATTGCTGTAACCATTCTAGAGTCAATTTGGAAGCATGTAATGAAGTTTAAATATGTTTGTTATGGGTTGAATTGTATCCTACCAAAGTTCGTATGTTGAAGCCCTAATCCTCACTACCTCAAAATAGGAACTTATTTGAAAACAGGGTTTTTGCAGAGATAATTAGTTAAGATGAGGTCCTAGGAACTAGGGTGAGCCCCTAAATCAATAGGATTGACGTCCTCATTAAAGGGGAAATTTGGACACAGACATGCACATATGGAGGATGCGATATGAAGGTGAAGGCAGAGATATCAAAAGAATGCCAAAGATTGACAGCAAGCCACCAGAAACTAGGAGAGATGTGTGGAAAAAATTTTCCCTCACATCCCTCAGGAAGAACCAATCTTGCTTGAAACTGATTGGAGACCTCTAGACTCTACGACTTTAAAACAATAAAATCTGTTATTTAACCACACAGTTTGTGGTATTTTGTTAGGGCAGCTCTAGAAAACTAACACAATGTTCAATTCTTTGGACTCTTTTATTCCATTTCTGTGAATACATTCCAGATAAATAATCCCATGCCAATAAAGGAAGAGTAAAAAGCAAACAAACAAACAAAAAAAATTATTTGTAAAAACATTATTCATAATGGCATTTATTTTGAAATTTGCTGTATCCACACAGTAAAATATTATAAACCCATTTAAATGTATTTTTGAACAATTTTTAATAACACAGGCAAAATCTTATTCTATAATGTTGTTTTAAAATAACCACAGAAACGGCCCCTTGGGCTAAAGATGGAGTAACATAACCCAACAGAGTATATGAAACAGTGACACTGAAGATATAGGATGGCCAATAATGAAAACTAGCGATCCTTGAGAGATGGGAAGCAAATGAGGTGAGCCCTATGGTTTTCCCAACTTACTGCCTCGTGAAAGTTTTCAGGCTGTACCTTAGGGAGGGAAAACCCAGGCTGAACCTGATTTCTGAATTGATGAAACCAAGCTGGAAGTTTCAGGAAGCCAAGGCTGGTAGTGTTCGTAGTACAATAGAGGAAAAAACAGCACAGCGTCAACTCTGAGACTTACAGACAGTCCCTGTCAGTATTCAGTTGAGTCCTAATGAGTTCATGCATGTGAATAAACTTCTAGTAGCTGGAGAAAAGAATCATCTGAATGGATCAGAAAAAAATAGTACTCAGATTGCGTAGAACTGAGATTAATATCTGTTCTTAGAAAGACTTGAAAATTTTAGAATTCATTGATCATCGGTTAGAGTACTGAGTGGTGCCTTGTGTTAGTAGTGGGGAAAAACAAACAGACTAAATTTAATACTGTCCTACATAACAAGCTTAAAAGAAAGACTTGAAAGTCTTTCAAACTGTCCAAATAACTTGATAATGTCCTGGAACAAAGCTCAGAAATATTGATAGGAAAAAAAAATCAGCACTCAAGAAGGGTAAATTACAACGTCTGATAACTAATGAGAAATTACTAAGCATTCAAACAATCAGAAAATAAAACTCATAATGCGAAGGGAAACCAATTAAACCTGACTCAAAATGACCCACATGAGAGACTTAGTAAAGACATCAGAACCATTATTATGACTATATTCCATATGTTCAAAAATATGGAACAAAGATTGAACTTGTTACATACAAACATGGAAGATTTTAAATATTCTAAACTGAATTTGTAAAGAGGAAAACTATATCTGGCATGAAAATGCATGGGCTAGGATGAACAACAGATTACATTTTGCAGAAAAATATTAATGAACTTAAAGGCATAGCAATAGAAACTATCTAAAATGAAACACAGTGGAAAAAAATTAAAAAAATATATGACGAGAGAATTTGATAAGTTAAATATACATGCAATTGGAGTCCTAAAAGGAAAAGAGACGGGGGAGGAAATATATTCAAAGAAATAAAGAAAATGAAATATTTTCCAAATTCAATTAAAACAGTAAATGCATAGATCCAAGAATCAATATGAACCAAAGTACAAGAAAAATGAAAAAGAAAACACACCAAGGTACATCATTATCAAATTGCTTAAGACCAGTGATAAAGAGAAAAAAACTTAAAAACAATGAGAGAAAATAAACAGTGTCTCTTTAGATGCAGCGAAAAAAGAAAAGAAAAAAAAACAAAACTATGGTGACAGCAAATTTCTATCTAGAAACATCTTTAACATATAAAAAAGTCAATATAAACCTGGAATTCCACATGCAGCAAAAATATCTTTTAGAAACAAAGGCAAAATACAGAGCTCAAAGAATTCATCACAGCAGGAATATGCTACAAGAAATGCTAAAGAAAGTCATTCACACAGAAAAAAAATGACACCAGATGGAAATGTGGATCCTCACAAAGGAGTAAAGAGTAGCAAAAAATGGTAACTGCTATGGCCATAATTTAAAAATTTTCTTATCATTTAATCTTTAAAATTTTAACTGTTTAAAGCAAAAATAATAATGTATTATGGAGTTTATAATACATAGGAAAAAATGTCTGATAATAATACAGAGGCTTGGAAGAAAGAAAAGGAAGTATATTTTTATAAGGTTCTTATACGCTATATGAGGAGGTATAATGAACTGAAAGGTAGGCAATGATCAATTAAATATGTATGCTATAAACAATAAAGTGATTAACTGCTAAAATAACATCCCAAAGAGTTATAGGTAATAAACCAACAATAAGATGATACCATGAGATATACTCAATTCATCCCAACGAAGGCAAAAATGAGGGAAAACAAACCAACATTTGCAATTTAGGTACAAATAGTAAGTTTGTAAATTTAAACCCAACAATATTAATAATTCCCTTAAAGTGGTAAGGAAAGTGGTGATGGTGTCAAAACAGAGAACTAGATCAATCGAATAGAACAGAGAATTAAGAGATAAACCCACATATTTATGGACAACTGATTCTGAACAAGAGTGCAAAGGAAATTCAGTGGGGGAAAAGACAGTCTTCCAACAAATGGTAGTATAACAATTGTATATCCATATGCAAAAAAAAAAAGAAGAAATTTAATCCATATCTTGTACCCTATCCTAAAATTAACACAAATGGATCATAGACCAAAAATCTAAAATTATAACACTTTTAGAAGGAAATATAAGAGATAATTTTTTTAGCTTTGCTTAGGCAGATATTTTAGATACAATCCTCAAATCACAATCTATAAATGAAAAACAAACAAACAAAAAACCCTGCTAAATTGAACTTCATCAAAATTAAGAATTTCTGCTCTTTTTAAGATTCTTTAGAGAATGAAAAGATAAACTACACACTTGGTGAAGATATTTGCAAATCACATATGTGTAAAAGGACTTGTATCCAAAATATAAAAAGAACTTTCAAAACTCAGTAATAAGAAAACAAACAACTCAATATGAAATAGACAATTTGCATAGATACTTCATTCAAGAAGATATATCAATGACAATAAAAACACATATATTTAGCCATTAGGGAAATTCAAATGAAAAAAATATAAGGTAATACTGTATACTTACTAGATGTCTGAGCAAAATAATTCAGACCTGCCACCCCCGAAAAGAACACATAGTGCATAATTCTATTTATTAAAAATTCTAGAAAACGCAAGATAAGCTAGAGTGACAGAAAGCAGATCAATTGTTGCCTTGTGATGGGGGCAGGGTAGGAAGGCTAGGCAGGAGGGGCATGCAGAATTTTAGGAGGTGTTGTATATGTTCATTATCTTTTTTTCTCCTTTTAAACTATGTCACATTTAGGATATTTGTTGAATTGTGGAGTAGTTCACCTAGGTATAAATTGTATACTATCTAGCAGAAAGCGTTTAGAATTTGAAGTATGGCTTTGTTACCACTGCTTAACACAGTATACATGCAGCAGTTTACATCCAATTGGAAGCTGGTTTTCTTCTTTAAAAGAGGCTTTTTATTTTGTTTACTCATTTTGTTTGGTTTTTGGTCACAAATTACTAGACCATAATAACCTATTTACTGGTGTTGCTGAGTAATGTACTGTACTTATTTTTCTTTTTTGCCGTTTGTTCCCCTTCACCCATTTCTCCTACCCATTCTCACTTCTGAGAATCCCAATCTGTTCATTATGTGGTAATGGTTTGCCAATATACCTATCTGTCAAAACATTTCAAATTGTATGACTTTAATGTGTAGTTTATTACATATTTATCTTATGTACCTAAATAAAGATTTGAAAAAAGCAAAATACAAAATGTTGGTAGTTTTATTCTGGTCATGTAAGCCTTCTGGTCAAGATGATGGAGAAGGTAAATGCTGTGCTTGCCTCCTCCCATGACTAAATCAAAATTACAACTAAATTATCGAGGGTGGTTACCCTTGATAACCACCTTAAGACTAGCTGAATGGAACTACTATAACTATATAGTTATATAAAAAAGATATAAAGATATAAAAAAGAAGCCACATCAAGACTGGTAGGAGGGGCAGAGATCAGAAACAGGCTGGTGCCACACCCACATGTGGCAGTTAAGAATTGAGAGGGAGGCCTCTGCTCTGCAAGTTGCCCCTGAAGAGTAAATGGTCCCATCCTCACAATGGGCTCTCCAGCCTGAAGCATTAGTGCTAGTTAGAGGAGGCCCTACAGCAGTTGGCTGTGAAAACTCAGCGGGATTCCATTCAGGTGAGACAGGGGGTTGCTGTAGACAGGGGGCTGCTGTGTCTGGCCTCAGCATGCCCCTTACCTTTTGCTAAGCAGCCCCAAGCCCAGCACTAGTGGAAGCATAACCACTCCCAGACTCCTCTAAGGCGAGTACAGACAGTTACCAACCACATACTACTTTCTAGTTCCTACCAGTTTGTCCCAGGCTGAATAAAGGCAGTGGCTGACCTTGGCCTGCACTGGAACCAACCTCAAAAGAGGCCCTAGAACCAATCCAACTGGTGGCCATCTTCAGACAACACCAGAGCACCACCCAATGAGCACCACAAATGATATACCCAAAGGGTGGTCTTGGCAGACACCAGAGTCCTGCTAAAGCAAATCCCACTCCTTGGGGTCAGCCCCTAAGCAATAGCTTGTTCACTGTAGCCATGGCTGGTCCTCACAGCCAGTCAGCCTGAGGGTGAATCCTACCCACTGACTTGCCAACAGCAATCAAGGCTTACCTATAGCAGGAGGGTACACACAACCCACACAAGGGACACCTCAGAGCAGCCAGCTCAGGTGTAAAGGGAGACTACGCCACTGGGCCCTACAGGACACCTACTATATAACGCCACTCTGCCAAGACTGAGAGACATAGCAGATCTATAAAAATGTAATCCATATGCTAATTACAGAAAACATTTTTTAAAAAAACTGAAATAAAAATATACTTGACTTTCAATAATGGTATCATGAGTAAATTTTTTCTGTTACATTGTTATAAAAATATTTGAGAAAGACAAATGTAATTTTAATCTTCAGAAAAAGTACATTTTTTAAAAGTAAAAAATTGTCAAGATTTAATTGTGAACTAACTTTTCTCTCAAGTTTAAAGTACAATTATTTTTACTCTTAAGTTCAAAATACACCTTCCTTTCTTCCTCTTTTCTTTCCTTCCTTTAAAAGAGATAATCAATAGTAATACAGTTATCTGTAAAACAGCTGCCTGCAAAATCAAACACTCAGAGTGCTAAAACTAGACATTTTCTCTTAGATATGGGAAAACAAGTAAAAGCTTTGGGTATAAAACAATAGCTCAATATGCTTAAGGTTATGCCTAATGCTATGTTATGGAAAGAAAAAATTTCTTCTGTTGGCCTTCAAGGGCTATGAAGAATTAAGATTCTCATTGCAAAGGGAGATCTACAAGGAAAAAGAAATTAATCGAAGGAGACTAATTAGCCAGGTGGAAAATAAAAGAAAAATGGGAAAAACATGCGAAAACAGAAGAGGAGGTAGTAGAAGAGGCAGCTGTGGTTAGAACTTGGAAAGTGGAGATGAAGCAGAGATGGAAGAAACAGAAGGCTGACTTTCTACCTCGTTGATGTCTCTTCCATCTTTCCCTACCTTTCTCCCCAGAGTGCCACTGCGATAGAATTTAAAACCTACATCTGCTCTCACAATTGTATATTTAAATTTTATTTTGACATTTCCTTTTTTCCAAACATTTTTCACATTTGTGGAAATATATGATTCTCCTACTATATATTTAGTTTTTCTAAGAACATAGATCATGTCTTTTTCTTCTTCATAACTTATCCTCCTTGCCTCCTACTTTGGATGTATGCGTGCTTAGAAAAGTGCTTTTCAAATAGTTGGGCTAATTAATAGATTTTCAGAATGCTCAATATCAAAAATATAAACATTTTGTTTCCACGTAATGGGTCCCTGATTCCGCTGCATAGTCTCAGTCTCCCTGTCTCAGCCACATCAAACACATTATTTGAGTGTTGAAGGCTAGGGGTATCTTTGCATTCCAGTGTCATATAATCACATTCACAAAGGCACAAGGATATTCTCCATGTTCTGCTTAAAAAATATAGTATATTTTCTATCTTTTGTAACAACAAAGAAAAAAAAAAGTTTAAATGTGTAATTTAGAGAATTTAATTATATGAACTAGCCCATAAAAGAGGCAACAGTGGCTACAAATGTCAACACTGAAGAAGAGATAAAGATGGAAGAAATATGTAGTTCAGATACTGCTTAACAACTGAAGCATTATTGGACTCTTTCAAAAACAGACATCCAGTTATTAGGATTCAGTTGGAAGGGTGTTCAGTCCACTTTTGTCCTTCAATACCAGTGCTTGTTAGCTAAGGGAAAGCTCCATGTTAGAATCCTTTGTCTTCGTGTTTCTGCTGTAAGCTCTGAGAACTCTTTCATATATGTCTAAGTGTCAATAAGACACACTCTGAGGAAACTGCAGTCTTTTATTTTATCAATATAGACATTTGAGTGGAGGCCATTTAGTTCATCTTTCTAACAGCTGAGACAAAATAAGGCATTTAATTTGGTCAAAATTTATATCCTCACTACTCTGATGGCATTCCTATTTAGTGGTGACTTTACACTAGGTAAAATATAAAATACTATTAATGGTGGATAAATGCCCGCTCTAGTGAGGCATCCATGTGGTTAGCAGAAAATTGACAAGAATATATCTCAGAACACAAAATTTACGCCTTGGGAGGCAATTTTTAATCTCAGTCTAAATAATCTGTGAAACACAGCAATAGTGGAACATCTCTTGCTTGGAGATTTTCTTTCAATTATAATGTAAAAATTATAAAAAGTAGAATGATTCATTTAAATTCTAAATGTCATGAAAGAAATGTGGAAAAATATTTTAATTCAGTTGTGCAGCTAAAAACTGAAGCGCAAATAAAGATTCATTCTGAACATTATTTGCAGATTCCTATTTAAGTGCTTCACTATGACACATAGTCAAGGACATCTTGTGACATTTTGCCGGTTATCTAAACGATTAAGTTGCCAAGGGCAACTATGTCTGAAATGACTGTAGGATGACCGGAATAACTAGATTCATATCATGAGGTGATACAGGCTTCTGTAGTTGGAGAAGTTATCCTGAGGAAGGATAAGAAGGAAACAGGAACAAATGGAAGTCATAATAAGAATTAAATTACTGTAAGAGGAAAAATACTGAGGAATTAGAAATGCCGTGAAAGTATAATAGAGAGAAGATTTTGAACAAATCAAAGACAATACCAAAATTTAGCTCATAAAAGGAAGGGTCTTACTTTTGTTAAAATATACCTGCAGAAGTGTTACAAAAACCAAAATATATCACTTTGAGTTATATTTTCTAAACAATGAGCTCCATGGTTACTTGTAAGGATATATGTGGACAATGTGAACCTTGTAGAAAGACTGGTTTTTGTTAAAGGCGTCTAATCACACTTTTTAAATTTGATTTTTAAAGGAGAAAAAAGAGGAAATGTACCAGCCTCATTTTTGCCAGTGCGTTAAAGAGGCCAAAGTTTACTGCATTCAGAGTATATCTTTTATCACAGTATACTTTATGTTATACTGTATGTACTTGCCTCTCTCAGTGAACTATAAGAGTCTAAAATGTAAGCTGTGGGTTTGGGCATCTTATGTCCCCACAGTTCCTTGCATTTATGTAGGGTATTGAATAGTGTTTTGTGTAATACATTGCTGAGCTGTCTACTGACTGTCTGAAGACGGTTTCTTTGGGCACCAGCTCTACCAAGTTGCAGCACACAACCATAGGGATATATAGTTGATTCTCATTATTCATGGTAGTTAATGTTCTACATACTAGTATTAAAATTGCGTGGTCACAAACACCGAATTAGTGAATACTGAACCACATTGGGGACATACAGGACTAGGGTTCTGCAAGCCTCTGGGAACAACGTTTCCATCAACTGAGCAATCCATACACTTGTTTTATGTTTGTTTCTGTTTAAAGACATTTTCTTATATACTGTTAATTCAGTAATACTGATCTCATGGACAACAGCACTGTAAGTCATGCCTGAACAAAGCTTATCTAACACGTATTTACTCTGTAAAGCACATCGTAAACTTTTCCACTAGACAGCACTTTAGCACTATTCTTGGGGCCATGTTAAACAGTAAAATCACCAACAAAAATGAGGGGAAAAAAAGTGGCAAGAGGCTGAGAAAAGGACACTTGTTTATAGTATGAAAGCTGAAATGGGAAGGCTGAGGGTCGCCCTGTTCAAAAGCAGGTGAAAATATGCAAGTCAGGCAACAATTTTTTTTCTGCTCTGTACATGTCTATGAACAAATATGAAAGCACTACGAGTATTGATTTTGGTGTTGCAAGTAAATGTTAGCAATTAGATGAATTTGCAAATATGGAATCTGAATAATGAGGATTAACGGTCTGAGAAAGCTGAAGATGAGATAAAATGAATGTAAGCAAGGACCACAGAACTAACATGACCCAGTTCAGCTTCTAAGTCTAAATTCAACTGGATAGTCATTTTCCTAGTCTGCTCAAGTGCTACTTTACAGGTTGGAAAATGTGTCATGTGCTTGTGGTTTCCAGCAAAAGTCCAAGATATAAATGGTTTTCTGGATTTGGCACTTGTTGGTTGTTCTGCCAGCAATTGACCTGTAGTTTCCACCTGATCAGGGCGCTGACATTTACTGAGAACTGAGCACACTGCTAGTTGTTTGTCCCCTTGTCATTTCTTCTTTACTAATAGATCTCTGATTTTGGGGAGGAAGGACAGCAATGGACTCAATAAAAAAGGACAAGCTCAAGCCGCCTTGTAGATAGGGTGGTTAAATAACGAAGATCTGGTCAAGGAGAAACAAGTACAATTTGGCTTGGTTTTCAGGGAAAACTTTTTAAATGGGGAAGATTCAATTAGCACAGACCTAATTGCCACATCAGCCCTACTATTTAGCCTGAAATAATGATACAGGAGCTGTAGCATCAGTAATCATGTGACTTCTAATGACCTTGACTTTGAATGATAATCCTCACTTAGTCTCGTGAAGCAGAAAAAGAGCCTAGATTTCTGGTGATACAATGGAGGTGCCATACCAGCCTTACCTCGAGATTTCTCATTGGAAAGAAATAAAAATGGATATTTCTAAGATTTTTGTTTGTTTGTTTTTGCAATTTTATACTCACTGCTGAATGAAATTCTTTTCCTTTTCTTTCCCTTCCCCTCCTCTTAAGTCTTTCCTGAGCTTTGTCAATTCTTATGATTCTCTTGTTAAATAATCTCATTTCCTAACTTTTTGCATTTTGGTTAATATTACATTCTTTCAAAGCTTCTATACTTCCCTCTGTTTTCTGGTTTGTTCTTTGATCCACTTGCTGAGAAGTCCACTCACAGTGGTTCCTCTTCTTTGGGGACACTTGTTGGCTATTTCTGAATTCAGAACTCTTGAGATTAAAATACAAAATGAAAAAAAACAACAACCAGCTCTTTTTCCTCCTCCAGTGTATGCTAAACCATTCAGGTAATTTACCTTCACCAATTTGTAATCTGGGATTTAGGGCACTTTTTCATCAAGTTTATTGAAAATGTTTTCCACAGATTGTTTCCTTTGCTATCCTAGTTGCACTGTCTGTTTTAATGACAGTATTTGAGCAGATTAAAGTGATAGCCTCTGTCATGATCTTGTCTCCCCCAAAGTTTAATTTATATCCTGTCTGATGATAGTATACCCAAGTATACTCAAGCAGATGCTTTTACAGGTATTCCTTTATCTCTCCTTCAGAAAACCCTTCAAGATAAGTATTATCATTTGTCATATTTTCAGATGACAAAAGGAAACCCAAAGAGGTTAAGTAATTTGCCCAAAGTCACCAAGATAGAAATTGATGCAATCCACATTTGAAGTTGTCTCTGCTTAGGCCATTCCTAAGTGCAATGCAAACCCTTTGAAAATGAATCTAAAGCACTATTTCACAATTGTGGTCTCACAGAAGGACTCTGTGCCTGGCCCCAGAAAGTTCACAGGGAAGTTCATGATGTTTGACTAATCCAGGGTTTACTCATTTTAATACATGGCTGAAAGTTTTTAGGTGGAAAGGAATGTGGTAAATGTTTAACTGAAAAACACAAGTATTTTTGTTTGTAAAAGTCTAAGCACACCCTAATTAGAACATTCTTCCCCATGCTTATTCCTTATGAACCATTGCAAATATAAATTTATCTTTGGAGCTAAAGAGAACACCTGGCCACTCTCTGTCTAATATTATCGTAACCGTTTGACAGCACACTTGAGCATTCTGTTTACAAGGTTAACCCTTTTAGTTTCTTTATTTCTCTACATAGGACTTTTAAAAGCAAAAATGCTGTATCTCTTCTTTAAACTTTTCCCAGATCCCCTTTCCACAGTATGTGTTCTCCTGTACTAGTTTTACATTTCCATTGGCACTTGCATGTGTAAAATAATTTTTCTCTTTTCTTCAGTTTCCTCTTACTGTTGCTGTCCTTGGATGTTGTTTTCCCCTTTGAACTAAAAGAACAGAGAAGTATAAGGTATTGGGTTAGAGAAGAGTTAAAAAGGTGTGCGCTATGCATCAGTTCCTGGGCCATGTGATTTTCATTAAATATCTAAGTTAATCTTTGAATGGCTGTTTCCTTCATATCACTACAGTCTCAGCCCAAATGGTACCTCTTTAGATAGACTTTCCATGATTCCCATAGCTAAATCCACAAGCCCTCTCCCTAACCCTCTACCACCATAGGGCTCTTGACTAGTACTTTCTTTTAATTTCTATACAGCGTTTTTTTTTTCATTCTCTGAAATTATCTTAATCATTTACTACTTGCCATGTTTTCTCTCTCCTTTCTCACATTAGAAAGTAGGCTTGTCTCTAAAAAGAAAGTAGGGTTTGGGCCTGTTTTCTCCACCTCTGAATCCCTAAGTCCTAGATATTGCTGGACACATAGTATTTGCTCAACAAATATTACTAAATGGATAAATGATTAGATAAATAAAAGTACAAAGAATTCTGTGTAGTCAGAGGCCAGGATCTCAATGGAACCAAGATGTTTATGAGGATAAAATTTTGAACAAGAGAAGAAAGAAGACTGGCAAGAAAAATTTAGAAAATAGAGTTGGAGCTGTTTCCTAATTCCTCCAGGGCAATGTAAAATAGATTGTAAAATTAAAATGAATAGGACACTTTGGTTGTTTCCATGTCTTGGCCACCATAAAGAAAGCTTGGCTAAAGAAGATGTGATATATATATACAAAACGGAATACTATTCTGCCATAAGAAAAGATGAAATATTACTAGTGGCATTTGCGACAACATGGATGGGTCTTGAGAGTATAATGCTGAGCGAAATAAGTCAGACAGAAAAAGTTGAGAACCATATGATTTCATGGATATGTGGGATATAAAACTGAAAATAAAGGAACAAGACAAACAAATGAAGAAACAAAAACTCAGACACAGACAATAGTTTAGTGGTTACCAGAGGGTAAGAGGGGTGGGGGGTGGGACATGAGGGTAAAAGGAATCAAATGTACAGTGATGGAAGGAGAACTGAATCTGGGTGGTGAACACACAAGGTGATATACAGATGATGTATTACAGAATTGTATGCCTGAAACCTATGTAACAATTGTCACTCAAATAAACTTTAATTAAAAAAAAATTAAAATAGGCCTACAACTGGATAAACATATAATCTGTTTTATATTTTCTGTAGGGTAACCTCTGCTATTTTCCCTCTTCTCAACAGATTATGTTTTCTTAATTAATTGATAGGGCGCTTGTCCTATTGAGACTCACTTTCTGGGTAAAGCCCAATCACATATTAAATAGTGATTATGGGTATCTCAAGTCAGGGCAAAGCTCGTTGCTACCTCATTTATCGTTTGATAAGGGTCATTTATCCGATGAACATTTGTTTGCTCAACTTATACTGGCTTAGGTTAATTATTTCACACTGGGATCTGGATTTAGTAAACTTATACATTATCTAGTAATTATTGTGGTGAGAGGGTCCACATTAATATGCTTAAAGATATGCTTATCTAGGTATATTGTTTGAGGGACCCAGAGCTTACATTTTAAATTTGTCCGTATTTTTTTGTGTGTGTGAGATAGAGATTTGGAATATTTTCATTATTCAGTTGTGCTAGTTTGAAAAAATAGGAATATCTGCTACAATGAGAAGGGCACTTCTCTCAATTTAGATTATAGCTCTATCTGGTGCAAGCAATGATATTATATTTTCAATATCTAAATAATCAGTTGGGTGTTCATAAATTTCAGTATTGTGATTTGTTTGGACAACTAAAAGTAACAAAGCTATTTTGTTTGATAATCTTGATGTGGCCTATCCCGAAACATTTTAAGACACCTAGAAAATTTATGCAGAATGCCTATAAACACTTTAATATTTGTTATTCTAAAATTAGTCTTTACCGTATTACCTTTATATTGTCAGTATTCGAAATTCCCTTTCCAATCACTAGCTAGTTTTTCTCGACAAAGTACCCCCACTGAAAACAATTACAAATGTTTTATGAAATATGTTTTAAAATACCTTTTTAACTACGGAAGAGCTGACAATACATTAGAAATTAAAAAGCCCAAATCTAAATTAAGTGAGAACATACAGGTAAGCAGGGTTTGAGACTTCTTTTTGCTGAGGACATACTGCCAAACCTTGTGAACCTGAACTTAGGTTTTGGTGGTATTTGGGCATGAATGAAATACTTTTTGACCCTAAACAGAGCTGACCAGGGTGCAGGATGAGGGACATCATCACGGGAAAGTTGTAATCACTGGAAATTCCCTCTACATATTGGGCTATATATTTATAGCCCAATGTACATCTCCTGGCCTCTCGAAAAGAAAAAAAGAAAGAAAGGAAGGAAGAAAGAAAGGAAGGAAGGAAGGAAGGAAGGAAGGAAGGAAGGAAGGAAGGAAACAAAAACCCATCAGGATGTAAACTCACAAGAAAGAAAAACACCGTACATGAATAGCTGCAGAAACAATAACAGAAACAAACCAAACAGACTTCAAATATTGGAAGTATCAGAAAAAGATAAGACAAATGTTCTCACTACGTTCAAAAACTAAATGCAAGCAAAAGGTTATAGAAGATTTTTTTAAATAGAAATTCTAGGAATGAAAAATATTCCCATGCTAAAAACAAAACTGTGTAAGCCATTTAAAATACCAAAAAAGAAAATCCGTGAGTTGGGAGGTAGGTCTGAAGAAACTACCCAGAATGCCACATAGTGAGGCAATGTGATAGAAATACAAATAACATGAAAATGTATACGGTTTAATGGACATATAATTAAGTTTCAAAAAGAGGAATAACTTCAAAGATTGGAGAAGCCTAATAAATCTCAAGGAATTCTTTCAGAAGAAAAATTATTCCAAATTGAAGGGCAAAAAGGAATAAAGATTTAAAAAAGCATTAAATATTGGTTTTGTCTAGATGAAACTTGATTGTATAAAATGTAAAATAAAATGATGTCTCATGAGATTAAAAAGAGAGGTAAGTGAATATCTAGTAACATCCTGTAAGTTGGGAAGTGGATAGATGAATTGTGTTAGATTAGGATCTCAAGAAGCATATATTGAATGAGATTAGATGTGCAAGACATTGATTGGAGAAAACAGCCCAAAGAACAAAGTAAAGAAAGCAGAGAAGTCAGGGAGAACAGTCAGATCACAACACAGGTCTTCCACATGGGCCAAGAAAGCATCGGGTAGGAAGAAGATCAGACGGCAGCATAGATCTAAGAATATTTCAACCAGGCCAATGGGGAGTTCTCAAGTAAGACTTGTCCATCAGAGGAACCCAGCATTGGGCAGGAATGGATTGACTTTCTAACCCTCACAGTGATAATTCTGGAGAAAGCATGAGAGCAGCCTTGGGGATGCATGGCCTTGGCATGAAATTGTTAGAAGATACAAAGAGGCAGTAACTGGAGCTGTGCTGCCTATGGCAGAAGATATGAGAAACAAAGTTCTGTCACTGTCACATGGAGCTAAATTTTCTAGTATCTTTGTATTTTGGAGGAAGACAGAGAAAGATAAAAACATGGATGAGTGTAGATTTTAGCAGGTTAAGTATACACATTGTAATTTCCAGAGTATCCATTAAATAAACACAAGTCTATCACTTCCAAACCAACAAAAGGGAGATAATGGAATCATAAAAAAAAAAATGATTTCAGAAGAAGGCAAGACAAAGGAATGGGGACAAACAAAATAAGACAAATGGAGTAAATAGGATTCATAATAAACATGGTAGTTATAAATAAAATACATCACTTTTATATTAACTGTAAGGAACTGAATGCTCCAGTTATAAACAATGATTGTCCAACTGAATATTTAAAAAAAAAAAGCATATGCTTTATAAGAGACACAGTCTCTACGCTAGATTCTACTTCTCTTGAAACTTTTTTTTCTTTCAAAAATATTTTTCAGCATTTTCTTGTTCTGGGAATAAACACAGAAATACCAAAATTCCATAGAAAATAATCAACTTAGAATTTGAAATTTATTGCAAGATATATGTAGAACACCAGCGATTTTTCTTCAGTAAATTTGGATGGTAGAAAAAGGTTAAATGCCCTGAATTTTCATGATGAATCAATAATACGTGTTCAAATTGTTTGGTGTCTGAAAAGAAATTGAAATACCTTATAAGTGTAGATATATTTCATTAGACCTTTAAAATTAAACCAGAAGTGCAAAATTTTATTTGGTGACAATAAATATAGTAAAACTAAATGATTAAGTTCTGTCATTATTGTAATCAATATTAACCTGAACAAGCAATAGAAGGAAATATGAAGAATTATATATTTTTATTTTTCCTATAAAAGGGAGCATAAATTTTTCTTAGGAGTGACAGACTTTCAAAAAGTTTTCTTTTGGCATGCATAATGGATGCATTCAAGAAATATAAATAATCTGATGGAATGTGTCATAGCTGTTTATTAGAAGATGAAGAAATGATCTTACTACATTTTTGTTAAGAAGTCAATGGGTTCTTTAAAATGCAAAAGCTAAGGTACATTTTGATCAGCGTAATTCAATAGGCACAGCAAGGAAGGTTTAATGAACTCCACATGCACTCTTTGCTACTCTGCAAGCACGTCTTCATTTTAATGATGATCTCCATCTTCAGTTCCCAAATGTTTAAAACTCAGCTTCAAACCAGGATTTATTTCCGATTTTTCTCTAAAATGGCTTTCCGCACTGCTGTGGCCAGTCATTACCAATCCCAGGCTGGCAGCTGAACACACTGATGCCAGTGTTACTGACTGAACCTGACACCCTTCCCATCAATAAAGCCAAACATCCCGAGGAGTTAATAGATTATTTATACATTCCTATTAACAAGAAGCAGGTTGCAAACCCTTCCTTCGTTGTGAAGCTCTAAATGAATATTCTTTTCTATTAAGAAAGGTTGTATATACAAATGTTGTCTACACAAACCTTGACTGTGCAGTATTTTCCAGTCACATCTTATTTCCTTTTGTCCATATGTCATAGTGAACTTCGCTGAAAGATGTTAGGAACTTCCAGGTAATACTTATTTCCTTTGACCAGTGGTTTCTGTGTTTCTTCAACCAGGGGATAAAACCAGATTGCATCCTCTTCCTCCTCTTCCTCCTCTTCACCCTCTGTTCTCTTTTCCTCTCCCTCTCCCTCTCAATATTTCCTGTTCAGATATCAGCAAAGCATAGCAAAAAAAGCTTAAAATAGAATACTGTTTTTTCCTTCTTTCTTTTAGTGAGGTGAATGAAATTCTGACTCTTTCAGGAAATAAAATTTCAGAAACAGTAGTTTCATTAAACCCTTTGTGTTCAGGCTATGTTTTGACATCATTCGTTTTAAAAGAAGAAAAGAGTCTCCAATAGAACTTAGTGATGTTCTTACAGCTAATGAGGGAGATGTCATCTTGATTCTGAGGGTTTTCCATGTCACTGAGGCTGGTCTAGGATTCTGACTGATTTTCAGTTTTTAAGGCTCCCTTTTGTTAAAAATGCACCACTTGTTTTTGTATGATATTAAAATCCCATTAGCTGTACAAAGAGATAGTCCATAGTTAACTAATCCATCCATCTAGACAGGTCACACGATCTTTTTAGTCCTTTTAGAGAACATTGAACAGTGCAATATGGGACTGTGAATCAGACATTTACCATGGTGGAATTTAAAAGTATAAGAATTATTTAAAGTAGAGTTAAAAACAAAACAAGACAAGGCTCACTAATTTAATTTAAATTAAATTAGATACTGTATAAGAAGTGGTTAGCACATAGTTTGTTTATTGGAGTAATGGATACTTTTTTAACCGTTGAATGAAAGATTTTGCTTTTCCTCTCATGGTCTGATGTTAAAGTGGGTATAGTATATACCACCACTTACCTATCTACTCTGCCATATCTATTTGCCATTATCTATTTCTTACTGTTGGTGAGTACTGCTCTTGTTTCTCCCAAATGGAACCCACAGGAAACTTGCTATCAGTCTTGGCCAGTCCTCCACCAACCCGTTGCTTCATATGGTGGGGGCAGGACCCAGGGCCAAGGGAGCCTTTTATAGGACCAGATGGCATCTCTGACACCTTTGTGATGAGCTCTGTATAACTAGTCCTCAATGGACTATGGAGGTACTCTGCAATTTTAATAAAATAATCTAAAACCTGACTTTGCTTAGAATTACGAACACCAGTTATGGAAAATAGACTAAAATGCTATGAATCATGCCTCCTCATCTTGGTTAGGCAACTAGGAATTGTGCATTGTGCACTATCGTTTTATGTTTGAGTGTTCAGCAGCTGAACAACCTACACATTTTTTTCATAGAAATATTTGATTTGGGAACATCAGTAACTATCTTGAGCATATTTCTCTCAGTTTTTTTTTACTTAAAGCTCAGTCTGCCCATCAGAGCTTCTTTGTGCGACATGTTTGAGAACTCTGAAGAAACATCAGTTATGCTTGTGCCTTGAGAGATCAATTTAAAATGACTAGGTGTCAGCCTTTACTGACTTTACTAAGAATGTCTTCATTAACCTACCAATACTAACTGTTCTCTGTGGCATAAGAGATCATTTATGCTGAGTGGATTTAATTTTTTTAATTATAGTGCATAATTCTGTACTTTTTAAGTCTTAAAAATTACCTTCGGTAACACATTTTCAAGGCATTTTTGAATTAGCTGTGTTTCTGATAAAATAAACAACAATATATATAATGAGACTAATGCCACATTCACAAATGTAGTTATTTATACTAATTTCATGCCCTTTTCATATTGCTTCCATTAATTAACTTGCAGTGACATTTTAACTGAGTGTTTTTAATGGCTAATATTAATTACACAATCCCTTATAAGATTTTTTTTTAATAATTCTGTTCTTATCATAATGAAGCATTGTTATTCCTTTACTTCTTTTGAAGGTTGATATTTAAATAATTTAGAGAACTATGAAATTGTCTGTTTTCTGTCTCTAGATAGACTGAAAATTCATGTGACAGTGGGATATATATATGTGTATATATATGTGTATATATATATTCAATTCATTCATTGCCTTTGTGTATTTTGTTTGGAGATAGTTCAACTAGTGTGGATAGTGCATTTAGGTTCAGTAATTCTTTGTCCTCCTTAAGTGATCAATTTCAATTAAATTATTGCTGCTTTAAAAGATGGCCTTATGCTTTTTCATGTTTGCAATGACTGATTGTGAAAGAAACATTGAGAGCTTTTTCAGACTGTTACATATCAACTTGACATTTCTTGTCTTACTCTGTAGCTTCTGATTTTGCTTCAAAACCACTTACAGGAAGAAAAAAAAGGAATTTTCAAGTGTATTGAATCATATTTCTTTGTCTGCCATTTATTTTTATTTTGGTTAAAAGGCCTATTCGCTATTCTTGGGTTCAGTCAAGAATCTTGATACTCATTCAGCCTTACTGTTTATTCTCCTATTTTATGTTATACCATCTTCATGGCCAATGACCATGGCTAATTCATTTTATGAACCTCCAAAGGTCTAGTACAGTGTCTGTTAAGTAACAGGTGGTCAGCTAAGTATTTCTTGGTGCTGAAGACTATTGTGCGTATTATCTGTGCAAGTCACCAGTATGGTAAATACTTGACATGTGTTTCCTCTATAAAGAGCTCTGTGGGGATAAAGACACACATATCAAGTACTCAGTGATGTGTATTAAATGAATGACTGCCATGATTTAGTCTTAGGATTTTGTTAGTTCCTGTTAGCATTGCCTTGCATTTCTATAGTTGTGTACCCATAACTAACTCAGTAATTTGTGCTAAAGTGTATAATTTCTTGGCATATTCAAAATTTTAATTTCTACTAAAAATATTAAGAACTGAAGGAAGAAAAGATGGTTTAAAAATAATATTCTGGCTCTGCCTGTCTCTTATGATTTACACCCCATGCTATACACTGAATGTTTGTATTTGCCCCAAACTCAAATGTAGAAATCCTAATCCCCAATGTGGTCCTATTAGGAGGTGGTGATTTGGGGTGGTAATTAGGTTATGAGGGTGGAGCCCTCATGTGTAAGATGAGTTCCCCATATAAGAAGAGACATGGGAGAGCTTGCATTGCATCTGTCTACAATCCACCATCTGAGGATACAATGAGAAAATGCCACTTGCAAGCCAGGAGGAGTTCTCTCATCAGACACCAGATCTGCAGCCACCTCGATCTTGGACTTCCTAGCCTCCAGAACTGTGAGAAATAAATGTTTGCTGTTTAAGCCATTTAGTTTATGGTATTCTGTTATAGCAGCCTGAACTAACTAGACAGTCCCCCAACCTCTGTAAATTGTCTTCTGCATTCAAACTAAACTTCTTCATACCAGGGAAAGCAGAAGTGGCTGTTCTAGAGCTTCAGGTGTCCTAACTAAGCTCAAGGTACATGGCTGTTTTGTTACTGCTACAAAAGATATACATGGGGGATTTTGTCTTTTCCTTGAAGGATAAAATATATTATTCAACAAGTTTGGGTACATCAAAAAGTACAAAAGATAAGAAAGATGGAAGTGACCCAGTGAGACTTGCTGCTACCCCACATTACCAACTTGACATGATGGTTTGGTTTTAAATCAACTGTATTTGTGAAGGTTTCTGAAGACTACAGGCCCAAGTGGCATACCTCTGGGGCCCACAATATACCATTTTGTGTTTAAAGAGGGCCATCTGCTTCTTTCCTGCCCATACAACACAGCATAGCTGAGCAACACAGAACAGGCCGGGGTAACAAACTTCCCCAGGAAGACACACGAAGCAGGGATAAGACATCTTAACTGGTGGGCCAGAGCCAGAGGACAGGGTGGGCTTTTTCTTAAGCACACTGGTCTCATCACCCTGTGGGTGTCCAAACATTACTGAGACAATTTTGAAGGTAGAGTCTAAAGTCCTTTCAGGAGAAAAGAGCCTTTAAACACTGGTGTTAAAGACTTAAGGCATTCGGATAAAAAAGGATGAGATGACAGAGTAAAGATGACAGAGCAAAGCTGCCACGGTTGTTTCCTAAATCAGTCTTCAAAGTGGCTGAGAAAGACAGTCTGATCTTGACAGGAAAATAGAAACAATATTGCTTTCATATACTTAATATAAAACAATGAATATTTAGTACTTCTTCCAATACAAAACTTTTGCCAGGGAGCATGGTGTAAATACGCACACATACACACACACAAACACGCAATCTTTAAAAAATTTCTCAGGTGTAACAGAATATACCAATAGAAAAATATTCATGGATGAGTATTGACTGCAGTTTTTTTTTGTTTTGAATGAACTTGAAAAAGGATTAAAAATAAATAACTTTACCAAAGAAAAGGGTAAGCTAAGAAGTCCCAGAAGAATAATTTATCTGGGATATGAGCCATTTAATTACATGTGCTCAATAAGTTAGCATGATTCAGAAGACTAAGAAAATCTAAAGGAGTTATATTAGCTAGACTTTGAAATTTGGTGACTTTAATATATTTGTTACCTGAAGACAACCTACTCTGTAGAATAATAAAAATCACCTTTGTGCTGTTTGTGTCATGAATGCTTTCAATAATTGAAAATTATTTATTGACTACCTACTATGTGCCTGATACTGCTTTATGTACTTAAGGTATAATATATTAGAGAGCAAAACAGACAAATATGTTTGCCCACAAGACATTTACATTCTAGCAGAGGAATACCAAGTAAATAATAAGCAATAAAATGAATATTGATGTAAACTATACATGTTCTTAAAGGTGATAAATGCTATGGGAAAAGAAAAATGAGAGCAGGGTAAGGGGATCAGGTTTTTAAGGTAACCTCATTGAGGTGTTGGAGCAAAACATTGAAGAAACAGAGTTTTTGATGCATTAAATTCATGTAGCTAAAAGCAAACTCAAAGATAATACTCAGTATGTTTGGATCAGTAGATCTTTGTATTCCAAATTACAATTCTTATCCTACTCTTATGGAAATGGCATAGCTTAAAAAGCTAACTAAATATTTTTATCGTCCATTCTTCTCGAATCTTTAATGTCATGATAACTGACGGCATGCAAAGAAAATGATTTCACCTTGTGAAGAATGTCCTTTCATTTCTCTTGCACAGCATCTGCCATCAAAAAACATGAACTAGCACTACACATTTCAGATGAGTCTTAGTCAAGAATGCGGGAGTGGAAGAGTTATTTAAGCAAAAACAAAATGTCCTACCTTTCCAAGAATAACAATTATTAAATCTGAAATGTAGAAGCTCAGGTGAAAAAGGATTCAACTTCCCATTACTGTGAAGTTAAAGATAAATCCTCTTCCACCACCAAAAAAAGAAAAAGAGTAACAGGATTTCAGAGTGCCAGGTTGCAAGGTTAAATAAATGCAGAAAAACTGTACATTTATTGAGGAATTCAGGCCTGTCTGACTTCCATTTACTTTCCCTCTGTTCTCACGTCTGACATCCAGAATTCACATTATCCATTGTTGAGTCTGTTGGAAAATATCTGTTCCTTCTTGCAGGGAGGTTTAGTTACTGGCTTCCCTCATCAGAACAGATTAGCCCTTACCTGCCTCACTTTTCCATTCACATTATGCTTTCACGCATGATTCTTTAAAAGGATCCTGTCATGTGCACAAAGGCATATCCTCATCCACTGACTACTTCATGGAAATTTCCCAGATCTGTATGAGCAGAGATAATAATGTTGAAATGGCTTCTCAATTTATGGGCTGTCAAATTGTAAGTCAAAATACCCACATGAAGACAACAACATGTCCTTAACTAGACTGAGAAGAGATTTTTCAGTAATGTCTATTTCTGAAATCAGTTAAAAGAGATTTAGAACTTTGACAGAGAAGAATCCTTTTGGAGAGAGGTGAAAATTAAGCTGGCTTATGAATCAATGGTCATGAAAGCTGTCCCCCTGCCATCACTGTGGATTCTGAAAGCACCATGTTGCCCTGAGGTCAGCTAACAGCCAATTGTTTTCCTGACATAAAATGTCTATATCATCCTCAGGACACCAAGGCTTGTATTGTAGGTGGAGAGTTTTCCAGGATTAAGTTGGACATGTAGCATGAACCAGAAGTAGGTCTTGAGGACCTGTATCTTTCTGCAGATTTCTTTTCTAGGGTCCTAATTTAGTTTTGGAAGAGCCCTCCAAATTCTGAAGACTCCTAGAGTGTTGCAACAACCCTTGGACCTCTACTCTAGGGATACTAGACTATTTCCCTTACCCTATTCACTGATCCCAATCATAGTGGTTCAAAGTTCCCCAAAGCATCCATTACTGATACAAAAGATATAATGTAAGATTGTTGTTTAACTAGATGGTCAGGCTGTGCCATAGGAGTGAACATAACATGAGTGAGGCCGAGGTCAAAAGGCAGGTAAGTACCATCCAGGGAAGACACCAGAGTATGATTCAAGGTTGCTCAGAACAGACAGCATGCACTGAAGTGGTACAGCATTTATGCACAGCACGAGGAGGGAGAGAGAGTACACAAGATCCAGCCCCTTGCAAGGTGTGGGTCCCCCATGTCTAATAGATGCATTCTACAGTCCAGGTGGGCAGTGTGGCTTCATAAACCCCACAGCATACTATAGTAGAAGGACCTCAACCTTTGTCCTGTGCGATCTGAACACAAAAATTTGGGGGTGCTTGAGGGCCACAGAGGCATGCATAACTAAGGAGTTCCAAGCAAAGTTTACACGTGCCTGATGCAGAGGGAGCAGGGAAGACTGGCTGTGCTCTTAGTCTCTGCATGAGGAATGACTTGTGAGCTTGCCAGCATGTCTTGTTCCGAACAAAAGGTTCTTGGGAACACAGGGGAGGGGCTGGGCTGCACTTGCACCCACCCCTTACAATTATTCATCGAGCTTATCATGCTTTTAATTTTCTGTTGCTTTTTAAATCTAAACTTCAACAGACAAGAAGATCAGGGAATAGCTACAGTTCTATCAGAAACTTTGAACCCCAAGAATTAACTCTTGGCAATAAATGCCAAATGCTAAATATAGTAGTTGGCACAAGTAAGCATCCAATAAATGTAAAGCTATCATATTTTAGAAAAAAAAAAACAACTATAAAGATGATAGTCACCACCACTACAATCTCAGTAGGCTAACAGCTTTCCTTTCAAAGGAGTTTGGATTAATATATGAAGGGAAGGTGAGTTACGTATGCAGTGCTTCACTATAATATACTGTTAGAACAAGTTATATTTGTCTCATTCTATTCCTGATGCTGCACTTAACTAATAGGATTCTAAGAATTTAATTATTTCTCTCCCATTTACATTTTTATTATGAATAATTTCAAACATATACAAAACTGGAGAAAATTGCAGTGAATCTCCAGGTACCTATTACCACGCTTGTACAATTATTAACTCACATCCAGTCTTGTTTCATCCATATCTCCATCTACTCTTCTAGACACAAATTACTTTAAAGCAAATATTAGCATCATATAATTTCATCATAAATATTTTAGTATATACCTCATGCTGATAAAAACTCTTTAAAATCTTAAGCGTGATATTATCACATCTAAATGTCAGTAAAATAAACAAACAAAAAACTATGTTCTTGTTATGGCAGCATAAATGTGTCGTCAGATTTTCTTTGCAAAAAAACAAAAGGAAAGGAAAAAGGAAGACAAGTATAAAACGGAACAAAATTGTCAAAAACAATAATCTCAAACTGTGGAAATCAACCAAATGTAGACAACACAGTGAGAAGCATTCATTCTTTAAAAACTGCTAGAGCTTTAGATAAGGACAGCAGGAGTGTGTACTCATGCCTACAACTGCTCCCGTCCTCTTCTGGGTACTTGGTGTTTGAGAACTGTAGTTTTCAAGCGTGGGTCTGACCATGTGAAGCAACAAATTTGCTGCTAGGGAGAAGGAGCTATATTTGGAGTCCAGGCTTTATCAACTAAATGTGGTAATATTTGTTGGAAAATAAATAAGGAAAACCTACAGCTTTCCTAGTTGCGGTTGTAGCCACAAGAAATCCTGAAAATGAGAGAACAATGGAGGTGCTGAGATAAACTCTTCACACATCCCTGGCACAATGGGGAATTATAAACATACATGGGAGAGATCCTAGAGAGCCTAGGGAAAGGTAAAAGCCAAGACAGATTTGAGAACTGAGTGAAAAGTTTAATATACACACAACTCTACAGAGATTGATCTCCAGGGGGTGGGAAGACTTATGGGAACAAGGTGTTTAAACAAAACTCTGTCTAGGTCATTGGCTGACCACTTCATTATGTAGAAAGAAGTTTGAGCCATACAAAATCAGGATTAAAAACATAAATAAGAATTTTTTAAAAATGTGTAGAGACACTAGTAGCCAAACACTGGAAGGGAAATAGATTCTAAAGATGAAGTCCAAGCAGGAGAGAGAGGAGGAGGAGGAGGAGGAGAGGAGGAGAGGAGAGGAGAGGAGAGGAGAGGAGAGGAGAGAGGAGAAGAGAAGAGAAGAGAAGAGAAGAGAAGAGAAGAGAAGAGAAGAGAAGAAAAGAGAAGAGAAGAGAGAGGAGGGAGGGAAAAAGGAGGTGGGAAAGAGGGACAGTAGGAGGGAGGGAGGGAGAAATATCAAAAATAAAAACAGAACTCAACATTGCTACAATATATTCTCTAAAATTTTTATTTTTAATCAAACATTATGAAATATGCAAAAGGATAGGGAAAAAAGCAGTCAATACAAACTGACTCTGCATAGGCCTAAAGGTTGAATTTAGCAAAGACTCCAAAGCAGATATTTTAAATATGTTCAAAGAATTAACAACAACAACAAAAGACAATGGTTTAACAAACAGGGAATCTCAATAGAGAAGAATCAACTATTTAAAAAGCCAAATAAAAATTTTAGAGTTGAAAAGCACAATAACTGAAATGACCATTTCAATAAGTGGCCTCCACAGCAGTTTTGAGATACCAGAAAAAAGAATCAGTAAACTTAAAGATAGATCCATAGAAGTTATTCCATTTAAAGAACAGACAGGAATAAAAAATGTTAAAGAGAAAAGGAACACTTTCACGATCCTGTGGGACATCATTAAACATAATCAACATATGGACCGTGGAAGTCCCAGACAGGAGAAAGATAAATGAGTGGAAATAGTGTCCAGAAACTTCCTTAATTTGATGGAAATATATCTATATCTATATCTATATCTATATCTATATCTATATCTATATCTATATCTATATCTATATCTATATCTATATCTATCTATCTATATATATATCCAAAAGCTTAACAAACTCCAAGTAAGATAAACACAAAGAGATTTACACTTTCCCTCATCAGAAGCTATCTTCTTAAAGCCAAAGACAAAAGGAAAATATTGAAAACAAAGAAAAAAACAATGACTCATTGTCTACAGGACAGTAAATACCATTCATATGTTAAGTGGAAAACTACATGCAGGTAAAATATTCTTTATCAACTATTTGATGATTCTGTGGGATAATTCTTACAAAGAAGGGAGGATAAATGCTTGAACAATTCCCTCTACCACTACCACCATTTAAAAAACAAAACAAAACAGTTTTCAAAATAGTGGGTTGGTTTCCTAGCATTCTCCAGTGAATTTCCTTTTTTTCTTCCTTTCAGTCAACCGCACTTTTGATTCAGTGATCAATATTGTTATTAATTACTTTTTTTATTAGCTCTTATAAATGTCCTACTTTTCACTATATCTTGTAATTGGTTTTTGTTTATACATAAAAGGTTAATTGTTTTTGTTTGATAATTTTACAACATGCTATTTTATTTTAAAATCGTACATTATTATAGAAATTTTACTATTGATTATTTTGGGTTTCCAAATATTAATCATAACTTTGGAAAATTTAGATAGTTCTACCTTTGCCAATCCAGATCACTTCACTCCCTCATTTGTTTCCAGTTTGTGCTATTCTTTCATTGCTTGTATTATTATTATTATACTTTTTTTAGTGCTTTGTAAAATATAAGCTTGCTATTTCCACCAGTTAATGGGTGTTCTTTCTGGATTTCTTTCATTGTCTGTAGTATGACTATTGTGTTTCTTAGGGATTTTTGTTTGTTTGTTTTTTGCTTTATTTTTCCTAAAGTAACTTTGTATCAGATTCAACAGCAATATTTGACTTTGTTTATTTTTAGGTGACAGAACTTTTTTTGAAATTTAAGGAGGAAAGGAGAACTGGGATAGTTTTCCTAGCTTCACAGCTCCTCAGATCCCTTTCCTGCTGTGTTTATAAGATAATAAAACTATGATCCTGTAACTTCTGAGTTATGCTAGCTTCTTCTCTGCCAATTTTAGGTAAAACCTTTTGTTTTTCCTAGCAATTTCTGTGTTCCACTTTTTGCAGTTTCTTCAGAGTATGCGTTATACTGTCAGCAGTTTCTTCCAGGGAGGCTGCATCCTGAAAGGGAGCTTCAGTTTGTTTTCATTGTTCCACAGACTCAGATAATTTCAATGCCGTCTGACCTTCTCATGAGCCCTTACAATGGGTTGCAAATTGATGACTATCCCCTTCCCCCTTGGTTGCATTTACTCTTCTCTGATTGGCCCACTAAGTTTTACAGTGGGTATTTGTTTATGATGGAGTTCTTTAGATTTCAGGGTGGTCCAATCACATTGCCCTCTCTTTGACTCTTACTGCTTAGTTTCTGATTCCATGTGAGTTTTGTTGCTGTGGTGCTCTGTCTCTGTTTATTCAAATTTGGGGTTTTGTGGTGATACATTTTGCCTAACTTTGTTGCAGATGTCGACTCTAGGTTTTTAGTTTTGCTGTTCTAACTGCTGTCTGTTTTTAGGTACAATTTGTGTAGATTTAAAAACTATACCACCACTGCCACCATCTCTTCAGATTGCTACAGATTTGGCAATTTTTAGTTTTTAAGTTTAAGCAACAACACAAAAAACAAATTCCAGACTTCTGGTAGACTGAGTTAACAATTTGGATTGCCAATTTGGATCTAGTTGATTAGCTCTGCAGGATTGTAATAGATTTATGAACTTCTTGGCTTGTGACTTGATAAGGACAAGAGATTTTCAGACTATTTCATGAATTAATGCTCAACACTCTTCGTTTCACTTAGATTTTCTTTCTAAACTGTATGTCTTCCAAAGTTCATTTAAGTGTGGCTTAATTTCTCTAACACCCAATAGTCTTGGCTTCCTTCCCTGCATTCTAACCACCCTTGTACAGTCAGTTTATTCAGTCAGTTTCTAAGAAGCTTCTTAAAATTTTGATTGA
The DNA here is from genome assembly GCF_036562045.2 of Rhinolophus sinicus. Taxonomy (NCBI): domain Eukaryota; kingdom Metazoa; phylum Chordata; class Mammalia; order Chiroptera; family Rhinolophidae; genus Rhinolophus; species Rhinolophus sinicus. The sequence goes on along the minus strand of NC_133754.1, from coordinate 27,203,979 downwards.
GGTAAGAAAAGATGAAATAGTACCATTTGTGACAACATGGATGGATCTTGTGATTATAATGCTACGCAAAATAAGTCAGAAGAAAAAGTAGAGAACCATATGATTTCACTGATATGTGATATATAAAACTGAAAACAACAAAGGGACAAGACAAACAAATGACGGAACAAAAACTCATAGACACAGACAATAGTTTAGTGGTTACCAGAGGGTAAGGGGGGAGGGGGGCTCCAGAAAAGGGTAAACGAGGTCTAATAAATGGTGATGGAAAGAGAACTGACTCTGGGTGGTGAACACACCATGTGAGATATAATGTATTACAGAATTGTACACCTAAAATCTATATAACTTTGCTAACAATTGTCACCCCAATAAATTTTAATTTAATAAAATAAAATAAAATAAAATATATAAAAAAAATTGTGTTTGAGATTGGGTCCTTTTAAGGATAAGAAAGTGGGAACAAGTATTAACCTAGGTAAGGTGAATTTTGTAAAGTGTATTGTTCTAATCCTCTTATTTTGTGAAAGAAGAAACAAGAATCATGCTTATTTAGGTTCAGATAGAGCATTTGTGCTTAGACTCAGATTTGAGTTAAAAAGCACTTTCAGCAAGAGCTCCTATTGTTATACTGTCAAGCTATTAGTGATATCTTACTATCCAATGAGACAAAATCCTGAAGCCATTAAAATTTAAACCCCTTCTCTGCAGATTGGGTATTCAGAGGAAATAAACCTCTAACAGTAATGTGGGAAACTTGAGCTAGAAAGGGCAACGGGAAACAGGTGTTGTACCTGAGATGCAGTGTAGAGGTGTTTTTGTTGTTGTTGTTGTGTTTTTATTAGTTTCAGGTGTGCAAAACAATGTAATAGACATTTATCATTTATATCCCTCACACAGTGATAGCTCCCCTCCCCCCATCTACTACCCCTCTGACATCGCATACTACTGAACATGTTTACACAGGTTGTCTAGCCCTTTTCTTTGAATGATTCCCTGAGAACAAATCCTATTCTTCTAACTCCTTCCTAGTCCCCATCCTTACTGTAGAGCACAGATCTGCAACCTTTTATTTTAATGACCATTTAGTACATAATTTAGGCTTTGTGGGGCCAAGTCTCTGTCACAAGTACTCAACTCCACTGTTGTATTGAGAAAGCAACCATACACAAAATGCAAAAGTATGACCCTGGCTGTGTTTCAGTACAACTCTCTACAAAAACAGGCAGCAGGCCAGATATGGTCTGCAGGGCAGTTTTTCAACCCTTGCTCTAGAACAAGATCATATTGGAGGGTGAGGCCTAGCCAAGTCATGACACAAAAAGAACATTGAATACAAATCCCATTATCGACAATCTCCATTTTAAGAGGGGAAATGCCATTCACATAAGTGTAGCCTGCTTTGGAATCAAATATGGAGGAATGGATTGACAGGTATCAATGGGAATGGGAAGAAGGTATTTCTGCAGTGTTCCTTCCATGTGTCTATGTATGGTGTCAATTTCTTTCCCATACTTATACCTTTGTGTTGTGAAATGAAACTATATGGGCATATTAGAGAGAAATATGAGAATTCCTCTGACTGGCTAACAAGTAACAAACCCCCAAATAAGAATACTGAGAGTAATTGCTTGAAGTATACTCCATGATAGACATATAAGAGGAATAAGATTTGAGATCATTTTTGGTGATTTTTATTCATAAGAAGTCCAAAATGTTTTGTAAATTCAATCCATATATTGGGAAAATATAAGTATGATCAATAGATTTAGATTCTGTATCACTTTATTAAGAAAATAAGTTCGGTGACTGAAGAAGATCAATTTTAAAACAATTATAACTTATTCAGATTGAGGAAAATAGTCTAATTATTAAGTTTGGGAATAGCCTGCTTTGTTTGGTGTATGCATTTCCATTTTGCACTTGGGAATATCTATTATAATGAATAATAAATATTTCTCCCCACACATACTTTATTTACATAAATCATATATATGATAGCTAGAAGTCTAATTAACAGGAAATAAGGTAGCACTTGTTGGCACATGTATCAGTCTGCTAGGGCACAGACTGGGAGGCTTAAATAACAGAAATTTATTTTCTCACAGTTCTAGAGGATAGAATTCCAAGATCAAGGTATTGGCACATTTGGTTTCTCCTGAGGCTTCTTCTATCCTTGGATTGCAGATGGCTGCTTTCTCAATGTTTCCTTAAATGGCTTTTCTCTGTATGCTTACACCCATGGTGTGTCTTTTTCTTATAAGGACACCAGTTCTATTGGATTACGGCCTACCCTTATTACCTCATTTAATATTAATTACCTCTTTAAAGTTTCTATCTCCAAATAAAGTCCCATTGGGGATTAGGATTTCAATATATGAATTTTCAGGAAACACACTTTAGTCTATAACAAAGCAAACAGCATATAGAAGTTGAAAATGCTATGCTGCCAATGCTATTTTCCTTCTTGGACCTAAAGTCTAGCATTATCGAAATGGTAATTGAGATTGTAGATTACATAGAGAGGTAAAAAAATATTTCTCGATGAATCACTGCTGATAAACAAGTAGCTTTGTAAACAATTTCCTTTAAACATATTTCAAGTTTGTTATCTTGAATAATAACGCATTGTTTCATAAAATAACATGCTAATTCCAGTACATAGTCCTAACAAGAGCCATCATTGCATAAAACCAAAAACAGAGCAAATTTTAAACCTATAATCAAACGTGGAAATTTAAATTGGGTAGTAGATGAAGTAAATGTAGTGTAAAATTTTTATGATTGAGTTTGAAAAATACTTATCCCTATCCAAACTGATGTTGCAAACTTTCCCTCTGGGAACAGAAAGCCTTTCGTGCTAGATAAATTGGTTCCCAATTTCTACTTGATAATCCTCAATCCCAGACCACTGAATCTCTCTTCTACCTTAGCAGTAGGAATTGGCATTTTTTTTCTGCAACACAAAGTAGAAAATGAACATTCTGTGCTGATGTAGAGATTGGTCAAGATAATACAACATGTAATAGCTCTCAAAAACATAGAGAATTATTGGTCACATTCTACAATGAATCCAAACTTTGCATAATTCCTGTAAGAGTCAAAGATATAGAATCTTCCAGGAATGAAATCTATAAAATTCTTATGTACGTTTGATTATTGCTTAAACTGCGTTTTTTTTCCACTTAAAGCATCTAGAAATTTGAATGAATTGTATAATATTCTGATGAAGAAAAAATGTGGTGAAAATCCTCTTCCTTTTGACATTTCTTTCAAATCTCAAGCAATGTAGATTCAGAAAGTGAAGTCAGAAAGTACTATTTCGTTTCTGCCCTGTCATAAAATGTTCTGAAATATTCATCATCTTCCTAAGATGATAAACAGTACAGAATTATTTCAGTTTTAAAGGAAATTTCATAGTTTTATTTTGAAGTTCTGCAGGAAGAATTTTTCTAGTACTGGTCCTTAACATGTGCTGAAGATTTTTTAAAGAAATAATAATAATAATTATAATAATAATAATAATAATAATTTCCAATTTGGAAACCAAATTCACCAAACCATTTAATTCACCTGCCACCTGTGTAACTTATATATTCATTTGATGCCACTTCCAATATTTCAATAGCATCTAAAAATGTTTAGACAGGGCTCCAGTGTCTGTTAACATGCAGTTCAATCTATTTTTGTGAGCTACCTAGTTTCCTCAATATTATCTATTTGTCTGGTTTATAACATATTGAAATACTGCCAATCTTTTTTACAGATGCCTGAATTCTACTGATCAAAAATTACCAATAGTCAGAATTTTGGAGTTCCATTTGCTGAAAGAGCCTCATCCAAATTAACACTAAATGGTGATCATGATGGTACATATATAAAAGTTTTCTCTCTCTCTTCCTAAATTTTGGGAAAATTGTTAAACATTCCACCCCTGTTATCAGCACTGTTATGTTTCTACCTGCTTAATTATGTTAAAATCAATTCCTATTTGCTACAGAGAAGTTTTTATAATTCTGTTTAGATTGGTCTCAGTCATCTTTCCAATATAATGAAAATCAAAATGCTCTCTTTAATTAAGATAAACTTTGATCATCTGTGAGAGTATTTTACATTAATGGCAGCCATACCACTGTTGCCCCATTGTGTGTTGCATGACAGTCTATTAAGTTAATGAAAACAATGCATTTACACACTCAGCATCATTTTGGATGTTATTTTTCTGCTTAGAGAATTTTCAAATTGATTTGTGTGCTCATAAATAAAAACACCTCTTTCTTACCCTTCTGATTTCCAAAAACTAAAAAATATACTTTTCTTTACAAATGAAATAGAGTCATCATACTCCTTAAACAGTTAAGAGTATTTTTTAACAAGTAAATATTTTCAGCTCTGAATTTCAGGCTTCTTGCATTTCCTTCAATACACTTTTTTATTTTAGAAATTCATTTATCTGAAACAGTTCTATCACAAAATCCATTTGACTCCAAAGACAATAGCTTCAGATGTATATTACTTTTTCATATATTCTAATAGCCTAGGACATTTTTATTAGAAGCTTCTTGGTTTCATTTCCAAGTAATTATAGCTACCTAGAAAATATATCATACTTACACACAAGCTAGACAAAATGTCCAAATATGAAAGGACAGAGGAAAACAAACACAAAGTATTTCTATACTGTGTAATGTTGAAATGAATGAACAGGTTTATGAATGTGGGTGGTGAGGTGCAATGAAAATATCATTGATAGTTTTGTTATTGTTCATCATTTGTGTTTGTTTGTTGTGATTTTATTTTCTATCTTGATGACAAATTTGTCTATTTTGCATTGCCACTAAACACACACAACCATTGCTGTTTCACAATGTATGTAATGATTAATTTGTAATATTTACATATTTTCCCCCTTTGGAGATAAATAACAGCAGATGTTGGGGATGTGGAGGAGAAAACAATTATGATTTTGAATGTCATTTCCTCATTCATTGTGTGATGAGGCATGGAATCCCCCCGTTAGAGCTCCCAGAACCTCTGTGTATGGCTTGAAGTTCAACACCTTTCTAAGTCTTCAGTCTCACCCAGATACTCACTGGTGTTGTCTGTCCCTCTCCAAATACTCAGCAGCTACATTCAGTTGTATCACATCTGTCAAATGTTTTACACTGTGTTTAAATTCCTCCATTAATCAGAAACATAGCACACAAGGGAAACAACCACAACCTTATCAAATGGGAAGGGAAAATTCTAATGTTCTACCTGGCAGTTTTACAACCCCACCCTTGCCATTTCTCGTCTTGGTCCCATGGTTTAAAATAAAACAAAATAAAAATTTCCTCATTGATCTAGATCACCAGCAATATATTCTCTCATCATCCCACAGTTTGATTAAAAAGTCTTCTAACAACAGACTAGAGACTTCTGCTTTAAATCTAGGGTAACAGGGAGCAGATTTACCCACCCATCTGAAATAACCAAGATGAATGACAAAATAAAGGACACAGTGGTTTTGAAGTTGCTGAATATTACTGACAAGGAAGGATAAAAGTTGATTAGAGATGGGAAACAAGTTTGGTGAGCACTACAATTGCACCAGCTTACCTCCTGGAGAGAGTTTCCAGGCTGTGGTGCAGGGAGGGGAATCTAGGTAGAGCCCAGGGGACACCCTAAGTTGAAGAGATAGAGCTGGAATCTACAGAGACAAGGCAGACAGAGCTTGCAGGGCAGAGCACTACACAGGAGAGGGTTGCATAGATAAATATCTGGAGGTCTGCAGCGAGCAAGACGTGAGGGATATACAGAGTGAAACAAACGGATGTCTCCCTGAGCAAGATTGTAAGTACGTCATCTGACTATTCAGGCATCCGTGTTTGTTACATTATAATTAAGGCCTTAGGTGAAAGCTTAGAAGTCCCTCCAAAATGCTTTGAGAAGGAGTTGAGAACAGAGTGAAAATAATAGCCTTACACACTGTGTGGTGGACTTGGTTTCCAAAGAGGCTGAATACTCAGGGAATAGGAAAGTACCTAATATCTTAAAGCTCTAACATTGTTAATGGGCTTTCCTGTGCACATAAATGATGCCGTTAACGACACCCTCACTGCGACACAGACCTTAGGGGAAATGCAGCTTTAGAAGCTATCCTTGCCTTAAAATGCCTTTTTCTAGACACTAACATTCACTCAAGTTTTCATTAATTCCCAAGGTAACAAGTTAATGCAAACAGTGCTGGAAATCACATCCAAGTTCTGCTAAAAAACAGGTCGCCTGTGAATACAGCTAATGGTAAGAATCAAAGTACAAGACACAATGCCAGCATCAGCAGCATCCTTGACTACAAAGAATAACTACGTGATACCAAGCTCAATTTAAGCCTTCACTCCCACATGGGTAGTTCTGCATCACAAAGGATCAAAGCCATCCACTTGAAGGAGGATCTAATAATCACAGGGACTTGGATGAAAGGGCCTATAGTCCTTTATTAAATCACTTTAATTACTTAAGTCTTTACTAAAATAAAGTTTTAGCAAACTGTTATCAGCTTCAACAGGATTGAGTTTGGAGGGAAAGGATGAGGGATTGAGAATTTTTGAGAGGTGCTGAGCTGTTGTATACTGGAGCCCGTCCTCACTGTTTGCACAGCTCTAGGGCTGTGTCTTATGTTGACTATATATATAGATATAAGCAACATAAGACACGGCCCTGATCACCACAGTACTTTTTATCATCGGTCTTGTGAAATAATCTGCTCTCTGTCCTGACCCTGTGTGGGAACAGAGCCCCAGAGAGCAGTTTCCAGGCTCTTGGCCTCACGTGGAAAGGTGCTGGCTCGGGTAGTAGATGGCCATCAGCTGTCGCTAGTTGGCTGTCAGCTGTAACCATTGAGCCACTGCCTCAGCTACGTTGGGGAGTCAAGTCAAGGGGAGTTGAGGAGAGAGTCGGTCAGTTGGCAGAAAAGCGGACGGCAGGTCGCACGTCGTGTGAATCCAGCCTCCAGTGAGACTATAGTGGTATGACTCCCCTACCTATGGCTCCGTGGATGTTCCTTTTTGGCCTCACCATGTCCTGCGTTCTTATGTGGGGAGCAGGACCAGAGACCCCGCAGGCCACCCCTCACGACACCCTGCTTGCACGTATTTCTATGAGCAGGGTTTCTGTCTTTCCTTGAAAAGAAAGCATTTGAAGCATCCTGCAAATGCCACCACTGTGCCTGTAGAAGAGGCAGTGAGGGTTACATAAAGGGACTGGGAGCCACAAGCAGCTTGATTACAGATGGGGGACGAGTTTTGTGGTTTGTGTGTCTGTGTACATGCAGAGGTGTGCACACTGCATGTCAGGAGAAGCAGACTGGTGTAAAATCAGAGAACTCATGATTCAAATTAAGTATTTTCTAACATGACATGTTATGTCTTTTAGTGCGCAGCTTGCTACTCTTGATATACAGATAAGTTTGCCTTTCACTTTTTGGTGCCTTTGGGTAGCTGACTGTACACACCACTAATTCATTAAAGCAGAGGCCACTGTGAGAGAACATGATATGAGAACCGTGGGCTGAGAATTGTAACATCTGAGGACTAATCCCTTTCTAACCTTAAACCACTTAAATGAGTTTAGCCTCAGTTTCCTCATAATTTAATGGGAGGATTAGACTATAAATAATAGAGAGGGGCCCGTACTGAGCAGGGTTCATTGATTAATAAGAACCCTTCCATCTTTATATTGCAGTGGTTTAACACATTTAAATTTTATGCAATTTTAGCTATTACTATATACTAACATTCAGCCTTTGTTTATATCACACCAGCACAAATAGTAAATCAACAAGGCAATTCCATTAAAAAAAAAAGCCAGGCATTAACTGACTGAAATGTCTATCTCATAGAAAAAATTTTCCCTTCTACTTCTTGAATTTTAGGCACACTAAGAATCAATGTCACTTCACAGTTTAACCTAGAATGCAACGATTTAGGTAGTAGCCCCCCCTCTGAATCATTTACTTGCTAAATAATGAAATCTACTCCCTGACAATTTTTCGCAGAAACCTTTTGTGATCAAAAATATGAATTTAGTTTTTTAGTCACCACCCATTTCCCACCAATATTAAAAGACAGAGGGTAAACAGAACCCAGATAAAAGCAGCATCAGTTTGCTATGAGCATGAAGTACAAGCATATTTTTACCTTTTGGGTGGCCGGATTGGGTTTAAACTTAAAATGAAATGCTGAATTTACATAATTCAGACCCTGGAATCAGGTTAGGAACAGAAAGAAATTAAAAGCCTGGAGAGTGAATCCCAGCTCTGCCACTTACAAACTTTTGACTTTGTTCAAGATATTGATCACTCCAAGCCTTGATTTCCTCACCCATAAAAATGTGTACAAGAATCCCATTACCATGCGGTGCGAGTTAAGTTAGTTAATTCACATAAAGCTCTTAGAATATTCCCTGATGTATAGCAAATGTTCAATATATATTAGCTAAGAGCACAAGCTTATAAAACTTAAATTTCTAGTTTTATGATCTTTGAAATAAAGTCATTACTATAATATCACTGTCCCTCAAGTGTGTTCTGTGAGTTCTTGTCTTATATTGATTATTTGAAACCATCTTGACTATTCATTTTTCCTTGATTGTTAGTGTTCACTTTTATAGGCTGACAAGTTAAAGGAAGTACCTGTCAGATGAAACAAATCAGTATTTATTTTTATGTAATTAATTTTAAAAGTATCATGCTTTAAATATGTAGGTTTATCAGTTTTAAATGCTTGAAGTTTTTCCATCTTTTAAATTCTTAAAGTCTCCCCTTCACCTTGGTTACGTAGACTTACACTGTGTCTACACACACACACACACACACACACACACACACACACCAAATTTAAGCAACATACATTTAATCACTCTGGCACATAATTAGTTATATCTGAACAAACTTTAAAGCATTTATATTTTTTCCTGCATCTTCTCATCTTACATTTCCCCTCTCTCTGCTGTTTATACAAACCTACTAAACATCTACAATTGAATCTTGGACAAACAAATTTGCACATTGTATAATATTTCACTAGAGATGTGTTGCAGGGCCCTGTGAGTTGCCTTTGTGTCTATTAAGCGACCCTATTCTAAACACAGATTCCTACACAGCTGCTTTCTGCTTGTCTACAGACCCGCTCAGCTCCAGCCAAACAGGAAGCCATAGCAGGCTTCAGACATTGTATTTCTATCTGCAGCACTTTGCCACAATTTTGTTGCCGGCAGGAACTCAAACAAAGCAATGGGTGACAGATAGAACAAACCTTTTGGAGACATGGAAAAAATGCACCCTTCTGCAGAGCCTAACCAGCTGTTCTACAACCATTTATTTATTCTCCCTTTTTCCTCTTTTAGCAAAACAGTTTAAATTTAACGGATTCATTATATACAACAAAGTGTTGTCATGTGAGCCCTCGAACATTTTACTTAAGAGCCAAGAGGTTAGGCAATTGTTTGAGTTTCCTAAGGAAAACCAGATGTGGTTTCAAGGTCTCACACTAATGGAATTCCGGCTGTGGGGAGGGGTTGGAACGCTTGCCCTTCTCTGAAGCTGCCACTCTTTGGTTTGTTCATCAAACCCAAGGGCTCAGGCTGGGTGGGCTTGGAAAGAGGGGTGAAAGTGATTCATTCTTCCTTCTTAAAAAGACATTAGTGAATTTATAACAAATTGAATAGATCAATTTTCTGGTTTATTTAATACATTCTATTTGGGGAATAGTAGGTTGTGGAACCAAAAGCTAATAAGAGTGTAATTCTAAATACTGGACAAGAAATTTTTCACAAAGTGTTTTTGCTCTTATACAGTGTGTCAACTAGGTGAACTGATTTATTCAACTAAAGCTAAAAAAAGTCACTATAGAAACTGGAATGAAAGGGAAAAAAATCCTACGTCATATCTCAATTATGTCGTGAGACACGTTGTCACCACAATGTTAACTTTAACCACTAGTTCTGAAACATATCTGATTATTTTTAACTTGAGATGTTTTACAGAAATTCAAGTTCTCTGGAGCCACCTCAAATTTATGAAATCAGAACATCAGAATGTCCAGGGAAGGGTCTGGGAATTTTTTCTTTTTTTTTAACCCAATCTGAGTACTACCGATTCACATAGGAGATTTGTCAATTACCTGGTTGATGCATCACAGCAAACTGTTACCGGATACTTCACAGCAAAAAAAACCAATAGTTGATTCTAGGCTATCTAGAATTTTGTCCTGTGAACGCACATTCATGTTAGATCTAAAGGATTGATGGTACTGATGAGAGACAAAGTTAGAATTCCAAGTTGTCCAGAAAATTAGTTCAAGCTTTTATTTTCTACATCAGGATTCTGAGGTCTGGAGTGCTGATGGAACATCTGAAATAAGCACATCTGGACTTGATTTCACAAACACAGCATGAGCTTCAATGCCTCCTAGTGATTGCCAACTTATCATTTTAAACCTGTGCTATGAAATATCTATTCACATGCATATCAAATGACCCAGACAGCACCAGCACAAGCCTCAGCTTGTCTAAACTTCAGAGGGGCATCTTCTTGCATCTAGGCCCCTGACCCCTTCCTTAGAGTACAGGTGTTAGAAAACTTGTAACTGGAAATTAGTTCTCTGTCTCTTTGAGATGCAACTCTTTTAAAAATCTTCTTGCCCATGTTACAACCCCGAACTATCTTTCTCAAGGACATGCAAGTCATCCCTTTGAACTGTAATCATCAAGAAACATAACGCCTCTGTTTCCCAGTTTCTGTGGGAGGGTAGGACTATAGCTTTTGAGGGTACCTTGCTCCAAATTGTAAAATGAACTCCTGTTGTGAAGATATGAAAAAGTTTGGTTTTACTTTGAGCAAGGCCAATTACTAAACACAGGTGTCCTATGATTCCCTTCCTACCCCAGCTTTTAAAAGCAGTCCAGCTCTTTGTTTCAGTGGAGTTGAGATCAAACTGAGTTCTGGTCGCTCTCCCCCATTGCAAAAGCCTTAAATAAAATCATCCTGACTGCTTAATGTTGTCTAGAACAATTTTTGACACCAGGTACCGTGCACGTTACAGGAACAGTCATCCATTCTGTATTCTATCATATTTTCTCTTTTATCAAATGAAGACTCAGGTTGAGATAGGTTTCCTGTTAGTCTTACTCTCTCTTTCCAAAAGGGTAGTACCTCATAATATGTGTCATATATCTAGAAGAGAAATGAGTATGCTAACTATAATTATAGAAATATACACTAACTATATAATACAGGTAACATATGCTAGCTATATGTTATAGTAATATACACTAGCTATATATTACAATAAGCTTGCTAATGGACAGGGCTTCCACTCCATAGGTCATAGCCAGAAATCATACCAAGTAGTTAGCTATGAGGCAAAGAAACTAAGAAGATATTAAAATGGCAGTGACAGAGAGAAGGGTGAATTCTCTATTCTGCTTCTCTGAACAGAGGAGGAGAAAAGGTTAGGAAATAAAACTAAGCCCTTAGGCTTGTCAAATAATATCCACATATATATGTAGAGGACAACAAAATTGGTGAGTTCTTTATCAGTTTGAAATCCTTGGGGGAAAATAATTATAGGGAGACAAGTTTTATTTTTTTCAGCTTCATTCTCCTGTTGAGGCCCAGAAAGTCACAACAGTAAGTCTATTCAAGTTGGAAAGAACAGGATGCCATTCATTGATCTTTCTTGGTGCCCAGATGACTGGATATCCCAGACACGAGCTCATAAAAGCAAAAACATGCTAATGATAGTAGAAGAAAGCTATGTCTGGAGAGAAGGGGACATTTTAGAAACCTCTCATTACACCACAATCAAGGACTACATGTGGTGCAATATTTCTTCTACAGAAGTCTATTTTCTCTTTATATTAACTTGCTAGGGCTGTTGTAACAAATACAACAAACTGAGTGGCTTGAACAACAGAAATGTATTGTCTCACAATTCTGGAGGCTAAAACTCCAAGATTCAGATGTTGGCAGGGTTGATTCCTTCTGAGGACTATAGGAAAAATCTGTTTCATGCACTCCCCTCTAGCTCCTGGTGATTTGCTGGCAATATTTGGCATTTCTTAGCTTGTAGAAACATCACTCCGACAGTTGCATTCATCTTCACATAGTATTCTCCCTGTGTGCATATCTCCATGTTTAAATTTCCCCCTTTTTATAAAGACATGAGTCATGCTAGCTTAGGGCCCACTCTCATGACCTAATAACATATTGACATATGAATTTGGGGGGTGGGACACAAATCAACTCATAACATTCAGAGATTAAAAATAATAAAAGTGGTTTTTTTCCATGTTATATTTTTCAGTTATCTGACTATGAATGTAGCTCTTTTATACTTCAAATGTAGTCTGCATCATCCAGGAACTTGTTAAACATGCAGAGTTTCTAGCCCCACCTTAGTCCTGCTGAATCAGATTCTGCATTTGAACAGCTCTCCAGCTGATTCATATGTATCTTCAAGTTTGAGAAGTGCTGCTGTAGCCCATCCTGTTTCCTTATCCAGCTGGGCTTCTAGAGATGGCTCACTTGCGGCAACTTCCCTTTCTAAACCTCTCTGACACAAGTTTTCTCTTCTCATTCCTATTTGCCTTCTACTATGTGAAACCTATCTTATTATTTTTACTTTAAAAATTAGCTTTGCGTTTTGTCATATCTCTTTTGAGGTTTATTCTATCTGTTCTTTTTCATTTGAAATCACCATAAATCACTTTTAGGAAGTATACAGATTATAGTCTATTTGTATCAGCTACCTAATAATAAAATTGCCTTCCCTGTCAAGGCCTTTGTGATCACTGCTAAAATCAGTGCTGCTCCTGGGCCATGAACTCCATACTACAGCACAAAGTTGGAGTGGGAACCTGGACAGAACCTGGTCCTTTGTCTTTGGTGTCTGGGAATATTTTATTTGACTGTGGAGTGAAGAATTGAGCTTGAAACTGGTATATTCTCCCGTAGTCTAGTAAAGTATGTGATGATTGTTAAAGCTGTGTTTCTTTGGAGTTTTGATCCATCAAGAAGAAAGTAAGCAGAGCTGGTACAGCTGCATTCATTAAAATGTGGTAGAGTCTAGTGGGTGGCAGAATTCTGTGGTTCAAAGAGATGTCAGCATCAAAAAGATCTGAGCTTGAATCAGAATGATTCCATTCACCATGCGTATGACCTCAGGTGAGATATTCAATGGCTCTAAACCTCAGGTTTCTCACCTGTGAAAAGGGGAATACTATATGCCAACTAGGAATGCTCACAATACATTAAATAACGTGTAAAATCACCTGGGAACAGTCCCTGGTACATAAAAAAGTGAATGAGGAGGGCTTTGGCACGTCATCCAATCTCCAACATAAGAACGTATCATGCCGTTAAGTCTTTACTCCTCCTGGCTAGCCAGACAGCTGCCTCCATTCCCCAGAGTAGAATTCCTGGAGATCACTGTCAAGGCCAGACATACTGTGGTCAAAGTGATCACTGAAGAGCTGTGTCTAGAAATCAAGTGTTTTGAATCCATTTACTGATTTTCCTCCACTCCATTTTATTTTGAAGAAAACAGTGGTAGGTAAAAAGGAGTTATATGGAAATTGATAAAAATAGTAATGTAAACAAAAGTGAGAAAATGATACAAAATTTCAGTCTTGAGAATTGAACTCTAAACTACATTTCTTTAATTTAAAAATATATATGAAGAAGAAAATGCAGCACACTCATTTAAGAACCATCTTTAATCAGATGGCAGATGACTCTCCGCACGAAGTATTAAATTAGAAAGCTCTAGAATTGCTATCCTTCTGGCCCATGGGGTATCTTAGATTACTAAAGTACATCTTTATTACAGAGAGAAATCATGAGTGCCTTAAGTGGATGGCAAGAAAACATCTGAAAACTCAGAAGGCAAATTTTTTTCCTTTCATATATGAAGTTCTACTTCCCTAAATGAGATTATATCAATTCATTCTCTTTTAAGGATTAGTTCTCTAGCTTTTGGGAGAGAAAACTCAGATGCCTATTTTAATTGTTATAGTTAGTAAAGTTGCTAGAAGAGGCAGAGGCATCTGGTTCCAAGCCCAAACTTTATTTCATTAAATGAATTCAGAGTAAGTAAACCATATTCCCTCATATTGCTTATAGTATTAAACTATGGGTGGCTAAAATGAACAACCCACAGAATCTCTGAGTAACAAAAAAATCTAGAACATGTACCAATGTCCCCTGGCTACCTGCCAATAGCCTAACTTTTTGGTGGACAGTTCTCATTAAAAGCAAGAAAATCAACAAACATATCAACTAGGGAGGATTTCTACTTCAAGTGACAGAATGTAGCCCACCACTGGCTTAAACAGATAAGGGCCTTTATCCCATCAGAATAAGATGTGGCAGCCTTGCTGTGGAGTAATTGCTCAAGGATGTCATTCAGAACACAGACCTCCCTTCTTCCTGCCCCACTAGCCTCAGTGGGTGGTTTTCATCCTAATGCTTGTAATATGTTTGCTGTCCCTTTAGGCACTGGGTCTTCCTGCCAGCAAGAATGGGGAAAAGTCAAAGACTGTGTTGCTAGAGTTGTCTGCTCCACTTCAAAAGTTTCTAAAAGTCCTTACTCAGTGACTGCTGCTTCCATCTCACCAACTAAAATTGTGACACATGGCCATACCTAGCCAGACAAAAGCAAGTATTTGAGGTTTCTGGATTTTACGGTAGAGAAAAGAAATAGAGAACCATGGATGGTTTGGAGAAGCCAATCCATATAGTCTGTTCTAGCAAGTAAATATATTTTAATGAAATGATAAAGCTGAACTTACAAATGGTTTATTTTCTAAGTTTTTAAACTTTATTTCATGGTCTTTCTTCCCAAATCCATTTATCAAAGAACCTATTAATAAATTCTGTGTGCTGTCCACCTATGTGCTGGAAAAAACACACAACCACCACTGCAAATCACTTTCTCAGCCTGATCTCTCAGAGCTTCAGCCACCTCACGGGACGTCCCGCATCCTCTTATTACTTATCTAAAATAAACTCACCATGTTTCCCCAGAACATTCTTTCTTGCATTCCTGATATCAATGAAAAGAACATCACCCTATCACACAAGACAGAAATCTAGACTATTCATTTATATCTTATAATACTTTTAATAGTCCACTAATTGCCAAATTCTATAGATTCTATATCCACAGAATCACTCATACCCATGTCTTCCTCTGCATATTTACTTCTATTGCCTTAGTTCCAGTGTTCATCATTTCTTAGAATGATTTCCCTACTATTTTTCCTCTACTCTCACACTCCTATCTATTCATACTCTCACCAAAGTGACCTTATAAAACCCAATATTATGTCTTCTGTTTAAAACCTTTCATTACACATTTTACTGTGAATTAAGTTTATACTTCTTGGTATCACACCAAAGGCCCTCTCAGTCTTATCTTCTCCTCCATCTTTTCTTTTACTGCATCATTTCTTGGACCTTTTATGCTAGTCATACAGAACGGCTTGCAGCACACCTGAGAGGCCAACCCATTTTACACCTCTATGCTTCTGCTCACTTTGCCTAGAATGCCCTTCTGCTTCCCTCTGACTGATGCACACGTGACTCTTATTAAAAAAGGACTGCCTCTCCTTTAAAGATCTAGCTTCATATCCTCTGGAAGATTTCCTTTCCCACCTCAGCACTCTCTCCATGGCACCAAACCCGCACCTCTAACAATTCAGCACCTTTATTTATTTCCATTCCACAGTAATTTCCCAGAGCTTTTTGTTCACTAATTCTAGATGAAAGTAAATTAGGAGCAGAGCTTTTTTCTAGGAAATTAGTTAGTGCTACAGAAATTTTTTAAAAGAAAAAAAAATATATATTTAATATTTCCAACAGTGTATATAGTTATATAAACTATGTCTAACAGTGTTAACTTATATTAAACTGTTAAGCTATGACCGTGATGTTGAATGCTTTATATACTACTTAGAGGAGATATTTTTATAATGGAACATATGATGCTAAGAATTTGCATATACTGACAGCATGTATATATTTGATATCAGTATAGGAGCATTACTCATAATATTTTTATTATTTAGTGTCTTGTTCTTTTCACCCTTGTCTAACTCATTTTATTACTCGAACAAAATTTCCTTTTTTGATAACTCAAATAAATCATTCTTTATTTTTTCCATTACATTAAAGGGAAACTTGGTATCGTGTTGCCATAGCAATAAGATTACAATTCTAGAGTTCTTTTTAAAAAGTCTCAATGTTCAAAACAGCATGAAATAGGATATAATCATTTTAGTTTGCTTTTGACAGATGTATAAAGCAATTTCATGCTATGTCATTTCCTTCAATCTGCATTTTAAGAGAGTGAGCTCTGACAGTAATTAGTAACCTTTTGTATTTATCTCATAATTTTCTTCCAAATGATGTAGGTGTTCCCATCGGCACCTCATCTAATTAAGTGTCACCCTATATAAACCTTACCACTTCAGTGCTAAAGTATGGGTAGATTTTAACTTATTTTCCATAATGGCATTCATAGTCAACTAAGGATATGACATGATGGCCCTGATTTATCTTGTATTATTTTGGTTGAAGTTATATATACACAAATCATTTTACCCACCATGAATTTCTTTCTGCCCTTATATGAGGTCTGATATTTAAGTTTGCAAACTTGTTGCAATGATATTGCTAACCTTTTTTGATATCGGAGGGATTATTCATTATGAATTTGTACCAACTGGACAAACAAAAGTTAACCAAGTTTACTATTTGGAAGTGCTGAAAGGCTGCATGAAAAAGATGACCTTAACTTTTCACCAACAATTCATGGCTCTTGCATCACGACAATGCACCAGCTCACATGGCACTGTCTGTGAGGGAGTTTTCAGCCAGTAAACAAATAACTGCATTGGAACACCCTCTCTACTCACCTGGTATGGACCCTAATGACTTCTTTCTTTACCCAAAGATAAAGGAAATATTGAAAGGAAGACATTGTGATGACATTCAGCACATCAAGGGTAATATGACAACAGCTCTGATAGCCATTCCAGAAAAAGAGTTCCAAAATTGCTTTGAAGGGTGGACTAGGTGCTGGCATTGGTGCATAGCTTCCCAAGGGGAGTACTTCGAATGTGACAATAGTGATATTCAGCAATGAGGTATGTGGCACTTTTTCTAGGATGAGTTCGCGAACTTAATTGTCTGACCTTCTATCTTTCTCTTGAGGCACATATCTAAGCCCCTCTAAAGGCTTCCAGTGTCTCCATATGGAAGGAGGGACAGAGGGAGTAAAAGAGAAAGGGGGAGAGAGGAAGACAGATAGATAGATAGATAGATAGATGATAGATAGATAGATAGATAGATAGATAGATAGATAGATAGATACAGACAATTGTGGTTTAGTATGTACCAAGCTAGACCTATTTTATTAAGATTTGTTAGTTTGTTTTTAAGATTTAATGTTGAATTTTCCTAAATGTCTTAGCAACATGTAAGGAATTATTTTTCTCCTTTACATTATAAAATCATAGTTATAACAATAAATTTCCTAGTATTAAAATAATCTTGCATTTTATAAACTACATCTGGACATGGTGGAACTTCTTTCAATAAATTGTAGTCTTTCAGTTACTTGATATTTGTTGCTAAATTCTTGGCTTAGAATTGAGATTTGTCTATAATTTTCTTTTGGGCACCATTTTTCTCAGGTTTTAATATCACTTTCATGCTCATGTCATTAAATAATAATTCATAAGGTTTACTTATTATTCTATGCTGCAGAACAGTTTAAATAGCATTAAAACAGAACAATTTAAATAGCAAGCCCGTCATTTTGAGGAGACTCTTTAGTAGTCCTCTAATTCTTATACTGTGCTGTTGTTTTAGATTTTCTATATCATCTGGCAAATCTGGAATGTTCTAATTTCCCTGAAATTATCCATTTCATGTATATTTTCAAGTTATTTGTTGAGATTTAAACAAAGTGATCTCACAGGAATCTTTAAGATTCTATCGCTATGTGGTTATCACCCCATTCTCATTTCTTATTTATTATATATGCTATCTCACATTTTTCCTTAGAAATTTTGGCAAATCTTTATTCATTTTATTGTATTTTTTTAAATAGTCACATCTTTGATTTATTCAATACTTTTACCATCTTTATACTTGACAACTGATAAACTTCTGCTTGTTGTCTTTATTAACTTTCCTTCTTCTCTTCTTAGACTTTTTTAATACTTTCCTATGTTTTTTTTCTAACTTTTTTATTAAACAATTAATTTACTGATTTCTATTCTTTTGGTAAATTAATGTGTTTAAGACTTTGCATTTTCTGTATTTTTTTAAATGTTGCTTTTAATCGTTCTCAAATCTGTTTATATGGAACAGTTTTATTATTGTTATTTTCTAGCCATTCCTTATTTTTGCATTCAATTGTGTGATTTTTTTTTTCTTTTCTGTTTTGTGGCCACAGAGTATTGGAATTTAATGATATTTGCTTTATTGCTGAATATATGGTCAATTTTGTAAATGATCCATGGATACTTGAGAAGATACATTTTTCTGTTTAGGATATACAGTTAAATACATAATTATCAGAATGTATTTGTTTCTATTTAGGTCTCTCATTCTTTACGTACTTATAGTTACTTGAACTTTTATGGATCAGGAGAGATGAATTAGATTTTACTATCACTAATATTTTTATATTGTATTCCTATAACTGTGGCTGAATCTGTTTTTATGTTAATAGTATTTGAACAATGTTTTAAAATTATTTGATTTTCATTATAGACTATACCCTTTATCATTGTAGAATGACTTTCTTTGTCAATCTTGTCTAATGTTAAGATCTTAATTCTTATTTTATTTGTGCTTATATTTGCCTGTTTTGTTTGCTTTTTGCTCACCTTTTTATTCTCAAATTTTCTCAACTGCTTTGGATTTAGAGGCTAGAAATCAACTATAAACAGAAAATAATTTGGTTTAGGCTTTGTCATTTCAAAAGGGGGGAGTTATAGCCCATTTATATTAATGGATGTAACTTACTTGTTTTGTTTCAGTTAGTCTTTATAGATTATAATTAAATTATCTGTTTTTAATGCTTCTTTTGTTATTCATGTTTTATTATATAGTGTGGTTTCCTTTACTGTTATGTTCCCACTGATAATTTGGAATGTTTCTATTTTTTATTATTCTTTAGCTATTACTTACATATATAACTTAATGTATTTAAACTTCTATGTCTATAGCCAGTATGAACAATGACAAAATAAGTATAGTTTTGTTGCCCTCTCCTCCCTCCTTCCACTAGGTAATGTTATTTTAATATTGCATTTTTGTCATTGTCTTGGTAATTAATTTTTTACCTTTATGTATACTCATGTATCTATTCATTACTAATAACTTGAAATCTTTTCTTTTGTTCCTTGGTTCTTCACAATAAGACACAATATACTATCTTCCATATTATTTTCCCCTTTCTTTCTCAGTTTTAGTTATACATAATTTATGCCATCCTCTTTGTGACCAAAGGGAGTAGGAGAAGATACAGTTGAAAAGAAAAATCACCATAAAGGTTTTCCAGCTTTTATTGGTGATGGGAAGCTATGTCACAACCCAACTTAAAGCCAAGTTTCAGGGAAACTCTGGAAGAAATTAATGTGATGGAAGGTCTGCCATTCCCTTTCCTAGCTGGCCATTTGCTTTGGTAGCAGAGGAAGATTGTGGAGTAGAATGAGGGGTTAGTGGGCAAGCAGGCTGCTCTCTCTCTCTTCACTAGAAGAGGCAAGAAGGCGAAATATCCAGTGTGTCCAGAGCACTCTGGGAGGTAGCTGTGTTTGAGCTATTTGGCTGGTATTATTGCTCTAAGATAGCTGTCTTCAGGTTGAAGGGATCCCAGCAGCAAGATGCTGCTGAATATACCATGTTAAGGAGCGGAGGTGGTAGAAGTTGAATCAAAATCAGATCTGAGTCTCATGGATATGAGCTCACTAACTTAATTGTCAGACCTCGTAACTCACTATGAGTAAGCTAGCATTTAGACTCCTGAGACACAAAAGACATCTATAACCATTCAGTACTAGCCAGAAAAGACTCACAACAAAGAAATGAAGATTATGTCTATCTCCCAGTAAATAAAGGAAAATGCCTCTTCCTCTCTTCCCTTCTGTCTAACACCAGTGCTGGAGTAGTTGGATCCAGAAGAGAGAGGGAGAGAAGCAGGACTGAGGGAGTGTCTTTTGTCTCTACCCTCCATGTTTCAGCCCCTCCATCTCAAGTCTGATCTACTTTGGGTGGGAGGGAAGGAGAGATTTGAGTGTTGGATTGAAAAACTGACATTAGACAAAAATGTTAATGATTAAACATGACTAGAAATGTGTGGAATTTCCCCCAAGGTGTCCTTAAGGAAATGAAAAGGGAATTTGATATAGCAAGGCTGAAGGCATAGAAAAGTAAAATCTGGTCAAATTTGTACCTTGAAGTACTGAGACTTTTCCAAACACTGGTTATTGGGTATTTGCATGGATCATGTGCTGGTTTCTTTGTGTGGATTCCATGAAGTGAAATTGGTGTTGGCAGAAGTTTATGTTCAAATTAGGCAAGGAAGTTGTTTGGGTTAGTAAATTGTCTTTCTGGTATGGAGTGAAGTTCTTTGGTATGACCCAGAGTACACGTGAGAATGTAAGTTATTTTTGTCTTCTCCACATGCAACAAAAAGTAAGAGCTCTGAACTTAGACTCTCTCCACCACACGCCTGTGTGTCTCTATTCACCTGGTCCTTCCCTATCTTCCTTATTGGTACAAAGGGCCCAAGAGACTCCCAGCTGTCAGTCTGTGAATCCTGTTCCTTTATTTTGAGAAAAGAGATTTCATGCTACCTCCTTTATTTCATCTCTTTATTTTGGAAAAGAATTGAAGCACAGAAAATCTGCAAGAAGGTAAACCTATGTATACTCTTCACCTAGATGCACCATTTGATAACATTTGATACACTTATTCTCTCTGTGTATATTATAAGTATATGCGCACTTAAAATGTACATATATAAATATTACTTACTGAACCAGTTGCAGACTTCATAATTTTTTTACCCATAAATACTTTATGTAGACCCTGGGAACAAAAACATTCCTGGAGATAACCCCAGTATAATTATTAGATTCAGGAAATTTAGCTTTGATACAAAATAAGGACAATATTAATGAATGATATATTGTGCATTTACCAGTTGTCTCAATAATGTATTTTAGAGCATTATTTTCTAATCTAGGTTCATGTTCATAATCATACGTTGAATTGAATTGTCATGTCTCTTTAATCATCTTTAATATGGAACAGTTCTGTTTGCTTTTACTTCTTTATATTGACATTTTGGAAGAGTGTAGGCCAATTCTTTTGCAACAGGCCCCTTTGTAATAAAGAGTCTTCTTCTTCTTATTATTATTATTTGGTGTTTACTGATAACTTTTCAGTCTCTCTCTGCCTCTTTCCTTTCTGCCCCATCTGGGCAAGCTGATAAGAATATCCAGATATCCCCTTTTGGGTACATTCTGAAGGCTCAAACCATGCAAGTTCCTACCCATGTGCAGATAGGAACCACCTGCCCTGGCCCTACCTGCTAATCACAATAAGCCCCAAGCCAGTCTCCTGGTCTTCTCTTTCTAACTATTTTTTGATGTTCTTGGGGTCTACTTCACTTTACCCAGAAAAGCTCCATTATGTGAGTCCTAAGACGTTTCCGTTTTGTCTTGGTGTGTGTGGCATCATCAGTCTCAACACTGGACCCAAATTTTTGGTGAGAGTCCATTTCATTTTTGCTGGATGCCCATGACAACCTCAGTTTAGATTGTGGAATTGTTTCCTCACGATTCATTTCAGTCTGTACTTTTTAGGGAGGGGGAGCAAGAATAAGTGATTTTTGTGCCTTTCTCACGAGGCCCGTGATGTCAACTTTTGCC
Source organism: Rhinolophus sinicus (assembly GCF_036562045.2). Taxonomy (NCBI): domain Eukaryota; kingdom Metazoa; phylum Chordata; class Mammalia; order Chiroptera; family Rhinolophidae; genus Rhinolophus; species Rhinolophus sinicus. The sequence goes on along the minus strand of NC_133754.1, from coordinate 27,181,986 downwards.
ATTATTGTCAACATTAACTCTGACCGCTTGGTTAAATGCATAAAACCTGCATTGAAAAACTATGTTTTGCCCCATTGCTTGCAATCCTAGCTTTTAGCATGCTTTCTCAGCATCTTGCCTCATTTCTATTTGACCTTCACTGCATTTGGCAGTCTTTCTGCATATAATGTAGTTCTGGTTACCAATGTCTCCCATTCTATTAACGTGTGCATTTGTACTTCTGTTTCTTATTCTCTTCATTATTTTAGAGAGCAGAAGAAGACAGGGACATGAGACCACTATTTTTAAAAAAAAATTACCCTACTTCATATTGCTAAACATTTTCCATGTCACGATCTATGAAATAATTGGAATAAAGCTAAAATTAAATCCGTTGATATGAGTACACAGGAATCATCAAACCAAGGCTGACTTTATTACTATAAAAAGACTGTGGCAGCAATCATAATTACTAGGCTTTAAAAAAGAAAACACTGCTAGAAAAGCAATTCATGTGGTTGAACCTTATTAAAATTCCCAATCTAGAACTTGAAAATGAAATGGATATTTGATTAGCACTCCCTGTCTGGATAACTCACATCCTTACAGAATATTTTGATTAGTGAGGACAGGCTGCCATTCACAAACCGAATTTCTCCATCTTTGTAAAGATGCATTGATGAAATAAATACCACTGGCTTTCCTCCTCTAGCAGAGCTGCAGATTGATTGCTTCCCTGGAGATATTTCCTGCTTTCAGAGATACGCTACTTATTTTTCTTCTTCTCACTGTAATATGATGAAAATTATTTCCCACCAAGCACTACCACACCTGGGGGAAATGAGGAGATATTGGTAAAATGGTACAAACTTTCAGTTATAAGTTAAATAAGGTCTGGAGACCTAATGTATTACATGGTGGCTATACCATAGTTATTTGAAATTTGCTAAGAGTAGATTTCGAGTGCTCTTATCACACACACACACACACACACACACACAGTAACTATGTGAGGTGATAGGTATGTTACTTTGCTTGATTGTGATAATCATTACACAATGTATACATGTATCAAAACATTACATTGTATACCTTAAATATATATAATTTTTATTTGCCAATCTTACCTCAATAAAACTGGGGAATAAAAAGACTACCATATCTTTAAGGACAAAGCTGGAAAGAAACCCTTTCATTAAAGGCTACTGCGCTAATTTTACCAACTTTTCTTTTATGTGATGCTATTTCTGTGATATTTATTCATGTTTCTCTGTTTTGAAGCTATGGAGAAACTGAGGCAAAGTCAGAAACTGGGTTTTCTTAGTCCTGACTGGAGGCTCACACTAAGGAAAAGTGATCCTTTTTTGTTTGTTTGTTTTACGCATAAGTGATTCAATTCTAAAATCTCAGTTTTCCTGATTTTGCCCCTTCCTAAAGTTTGGGAAGATGAGAAAGCACTGACGTTATTTTCCTCATGTTTTCAGTTATTCAAAAGGGAATGGCTCAAAGAAGCTGTCACATTTTTATTTCTAGCTATGACAGGAAAACAAAAACAAAAACACTGACAGAAAATATCACCAAGGATTATATATTTCATTTTGAAATCTCATTAAAAGGATATACTTTAAAAGGAGAACCTCAGTTAGATGGTATTTTTCCCTTTTTTAAATGGTCTTACCAATCATTAAATTAAAACAGCACGGAAGATGAGAAAGCACAATTGAAAGCGGGACATATTATGCCTGCTCCATAGGAATCAGCAATGACAAAAGGTTAGAATGTTTTCAATGCAGATGCCTCCACACCTCTCATTGTGGGTCCTGGCCTTTGCTAATAGGATCAAGCCTAATTTTAGCCACCAGGATATCCCTCACTATAGTTTTAACCTTTTCAGGGAATTTTTTTTTCCCCACATTTAGGCAGAAGTTTTCAAATAAAATCTCATTTTAGCCAAACAGTCTCACAGATGGTCTGAGGCCCAATCTTTTGATGGGTGGATGACAGATGCCATCATTTTCAGAGTTCATCTTAATGTCAGGAAAAAGAATAAAGGACAAAGGGAAATAAAAATACTTTCCAAAGCCTGCTTAGAAGGCAGTCTGAAGTATTCCTGATGCTTTTTATAACTGCCTTACCCCACTGCTCTTAGCAAACCTTCTGAACTTTATTAAGAAATCTGGGCAACCAGAATTATAATAATGCATAATTCTAATAATAAATATTTCTATTTATATGGAAACTTCCTCCGAATTGAGCTGCAAGCATGAAAAGCACATTATCCGTCATTCTCCCAGTTTCATTTGGTTAGAAGGGGGTAGAGAGTTTCTTTTTTAGCACATTCAAGACAGGAGAGATTATGGCATTTGCAAATGTCATTAGATGAAGTGGCCAGGGGCATATTTTAGTACATTGGTAAATTGCTCCCCTGGCGATTTACTCCTTGACCCAATTGTGTGTGCACCATTACCTTCTCCCTGGCACCACAGGTGCATCTGGCAGGGGGGGTGTGTGGGATGGACATGGTACTACTCGATGGGCCTGAACTTCTAGAGGGCCTCCCGCCCTCTCCCATGAGCAGATCCCCTTTTCCATGTTTTATACACTCTCTAGGGCTAACAGCTAGTTTGTTCTGTCCTTTCCAATCCTTCCTCAACAGAAGAGATTTAAGATTTCTTAGTGACATGAAGAATGCTTTGGGGATTTGGGGTAGAAAGCAGGTAGATAGAATTGTTTTGCGAGTGACAGAATCTGAATTGACTCACAACTTGTTCTTAGGCAAGACCATATTTTTCCTTATTCTGCATCTACAGGGGAATGTCCTGTTAGTTGCTTCTCCAGCTATAGCCCTTTTGGGACTTCAAGGCTGGAAAGCTGCCTCCCATAGGATTCTAGAGTATTCTTATCAAAGAAAGTATCTCTCCCACCCTTTCACCATCCCCAACACCTAATATACACACCAACCTACTTTTCTTATTTTATTTTGTCGCTCCAAACTCCTTTGCTTTAGTGATCTAAAAATATTTTTGCCACTTAATATGTTTCTCTTCTTTTCGGTGATGCCCATAATGATCATATTTTATGCTTGGTTTCACATGAAAGAAGCCAAACTCCCTCCTGGCTCTGTTTTGTTCTTAAGCCAGTGGAAATAGGAAAGGAATTAGCATTCTTTGGGGTTGCCTGAGAGTAACATTTCTTTTTTCACATGTTTTCGACCCTAAAGAATTGCCTTTAATAATATTATTAATGATTAATTACTTGAGGTTCTCCATTATGGAATTTCTGCTGAGAATCACCATTCCCATAGCTGTGAAGAAATACCATTTTTTTTTTTTTTTTTTTTGGTGGACAGGGTTATTCCGAGTTCAATAAGGCAAATCTTAAACTCTTAAATATTTTACAGGGAATTTCTAGTCACACTACATCTATGTCCTATTGCTGTTAATACATTCATTTTAGTAAAAGAAAAGTGATTTATGCTCATGGGTGGGTTTATTGACAGTAATATATAATCAGATTATTCTTTTTACCATTAGCCCTTTATCCTACTGATATTTTATAACACAGTTAGCAGAATTTTATGTATCTGCTTTACAGATGCAGTTTATGATAAAAAATACATCAAAAGATATTTTGAAGACTTTTAATCTTTAATTTAGAAAAATATATTTAAAATATTAAAAACATATTTAAAAGCTTTTTGCACGTATGAGTTCTGAAAATTAAGTTCATGAACTCATCCTAGAAAAAGTGCTACATACCTCATTGCTGAATATCACTGCGGCTACCTTTGCAGTACTCCCCTTGGGAAGCTATGCACCAAAGCCAGTGCCTAGTCCACCCTTCAAAGCAGTTTCGGAACTCTTTCTGGAATGGCCATCAGAGCTGTCATTGTATTACCCTTGATGTCTTGAATGTCATCAAAATGTCCTCCTTTCAATATTTCCTTTATCTTCAGGTAAAGAAAGAAGTCATTGGGGGCCATATCAGGTGAGTAGGGAGGGTGTTCCAATACTTTATTTGTATATTGGTTAAAAACTCCCTCACAGACAGTGCGATGTAAGCTGGTGCATTGTTGTGATGCAATGAATTGTTGGCAAAAGTTCAGGTCGTTTTCATCTAACTTTTTCATGCAGGCTTTTCAGCACTTCCAAATAGTAAACTTGGTTAACTGTTTGTCCTGTTGGTACTTATTCATACTGAATAATCCCTCTGATATCGAAAAAGGTTAGCAACATTGTTTTGTCTCTTGATTTGGACTGACGGAAATTTCTTCGTTGTAGAGAATTGCCTGACTTCCACTGTGCACTTTGACACTTTGTTTCAGGTCATACTGATACACCCATGTTTCATCACCAGTGATAACATGGCCCAAAACATCATCTTGACTGTCCACAAGATCTTGGCAAACCTCAGCTCTACTTTGGTTTTGTTCATTGGTGAGTTCTCTCAGGACCATTTTTGCACACACCTTTCTCATGCCAAGATTTTCAGTTAAGATTTTCCTAACTGTTTCTCTGTTGATGTTTTAGTTGGTCTGTTATGCTTCTCACAGTCAGCTGATGATTCTGACACATAATTCGATGCTTTTTGTGATGTTTCCATCAGTTTTGCTCATTACTGGCTGCCCTGACTTCTCTTCATCAGTGATGCATTCCCTCCCCTCAGAAAAACATTTAATTCATTCGTACACTACCATTTTCTTCATGGCATTATCCCCATAAACTTGGACTAACATGTCCCTGATTTCACTTCCACTCTTGCCAAGTTTAACAAGAAATTGAATGCTTATTCATTGCTCTGATTCAAGCTCAGACATTCTCGCGACGGCACACAAACACACGCAACAGCAATAATGAACACCACTCAGCAAGACACCGCCACACATTGACACAAACACAGCAGTGAGACACTGATATAACAAGGTCATAAAACCTTACCGAGCTGTTTGTACAGGGCTGCCAGTGTAAGCGCATGGTGGCAAGTTCATGAACTTAATTGTCAGATCTCGTATAAGTGGTGGAAAAAGTATTGAGTCAATTACTTTGTTTGAGGTTCTACACATTCATGACTTATTTACTGATGGCCAATTTATTATTTTATATACTTCTAATGTGAATGGGGGTCTTTGGACTCAAAGGTTTGGTCATTAGTTAAAAATGGGCCTTGAGTGTGAAAGAAAAAGAATAAGCAGACAACTTAGATGTATCCCCAATCTCTCTCTCCACTCTTCTCTCTCTCTCTCTCTCTCTCTCTCTCTCTCTCTCTCTCTCTCTCTCTCTCTCTCTCACACACACACACACACACACACACACACACACACATCCACGTGTACATGCACAAACACAAATGCACATAGATGTTTTGGTATCGTGAGGTTTTGGCCACTTTGGAAAACTTGGTTCAGGATAGTAATAATGTCAAACAGAATTCATCTTAGAGGAATCTGCTGATGGGGCCTTTGAAGCTTGGTGGGCGATCACATTTGCTGTGTAGACCATGGCCTCCCGTTCCATAATGAGGTTGAAGATGTCGTTGAAAATTTAGGTTATTGATGGAGTAAGATTCTTATGCGGATGGGAAGTGAATCTCCAGCACAGGTGGAAGAATTGACTTTGGTTATGAGTATAGCTCTCTTTCTCTGAGACATAAGAAATGGCAATTAAGATGGATGACTTATTCAGTCTTGGTAATTTCTATTTTTTTTTCTGGAAAAGAAAGCAGTGTGACTATTGAAAGTGAATAGGGCAAAGGTAGAGTTGGAGGCCTGAAGGGAGCAGTAAAGTTCAGAAAATAGCTACTGTGAAGAATGGGAGAAGTTATTTACCAAAGGCTGAGGGTGAAGATGATAAATTAGTAGTTGTGCTCAGTCATGCTGTGCTTAGCTTTTCCCTGTTACAGTCAAGTTGTAGGAAAAGAGAAGCTGGATGTTGGTATTAATCTAGAGTAGGGTTTTTGTAGAGCAAGTTTAGGTGATAGAACTAGAAGGTAAGTAACATAAGATGGTGAGAAAGAGGTATCTAAAAAATGGAAAAACTGGGCTCTGTAGTCTAGTTAGATGGAGAAGGAAAATAGGGAATGATGAATTGAGAATATGAGGTGAAAAGGAATGACAAGGGATTGGGAATGGCATTGGAAAAAAGGGAAAGATTAAGCACCTGGGTTTCTTGAGGTAGATGAGCTAATATATTGGGGATAAAGCAGTAAAAAATTTGGAAATGTTCCAGATTTCTATGAACTTTTTTCAACTTTTATATATAGCCATGTGTCACTTAACGATAGAAATATGTTCTAAGAAATGTGTCATTAGGTGATTTTGTCATGAGAGGATCATAGAGTATACTTACACAAACCTAGATGGTAGCTAGTATTATAATTGTATGTTCTATACCCTTATATATGTGGCAGTGCAGTAAATTTTAGACCAGCATTACTACAAACACATGAGTAATGCATTGTGCTATGATGCTACAATGGCCCCATCATCATGACAGCTCCGACATCACTAGGCAACAGGAATTTTTGAGCTCCACTGGGAACATTTGGTTCCGTAATCTTATGGGACCACCATAGTGAATGTGTTGAGTGAAACATTATGCATTGCATAACACCTTTTTAAAGATTTCTTGTGTTGCTTCCTGCACATCAGTTTACCAGTTGTCATTTTTTAAATCAAAATCAATGAAACTTCTTCCGTCAGAGTCCCACACTTTAATTTGCTTTTTTGAATAACATGTGAGCTGGAAAATCAGATGATCAAGCCTATTGGAATTTGGGGAGATGTAGGGGAGTGGTAGTTATCAAGCACCAACTCTGGACTCAGTGCTATGGATGATTTACCTAATTATACCCTTTAATCCTTGTAACAGCCCAGGGAGGAGGTAATATTATTACTTTCATTTTGTAGATGAGCAAACTGAGACTGAAGGAAGTAATCTGTTCAAGGAAACATATGTAGGAAGGAGTAGAATCAGCACCTGAAATCAGCTCTTGTAACGCCAGGTTCAGTACATTTATATCATATACGCTGAAGTGAGGTATTTCTGTAGTGGATCACTAAGGGCCTCAGGTTTGCTGCACATTAGTGATTTAGTTATGATTCTGCCTTTTAGCATTTTTTCAAAGATCATAGGTACTTTTATGATATTTAATTAAACATCATAGCACTTTAGTTCTCTGCCAGTTTACATATAAAATTCACGATAAAACAGACAGCCCTACAAACTTCAAAAGGGGTGAGATATCACTATTATAACACAATACAACAATTAATGCTCTCAACAGGGATCTAAAGCTACTGGATTTTGATCTTCTGAGAACAGGCGCTGTTATTATTCTTAAGTTTCATAAGAGTGGGTCGGGGCATAAAATGATGAAGGACCCAAACTCTGCACATGTACATTCATATACTGTATCTTAGACTTCACTGCAGCTTATGAGATTAATATTTTATTTTACTTCATAGAGTAGAAAACATAGATACAGAAAAACTAAGTATAATAACGTACCCAAGTTCATACATCAAAGAGGGTGTCCAGTTTTTGTAAAAGTTTTTTTCATATATAAAAAATGATCTTTTAAAGTTAAAAAGTTTGGAAGAGTATAATTACAGTATCTAAAAATTATTATGAGAACACTTATTTCTTTTAGTTACTATAAAAGAAGAGGATAAAATATGCATCAATTTTGATGTCAAAAATTTGTAAGCTTAACAGACTCAAACTAGCTCCCATAGGGGAGGAAAAAGAACAAAATTATGAGGGGCATTAGCATATTTTGGGTTCTTTGGGTTTCTGATACAATTTTACATCATATGAAGAAGAAATAAAACATAGACTATTGTTTGAGTATGTCTGCCACAAATCCTATTATTGGATAAATTCTGTTGCCCCCAAATTCATATTTTGAAGTCCCAACACCCCAGGACCTCAGAATGTAACTGAATTTGGAGACAAGATCTTTAAAAAGGTGATTAAGTTAAAATGTGGCCACTGGTGTGGGGCCTTAATCCAGTAAGACTGGTGTCCTCATAAGAAAGAAAGAGACACCAGAGGTGTGTGCAAACAGAAGAAAGGCCGTGTGAAGACATGGAAGACAGTACTCTGCAAGCCAAAGAGAGAGGCCTTAGGAGAAACCAAATCTGTGAACACTTTGATCTTAGATTTGCAGCCTCCATGGTTGTCAGAAAATAAATTTCTGTTTTTAAGGTGCCTAATCTGTGGTATCTTGTTATGGCAGCCCCAGCAAACTGCAGTACTGACAAGTGGAGTGCTGCTATAACAAATACCTAAACATGTAGAAGTGGCTTTGGAATTGAGTAATGGGTAGAGGCTGGAAGAATTTTCAGGTGCATGTTAGGAAAAGCCTAGATTGCCTTCAAGAGGCTATTGGCATAAATATGAATGTCAAAGGTAATTCTGGTCAGATCCCAGATGGAAATCGGAAACATGTGATTGGAAACTGGGGAAAGATCCTTGTAAGAAAGTGTCAAAGCACTTGGCTGAATCATGTTCCAGTGCTTTGTGGAAGGTAGAATTTGTGATGATGACATTGGATAGTTAGCACAAGAGACTTCTAAGCAAAATGTTGAAAGTGCAGCCTGGTTTCTCTTTGCTGCTTGTAATAAAGTGTGAGAGGACAGAGAGAAATTGAGGACGAGATTGTTAAGCAAAATGGAACCAGAACTTGAAGATTGGGAATATTCTCATCCGGACCATACTGAACAAAAATGAGAAAGTATGTTCTAGAGAGAATACTAAGGGCACAGCTAGACAATCACACCATAAAATGATTATGAGTATTACTCCTGGGTTTAAACTGTGGTCTTAGCAGAAGTCATACCAGAAGAAACATGGCCAGCTTGGACCGAAGAAGACAGAGACGACAAAGTGAAGGAAGGCTGTTGTATTTCTGCGATTCTGCAAGACAGGTCATTAAGGCTAGCCAGCTGCAAACACACACTATCCTTGAAGAAAAGTTAAGAATGTCCCCAAAGGTGATTTAGAGATTGGTAGGGCTGCCACTCCCACCACAGATTTAGGGAGTGAGTCTGCTTCCTCCTAAGTTTCAGAGGTTAGGGCCACCTCCTTGCCCCATCCAGGGCCAAGGAGTTGAGACTGTTGCCCATGGATGAGGGGCTGATGCTGCTTCTCCAGTGGGCTGAGGAAGGGGGCCATCACCCCAATGGATCCAGAGAAGAGAGCATTGAGCCAAACAGGATTATTCATTTGGAGTTTGCCCTGCTAGGTTTTGGACTTGCTTAAACTTGTGACCCCTTTCTATTTTTTCTATTTCTCCCTTTTGGAATGAGAATGTCTATTCTATGACTGTCCTACCATTGTATTTTGGAAGCAGATAACTTATCTGGGTTTATAGGTTCATAGTTGCAGAGGAATTTTGCCTCACAATAAATCAAACCTCCAGTCTCACCCACAATTGATTTACATGATCTTTAGATGAGATGTAGACTTAGAATTGATACAGGAATGAATTAAGATTTTGGGGTTGTTGGGACGGCGTTAATGTATTTTGCATGTGACAAGGACATGAATTTTGGAGGCCCAGAGGGCAAAATGTTATTGTCTCAACTGTGTTCCCCCAAAATTCATATGTTGAAGTCTCAAACTCTAGTATCTCTGAATGTAACCATTTTTAGAGACAAATTCTTTAAAGAGGTGATTAAGTTAAAATGAGGCCATTAATGTGGGGCCCTAATCCAATAGAACTGGTGCTCTTAGAAGAACAGGAAGAGACACCAGGAGTGTGAGTGCTTAAGTAAAAGGTCACAGGAAAACATAGCAAGTAGGCAGTATCTGCTAGCCAAGGAGAAAGGCCTCAGGAAAACCTTAATCTTTGACTTCTGGCTACCAGAACTGTGAGAAAATAAGTTTCTGTTGTTTTAGTCACTCAGTCTGTGGTATTTGTTTATGTTAGTCCAACCAAACTAATAAAAAACCCTATTTTGGTGGCAATGTTATGCACAGATACATCATTTGCAAAGTCTATAAACTACAGATTTACAAATAATCAACATTAAAATAATGATGAGTGTGAATTATCCTCCATGTTGAACTATCACAGGAAAAAAAAATCAATGTCTAGTATCGCCATACATTATACATCATCATACATCCCATTACTGAGCAATTACATTCTCTCTACTGATTTATGATTTTAAAGATTAACACTAGTATACTATATATTAAATTGATTAATTTTCAATATTTGTATGAAAAGATTTTTACATCTAATTTTAAAATTGTGGTTCATTATTTACCCACCCCACATCATCCAATAAAGCTCACAATTCTTGACTTGAAACATTTTCCAGATAAAATTATTGCTTCTATTAATATTATAAACATTCTTATTGAGGCCTTCCCCTTCCCATACCTGGATTTCTACTGTCAGCTACATAATCTTCCTGTCTCTGGATTACACTGCTCTGATTTATTATTTATACTGTTAACTAATTAATCTACTTTTTATTCTCACCCTCCTATTCAAAAATGAACTATGCATTTTTAAGCTTATCAAATATCAATTAGTCCATAAATCACAAGACTTTCATATAATCTGACTCCTACTTTCTACTCTCCCACAAAACTACTTGTTTAACCATGTTGCCTACTAATCTTTAATTACCATCCACCCTTCAAGTCTGTCAGACAGGTCTTCTCACCACTCTCTCTATAAGTCATGTTCATCGTTTTGTCTTCATATCATGTTTAAGCTGTTCTACCACCCTATCCAGAATGAAGAAACTGATACATATTAAGAACATTCCAAGTCTTAAAAATTACTCAATTGTTCAAAACTCTATTAATTTTAACCTCAGAATATTGCAAATTGAAGTTTTATCTTTCTGGTAGGGCCTCCCCCACCACCTAATAATACAGTATTGGTTACTTAGAAGAAACACAATGGAAGCTTACCAATCAAAGTATTCAATATTCTTACAAAAACTTCCAAAGTATTGTATTTATTCATAATCTTCAAATTCATTAACTTATTTCATCTATACACAATGATTAATATCTACTGTTTACCTGGTAATGAGCTATAAACCTGGACATAGAGATGAGGTATCGGGCATCGAAAATATGGAAAAAGAGCAACAGCTGCTCAAAAGAGCCTGATAACCTGTGAGCAGATATAGATGCAAACAGACAGATGCTGTGTGATGAGTGAATCCACAGAGACAAGTGCAGTGTTGATGCAAAGTGATCCACTCTTGCTTTCTGGATGAGAGAAGGGGGCTCAGTAGGAGAGACACTTGAGCTCAGCCTTGAAGGATGAGCAGGAATTCATTCGGATGGCGAGGAGAAGGTTGTCAGAGTGGGAAACAGTAATTTCTTTACAAATAGTGCACATAAGTTATTTGATTGATGCTTATCTGAGTTCAGTACTCGTTGACATCCTTAATAGAGAAAAAGGATTTAAAGCATCTTATAAAAACCTTGAAAATAAAATTAAGAAAAAAATGAAGGTGGGGAGGAAGACGAGGGATAAATCAAGTTTGGAAAAGAAATAGAAGCTAACATGACAAACAGGAGAAAAAATACAGCTATTACATTTTACCCAAAAATTTAGCCTTGAGTAAACCGGCAGATATGAGGAAGAGAAAAATATAAAAAGTTACTCAAACCTTATAGAATAACAGTGAACACAAACATATCTCTATCCCAAACTCAAAGAAAATAGCTCTCAATGGAAATTATATAGAGAGATCTGGGAGATGTAATGAACAATGTTCTCACGAATATTTTTAAAGCTAACGCAAATGCAATGCATATAAATGTTTTTTACATAGCTGATTTAAATTTTTATCTACAAAGAAAAGGCACTGAATCATTGCAGAAGAAAAGCATATAAGTCTCTCATTAGAAAGAAAATAAGATCAGAGATATTTATATATAAGAGATTACCTAATTGGCCTTCCTAAGTCCTTTCAGAATAGACTTTTTAATCAAGTTTCCAACTGGATCTTTAACACTAGACTCTCTTCAAAATTCTTCTTAAATGCCCGACACCCCCCAAAAGATCAGAAATTTGGTGATACAAATTAACTTAATAGTTTTGCTTAACATGTCACACATGCTAACACTGTTCTCATTTATTTATTTTTTTCAATAACTTAGTTGTTTGAGATGCTTGGGAAGAAGTCATAAATTGTGGCTTAAAATGATATTGGTTGAGTGTTTCAGCAATAGGCCTACTAAGATATTCATAAATGCACATTTATTCAGAGAGACATTTCACAGTTCTCTTTCCGCTAGAGAAATTTTTCAAAATAAATGATTTTGTGTATTTTTCCCTGAAACTTAAGCAAAACTATGTTTTGTGCTTTTTAAAAGTTTACTCCCAGGTGTTCGCCCTTGCTTTCTTGATCAGTTCACAGTACCAATATATGAGTTGCATTCTATGTAAGGGGCATAGAGTAAAAGAGCCAACCCAGGCACTGTGGTTTGGCCTGGTGGACTGTCCAGTATCCAAGGACTCTGAGTGTCATCCTCTCATCTTCTATTTGTATTTAAGAGATTACCTTATTGGCCTTCCTAAGTGCTTTTATATAAGTCATTTAATCAAGAAAGAAAATTGCGTGAATAAAATTTGGGCTGCCTTTACCATTTGCCCAAATTTTATACCATGTGCCCAATATTTAATGTGAGCAACTGAAAAGCTACGGTTATTAACATGGATATTTAGAATGTATTGTCCCAAAAATGCAAAAAGTGAGCATGTTACTCAAAAAAAGCAACTCAGAATTTGTTACCAATAATAAAATTGAGGGTTTCAGGCAAAAAAAATTTAAACTTTGGAAAACTTTCATATTTTCACCATGAACTTGAAAGCTTCCCAATACTTAAGGACTTTTCTAGTGAGATTGGTGGTAATATTAACAAATTTAAATAACATTACACACTTTTTTGAATACGCAATGTATAATATCACAAACTCATCCAATTATAAGAGATCGATTCAAAGTCGAGTGACTAATTAAATTGAATTAACAGAGTCTGTAAAGTTGATTGATACTGTTTCAGATTCTACATCATAACCTTTAAGATACTACTACTTGTCAAGTCTTGTTGTAAGTCAAGAAAATATATCCACAGTTACCTGAAAAAGCTATTAAAACACTTCTCTCTTTTCCATCAACATACCAGTGTGAGGCCCAATTTTCTTCAAATACTTTAGAACAACACATTGCAAAAAAAAACAAAAAAAAACCTGAACCCATAAGTAGATATGAGAACACAGTGATCTTCTATTAAGCCAGACATAGATTTTTTAAAATGCAACACAATTGTCCTTCTCTATTAGCTTAAATTGTTTTTGAAAATAGTTATTTTTTCATAAAAGCATGTTATTTATGTTGATATGTAATTGTTTATTATTTTTATTTTTAACTATATTAATAAACATTGAAAAATTTTCAGTTTTAATATCTAATATATTAAATAGCAACAGCTATAATGTACATATATAAAAGCTCTTTGGAGTTCTCAATAATTTTTAGGAGGGTAAAGGACTTCTGAAATAAAAAAGTTTGCTTAATAAAACTAAAACTGATAAAAAAATAGTCTACTAATTTTTTAAAATAATGCTAAAGAAAGTTATGCTTATCTTCAAAACTGTGACATTTTTCAAGATCTCTGAAAATATTCCGAATGCCCAAGTCTTGTTTTATCTTTTGCTGTTGCCACCACAGAGAATCAGATTAATCAAATATATAAATAATGAATTAGAATAGCATTTGGGAACTCATCTACAGTGTCAGTTTTTAATATTTGTCTCAATGAAGAAGTATTTGTTTGCAATATCATTTTTGTAATGATTAAGACATTCCATTACAAAAAGGAAAGGAAACCAAAGGTTTCTAGAGGTAGTTGTCAAAAGCAGTTTATTTGTAATCTAATAAGAGGCAAATTAAACATAGTTATTTTATAACTGGGATTAAATCAGGCAAAGGACAGAGGTTTTTATTACTTTTTTCTTCAAATTCATAACCATACAGAAAATATGAATATGATTATCTAGATCTTATTGCCATCATTTTAATTCTGTCCTCTCCCCTTCCTGTCACACCTCCTTTGTTTTCTCAGCAGTTTCTCCCCCATGACCCAACATTTAAAGAAGGATTTCAATTGTGTATATATACCACATCTTCCTTACCCAATCATTTACCAAAGGACTATGCTGCCATAAGAAAGGATGAAATAGTGCCATTTGTGACAACATGGGTGGATCTTGAGATTATTATGCTAAGCAAAATAAGTCAGACAGAAAAAGTCGAGAACCATATGATTTCACTGATATGTGGGACATAAAACTGAAAACAACAAAGGAGCAAGACAAACAAATGAAGAAACAAAAACTCATAGACACAGACAACAGTTTAGTGGTTACCAGAAGGTCAGGTAGTAAACGGAGGTAGGTAGTAACTGAGGGTAAAAGGGATCAAATATATGGTGATGGAAGAACTGACTCTGGTGGTGAACACACAACATGATATATAGATGATGTATTCAAGAATTGTACACTTGAAACCTATGTAACTTTACTAACAATCGTCCCCCCAATAAACTAATTGAAAAATAATAAAAATAAGAAGGATTTCCAAGGAGACTCCCAGCTATGTTTCAGACTTCATCTTTATGCTGGTTTAGATACGGATAATGCTATGCTTTGACTCACATTTGAGGGCATGCTGCCTACTGATAAAACAGAATTCAAATTGCTTTAAATTGTTTTGATTTCTGTGGCTTTTACACTTTTCTGTTGCTCCTGAAGAGACATAAACATCCAACCAAATGCTACTAATAACAATAAAAATGACAAGATTTGTGTAACATGAACATGCAACTTGACTCATTTGAAAAGACTCTGTTCATTAGTCACCAGTCTCATTTATCTTTACTTTCTGCTAAGAAGATTTCATGATAGATGATCCTAGAGTGCTTAGAATAGCAATTTTTCACTTTCTGTTTACTTTACACCAATCTTGATATCTGGAACAGGGAAGTACTTCTTCATTTACACAGTTTAATGAGAAGATATTTATTTCAAAAGGCTAGCATTCCTTTCCTACTGGCAAGTAAATAGAAAGTAACTTAGACAACTATCCTGGATCTAGGTGGTATCTTGAACACACACACACACACACACACACACACACACACACACACACACACACACACACCCTAAGAAAGCAAGGGCATTCTGTAACGCAGGTCACCACCACTCAACTGTAAATTTACACAACTTAAGTATACTTTTCTGATCTTTCTGGGATCAGAACCTACAGGAGGAATATAACATTTAGATGGAAAACCCTGGGGCATTTGTTTGGATAGTCACACATTCAGAGTTTAGGTTTTTTCTTTTCTTTTTTTGCCCATTGCCCAAAACACAGATACATGTCATGAAATCTTTACTCAGGGTCAAAGTGTCAATTTGTGAATTCTCTAAGAATTCTCTGAAAATTATGTAGTACAATCTTTGGAGGACACTTAAGGATCCAGTAACCTTGCAAACTAGTGACCAATGCACAGGCAGCACCTCGGTAGGGGCCAGCACTCCAGAGGTAGAACAACAATTTCCCAGAGGAAAATTGCGGCACATAAACCAGGCAGGCCAAAACTCCGCTTTTCTTTGCCCACTACCCATGCTTACTATGCCTGGAGAATCATTTGTAAAACACCCATGCGTGAGTCTATGGGTGACTGATGAACCTGGGGCTGTTGCAGAGCACCCAGAGATTAGTCATTCCTGGATTCATGTTCGCAAGAAAGAATTCGAGCCAACGCTCAGAATGCTGCATCCTCCAAGTGGCCTCAGAAACTGCTGGCCCTCTGGCTGCCATCATCTCTTCACTTTTTATCACAGACTAATCATACATTCTCTTTTTTCTTCCCTTTTTTATTGAAAGAAAAATGCACTCCGTGGAATAATAAAAAATATCTCCGCCTCTGGGTTATACTTTCTGTCATCTCTCCTTGCTCGTGTTTTCAGCTCCTCTTCCATTTTCTCTTTATTTATTTATTTTTTAATCTAGAATTCCCTCTCTTTGTAATTACTTATATCCTTAGTACTTTCTGTATACCTCTGTCGGGAGAGTCGTACCTCTATTTCCTTAAGATTCTCAACCTTGCGCTGTTTTATAGTCTCTTTTAATTTTCCTGCCTCCAAAGATTTATCTTTTTTTTATTATATTTTCATCATTCTCCCATCCTTTCCTGTTTACATTCTATTAATTACCTGGTCTCTCCCTTTTACTCTGTTTCCCCCCACCCCTTCCCTCTGTTTCATACTTCCAAAGAAAACCCCAGTCTCTACAGTAATTGACTGATCCTGGCAAAGACTTTGTAAAGAATTCAGAATGTTTTTTAAAATAAATTTTCTTCTAGGACCTGAATAGACATTTCTCCAAAGGGGACATGCACATGGCCAATAGACATATGAAACGATGCTTAATATCACTAGTCATCAAAGAGATGCAAATTAAACCCACAATGAGATACCACCTCACACCTGTTAAAATGCCTAAAACAACAAGTGTTGGCGAGGATGTGAAGAAAAGGGAACCCTCCTGCACTGTTGGTGGGATTGCAAATTGGTACAGCCACTATGGAAAATATATGGACTTTCAAAAAAATTAAAAATAGAACTACTTTATGACCCAGCAATTCCACTTCTGGGTATTTATCCGAAGAAACACAAAACACTAATTTGAAAAGATGTATGCACCTCTATATTCACTGCAGTGTTATATACACTAGACTAGATTATGGCAGCAACCTAAGTGCCCACAAATAGATAGTTGGATAAACAAGCCATAGTTGGATCACTCAGCCATAAAAATAATGAAATATCCCCATTTGTGACAACATGGATGGACCTAGAAGGTATTATGCTAAGTGAAATAAGTCAGAGAAAGACAAATACCACACAATTTCACTTTTATGTGTAATCTAAAGAATAAAATAAACAAAAATCTTAAACAGAAATAGACTCATAGATACAGAGAACAAACTGATGACTGCAAGATGGGAAGAGAGTTGGGAGATTGGGTGAAAAAAGGTGAAGGGATTAAGAAGTACAAATTAGTAGTTACAAAATAGTCATGGGGATGTGAGGTATAGCATAGGGAATACAGTCAGTGCTATGGTAATAACTAAGGATAGTGTCCGGTGGGTACTAGACTAGTCAGGGGGATCACTTCTTAAATTATATAAATGTCTAACCACTTTGCTGTACACCAGAAACTAATATAAAATAATATTGAATGCCAACTGTAATTGGAAAATTAAATGAACAAATAATCAATCAATCCTCTTCTTTGATAGGTACACCAAATGGAATACTCAATTCAGTCTTTGATTCCAGGGAATTAGAATGTATGCTTTCCTACATACTTATATTTGAATGGATCAGGTGTCAGTAAATACATAATAAAATGAAATAAATATTAACTGTATGAATTATGGGGAAACCATGAAGCACAATATAAATAATCAGTAAAGATGAGAATAATTTTGAGTATGGAAATAACCATATCAGAATTCTAAATATTCACCTGATTCAAGAAAAGGAGTAGATTTTAAGTGAGCACAATTTAAGGAGCCCTATTCTCTTTCTGTTTTGTTTCACCAATGAAGCAGCAATAAACTGTGTGTGTGTGTGTGTGTGTGTGTGTGTGTGTGTGTGTGTTTAGGGTTGTGGTGGGGGTACAGGAGATTTTTAGGGTGTGATTCTTCTAGGACTGTATCCTATAACCAAAACTTGTTCCCTGAAATTGAACTTTTATTGTTTTACTGCATACTTATGGACAAAAAAGCAGAATAATTCCGAAACCTAATCTTAATATCTGTTGAGCATTTATTTTGTTGAGAAGTTGATGTTTTATGCTTTATGAGAAGCTGATTCTCTATGCAAGAACACTGGTAGAAATGCTCAAATGCTCTTCTATCGACAGAACTTCAACTCTGGCTTAGCTCTTTCAAAAACTCAAAAACCCTCTCCTGAGGCAGCTCAACAACTATGCCCCTGCAGAGTCGTATCACTTGAACATCCCCAAACATAGGTGGATTTTCTAACTCCTCCTTCCAGGACTCTTTCTGAGAGTTGTAGTAAATAACAATTTCTTTCTCTGTCAGAGAGAATAATAGTTCTCTAAAGACATCCACATCTTAATTCCTGGAATCTATGTTATGTTACACAGCAAAGGTAAATCTAGGTAACGGAATTAAGGTTGCTAATCAACTGAACTTCAAATAGTGAGATTATATTGGATTTTCTGTGTGGGTGCAATGTAATCACAAGGGTCCTTAAAAGTGGAAGACTGAGGCAGAAAAGGAGGTAAGAATGATGTGATGCAATGAGAGATATACTTTACTGGCAATTGCTGACTGCTATGGTTGAATTATGCCCCTCCCCAAAATATGTTGAAGTCCTAACCCCAATACCTCAGAATATGACCTTATTTGGAAACAGGGTCTTTAAAAAGGTAATCAAGTTAAAATGAGGTCACTAGGGTGGATACTAATGCACTATGACTGGTATCTTTATAAAAAGAGGATATTTAGACACAGACATGGACAGAGAAATCATGTGAAGAGACACAGGGGGAGCACCATGTGAAAGCAGAGGACTGGAATCAGGTACATGCAAACCAAGAAACACCAAAAATTGCCAACAAACCATCATAGCCAGGAGAGCAGCATGGAACTGATTCTCACAGCCCTCAGAAGTAATCAACCTTGTCAACACCTTGACTTTAGCCTTCTAGCATCCAGAACTGTAAAATGATAAATTTCTGTTATTTTAAGCCATCCATTTTGTTATGGCAGCTTTAGGAAACTAATACACTGGTTTTCAAGAAAGGAGAGAGCCGCGGGCCAATGAATATGGGCACACCCTAGAAGCTGGAAAAGGCAAAGAATTGGATTCTATTCTAGAGTCTGCAGAAAGGGATGCAGTCCTGTTGACAATTTGATTTTAACCTTATGTTACGGACTGAATGTTTGTGTCCCCCTAAATACGTATGTTGAAGTGCTAACCCTCAATGTGTCTGTGTTTGGAGATAGGGTCTGGAGGGAAGTAATAAGGGTTACATAAGGTCATAAAAGTGGGGTCATAAGGCTGGTACCCTTAAAAGAAGAAGAGATACCACAGAGCGCTCTCTTTCCACCATGTAAAGACACAGAGAGAAGGAGAGAGACTGCAAGTTGAGATCTCTCACCAGAAAGAAAATTGGCCAGAACCTTAATCTTGGGCTTTCCAAACCTTGGAGATGTGAGAAAACACATTTCTGTTGTTGAAGCCACGGAGTCTTTGGTGGTTTGATATGGCAGCCAAAGCTAAGACACCTAGTGAGACCCATACTGGGTTTCTGATCCCCAGAACTACAAAATAATACATTTGTACTGTTGTAAACACTATTTTGGTGGTTTATCACAACAGCAATGGGAAACTAATACATTCCCTATGTTGCTAAATTTCTAATGATATCTTAGCTACCATATGGATTGGCACCATGAAAATCTATTTGTTAGTTCATCTTTTAATTATCTTAGCTTAAAACACACGCTAATTAGAGCATCCATGTAGACATTAAATCAGAAATGTAGCCAAAGGCGTGATGGCCAAGAATTACAAACACACTACTATGCATTAAAGGCAGAGAATTACACAACAATCATTGCCTTTATTTCACACGTTCAGGTTTTACTTACTTTGCTTAAAAAAGAAATTCAAAAGATAGTTATGAAATAGTTCTCCTAGAAGAACCTGTTTATTTGGTAATTTAAACTTCTGTGAATAAGAAGTTTCAGAAAAAAAAAAAGCCAAATGATATGGTAAATTATTGCTATGTGTGAAACATTTCACATCTATAATTTTATCTGAAGGTTATAATTTTTTTCCTGCTGCCCATGAAGCATGCATAAATCATAGAATTAACATTAAAAAAAAAAGAAGGTAGAAAATATACCTTGCCACAGACTGAGAAAAACTTAACACAAATAACTGAAGGTCTAAAATGATGTGAACTAAAGTAACATTTTACAACCAACCAACATTTTTGGAGTATCAAGTAAACCCAAAGCTATGTACTCCCGGGATTCAATAATTTATAGACTTAGGAAGTTTGTAGCTTAGATCTCCTCAGGTGTCTTTTAGTTCTGCCATGTAATAACTGAGTAGTTTTGTGTAAATCCTTAACTCTTCTTTAAATGTTAACATCTTTAAACTTTATAAGTCATAAAACTTATCTCTTCATTTTTATATTTTAGCATCATTAAATTTCTATATGTAAAAGTTTTACTTATGTTGTCTAGTTTATCTGTGCAAAGTATTTAGCACCATGCTAATACAGAATGAGATCTTTATGTCTTAGCTACTGTTGTTATTATTGTATCCCTGGAAAGTTCTGTCAGTTAGTTTTTGCTGCATAACAAATCACCACAAAATATACTGGCTTAAAATAATTGTAATTTATTCAGCATGGGATTCTATAGGCCTTCTGCGTGGTTGTTTTTATTTAAGTCGGTTCAGTTAATTCTGCTGTGGTTGTATCTGTTGTCAACAGGAAGGTTGATGGAGCTCCATGACCTAGAATTGATTCATTCTCGTGTTTGACAGTCTGTGGGCAAAGGCAATGGGGAGGATTGGAACAGTGGTTCACCATTTAGCAGGTTAGACTGGGCTTCATCATATGGTGGTCCATCACAAAGTTCCTAGGAGTAGTACGAGGGCCAGCCTCATTGTACATGTGTTTTTTCAATCCTTTATTTACCTTTAGGTTTCTGCAATATTTCTGCAACTATCACAATACCGAGAATATTTGATACACTTAATAAAACTTGATCAGTGAATACGTAGACACTAGAAAAATTTAAAACTTTTCTCTTTTTCTTTATGCTTGGCTCATAGCTGATAAAATAGAGGTGGTTTTTACAGGGCACAAGAGAAACAAATGTGCAGACAAATTGTGTACAGAAAAAATTATGAGGGGGTTAAAATAATATATTTACCATTGAAAATGCATTCAATCTTTATCATCATTGACTTACTTCCATGGTGAAAAAACAAAAACAAAACAGAAAAAACAACAAACAAAACCACTTAACAGGAGTCATAAAACATAAAACCTGGGACCTAATCCTGCTCCCCATTGCTTGGCTTTATTAATTGGAAAAAGTCAATAAAACTTTTTTTCTCAATTTTTCTTGTCTACAAAGTGATGCTGAATGGTCTCTGAGATATTCAAGAATTCTTCACTTGCTACCATTTTTGGCTTTGACTCTTTATAATAGGTAAAAAAAAATAAAGTACCTTAGTCTAAAGAAATTGGAAGAAATGCAATACAGTCAAAATGCTCTTCAGTGAAACAGGAACATTTTGCCAGTTCCCACTACAAACTTCTGGATCCTATAACTCTTCATCGAGATGGACTCAGTTGTAAGAATAACATCTCAATGTGTTAGGGCCATGTCTAACATTTACAAAGCTCAATTGCAGTCTCTATGTCTAGTCTTAGTTACATAACTGTGACACAGTTGTGTACGTAGTGGAGAACAGGGTAGTATATGTGTCAGGGCTCACTAAACGTGGCCATCAAAGTCTGGGTTGGAATGTGTATAATAACAGAACTTCCTACCATGACAAGATGGTAAAGACTTGTCTCTCCATGCTCCTGTGCAATAAGTACAACTATAAACGCTGGAAATAACCCAAAAGACAACCAAAGGAGAACATTCAAATTGGAAGAGGAAGCTGAACTGGTTAGAGATCCCAGGGTTAGAGGAACGACACAGCAGGAGGGTGTCTTTTTTTTTTATATATATATAAGTCTAGAATCTGTTTCCATTTTTATTTTATTTTATTTTATTTTATTTTATTTTATTTTATTTTATTTATTTTATTTTATTTTAAGTGTATTTTTCCAGGACCCATCAGCTCCAAGTCAAGTAGTTGTTTCACAACCTAGTTGTGGATGGCGCAGCTCACACTGGCCCATGCAGGGATTGAACCAGCAAACCCTAGTGTTACAAGCATCGTGTTCTAACCAAGTGAGCTAACCACCTCCCCCCGCCCCCAGGTTGTCTTATAATCCCATAGCCAGTAGAAGAAATTGACCTAGGCCCGATATTTCTTGATTCCTGACCTAGCAACAAAGGGCATCCCAGAAAAGCTCATTCCTATTGCAGATCAAGTGAGAGTACCTGAGACAACCCCAGGCAAACCCAGCAGAACAAGCAGAAGGATCAACTGGGAGGCCTGCTGATAATGAGCAGCTAGGATAAGCACTGTCCTTTCCCACTGGTCCTATGACTCATCTGTCTTACGCAGACACACCATGCATCCAGGGAATATGGCAAGGTGGATCCCACCACAAGAAGTACCTAGCCCAGGAAGTGCTCATCTCCCCTTCCAGACTGGAGGTTCTCCTCTGAAATCTGAAGACACACGTGCATCTGGAGACCACAAACACAGGCATTATGCCCCTCATAGGCAGGGAGACCCCACCACCATATTTCCCAGACAAGGCAGCACCCTGTCCCATAGACCTAAGACTCCCTTTACTCACCTAGAGGGACAAGGCAGCCTGACTTTGATAAGCTCTTACTGGTCCCTCAAGTAGCATCATCAGGCACTAGTAGGAGCCCCAGTAGCACAAGTAAACCAACCGGACCAACATAGCACCACACACTCTATGAAAATTATACTGCAATTGGAATCACAAAAGTAGACCAGGACCTACATGCCAGACCAAAACAGGGTGATTTCCTGTTAAAATAAAACAATGTATATAAGGCCCAGAGTCTCCAAATATAATGGCCAAAATGCTTGGGATACAATAAAAAAATCTTCATACCTAGAACTAGGAAAATCACAACCTGAATGAGAAAAGACAATCAATCGATGCTGACACTGAAATGAATAAGATGGAAGATTGATAGCACAAGGATTTCAAAGCAACCATCATAAAAGTGCTTCAAGAAATAATTACGAATTCTCTTGAAATGAGAGAGAAATATAGAAAATCGTAGGAAAGATCAGAAGTTTAGTATTAAAAAACAACTGGAATTTATAGAATTTCAAAATATCATGAGTAAATTTTTTAAAACTCAGTGGATTGGCTCAATAGTAGAGTAAAGGTGTCAGAGGATAGGCACTGAATTTGAGGATAGAACAATAGAATTCATCCAATCTGAATAACAGAGGTTATGGATTGAAAAAAGAAGAGGAACACATCCTCAGGTATCGGTAAGACAATCAGAAAAGATCCAATTTTCTTGTCCTTACAGTCCCAGTGACACGAGAAAGACAGAGGAGATAAAAGAGTATTTGATGAAATAAAGGCCGAAGATTTCCCCAATTTGGTAAAGAAACAAACCTACAGATTCATAGAGTTGAAGAAATCTGTACCAAGACACATAATTAAAGTTCTGAAACAAAAGACAATGAAGAAATTTTGAAATGAGCCCAAGAGAAATAGTATGACACATTAATGGAGTCCATGGCAGCCCAGCCGTAAGGAAGTGTCACATATTTTTCAAGTGCCAAAAGAAAAGAACTGTCAACTGTGAATTTCATATCCCATGAAAGAGCTCTTCAGGACTAAAGTGGTAATAAAGACATTCTCAGATGAAGAAAACGGAAAGGATTTGTCACCAACAGACTACCTTCCAGATCGATTAGAGGGGCTGGTGCTGTGCTACAAAATACAGTTTGTATCAGGTTCTACACAACAACCTGCTCTCAAGAATGTCATATTCCATGGGTAGAGGATCTATTTAGATAATTTCAGTACAATAGTGAAGTGAAATGATACAGCCATGTATAGGGTGTTAGGAAGCACAAACAGTGGGGGAATGAGGTCCAAGCATTGGTGCCTGAAGGAAATGATGTCCATGTGAAGCTAGAACCATTTGCAAAAAGCAGCTTGAGGGGAAATCTTGCAGAAGGGAAAGAAGGAATACAAAGTGGGGAGCTAGCAATAAGTGGGTACCGTGTATCCCCCCAAATAAGATAGGGTCTTATTTGGTTTGCTCCAAATACGGTTTGCTTCAAAAGACGCATTAGGGCTTATGTTCAGGGGATGTTATCCTGAAAAATCATGCTAGGGCTTATTTTTCCGATTAGGTCTTATTTTGGGGGAAACACGGTATCCCCTGAATAGAGAACAAAGGCTCTGGTGAAGGCAAAGCAAGGCCAAAGCACAGGTGAACACTGGGTGTACCCCAGAGCTTAGGGAAGAAATTTTTACAATGGAAAACAATGTAAAGGAAAGATTTCATTGCGGATCCTCTGTGAAATAACCAGTCTGAACAAATCACTTAGTAGAAATTCAAACTGTAAGGGCTGATTGATTTTAATGGGAAAAGAATAAAAGACACTCATTTTGTCAAGCTATTGTACCAAGGTGCAAAAACAAACAAACAAAAACCCCAGAAAATCATCAAAAAGTACCCTTTGGGTACCTTTTGATTCTCTGCAATGGAAAAGTTCTTATTTCTTCCTGAAAAAAGCCCTATGGATCCTCTTTTTCTTTCACCTTTAAATGACACATTTTGAAACTTAAGAGAAAAACAAATCAAATGAGTAGTTTATGATAAAGTTGTTTTCCATTAGTGTGACTGAAAGATTTGTTTTCCTTTCCCTTTATTTGAAACAAACATTAATGTTGTATAGCAAAACTTTTTACAATTTAGTTACCAGAGGAAGTTTGTCTTTTGCACACTGAAAATACAACATAGCTCATAATATTATTTTTTTATGCAGAAACATTTGTTTGCTATCAAAGCAAATATGTATCTGTGATATGTACAATAAAATACAATGAAAACATAATGGTTTATGAAATTGCTGGTATATAATGTGTGGCACTTGAGTAGGTAACAGTGCCCACCAAATGCTTCCAGAATCACAATGCAGTAAAATGCCTTCCCAAATAGGCCCATAATATTGTTGAGGTTATGTATGTTTCCTTTGCCGTACTAGGAGCAAGAACGTGTTTCAGCTCTTCTTTTGAAATATTCTTGTCTCCATCCTTCTCCATTCCTACTGCTAAAAATCACAATCCATTTCCTCTCTCTGTCTCTCACCTAACCAGCTGGTTACTGAATTTTTATCACCTCTGTCTCCTGAATCTACTCCTTAATCTCACCCCATTATCCTAAATGAATAACTATCATTTCTCATGTCAATAACCATCATATCACAGTAAATTCCTGGCTGACCCTTGGATCTCTAGTTTCATCCCATCTAGTCATCCTCAAAAGAACTAAAAAATTAAGTGGTCTTTCTACAACATGCATCTCATCACATGTTCTCTCTGTTTAAAAGCCTTTGGTGGTTCACAATTACTTTTAGAATAAAATCCAAACCCCATGGTATGGTCCAAGACAGATGACTCCTGACCATCAATCTAAGACTTTCTCCTGCTGGGAGTTCCCTCACATCCCACATTCTGCCAAATAGAAATACTTGAAACTTTATAATTGGCCCCTGCTTCAATTTATCACCCTGTCTTTGCACAGACTGCTAAGTCTTCTATGCTCCTCATGTTTCCTCCCTTTGCCGTGTAATCATGAATTCTTATTCATCTTTTTAAAAGAATTATATATTAGTTTGCTTGGGATGCCATAACACACACCACAAACTGAAGTGGCTTTAACAACAGAAACGTGCCGTCTCACAGTTCTGGAGGCAGAAGTCTGAGATCAAGAGGTCAGCATGTTGGTTTCTTTTGAGGGCTGTGAAGAAGAATCTGTTCCGGGCCTCTCTTCTAGTTTCTGCTGGTTTGCTGACAATGTTTGGTGTCCCTTAGCTTGTGCAAGCATTACTTAGATTTCTGCCTTTATCTTCACATGTTGTTCTCCCTGGGTGCATGTCTCTGTCCAAATTTCCCTTTATATAAGGACACCAGTCATCTTGGATTAGGCCCCACCCCCACCCTCATGACCCAATTTTAACTTGATTATCTCTTCAAAGAGACTATCTCCACAGGTCACATTCTAAGATACTGGGGGACTACAACATATGAATTTTGGAGGACACAATTCAGCTCCTAACACTCCATGACAAGGAAACCTCTAGAACATTACCTATAATCCTCGCATGTAAAGGATCTTCTTTTTGCCTTTCTGTACTTACTGTACCTTTTAAACACTTTTCAAATAACACCTGGAACTTTGAATCATAATTGCTGGTTTACACATTTTATGTACCAATGTGTACCATTGTATATTATAATTGCTATTTTCCTCTACTATATTAGGAATTGCTTTTTATTTAAAAAAAAAAAAAAAAGCAGACATCTTCATTTTTGTTTTTATCCCCAGCACTTATCATAGTGTCTGGGTATATATTAGTTGCTCCATAAATGTTTATTGGATGTGTAAATGAGTGAACGAGTAAATTGACATATTGCAATCTACTTAAGTTTAGAGAAAAATCTTAATTTCTAAAACTAAAAATTTTTAAATAAGATCACTGAGTTTAGAATAAAACTGACTTCAAAAGCAAATAAATTATTAAATTCATTATTTCATGAAATGAGTGAATTTGCTTTTTATATTTTAAATGTGAAATTCATTACTGAGTGAAGTATGAATTTTATTTAATAATACACTTTAGTTGACATCATGTTTTTAAATCCTTAAGCTGGGACATCTAGGTGAGAGCTGCCTGTCAATGCCAGATATATGAGGTGATTTATACTTTGCAAGTACAATCTTCCTACATGCTATCTGATTTGATCCTCAGGACTACCTTATCCCACGGACATTATTATTCCTACTATAAAAATAAGGAAATTGATATTGTGAAATGTTTTAGATTTTTCTGAGGATAAGAACCAAAATCCATATCTTTTGATGTCTTCCCTGCATTAAAAAATGTATAATTGCAAAAATTATACCCATAATACTTTTTCTACTATTATTGAACTGTGTCTTTTAATAACTTTCAAAATAAAATTTAAGTCCAATAAAGACGAGTGTGGACAATCAACTATATTCACAAATAGACTAACATTTCATAAATTGAGGAATGAAAAATTTACTTCAGTTTTCTCCCTGAAATGTATTTCCTTCATGGAACTATGACCTTTATATTCATTGGAACATAGACCGAATTGCAGAGCAATAGACTAAATGATAATACAAATGGTGTTTTCATAAAGTGTAAGCGAAAGCGCTCTCAGTAACAACCTGGTCTAGATCAGGAAGGCTGTGGCAGAAATTAGAAATAAACCAGAGACAGTTTAGATGAGATTAAAATCATTTCACCAAGAATATAATCTATTTGTTTGGGTTTTTGTTGTTTGGGTTTTTTTTGCCTATGAACAGAATCTTCCATTACAGGAAGAAAAATAAAAAGGAAATTAAAACTTTGGAAACTCTGTTATCTGTAAACCTTTAAGGTTGTGTTTACCTAATTGGATTATAATGAAACAAACACTGAAAGTCTGACGGTGACATTGGACAGATATAGTAATCAGCTAAGTTCCAGCTGCTGGGAAAATCTCTACCAGAAACTTCCCAAGTTCACTCATAAGATGATAATTCTCTCCCTAGGGCAATCAACACTTCTAAATAACAAATCAAGAGAAGATGAATTGTATTTCAAGCTTAACTCAGCACAGTTCTCATTGATTTAAAACAGAGAAACATGATCTATATTTAGAGCCTAAGGTCTGGCCCTACCTCATTATTTTCAGTGTTCCCTTAATTTTATTTGCATTAAGCACTACTTTAAATCACATACCAATATAGCCATAAATTTCTTCCACTTTTTCCATGATGCCCAGAGCAGTGGCATGCACAAAGGAAGTGTTTGATGAATAAATGATGGCTGGATATCTGTTTAGGGTTTTTGTATTCCACTCTTTCATGAGCATAATAAAGTGATCATTGTTTCCAAAGCACTTTCAAATAACTTATCCCATTTAAACTTTATAACAATAAGATGAAATAGATATGATTAAATGAATCTTCAAAAAGCCATAATGATGTCTGGCTCTTGGCCATTTAGAAAACAAAGGGCACTCACCATCAAGCAGTAAAGGTTCTGACTCTCAGCATTGCCGGAAAAGACTATGGGTTTATAGTTCAGAGAGAACAGCTTGGCTACCCATCTAGAATCTATGGCATTAGGAGAGGACATCTAGAGAAAAATGCCTTAGTCCACTTCTTTCCATTCCATGCCACCCAAATCACTGTTCGCTGTTTTCTGAAACTATGTATTAGCTTCCTAACTAGTCTTCCTCAATTTGCTGAGCCCTTCACTCACCCAGTGTATGTTCTATAATGCTTCTAAGAGTTATCTTTTAAAATCGCACTTATGATTCTGTCACTCCCCTGTATTTAGAGCTAAAGACTTTTCACTGCTCTTAGAATAAAGATGACAGTCCTTGACTTGCAATGCCCTGTGTGTTTAACCCAGCCCACTTCTTATTCATCAACAGGACCCCTCTCCTCCAAGCTCTCCACACTCAGCCACAATGAACTTTATCAGAGTTCCTGACCCCACTCACCTGTCTTCTGCCTCCTGTGCTCTCCCTACATCCTGCATCTGCTTGGGCCCTATAGTTGGACTCCATCCAGCTGGCTAGGATTCACCCTCCATGTCTTGGCTCAATGTCACTTCCTCTTGAAGTCTTTCCTCTCTTTCCAGTCTAAATTAGGTCTTCCAGATTAGTTAGAGGTGTCCTCCCTGGAAACACCCAGCACACTTATATTTTTGTGTGTAACTTTTTAAATCTCCCTTCCCCAGCCACACCCTTTCCATTGTTCATCAACAAATCTCCAGTACCGATCATATACATGGCACTGAGTAGATGATTAAACATTTGTTGAATTAAATAAAATTGCTTTCACTGTAAGTTTCAGCTCTACTGAACTGTTTTCAATAACTCTTCTCTTTTCCCTCAGACATTTGTACATTCTGTGCCCTTTTTATGCTGTCCTTTCTGCCCCCTCTGCTCATGCTCTTTCACTTACATGGGACTCCAGAGGAATATCATTTTTTAAGATAACTATTCCTGACATTTAATTTTTCAGAAAAAAATACCTGAAAACATTACTATATTTTGAGTTTTAACAGCATGCCAAATTGTCATTAACACTTGTATATGATTGTAATATATAATGATGGTAAATATTACCTGAAATGAAAATATATGGGGAACATTAAACATAATATTTTTCAATAAAAATGCTTTTTGAAATTAGCTTGATATACTGCACTTTCACACAGTAGATTGACAACATTCAGAAAAGAGTAATAGTGCAATTTGCAAAATCTGGGTCAAGCCTCATCAAAAAAATAATGAATTGCTCTTGATGAGACACAATTATAGACACAGGCATTAACAAATCCCTGTGAATCTTTCCAGCAGAGAGCTATAGTACAAACAGGCCAGTAAGTTAAGATCTCACGAATTTTTAGTGACTCCTTGAAAACTAATATTGTTAACATCTTATTTAGTAAAGTTCACATGCATTTAAGATCCTCAATTTCTTGGAATTGCATCTCTATTAATTGTATACTCTTCCTGGCAATACAAATGAGGCCATTATTTTTTTCACTGAATCAATCTATGTAAATATTTTATAGTTTGCAGCAGTTTAACTTTATTAGTCAAAGATAATGTAAAACATTTAAAGGAAATGTTTGGAAAGCTTAAACATGTGTAGAGAAGATATATTTGGGAGATAGTAGCAAAATTAATAGCAGTAAAAATTAGTGTATCGTGAACAGTGGAACAGATGGAAAATGATTTCATATTTTACAAACGAACTTTTTTTCATTTTGAAGCAATTACACATGCTTATTGTGTATAATACAAAAAAAGTCTAATGAGAAATTAAAACCTCTAATAATATCATATAGAGAAGTAATTGAATAGAACATCATAATTTTGTTGTATTCTGTTTTGTTTTTTTTCAGAATTATAATCATACATGATTCACCCTTTTAAAATCTTTTCTCATTTAGTATTATTTCCTAGGCATATCGTCAAAATCTTTTTGGAAGATACACACATGGCATACTTTTCCTTTGAAAACAAGCATGATTTTAATGCTACCATGATAAATAAAAATTTATTGATTTTTACCATGATAAATTTATTGATTAAATCTCTAATCATTGGATACTCAAGAAATTTCTCATATTCTAATATTATAAATAGCAAGCTCAAAAACATTACTCTAAAATATTTGTGTATGTGCTTGATTATTTTATTAGCATGGATTCCTAGAAATGTAGTTATTGGATCACAATCTTTGTATATTACTAATGCTTTTGAGATCATAGCCAAATTGCTTTTCCTAATGGTACACATTATACAGTTTAATCATTTGTTTATGAGAATGCCATTTTTTGACTTACACTCAAACATTATGCCAATTTATAGTTTGAAATCGGAAACCAAGGGATAAAATCTTAATTAGTAGTAAATTCTCCATTGTATGTATTTAGATGTCAGTAAAACAATCTTAAAGAGAAACAAAAAGCTGCATGGAATTGTAATATGAGTCTATGGTAATCTGTCTGGGGACTGACCAGGGCTTTTTAAACTTGACCTGGAGATGGTATATGTTACATTAAAAAATACTTTTAAAATTCCAAAAAGAAAATAAAAGATGGAAGAAGTGTGAAAAGTTGATATAAGTGGAGCCATTTAAAATTATTTCTAGGGCAACAATTCTAGAGAAACTGCCTCGCATATCTTGTTCCTCAAACCTTTGGAATGTTTGATTTCGGCAAAATAATCTTTGGACTGTGCCAAACACTAACTTATGAACAACTGTAAAGCCAACAGACATCTGTGAGGACTGATAATCACAGACATTCCTTAGAATCAGTTGGCAGCCACCAGTAATCAGTAGCTGAAGAGTAACTTAGCTTGTTAACACATATTGAAATTCATTTCTTCTATTCCAGTGGTTATTTTCCCTCCCTTTCTCATAAAAAAAAACTCTTGACTTTATAATTGGGACATAATTTTGGTTTCTGCCTGAATCTATGCCCTCAGATTGTAATTCTTTGTGATCTCAAGTAAACAATTGTTGCCTCTGACTTGGGATTTTTATTTTTAGGTCAACAGAAGGAAGAAAAGAAGGGAGGGAGGGTGGGAGGAAAGAAAGAAGGGGGAAGAAAAGAGGAAAGAAAAGAGTTTCCCCAAGTATCCCAACTAATTTTATTTGTCTGACCTCAACTTTCAAACTTGGATCATGTAAGAGATTTGAGGGGTAGGGAGAGATGCTGCCAGAAGAAAATGCTCTCAAAAATCTTGGATTGAAAATAAACAACAAAACAAGGGATTGTGTGGCATTCATACCTATTTGAAAAGGTTAACTGAAGATAGTAACTATACCGTTTCTTCACATATACAATTTCCTTTAAAAAATATTCTCCAAGAAAATAACTGTGCTGATCTAAATAAGAGCTATAAGAGCTACCCCTACTTACAGATATATAGTCACACACACACACACACACACACACACACACACA
Source organism: Rhinolophus sinicus (assembly GCF_036562045.2). NCBI lineage: Eukaryota > Metazoa > Chordata > Mammalia > Chiroptera > Rhinolophidae > Rhinolophus > Rhinolophus sinicus. The sequence goes on along the minus strand of NC_133754.1, from coordinate 27,150,474 downwards.
CACACACACAGTCTGTTTCTGGTGCAATTGTGTGAATTCAAATGTATCGAGAGTATCAGCTATCAAAAAAGTCAAAATAATCATTTTGCACTCCACCTTTGCCATTCTGAAAACTGGGTGCTATTTATTTTGAGCATGACAGCCTTGTCAGTGGAATAAAGCCAAAAATATGGAATTCTAAGTTTGTATGTGCTCATTGGGTAAAAACAAGAAAATACATTCATAACCACTACATTTACTCCTCTGCCTGTTTGATAACAGAATCAATGCAAGGGGGGAACGGAATACACCGCCCCAAAATGTGGATTGTTTTCAGCTGAAGGCAGTTAAGACCCAGCAGACTCAGGAAAAGATTTCTACCTTCCCCTTAACTGTCTAAAAGAATTTAGATATAGGGCCTATAACAGGGAGAGAATTATTACTAGAAATAAGAGATGTGATCAAACAATACAGTGAATGATTACATTTAAAAAAAATTATTACAGTAAAAGACACATTGCCATTAATCCCCCTCAAAATACTTCCCCTCACTTCAAACACTCATACCATCATTCTTGCCACTTTCTGAAGCAGTTCTGGATGTCCTCTTTTGTGCCTTTAGTTGCGCTGTCGTGGCTGCCTCGATGTCCTGAATCGATCCAAAACATTTACCTTTCATGGTCATTTTGACTTTGGGGAAGAGCCAGAAGTTGCATGGTGCCAGATCCGGTGAATAAGGTGGATGAGGACACACCATAATGTTTTTATTTGACAAAAACTGCCGTACCAGAAGTGATGTGTGATCAAACAGTAAGGTGAATGCTGCTGCCAAGTGCCATCCAATGAAAGGCAAGGATGTTCAATATGGGTTTCAGCACAGTGAACCTTAGTAACCGTGTGTAACAAGTTTCAACTTGTTCAGTGCAGTTAGCCGGGTGTGAGCTATGGTTGAGAGAAGACGTATTTTAAAGTGTGCCATAAATCATAGATCATGAACAATGAATTAACAGGAAATGGGCAAATGGTTTCATCTTCCATCATGACAATGCCCCATGTCACACATAGTTTCTGGTACAGCAATTTCTGTCAAATAAAAACATCACGGTGTGTCCTCATCCACCTCATTCACTGGATCTGGAACCATGTGACTTCTGGCTCTGGGGGCAATCAGGTTTCTTCTGATTGGTCAAGAAGGCCCTCAGGTCATGCAGGAAGTGTGAGGAGCTGTTTTCGTGAGCTCACATGAGGAGAGTGGCACTGGGAGTTGCCTCAAGAAGTAGACACAACTTTAAAATCAGTCCTATAACCTGTATTTCCACACATCAACATTTGTGCCTTCGGAAAGCATGATCTAGTTTACCATAAACACTTAAGGTTTGCCTCCAGTTCCCCAAAGAATATTTGAGAGATCTTATAATATGTGATAAAATGACTAGATCCTAAAGGAAGAAACACGGGGATGGGGCGGGGGGCATATAAGAAGTTCTGCATAATAAAACTAAGAAACAGTTGTCAAGCTTGTTCTCTGAATGTGATTTGTATTGAGTCAAAGATATTATTCCTGTAAGGGGAATGATTTAACGATTCATCAGGTTTTTTCTGTACTTGAAGTCCTATAAGTACAGAATCTAAGAAAATGAGTGCTGAATAAGCAACCCCAGATCAGTATGTATAAAAGAAATGAGTTGCATCTTTAAATCTATGATAACAGGAATAGTTATAATTGTGACATTTAAAGGACTTCTGTGGTCTTTCGCTTATATTTTAGAAAATGCCTCAATTATATAACTTTTGTACTTAAAACGTAAAGATAACAGACATCTTATGAGACCTAAATAGCCACAAAATCATCATGACCCCTAATACTATACAATATTTTACTCATATTAAAGAAAATAGAATTAAGAAATAATGAATTAAGTGATTTTACTTAGAGTAAAATAATACCTAATATTTCTTGGGCATTTATTATGTGCCATGTACAGTGATAACTATTTTAAGTACATTACCTCTTAATACTCGGAACAACCCAGTGAAATCAGTATTATTCTCATTCATATTATAAAGTGGAGCTCAGTTCAGTAACTAAGTTATGATAGCTCATAACTAGTAAATAGCCAACTCTCTGATTTGAATTAAGGTATTTTCATGAAACTTTTCTATGGCTACGTTTGTTTAATTTTAATTACACAAAATTTAGCTCCAGGATTGTGAAAGTTAGAGATAATATCTATTTATCTTTGCAGCTATTTTCCTGTATTTTTGTCTTAGTGTTCTAAAACATACTTCTATTTTTGGCTTATCGCAAGAATTGGTAATGGCTTTCAGACTGAGCCTTTGGAGAATTGCAGTAAGTAAAGATAGAGGAAACTCCAGGGGGGAGAAAACAACAACAACTTGAAACCTTTGTTCCTCATCCATGTTAAAACATCTTCCACATGTCTTTTCTCTTGATTTAACTGTATTTTATGAGAATTCAGTTAGAAAAATGAACCTATGAAAAAGGCTCTGAGTTATGGCATGTTTCTCTCTAATCAATACCAGCACATCCATTTGATCAATTTACAACTCTAGGTAAGTTGTCTTTTAAATGTCAATATTGAGGTGTGAAGTTAGAGCCCTATTATCATCTACTGCATTCATCATCATCACCAGCATCTTGTATAATATGCCCCATTTCAGAGAAGGCAAATAAATAGTTGTGGGACTAACTAATAAGAATGAATAAATTCATACTAAATGACTTTGTGTATACATCACTTAGCACATACTTAGCATATAACAGCTGGTTATTGTTATAATTATTAGCCAATATAACAACTTATATCTTGGCACATTTTACAATCTAATGGGGAAGATGGAATAAGTCCAGAAACAAATATAGATATTCATATACTTTCTAAATAAGCAGGGAAATAAATAAAATGTAATGTACATGACCATATGTGTTTTGTGCACTTCATCCATTTTCCCCATTAAATTGTAAGAGATTCCAAGATGTTTGCTTATGGTTGCTGGATAAAAAAATAACAACAATGCCATTTGTGACAACATGGATGGATCTTGAGATTATTATGCTAAGAGAAATAAGTCAGACAGAAAAAGTCGAGAACCATGTGATTTCACTGATGTGTGGGATATAAAACTGAAGGTAACAAAGGAACAAGTCAAACAAACAAAGAAACAAAAACTCATAGACGTAGACAATAGTCTAGTGGTTATCAGAGGTAAGGAGGAGAGGGTGGTAGATGAGGGTAAACAGGATCAAATATATGGTGATGGAAGGAGCATGACTCTGGGTGGTGAACACACAATGTGATATATAGATGATGTATTATAGAATTGTACACTTGAAACCTATGTAACTTTACTAACAATTGTTACCCCAATAAACTTTAATTAAAAAATGATAATAATACCCTAAATGTGTAGGATCCATTTTATAAATCTACAAAATCATTGTCATGAAATATAAATCTGTGTTATGGTCAACTAAGTTGGTCTTCAGCCTTTAATGACACTGTTTCCGTGTGTGTAAGCACCCTTGGCCACTTACTTCAGGATAGCCTGAGGTATTTTCTAGAAGTATACTTTTGGGGGAAAGGGTTATTAAATCAAGCTTCCAGTTTTACATGACTTAACATTTACAATTTTTTCTTCAAAAGAAAAGCTGGTTCTCCTACTTTCTCTTGTTTTATAGGAAACATTAGATTTGGTTAGTCTCTCGAGTTGCAGCCATCATTGCCCAAACTGCTTCTATGTAAATACGTGTAAAACCATATATATATATGGATCATGGATAGCTATGGCCCAAATTTGATGCTTAGAATTGAGAAACAATTTTCTTAGAGAAAAGGTCCATGGCCACATGCTTCAGAATAACCTGGTGTGTTGGAGCAATGTAGATCCTATGTCCCTTGTCAAGCGTCAGGATCTCTGCGGGTGGAGCCCAGAAATTTCTATTTCAGATAAACAAATTAGTGATTTTTTTACCCACACTAAAAACCAGAATAAAGGGCTTATTTCTTTGCTCTTGCACTCAGAGGTGTGATTGACTGGAGCCATAACATCCGGGTTGGGAGCCATTACTTGGTAGCATGAATCCTTCTACAGTGAGCAAGTCTTTGCAAACATATGCAGCCTGAACAAGTCAAAAGACTCTGAGTCTCTGCGAGGTGCCCTAACAGCCTAAACTCCCTTCCAGCACACATCCGGGGAAGGCAGGATTCTGCAATGAGCATGCATAAGCTGGGACTACTAAAAAGCAGAAGATATAACCCTGATACTCTGAAAACAGACAATTGTTTTATTTAATTCCCGCCCTTGTGCCTCTCTGGATTATGAGTATTAATAGTTCTACAATGATTAATAAACAGAAATTTCTAATTAAATTAGTTAACACAAAGCTAAACAACAAAATACCGTTCTGTGTTTCTATTTTTGTCAATAACAGAGAAGCTGAAAATCTTGCCTGAGTCAATCAGTATCATCAAACTGGGTGCCTATGATTATCATTCAGTAGATGTAGGAAAGGATGACCATTAGTCTGGGGTGGTTCTGAAAGAAGCTTGATCTTCTGGTAAAATCCCTCATAGCACCTTCTTTCATTCTCAAATGTGCCCTGATTTGGATCATACATCCTATGATGATCTAGTCAATAGATATAACTCTATAGAAGATTGAGCGGAGTGTGACATCCTTGAAGTTGTGTGTATATTTTTTAAATCAGATATATAATTTCCTTGTTTCACGAAAGCAGAATTCTCGGGTAGATGCTTTCCAGTTAACTGAGGTGTCTGGTAATTTGAATTCTGATCTCTTGAAATTGTTTTATTCTATATTGGGCCATTTGCTTTGGATATTTTAAACATTCCAGTGACTATGAACCAAAAGTACCTATGACTCATGTCCCTCAGGCACTGAGCTAGAAAAGCAGGATGACTTACCCATAATTGGGAATTAAAGTAGTTTTCATTGTGTTTAAAATTCTTTTGTAAGGAATTGAATAACTGAAAAGTAGATGGGCCTAAACACTCTGAAAGTAGACACAGAAGATAGAATGACAACACAAGGCAGATAAAAAGACAAGGAAAATGATGATCAGGGAAGACATTTGGTACTTTCTGTTTAAAGGGCTCTTTGTGACTATTAATTTGTTGGTCCTAACAACCGTCTGGTAGAATATATCAGCGTTATTATCCCTTGCTGTAGATGCAAAACTTGAAATACTGTAAGATTTAGGGGCTTTAGCAAGAATCAAAAGCTAATGAACGGCACCATAAGGATTACTATGGAGTCTCTGTTGGACAATCATATTCAGAGTCTTTGTAGTGCAGCCAACATACTGCTCCATGATTACAGAGGGGCGCCCTGAGGGATGCCCAAGTTTGGTAAGAGATCAGCGTAAAGCTACTTTGAAAGCTAACTGGAATGTATGGGTCGCTGAGGTACTGAGATGGTATCTTTACCTCAGACGTCCATGGAGAGAAAGACATGGTTCGATTTCCTCTGAAAGGACACATATGCTGAAGAAAATCAGCAATTGGCCTTTAAGGGACTTAACATTGTGTCATCTTGCAACAAAGAGTAATAAAGAGGGACCAAGGGAACAAAGCTTTTGTGTTTTGAGCTGAAACTTTCCAGAATGTGTTTTGAAACAAATAGCTTACTGGGATCATAAGAAAGAAAATCACTGTAATTTTCCTAAACACAGATAAAAATTTGAGAAGGAACTGGGTAACTTGAAAAAAGGTCAGAGTTACTGAACCAGTTACTCTTCTACCTCACATTTACCTGCCAATTTTCAGTCAGTTTACTGAAGAAACAATGATAAAATAATATTAAATGGTTTGTAGAGAAATAATAGATTAGATGACAGACTTCTAAAATTTTCAAATATTCTTTAGTATTGAGAAGTTCTCCAACAGTCAAAAAGTTTTCCTACCTTATATTGAGATAGGGTGGGGGTTGTGGGCAGGCCCCCCCCAAAAAAAACACAAAAAAAAACAACAAAAAAAAAACATAACCACCAGTCAAAGACAAAGGACCAGTAAATCAAGATGAGACAAGGAAACCAGCCAGAAGTAACCAAGACTGGTGAGGAAATTCACCTCCAAGTAACTTCTAGCCACATTATATGGTCATTATGATACAATTCCATGGTAAATGACACACCTCCAGATAGGACCATATAAGGGGCAAAAAAGGGGTGTATCCTTGATTCTCAGAAAAGCCCACCCAGTTCCTGGAATTAATAGAATATATTCCTCCCTTTCATTTCCATGTAAAATACTTACCAAATAAAAATTACTACCACACCTCAAATTGAGGGTGTCTCTCACTCAGAGGCAACCTCTGCTATGTCTACGGAGTAGATCTTTATTCAATGACTACTTTTGCTTTATTTCCTCGCTCAAGCTTAAATTCTTTCCTGTGTGGAGCCAAGAACGCTCTTTCCTACAACAATATTATCTTGGGATAGGGAGTTTCTTAGAAGAATAGACTCCTAATGTATATAAAAACAAATTTCAGGTATAAATTTAAATGAAAAAGACAAGTACCAGAAGAAAATACATATTACTCTTTAAATAATTTTGGAATGGGAAACATTTGTTTAAGGTTGTCACATAGGTAGAAACATATAGGAAACAAGACCGATATATTTTCTATGTAAACATGAAAAAACACTGTAAATAAAGTCAAGAGAAAGGATAACTTGGATATGTGATGGTGTGGAGGCGTTAGCTAACACTATGGAGGCAACCATTTTGGCAGTATATATAAATATACCAAATGAACATGTTGTATACCTTAGACTTATACAATATTAAATGTAAATTATATCTCAATTAAGCTGGAGAAATTAATAAAAAAGAAAAAGAATAACTTGAAGAAGTATTTGCAGTGTATCATTAATATCATTAATGGAGTAACATCATTAATACACAAAAGCTCTTAAAATAATTAAGATAGATAAATATCCAATAGAAAGATTGGTAAATAAAATAAATAACAAAAGAGGAAATACAATTGGCTAGAATTTTTAAATGCCTAACCTCACTAGAAATCAAAGAACATTTCATTTAAAAATATATATGTATATATAATACAACAATTAGATGGACAAAGAAGAAAATGGTATTACTATCTAGTGTTAGCAAGCACATAAATAAAAGGCACACTCTAAAAATTGAATCATGTTAGGGGTCAATTTAGCAACATGTGTGAAAAGTTTTAAAAATATACATGACTTCTGGTACAGAGATGCAATTGAAAGAAATATTATCTTAAGGGAAAAATGATCAAACAAAATTCTAGATATAAGGGTGTTTAACAAAGCAATGTTCATAATATCCCAGGTAATGGGAACTATCTAGAACTGACTGAATAAAGTATTACACATTGTATAAGGAAGTATTACATAGCTATGAAGGAAAAAAAAAAAACAGGAGGAGGAGACAGTTCTATGAACATCATTAGATTAGTTCTACAAAAGGTGCTGAGTCAATTCCAAGGAAGCTACATAAATTGGCAGAATTTTTGTGGCCCTGACAACCTAGGTGGTGTTTTTGGTTTGTTTTGTTCCGTTTGTCTACACCAAGAGCGTGTTTTAGCAACACACTTTGGGCAGAGCTAAAAGCTGATTTTTAGTGACATCCCATCTTAGTTTCTGTGGCAGCCCTGAGGGCCCAAGCCAAGACAATCCTGAAAATATTCATCTAAAAGGTACTGGTGAGCTCATTTATCTTTGGGGAGTGAGAATCATCTGTATTGAAAGAACAATTAGTAAAAATTAGCTTCAACAGATATGAATAGGCCTTTTAGTCTTGCTCTATAGTAATAAATTGTATACACATCCTTTCATTCTGAATTATATATACACTTGAATCCTAAACCTATCTTCTCCAGATCAAGAAAGAGCAAGATTCCCATCAAAACACTTATTTGCCTTAAAAAGAAATTCAATACAATATCATAATTTACTATTACCATGTCATTACGACTCTCTGGGATACATTATCGGGGTTTTTGTGACTCAATTTTAGCTTCTCTTCTTAGGGAGAGAATTCTGGAATAGGCAGCATGGATTCTGTACCTGTGGTTCTCAAACTTAAGCATGTGTCAGAATCACCTGCAGAAATTATTGTAACACAGATTTCTGGGTCCCAATCCCCAGAGTTTCTGACTCAGTAGGTGTGGGGTGGGGCCTGATTTTGCACTTTCAAGGTTTCAAGTGCTGCTGGCCTGGGCACAGCGTTTTCAGAAGTTTTGACTTCAAGAAATGAAACAATAAAGAACTAACATACTCCATCTATTATTTCTAACACCACGTATACAGGCATCTTTAAGACAGATATCCAGAAAGTGTATTTTCCTCACAATTTACACAAGTACAAATCTACTGACTCAGGATTTGATAATGATTTGTCATATGGTGATGTTGCTACAAACAACTTCCTTGAATTTTTAGACTTTATACATTAAAATAATAAAGACATACATTCCAATGTTTAGAATAGAATTAAGTCACTTATTTAATCTAAGATTGTAAATAAGCCAACTGATTCTTCAGTTCAGCATCATTTAATCCTATTTTTATGAAATTAGCAGGTTGGTGGTACAAATGAGAATAATGAAATCAGGTATTGCTTTTTACCTATGTCATTAGTCTGAAATTCTTAAGATTAAAAGTACTTCTATTATTAAACTGGGAGTTCTGATGAAGAGGTGGGCATAAGCTGGGTCCAACCAGTGATGGGCTGTGTGTTTTAATATTTATATACATTTTAAAACTGTGTAAATAGAGGCTCAAGGAAGTCATAGACTTTGCATAGGCAAAAAATGGTATTCCTGGGGACCACTTCTAGCATTTCCAGCTCCAGAAATCTATCGCTCAGTGGTTGCCATAGTTTTCTTTTCATTTAACTTTCGGAATTAGCCATTCAAAGACTATTGCAAACAGTCAGTTATGTATTTGAAGCTTAGTAAGCTTCCAGAATTTTGTCAGTGTTAAGGATAATAGTGATTATCTTGTGGGATACAGATTAAAATCACAGGGTGTGTGTGTATGTGTGTGTGTGTGTGTGTGAAGGGTCCACATTCAGGCCACAATTTTAATCTCTAAAGCTTAACATTTATTAACATAATCATAGATTTCTTTTTGGCTACAACTGTATAACAGAAGCATTTATCATGGTTTTGTTTTTTTGTGGTCATTGACATTAAACTTTGTGTTTTTGCCTATTTATTCCCCAAAATTCTCAGGAAATGCTCTTCCATTTCCATAACACCAAAAACTTGACTTATTATTCAGTTCCTAACAGCATCCACCTCCCTCATTCCTTTACCCAGGCAATCAGACATTTAATGTTTTAGCGTGCTATAACTGATGCCTTCTTTTTCTATTTCAGGGATCATTTCTTTCATCATTCATGAGAAGTCTAATGTTAAAAGAGACACCTTTTCCTCCTCCTGATTTCCTACAAGAGGAACTTTGATACCCTTTTTGCCTTTTTCTGTTCCTTTCCTCACTCTGCTTCTGCTTGAGTGACCCAGAGCAATGTTTCTGTTTGGGAACATCTAGACAAGCTCTGTCGGTTCTTTCCTTATCCCTCTAGGAAACATGATGTGTGCAGCGAGTGTTACTTTGCTGCTATTCTGGGAGAAGAAAGAATATTCCGGGAATATTTTGGAGTTGTGCTGCTTTGACTAAGTGGTTAAATCTAAAGAATTCTGGAGTTTAGGATTAGCAGACCCTCTTTCTTAAAGCAGAGAGGGTAAACGGATTTAAATATTCGGTGATGGAAGGAGAACTGACTTTGGGTGGTGAACACACAATGTGATATATAGATGATGTATTATAGAATTGTACACCTGAAACCTATGTAACTTTACTAACAATTGCCACCCCAATAAAATCACTAATAAAAATATATATTACTCAGGGTGGCTGGTTAGCTCAGTTGGTTAGAGCATGGTGTTAATAACACCAAGGTTGAAGGTTTGATCCCTGTATGGGCCACTGCGCCCTCCATAAAAAAATAAATAAATAACTATATATATATATATATATATATATATATATATATATATATATATATACACACACATATATATGTATACATACACATATATATGTCAATAACTAGATTGAGCCACCTGAGTAGACACCCAAATACAAAAAATAAATTGGATTTCTACATTACACTTTATAAAAAATAAAATGCCAGGTAGCTTAAACAATTAAAATAATACATTAAATAAAACAAGCAAACTAAATAAAACCTCAAAATTCTAGAAAGGAATGAGAGATTTACATTCTTGAATTGGAAAAAATAAATCTTAGTTATGACACAAAGCTCAGAAGTCATAAAGTAAAAGATATTGTAAATTTAATTGCAACAAAATAATTTTTAAATTGTACATAGCAAAAGGTCTTGATTGATAGTAATTTGTAAAAATGACAAATGCGTGCACACCTTTTTACACCAGCAATTCCAGTCCTAGGATTCTTTTCACAGATATACTGGTATGCATAAGATATGACACATTTGTGTCATTCATTTAAATGTGTCATTAAATGTGAGCATTCATTTTAGCATGGCTCATAAATACAAAATATTGGCAAGTATAACTGTCCCTCAATAAAGGACTGATTTGATTTTGGTATACAATTTGAGATAGATACAGCAGTTCAAAAAATGAGGCCACATGGTGTTTACTAAGAGATAGATGCACATAGACTGATTTTACAAGATAACTTGTGAATAACTTGTTAACAAGAGAAATGTAAGGTGCAGAACAGGAGAGGTAGCAGACTTCTCCTCAAATTAAAAAGGAAGATGAAGACGGAAACAAAGAAACACACACACACACACACACACACACACACACACACACACACACATATATATATCTGTAAGAATAGATAAGAAGTCAGTAACGTGTTTCACCCAATGAGAAGAATTAGTGAACCAGGGAACTGGAATGAAAATGATACATTTCATTATATACCATAATTTTTAGAACTTCTAATTTTATATGTTATACATGTATTACCTGTTAAAAGAAATATTTTAAAGGGACAAACATGTATCTATAAACTCCCTCGAAAATTATATAAGATTTTAAGCTTACTTATACTCATCTCTATTTTCCTCCACTTCCCAGGATTGGTTGAAAGTACCTGGAATGTTAGCTCTAGAATATTATTAACTTTAAACACTTAGAACATATGTAAATTTTGTAAAACACCAAGCCTATAACAAAGAAGCATGTGTTTATGGAGCGTATTAATGCAGGTTTTATCCCTGACGAATGTTGCCACAATGAAGTGCCAGAACAGCCTGGTTTGAACAGCAGTGCATGGCGAGCATATGATCTAGAATCAATCTTAAGATAGGTTTAGGGGATAAAGTTTTAGGAGAAGTAACTAAAAGAAAGCCTTGGTAAACTTGCCAGAATATTAATCATTAATTCTCAATCCACAAAGGCTGGATTTGAGAGAGAGAGAGAGAGAAACAGGGTAATTATACCAAATCCCGCCAGTTATACTTGTATATATAACCTCATGTTACTTTACTCCCCTTTCTGCCTGTGCCCCTTCCAGAATACTTTTGGCTTCCTTCTTTTTCTCCCCATTTCATGAGGCATCTCCACAACGCAGTCTGTATCACCTGTCATAGTAGATTGCAAAAGGAACACAAGAGTTTTGAGCTCCATCAAGAGCTGGAGTCTATGTCCTCATCCTGATATTTATATCAGGCTTTCTTGTGCTTTCGTTGACTGATAGCATTGGGTGGCAGTGATGTCATGCAATTTCACAGCTAATACTTCAAAAGACTTTCCTCTCCTGCTGCTAATGATACCCTGTGAACTACATGACCAAGCTCAGGCTAGCCTTCTGGAAAACGAAAGAAATGTGGCTTATAAGCCTTTGTTGCTCCGGCAATAGTTTCTAAAACTCAGAAGGAAAGCCATCTGATTGACCAGTAGCTAAATGCAGATATACGATGAGTTTGGCCAAACCTGTAGAATCACTCAGCTGCACCTGTCCCAGATTTCTGAACCATAGAATCATGATCTAATTAAATTATTTTTCTTCTAAACCACGGAGTTCTCAGGTAGTTGTTATGCAGTAAGAGCTGCATTCCTTGGAATAGACCCCAACTGGTTTCTCACCATTAAGGTCAGTCATTAATATCACCCCGATGAAATAATCTTTCTCAATACTTTTCAGAGATATATATCTCTTAGCTCCTAAACTAGAGTTTTGACACCATATGTAATTACTTTTGCTTAAAAACATTCTTTCTTTCACTATAGTTCCCAGACTCTAGACACAGGTTTGTCTCTCCTAAGTCCATGCTCCCTTCTGCCCTATCAATTCCTTTCTATCAGCACATCCTTCCTTATTGCCAAGATCCACCTGCTCCGGAGTCTCTTCAGATTAATCACCTCGCTCATCATCACTTCTCTCTGCTTAGTTATCCAGTATGCAGATTACAAAGCTACCTTGGGGTTGCTCTCATATCATATCATATTGTGACAGTTTTCTAGACCAGGTTTTAGGTAAGACTGAAATATGAGGAACAGTAACTGACCTTTGCGACATTAATAATTCTTCAGAAAAAATTAGTTGTTTTGGTCAACTATATCTGGTGTACACTGGAGTTAGCGATGACAAATGATTAGGTTTTTGTTTGTTTATTTTTAACAGCATAAATCTTTTTCTTAATAACATTATATGAATTGTTACCAACAAAGGAGATACAACTGCCCCAAATTAACCAGGGAACCATTACCATTTCACTGAACAGATTTTAGGAACTGTTACTTTAATATCACCTTAAGTTTAAATACATTAAAAGAACAGCTGTCAAATGAAAACTTTAGTCCTTAAATGCCCATGTGAGTAAAACAAGAAAGAACTCATTAGTGATATGGAAATCAAAGAAGCTTTTCTACTTTTCTTAATATTCAGTACCATGAATTGCTAGACTATGAGAATTCCTTTAGATATTAGATTATCCATATTTTATACTTATACATATACAATAACTCCCATATTTATTAGAATAAATGTGCAAACATAACCATACTTCTGTAAATAGTAAATTTCATGTCCGACAGGCTGAAGCAGAGCTTCCCAATTGTGTGCCGGCCACTGCACTCTTATCTGACCTGAACTGCTTATAAGTTCACCAACATATTGATCCCTCAAGCCATATGGAAGGCTGGGCAGCCTGAGCAATGCCTTCTGCCCATATCAGCACTTTATCTACTCAGTATATTGTATAAATATTATCATCTTCTACATGTGCTATGACCAACAAAAAAAAAAAAAAAAAGCTTTTTGCGAGTACTAATTCTCAATCTTTAGCATGCACAAGACTCACTTGGGAAACTTGGGAAAACACAGACTCTGAGACCCCTTTCCCAGAGTTTCTGTACAGTTAGTGTGCAATGGGGCCAGGAATCTATATTATTAATAAGCACCTCAGATATTTATAAGGCAGATAGTGCAAAGACCACTTTTGAAAAAACATTGATCAGTAGCCAATATTTGTTAACAGAGAAATGAAAACATATATATAACTTTCCCCCCCTTGGCAACTCCTTTACTCTCATCCTATAAAGCAGGGGTGTCCCAGGGCTTCCCTTTTGAACTTCTCTCTTTCTTCCCAGGTGTGAACTAGTCTAATATCAGGATTTTAAATACTACCTATGTGCTGATGACCCCCAAGTTTGTATCTCCAGTACAAACCTCTGTAGTGAACCCTAAACTTGTATTTTTTTTTTAATTTTCTACTTGTCACATCTGTTTGAATTTATAACAATTTGCTTAAACTATACATATCCAAACCTGAATTTCATCTTTATTTCCAAATCTTCTCCTCCCCCAGTAGTTTCTGCTTTAATGAACGGTATCTCCATTCTAATACATTCTCAGTTGTTCCGGCCAGCAGTTTTCGTGGCAGCTTTTACATCGTTCTTTCTTCTCACCCACTTCCAAACCATCAGTATAACACTCTCAGCTCTACATTCTAAATATTTCCAGAATCATAACTGTCTCATCATCACTATTGCTATCCTCCATTCTAAGCCACCCTGCTTTCTCACCTAGGCTATTACAATTGTCTATCCATCTTTTTTCCCTCCTTCCACTACTGCTCCACTTGCAGTCTATTCTCCCCATAACACCCAAAGTGAGTCCTACAGACTGAATGTTTGTGTCCTGCCAAAATTCAGATGTTGAAATCCTAACCTCCAAAGTAATAGTATTAGGATAGTGTTAGGAAGTGGGGCCTTTGGGAGATTATTAGGTCATAAGGGCACCACCCCCATGAATAGGATTAGTGTCCTTTTAAAGGAGACCCCTGAGAGATCGTTTCCCTTTCTCATCATGTGAGAATCGAGCAAAGAGATAGCTGTGGATGAACCAGGACGTGGACCCTTACCATCTGACACCTAATCTGATGGCACCTTGATCTGGAACTTCCCAGCCTCCAGAACTGTGAGTCACCAACTTCTGTTTGTACGTCACTCAGTCTATTTTTGTTAGAGCAGCCAGAATGGACTAAGATAGTGAATCTTTTAAAATGTAAATTAGATCACCTTAGTCCTCCATCCAAACCTTCCAAGGGCGCCATCTCACTCAGAGGGTAACCAAAGACTTCATCATGCCCCATGAGGCTATGTTTATATTGTTTTCTTTTTCCTCATCTCTACCATTCTCCCCCTCACTCACACCTCTCCAGCCACGTTTCCTGTATTGTCTATTTAACATGCCAAGCAGACACTCATCAGCGGAACTTTGCACTTGTTACCTCCTGTGCACGGTTTAGTCCTCATTTCCTTCAGATCTCGAGCCAAATACAACCCTCTTAAGAAGGAGCTTTCTCTGACCACACCCCCGACACTTTCTGGTCACATGTTTTTGGTAACAGCTATCCAACACTTGACACATTTTTTTTTCTTGCCTGTCTCTCTTCAAAGTCATCTCCATGAGAGTAGAAAATCCATCAGTATTATTCATTGCCATATCCCCAGCATCTAGAACTGTGCTTAAATCAGAGTGGATATTTAGTGTTTCACTTATATGATAATATAAAAATATCTGTTCCATGAATATTATAGTATCATTCTTTCATTTATTGAAATATATTACTAGAAAGAACCCCCGCCCCCCACATACACACACATACACATCAAGGGTGACTAATATGAATTCAACAAATATTAAGGTAAATGAATAGCTGTTAACACTTGATTTGGGGGCACTCATATAATAATAAGAGTAGTAAATATTAGGCATGGTTCACACTGATCTTTCCACTGTACCCTTAGATCCTCAGGACCACACAGACAGGTGTGACTAATATCCCTTTTTATAGATGAGGAAGTGTTGCCAGAGGGTTAACGTTACCCATCCTTGTGCAAACAGAAATTACAGGGCAAGATAATAGCAGGTGAGATTTACTGTGCTTTCGAGATGTAGCTGGCTCTGCATAAGGGCTTTCAGGCATCAAGTCAATGAATCCCACAAGAACCCTCTGAGGAAACTGCTATGTACGTATCTCCGTGTTAAGGATGGAAACGGAAATTTAGGTTCAGCTTACAGAGTTGGCTAAGTCAGGATTCAAAAATGGGCAGTCTGACCCTTGAACATGTACTTGTCACCTGTCATTCTACTGCTTTCTGCAGGCCTCAGGCACCCTCTGCACTGCTCTCTGGCATTTTTGCTATTCCATTATAGATGGCTTCTGGTAGACTAAACTGTGTTCTGTCTGACACATTCAGAATGCACACTTGAGTAGGATCTAGAGATATTCCACTCCACAAGTTAGACAGGCAAAAATGATACTGCATTATCAGATGTTAAAATAAATATTGAAAATACGAAGTCATTTACTATTTAAGGTTATTGGCTATAAATAGATTTTTCAAAAATATGAAAGGTCAAGGCTCCATAAAACAGTTATATGTTCAAACATTTGACATGGCAGAATTATGGTTGCTGTGAATACATTTAAAAAAAAATCTTACCACTGGCATTCACAATTTCTTTCTTTTTTTACATTTGGACACTTAAATCACTGAGCAATTTAGTCTTATTCTGAATGAATCCATCATATACTGAACAATTTGCATGGATCTATAAACTAAACTATTCCAAAGCCATGCCATAATACAAACTACATCATCACAGTCAGATCATATAAATAAGATCACTTCTTGAATTGGACAGGTGTTTATTCTTTTGCAGTGTTGAAAACTTAGGTGGGAGGATTGCACTTGCTGTTCTTTACTAATGAGAATTTCTGGACTGCAATTACTCCTTAGAGTTTTTTGTTGTTGTTGTTTTTTTTTTTTTAAGGTGATAAATTACTAAACATCTGCTGTGTGACTTGAGTTGCTTGGTAAAGAGGGTGAGATTGGTGAGCCCAGATGGGCCTCTGCAATGAAGACATAAGCCCAAGATGGCAAAAATTTTAATTAGGTCTTCCAATAAGATGTACGAGTATGTAAGGAAGAGGTAAACATAAGACATATCTGAATTTCTTATAAATCATTCATTCGTTCACCAATGTTGTGTGTTTATGTGTGCTAGGTCATGTATTAGAAACTAGAGCTCCAACGATGATTATACAGTTCTGACCCTCAAGGAACTTACACTCTGTATTCAGGGCTTTCTAAATATTGATGCTTGCCTTAATGAAGTTTCAATAAATTCTATAATACATGATACAGCACATGGTAAGTGATGACAAACACAATATTGTCCTTGGCTTGTTTTGTTCTTGGACTGGGCATGGCTGGGAAGGGGATGGGGATCAATACATTTTTACAAGAGATTGTCTGTCAATTCTTAAATCTGTTTATCGAAGGATATATAGCTGAAATAGTTAAATATTCAGCTAAGTTATGAGTTAAAGTGGCTTTTAAAGTTTTTTATAGGTCATTTTTCAACTTTATCACCTTAACCAATTACTTAAACCATTGGCAAAGATCAGAGTAACTAAATATAGAGAGATCCTAAATTCCTGAACAAAAAATATTGTTGAAGCCCAGGAAGCTTGTGTGGAAAGTGTGTGATTAAACTGAAATAATGTTAACCTTTTATTAAATAGAAGTTTGCTACCCCGAATATTAAAATGTCTTTCTGAAAATATAGCATAATGTTAATTCTGAAGTCCTATATGGAAGTCTCAAAAATATAAATACTTATTTTAAAAGAAAACATAACCCCCTGCAGTGGGTAGTGTGTCATATAGAGAGATTTAAAAACAAGAATACTTGAAAATGTATACATTGGCTGTGAAAAGTATCTTTAGTAATGACAATCATGGAGTTTTTTTCTATATTTCAGGATGGATGCTAATGCTAACTCACAAATCTGTTTTCTATATATGAGTCAAACTACAATAGCAAAGAATGGTTGATTCTAACAAATAAATAATTTTTTAAAAAGTAGCTCACTAGTTGAAAACCATCCATCAAGTATTATTTTGGGGAGTGGGGATTGGTAAACAAAATCAAAGATCACCCATCTTGTTTTTGCCTTTGTAAATGATTTTTAGTCTCACCGCTTTGATAAGCATCCTTTTGCTTTTTCCTTTGGGCTCCCACTCCAAAGAAAGTGGATGGCATTATTTCCTGCCTACAGGTAAAATAAAAGCCATCAGAAATCAGCACTTTCTCCTTTGCATCCAGAGATATCCTTTTCTATTTCAGTTCTTTTGCATAGAAATGATGATGATGATGATGATGGTGGTGGTGGTGGTGGTGGTGGTGGTGGTGATGGTGGTGGTGGTGGCGGTGATGATGGTGGTGGTGGCGGTGGTGGTGCTGATGGTGGTGGTGGTGCTGGTGGTGGTGATGGTGGTGGTGGTGATGATGGTGGTGATGATGATGATAATAACAATGATGATGACTAATAGCAATTAAACATTAGGTGCCAGATTTTGCTAAGTGCCTTATTAACAGGCATTATATTAAGTAATCTTTTATTATCCTCATTATTTCAAATAATAAAATCAACAGCACAAGACATAGAGGAACTTTCCCAAGGTCATACAGCTCATAAATGACAGAGCAGTTATGTGAATCTAGATGAGTGTGATGCAGTGTTGAATGCTGTCCTGAGCCTGCAGTGCATCTCTCACCCTGTTCTAGATCTCAGACCTTTAGTCCTTCCAGAGACTGTGAGATAGGGCTATCCCTCTGGTTTCTGAGCACTCAATCTTTCCCTGTTCATGGACTGCAAGCATATTCTTTAGGGAGAAGAAATGGGAAGAATGAAGTCATAGAATGAAAATACTGTGTATACGACAAGCACATACATTTCATGCTTCCTGGAATATGTATTCTGATAATGTCTTATTTAATCCTCTTAACAGGCAGCGATCCCAAATTATGATGCTCTTCCTCAGGAGACTGAAAAACTGAATATATTCTGCTAGGTCAGAATAGATAGTGGAGTCAGGATTCCGACTCAGGCCTCTCTAATCTTCAAACCCATGCTCTTTCCATACAATAAAAATTTACATAAAATTTGTGGTATTTGAATACTTTTTGCCGGAATATTGGGAATTGTTAGTAGAAAATTCTACATATGTGTTCATAGACTCCTGAGCAAACTAGAAAATATTGCTATCATCTTCTAGGCTGTTCCCAATGAAAGTATCACCATTACATTTTTTCCTTGATGGTGAGACTCTGCTTCTTCCACTCTAAATGTCCCATGAAAGACCAACATAGGCCATTGTTTTTTTTCCTTGCTCTGAAAAGTTTGATACACTAATGCTTATCTATGCATAAATTTTTCTTTTGGACATATTGGTGCTTTTAATAAAAATTTAATTCTCATCTCATCTTAAATCCCGCCAGCTTGTAAGGTATTATTAAAACAGCCGTGTAAATAATCAATTTGTTTTGCTTTCAATCACTAAATAATAATTAATTTGGCTGGTCATCAATGGAAAATGTTTTTTCCTAAAGTTGCATTATGTGAAATTCCACTCAAAAGCAAAAATGTCGACTTGTCTTCACCACTGGGGTCAGCTCCATGCTGACCATGTTATAATGGTGAACACACTACAAGAAGCTGGCTAGGGGGTATTTGAGCTGCAAATCCTAAATACTATTTATAGTTGTATAGTTGAAAAGGCACAAAAATATTTCTCATATGTCTTCTGACAGAAAAATGAAATGATAACTCCTCTCTAGGTTTGAAGAAAAGCTTGTCCCAGTGTTATCTTGGAGAAACTGCTTGATTTCCCAATGATTTGAATCTGACAAAAGCAATTATTTGATCTAACCATTTTTGTATATATTTAAAATATTCACATGGAATGATGCCATAATATTGAGTGACAGTCGAGGACCTTAGAGGTCCCCATTAGTCTTGCATGTGAGACCTTAAAGAGAGTATGAATTCAAGAGGAGCCCTGTATAATTATTTCCCAAATGCACATAGTAAATATATTTTTATATTAGTAAATCATGGTTACTACATGCTGCATAATCTTGCAGGTGTAACTCAGTAATTATTACACCCACCAAGCACCGATCTCCAAAGTGGAATCGTATTTTTGATCAGTAGCATCATTTGCCTTCCTTAGACACTCTTATGGGAGGTTTCCAGTAGTAACACCGAGTAATTTTTCCAAGCGGCACCTTTTGAAAAAAGAAAGCAAGAAAATATCTTCCTGCTGATATTGGAAATATTTAAAATTTAATCTGTTTTGAATGTCATGATTCAGTTAGAAATATCCAGGGGATATAAATATTCACTCGGAAGTTTGAAAAACATCACCAGTTCATTTAAAAGGGTGAAGAAGGAGAAGAAAGCAAAAGAAGCTGCACGTTGTTCTGAGTAAGCACGCAGACATTATTTCAGTTTCCTTTGTTGAATTTTGCCTTTCACTTTTCTGGCTCTCTTGGCAACCTTCATTTTCATGCCCAGAAATAAAGGTATTTTGGTATGAGATATTTGTGGTAGTTGTTAGTTTGTTTTTCTTTAAAGCCAGATTAATTCTAGTTAGAATAAGGGGGGAAACAAGGTTTCATAGTCTCCTTCCTGGGATGGTAATGAAAACAATCTTCAAAATATAATTGGAAGCATGGTGGAGAAAGCAAAAACTTCTAGCTATAGTTGGAGCACAGGACTCCCAAGCCTCCCTACAGCTAATTACAGCTAAATTGGCAAAAGTAGCTGGAATTATTTTGGATACTGCTTTGCCCTGTGATTTTGATATGCTACAGATCAATGTAATTTTATTAGTTCTGGGTGTTTAGAGCTACACATATCCCAAGATGTTTCTCAGCATCCTAAATAAAATTTCAAAAACTGCATTATCAAAAACAGACACAGATAGAAGGACATAGTTAGTCTTAAGGAAAAAGCAGGAGATTTACCACTAATCCAGGTAGCCTGTGAAAGTCACAAAACCCTGGTTTTGTCACCTACTGGCTATGTATTCTTGGGCAAGTTATTCTATATGTCTGTTTGTTTTTCAAGAAAATCAAGCTAATAGTGACTACCTCATGGAACTATTGTGAAGAATATGTGTTTTAAAATTGCATAGAAGAGTTTAGCCTAGTTTCCAACACTTAGATGTTTAATAATTTTTTTTTATTATTATGTTGTATTTTCTGCAACCACTAATGAATATACCAAAAACCCACCCTTATCTAAATAGTAGTTGCAGTCATATCCCTATCAGTCCACTATAATGATTTTCCATAGTTTTTCCTTGTTTTCCATGACTCATGTAGCCCCAAAAGTTAAAAATTCAAAATCAAATTTATCAAATTTTTTCCTCAACTTCTTGTTCCTCCTAACTCTTAATGGTATGTCTCTGCCATGCTCTCCAGCTCCTAGAACTTTCTCCTGGCACCCTTGCTCCCCTTAATTCCTCATAGTCACCCAGCCACCCAATGTGGTTACGTATATCTCCAAAATATGTTTCCCATTCATCATCTCTTCACTGTTCATCCTCACTGCTACTCACCATTTCGTGCATTTTGTCACGTATTGCAGAGATTATTGAATACCCACCTGCCTGGTTTCACAGTCAGCAGGCATTTTCTCCCTAATTTTCTAAGGTTAGCAGATCATCCTTCCCAGGTGAAAATTTGGATTGTACCACTCACCATCTCAAAATCCTTCCACATCTTCCTACTCTCTCTCTGCTGAATCAGATACACCCCACCCCCACCCCGCTTGGTATATCACACAGCATTAGTCAGATTTTCTTTTCTGGCTTATAGTCCATTACTCCCCGACAGAATAGTTAAAATACTCATGCTTTATGTCATATTATTTCATTAGAAATTAAGTCCACATGTCTGTCTTTAACCTCTTGCCTTTCGTCTTTGCTTAGGCAGTTCTTCTACCTACAATGTTTTTCCTCCAATTCTACCCCTCAAAAGTTAAGTACGTGTTTCATTTATTCTTGAGATCTTTTTAATCCTTTGTCTTAAAATTTATCTTTTTATTTTCACCTACCATAAATGTATGTAACACTAGCGATGATGTTATTTAATACATCAGCACAATGATTTGACACTTATGGATATGCTTGGATATTTTATTTATAAAACAATGTGCACTGTATTCTGTGTTGCTTATCTGCATCTTAATTAGTATTCCTAGTAACAATGCTATTGCCCTAAAAAGCATTTTTCTCTCTTTATGTTTTTGAGGCTTTATAAGAAGTGTTTATTCTATTACTCAGAGAGCTAGGTATACATCAGAGAAAACGGTAAAAGCAAATGGTACAGATTCTCAGTATTCATTCAACAAATTTTAAATACACACACACACACACACATACTTCTAAGATCTGTTCTGTGCTATATGCTAGTTGTATTAAAAAAGTACAAAGAAAATAGTTATACAGATAATTTATTTTAGCTGTGATGAATGCTAATAATGGAACTGAGTATAATGAAGACACCGTGGCAACAGCCGTGATAGTAGCAAGATTGGACAGGATAAGAATTGTTTTAGAAGATTGAAAAAGACAGAAAAGTTTTGAATGGAAAAGGGAAATTACCAAAAAGAGTAATATTCACATAACAAATGTAAAATGCCTATAAAAATATAGATAGATGTAAGATGTGATACAAATAGGAGTCAAGAATAATTCTAAGATTTTATGTCCATAGACAGAAGAATGGATACACAAAATGTGGTATATACATAAAAAGGAATATTGTTAACAGGAGGGAAATCCTATCATATGCTACAATTATGAATGAACCTTGAGGATAGTAAGTTAAATAAGCCAGTCACAAAAAGACAAATACCATATGATTCCATTTATATGCGGTATCTAAAGGTGTCAAATTCACAGAAACAAAAAGTAGAATGGTCGTGACCAAAGGCTGGGGGAAGGAGAAAGAAAAGGAGAATTGTTTAATAGGTCTAAAGTTTAAGATTTGCAACATAAAAAGCTCTAAGGATCTGTTTCACAATAATGTAAATATAGTTAATACTACTGATCTGCACATTTAAAATGTACATCTATACCATCTTATGGTTAAGACGGTAGATTTTGTTTTTGTTTTTTTAGTACAATTATATATATATATATATATATATATATATATATATATATATATATATATATCTCAAAGTGTTTACTTTGGACATAAGGCCAAGTGCTCCCTATGTGATATTGTTTCTTATCAGTCTTTCCCTTGCATATTTCACAACAACCACACTGGTATCTTGACTATTCCCCAGATATGCTTAGCACATTCTTGCCTTAGGGCCTTTGCACTGGCTGTTCTGCTCTTCCCATTTTATTTGAATTAATTGTTTCTTACTTCAAGTCCTGGTCAAGTGTTATCTCATCACAGTCTTTCCCTGATGACCTAGTATCTAAATGGTTTCCTATCCCCTTACCCTGGTTGATTTTTCTGTGTGGCATTTACTATCACGTAATATATAGATTTCTGTGTTAATTTCTTATGCTTTCCCCATGAGAATGTAGGTGTCGTTTCAATAAGGGCTCTGTCTGTTTTATTGTCTGTTGCTTTAGACCCAAGTTTGATAGCTGTGCTTGGTGTATGATAGACATTTATTTAATATTTACTTAATAAATAAGCAAATGAAAGATAAGTCATTTTATCACCAAGATTAAGAGATAATAATTGAGTTCTTTGATTTGAAATACCATTCATAATTATTATGAATGTCCTAGATTCCACCTATACTCCTTCCATACTCTACTGGTATTTATACACTACTATGAGACTGACCACCATATAATGTGGCACCCACCTAGCTTTGCCAACAAAAATAACCTTAATATTAGTTGGCAAAAAAACAGGAATGACCTGACATATAGGTAATGTGTTATGTCCATTATGAGAAGTGATTTCAAATAATCCTACTCTCCCCTGCCTCCCCATCTTCACCACCCCTCACCACAAAATACCATCCAAAGAAATCAATCCTTTAATTTTAAATTTGAAAACAAGATTTAACCTGGGAAAAGTTATGGACCTTAACTTACATTCACAAAAAGGAATATAAGAAGACCATGTTGGATAGTTTTTGATGGAAATATGAAACTTGAACTTAAAGTTTTGTATATGTTAATAAAGAGGAGTTACTTTGGGAACAAAAGATAACTTGTTTTTTTTAGTTTGTTTATTTCACAATTTCTAATCATTTCTGTTATACAGAAATTTACCTGAAAGGCTAACTTTGTTCTTAATATTCTTCATGATTTAAAAATTGACTTTAACATTCCCATTATAATACTCTTTTAAATTCAAGAGTACATATAATTCTAAACTAAATGATTTTGTATGTAGTTTGCAGGAATAAACGTTTGCTTTTGCTTTTGGACTGAAACAGGGTCGATTCACTTTGCAAACCTCTCATGTTTCCAGTTCTCTAGACATAATACCCTCCACAGATGGTGGATGTCATTTGATACTGGCCCTTTCTAGCAAATTCACATATGTCAGCAAATGAGCCTAAAACAACTCCAGGTTCCAAATGCAAAACATTTGTAAATTGCACTGATTCATAATCAGGACAGCATAATAAACTACAATCTAGTTATTCTCAGTGGGCCTTATTCAGCAGGAAAAAGGCATGGAATGGAATCCAAGAGAGGATGTTGAGCTTGGCTCTTCCATTATGAGGCTTTTGGAAATTCAATTACTCGCCTGTGGAAAGTACTGGAATGACAGCCGTGGAGAATAAAATCCCTCATCATTTCAGAATAAGACCAAAAGGCCAGATTTGTCTCTTACCACAAAGGCCCACCAAGAAACTTCATTTCCAGGAATCTCCATTTTTCAACATGAATGAAACACATTCGCAGTCAACAAGTTATGTCCTCTACCAGTCCGCCGTCCCCACCCCAGCTTGTTTTAGTTATTAATTTAATATCAACTACCATCTATATTTTAGTATCAATCAATTTGAATTGTTATGGTTTAGGAGGGGTTTTACATAAAGGCAGAACATTTCTATTGCTATAGTTATTTTTAATGGTAAGATTATTTTTTCTTCCATCCTGAGAGAAGTGAGGGAGCCCAAAGTCACAGATCCAGAACCAGGAAGGCATTTAAAATAAGTTACTATAATTCAGGTCTCAACAGGGGTCTTGTTTTAAAAAGTCTCTGATGGGAAAAGAGCAGGAATAATGAGGAAGAGTGATATAAATAATTCCGAGACATATTTGTATGGAAATCACGTACATGTGATACATCAAATAAAATAAAATATTTAGGAAAAGTAAAGTGCCTGAAGCTTTTGATATTGTCTGTATCCTTTTTATATTTTCAAAAAATAACTCTACTCTTTTCCTTATGAAGAAACCAATGGGTCAATCAGTTCTTTCATTTGTGCCCTTCGGAGAATTTAATTAAATAAGAACTAAGCTGAAAAAAAAAAAAATGCCAACAACCTATCGAATGTATCTGACTAATTTGAACCACACAGAGCTATACAATCTCAGATTGATATTTCAAAGGCTGAATAACTGAAAATCTTGTGACAGTTATAAATGGTCTGCAAACAAAGGACATAAGGCTGTGAGGGACCATAGTTCCACAAAAGAGGCATTATAATTTTATAAACTCCAAATTCTGAAGACTGTTCAATCTCAGGACTTTATTTAGTGACTGTAAAAGATTGAGATATCCTTCTTTTTGGTACTATCTAAGGTAACATTTAACACCCAGTAACTCCAGGTTATCAATTGCTGGATTATTTTTATTTTCCTCATCGTAAGTGCAGATGTATTCCAACTGCAAATATTAAACCCTGAGCATTTCCATCAAAAAATTTTCTCTGAGTTCTCAAAAAGAAAGTTCCCTCTGAAAATGTTATAAACAGGAAGACATAAGAATTTAATTTATTCAGTTTGAAAATATAGAACTTTATTATCTTTGTTTTATTCCTTTCTATCCATCCATGTAAAAGTGTTTCTCTTTTACTTGAAATAAATTCAACACTATTCAAATTTATCAATAATATATTTATTATTTAAGGTATGGGTTTTCTAATCAGCACCTGAGATAAAGAACTACAAGTGAAATTAGTAATCTACATAATGTAAGTTTAAATCGATGAAATTGAGTAAATTTTGCTTTGTGATATTCTAATAATTTTATATTTTAGATGATTTTTCTATACACAGTCTTATTCTGGAATGATTTGAGGCAAGCTAAAACTATGCAGGCAACCTAGAAAGACAAATTTTTATTAAAAAGCAAGAGAAACATAATAAAGGAAAAATCAGAGTACACAAATAAAATGAATCTCAGAGTGAAAGCCACAAATAAAAGAGGCAGTGAAACCCCATCCACTCATGGGAGATGGGACAGAACATTGATCAGTGTTCAATGCTTTCTAGTAGGTAACAAAACTGGAAAACAAAATCCATAAGTTAAAAGCAAATCAGTTGATTAGGACAGGCACCAATATTCCTTATGAGACAGGAGAGAAATTCTCTGTGTCTTTCTGGAGAGGTATTGTGAGATTTATTTAACAAACACTCCTTTTACCATCCTTCAAATAAGCACAGTGATATATGGAATTGTACTGCTTCTGTATAATGTACCTTTATGTGAGCAGATGACATTCCAACAAAACCCAGTTCAGTAAAAATCATTTCACCCAGGGACAGTGTATTGCAGTCCACACAAAATTCTCTCTGAGAGGATGGCTTGATTCCGAGGTGGATTTTATTGCAAAGGGAATGCACAGGCAGTAAGTATACTTCTCAGGGCACTTTTTCTTCTTAGAACTCAACACTTAACACATATTATAACTAAGCCATTGATCTCATTCTGGGTTATAAGCTTCATGAGAATAAAAATAGCATTGTATCCCCAGCTGCAAGCAAAGCTTTTGACACAGTAGTCATATAAATATCTGTTTAAGATTGAATAAATGCATACTATTCATGAATTTTCACAAATACTGTTCCTGTCACTCAAACATTTCTGGATTTCCTCCCTGGCAAGCACCTGGAGGGCAAGTGATGTCCGTGAAGATCCTTGTGGGGGTCCATGATTAAGGCAACCAGAGGGTGTACTCGAGATTCTTTCCAGTGATGCTAGTGATTATAAGTATGTTGCCTGAAATTAGTTACTGCTACACTTATACAGCAACAGATGATTATCTTTCATTAGAAGTGTATTACTACTAAGCCAGAATGAGTTTGGTTATTAAGCTTAATCACACTGGGAACTCTGGGGCAAGGTGTAAAGATCCATCTTAGAATTATTCTCAGTGGGTGAGGTAACTGGGGTTTTAACCACCAACTACTTCTGTCAGTCACTATTCGTGGTCTACTACCAGAGAGGTGTTAGTTCCTGGGCATTTTTGGCCTGTTCTGTTTGATGACAAAGCAGGATCTGGGGGCCAGAGAAAGTTCTCTAAGTTGGTGAGGCCTATGGAAATAGAGGGGAGGGGGACACAACAGTATCTGCTACAATAACATGTTTAAGGAGACACTGTACATATTAAAAAAAAATGATTAGGTAGAATTTGACAATGTGCTCAAATATTCTGCCATTAGACTTTTAGACTTTTTCAAGCATTAAGAAGAAAGAAAAGCAGAAGTGAAAGAAACAAGCATGTATTCATTCATTCATTCATTCATTCATTCATCCATCCATTCATTCATTCATTCATTCATTCTCTTTTGTTCTCCTCCTTACCTTTGAGGGATAATACAGTGCAGATTCATACTTGATGAACATGAAGCCCCCAAGCAGACTTTTCTGTCACCTGTTTGACCCTATGATTTTACCCATTTTCCATTTAATTTCCTTATTATTCCCTCCTGTTGGGAATTTTCAGTGATTTACACTGGTAGCTGTCGCTGAGAACAAGCTATGCAACTTAAGCTTTGAAGCACAAATATGTGTTTTCTTGCATCCCAAAATAGCCTCAATCAAATAATGTTGGAATAATGGTTGCCAAGCAGCTTACACAAGCAAGGACATCCAAATTTCCACCTTATGGTCAGAGAAGTTACATGTGAAAAACAAAATGTGTTTCATTGTTAAGCAAATACTCCTTATTGGGAGCAAGTCAAGAAAAGCGTGGGCAGCTTATCTGCACATACAACTAGCAAAACTTGAGCTACAGAATATTAAGCTGAAAGCCAAGTCAAGAACTTGAAATATAAGTGCAAATAAGGACAAATATGGAAATTTTGGTCTTAAAAAGCTGTTTTTAAATTAAGAAAGTCTGATACACATACCCATCCTGGTTACAGTAAGTGTGGTGGAGGAAAGCTAGTTAACTCTTCGAGGTTCCAAAATGACATGTGGAAAGGCCATTTTATCAGTTAAGATTAGGTTTGGCTATAATAGAAATAAACATTGAGACTCAAGAAAGATAAGAGATTGTACGTTTTCTCTCCTATTTAAAAGACGTCCAATGGTGGGCAGGTTAGGGCCGGTGTGGCACTGTCATGCTGTCATCAGGGATCCTGATGCCTCTTTTTCTACTTCAGTAATCTAACATGCCTGCTAGCTCCAAGGTGTTCTCATGATGCAAAGTGACTGCCAGAGCTCCAGCCATCACTTTGGCATTGCAGGCCAGATGCAAGACAAAAGATAGAGCAAAAATATCTCCCTGCCAAATAATTAAAATCTATAAACAACTTTCCTAGAATTTTACACACGTTGGTATGTCTCCACGGTGATCAACACGACTTATCATATGCCACAACTAGCCACAAGGGAATCTGGAAATGTCAGTGTTTGTTTGTCTGTTTGTTTGTTTAATATCAGATGATAATGACCAGGATTGTAATATAACTAAGATTTAGACATATACCAGACTTGCTTAATTTAGAAACAGCTACTTATAACCTTAATTAATTATTTTTTTCTTATTTTCTACTTTATATTACAAGTTATTAACTTGCCTTTTGGCTTTAATATTCTGTTCATATTCAAATTTCTGTTATTATAGTAGAAAGGGAAAGCGACTCTACTTCTAGGCATTAAAAAAAAAAAAAAAAAAAAAAAAAAAAGCCTGTGTTTTGCCATTAGTTTAGGAATAGGCAGAGAAAAAGAAAAGTTTGACCCACCAGCAGACAAAGTGGCATTCTCCTTCATCCTCATGACACCAGAAAGTGCACCCAGTTTAGTGCTGTGTTTTAATAGCCAGTGTTTGGAGTGGGTTGACTCTATTCCAAGTTCTTTGTTAACTGATAAATGTACCCCTTGAACCAAGCATTTGCCATTGGTACTACTCTCTCCATTTTATAGACGAGGAAGGAAATAAAGTGCCAAGGACATGGAGTTAGAAAGTGGTATAACTATGATTTAGGCCCAGACATTTAGACTCTGGAGCCTTATTCTTCACCACCATACTATATTACGTTTCCTTATTATACCCTTAACAGAGCCAGGATTTGGGAAGGTGGAGGGGAGGACATATACCCTGGGCACAAAATTTAAGGGGGTATCACAAATTGGTAGTCAAAATGAACAATATTCTGATGAAATATTTAAAAAAATAAACATAAATGCAAAAAATTCATGGTGAATAAAATATCAAATTTTTAAATGAAGATATAAATGTTTGAGGCAGGAAAATGTCCTACAACTTTTGACTCTGTGACATCTTACAAGAGAAAGATTGGTCCTGTTTTTTTAAATTGGCACATTACCTAGACCAAGGATTCTCAATAAAGCAACTACTGGAACTACTGGCATTTGGGGCTGGAAAATTTTTGTGGGGCGGGGGGCTATCTTGTGCGTTGCGGAGTGTTTAACAATGTTCCTGGATGCTAGTCTTCGGATGCCATAAGTACCTCCTCCAGTTGTGTTGTGACAACCAAAATATGTCTCCAGACATTGCCAACTGTCCCATAGGGGACAAAGTCGACTCTTTGATAACCACTGACTTAGATGCATCTGATTCAGTTTTGAATTGTTAAAAATAATTTCAAGTCTCTTTAAAACTATAAATGTTTTCAAAACACAGCCATCTCAGAAACGTGGTAAATGACTTTATTACAGATAGGTTAGTCTTTACAAACACACTAAGACTATGGGATGAATTCATTGTAATGTAAAAAGTCCTTTGCTTCTGTGATTTAAACCACTTGATTTTTGCTATTTGAAGAGGAGAGGAGCACTCAGGTGAGTTGAAGCTAAATATTTCATAGCACTATCATTATAGGTTAGACAGCAGTAGGGTTTCCAGGCGGGATTTCCTGCCTGTTCTCAGGAATTTTTTTTAGCTTTCCCGTTCCCGAATCCAGAGAAAAGTTGGTCGGGAAATTGGGAAAATAGGCTCCTGGAACCCAGGTGGTTGGTAGTATCGGCCGTCACTTTGTGGAAACGATTCATCATGGAGAACAGAAAATAGTTTATATCTTGGGATTCGGGAATGGAAAAGCGACAAAAAATCCTGACAATGGGCGGGAATTCCTGCCTGGAAACCCTAGATAGCAATTAATTTTTACATCTTTCTTACCTCACGTAACCTTGTAATTCATAGCTAAGATCCCAAGCCCTTATGAAATAAACAAACAAATCAAATATATCTAAAGGAGGAGGAAAAGGATGAGGAAGAGGAGGAAGAGGAGGAAGAGGAGAAGGGGGAGGAAGAGAAAGAGGAAGAAGAGGAGGGGACAGAGAAGGAGGAGGAGCCTCAGAGAAAAAGAAGGAAGGGGGAGGAGGACAATGAAGGAGAGGGAAGAAGGGCAGCAGGAGGAGAGGACGAGGAGGAAGACGAGGAGGACAGGGAGCATAGAGGGTCTGAAGAGGGCAGCAGAGTGCACAGGCGCACATGATATTCCCGCGGGTGTAATGGAATGAATCACCTGGGTTCTGGAGCCTCACTGACCTTGCTTTGCATCCTGACTCTCCTTTTCTTAACAGCATCATTTTGGCCAAGTTACTAACTTCTCTGTTAAGTGTGCTCAATGAAGCATCTAGAACTGTGTCAGAAACAGATGGGCAAAACATGTTAGTTTCCATGATCCTTTCTTATTCATGTTCAGGTGATGTCTTTCCTCCTGGGGTTCATAATCAAGTTTCACATGCTCCTGAAGCCGAGGAATGGGATGCAGGACAACACACTTTCTATGCAAAATTTCAATGCAATAAAATAATGCATGTGCCCTTGCAGTGGGTCTCATTTCTGCTTGCTTGATCGTTGTGTTACTCTGTGACCCATCAATTCTTGACTAGGACAACTGTCTTGTTTTCTAGACTACTGAGTAAATAGACCTGGTACCAAAAGATCACATAAATCTTTCAGTAATCAAAGGTTGGGGGTTAGGGGAGAAACTCTGCCTCAATATTAGTGTCCACATTAAAAGAAAACCACCCTTAGTTTAAATAATTAATCCTCCTTATATTTTTTTTCTATAAAATTTAAAATGTTAACTAAATATTATTTATAGAAATATTTATCTGTTGTTTTCCACAATGAATATCTCCATGGTCCATTTTTTTCCTGTTCTCATACTGAAATACCTTTGAATTAAATATACTTCGAAGTGCTCTGCAGGGATTGTAAATAAGAAAATGTCTTTTCTATTTAGAGTTCATCCTTTTGCAGTTCTTGTTTACATACTTTTCCTTTAATGTTGAATAGTGTAAGCTAAATTCATTTTAAAATGTCTATCATTAACCTTCTTTTCATATCTTAATTTGAGCTCTTCTTTTTGAACTAAAAATGATACAGCAGCAAGGTTTTCTATTTGATAATGTGCTTTTTAAAGATAAAATATAATGTGCTTAAAATTATGCTGTTTCCATGAATCAAGAGACATCATAAGGACAGCTAAAACATCAAGCAATTGAAATAATGCCTCCCTCCACAACATTCAATGTCCTGTCAAATAACCTATCAAACTCCTTCCAGTGAACTCAAATGATTTACAAACTTTGAATTTTAAGAAATACATTTATCCAAGGAAGCCATAAATAACAAGTTCAACTTCCTCGAATAGTCAATGCATTTAATGAATGCGCAAAGTGCAGACAAGCTATTTTACTTGGGTTTATGCTGCATAAGAGAAAAAGACCATAAAATGCCACATCAGAAAACTACGTCCCCAGTACAATCAGAGGAACTTTATTATTGGAAATCAAGAAGAGCCCTGCCCTAGAATCTTAGTTGTGTAATGCATGACCCAGTAACAAAGGAGAGGTATCATATGCTGTCAGCTGCGGGTTGGGCAATTAGGGAAGCAGATTCTATGCTGGAGATTAACACGGAGGAGGATTATTAGGGATATTAGGGAGTGCTCCTGAGATCAGCATTTGCGGAAGGGAAGAAAGCAGAATTTGGCAGAAGACGATGTTGGGCTGTGATGCAGTCACAA
Source organism: Rhinolophus sinicus (assembly GCF_036562045.2). Classification (NCBI taxonomy): domain Eukaryota; kingdom Metazoa; phylum Chordata; class Mammalia; order Chiroptera; family Rhinolophidae; genus Rhinolophus; species Rhinolophus sinicus. The sequence goes on along the minus strand of NC_133754.1, from coordinate 27,118,648 downwards.
GGAAGGCCTCAGCTAACCACATGGGAGGCTTCAAACCAAGGAGGGTCCCTTGCAGATTTTAAGAATTAAGGTGGGGAGGCTGAGCCTTTACATCTTCATGTCAAGGTTGGGCAGGGTGACTCCTCCATTGACACAATTCTGAAGAAGGCTGCTAACTGAGCTGGCTGCTGGTAGCACACCCAGCAGTGGGGACAATACGGCCTTCACCCCTGAAGGAGGTTCTGGGTGGCACATCACAGCATCTACTACTACTGTGCTGCCTTCTCCTTTGTATTTTTGTCATAGCCACCTTTTAAATGAATACCATTCTATAAGCCCTTAAAAATATCATTAATGTCTCTACGAAAGAAATTCTAAAATAAGCGGTTTGAAAAACAAAGCCACACGCATCACAGTATCTTTTCCAAGGTATCAATGACTGTAGCTATTGCCTACAGTCAAAAGATTTAACAGACAGTCTACAGACAAAAGTTTTAACAGACAGAGAGACTGAGGTATCAGACAGTAAAGGGTTTTGTTCTGGATCGGTGTTGGTCAGTGTAGACTCAGGTTTCTATGCTCTACTATTATTTACCTGATAATACCCTGCACAGAGTGCTGCCCTCTTGTTCAGTAATACATCTATTTCCTAGAGATCGTAGGTAAAAATGATCTGCAAATGTTAAAGGAAGCTAGCAAATATACATACAAAAGCCATCAATGTTTGGAGGATATAATGGCCATATTTTCATGGTCAAACACTAACAAATTCCCAAGCTTTCCAAGAATAGTATGATTATATCTCCTTCTTCCTTCATCTTCCTCAATGAAGAAGGACCTGTGGCACTGGAGAAATGGGAAGTTCTTTTGGTTGCCCTGAGGTATCAGAGTCAGGAAAATTGACATATGTATTAGTTAGTGTACATTGCTCCAATCTCAGAAAATCCACTGTGAGGCCATGCTGGAACTGTATTGTTAGACATGGAAGAAAATAGTAAAGTCGGTCACACTTATTCCCTGCGGATTTAAGCTCCCCTGTAAATTTTTATCCCAGGGATTGTTTCCTGGTATTACATAAGTGAATTACTCAGGACACCTAAGGATTTCTGCTAAAGAACACAATATAGGGCCCTTATCCCAGCCTACTTAGTCGATCTAGTTCCACCTTTATATCTAGCTTCAGTCTTTGACATCAAAACACTCAAGAAAGGAAATGGAGGTGATTATTATGGCTAATCTAACTGCCTCACCCAAGAGAAACCAAAAGTTGAAAACAATTGTAGATCCCCGTGAAAATATGAAATGCAATCAATAGTATATTCATCATTGGCTGCTATAAAAGTTTCAGGATGAATCTGGGGGAGAAGGTAAACTGTTTATGGACTTGTCTTTTTTGCTTCCTGGACTGTGTCCTGCCAACCATATTGAACTCGCCAGACCACATCTCCACTGTTGAATCAACAATTCCTGTTGATAACCAGAAATTCGGCAATACTGCTGCCCCTGCTGGACAATGCAATAGCCCCCACGCCTTTCCATAAATATGTGTGTTGTCAATGATGACAATGTTGGGCCTGATGGTGACCACTAAAGGTGATACTGACTAGCCAAGGTGGAGTCAGGACCCACTTACACCAGAAAGCCTGACCAGTTACAACGTACAAAGCCATGGAGGGAAATAGGTGAAGTGTGAGTCGCTAATTTCTGCTTTTCTGTAGCAATGTTCAGCCTTTCAAACATGTGTGATGCATATATTCTGAATCATTTTGTTCAAGAAAACTTAAATGTAGTATGAAAAATATGAGTTAAGGGTGTTTCCCCCGTCAAAACTCATTTAGAAAGGAGATCCATGGTTAATTTTAAGGCAGGGATCAGACTACCTAAATGGATAGGTCAATCAGACTTTTCAAATTGAATGATGAGGTAATTTTTGTGCTGCCCTCCTAGGTCAAAGACTAACAGGCAAGATGCCCAGGCTGTGTGCTGAGGCTGGCAGACCATGCACACAGAAATTATTTAAATTTTAGCTCTACAAATTCAGTCACTTCTACTAATTTAATTACAAGGTCTTCTTTGGCAGGTGATAGTTTTATACACACTCATCATTATTCAGCACATTTTATAAATTCTATTCCTATTTAGATAGGCTTGTTTCTGGAGGTAGGAGAGAAGGTAAAGTCAAATGCATCTATTTCTGTCACAGCTTACCCCAGGGACTCTTTCAATAAGCCAGACTCAAGTTGGCGCCAAACTCTTGAGTTTCATCACATCAATTCAACAGATCTGCTGGCTAATTAAATTTTAGTATGAGGGGGAAGAAGGTGAGTCTCAAAATTGATCCCTAATATTCCCCAGCCATCTCTCTGGCAGCTGCATTAGGAGAACATTTAGTCAATTTCTACTCCTACAGTCCTTAATTCAATCTGTTTGAGATAATTGATGCCTGAGTTGAAGGAGATGAGCATTTTAATACTGACGTCTTGATTCCCCGAAAGCCTAAGATTCACTCTAAGTTCTAACATTCTGTCTCTAGATTTTATTCCCAATTCTGTCCCCAAACACTTGTATGACCTGGGAAACTTGTTTTTATGTGTAAAGTGAGGAAGCAGGAGCTTATGATAACCAGGACTCCTGACCTCTAACATTCAACAAGTTTATGTTTATACCTACAAATGTAACACTTATAAGATGAGACAAAGTATTACATCTTGCTGATCTCAGCTCTTTAATGTATGTTCTTCCCTCTTACCTGGTTGCCACCAACTAAGCCCAAGTCTCCATCATCTCTTGGTTAAATTACTGTAAGAAATTTCTAAATGCTCTGAGCATGTTTATGATTCTAGCTATACCTTACCTTCAACTTCTGAATGGTCCTTTTACTTGCTGTGGAATTCATTTCCTATCCCTTTTATTTTTCAAATTATATAGTGGCCACGGATAAAAGAAAAATGTATGTGGTATTGCCTGTCATGTAATATGATTTAAATTGCTGACAAAGCTAGAGCTCTTTACATTTGAAAAACACCCTATTACAAATATTCTCAATGTGCATTACTCAGCATATACATAACAGTCACATGTGATACTCAGCCTTTGAAAAGTATTTCTGCTTAATTACCATTTGCACGTGGTATAGCTTTAGTAAACTGCTATTGGAAAGCAGGAAACAGTAATATAATGTCTGTCCATCAAACTTATTCATATGGATCACTAATAATTAGTCACTGATTCATATGGACCATGAATAATTAGTCTTGAAAGATTCCCCATGAACTAATACCTGAGTATAACAAAAGGCAAAATATGCTTCTGAAATAAACAGCAACAGCAAAACAATACAGAAATGAGGCAAACATGACAGCTTAGATAGAGATCTACAAAGGATCATCGTGGATTTACAAAACAAATTTCTTTACGCATATCAAGTAATGCAAAGAAGACCATGTCCCCTTTGAATCTAAAATAAATGAAAAAAAATTATTATGCTTTTACTGTATTTCCTATTCAAATTTATCATAGGAGTCCTCATTCTGTAATACAGATGCTTATTCGCACCAAGACTTACTCATTTGTAGGATCTGAAAGGATAATCCTATAGCTTATCATTATTATTTCAGGCCTTGAGGTGGAAGCAATTAGAGGATGCAAAAAAAACAATTCAGTTCAATTCTCTTCCTTCTCTACTTGCTCTTTCTTTTTTTGACTCTTCACCTTATCTCCAATAGGAAAGAGAAATAGGGTAAAGTGAGTTGGTAGGTGGAAAAATGAAAAGAGAAAAGGAGGCAGAGAAAGAGAGCACAGAATAGCTGTCAGAAAGTATTTAGAAATCATGCTCAATTTTTTTAACAGGAATGCAATCAAGCTAAATAAAAGCCAAAAATAACTAGAACACTATTCTTCCTTGTTCCATATTACCTGGACATTCCCATATGTGGAAGCTGAGGCAAGATCAGTAAATACTAGAATCCGGTCAAAGAAAGCTAAACATGGTTTTCTTGCATGCAATTTTTTAATTCTCTCTTCATGCTACCTAATATGGTCCTTTGCTCTACCTGGCTGCTGTTGACAAGAGATTCATAAGCAATAAGTAAATATGCTTTATGAAGTGGGGGCATCTCCAAAATCAGACAAAGTACAAAAATATATGTCATATTAAAGTGAATGAGCAGACAAACGAAGTGAGCATTGGGTGAAGATTTCCATTCATGCACATTAAGTAAACAATGTTTATGGTGAGCATGGCTTTCTCTGGAAGTCCCAGATCACACATTCATTTATCATGCTTAAAATAAAAGTCTGTATTTCTAGTTTTAAGTGGTATCTGATGATCTATCCCCACTTACTTTCCCAGTTCTTTTTGAAAATATGTATACGCAGACAATGGCAACAAAGATACCAACACAAACACACGTGCACACATACTCACACACACCACACAAATGCCACTGTTAGAATTTTCACACAATGTATCATCATAATATGAAAAGAATTTCTACTGACAAAAATGTCAATTTAAGTTGATTGACATGTTCAAAGAGTGAATTATCCCTTCAATGCTGCCAGAAACATAATTCACTATCCATGTAAAAGTACATAAATAGATTCTGTATTTGTCAACCAATCAAGACCTAGCTAAATCAAAACACTGGTCAGCTGTGCTACTATTAGTGCTATTTTTGATATTCCAACATTTTGGATCCCCTTATCTATAGCTTTCATTAGTATTTCCCATCAGTAATTCAGTAATTGCATTCAGAGAATGAACGCTAGTAGATATACCTCTATGAAGTCAAGTGCTATAGGTGAAAGTAGAGGCAAGAAGGCAAGAGAGTTTAAGATAACATTTTTCCATGTGTACCAGATATTCACAGTGATGGAGAATCAGACCATAAGGATAGGGAAGCTCTCCTATAGATATAACAGATCTTCCCTGGGATGAAAACACACACACACACACACACACACACACACACACACACACACACAAACAAAACTGCTTCAAAATGGGAACTTTGGAAACGTGCAATCAGTTTATCTTATGGCTCAATGTGACCTTCTAAGTAAATGGAAAATGAGGCCAAAAAACAATCTATGGTTTCTGTCTACTGACAATGCCAAATATGAATAAAATTCTACTTCTTTTAATGATATATAAAGAATAAAACAAGGATATAAAAAAATTCAAGTGAAAGAAAGAAAAGAAAATCTATCCATTGGAATAAGTTTAGAAAAAAGATTCAAATTAATAACTACAATATTTAGGAGGAAAAAAAGCTATAGAGTTTGACATCTACATCAGAAAGCAAGATGATGACATGATTTCAATACAGAAATAAGCTGAAATGCAAATATGGGACATAAAGGGAGAACAGTAGAATAAGAAAGAGTCAAAAAGGAAAATAATAATATTAAATTTAAATTTGTAATGACATCAAGGAAAACTTAATACATACATCAGAGAAATAATTTGAAAGGCTATTACTAAAAGCAAACAAAAAAAGCAAAGGGAAAAGCTTAAAAGTGTCATCTTTTGAGGAGGGTTGAGAAGAGAGAGGAATATGAACATTTGTAATAGAAGAAATATTAAAAGACATAGTCAAAGGGAAAAGACGTAAATTGGAAAAATTCAAGGACATCTAAAACAGGATCATAATATTCCAGGTAAAATAACTAAAAAGAGATGATGCCTTACCAGGAAAAGAAAAAAGGAAGGAAGGAAGGAAGGAAGGAAGGAAGGAAGGAAGGAAGGAAGGAAGGAAGGAAAGAAGGAAGGAAGGAAGGCAGAAACACGTTTTAAACAAAAATCTTACAAGCTGTAGGCAGACAAACAAGTCGCTTACAAAAAACAAAACCTCAGACTTCTCCTAATTGTATAGGGAAAGTAGAGACAGCTACAATCCTTTGAGAAAATTACTTGGATTAGAAGAAATACTTGCACATTTGTCTTTCATTATATATATATATGTCGCTTCTCGGCCTTTTGGCTAAGATCAAGTATAAAAAAACAATATAAATGAATTTTCAAGTACATAAAAACTCAAAAACCATTACCATAAAACTTTGTGTGAAACCAAAGATTTAATATCCACCCCAGATGACTTAGAGGGGAGACAAAGTTAAGAACTCAAAGATACAAAAAGTTCTAGAATTATTAAGAATTATTATTACTTTTCAGAATTATTATTATAAAGAAGACTAATTGTTAACATTTACTGTGTGCTCATTCTGTGTTCAGTACTTGATGTGAATTATCTCATCTTTACACTGACCTTTGACATAGTACTATTATCTTTACCTATATGCTGTGAGTACACTGAGCTTAGCGGCATTAAACATTTTCCCCAAGATTGCTACAGCTTGAATTCAAGCTCACAATTTCAATCATTACACTAAAGCTTTCCCTTACTATATTTGAACCACAACATCAAGTTTAGGTGAATTACTTGTAGCCTGGTGTCAAAACTTGGTTCAGCTGTTTCTTTTCTAGTTTTACACCTTTGCTACTCTCCAACAAAGTGTTTTCCTTTACTGCATAATTTATACCATGTCTATGGCCACATGCAACCCCTTTAAACAGTAAAGAAGATGCTGTTCTTTTCCAGAACTTACTGGTTGTGACTAACATGTATATAGCGCCAACATGTAAGAGTGCCAAGTAATAGGCATGCTTCTAAGCAATGCCTTCATGTTAACTCATCCATCCTCATTTTATCAAGAGAATGTGAAGCATAAAGATAGTAGATAGCTTGTCCCAGGTCACTCAGCTTCCAAGTGGCGGAGCCTGGATTTAATCTTAAGATTATGTACTATTGCTCTCATTAAAATGGCTGGGACACAAAGAGAATTTTTCTTTATAAAACTGGAATCGTGTAGAGAATTATCATTTTCATCTCAAAGGAACTTCAGAAATTATTTTTCATATTTTTAAATCTTACATTGAATAATTTGATTCCTTATTATTGTTCTTTGAGAAAAACTCATAAATCAACTTAACCACAGAAATATCCTCTCTCATCAAGTCTCAGCGTATTATCTTCCACCAGAAATATCCTTCTTGTAACTATCCTTTACAATCAGAATATGAAAGATAATGTCAATATATGTGGAAAAAAGAAAATTAGGACACATTAAAATGTTAAGAGGTTGTATCTGTTCATAAAATTCTAAATGTTTTCTTCTTTATCCTACCAGTGTTTTCTAAATTTCATAGCTTTCCCTCTAAATTGCTGTACTTACGTATATAACATATAAACACTGCTAGGTAAAAACTAAAACATAGAAATACTGAAAAGAAAGAAAACAGAATGTTAAGAGTGTTCACTCCTGGGTAGTGAGGCTGTAGATAAATTTTTAAAAATATTTCTTCTGAATTGTTCAAATTATTCATAATCAGAATATCTTATTTTTATAATGGAAAATTATTTTTTTAATTAAAGTTTGTTGGGGTGACAATTGTTAGTAAAGTTACATAGATTTCAGGTGTACCATTCTATATCATCACCCAGAGTCAGTTCTCCTTCCATCGTCATATATTTGATCCCCCTTACCCTCATCTACCACCTCCTTCCCCCCTTACCCTCTGGCACCTACTATACTATTGTCTGTGTCTATGAGTTTTTGTTTCTTCATTTGTTTGTCTTGTTCTTTTGTTGTTTTCAGCTTTATGTGCCACATATCAGTGAAATCACATGGTTCTCAACATTTTCTGTCTGACTTATTTCACTCAGCATAGATGATTGTATAAAGAAGTTGTGATATATATACACAATGGAATACTATTCTGCCATAAGAAAAGGTGAAATAGTACCATTTGCGACAACATGGATGGATCTTGAGATTATTATGGAAAATTATTTTTAATTAAAATAATTGCATTCTATCATCACAAAAATATATGCATGGCAGATCATTTTCAGTGGAACACACCTCACACATATCATCCATATTCAGAAACTGCTAAAGCTCTGCCCTGTGTCACGAGTGGCCTTTGGGTTTGCTTCCACTATTCAGTGTTTTACCCAGACTGGAGATGTTATTTATAGTATCAAACCTCCTATTACACCAAACGATGTTAAGAAAGTCTCAAGGGTTTTCAAATCTCAAATGTGTCATATTTTAATTGAAGCCTATTTAAATAATCATTCTCACATCTAATCTTAACATTTTTTTTTACAAAGGAGATAATTTATCAACGTAGATAATGAAGATTACATAATTATTTATATATTTAAAATATTTATTTAAATATTAAAAATGCCTAGAGTAAAGCAGTTCATGTAAAGTCTATATTATTTATTCTGGGTAATTTACTCAATTCACAGTGACATATAAAGATAGCTTTGTTTGAGCTTTTAAGAAAAAAATATTTAACAAATATTTATTAGAGAAACATCTTGCCAGAATCCCATTAAGTAAAACAAAACAAAACAAAATAGTCTCTTTTTTAATATTAGTGAATAAGAATGAAGGAGTACACATAAATATTCTAAACAACTATAAATGCTAATATGCTGTTTACTGGGGAAATTCCAGAAAGAATATTTAAGTGTTTGTATTGAATAAAATATCAAACATACTTTCAATCATGCACTAGTAAACACTGGTTTGTACTTTACCTTACCTCACAATCATCACTTATTAGATCAGAAGTAATATCCTATAGGATAGTCTTCAATAACCCAGAATTTAGTGATCATGTTGGTATTAAATAAAAGCCTTGAGATGAAGAATCATCTAAATTTAGTTTCTAAACAATTCAGATCTGAGTGTAATTATCATTAGTACTCAAGCAACTGCCATGAGCTTGCCTTACATAGTGATCTCACACATTAAAAACCGTCTGTAATCTGCAGACTCTAAGGCAATCTACATAATTTCATTCTAACACAAAGCAAGATAAAAATTAATGCATTGAGATTTTGAGACTAGACTATGCCTTGAATGTCAATGTTGAACTTGAACATTAGGAAGGAAAGGAAAGTCAGGGAAGAGAGAATGGGTGGAAGAAGTAGTGATCTGGTGGCAGGAATAATAACATTTATTTGATGTTACCATTCATTTATTTATCCATTAAAAAATATGTTTGAAGCATCTAGTATGTGTTAGGAACTGAGTATGCAAAGATAAGCAAGGAAGCCAGGCTTCCAGTATTAATGTAATTCAAAATCTTCTACTCGGCAAATACATAAATTACAAACCTTAGTTTCTGACCCTAATTCCTTTTACCCCAAACTGGAAATTGCCACTTAACAGTAGAACACCTAGTTCTTTGGAGATATCCTTAAAACCACAGTCCTTCAAAAGAATCCCTGCAAGCAAACTAAGAAAAGTTTTACTCCAGGTACTAACTGGGATGCAGCTCTTTTTAAAGAAAATTGTTCAAAAAATGAAGAGATGGTGGAAGGAAACTTTGGGAGGTAATGGATAAGTTTGTGGCATTGATAGTGATAATAGTTTCATGGGTGTATACTTTTCTACAAATACATCAAGTTGTACACATTAAACATCTATATAGTTTTTTTTAATTGATTCATACCTTGATAAAGAGATTAAACAAAATGAAATAAAATCGTTCTGATGCTTGTTATGCAGCTCAAAGATTTCCACATATGTTTAAAATGTTTATAAAAATTCTCTAGATGTAGTGACCTATTCACCTGTTTCAAGTTCTTTCTCCAGTTCATTATTCCTGTGGTAAACACCAGATTTATCTTCCAAACAAGCACGTCTGATAAAATAGTTCCCTTTTAAGATCATCCAAAACCATGCACTATATTCAAATCCATTTGGTTTCTTTTGAACCTGTGCATCCCAAACATTCCCTATGTGTGTGCTATCACACCCTGCTCTTGTCCTTTCATGGTCCTTGCATAGATGTTACCTTCCTCTAATGTCACCTTTTTCTGTATTCAGTCTTGTTACACTAGAGACACCTTCTGCAAGATGTCTTCTCTGAGCCACTAAACAGAATTAACTCCTCCTTTCTTCATAATTCCCTCACACATAACTTGTCCCTTCCTTCCATCTTTCTTCCTTCTCTTCCACAAAATCCCAATTTCATTTATAATAAATCCAAATTCCTTACCATGACGTACAAGATTGAGCCCTGTGGCAGAAACCCACCGATAAGGTTGCCAATGAGTCATGCACTTGTACAGTCCTCTCCCTTTGAGTGAGTTGGAAACTGTGACTTGGTTTTAACCAGTAGAATCTAGCAACAATAATAGGGCAGTCACTCCATAATAACATTGCATTATACAAGACTCTGTTATAACAGTCTGGAGTAAGAGCTACTCTTGCTGAAAGAAGTCTGATGTCATGTTATGAGAGGGCCTGTGTGAGGGCTATGTGGCAAGGGCCTTTGGATGACATATAGGAGTTAAGAGGGCCCCTAGCAGCAAGGAAATGGGGACCTCAGTCCTACAAGCACATGAAACTAAAATCTGCCAACAGCCGTGTGAGCTGATCTCCAGAAGGAATATACTGATCCATAGAAACTGTGTATTAAATAATAAATGTATGTTATTTTATAAGCCACTAATTTTGTGGTTATTTGTTATGCACAATATGAAACTAATACGAGTCATCATCTTTTACTCTAGCACTTTTCCTGACCCACAACCTTTATACCACATTTCCTGGACACTTAGGCCCTCTTTCTGTTCCTTATAGGGATTTTGCACATGCAGATCCCTCTGCCTGAAACACTTTTCCCTGCTCTTCCTTGGGTGGTTGTATCTTGATCTAATCTACTTTTTTTCCTCATCATCTTGTGTAGCTACCCTGCTTCAAGCTGATGCTTTCTTATCCCATTATGGTTTAAAACTAAATTTGTTTCTTTGAAGGCATTCATCAAAATGTGTTATAATTTACTTATTTACTACTGACATAGTTATTTCTAGATCCTCCACTAGAATATAAGATTGTTGAAAGAAAGCATGTGTCTTACACACTATTGTATATCCAGCACCTAGCCTAGTATACAGTGCGTTCTCAATAAATGTGTGCTAATTGAATGAATAACAAAAGAGGTAAAGATTCTTACAGGGAATGGCGATAAGTTTGCATTTAAGTTGATTCATGTACTTTTTAGAACATCTACTCTAGTGTTCTAAGGAGTTATTTACCATAATAGGGACACATTTAATATTTATTATTTTGGAGATGGAATCAATGAGACACGATGAGGAATTAAATATGGAGAATCTAGGAGCGAGAGGAATTTATTTGTGTATGAATTTAGGTAGTAGGTAGGTAGAGTATGCTAGGGAACAGGACGGATGAATGGTAGAAAATACAGTTCACTGGAATTGGCGACTGTTGTTGAAGAAGAAACCAGGAGGAGGTAGGTAAAATGACCTTCCAGGCTAACAATTTTGGTCCCTGGGTGGCTAAGGGTATCATTCACTAAAATTCAGGGTACAGGTAGGACGAGTCACTGTCTTTCTGTTCTGTACAGAGATATTTATGTATATATCTTTTCAACTATTACAAGAGTTGTTAAAGAGTTATCATTGTTAGCACCTAGAAAAGTGCTTTGTAAACAATGAATATCAAAATTGTTCTTTAATTTGGATTGCTGAATTAACTTTAGATCTGATTTACCTTTAAGTTTTTAACATATTGCATTATTAAAAATAAATATTTTTTTAGAATTGGGGAACACACTTGGCAGGAAGAGAATTCAGGAAGAAAATAAGACAGAATAGCAAGTTTCGTCTAGTGCCAGGGTACCTTAAATTGCAATGATATTTCTATATTGTCTCTTGCAGCCTTCTCTGTCCCAGTTTTTAACTTGACTCCATTATTTTGTGTCTCCACATTTTTCTTTCTCCTCATTTTATTAAAATTAGTAAAATATAAACACTATCAAGTACAACCAGGATTTACAAGGATCATAACAGATTGAAACAAGCTAAAATGTTTCATAAATTACCATGTAGGTACATGTCTCCCTACAATGCAATTGAAACAGAGCCAAAATGGATGTGGTGCAGTTTTAACCTCTCTCTCAGGGACATGCTAACTAAAACGGGCAGCAGCAGCTCTATGCTGTCCTCTGACAATTATTAGTTCATAGTCAAAAAAACCAACTGTGATATAGTGATATCCTATGATACGTGTGTATGTGTGTGTGTGTGTGTGTGTATGTATACTAATTTTGTGGTCATTTGTTATGCACGAATATAAAACTAATACAAGTCATTGCCTTTTTCTTTATCACTTTTCCTGACCCACTCCCCTTATATCACGTTGATCTGAACACTTAGAGCCTCTTTCTGGTCCTTACTTCAGGGATTTTGCACATGCAGATCCTGCTGCCTGAAACACTTTTCCCCGCTCTTCCTGTGGCTGGATTTATTTTCATCTACTTCTTTTCATCTTAAGTGACCCCTCATCAGCTATCCTGCTACAAATTTATGCTTTCAAATCCCAGTATAGTTTATAATTAAATTTGTTATATATATATATATATATATATATACACATATGTTATGTTATATATGCAATATGTATATTACGTATATTTACATATATATTATATATTTCTAGATCTCACAGGGGATGTATAGATAGATAAGAAGATAGATGATAGATAGATAGATAAATAGATAGATAGATAGATAGATAGATAGATAGATAGATAGATATCCTACAATATGCAAATAATTGTGTTGGTGAGATTTGTATGGCCTGTTAAGGCATTTGAACCTCATGCTACGGGCAATGCAGAATTTGTAAGGTTTGTATGAAAGACACTGACATGAACAAAACTGTTTTCCATAACTGGAAGTACAGTGCAGAATATTTTAGAGAATCTTATTTTTCAACTAGTCTTCCAACATGACATCCAGTGATGCACAATGATCAATTATGAGATGTAGTTTTAGTAAACATTTCATTTTAATTAATTATAGCAGTCAGTACTGTTTCCATGCTGATGACATCTTCCCACCCTTGCTTTATGATGTTCTTTCATGGCATGACAAATGAAGGCCCAGGAATTGAATATGAAACGTGCAGGTGAATGCATCTTTAAAATTGAGGAAAAAAAATAGAGCTGATTGATTTGGGAGATACTACATAGGTGGAACTGACAGACATTGGTAAGAATAAAGTTTGAGGAAGGAGGAGCTCTCAAGGATGACAACAGGATTTCCAACTCCGGAGACAACTTATGAGAACTTAAATTGAGATAGGGAGTAAATGATACTACATTTGGGGAGTGGAGTGAAGAAATGAGTTCAATTTTAGTCATAATGAACTGCCAAGATTTTATTGCTAAAGTACCAACACTATCTCACATGAAATGTTTTCACTACATAGCCCCTAAGAATAGCAGTGCATAAAGGTTTTTAAATATATATATATATATATTTCAGCTGATAAGCCCCTTCTAAAAAAATAAGCAAAGAATCATATACTTTTCAATCTACTCATTTAATATTTATTATGTAAAGGTCAAAGGATAAAAAAACTACATCACTTAAACAATGTATCTATAACATAGGGATGTTACCATCAATATCATAGCTAGAACCAATGGATCATTTCAGTTCAATAAAATCAGTGCTCTATAGACATAGTCTAATAATCCACAGCTATTATTAGATATGATTAGCCTCAGGCTGAATCCACAAATCTAAAACAAAGTCTAGAATTGTAAACACAAAATATATATCTCAGAAAAATCCCAAACATCTTGCCTCAATTATAAATACTTCAGACAAAAGTAGAGCTATAATTTTCTAGAATGTCTATAGGCCAATAAATGACACTCTTGAAATACCTATTGATTTTATTTATGAATACCTAGATAATTGATTATTCTCATATTTATGCTGCCTATGTGAAATGTAGTTTATTAAAGTATTTTTTGTGTGTATGTTTAAACTATAACATGTGTCATGTGTCCTTCCTACTTTCATACATACATCTATGATTCTACAGCTATATACAACAGTTAATGCTGATACTCAAAGCTCTCATTTTCTTGGTCCAAAGGATACACTAATTCAGTACAAAGGATTGAATATATTGAAAGAAACCTTTTTTAAAACCTTGTTCAACATAATTTGTTACTTTTGGTATATTTTACTTGGTTATTATAAATCAGTTTTCAAATACCATCTTCTTGTGTATTAAATTGTGTCTAAAAATTTGAAATGTAATGGCATATTACTTTCAACTATCTAGTTACTATTTAACCATAGCAGGCAAGAAAACCATACAAATAGACAAGCCAAACTGACATTAACAGAGTTAAGTGACTAAATTCTTCCTTCCTATTAAAATAAATGCTTCATTTTAGTATAGTCTCATTCATTTATTTTTACTTTTGATTCCCTTGCCTTTGAGGTCAAATTCATAAAATTCTCTCGGAACCCAAAGACCATAAATTTAGCACTTATGCTTTCTTCTATGTATTTTACTGTTTCAGGATTTTTATATTTAAGTCTTTGATACATTTTGAGGTAAGTTTTGCATATGGCACATATAGCAGTCTAGTTTCATTTTTTCCAATTTTTCCAGCATAATTTATTGAAGAGGCTTTCTTTACTCCATTATATATTTTTGGCTTCTTCATTGAAAATTATTTGCCTGTATAAATGTGGGTTTATTTCTGTGCTCTCAACTCTGTTCCATCAGTCTGTTTTTCTGCCAACACCATGCTGTTTTGATTATTATCACTTTGTAGTATAACTTGATGTCAGAGAGTGTGATATTTCTGGTTTTTGTTTTGTTTTGTTTTTTTTTCTTTGCTCAGAATTGCTTTGGTTATTTGGGGTCTTTTGTGGTTTTATATAAATCAGGATTATTTTGCAATATTTCTTTTTAAAATGCTACTGGGATTTTGATGGAGATTGCACTAAATCTGTATGTTGCTTTGGGTAACATGGCCATTTTAATATGCTGATCATTCCAATCCATGAACACAGAATATATTTCAATTTCTTTGTTCTTCCTTCAATTTCTTTTAATAGCTTGTAGTTTTCAGTGTATAGGTCCCTCATGTCCTTTGTTAAGCTTATTCTTAGGTATCATTCTTTTTGTTTCAACTGCAAAAGGAATTGTTCTTTGAATTTCTTTTTCTGAAATTTCATTCTTAGTTTATAGGAATTCAATGTATTTGTGTACATTGATTTTGTACCCTGCAATTTTATTGGATTTGTTTATTGTTTCTAATAGTTTTTTGGTGGAGTCTTTAGGGTTTTCTATATAAAGAATCATGTCATCTGCAAAAAGTGACAATTTAACTTCATTTTTCCCAATTTGGATGCCTTTTATTTCTTTCTCCTTCCTCATTGTTCAGACTAAGGCTTTCAGTGCTATGTTGAATAACAGTAGCAAGAGCGAGCATTGTTGTCTTGTTCCTGATCTTAGACTAAAAACTTTCAGTTTTTTACCAGCGTATATTAGCTGAAGATTATTCATGTAAAGTCCTTTATTATGTTGAGGTACTTTCCTTTTATTGAGTGTTTTAACCACAAATAGATGTTGCATCTTGCCAAATGCTTTCTCTGCATTTATGAATACGATCATATGATTTTTATCCTTTATTTTGTTTATGTGGTGTAGCACATTGATCAATTTGTGTATGGTGAATCATTCTTGTGCCCCTGGAATGAACCACACTTGATCATGATGTATTATCTTTTTAATGCATTGTTGTATTTGATTTGCTAGTATTTTGTTTAGTAAGTTTGCATCTGTATTCATCAGAAATATTCGCCTGTAGTTATCTTGTTTTGTGTTATTCTTGCCAGGGTTTGGTATCAGGGTAAATTTGGTATTATAAAATGAGTTAGGAAGTATTGCCTTTTCTTCAATTTTTTGGAAGAATTTGAGAAGGACAGGTATTAAATCTTTGAATATTTTGTAGAATTCATAGGTGAAGCCAACTGATCCTGAACTTTTACTCTTAGGGAGGTTTTGGATGACTGCTTCAATTTCCTTACTGTTGATCAGTCTATTTAGATTTTCCAGCTTTCCATGATTCAGTCTAGGAAGGTTATATATTTCTAAGAACTTGTCTATTTCTTCTAAATTATTGAATTTAGTGGCATATAGTTTTTCATTGTATTCGTATATTTTTTTTATATTTCTGTGGTGTCTGCTGTAACTTCTCCTCTTTCATTTCTGATTTTGTTTTCTTTTCCCTTTTTTCCTCAATAAGTTTAGCCAGAGATTTGTAGCATTGTTGCATTTTTATTATCTTTTGTTCTCTATTTCATTTAATTCTGCTCTAACTTTTATTATTTCCTTCCTTCTGCTGAATTTAGGCTTCATTTGTTCTTCTTTTCCTAGTTATTTAAATGTAATGTTAGGTTGTTTATTTGGGATTTTTCTTGTTTCTTGAGGTGGTCCTATAATGATATAGACTTCCCTCTTAATACTGCTTTTGCTGTATCCCAAAAATATTGATATGTTGTATTGTCATTCTCATTTGTCTCTCTATATCTTTTGATCTCTCTTTTTATTTCTTCTTTGACCCAGTCATTTTTCAGTAACATGTTGTTTAATCTGCACATATTGTGTACTTCCCTGTTTTCTTTTTGCAGTTGATTTCAAATTTCAAAGCATTGTGGTCAGAGAATATGCTTGGCATGATTTTAATCTTCTTAAATTTGTTGGGACAATTTTGGTGTCCCAATGTATAGTCTATCCATGAGAATGTTCCAAGTACACTAGAGAAGAATGTACAATCTGGTGTTCTGAGATGAAAGGTTCTATAAGTGCTGATTATGTCCATTTGGTCTAATGTGTTGGTTAAAGCTGAAATTTCCTTATTGATTTTCTGTTTGGATAATCTATCCATAGCTGTAAATGGGATATTTAGATCCCTACTATAATTCTGTTTTTGTCAGTTTCTCCCTTTGTTCTGTTAGTAGTGGTGTTATACATTTTGGTGTTCCCTGTTTGAGTACATACAGATTGAAAAGTGTTATGTCTTCTTGATGTATCATCCCACTTACCATTATGAAACATCTGTCTTTGTCTCTTTTTACCTTTTTTATCTTGAAATCTATTATATCAGATATAAGTACAACTACACCTGATTTTCTGTAGGTGCCATCTACTGGGAGTATCATTTTCCACCCATTCAATTTTAGTCTATAATTTGTCCTTGCAGCTGAGATGTGTCTCCTGAAGGCAGCATATGGTTGGGTTTTGTTTTTTGATCCAATCTGATACTCTGCATGTTTTTATTGGTGAGTTCAGTCCATTTACATTTAGGATGATTATTGATGTATCAAATTTAAAAACCTTCTGCACAGCAAAAGAAACCATCAACTAAACAAAAAGGCAACCAAACAAATGGGGAGAATATATTTCCAAGCAACATCTTCGATAAGGGACTAATATCCAAAATATATAAAGAACCCATACAACTCAACAACAACAAAAAAAAAACCCAAACAATCCAATTTAAAAAAAATGGACAGAGGACCTAGACAGACACTTCTCCCAAGAAGACATACAGATGGCCATCAGATATATGAAAAGATGCTCAACTTTACTAGCTATTAGGGAAATGCAAATCCAAAACACACTGAGATACCATCTCACACCTGTTAGAATGGCTATTATCAGTAAGACAAGAAATAACAAATGTTGGAGAGGATGTGAAGAAAAAGGAGCCCTCATACACTGCTGGTGAGAATGTAAATTGGTACAGCTGCTATGGAAAATACTATGGAGGTTTCTCCAAAAATTAAGAATAGAGTTACTACATGACCTAGCAATCTCTCTTCTGGGTACCTACCTGAAAAATTTGAAGACACTTATTTGTAAAGATAGATGTACAACTATGCTCATTGCAGCATTATTCACGATGACCAAGACATGGAAATAACCAAAGTGCCTATAAATAGATGATTGGATAAAGAAGATGTGGTACATATATACAGTGGAATACTAAACTCTAAGAAAAGGTCAAATACTAACACTTGTGACAACATCGGTGGATCTTGAGAATACCATGCCAAGCAGAATAAGTCAGATGGAAAAGCCAAGAACAGTATGATTTCACTCAGGTATAAAACTGAAAGCAGCAAATGAATTAACAAGACAAACAAACAAACAAAATTTCATAGATACAGACAACAGTATGGTGGTTACCAGAAAGGAGTGTGGGGCAAGGTAGAAAAACGTAAAGGGTATCAAATATATGGTGATGGAAGGAGATTTGACTTTGGGTGAACACACAATACAATATACAGATGATATATTACAGAATTGTGCACAATTGTACAGAAACCCATATAATTTTATTAATCCATGTCACCCCAATAAATTTAGTAAAATTTTTAAAAAATAAATGCTTCATTATTTTCAAATGAATATTTTGTTCTAAAATGATACTATGTGGATTTTTAAATGTCATTTTCTGTAAAAATATCTTCATTTTATGCCTTCCATTATAAGTAATCTATAATGAATGAAACATTACAGGTAAAGCAAAGTTATCTCAAGGTCATTTTCTTGTGGATAGGCTGTTCACTGCTGATAGCAGATCAGTGACTCATAAAAGTGTTGTGCTGATGTTTACTTGATAGTCTAATGGTGATGTATCTGCCTTATTTTCATGTTCAGTAATGATACTAATATAGAGTGTGAAAATCTACTAACAAGACCCCCCGAAGAAGTAATTATCTCCCATAAAAATGTATAACCATGCCATTAATAATGTTTTGAAAGGTTTATTGGATCCCTGGAATCCTGCCCTGTAAATAGCCAGACTGCCACTCATTTACTGAGGAAAAGTAGGCGAAAGTCAATCTTTCAAAAGGATGTACAAAAAACAACCAATTTCTTTTGGAAGTTAAATGTACTTGTCCTTGAACTCCAAATAGTTCATAAATATTTCCTGTGACAGATTTTTTTTTTTAGAATTCTCACATACTTCTCTGTGGTTAATTGTGTTAAACTTTCACTCTTTTAAATGTCAAATTGTTATTTCTTATTCATACATCTGGACAATTGCTACCAAATATGTTATTCAGAGTTATTTTTAGAGTATAGCAAAATTATATAGCGACTATTCTATTAAAACTTTTATACAAAGATATATTTCCTTAAATCAATTTTTTTCTCAGTATGGAGTACTGCATTATAACACACTGCTAGACGATTATTATGAAATGTCAAACATCTATTAGTGTCCATATTACTTTTCATAATAATATGTATTTGTTGAACACCTACTGTGAGTATTACACTGTACTGTATACTATAGAAGTATATAGAATGCAGAGAGAACAAGTTCCTAACCTTGAGGAGCCTGTCACCAATTCTGGCTGGATAATAGTAAAGGTATATTCATATAAAATAAAGAAAAATGATAAATAAGATGTAAATGAATATAAAAATTGGTTATTACAATGAGAAAATATTATTATGATATTTATGTTCTCTAATACCTGAACAGAAGAATCACATATCTTTCTTTTTTTTAATTAGTCAGAATTTAGTCTTTATTTTTCTAAATTAGAATAAATCTAGATCAGCCTGCAGTAATCTATCTGTTGAGAAAATCAAGCAAATCTTTGTACTAATAAATGGATAATTTCAGAAGGAAGTTCAGCTTACTAAAATTAACTCTGTTAAGGCTGAAAGGATTAAACAGATTTGTTTTCATGTAAGAAACAAAAACATAAAGGAACTCATTCAAAATATTAGTATCAGGGACAAATAGTTTCACCAAATAATTTTACCAAACATTTAAGGCCAGTTAGAATGCAAATGATCAAAACATTAAAATGTATTTTATTAAGCAAGAATAATATTGGTATATAACCTGATAAAGATAGTAGACACCAAAGGAGATTACAGACTAATATTACTTATAACTATTGTAAAAATTCAAACTAGAATATTAGAGACTAGATTACAATAGTACCAATAAAACACCATGTCTGTTATGGACTGAATGCTGTGTCTCCCCATTAGTCATACATTGAACCCCTAACCCTCAATGTGATAATATTTAGAGATGGGGTCTTTGAGTAATTAAGATTAAAAGGTCATAAGAGTGGGGCCCTGATCTATAGGATTAGTGTCATTCTAAGAGACACCGGAGAGTTCCTTTGTTCTTTGTCCAGATTTAGTGAACTTTCCACCAGGTGGAAAGTTGTTTTTTTGTTTTTTTTTTTCAGGTTACTACATCAACAAATATCCATGAAAGACTTGATATATGAACTAACATATGAAGAATGAGCAGGGAACAGAACAAGCAGGCATTCCTGGCAGAAACAATGCTGCCAAGAAAAGTATAGGGGTAGAGTCACTAATAGGAGGATATTTGTATGAAGTCAAAAATAGAGGAGCAGTGAAGGATGCCTGGGGGACAATTTATTAGCATTGGCCAAAGGAGACATACTCATCTTTGTCAATGAAACTATAGATCAAAGAACTGCAGTGCTAGGGATCTCTGAAGTATCCAGTAGAATTCCCTATAAAGATAGAACAACCTATCTTAGAGTTAGCCAACATTAGAAAATATGAATTAGAGCAAACCCCATAAGTTCGTAAAGCCTATGATTTCCTCTAGCAGTGTTTAACCTTCTGCATCACCAAGGTCAACCTCTTTTGAATCTACTATCTTTGAACCTCAGAATCATCATTTCTTCATTCCTTCCATTGTTAAGTTGAAGAATGTCATCTTTCCACATTTACTGTGAAAAATTCTAATTCCAGTCTGCCTTCCACACTGCACCATGCTAAGCTGATCTCTGAGACAAATACAAAACTACATGCTCAATAATTTAGATTCTAAAACTACGAAATGAAATACTAAGTACTGTGTGTATTACCTAGCACTTGTGTTTTTGCTGTTACAGTAAATCGTTCAACTATATATGATAAATTGCACAACTTTGCTCTTGTTTCATTAATTGATTTAATCTAGGGCTTCATTTAGTAACTCATCCTAATAACGGTGTGGCCATTTTTTACTGATGAAAATTCCTTGTAAATATTTGTGATTCAGAAAAACAGTCCTACATGAAACTCATTCATCCATTCATTTAGTTCATCATTTATTCAAAAACATCTTTTTGAGCATCAGCTGTGTGCTAGGCAATGTTCTAAACATTGTGGTATAAAAATGAAGTTTGTGAGATCATGGAGCTTACATTCTAGTGAAGGGGACAGAAAATGAACAGAAATAAATAAGACAATTTTGACTAATGGTAAATGCAATGAAGAAAATGACACAGGGTAATTCAATGGAGGAGTGAGCGAAAGGGGCTACTTTAGGTTGAATGGTCCTCTCTGAGAGTGCAGTGATGAGCTTGACCAGATAATTAGAAATCAAACATGTGACTGAGAATTGCAAATGCAAAGGCCCTAAAGTAGGAGAAATTTGGGGTTAAAATAGAACAGAATGATGTCATATACATAAGCAGGATCAGGTTAAAATGTTCCTTTTGATTTTCATGTTTCCTGAATTTTGGTGACCAGCAAGGGTGTGGTATGTATGTTTGGTTCAGAAAATACTAATATGTAGTTTTAAAACTAAGGAATCCTACAAAAGAATCATGAGGAATTCACTTCAGGAGGATGTATAGATATTATGCAAAATGTAAAAATTTATCATAGATGTGAACTGGACTCTCTTTGCCCCAGTGATCACTCTTGTATCCAATTAAGCCACCTGACTGCTTTTGTCATTGTGTAACCAATGTAACACATTGAAAGCAGCAGAAGAAACATTCCCAAATTACTCCACATTTTGACTTGAAATTAGTGCTTATTTTAAACTGAAGCTTAATGCTAGAAAAAGCTTACTTTACCTCTCTCACACAAAATTAAGGGAGACTGTTTACAAAGATAAAAGAAAGTGGAGAACTTGCTTTATCCAGGGAAAGCAGTTATCATAAAGATCCAATCTAGGTAATTTACATCAAAAGCCCAATTGCTCAAATTATATGTTAAATTGTGAATTCTTCACGTGTCTTTGCAGATGCAACAAGCAATCTATAGTTATTTACAATGGAAATCTTCTATATTTGTTTCTTCATATTTTCAAACAGTTCGGGGATTCTAAAATGTTTGATATAAATATAAACGTATTTGTACATATTTTTTTTCAAATAACAGAATGTTTAGAGATATCTAAATAACAAGCTACATTTTTATATTTGATTTTCACATGTGATAGCCTCTACTTATAATTTCAGTCTTTTTTTAAATTAAAGTTTATTTGGGTGTCTTAATGACATAAAATAATGGCATAATGACTGAGAAGTTAGTATCCAATACAAACTACTTGTATTCCCATAATAGAAAGAAGCTGTTGTTAGCATTATAAAATAACAGTGAATGACTACTGAGTTTACATAATGTTTTGAAACTTTAGGAACGTTTTTAAACCTCCTTGGATGAAATTTATTTCATATTAATGATTTGGGTTTTCTTTTCTTCCATTGGATCTACAAGTCATCAAATGACTTAATAATTTTCTTTTTACTTTTAGGCATATTTGAGCATATTGAAAATTTAAAAGTAGAGAGAATAGTAAAATGAACCTCTTCCGCCATTTCCACAATAAACAATGTGTGGCAAAACTTGTTCATGCATATCTACACACACATATCTCTCCCATCCTCCAATGGGTTCCTTTGAAATAAATTCCAGAGATTATACAATTGCATCTATAAATTTAACATTTTTCTTAAATCACTGAAAGATACGACTCAAGTTGTAGGAATTTTTTTTCCCCCCTGAATCCCTTTTAGCTTTTCTCCCTTAGTAAATTAGACTCACAAGTCCATTCTCCTTTCCCTTAAATGTTAGTCTAAAATTTCTTTCAGGCCATCCTGGTCCTTTAGCCCTTTAAGAGTAAAAGTATTTCTCAGTCATAAGGCACAGTCAACCCCAGTTATTAGTGCCCCAACAAGATGAGAGAACAGAGAGAGTGAGAGATGGCCCAATGGTCTTTTCCATAAGTCACCAGAATTTGCCCTTCATGTAGTTTAGATTTACAATCTCTGTATTTCCCCAAAACTCCACTCTACTAATCCAATACTTTGAAACTTGAACTATAAGAGGAGAAGGGGACGTCAACCTCTCTGCCAGTAGTTATTGAGTGATGGGAAAATTATTGTTGTACTTCTCAATATTTTCATTTCCCTGGGATCATTTTTAATTTACTGCATTATATTTCTTTGATTCAAATTAAGAGCAACTTTCTTGAAGAAATTTCAGTTGGAAAGAGGAGAATTGGGATATGGTGGGAGAGAAAAGAGACGAGTGAAGAGTCAACCCCACATTACCTTACCAATGATCACACATGAGCACATCTGAATGTTTAACTACCATTGAAAATGTAAATGAAGAAACTCGTATTGTGACATACAGATGTCACCATCAGAGTCTTATTTATCATTAATAAGGAGTATTTAACCAAAAACGTATTTACGGAAATAATACTCTCTGTGTTAGATGCAAGTACATCTATATAAAATCAATTGTTCTCTTTTAAATCTTCTTTCTCCATGGGCTATAAAACGTGTCCACTCAAATGAGACATAATCCTCTCCACGTAGTTTATATTAACCTTCAGTGCCCCTTTTAGGTACAATCCTGAGTCTACCTGTTCCTTTCCTTTCCTTTCCTTTCCTTTCCTTTCCTTTCCTTTCCTTTCCTTTCCTTTCCTTTCCTTTCCTTTCCTTTCCTTTCCTTTCCTTTCCTTTCCTTTCCTTTCCTTTCCTTTCCTTTCCTTTCCTTTCCTTTCCTTTCCTTTCCTTTCCTTTCCTTTCCTTTCCTTTCCTTTCCTTTCCTTTCCTTTCCTTTCCTTTCCTTTCCTTTCCTTTCCTTTCCTTTCCTTTCCTTTCCTTTCCTTTCCTTCCTTTTTCTCTTTTCTTTTGTTCCAGATTAGCTCTTTGACATAAGTCAAATCCATTTGATGTTTGTTCCACCACATAAATAATGTATAAGCACCATTCTTGAATCTGTCATCTGCCGTTATACAGCAGTTTATAAGCATTCATACAGAGTTTATTTCATTTTAGAATCTCAATTGGGCCTATCAGGAAGGCAGAGGAGTTAGTCTTTTCTCATAAACAATGTGATATCTTTATTTATAAAAAAGGAAAAAGTTTCAAGAAGCATATTAGGATAATGGAAAGGTATGCCTTCAAGAACTTGGAAACATTAAAAAAAAAAAAAGTCACCCTAAAAAAAAATCACCGTATAATAGATAAGAGAGAAATGCAGTCATTTAAGAGTCAGTTTCTGGGTGTGTCTTAGCAGGCTCTGACAGAAAGAATAAGAACTGCCTCACTCAGGGGGCAGTTGGTCATCCTGAGATGAGGGGATAAGCATGGTGTATGCCCACCCTGCACTGACCAAGGAGACAGTGCTTCTCAGGACCATCTGGAGCAGACATGGCACCCCTAACCGTGAGGAGCAAACTAAGCCTTGCAGAGCTTATGGGATTTACCTCAGACATGCTGCTGTCTATGACCAGAGCATAACTACGAATCCAAGTCTGAGTCCTTTTATCCCGTGTCTCTTAATCTAAATAGTTGTTTTCAACTTGTGTTCCCCAAATCTGCAGCCTGAACATCACCTGGGAACCAGTCAGAAAAGCAGATGTTTGACCCCTATCCCAGATCTACTGAATCAGAAACTCAGAGCAGGGTCCAGCAATGTGTGTTTTAACAAGCCCTCCAAGTGATTCTGATACATATCATATTTGAAAGCCACTGTTCTAGGACCAGAGCACAATGTCTTACAAATGTAGATATTCGAGACACGATTATTAAATAATTTTCCAGGTGATGCTGCACTTTTTCTCATAATCGCTAAGATGTTGACATAGGGATAAAAACTGAAGTATGTCTTATATATCCTTTCTGGGTTTGATGGAGTATCGAGAGAAAACCTAAAACACTTTCATCTTGTAGATTCCTCCAGCATTATACATTGTATTTTAATTAAAATCCCACTGATAATTAATCAAAGCACAATGCTTCTGTTGAGGGGATGAAATTTCCCTGTTGATAAATTGGCATGTAGGTAATCCACTGGTGATAATTAAAAGTTAACTATAGTAAGGAAAACAGTGATGAGAATTGTTAATACTCTGATATTAAGGCATTGTACTGGATTTAAATGTTGCTCCAAAACACTTTTTCTAATTAAATTGAGATGTGCTTAACAATTCTTAAAGCCACTTTTTTCAAAATGGAATTATGAACAGTGTTACATCTGCATAGATTTTTATTGTTTCCCATGAATTTATTTCTATGAACCTCTAAACAACCTCAGTAGTCAGCTCAAGGAGACGAAATGACTCTCCCAAAGCCACAAAGCTGATAGGTGGAAGAGCTTTTATAAACCAACATACACATGAATAATTTAGAGTTTCCCTCCAAAATGCAATCATACAGATTCTATGGATGCTTTAAACAAAAAAAGGGACCCAACAGTTTTTGAAGTTTAACAGTTGCCCAGGGACCTGGCTTTTCCGAGCCAGTTGCTATAATTGTGCACGCCAATCACTGGTGTCTTTGTTCTAAAACAATTAAAAACTCCACTGTTCTGCAAGAAATATGAGATTCATTTTCAAATTTTGCAAATTGGTTTCTATTTGCACTTTCTTTTGTGGGATTCCAAAGTCAGAGCTGCCTGGGTGGCAGCTAGTCTTTTATTTATAGTCACTTGAACTGACACGAATTTGAGACACTTAAATATAGACTTAGTGAGACTAAGCAGACACAATTATTAACTTTTCTATAATAAACTAAGTTATGATTGACCACTGCAAATTTACCTCTTAATCAAATTTCTGTTCCACGTTGCAGACAGAAAATGTCTTCCCACCAAATATTAATACTTTACTTTCACTGGTATATTCCCCTATCATTTTCCATGATATGAGTGTTTTGAAAAAAAATCATTGCTGAGTTAGTTCTTAAGTGTTTTAAAATTTCTTGGATCATATTTCAGAAAACCAATATTATGATATACAGTTATGAGTTTGCAATTGAATGTTCCAGACCGCTGCTTTAGAAGCCTGTAACCACGGCACAATCACTATAAAATAACACATAGTCATACGCGAGCTCATGAGGTTTTCTTTATTTCTTATTCTACTTTTGTTTCAATAATATTCCTCATTTTAATGAGCCTTTCAGCTTGTTGGAAGCCATCAGAAAAAAAAGGAATTAGGTTGGTGCAAAAGTAATTGCGGTTTAAAACAATTGCAAAAACGACAGTTACTTTTGCACCAACCTAATATTTCTGTGTGTGTGTGTGTGTGTGCGTGTGTTCCAATGACATTTGGTTTTGAGTTTTTTTCCAATAACTATCCAAAATAGCTCCAAAGTTTCCAAAAATACCGCTTGGATTTGAATACATGTAAAGCCATATATATATTATTTTACATATTACAAAAGACCTGCATTGACATGGTCAGCCTTCAACTTTCAGAAGCAAAAGACCACTACTCCTTGATTTTGATAAACATGACATGCATTTCTTTTTTAATGATAGCCTTCTGAGATTAATGTTAGAATTAGTTGGCATTCCCTACCACACACATCAACTGACAGCACAGATATTTGTCAAGGAGCATTCAGAGCACCTGGAAGAAGGCAAACTTGGATTCTAAAAATAGTGACAGGTGATTCACCAAGAGTCATGAAAATACAATATAGAGTAGTGAGAGGCTGAAGGTATTATGAACACTGCTGTTTTAATTTATAGATGGCTGAACTGAGGCCCATTAAAGTAGATAACTTGCTCAAGGTCACAGATGGCTCTTTAAAATTTCTTGGGTCAGATTTCAAAGAAAAAAATCAATGCTTCTGTGACTTTGGAAAAGTGATCTAGTTTAATATCATTATATAGTTTAGTATTATAGGAAAGACTCAAATCTAGAATTCTGAATGCTGAGGAAAAAAAATGGGGTTCAAATGTATTCATTATTTACCATATGCCATGAATTGTGTTCTACTATTATGTTCTCAGTTTTGTCCTTTCAATTAATTTTCATTTATTAATAAAAAATAATAACAATAGGCATGACTTTTTACTGAGTAGCTATTATACACCACACATTCTATATACGTTATTTTAAAATTTTCGCAAATAACATATTTGATAGTAAAATACAGCCAAGCATGAGCTATATCAAGGTAAAGAACTCACAAAGAAAAATGTCATAGTATGAAAAGATACAATTAAATCAGTATAATTTAATTGTATACAAGTATAGAACTACATACAAGTATAGAACTAATGCCAATCTGATCATCAACAAGACAAATAGTAACAAATGTTGGAGAGGCTGTGGAGAAAAAGGAACCCTCATACACTGTTGGTGGGAATGCAGACTGGTGCAGCCGTTATGGAAGGCGGTGTGGAGGTTCCTCAAAAAATTACGAATAGAACTAATGCCAATCACTGGGTGAATTACAGTTATAGGACAGAATATAAATGCCATACACTTTGACCCTTTAAAAATAGTAATATGATTAATAGAAAGCATTAGAAAGATGGGGAAATACATGGAAGTGAAAGTGAGCTTATTGCTTCATCTTTCATATTATATTTCAGAGAAAACAGAATCAGTCGAGCACTTCATATTTCATATTTGACAGGCAATAGATCTCAATTAATATTGATAAATCAAGAAATAGATGTGTATCTGTATTATTTAAACTCATCTTTGTTATTCAAAGCTATGCATACTATTCAAAGCAGGAAGAATACCAGGTGATGGATATTGTGGACTGACTTGCTCAGCATTGTTATATTTGTAAATGCCTATCTCTATTGCAGGGAACAGACAGCTAAAATTTACACTTCCCAGACTTCCATGTGCTAGGGTTCCAGATATATTTTAGTATCTGCCAGACATATGCATTCCCTGAGATTTGAACACGGAAGTGAGAAAGAGAGACGTGGAGTACAAAGCATTCACTTTCTGACAGAGATCACAGTGGAAGCAATGTGGCCTAGGAAGAAGCACTAGCCACAATGGAAATGGCAGTTTCCCTGATTGTGACAAACTGAGTGTCATGGTCACGTCTTTCTGTTTTAATAGTTTCCTACAGATATTACCTCAGGTTTTTCAACCGCAATCACGGCTGAGCAGTGCAGTCCTAGGAACACTGACCAAAGCCTGCTCTTCTAACCTTTCCAACAATTTCACAAACAATTGAAATATGGCGTAGTAAATCCTCTTCTGCTTAAACTATCTCGAGTGGTTTCTGCTGTCTGCAATGAGATCCTAGCACATAGTCTCTCTCATTTCTCTTACATACCTCTCATTTCTCTCTCTCTCTCTCTCTCTCTCTCTCTCTCTCACACACACACACACACACACACACACATCATGTAGAGCAAAAGATATATGAATAAAAATATAAAATGATGGTATTAAGATTGAGCACAATAATTATAACAATATAGGCAAATGGGATGAATCCACCTTGCAGTACATTAAAGATACAGAAAGAGATGCAATCGTAACAAGGTGGGTCTAAAACAATAGGTAGAGGCACAATGTGAGAGATGGAAATGAAGCGCTAACAGTTGATAACAGAGACATCAAATTTAATTGCAAAACATAAATAAATTAGACAAATATGTCACTTCCAAATGATAAAACTGAAATACCACAATGAATCTTTAAGCATCAGGTGATGTTGAACCAAAGTACAAGTACTAAAAATTACTCTAAGTACAAGAAGAAAGTCAGAAACAAAATAGGAATTGGAAACTTAATTTTGCCTCTCTAGACAGGGGTGGGCAAACTTTTTCTGTAAATGGCCAAATAGTAAATATTTTAGGCTTTGCAGGCCATACAATTTCTGGAGCAAATAAATATGCAACTCTGCCAGAGACAGTCTATAAATCAGCAGGTGTGGCTGGGTTTGGGTTCCAACAATTCTTTGTTTACGAAAACAGGCTGCAGGTGAGTTTGCCCACTGAATGTGATTTGCCAACTCCTCCAGATCATAATTGATCAACTAAATAAGCATATAGATCTGAAAAATATAAGATTGATCTATTTGTTATAAATGGACCACAATTCCACATAAACAGAAAATACACTTTCAAGTTTTGTGGAATCTTTAAAAAAAAAATTGACAATGTGATAGCCGTTGGTACCATTTCCCAAGTACTTGTGTTTGGCACCAAGAAATTCACACTCATATAATCTCATGAAGTAGGTACAATTATTTTTATGCCCATTTTACAGGTAAAAAGCCCTATGGTAGGTTTAAAAATAATGTTTCTACTTCTCTCCCACTACCCCTTTGCTTGCTCCGTAATATTCCACTAAATAAGTTTTGAATATGTTGGTTTCCTGTCTCTTTCTTTACTTTTATCCTTAGTGTTCATTCTGCCTACAGTGCCTTCTCCTGGCATTTGTAGCATCAAATTTCACCCCTTACATAACAATACTATGAAACTTTCCCGTTTTCTTTTCAAACCTGTGTCCTCCTCCTACACACTCAGAGGGCTTTGTTCTTTTCTGGTTGGAGTTACATTATCCTCTACACTGTTAATTATGCTTATATTACCTTTAATATACGTATTATGTGTGTTCTTTTGCCTCCATTTTTTGGGAAACCATTAGATACGTGAACTTATTCTAGTTATTCTAATTTTTAAATAATTCTTGTTATAACAGAAATAACATGTGTAAAGTAAACATTTGTATATGAATTGAATTTACCAGGTTACGTTTCCTTTTCATTATGAGTTAAGTATAGTTAAGTATACTTAAGTATATCAGTTAAGTATATAGTTAAGTATATCAACCTTCATTTTATCAGATGATTATTATCAGGGGCATTAGAGCTCACTCAAAAATGGGTAAAACTGATTTATCCATCAATTTATATATATATATATATATATATATATATATATATATACACACACATACATATATATGTATATATACACACACATATATATGAATATGATGTGATTATTATACATAACATATTTTATATGCATGTTTGTGTGCATTATATACATATATAATTATTATTAAGACTAAGGATAATATGGATAAGGACAGTTATGTCTCAGAATAGTTTTTCCTCCAGAAATGTTTGAATCTTCTATTATAATGTCACGATGTGACAGTGTAGAGATTGTATATGCAATTTTTCACATTGGGAAGGGGGAATATGGTAGAAGAGGGACGCATAGAAGAGAGACATGAGAGCTACCTGATTCAGTTGAGTTAAGTAGTACAGGAAAGGGATATTCTTAGGTTGGGTTCCCTCTTGGGACAGAAATTCCTCTGGAAAGTTTTCCCATCAGAGAATCAAGTGGCAAACCCAGAACCATCGTGATCACACTAATGAGTTAGTGCTGCTATAGCATTAACAAACTGTAACTAATTCTCCACATAGTTTCTCTGTGAGGCAGCCATTCCAACAGATGTGAAAAGCTCTCTGTGCCCATTTCTAGCAGTCATGTGTAATCACAATACAATGTGTAACAGATATGCCCACAGAATTTAATTTGAGGAAAGAGTGAAGATTCATGGAATTGAGTAGAATAGCTTATGACCAACTGAGAGATTTTTGCACAGCTATCCAAAGTTTCTTCAAGAGAAGCCTCCATCACTGTATTTTTTGTAGACTCATAGGTAAATATAGTTCTGTGATGAAAAAAATTAAAATGTTTGCTTATTATTTTATTGTTGGTAGTGGCAGCTAGTGATGCCTGGCTTACATGCTGTCCATGAAGCCGCTCTCAGAATATTTTCTTTTACCATCTCCCACTTGTACTAAACAGTAAGAAATCTTGTAAGGAAGCACACATTTAAAATGAAAAATGAGAACTAGAGAGACAACTCCCTATTCCCTATTCTACTGGAAAATGCAAATCATTCATACAGGCTTTCAAGAATCTCCGTGTTGGAAATGAGCTCTAATGAGCATGTCAGAAAAGGTTTACTTAAAATGAAGGGGGTTTGGTGAGTTGTTCCTTCTATCTCTTTTCCCCTCAAGGCAGAGGACAGCACTTGACAAACACTAGCTAATTAATCTTTATACCACCTCCATGACACAGGTATGATGAAAGAAACCAACATCTTTCCCGACATTACAGAGAAAGGTGGAACCCAAGCATTTCATTTCCATGAGGAAAACTGTTTTGACCACACTCTGGCTCTAGAGCAGAGTTGTCCAAACTTTTTTCAACGTTTTTTACCAAGGGCCATATGCGGTAAAATACACAGCCGGGCCGCTCATTCAAGGTGAAGTATGTATTGCCTAACCTGGTTTATTTAAGTAAACTAAATATATTTTTGGAATTTGCTGCGGGCCAATTAAAAATGGATCGCGGGCCACAGTTGACCCGCAGGCCGCAGTTTGGACACCCCTGCTCTAGAGGGAACTGGGAGCCCCTGGAACTATAAAAACAAGAACACATTGCATTTTCCTCTAGAGAGTAATATTCTTGAGTTAGAGACAGAGGTGGCCTTTACTCTTGGTCTTACAGCACACTGACTAGAAAATGCCATACAGGCAGTTTTAGAGAGATTTGCTAAAAAATATTTTAGGAGCATCCGCTAAGCAGTTGTGAGTAGAAATCTATGGATCCATCGGGAAGAAGGACATAATTCTTCACTGTGTTCCTCATTTACAGCATGGCGAATGATGAAACAGGGATGGCTTGGGGGGTCATCCCAGGATGACCAGTAGGTCATACCTCACATGCTAACTCAGAGTAGTAGACACTTGCTGCTCTGAAAGACTGACAAGGACTTTGGGGCCACAACCAGCCTCAACAGGAACAGCAGTGCTGTCATTGGAAAAGGAGAGAGGAGTCAACACACCAAGCTGCCCTTGATTTTCTCAACCATTTGTGTTAAAGACAGATGAAGGAGTTTGCCCCAAGTCACATAGCTGGTAAAATCTGGGTCTTCTGGTTCCTAGTCTAGCATTCTTCCAAATCATCTACTTCAAAGTAAGATATCGCTATGTAAAAACATGACCTAGCTATGTTTACAAACAAAATACATCAATTGTGCTTCCATAGAACAGAATTTAATAGTGCACAAGGAAAGATCTGTTCTATTTTACCATCTAGAATGACAGGAACTGGATAATAAGGATACTAAATACAAATAACATTATTACCACTCAGACTAGCAGAGCAACTAATAACGGCATTGATGACTAACAACAGTGAGCAACATTTACTGGGCATGGGTTTGCCTTGCAGAATTCTAAGTATTATATATATATCATCACAATAAATACGGTGAATAAATAAGATACATAATGTGTTAAATGATAATAGGTGCTGAGCAGAAAAGTCAGGCAAAGATGGGGCAGAGTGTGTGTGTGTCTGTGTGTGTGTGTGTGTGTGTGTGTGTGTGTCTGTGTGTGTGTGTGTGTGTGTGTGTGTGTGTGTGTGTGTGTGTGTGTGTCTGTGTGTGTGTGTGTCTGTGTGTGTGTGTGTGTCTGTGTGTGTGTGTGTGTGTGTCTGTGTGTGTGTGTGTGTGTCTGTGTGTGTGTGTGTGTGTGTGTGTGTGTGTGTGTGTGTGTGTGTGTCTGTGTGTGTGTGTGTATGTGTGTGTGTATGTGTGTGTGTTGAACGTTTTCCACTTAGAAAGGGTGGCCTGAGCAGGCCTGTATTTATTATTTTGAAATGAGCAACTTTTGAAAGACTATTAGAAGATATTAACACTAAAAGGATGATTAAGTCTTACTCGTGTGCCTATTCTCAAGGAGATCACAGTCAATATGGAAATCCAGAGACACAACAACACCACAGTCATAATCATAATGTGATATAGAAAGTGCTAGAAGGAGCGTTTATAAAGTGTGGCTGGGAGCAGACAAGACAGAGCATTTTACTGTGGGAGTGAGGATGAGAGAGAATGTTGGAGGAAGGTTTTGAAATAACAGACTTTATCTCAAAACAGATATACACAAGGAAGCAGAAAAATCATTTCACACAGAGATAATAGCCTGTGGGTTTTCGGTAAACAGCACGAAGGGCAACGTGACAAAACAGTGGGTGATCTGATAGAGGAGGAGAATGTAGGAGAGATGAGGCAGGAAAGGTAGTCTGAAGCCAAATCAGGACTCACAATAATATCTAGGACTTTCTGAATACTTGCTGGTATTTACTTCGCAGTGTAAGTATCAACTCATTTAACTTTCTCAATATTCATATGAGGTTAGCATTATTACTGTCCTTTTTTTTACATATGAGGAAACTGAGATGCAGGGAATGAAGTAACTTGCTATGGTCACTCGTTCAGGAAGGGGCAGGGCCTGGATTCATACTAAGGCTGGTACCAACGCCCTAAGCATCACATTCCATGGTGAATTCCCATATGATCTCTGCCATCATTCAGCCTCAAAGTAAGTGCAGTTTGATGGGAAAACCATGGACGAGAGGCTAAGATCCTAGCTCACAGCATCAGCTTTCCCATAACGTATAAGAAGCTCTGTGGTACTCAGTTTCATGGCCTATAAAGTAGAAGGATGCTAAGGCTCTCTCCATTCTAGGCTATGTGACCCCTGTATCAAAAATTCCACTTGTTTTGGCTTCAGGATAAAGAAATGCCTTTCTTTCATACTTGTATTATTATGGCAAGACCTCTAAGTGGTCAAATGATGAGAATCTGCCCCATGGTTCTCTGTGAGTTTCCAGTTCTGGCAGTCGGTGCCTTAGTCTTCAGTCTCCTCAGGTCATCACAGCTCAGCTGACCCTAGTGCAGCACTGTCCTCTGCTGGACACAGCCTCAAAGCCTTACTCTAGCCTCAGGCAGGGATCCCTGCTATGCCTCACCCCATTGCAGAGCAAAAAGCAGTCTGTGGCTCTTTAAGACATTTTACTAAAGCTTTGGAGATAAGGAGATTACAACATGGAGAGAAGCCCTCACTGGATAACAGAGCCCAGACCCAGGCCTGAGGGGCCTCTGGACGTTCAATCCAAATCAGAAACATCTGACCTGTGCCACAGAGGCACCAACTTCCTCCCACCTTGGTTCCTGGGATATGTTTTCTTTAGAGCTCAAATATGTAATTTTTTTAATTTTTTAATTTTACTAATATAATGTTTTTGGAGGGAAGCTTCAGTTCAGCCTGCCATGTTTTAACAATCTGAATATAGTTTTCAGTTCAACACTCGAAGTGCTGTTTGTTTATTATGGTTCTGGGTTGCCAGATTCATCTTTATTTCATTTCAAATTCTACTGCATTAAATGCCAATTCCTTCCACATGGACAAAGTTACTCAAAAATCTATTGAAATGCTTTTAAACTATACTCAGCAATATTGTTCTTTCTTTTGACCCCTTAGTTTTGAAAGCATTCTTGGTTTAAGACCATCAGGAAAAAATAACAAGAGAAACTTAAGTGGTCTCTCTAAGTCACCTGCCATGGTGACTCCAGCTCTTCTGTCCTCGCAGCACGCTGCAAATTCATCACTGTGTCTCAGTGACATCTGGACTTTTCTGCACGATGTCCAGGGAGCTGGGTTGCGGCCCTGTCTTACTGGACCTTGACTGAATCCATCTGGTCAACATAAACGGGTCAGACAACGACTGTGAACTTGGAATGTGTTTTCTGTGTTGCTGCTTTGGACTTGGCTGGAAATAAATAATTCATGGTTTAAAAAAAGAATGAGCATGTAAGTGAAACAGGAGTATTCTTTGACCTTGGTCTGAGAGCAGAAGTTTGTGAAAATGTTGGCAGAGTTTTAGCAGAGGAAGAGTGAGAGAAAGAAAACAATTTTGATGCTAGCTTGTTGAATCTTTCTCTGATTCATAACAAGGAAAACCATCTGCTGTGTTGTGCTCTCAGCCGTTTGTCAGTGTTCAGAAGCCTCAAGCATCTGAGCTGTGTGCAAGGCTGAGGGCAAGCAAACACTCAAAGCTAATATTTAATAAGAAGCTGCGTTCAGCAAATTCTCATTGTACGCCTTTTGTGTTCTAGACCTGGTATGACTTGCTAAGAAAACTATGGTAAGACAAAGAGCCATGGTTTCTGCCTTCATGGGATTTGAGTCCAGTGTGACAAACAAGATATATACAAAATGACCATACACAGATGTGTAACTTGCCTAGGAGTTAATTCACACACTCTTGGTCCCTATCAGAGAAAAGCATAATCCCATGTTCAGACCCAAAGAAGATTCTACAATTCTCAGGAGAGAATTTTTCAATATTAAATTCTGAGTATACAAATACAAATGAACAAAAAGAGAAAGCGTGAGTGGCACAGACAGAGTTCTATTAAGTGGACTGGCTTTTAAAGCACGTGTGCCAAAAAGGAAAAGAGAACAAATACACAGGAGTATTATGATACTCTGAGCTCAGTCTAAGGAATATTACAACCCAGAATGAACTAAGATTGGAAAAGAATAGCAGAGAACTAAAAAGGCTTTATTTTAACTATGTTTTGGGCAAGAAGAATAAAAAAAAAATAGCCTCAGTATTTGGAACAGATGGTCTAATGCTAACAGATGAAAAAGAAAAGACAAAAAAATTCTACTTTTCTGTACCTAAGAGAAAAATCTTCAAACTGGAAATGATAAACCAAATAAAATGGAGTGGGGAACAGAACAGTTAGATGACAAGACTATCCACATATTTTTGATAAATTATTATCAATAGGTCAATTACATTTTAAACTTTATCTACTAGCAATATTAAAGTAATCATGCCCAGTATAAGACTATGAGCAAGTATTACACCTATTTTGAAAAAGAGGAAAGGAAATTTAAGGAAAAATAGCTCGTTTCAACATTAGGCAAAAGTCTGGAATAGTGATCCAGACTTTTGCCTAATATACTCAAGTGCCCTATATATTATCAGTGATCAACCAGATGAACTGTGGGCACTAAGAAAAGAATATATATTGCTAATTAAGGGTATTTATAGTGGTTTAGGAGGAACCAGTTATGTTAAAAAAAAAACCCATGTTATTTTTTTCACATAGTTATGACACTGGTAAATCAGAGAAAGAGATTAGCAATCTCCTTATTAAATATAGGAAGTAAGGAAAAATGGAAAGAAAAAGGAAGAAGAGAAGAAGGAAAGGACAGAAAAAGGCAGGGAAGAAAAAAAGATGTTATTTGTGGATCGAGAAGACAAAACTAAAACTCATTAGAAGTTACCTTGAGGGGCACTTCAGATAAGTAAAGAACAGGAAGTAACATTTAAGTTTTGACTCCTTAATAGGTGTTACATCGGGCAATTATATAACTTATTTTAATCAGCCTCAACAATCTTATGAAGTAGGCATTACCTTGCATGCAATTCTGATTCAAGCTCCAGTTTGAAAACAGTCAGCTTATGCTGCAGTAGACAGGTCCTGATGCCAGCATAATGCCACGGAGGAGGTAACCACCCCAGAGCCCGTGTCAGACTCCATGCAGCAGAGTGTGTGCAGTGCAAGGAGGACCTGCCACCAAGCACATGCCCAGCCTTCTATCCACGTGGGGTAGCCTCAGATCTAGTGCCAGGTCACAGGGATGGAGAGCCAGAAAGGGGCAGTGTCCTGCACGGGGGACATAGTGGGCATTGCTTCCCTTTTCTGCATCATTAGCAGTTCCAAAGGGGAAAGCAAATGGGCAGGTTGGGAGAGTCATGTGGTGGAAAGAGAAATGATGTGTAACTGTCAACTCACAGCTATGATGAAAGTAGTTGACAGGGTGGATAGCTGCCTCAGGACCAATTCCTGAGTCCCAGAAGAACCCTACTGGACACAGAACTGTCTTGGGGGAAGGCCAGAGTTTCACCATTTACTCTGGCTAAGGATGAAAGAGCAAAAGTTATTTACCTAAGGAAATCACTTTCTTACTCAAGTGCCCTATATATTTTAGCTGAAGCATCTGCATCCTTCTTTCCATTCTTCCATTACTATTTCTCTTTCCTTTTCATCCTTCCATTTGTTTCATTGCTCTTTTTCCTTCCTTTTCCCATCCTTCTCTCCTGATATTATGAAATTGAGTGACCCGGAAGCATTTGAGACCTTGCTCCCTGGCCTATGTCATCAGTGTGGCTCAAATAAGCTCTTATAAAAATTCTCTAAAAAAAAAAAAAAAGAGAGAATTACAGGTAATGTTTGGTACTAAATGATTCCATTTGGTATTGCTAGGATATGGTCCCCAAACGTTTCTTTGAGTGGTCTCAGGTGGCCTCACAATAGCATGACCAGCAAGTATCAGTGATGCTTAGAAATCTGATCTGACAGTTCTGCTTATAAATCTGATTTGCCACAGAGGTGAGATTCTTTCCTCCATGCCAACAAAATAATTTATTGTCTCTTCTACCACATCTTTGGTTGTTTTCAAGGATAGAAAAGGGAGGGAACACCACGAGTTGAAAGGGAAATTTACTTTGATGTTTAAAGGATGGGGAGAACCTCATGTTAACACTGAAACTGCAAGGATCATTTCCTGCAGGTTTAATAGAAACAGGTAAAATCTGCTTTTTAGTTTGTTTGTTTATTTGTTTGTTTGTTTGGTTTTTACTGTGGTAAGAACATTTCAAGTGCTTTATTTGATATGCCTTCTACCCTAACACTAATTGCACAGCCTATTGCAATGGTCCAGAAGAAGCCTACAGGTGCTCTTAAGGTAGCGCTATTTGACCCTACATGTCATGTGGTTATCCCCTGATTCACGCCCCCATTAGACTTTTCTAGGAAATGAGCCCAGTCTTGCTTATCTTTGAATTTTTAGCCCAGTTCCTGGCAAATAGTAAATGATTAATGAATATTTGAACTTATTTAGACTTACAGGTAGTTTTTTTATAAATTCAACAAAAAATTTATGAATGATTAGAGTCAGATTATTTGATTTTGTCCGCATTTTGTACCATTTAGACAGGTTGACATGCACCCTACTCAACCAATGATGCTAATTTTCACTTCCTGACTTTCCCGCATACTGTTAGCCCTATAGAAGAGATTGTTGAAGGCATTTCATAATTAAAATAAGTAAATAAATTACCTATAAAGTAATTTTGCAATGAAGAATAGCATTATATATGTACTTAAATTTAAGGTAATTTTTTTCTTTTGTCATTTGAATTTGTTACAACAAAATCAGTACGATCATAGTAAGGAGGTAAATTTTCACTTTGCTTATATTTTATTAAAATTTAACCCCTATGGCAAAAATAACATGGTGTATTGTTTATTTTTTTTTTTGTATTATGAATGACCTCAAAACACAGTAGATTAAAATAATAAACACTTGTTTGCTCACACAGTTTCTGAAAGTGAGGAATCTAGGAGTGGCTTAGATGAGTGTTTCTGGCCTTGGGTCGCACATGACTTTATAATCAAAACTGAAACCAGCTGAAGGTTCGGCTGCTTCTCCAGACTGTTCTCTCACTGTGGCTGGAGGCCTCTTTTCCCTGCTGGCTATTTGCAGGGGGCCTCAGTTCCCTACCCAGTATATTTCCCCATAGGGCAGCTTGCCAACTGACTGCCCCCAAAATAAGTGATCCAAGAGAAAAAGCTACAGTGCATTTTATAATCTGGTTTTGAAAACCACAGTATTATTTCTGCCACATTTTATTCACTAGATGTAAGTCTATGTACATCCCACTCAAGGTAGGATAATTAGGTCCCACATATTGAAAGGAGGAGTATCTAAGAATTTGTGGACATATTTTAAATCCACAACTTTGGTTTACAACTTTTGCTGAACAAACACTTCTTTATAAAAGAAACATTCTAACAAATGGAGTTTACCATAATAATTGTTTATAGTCTCAAGGTCGTAAGTTAACTGTTGGCAGAAAGAATAAAACACACACCTCTAAATAATAAAGAACACTCTTTGTTTTTCTTGGTAATCAGTCTTAGCCAGAAACTTTATTATGGCAAGACTCAGAATAGCACTGACTTAACTTACGTAATTGGTATGTAAACAAGTGAAACAGCAAGTAAAATGTTGATGAACAGCTTACATGATATGTTCAAGTGATAGAAAGAGATGAATGGCTGAAGTAAAGAGTTGAAAGAAAAAGAGAAAGAGTAAAGATAAATTGAAATGAAATGAGAGAATTAGAAGTGAGTTAGATGATACAGATTTTGTCAGCTAGGTAAGGACTTTAAATTTTACTTTGCCTGCAAATAAATCTGGAAAATTTGGGTCAAAGGAACAATCAAACCTGATGATTTTTTAAAAAGCTCACTATTGATGCTATGTGGAAAACTAACTGTAATGGTGTAAATGGGGAAACAGAGACAAGATGATTGCAAAAGTTATACTTGGACTAGAGCCTTAGTAGGGGTGTAAGTGATGGTGTAAGTAATTTAAATCTGTTTACATTTTGAAGGTAGAGGCAATAGGATTTGTTGGTGAATTGGACGTCAATTACGAGAGAAAAAGAGTATGTCTTTGACATAGAGACTGGAAGATTGGTGTACCATTTCCTGGTACGGGGAAAACTATGGGCAGATCAGTTTGGGAGAGAAAAGGCAAGAGTTTGTTTAGAGTATGTTACATTTGAGATGCATAACAGAAATATTATTAGGATAGGATGGGTTAAGGTACAGGATCGACAATTCCAAAATATCATTAGAATTATACCACAGATTTATTTCTTACTGTTGCTTCAATTCCAGCAAGAGTCAACAGCAATCCCTACCCACTTCAATCACTCAGAGAGCCAATCTGATGGAGGCTGTTTCTAGATACATATTTCCCCTATTAGATAGTATTACAGCAAATGGACTATGGCTACCATATTCTAGCTCTTTAAGGCTTTTCATGTAAATGACCTACAACAGTTCCTGCTCTCATTTCCATGGGAAAAATATGCATATGGCTAGGTACGAGGGGGAGAAGGGTTGCGAGAAATGGAAGCCTACCATGCAGCAACGATAAGAGAGTGTTTATGAACAAGTCTAACAACTTCAACAATTTATAAATGGAAATGCTAGGTAAGCTGATGGATACTTGAGTCTGGAATCAAGGAGAGAGGTCAGATTGGAAATACATATCTGTGATGAGTCCACATGTAGATAGTACTTAAACCTATGGGAATAGGTGATATCACCAAAGTAGTGAGATACTGGGACTGAGACACATAGTTTCTAGAAGTAGAAAGAGGTATTTGGGTGAGGAGTGAGGTGGGAAGAGAACCAAGAAAAATAGAACTCTCGATTATAAATGCAGATAACTTCCTAGATTTGTTTGAACAAGAAGGTAGACATTTTTGTCTGGTAATGTCTATTTTGTTTGTGAAATAAGAAAAATGTTACCAGCTATGAATTAGAATGGGGAGAACATGGTGGAGATTAGAGAGAGGAGGAAAGATATGCACTATTGATCTATAAGAGTGGAAAAATGAGTATCATGGGAAAATGGGGGAAAACATTTAAGTAAAATTGTGGGTCTACTTGAGGTTAGTCATAATTTTCATTTATAGATCTGTCAGAATAGTTGTGTGATTTTCCTCTCAGCATGGTCAGCTACTCAGGTTCAGGTACAGAGTAGATAAAAGACCATATTTAACTGGGTTGTGTTTGTCAGACCATGGTGAGAGAGAGGGGAAAAAAAAGTTGGGAATATAGATAAAATGTGATTTTAATAACTAAGTATGAGACTTCAATTGAATAATCAGGGAACTGAAAGTACAAGAGGGCTCAGGAACAGTGAAAAGTAGGGTAGGATCAATAGTCTGTAGAAAGGTCCCAAGGGCTTTGAGAAATGACTGAAGTTGGGGCAGTAAAGAAAGAAAACTAAAAGGATGAAAGATATTCGTTAAAGATTAGTACATTCTAGGCAGATCACGAGAGTAGACGTCTCAGAATGACGGACATTTCCAAAAGCTAAATTATCGACCTGTATTTGATCTTTGGAGGAAAGAGTGAAGGATGTGGAAGCCAATGTATTGGAGGAATCATTAGTATGGATGTCAAAATCCCAAAGTCAAATTTGGGTATTGAAGATGTCAATTTTTGGAGAGAGAGGAATATTGACAAGAACACTTCAAGTTTAGTGGGTCTCCTCCTTAGTCACACAGATGATGGCGTCTGGACTGACAGAGGGTCTTTTAAAGGAGAATGGTTAAATGTTTACAAAAAAATCTGAAACCATTTATCCATAAAGATATATGTACTCTTATGTTCACTGCAGCTTTATTCACAGTGGTCAAAACATGGAAACAGCCAGAGATGTTCCATAAATGATTGGATAAAGAAGATGTGGTACATATATATAATGGAATATTACTTGGCCATAAGAAAAGATGAAATAGTGCTATTTGAGACAACATGGATAGACTGTGAGATTACCATGCTAAGCAAAATAAGTCAGAAAAAGTCAAGAATCATATGATTTCACTCATGTGTAGGATATAAAACTGAAAGCAACAAATGAATAAGAAAAACAAACAAACAAAAACTCATAGACATAAACAACAGTTTAGTGGTTACCAGAGGGGGAAGGGAGAGAGAATAGAAGAAGAGGGTAAAGGGGGTAAAATATACGGAGATGGAAGGAGAACTGACTCTGGGTGGTGAACACACAATGCGATATACAGATGGTGCATTATAGAATACACACTTGAAGCGTACATGATTTTACTAACCAATGTCACCCAATAAATTTAGTATTTTATTTAAAAAAAGAGAGAATGGTAATCTACGATGGAAACAAGTATAGAGGGAACACAATTCTATTAATTTTCTCACTTGTTCTGATGAGATGCCTGTGAGACATCCAAATGGAGGTGTCTAGAAGGCATTTAGAGACATAGGACTGGTGGTCAAAGGAGATAATCATAAAGAAGTTATATATTTGAATATTCACAGCATAGAGACAGCTGTTGAAGTTATGAGGATAAACAAAGTCAACGTGGGAAAATATACAAACCTGGGAGAGAAAAGAGTCAAGGGACAAATGCTAAAAGACAAAAACATTTAAATGATATGCAAAGGAAGAAAACAAGAACTATGAAAAAATGATCAGAGATAGGAGAAGTATCAGAAGAGAATGATTTACTAACAGCTAACGTTTGGCCCTTTAATAGATGATTCAAAACTATAAGGCTAAGATGCGTTTGAGAGGATAAGGAAGCCTTTTTAAAAAAAGGGAAAAGGAACTTGTTTTAGGTACTTAGGAGGGACTGAATATTAAGTAGGTAGATAATTTGAAAGTCTCAGCATCTTCACTTTTTTCCTGACTTTTCCTCTGCAAAAGCTACATTATCAACCTATATTAGCCATGTGATGAGGCTGGCCTTGCCACATTGCGTTAGCCATGGCTGGTTCCACGTAGGGTCCAGGTGGATTTCTGTATTGCTGACTAGAAATGCTGCACTGAATTTTATCAGACCATGTAATGCTAGCAAACAGTGATGCCACCATCTGCGCCAGAGGACCGCACTTCAGTGTTACCTTAAGAGTCTTGCTAGACTGAAATGTCAGCATGAACAGATGACAGCGTGCCATACAAATCTACTCCCTGCTATATTTATTTTCAAAGAAAAGAAATTTCATATGTGGTAACATATTTTGAGTTATGAGTTAAAACCTGATAACCTTCAGTTCAGGTGGTATATACTACTGTTTAAACACGAATGTATAACATTCTAAAGAACGCACGAGGATACTATTAGAGGTTAATAGGCAATGCCACCTTGACAGGGGTCTATAAGCATCATCTTTCTCAGGTCTCATATTTTATTTTAAACTTCCACGTATTTCAAGTTTACTAAAACTGTTCTGTTGGAACTCCTATTATAAGGCACTTTCAAGATATGCAGACAGGTATGGTTTTAATTTGCTGTCAACCCTAAAATATCTGGAAAAATCCTGTGAATTAGCCAGCAAATCACCAGACAACTAAACTAGGTCAAGCTAGGATAATAATCATACAAAATGTGCTCTTAAACCTAAAGTAAGTAAGAAAACACAGGCTGTAAATTTGTTATTGCCATATGAACCCCTGATAATTACCTTCCAGATAAAGAATACCATGGGATAACATTCTTAATAAAAGATTAATACTAAACATTAAAGGGTTAATATTAATCAACAGATACCTACGTAAAAACAATTTAAGGAGCTAGAAGCATTACAATCAATACATATGTTTTAAAGTAGTATAGCCCACAGAAAATATTTATATTTTCTACTTGGGGAAAACGATGTTCTTGAGTATTGAAGAAAACAAATTGACTCTCTTTGGCATGTAGAAAATGAACATTTCTTTCCTTTTTTAAAAAAAATCAGTGTATTTACTCAAGAGAATTATTTGACCCTGAATTTTGTTCAATTTCTGAGTAAATTCTCAACACAGAAGCATTTTCCTTACAATTGCACTGATTTTTCAAGACTAAATTTCTTGGAGTCTGCAGATTTTCATCTGCACGGTCGTAAGTCACCCATTTTCCTCAGTAGCTCCAAGAATGTTCTGCTATTTGTAGGATGAAGTTCTACTTACTGAAGACCCTTACCCTGACCTATCACTGGTTTATGGTGCTTGTTTGGTCATATCCACACCATCATAGCTAATCCTCTTTGTCCTTCAAGTAGCTTACAGAGCTTAAGTTTAGCATTTCTCATTTTGCAATGTATTTACCTGCTTTTATGTGTGTTACCCTAACCAGACTGAGATCCCCTGTAGAGAAAAGAGGGGCTTATTCATTTTGTATCCCCAGTGCCAAACAGGGTTCATATCAAGAAAACCTCCATAAATGTCTATATAATAAAAGAATGCATTGATACAAATACAAATTGTATCTGTGTGCGTCAGGGTGTGTCTGTGCGTGCCTGAGTGTGGGTGTGTGTGAGAGAGAAAGGGCGTATATATACATATGCATGCATATACTTAAATACACACACACACACACACACACACACACACACACATACAGATACACTCATAACATACCAATATATGTAAAAATATTTATAGCAGAATATTAAAATATAGAATTTTCTGACTCAGTATTAGCTAAAGCCCTAAGACAATAGCTGGCAACTTCCTATGCTAAACCACCTTAACAGAACATTCCAAAACAGTAGTCAAATTACAATTTTCTGACCATAGCCCCTTATAGCCACATGAAGGCTATTTAGGTACTAAAGCAGAAACATAGAGAAAGATGGAAATTAAGGAGAGGTTTTCTTTGGAGAGATTTGTAAGAGTTTTGCATCACAGCCCATGGAAAGACCGAGAGGGACATTTCTCTCATCTCACACATAGTGAGGAGACCTTCAAGGAAGTCACCTATAGATGGGGGATGCAGGGCCTGGATTTTGAAGATACAGTTGAGGGATGTCTGACTTGTGGGTGAGATGCTAGCTGAAGACATATGTGGCACCAGAGCAGAGGACTCCATCTAGGGAATAATTGTGTCTCCACAATGGCAGGTCCAAGGTGTGTGTTCCAGATGTATAACCTGTAGGAGGGATGTCAGCTATTGGAGGGATATCAGCCGACATCTCTCCTTACAGGTTTTTTTAAGTAACACTCTCCATGAAGCCTTCCTGTACAGGGCAGGGAGACCCCAGTAAAAAGAGGCATATTATTAAGAGTGGGGGGTCTTCTGATACCAGCGAAAGGCACGGCATCTTCCTTATCAAGAGCACTAAAGTCAGAGACAGCAAGAGGGAAAAACGAAGGAGACCACCAACGAGGACAAGTTTCGGTTTAGATATCAGCCATGGCCAAAGACATCCAATGCCAGATTCATGGGTTTCAGTCAAGTAAAAGCTCTCCTTACCAGGCTTCAACCAAGAAGGATGCAGAGGCAGCCAAAGGCTGGGCAAGCAGAGTCGGAAGCAGTAGTGGGGTTGGTGGACCTACAGGAGAAGCTTACCAGGGCCTCTTTCTCACTTGCAGGACTTCAACCCCAAGCAAGT
The DNA here is from genome assembly GCF_036562045.2 of Rhinolophus sinicus. Taxonomy (NCBI): domain Eukaryota; kingdom Metazoa; phylum Chordata; class Mammalia; order Chiroptera; family Rhinolophidae; genus Rhinolophus; species Rhinolophus sinicus. Next base: position 27,073,827 of record NC_133754.1, on the reverse strand, counting down.
CCTACCTTAGGGCAAGAAGAAACTTGAATTTGCAATAAAGTTCAGAGTTTCAGTGATCACTCTGGACCACATATTTTAATTGTGAAATTGAGACAGTAGTTTTCTGGTGTTTGTTTGTTTGTTTGTTTGTTTGTTTTGGGGGGGGCGGGGGGGTTGCAGGGACAACTGACATGACCAGAGGATTTGTTGATTTTTCCAAGAGGCCCCAAAGTCATGGAACGACTCCAAAATTTTATATCAGCAGGGGAACAAAACAGTCCCCCGTCATGCATTTTATTAGTCAATGGGGGAAAAATAAATTTGTATTCTGACTGTATTCTGTGAATCCTGATTGTTCAGTGTGAAATTTGCACATGTGATTCTGACCCAGTGTAAAGAGAAAAATACACTGTGTTGTACTGGAACTTTGGAAATTTGCTTAAATTATTTCTCTTCTAAGAAGGTATTCATAATTAAGTTTAATCTATCTACTAGTCATCTATAGACAAACTGCTCTTGTGTTTATATATGCATTATAAGATTCTAGAGCACTATTATCATCCATAGAATCTACATGTGTTTAATTCTAAAACCAATTTATTTTAAAATAAAAATTTAATTAAATATTAAGTTCATTGAAGGCCTAGGACATTCTCTCACTGAAACCTTGGTCCTCTTCATCCTCAATAAGTGATGACTTTAGATGATTGCAGAGTGTTCACTCTTGGAAACATGTTGTAGAAAATAAATTTAGGCTGAAGCATTTGCTAAATAACTGTTTTTCTAGATTCTGGGCTCAAATTTCTTTATCACTGCTTATCATCCTGTGCTTTCCCCCTCCACATTCACAGATTGTTATCATTTAATAAAACAAACATAACCCCAAAACATTTGAGATAAACAAAGTTGGCAATTCCAGAATTTAAAAAAAAAAAATCTCCTTGAATTTTAACATATGAGTTTAGGATATAAATTTTGATTTCTTTAAAATGTTACACACACACACACACACACTCACTCTCACACACTTTCCCAAAGAATTACAATAATTTTGTTTTAAAGTATTCTTGAAGGATTTGTTTTATAAAGAAAGCATTTGCTTTGCATATAATCTTAGCACTGAGGGTTACATGTCTTCCCAGGGGAAAGAATTCTAACATACAATTCACTTTCAGACACGTTTCTTGTGGTCCATCTTTTAATCTTTCTGTTATCTGCCCTGAAATAACAATGTTTCCCCCTGGTTTTTATATCACTTAAATTAACCTTAAAAATAACTTCATATAATTTGTCATCTCTACAGATGTTCTCTAGCCCACCTCTATTTATCAAAGCCACCTACTTCCTATTTCCAACTAATATGCAAAAGTAAAAATAAACAAAAAATAAGCTTCAAACAGATCAAAATATAGTTTAGCCACAGAACAAATCCCCATTCTAAATAAATAGGTTACATATTCTTGGAAAAGGAGTTTACCATCATGCTAAGAGACTCATTCTAATTTCACAGGGTTTCAGGCTCTGTGCATTAGAGGACTATACATCTGACAGATTTACACCTCTCAAATACTTCTTTGTCAAATGTCCCTGGATTATATTGAATCTCTTTGAGTTTAAAACATTATTATTGCTCAATCTTTTCAGCCAAATATATAACTATATTGTTATTCTCTGTTATTAAAAGTGACATATATAATATATTCATGATGGAAATATTAAATCTACTTTCAATACATTTTGTATGTTCCGAGCATAGCACAATGCCTGGAGTACAGTGTTGAATATTTTGAATGAATATTTTAAAATTCAAGGATAAAATAGTGTAATAAAGAAAGTAAAAACTCTCAAATCCCAACACACAAAATAATCATTGTTATATTTGGGAGAATTACTGATTAGCCATCTCTTTATGTATTTATATGACATGTATATTTTATATCACAAGGAAGAATGACATTTTATAAACTGTTTATACATTTATACTATTTCCAGTTTCATTTAAATGAGATTACATTACATATACAAGCCATTTTTCACTCAGCAATGGATGTTGTCCAAGTCTTTTTATGTTTATGAAACAGGGTTGGACAGAGGCGAAATTGTAAAGTAGATAGATTTCTACTTAGTTTTCCAGTTTTTCTCTTTTCCTTCCTTTTTAACTGCCCTGTCTAAACCTACTATCAGAAAGGGTCTAGTGTAGATACTGTTTTGTTGTTGCTTTTCTTTCTTCTTTTTTTTTTTTTAAAGAAGTGATCTCAGTACTCTTTATATGATAAATAATAAAACGCCTCTTTGTTGCTTTCATTTTCTTGGGGCTTCCACACTTCTGATAGCCCACCATTTTCCATCTTCAAAGGTACATGCAATTAACATTCCTTCCCAATTAGTCTTTAGAAATGAGAATAACAATTTGTTCAAGCAGATGAACTTCATAAGCAGAATGTCTTTTTAAAAACTAGGTGTCCACATGCCTCACAGTCACTAAAAGCAAATATACTGTATATAGGTCATCTATCCCTTAGCTTGAGTAAAGTTATAGTATCTGTACGACCTGAGACATTCACATTCTTAGTCTTATTATCGTGTTCAAGTCTTCAACTACCACCACTCACGCCATTATAGGAATGTCAGGAAAGAGCAGCTTTGTCTCCATTCTTAGGTATGCATACTGTGATTGCAGAAATACTACCCTCCATGGTGATTCCATTCAGGTACCTTTCTCCCTTCAGCACAGCTCCTGGTGGCAGAACTAGTGCCTTAGTCACTTTTGTTTCTCAGAACCTAATATAATGCCGGGTTCATAACACATATAAGTTTTTGTTAAATTGATGAAACCACTTCCCGTAAGTGTATACAGTTCATATATAAGGCTGATTATTTTCAGTGAAATGCTTAAATTCTTTTTTTATCTTAAATCTAAATTTCTGTGCAAAACATGCTACTGCGTGACACTTTCCATTGAGAAAGAATATAGATACATTCTTTTTGGCAAACAAATAAAATAACAAGCTAGGCAGAATTTCTGCAGTAATTTGAGAGATAATATTCACAGAAAGAGTGGGAGAAAGTAATCCAGTAACAGAGGTAAATATGCCACAATTAAAATGAAAGCCAAAGGTGTTTTAAGATGAGTTCAAGAAAAAACATGAGCACTCAAAGAGGGGAAATTGATCTTTTCTGCACTGAAGCTGAAAAATCAAAGGGAACAAAAGAAAGTTAGATGATTCAAACCACAGCAATCCTGAAATAATCATCAAGATAGAAGTTCGGCTACAGAAAAAAACAAAACAAAATAAAAAAAGGTGCAACATTGATTCTTCTGAACCTTAATTAGAGTCCGTGGGATTGATTCAGCAAAGATATCTGCAATGTTTCTGTAACACAAATGTATCTATCACTAAGACTGTTTCATAGAAATAAAAAGTAGGGATCAGTCCTAAGAAATGCAAAACAAAAAGCTTGACCATTTGTGCCTCAGAAGTTGGTTGACTGAAGAATGGCCCCCTGCCCACAAGGAAGAAATGCTTCCAAAGGAACACACCCTCATACCTAGGACCTTCATTTGGCTATTCTCAATCTTAGATAAAGCAATTGAGGGCTCCAGACGGTAGTTATTTTTCATCAATGAAAGGAATTGATATCACAGCTGAGAGTTCTCCCTCAACACGCTGTGGTCTGCAGATTAGTTCCTTATCTTTTGAGATTCACTTGGAAATGATTTTTTACTTTAGATTTGCTATTAGTTATGCAAATCCACATAGGTCAACAGAAATTTGATGAACACTAATAAAATGAAATGATAGGGGAAAAAGAAAAATCACTCTGTTTTAAATGACACCCAAGGCACTGGGACTGTACTTTTCCCAAATTCTCTGCTCTCTGCCAAGAAATGCACCGTGATGTGAATAATGAAAATGAATAATGCAAAGCAAAATGAGATACACAATTTGCACATCAGTAACAGTTATCTTCCTCTGATTGATCGACTTTGGAAATTACAAACAAGGCTGCTTAAAATCCAGACCAACAACAGCATTAAATTAAAAAAGAGGCCAAGTGGATATGGAGCCGTGAGCAATGGTATTCTGTTTAGTCATTTGAAAAGAAAAAATAATGAAGATCCATAATGAATGGTGGCAACATAAATGGCAAATGATTGGTTTGGAGATACCGTGACAGACAGCAGGGAAATTTCTTGGTTCACCCCAGGACAACATACGATTTTGGAGGTATTGCGAGGCTCACCTTCTGAGTTAGCATTTTCAGAGAGTTTGGAACTAAAACTTTGAAGAGAATTTTTTATTATGAACAAGACTTTTCGTGACCTATGATTCCCTTCATTATAATTTGGTCAGCCACTTTAGCAAGGTCATGCTCCTAACATCTTTCTATGCTCAGGTGTAAAAGGGCTTTGATGGCAGAGCTTATTTTAATCTTAGTGAGAGAACCAAGAAATACTCACAGGAGAACAGCAAGAAGGGAATGGAAGTTTAGGCCTTCTCTGAGCAAAAATAAAAATCCAAAATCTATTTTAACAATTAATCCTTTCATTGTCCTATAAAATGAGAGCAGCTGTCAACTCCTTTTCTCTACATGTCCTTTCAAACATACACCATAGTCCATATAGAACACTGCACATCTGCTCTTAAAAAAGAAATGACTTTAATTGCTGAGCTGCTAATGGGGCATTTTCTCCTGTAGAATTTCCACCCATCTGCACTCTCTGATTATTACATCCTGTTCAGATCTTGTCTGTTTCAACCTTTTTTCTCCTAAATGATCATCATTAATCCTATCCATGGATTAATGTGGGAAACGAGTCTGGATTCATAATGATGCCTGATTGTGTTGCCATCTTCCTTTAGGGGGAAAAAAAACAACAACACTAAAATGTCAAACTTTTCCCCCAAACAAACAATAACAATAAAGCCTCCAAACTGGGCAGACAAATTCTGGAACCTGGTGAGAGAAAAGTCTACCGACAGCTTGAAATTGTAAAGACAAATTTATACTCGACAGAGAGTTCTGGACTCTTATGAGAGGACATTTCCTGGAATACTAGAAATTACATAAATATTCTATAAATATTCACAGAAATCCTCTCACTTTTTTTAGTACAGAAAGTACACAGATCAAGGTAAAATAAACACTATTTTAAATTAATTGTATCTTCACTTGCCTTGGCCTTTAAATATCATGGCTAAATTTTGAATCAATGGGAGTTTGTAAAAGTCACAAATCTTAGAGGGAAAGAAAGAGGGGGGGAGGGAGGGAAGGAGGGAGGAAGAAAGGGAAAGAAAAGGAAAAAAAAGGAAGGGAAGGGAAGGGCAGGGCAGGGCAGGGAAGGGCAGAGAAGGGAAAGAAAGGGAAGGGAAGGGAAGGGAAGGGAAGGGAAGGGAAGGGAAGGGAAGGAAAGGAAAGGAAAGGAAAGGAAAGGAAAGGAAAGGAAAGGAAAGGAAAGGAAAGGAAAGGAAAGGAAAGGAAAGGGACTTTTATCAGCTTCTCTTTGACATATAGTTATATTTTTATGGTAACTGCTAAAGTGAGAGCATTTCAGGAAAAATATCACCCTGCTCATATGCAATTTTCACCTAGACAAACATAATTTTTCTCTATTGTTAAAGAAAACACTTACATGTCAAAAAAATCATATTATGTGTGTATCAGGACTGGGGAGAAAAAAACAGAAGCTGTTCTAAGAATTCCAATGAGAAAATATGTTGATGCAAAATTTGAAGCTTAAGTACTGTTGGAGCAGTTGAGGGAGCAAAAGTCAATGAAGCTACTGCCACCAATACCAGCTGCCCCAGCACCAAAGTGGAAGATTCTCCCAGCTTATCTGGAAGTTTCTGGGAACTTGACTTTTGCTTTGTAACCTCGAGGCTCTAGCCAAACAATGATGGAGAATAATGACTTCTCCTTCTCTACCACCTTGCAAATCTAATGAGAGTCTGTCTCACTTGAAGACTCTACATGAAAAAAGATGTAAGAGATTTTGGGAAACGCAGGTACAGTTTCTTCTCCTGAAGTCCAGAAAAAGATACAGACAGATTTTGGCAATAAGTATTGTGTGAATGTATAAGTGGACGAGTAAATGAATAAAAGAACTTGTCTTGGCAGTTTAGAGCATTTCTAAGCTATATGGAAAATAAAAGTATAAGTAGAATAAGATGGAAAGAGCTTAGTTGAACTTGAGTGTTTGACAGCTGTAAGCTAACATAGCCCGAATAACTGATTTCACAAAAGGGTTCCAACTACCATGATCTGGGACTGGGTATGTATTTAGCTAGATCCATTTTTATCATCCATATTGGTCAGCCCTTTTCCGATTATGCAGTCTTTCTCTCAATTCTGTAGTGGTATTGACTAGTTTTCCCCTTAACAAACTGAACTCACAATTCAGTTTTGCTTCCCTGAGATTGTTCCCCTTTACCATCTTGATTAAAATTTTGGGTCCCCAATCTTTTCAGTCACGTATTTTTACAGAGCCTTTGGTCTATTCTAGAGATGGTTAGTCACATTCCTGAGAAAGGATCTTAGCAATTTAACTCTCAAACAGTAGCCTGGTTCTCCTTATTTTTTTAAATGATTGCTTTATGTACACCAACATCTTTTTATTGGTTCTGCAACAATCCTAACAGTTCCATATTTTCATTGGTTTTCTTAAATCAACAAGTATGTTCTTAAGACACAAACAACTGATATAGTCCATAAACTGAAATAAAAAAACTCTATTCTAGTTTTAAATATAAGGTAATCAAATTTCTGGAACTGTGATTAAAATATCCTGCCACCAAAAAAAAAAAAAAAAAAAAAGACAGTTCTAAAATATTACTAGAGTCAATTATCTTTTTTAGTGTAAGGAAATATTAGTTTAAGACTATTATATTTCCATGGAAATGCTACTATATATTTTATTGCTATGTAAATTTCAGTTAAGACAGAGTTGAGGATAAAATATGAATATATATTATAATAATTAATTTCAAGTAGCTCTGATAGATACTAGAAGTTTCTGTTAAAATTGTAACCACTAATTAGATATTCAAATGAGAGTTCTGTTGGCAGGAAAGCATATCATGGTAAGCACATCAGGGACAGCCTGATATTACTTGGTTTAGAACTCACAGAGGTCATGATGTACTTCCACGTCACTGCTTTTCCTTGGCTTGGTTGCAAATGACATCAAAACTTGAACAAATGGCACTTCAACAGGAATTGTGTTGATGTGCTCAGTACAATCGCCTCAAAGTTTACAAGGTACAAAATTGTGTGGAATTGTTTCTCATTGACCACATAATTCCTGTAACCAACTCCTTCTTTCCTCTTGTAATTCAGCACGTGGCAGGTACTGAGGTCCAAGAGGGTTTATGAAATACAGAATCAGATGTGGACTCTATAGTCACCATTGACAAATGTTATGTTTATTATTTTTTAAAAGCTTATATTTATGTTCATGAATATTCTTTAAATAGAAACAGCAATTTTTGTAAAGATGAGAAGAAAGGACCTCAGGGAAGTACTCATTTGGGAAACATAGCGATGTGTGTTCATTTACAAGATAACAAATTTCTGCCTACATTTACATTTCTCACCATTTGTTTCACTTCTTTTATTGAAAGCATGCTCTTTAGGCTTCCATGAAAGAGGTTCTCAAAGCCACAGAAACACAGATTGCTGGGAACTGGGATCCCTAAGGGATTTAGCATGGGTGAGTTTTAAAAGGACAAGGATTATCATAGATATTGGTCTGTGCTGGAGGATACAAAGCCTGGGTGAATCTCCAGAGTGAAGGCAGCCTGAGAACAAGGGCCACCCAGAGGAGCTGATTTATGGTAAGAATGGAGGAAAACAGCATTTGAAGAAAAGAGTTCAACTCACATTTCTACCTAGGGCCATCCTGAGTAATACTGAAAAACAAGACAAGTTGAGCAAAATATGCAAAGGAGAAGAATGTGACAAAGGAGAGGATATAAGAACAAGGTTATACATGAACATACTGTTCCCCATTTTAGAGTCTGTAATTTAGCCATGCCATGTTTGCAGATGTCAACATATGATTTAATTCTTGTGCCTTTAGCAAGACTTCATAATACCGTATTTTGTGATGTATAATGTGCTCCTGCGTATGACGGGCACCCATGTTTTTGGCGCAAATTCTCAGGGAAACAAATCTTTCATTTTAATTTTTATTTCAAATTTTTATTTGTTTACATTTAGGGACTTGTTTTTTTGTATTGTAAAGGAATTTTAGCGTTTATTTTTTAACATATTATGGTATCAGAAATTTTATATAATAATTGCAAAACACAAGAACAGACACAAAGCACAAAAAATTTTATGTACCAGTAACAAATTTACAATATTTATGCATCATAGAAGGCCAAGAACACTTCATTGTTGCAAGTTCATTGTAAATTCAACAAAACTAATTATGATATTCCAGGGTATTATTTTGCATCATGACTGATTTCTAGAGTTACACTTTTAACTCATAAACACAAATAAAAGAATTAAAAACATTTATATAGATACTGAATTAGTACTAACCATGTATAATGGGCATCCTTATTTTTCCCTCACTAATTTGGGTGAAAAAGTGCACATAATACACAGCAAAATATAATATATTCCTTAATGAAAAATCTTACTTCCATCAGGTATTTCTATCTAAAATTAATAAAGTAAATGACATTTATATCTTGAGTACATTTTGATGTACATTTTGAGTACATTTTAGGGACATAATTTTTTTGAATATGAGTATATAGCTATGCTGTATATGTACACACACATATATATGTATACACAGATATATGCTCATATACATACAAGGTCTGACAATTAAGTTTGCAAACTCATCCTAAAGAAGTGCTACATATCTCATTGCTGAATATCACTATGGTCACCTTTGAAGCACTCCCCTTGGGAAGCTACGCACCGATGCCGGCACCTAGTCTACCCTTCAAAGCAATTTTGGAACTCTTTTTCTGGAATGGCCATCAGACCTGTTGTCATATTAACCTTGTTGTCCTGGATGTCATCCAAACGTCTTCCTTTCAATATTTCCTTTATCTTCTGGTAAAGAAAGAAGTCATTGGGAGCCAGGTCAGGTAAGTAGGGAGGGTGCTCCCATATAGTTACTTGTTTACTGGTTAAAAACTCCCTCACAGACAGTATCATGTGAGCTGGTGCATTGTCGTGATGCAAGAGCCATGAATTGGCAACAAGTTCAGGTCGTTTTCGTCTAACTTTTTCATACAGCCTGTTTAGCACTTCAAAACAGTAAACTTGGTTAACTGTTTGTCCATTTGGTACAAATTCATAATGAACAATCCCTCTGATATTGAAAAAGGTTAGCAACATAATTTTGACTCTTGATTTGGACTGATGGAAGTTTTGGGGGGTGGAGAATGGACTAACTTCCTTTGTGCACTTTGACGCTTTGTTTCAGGGTCGTATTGATACACTCATGTTTCATCACCAGTGATAACATGGCCCAAAACATCATCATGCCTGTCCACAAGGTCTTGGCAAACTTCAACTCTCTTTTGCTTTTGTTCATCAGTGAGCTCCTTCAGGACCAGTTTTGTACACACCTTTCTTATGCCAAGATTTTGAGTTAAGATTTTCCTAACTGTGGCCACGCAGCCTCCTACCCGTCTGTCTGTCTCCTTGTACCTGCCCTTAAAGAAAGGAGAGTCTGTGAGACGGATCCTTTCAGGGATTTTGCTTCACCTTTGTGTTTGTACCTTATGTCTCCCTGTTTGACCCCAAAAAGATGGCTGGTCAGCCAATGACCAGTAAGATACCCCACAGGGGTGGCAACTCAAGCCAGGCGCAGTAGAATTGGGGTCCAACAAGAGAACCCATGGGGTTCACAGAGGTGGGCACAGCCCCGCACCTTCCCCAGGCTAAGGAGAGCCTCTGCCTCTGTGGCTGCATTCCTTCCCAAAACCTGTAAGGGAAGTGATTCAGTGATGTGCTCTCCATCTATTCATATGCATAAAGGTTTTGTCCCTTGGGGAGGTACATACATCCTGAGACTTATGGTCTGCTGCCTGCAGGCAAGGGTGATTGGCTTGAATCAGTTTCCTATTATGATGTGTGGGATTCACAGATCTTGAGATTGACAAGCTTTATCTCCTTTACTTCCCCACCTAACTAATAAAAGCTAATGCAAGGCCTGCTTAGGCACCCCAGCCCAGTCCTTGAGGCTGCTGGTCCTTTGGCCCCTGCTTAAATTCTATTCATGACTACTGTCTTTTCTTAACCTTGCGCCGCCCTCTTCGCTCCCCACAACACTGGTAGTGCGGGACGCAACACCTAATTATTTCTCTATTGATTTTTACTTGGCCTGCTATGCTTCTCACAATCAGTGGACAATTGTGACACATAATTCAATGAATTTTAGCAATGTTTCTGTCAGTTCTGCTCATTACTGGCTGCGCTGACCTCTCATCAGTGATGCATTCTCTCCCCTCAGAAAAATGTTTAATCCATTTATACACTGCTGTTTTCTTCATAGCATTATCTCCATAAACTTGGACGAACATGTCCCTGATTTCATTTCCACTGTTGCCAAGTCTAACAAGAAATTTAATGTTTATCCAGTGCTCTAATTCAAGCTCAGATAGTCTCATGATGGCACACAAGAACACACAACAATAATGAATGCCATTCAGCAAGACACCACCACACATGGACACAAACACAGCTGTGAGACATGGATATACCAAGGTTATGAAACCTTAGTAAGCTGTTTGTACCGGGCTGCCAGTGTAAGCACAGGGTGGCAAGTTCGTGAACTTAATTGTCAGACCACGTAGGCGTTCACATCCACAGTCAGATACATAGCAAATGAGTATTGTCATCAATCAACTAGTTAAAATACAATTAAGTTTCTACGCTTGCTAATTAATTATATTGATCAATATCTCATTAACAGTTCCAAGCATAGCAAATGAGTACTCTGTTAGGGAGTGGAGTTGGGGAAGGTGACAGAGTGGACATTAAACTGCTAAACATCAAAATCAAAACCTTGCTCTTAGTAGAAAAGATAATCATCATCTCTAATCAGGCAGCTATTGTGATGTGAGGGAAAAAGTATTTTGTAGTAGTAGCAGTCATTCACATCTGGGCTTGACTGTCACATAAATTAGTTTTATTCTCTTCTCAATGAATCCTCTTGTTGATAAGTCCAAATTTATAAACATCAGACTCTAAAAATGAATCTCGCTACTTTCAGAGGAGAACCTGTTCTCGTAGGAGTCATGCAGCAGTCTCATCTGTTTGCAGTATTGTGACAATTTAAGTATCATTAGAATCAGAAAGCGTAGTGGTCCTAGAAATGGAGTTACAGCGGTACCTCGGTTTTCAAACATAATCCGTTCCAAATACCATTGGAGTTCTGAAACATTCGAAAACAGCTGACAGCTAGGCCTCAGGATCTTGCACTCAGCGGAAGCCACGTGACATGTTCGACTTCTGAAGCATGTTCGAAAACTGAAGTATTTACCTCTGGGCTTACGGTGTTCATAAACTGAAATGTTCATCAACGGAGATGTTCATAAACCGAGGTACTACTGTACTCGTCTCTGTTTCATTAGCATGGAACTCCTGAAACTGCAAATAGGAAGTCTGAAATATGAAGTATTCAGGCTCTCACTGACCTTCAAGGGCCTTCCTATTATCTTAGCTTCCCAACCAGGGGCATCTCATCACATTGTAGTGACCTCAGGGTATTATTTTGAATTAGCTGGTAAAAGCTCAAGGTTCTTGGTGTTTAAAATACATAAATATAAACAAATAAATAAATATTACATGATATGGATTGTATTCCTTTAACTAAATCCTTTTAATATACGTCCTTATGGAATCTAAGGTACAAAGAACTCCTTTTAGATTCAGTTAAAGAGAGTCATATTAATTGGATGAGCCTGGCCTGGATGTTGAGTGATTGTCTTGATGCCCTAACAAGTAAGTGAAGTTTTTAAAAATAGTACCCAAACAAAGACAGTTTCCACATAAAGTGACACAGGATTGTTTGATATATATTAAAAGACAACAATAAAAAATTAAGACTAGAGTTACCATATGACACAACAATCCCTTTCTGGGGTATCTACCTGAACAATCTGAAAACATGTATCCATAAAGATATATGTATCCCTATGTTCATTGCAGCTTTGTTCATGGTGGCCAAGACATAGAAACAACCGAAGTGTCCTTTGATAGATGATTGGATAAAGAAGATGTAGTACATATATGCAACGCAATAGTATTCAGCCATAAAAAAGATGAAATACTGCCATTAGCAACATGGAAGAATCTTGAGAATATCATGCTAAGCAAAATAAGTCAGACAGAAAATGTTGAGAACCATATGCTTTCACTCATATGTAGGATATAAAACTGAAAGCTACGAAGGAACAAACAAAACAAACAATCACACAAAAAGTTATAGATACAGACCACAGTTTAGTGGTTACCAGAGGGAAAGCAGAGTGGGAGGTGACATAGAAGAAGGTAAAGGGAGTCAAACATATGGTGACAGAAGGAGACTTTACTCTAGGCGGTAAACACACAATGCAATATACAGATGATGTATTACAGAATTCTATACTGGGAACCTATATAAACTTATTAACCAATATCACCTCAATAAGTGTAATAAAGTTAAAAAAAAAAAAAAAAGACAACAACAAGAAAAACTAAGGAGCAGTAATTGTCCAAATTTACAACTATATTTTAAAAAATGGATCCCGTTCCTATCGGGCATGACTCATTGGCCCTCCAACAGGTCTATTCTCTAAACCAATAATCTGACCCATACCAATCTAGCTCACCTGGTTGGCATCTCATAAACCCCTCCTGGATTTCCACAGGATCTCCTCTTTTGCCTGAGATCCTCACATTCCCCTGCTAGTTTTGGCTCTCCAGAGTCTGAACATGGCCTTGTTCACCTGCATAGGCCAAGCCTGCATCTTCTCAGATCTCCTGGCAGGCAATCATGGTCCATTTCGGTGGTCTGCCAGGTTTTTCCCAGTTCAGGGCTAGGAATGCCCTCATCCTAATTCACCCGGGTACTAGAAAATAAGCTCCACTTTTGCAGTCAGTTTTCAAGGACAGCATTGTTTTAGTATCCCTTTACACTGGCGCTACTTTTAAAAATATTTAATGTCAGGAGCATTTGCTCCCTGGCATGTGTTGTCAGTTTGGTTCAAATAAACTCATAAAAATTCAAAAGAAAATACTTAATGTCATACACTGTAGACTTTTCGAGGACTTGGCAAATACTAAGATAGATATTGTCGGCATAAGAACATCTAAATTTAAAGAAAAGTTTTATAAGAGTTTATTAGTTTATTTGGGCCAAAACAGAGGATATGCCTGGAAGCAAGATCTCAACAGACTGAGAAAAACGCCTCGCAGGATGGCAGTTTGCAGTTTCTTTTATTTATTTGAAATTAAGGAGAGAAAGTAAGAAACATTACATGAAGGAGGATTGGATTACAGGATTGTTAACAAGATTATGTGCTCTCTTGAGGGCGTTTACTTTGAAAAATAGACATTTTGACAGTGTGTTAGCCTAGATGCACAGAAACAATGGACAGGACTTGCTTAAGGTAAATATAAACGTTTTACTAAAGTTACAGGCCTGGGGTGTCACTACCCACCATGACCTGCCCAGTCAGGAATTTATGATGAGATCATCTTGTGAGGTTACTTTCTGCAGAAGCTCTTTTTTGTCCACAATGTATAGATGTACACATACATACATACAGAAATAAGTATATAACTATCAAGGCTAACCTGTCTTTAACTCTTTTAACAAGATTAAATGATAGAATTATGCTTTTGAACTAATAAATCCTACTGGCAACAGCAAACTACATATTCATTAGGCAAAAGCATAATATTGATTTAGATATTCTGCTCCTAACAATTCTTATTTCCCTGTTATTTTGTCAGCATCTCAATTGTTTTGCTAGTCTAACTTCCAACCCAACAGGTTGCTTTGTAGTCAGGGAAAGAAAGACTTTACAACGCATTTATTGCCATCTAAATAACCCCTTTGTGATTTTAAAAAATTGGATTCAAACAGCAAGAAAATAACCATGTCTCTCTTCTAATTGGCTTCAGGTGCAGCATTTATTTTAAACTCGAACTTCTTTGTATTGAACACAGTAACCAGTTATATAAAAAGGTGTGGATTTATTAGCCTGGTGGCTTCTTTCCTTTTTGCATTCTTGTTAAGAATAGTTCATGTTGAATAATGAGATACACCCAGCGAAAGTAGTCTGAAACCAAACTCCTGTAGCTCAAGGAAATCACAGACTACAATGTTTAATCACAGGACTGGATCTTCGGGTTACCGCCAGAATTCATCTTTCATCCCCTTTCAAATAGAAGTGTTTAAAGGACTCCTCTATAATTATGACCCAATTTAATAGACTTATATTCAAAGTGCTTGGGGAATGGTTGCTCCAGCCAAAGTGTCTTCCACCGTGCAGACAGAAGCACAAGGTATTCATCAGTCATTGTCTTCTCTAATGTTCTTCATTCAGGGACGGTATCACCCATACTCACTCTTTCAGGATTAGACAATGTATCCCAGGCACAGTGGGGACAGCGGTTTTCACTGTCTTAAAATACGTAGTCACAGTATGTCGTATATAGCATAGGGAATATAGTCAATGGTATTGTAATAGCTATGTGTGGTGTAGGATTGTAGTAGACTTGGTGGAGTTATCACTTTGTAAGGGGTATAAATGTCATAACTATGTAGTCTTGTCCTGAAATAAAAGAATAAGTTAAATAACCTCGTCTTAACCCCTTCGTACTTTCCAAACACAAAGACTATATCAATCCTCTCATTCCTCTTACAGATAATGTGACTGTGAATAAGTGACACTCTATTTTATATGGCGATTCAGAAATACCCTCCCCATATGAAAGGGACATTATGAAAAATAATACTTGGATTTTCTATAAATGCTTCAGTGAAAAATTTACACTTATGAAAATATAAAAAGCAAGTTCTCATAGCAACATTACAATGAATATACTCTATTATGTTATAGAATCTTCTTATTATGCTAATTAGTGTTGAAAACTCTACACATGTGCAATGTGGGTGAGTTCACATTGCTAAGGAAACTTTTGTAATCATATTTTCTGGACTTGCTTGGTTTGACATTAGGCAAAATTCACATAGAATCATATGAAATAATTTGGATGTATTAGTTTAAATTGTTTACTTAACCAGTTTATCCTATTAGCTCTTCTAAGCTTCAGTGAAATTCTCAAATGAGAGCTTTGTTGTCTCTATAGATTTCAACATAAGATAGTGTTTCAGCTGATTAAAAGAAAGGCCCAGGTCAGCTTTGAAAGTAATGTAGAACATCTACTGATTGATGAGACACAATCCTGTCCTTAAGGACTTCATATTCCTTAATGAATGAAGGAAAATAAAGTATATATCCCAGTGATTTCAATATAAAACAATGCAATCGCTTTGAAAATATAAAATCTTATAGCATTATCATACAAGATAAAAATTGATAAGACAGGTATGGCTAAGCAGGAAGGAGCCTAGGGGGCAGCGTTTGATTGGGGGTGGGATTGGGGGTGGGGGGTAGTTCCAACTTAAGTTTACACAACAGGTTGCAAAAACAAGTTCAGCTAAAACTTCCCCCACCCCAATGGTCAAAGCTGAATACAATAGAAGATTCCACTACAGGCCAAAGTTACATCCTAGTTAGAAAAGTATAAATCCCCAGCTAAACAGAAATTCAGCGCAGCTGTCCACCCTAGATTCTGCCCCCAGCAACTCCTCTGCTGGTGTTTCTCTGCTTAAGTAAACTTTCTGACTTCTATTCCTTTGTGCCTCATGAATTCTTTCACAACCCATGAGGGAGCAATCACAACGAAAATCTAAATTCCTTAGCAAAGAATGCAAGACCCTTTATGACACTGTTTATTTCTACCTTTCTAGACTTATCTACATCCACTCTCTGTTTTATCCTTCATCAAGCTCTAAAGATAACAATTCTGAGTTCCCTTAGTAATTTGTGCTTACTTCTACTATAATGTGTGTGACATAATTTAATAAACGGTGTTTGAACAAATAAGTAAATGACTAATGTTTAGGGAAATGATAACTTCCATATGGTGTGATCAGAGGAGGGTTAATGGAGGCTATGGCATTTGGGCAATAAAGGATGGGTAGGATTTTGATAGAGATGAGGCTGAAGGGGGCTAGAGATGTGACCCAAAAGGCTGGTAATTTCAGTTGCAAAAAGTAGAGCAGTTTTGTTTTCTGCAGTTCAAGAATGAAGGCCAGACTGAGAAGGTAGATTGGAACTAAAAAGAGATAATATATTTTGAAATGTTGGAAAGCATCATTATTGATATAGCTGCAATATAAAATTACTATTTAAGGGTAAAAATTGTAAGCTTAGCTAGAGATTTTGAAAGATTAGATTTTCTTATATCCTAAAAGAAGTGAATTCAGAAAAAGTGCTATTCAATATAAGGAACAGGATTTTATAATAGGAAAAGTTGGTCAGGGGATTGCAGCAGCTATGCTATGCATTGCTTTATTTGTCTATGAATTTTTCCCTGGATGTTTCATGCACACATCCTACTTCCTCTCAACATAGTTTGTAATTGCTTCAAGAGCAGAATGTTTAAATTTCCCATGATACCCAGTCCAATAAAATAAGTGCATGCTTATAATAATAGTTGTGTATAATTTGTAATATTATAATAAGCCACGAAATAAGTTCTTGCTTAGTACAGAAAAAAAAAAAAAAATGTCTTTCAGAGAGCACATAAATTCTATGACAATTAACATCAGAGAGAAAGGATGAATGAAGTAGGATAAAGATACATATCTGACGTTTCATTTTTTAAATTTCTTCTTCATGGCTTCTTCCCAAAAGAGGGGGTAGAACTGGATGTACCGATTGTGCTGGACTGAAGACATTTGACTAGGCTAGGGCACTAACTTGATATGGAGAAAGTTGCTATTTCCATCCTTCCAAACTGTCTGATATCCTCAGGAAGAATATCACCAATTCGGAAATTGATTTTCACAAATTCAGAAAAATAACCAGACAAATATGGAAAATCTGTCTTCATTGTCCAACCACTACAACACACTTTTAAAAAAATTCTTCCGTCTTCCTATTGACTTGTGTATGTTCGTGTTATTTTTGGTTATGGAATGTTCTCCTGTTCAACCATTCCTACCTTTGCATTCCAAATTGTCAATAGAGGTTCCATACTCAAGTAAAAAAAAAGTTCTACTCTGATTAAAGACAATCTATTTTGAAATGTTAGAAAGTATCATTGTTAATATAGCTGCAATATAAAATTACTATTTAAGTGTAAAAATTGTGAGCTTTTGAGATTTTGAAAGATTAGATTTTCTTATATTCTAAAAAAAGTGAATTCACAAAACGTGCTAGTAAATTCACAAAAAGTGAATACTAATATTAAGTAATAATCATTCTTTCCAGGAGAGTTTGCATTATAAAAGACTGACTTTTGGTATACTTCTATGGGGAACATAGGAGTACAAACACAACAGATTTTAAATGCTAGCTCTGCTTCGTATTAAATGTGCAGTTTTTGTCTATTTGCTGTTTTGTTTGTTTTTCTTTTACCACTTGGGGCCTCAGCAGGATACAGTGAGGATTAGAGATTATATATGTGTATATATAAAATTTGTTATGGGTATATAGTAGGTGCTCACTAAATAGTAACTATTTTTATTGTTATCCTGAGTATCAATATTATACTTAGTATAAAAGAGGTCGTATAGTGCAATGATTGAGAGCTAGACTTTGAATGTTGGAGCTAGACTGGATGGGCTCACATCTAAGAGGTACTATTTGCTACCCACATGATCTTGGGCAAGCTTTGCAACCATTCTGTTTTCCCACCCATAAAGAGAAAATAGTATCTACCTTATAGGGCTGTTAGAAGGATTAAATGGGTAAATGTATGTGAATAACTTAGAATAATGCTCTGTATAATGTTAGCATTATTAATCTTTTTTTTTTAAGCAACCCATTCTCATGACCACTCTCTGGACAACTCCATACCCCACAATCACTCCATCTTTGAGAGCTTGAGCTCCAATATCCCATTTTCTAAAGATCACCTTTTATTCTTTCAGCCCCTTATTCTCCAATTCATATCCTACATCTTATAGATTTCATTAGAGGTCTCTTAAACTCCCCTTTTTGCTTGTTCTCTGGGTTTCTCTTGGTCTCTAAATTCATTTTTATCTTGTCCTCACATCATTCCACATCATTCCTTTCACCCGTTTCCCGATCAGTGCAATATGAAAGTCATAAAATTCAAATTCCTCTTTTATAATCAAGCGGTTCTACACACTCTTTACATCCTTTTTCCTTTTCCATTTCTAAGTAAAACCATTTTTTAAAGATTTATAGTTGTTTTAGATAATCATAATTTATGTAGGTGGTACTTTATTTCAAGGAAATTAAAGGGCTTTCCCTGAAGTTGGCAAGAGAGAGAGGGCGATAATATGCTCGATATACCTTGTATTTAGTATATTATGCTCGATATACTATTATGCTCGATATACCTTGTATTTAGTATATTATGCTCGATATACCTTGTATTTAGTATATTATGCTCGATATACCTTGTATTTAGTATATTATGCTCGATATACCTTGTATTTAGTATATTAACTGATATACCTTGATATCAGTTGTATTTAGCATATCTAGCATATTTACATTTATTCATCAATATAGACAGCCCCCGCCTACTTCCTCTCCTTGCTAATTCCTTGGTGGCCCAACTGGTGAGGGAAAGGAGCAGACCAGCTCTGTTGTGTCCACCTCTTTGCAGTTGCCTTTTGTCCACCAGTCTGGGGAAAACTGGGGACCAAGTGATCCTGGGTCAAGAAGGATACACTTCAAACTTTTATCATCTTGACTCTTTTTGATTCCTACCTTTTTGTATAATAACTGAGGAGGTTGTTTTAAAGGTTTTTTTCTAGTACGAGGGGTTGAGTCGATTCTTGGAAGTCTTTTGTGTATTCTAAGGAACACAGAGCTATTGTACATTTTTTTAATGTTCAATTGATTAAACTCAGATATCTAATACACTAGATGTTGAAAGCTAGTTTTTCTTGAGCATTTAACATTGATTATACATGTCATTAATTAATTTCCATTAATACATTTAAACTTTAATAGTAGATTTATTATGGCTGATCTTTTTGACATTTAAACTTTAACAGTACATTTATTATGGCTGATCTTTTTTATTACTGCAGTGCCTTAATAAGGATGTAAACTTATGAAAATACAATAATTTCAAAACATTTTATGTAAACTTGAACTTATGCTAAAACATCCACATTTTGTGTTTATTATCTTTCTTCATTATTTACACACTTCTAATTTTTATTTTAACTTCCCAGGGTTGGGTTTCAAGAGTGTTATTTGGATACCATTCTAGGGTAGCAGAGTCTTACCAGAGCCTGGGAAGAAAGAACACTCCCTTGTCTCAGGCTCACAATTCCCATCGCCTACTGAGCATTTCCTTCTGGATATAGTAATTGGCTAATTAAACTTAACATGACCAGGACTAACATCTCATCTTACCTCCAAAACTTTTCTCTCCCTCTGTTCCCTTACATTGGATCACTGCCCAGCGTAAAATCCTCCAAAGGGTTTTTTTCACTGTTATTGGAATAAAACCCAAACTCACTGTTGGCTATAAGGCTGTGTAATCTGGACCCTGTATATATTCCTAGGTCAATCGTAACCCATCTTCTCTTCTCCTTATACACTTTAAACATTCTCAAACAATCTCTATTTCTGGACTAAGACATCTGTGCTATCTGGCTTTTGTCCTTCGTGTTTCCTTTGTCTCAGTCCCTCTTCCATTGGCTCTTCCCATGGCTGAGTCCTTATCACTCAGTTTTAGGCTCAGATATTCCCTCCTCAAATATATCTTCTTCACCCTTGCCTTCCCAACTAAAATAATACTCCCTTTACTTTCTTATCAATGTGCTTATTCCCTTTTTTTAATTAAAATTTATTGGGGTGACAATGGTTAATAACATTACATAGGTTTCAGGTATATAATTCTGTAACACATCATCTATATATCACATTCTGTGTTCACCACCCAGTCAGTTCTCCTTCCATATATTTTATAACCTGTTTATTTCTTTCATTGAACTTGCTACTGTACCCAGTGTTGAGCTGTTTACTTCATTGTATGCTGTTTCCCTTCTCTAGGATGCCAGCTCCTGAAGACAGAGGCAATGCCTGGGCTGTTCAGTGTCACATCCCAACACTTTGCACAGTTTCCATCACATAAGCACACTTGATAACTATTTGTTGCATAACTGAATGTATGAATGAGTAAATATCACCACCATCCACTCAATAATTCTAGAATGCTACCTTCCTCCTATCTGCATATCTGATTTGTCACTAATAGCCTTAATTTTCACTTCTTCCTCTCCACAATTCTATTAATCTGTGTGGCACTCATTAATATCCATATACTCTCTGTACCTCAAGTTCCTCTTCTGTAAAATACAAAGAAGAACACTGCCTTTGTGACATAATAGCAAGCATTCTACTGACAGCTGTTATTATTAAATGTGACCACTGCCTCCTCATGTCCCTTCCACGTCATAGCATTGGCAGCATTTCCCAACATCATTTGCTCAACCTTCAAGACAGCAAATGCTTCAAGGACAGGACTTCTGTCTTTGTATCTCATTATGAAGACATGCTCAATTAATGTTTGTTAAATAAATGGATACATTAATTAACAATGAAATTGTTTCCTAATCTAATTGGTTTGATACAGAGGGAAGGACTCCCCCACCTCCTTCAAAAGGATTGCCTACATTTCTTGCTTGCTTATTTGTACAGAAATAAAACCCAAAGAATCCATCTTGTAGAAATATATTTAGCATGTTATCACTCTGCAAACAGCCTATGGGACTCATATGTATACGGCTTTGTACATATGCTTGAGTAATGAATAAATTTAACAAATGGAGTACAATTAATTGTGGCGCATGCTATTTCTGTCAACTTTCCCCACGTTTCTGCATCTGCTTATAGGGGATCTCGCACTTGCACGTACTCAGGGTAGGTGTTGGAAAGGCTCTTCGTGGCCCTTGCTAGCTCCTCCCTGCAGGAGGAGGGGCTCCTAAGCTGACTGGTCAGACCCAGGCAACAACTGGATCCATTTAAATAGAGATCAGAATCACTGTAGGGTCTGAGGCTGAAGTCCCTCTCTTTCATCTCTAGCACCCAGATGAAACGCAAAACACAGGCAGTAACTCCTAAAGTCTCATTTGCTTTAGGAGTTATTACTAAAGCAAACGAGTAAATTTGAGTAAATGCTCCAGGTGGGTGGCAAGATAAACTAGGGTAAGACCAAGATTCTCAGCATGGGCTTCATATTAGATTCTCCCACGGAGTTTTCAGAATTCCAAAGCCCAGTCTAACTCAGGCTCTGCAAGTCGAACACACACATCAGTGGTTTTTGAAAGCCCCCAGGTGATTCTGATATGCAGACAAGTTTGAGAAACACTTAGAAAAATTAAGAGGTCTGGTTCAAAAAACCATATCTGGTTCAATCATATCATTCAAATGTGGCAATTTACTTTGTCATTTAAAATTCAGCAATTGCTAAGCATTAGATGTTTTAGACATCTACTGACTTGGTTGCAAAAAGAGCTCCTTCAGTTTCTTCTCCATGTACCTCGCTCCTCCAAGGCCCAGACAAGCACTGATGACGCTGGTCTGCCTAATCTGGAGAGAGTGGTGTCATCCCTCCAACTTCTCCTCACACAGTACAGGTAGAAAATGGTGTGACAACATCCTGGGGGCATGGAGGACAGAGAGGAAACAATATGGATGTTCCTCAAAAAACTGGAAAGTAAAACTACTGTAGGATCCTAGTAACGCCACTCCTGGGCCTATATCCAAAATAATTGAAATTGGAATCCCAAAGGAATAGTTGCACCCTCCATATTCATTATAAGATATGAAAACAACCCGAGTGTCCATCAATGGATGATGGATAAAGAAAATGTGGTATAAACATACAAAGGAATACTATTCAGCCTTAACAAATGGGAAGCCTGCCATTTGCAACAGCATGGGTGAAGCTGGAGGACATTATGCTGAGTAAGCCAGATACAGAAGGACAAACACTGCATGACTCCTTTTATATGAATTATCTAAAAGAGTCAAACTCATAGAAACGGAGAGTAGAATGGGGGCTACAAGGGGCTGGGGGGAGGGAGGAATAGGGTTGCTGTTCAATGAGCATAAAATATTAGTGATACAAGATGAATAAGATCTAGAGGTCTGCTGTACAACATAGCTTGTACTAACAATGCCATACTACGCACTTTAAAAAGTCTTTAAGAGAGTAGATCTCAAATTAAGTGTCTTACCATAAAAAAATAAATTAAATAAATAATTTTTTAAAAGAAGTGTGTCCATATATATGCTACCTACTTGGTTACCATAAAGTTTGAATAAAGAGTGTACCAAATCTGTCTAACAGAAGTTTGTTTTATTTTTCCAAAATACTTTAAGATGCGGACCATTACTAAAAGAAATAAATATGGTTATATCATTTACAAGACTAAAAAATAAATGAGGAACAGCTGGGGCAGACATGGTAGATTATCTGCTTTCTCTTTAAGAAGCAGTTACAGCTACTAGGGAAAAGCAGCAGACAAGGGATGTCTGGAGAAAGAGGGATTATATTGGGAGAAACAAAGAATCACTTGAGGGACTTCTGTGCTCCAAGCAGTAGCTGAAATGCGCTACTGATCAATTTAACATCTGCCATTTTAATTAGCACCTACAGATAAACTGAAATTGAGAGAAAGGGAGGGAAACAGTAAAATGGCCTGAGAGGCAGCCCAAGGTCAGAAAGAAAATAAAGAGCCACTATTTACGAAAGCAGGTGATTAAAGTTTGTTAGTCAGAGGGAGCATGATTTATATTGAGTTGTCTTATTAGTAATATGTTTATGATGTAAAATTTGGAACAGAAGCTAATTTGTGAATTGTCTCAGGAAAATTAGATTTCATAAAAACTGTTTTAAAACTTTTCCTTTTGGTCTAGTGATTTTAAAGAATCACAATAGCAAAGAGTGAATGACACACAGCCTAGTTTCTCAGGAGTCACACTTCTAATAACTTGAGCTACTCTCCAGCTGGTTAGTAGTAGATAAATACAAACTCCCACAATTTATAAGTCCTGTGGCCAAAATGTAGCAAAAACCAAATTTAAATAAACAAAATCCAATGTAAATCCTTATGTACAGGGCAGCAAGGGAGGGAGTGTAATATATCACAGTAATTCAAAGTCACATAAACATTTCCAACGTCACAGACTGGGAAATGTTGCCTCATACTAAGTAAGACTACCGTATGTATCAAATTTCTGGCTAGTGGGGCTGTTTGATCACTGATTTGCTCCAATCCTCCAAGTCCATGCAGGGTAGAACTATTCTGAGCTGGCACCAAGTCCATTCACATCTTTGTTACGTTTTTTCACGTGGAACTATTGCCAGAAAATGGGGTTCTTGGTGTTCATCACAGAAAAGGATTCAAGGACTCACCGAATAAGCCAAACAATCAGTAGATATATTAGAAAAGAATAGTACACACTCAAGATAGCATGAGCAGGCAGGCTCGAAGAAGAGCAGGTGCCCCGAAGAGAAGTGGGGATCAGGAGTTTATTACACTTGAAAATGAAATGGTGAAATATTCAGGACATAAGGGTGGCATTGTAGGCATTCCCATGTGGGTCCTTGCTTATCACTCCTTTCCAGAGGAAAAGCTTTTGCCTTTATTTGGCTCTCTCAGAACTATCATGGCAACCTGAGGGATGGAGATTTTTCTTGGAGCTATGCTAATAATATTATAATCCATTACGATCAGCTAAAGTTCACCTAACGTGGCAAGATGATGACTTAGATCCTCTCTCAACTGCCAAAATCCAGTCCTGGCAGAAATGTAGTGGGCTTTCTGTTTTTTCCTTAACTGCTGACATTGTCTCCTCCTTGATGGCTGGCCATACTCCTCCCTTCTTTTCTTCCCATTCCCCCATGGCCCTATTCTTCCTGCCGACGGTAACAGAACTGTACGTATCTTAGGACAGGTATCCATCCCCAGCCATGAACCTATGCTCAGGAAGGATCATCAAAGCAATACCATGGTTCTCAGCCTTTCTAAGATCATGAGGATGGAGTTTAACCTCTAGGTTAAGTCTGGAAAGTCCCTCCTATGCAGCACATAAAAGGTACATGATATGTCCACTAATACAGTTATAGGAAGAGAGAAGGATATCAGAAATTATCAAAGGCCCAAATGCGTGGTGGAGCTTTTTCCATGTACATTTCTAGGAAAAACAGAATAGTCTGATAGATGTTAATATATGCAGATGATTAAAGGGAGACCTGCAGTCACACAAGCACGAAGGGCAGCGCCAAGCCTGAATGCCTTCCTTCAAGCTCAAGTTACTTCCGAATTCAGAGTCTGTGTAGAAACACTTCCAGGAGAATATATATGGCAAGGCCTCTAAAATCTATCACCAATTAAAATATATATCGGGAAAATGACAGTGCAATAGTGCTAAATGTAACGAAGTCAACACAACGAATGTAAGTTCCTTACTTAACTGCAGTATTTGCCACACAGAAGGCCCCAGGAACTGGGTTCTGGGCCCACAAAAATGAGAAAGACGATGTACAGACAATGCCCTCAGGGGGGTTGGTAAACATGTGGAGGAAAGCAAGTCAGTAGCTATCCCTGCAATTCAAACTTAGTCAATGCTTAACAATCAGAGGAATGCGTTTTGTGGTGGACTTGGGTGAGGACCAGGAGCCAGAGACAAAAGAGACACTGAGCTGAGGGGACAGGGAACATTCCGGAAGCATAGTGCAAAGAAAGAGGATTAGCTCAGCGAGTAGAAATGACTGAGCTAAATAGATAGGAAAAGTATAGTAGGAGAGGCAAGAAAGAATTTGCACTTTGCATAATATGGAAGACAGGATGAGGGAAACAGTGTAGACAGAAGCAGGCTGGAGGCAAAAATTGCCCACAGAAAAAGTAATGCCAAGGAGGCAGAATTTTGCCATTCCATTACTCAGCAATACAAACCACCCCAAAAACATTTTTATCGGATGACAATTTAAATGTGGGTCTTTATCTGCTTGTTCCCCTGCCCAGATGGTGAAGCTGACGGCTTCAATTACTTCTGAGGAATGGGGAAGATATAGACTATGACCAGTGGAAATTTCTGGTTTCTCCTTGTCATGCGCACACGTCTAATTAGCTTCTTGGTATTGATGGCTGATTTTATAAGTCTATCTTTTTGTCATTTGAAATATAATTATTTGAGTGGAATTTAAAAACTATTTTGGTGGCGTTTTAAAACTATCCTCCCAAGAATGATAACCTCAAATATTATATCAATATTATGAAACATAATATAGTCATTTAAAAAATGGATGAGAGCAACATCATTTGATTTGAAGTGATTTCCACAGAGAAACTGAGTGGAAAAACAAGACAGAGAAGTGTGACTAATATGATGCCATTTTTCATGCACACCAAAACCAGGGCAAAACTCCCTCTACAACTAACTATGCTTGCACATATGTGAATTATGATTGCATGAGCTTGCAGACAATATGGAACAACACACACTAGGTGTTCACGAGGATTACTCTGAGTAAAAGGTTATGTGGGTAGAAGGAAGAGTGGGCGATGGTAGAGCCAACGTAACAAGGAAAACAAAAACGAGACTGAACTTGAAAAAGCCCATGTGCAATAATTACATTTACGAATGTAGGCAAAGTTTTAAATGTATGTGTAAGTACACTCGGGATATATTTATAAGGAAATTCGGTTTAATAAAAAGGTAAACACACAGCAAATTTAGTAAGAGGGTGTACTGAATTTCAAACAAGACAAAAGGGGAGCAAAAATCTGGATTCACTTTCAATTTATTACCCCATCAGACTATTTATGTTTCTTCTTGTGTTCAAAGCCAAGTCTTTGGAAACTGAGCTCCCTGAACATGTCAATTTAGTTCTATGCATAAACTATTCCTGTGAAATCTCTTTTACACATCAGCTCCAATTCAAGAACACTGGCTTTCTCCCTGCCCCCCACCCCGCAACTATCACAGAATAATCTTTCAGAGGAGCTGTCATCTCTATGTGACTAGTTCAATCATTTGTTATCTGCCAGGACCTGCAAGGCAGAATAACTCGTAGTCAACTTCCTTACTTAACTGCAGATTTTCAAAGATTTCCTCCATAACTGCATACTACCTTGATTTGTATTCTTAGCTATGCTTCTGTGATAGTGTTTGTAGAGCCTTCATTAATCTGCTTTTTTCCAGCATTTATCAGCAAAGTAGTTAGAAGCACCTGACTGCATTAATGAAGAATTCCCCTTAGTACCTGCTGCCATTGCCAAGCTGGGACAAATCTGTGAGAAAGATAACTGAAGCAGAGTTACAACAGCAGAAACAATGTGAAGTTTATGGCAAATAAATGAAGACTGTGCTAGAGAGTTCTGGGGTTCCTCTGTATCATGCATTTGTCAGGTGGTAGGATACACTTTCCTCTGTCACTGCATATTCAAATCCGCCTTATTCTCAACACTCAGCTCAAAGCCTTCTCTCACACCAAGCCCTCCCTTATTTCTCCCCAGCTAGAAGTAATCTTTCATTCTTCTGCCCCTTTTTCTGTTGTGCAATAGGAATTAATCTGTACCGTTTTCTGGTATGTATCACCTTCTACTTTATATAACGATTAAGTAACCTTCTTCCCTGAAAATAAGACCTAGCCGGACAATCAACTCTAATGTGTCTTTTGGAGCAAAAATTAATGTAAGACCCAGTATTATATTATACTGTATTGTATTGTATTATATTATATTATATAAGACACGGTCTTATATTATAGTAAAATCAGATCGGGTCTCATATTAATTTTTGCTCCAAAAGATGCATTAGAACTGACTGTCCTGCTAGGTCTTATTTTCAGGGAAACACGGTAGCTTGTCTGCACTGTCAAAGTTAACCTCTGAAAGAGGAGTCCTTTTCCATCACTCCACCACCACACTGCTAACATCAAGTACATGATCAAAATTTGCTCATTGAAACATCTCTCAGCTAAGAGGAGATGCTGGGCCACCATCTTCGTGAAGATCTAAAGATCCACAGCAGCTGGGTGAGCACTCACCACAATGCTCTCTAGCCGGGGTATTTTGATTGGAACTTCCCTCTAGAGGTTTGGTCAGTTCTATCCCTGCAGAGACATGATTAGAAAAGCACGCACTTCTCCTTGTCATGGAGCAGAAGTTTCTGTTTGTGCTGTGTCTTTCCCCACCCAGCAGAATCATTAGTGTTGTATTTTTACAATCTGTTGGTGTTCTAAAAATGAGAACAATGACCTTTGTGTTAATTAGTTGATACAAGAGCCTGCTGGGACTGGAAGAATAACACTTAATTGGACTTGAGATTATGTATTCCAATCATAACTGTGGAGGTAATAACTAATGCTAATGATGAGATCAAATAAACATACATCCATACTAATGTGCTTTTTAATGTCTTTCCTCTGATTGAGATGTTCTCAGAATTACCTGGCAGTATACTAAGCATACTTAAGACCACCCCAAGTCTAGAAATAAGAAGAAAATACTTTATTATACTACTTTAGACGAACAAATAGACCCTCACTTTAACAAGTATATCACCTGAATACTTACTTAAAATTTGAAGAAAAACATATTGAGCGCATTATTTGAAAATATAACTACACAGTATCATGCTTTTAGAAACACTGTTTCCCCAAAAATAAGACGTACCCTGAAAATAAGCCCCAGTTAACATCTCAGCCAGACGGATACATTTAGTACGTTTTGACGTTTTGACGATGTTCCAGAAGAAGATGACATGACTGTATTTGAATAAATGCAAATTGTTGTACATGAAACAAATAAGACATCCCCTGAAAATAAGCCCTAATGGAGCAAAAATTTATACAAGACCCGGTCTTATTTTCGGGGAAACACGGTAAATAAGCCCATCTTTACAACTTTTTGTAGACTCTTTTTATCTGGTGGTAGTGTTTTTGAAGAAGAAATAAATAGTGAAAGGATAGAGAAAAATAGGGGAAAGGAGAGGTTCTGTTTTAGGTAGGGCTTCTGGGAAGAGAAAGCAAACATAGGATGCTTATGGTGTCTATAATGCCTCTGATTGTGTCTCTTTTAACACCATACACACTTCTACCAGAGGTGCCTGATATCTCTAGCACTGTCTATCCAGAACAAGGATGGCTTAGGGTCCAAGGAACCTATCTTCAGCCCATCCAGAGACCTCTGGGAATTCTATGTGAGATTTTCCATAACTGCATATGGGGGGCCTTTTTCTCAGAAATATAAAAAAGTTTAAGAAGCAAGGAGCTAGATAATGAATTACTTGTTTTGCATCCTATTGTACAAACCAGGGCAAAGGACCAGCCAGCACACATACCAAGCCTTATAGAACAACATCCCTGAAGCCAATCATGGAGGCTCAAGGATGTGGGTGTCTCCCGCTGCCTGTTGCATGGAGCAGCAGACAGGGGTGGTCAGCCTTTGCAGGGGAGACACGGCCTTTGTGTTGTTGGCTTTTAGCTGCATGATTAGGGAAGCATCAGCCCTCCCCATTGTAATCAAGGTTTGGGGTCCAAGCCTTATGGTCATAGTGGTGGGTCCTGGTAAATCCTTGGACTCCAGCCCTACTCTGCTACTGCATCCTTCATTTGCTGGGAGAGGTTAGAGTGGACTTCTCCTCCCTCTAATTTAGTCAGATGTAGTCAGGGAGCTGGTGTCCGTGCCTTATGGTTGAAGCTGTAACAGAACCTCTGGCCTGGGCCACACCTGCTGAAATAGGTATGGCAAGAGCGGTGAAGACTATAGGATGAAGCAGGAAAACTGGTTCCTTGTTTCTCACTTCAAAGTTTAATACCTGACTGGGAATAAATAGGCAGGTTGTCCAAGAAATCACTTGAGTCATTCCTCACTTCAGGTAAACATTACTTGCCCTCCTTTTTCTCATTTTGATGCTGTGAAGGTTTGTCACTTTAGAGAGAAGCCACACGCTCTGTCCTTTCCACTCCCATAGTCACAGTTTCTAATGGCATCGCCAGGAAAGCTGTTATTAATTATTCATTTATTTGGTTATATTTGTTTATATCCTGATTTAGTTCATGAGGAATCTGTGGTGCCTCAAGGGAGTTATTATGATAAGAGCTGGCTTCCTAGGATCAATGTGTTCAGACGAAAAGGATGGGAAGAGGCTGAGGAAAGCTGGAGGGGCTTCTGGAGAATGGCTCTGGGGATCAGAATCCCAGGGGTGTGGATGGCTGTGGTGACAGCCATGCAACTCTGCTCACATATTCTTGGATTTTGCTCTTCACTTTGTTCTCTAACATGCTACTTGCAGGCACCTTCTTTTTAAACTATATAATTGAGTATCCAAAGGAGGGTTGAAGATGAAATCATACTCATTTAGAAATAAATTAATTGTATCTCTCCAATTTGCAGCTAAGTTCATATGTGTGAGTGGTTGGATTGGGAAAGGAAAGAGATTTGGGACTATGGAGGCTTTGGGGTAAGGCAGACCTTGAGACGTTAGGCAGATTAGAACATCAGCTTGACATTATTTGTCTGTACACCTGGGGAGAGAAGCATGGGAGCTGGGAACTGAATGAATAATAAATGGTGAGAACAAAGACAACCATAGTTATTTCAGAATTTCACAGGGGTGGTGCTGCCCAATGACATCTAAAGGAATCTTCCTTTTCCTTCTCCCTCTTCATCTGTCCTTTTCCTCCTCTTCTCCCACATCTTCCTCTCTGTCCTCCTCCTTTTTCTCCTCCTCCTCTTCTCCCACCCCAGAACCAATGGAACTCTACTAGATCTCGGGGGATAACTGTTGGTACTATAATCCTACTATACTATTGATTAAATAAAATCATTAACGTGTTAGCAATGGAAGGGGGAACGAGAGAGCATCAGCTCCTTCAAGTGGCAAATAAGGAACATGAAGCTCCAAGGAGGGAGGTCATCCAAATATTACAAGGTCGTTCTGAGACTAGAACCAGGATTCCTGAACCCCAGTTGCGTGTTCTTTCTACTCCACAACGGAATTTCTTGGGTAAACAAAGAACTATATACCACATACAATTTTACTCATGAAACAAACCATTTCATTGCTTGTTTTGTGCCAACTTGATTGCAAATTATATGCAAATTAAGGTGGGTATGACTTTAATTTTAAAAGTACTTTATAGTTCTTTGTTCAAATTCCTCAAAATTATGGAATTGTTTGCTTTTTTTTTTCCATTTTACAGCTGTAGAAACAAAAAGAGGTCAAAGACATTTCACAGATGACTCAAAATACAATTTCGGTTTGGGAAGACCTGGATTTATTTTTCTGTTTGAGTTTGCCTGTTCTTCATTCTACTTAAATTTCAAGATGAACTGATCATATCTGTGAAAGCGAAAAATGCTAGAGAGAGAGCGAGGAATACAAAACAGAAACGCCAATGGTTAATTCCTGGAAACCATATAATTTGACTTAATTTTCCCATCTTCCTATCTTACGTGATCTCTGTAGCCAAAGCAATGGTTGCACATAAAATGACTAAGAGCAGACTGTAAAAAGTGTTTTGTATGTCACAACAACGCTAGGTGTACAAAACATAATAGCTAATATTAATAATAGTCAAAATACAGTATCTATTTAGCTTCATTCCCATTTCCATTACATTTTCCCTAAAACTAAAATTTCTCCCAAATATTTTCAGGAATGGATATTGGGTTGATTGAGTAGAGATAGTTAGGCTTTATGTGAACTCCTAATAAGTCCTTCTGGTTAATATATATACTGGCCCCATATCCTCTTGTCTGCTCAGCTCAATAGTAATGCTGCTGGTGGCAAAATGAACAGCTATGCAGATAACGCCCATCTGGCTGGGTGAAGCTGAGGCTGCCAGGCCTGTGTTGAGAGTACTACATATCTCCAGCATCCACCAGAACCTAACACCCTCCATCACCATGGTCTATGGAGTAGAAATAAGGATGTCTGTTTTCAAACTGGGCTCAGAGAGTTTAAATAACTTGGTCAAAGTCACACATCTAGTACCCAGGAAGGATTTGAAAGAAGCCAGTCTGACTTCAGAGCACACCATCCTAACATCACACTACATGTATGCGTTTATGAGTGAATTGGACACCAATTCCTGTCTGGAGCCAGTTTTCCTCTGGTAAACTAGCTCTCTGGAAAAGAGCTGCTGGTGTTAGGAAGTCGGAATAGCTGTGGCTATGTGTAAGCCCAGTCAATGTAGTATAAAATTTTTGACTGAGTGAATACTAGTAAATAGAATTATCCTCTGCAAAAGAAGAGCTAAAACAGAGAAAATCTCCTTAATACACAAGTCTTGGGCAAAAGGAGATGATTCAGCCCCAGTTATATTGATTTGGCAAGATAATACTGCTTGGTTTCAGTAGACACATCTTCATTCTAAATAGAAAGAAGGATTTAAACAAGCTCTAACTACACAAAGGCCCCACTTGAGTGTGGGCATGGTGCTAGAACAAACTTAGAGCTGGAGAAGTCAGAAAGATGACTGTTCTTCCCTCACCCCAAAGCCCTGTGGCTTAAGCAAATAGAAAAGTCTCACCAGGCTTCCTTAGGCTCCCAAATCCTACTCCCCAGCCAGGAGACCCAGCAGCCTGCAGGCTCTTCCCGGCCAATCTCTGGGGGCGGGGGGAGGAATGGGGGGTAGTATGGCCTTTTCCAGGCTCAGCAGGCGTGCTCGAGAGCTGCGTCAGTAAGAACATGCAGGATCTGGAAGTATTGCCTCATCCCCATCCCTGAACTCTGGGGAGTACGTGGGGATCCAGAAACCTGACACATGAAGTTTTTGAGTATTCACTTCTGGAGGTGAAAATAACTCTTTAAAACACTTCAAATAAATACATGCATGTCATATCCGTGGTCCACATCCTAAATCAAAGAAGCAAATGTTCAAAATTTCTAAAGTTTTTTTACAGCCTGGCAGATATGTGGTGTCTCATTTCTTTATTCCAAAGCAAGACAACTATAAAAAATAAATTCTCAGGTTGTAAGTTTCACCTTACAGATTTCATTTTCCAAGCATGACTTTCGATCCTCTTAGTACATTAATGACACCTTCCACATACCAGTTGCTATTCTGCTTTGGCAGTAATTTTAATTTGTCTCCTTCACCCCTGGGCTGCAACAGGCTCCTTTTCCAGTTGTGTCAGGAACCTCATTCTGGCCCAACAGTCACTGGCTTAGGCTTTTGGCCAACAGTGGGAGAAACAGAGGTGGCATCTGTTTGCTTCCTGACAGCAGGCTTCTCTTTAAGTGTGGGTAGTAAGTCTCTATAGATAAAAAGAAGAGAGAACTGAAGCAGAAGGAAAAAAGGGACTGGAGTTACTGGCTGTCACTGAAAGCAAGAGCATCAGTGATTTGCAATAGGAAAGCCAGGTGCATGGAAACCTGAAAACTGTGATTAGCTGACACTGACAAGAAGGCTGGGACTCCTGATATAGCTGGCAGGTTGTTTATGGGTGGACAGTCTAAGCAGCCTGGCAGAAGACAAAAGAATGCACACAAAAAAATTCCAGCGCTCTCTGAAGGAACATTGTTTCTGTTATAAGCTTTCATCTTTTTATAGTTTTTTTCATCAATGTGTAGTCACTACATTCAAATATTTCACTGAAAATATTATTTTTGACAATGGTATTTACAGCTCTAAAGAACTCAAAACCTGGTTCTCTTAAGTAAGGAACACAGCAGTCTTGGTCATTGTACAAGTAGATTAAAATAAAGCTTTGAGAGACACTATACTATGTCACCCATTTTTGTGTAATTGAATGAATTTTGGTTTAATGTCAGGCTGACCTGGGATTAACCAGTTGTTTGACTTTGGATGAGTAATTTAACCTCTCTCAGCCTCAGTTTCCTCATCCATAAAATAGGACCACAGTCATTACTACATCATGGAATGGTTAACATTAAATTAGATGAGATTGTAATGCACTTAGCAATATGCTGGTACCCTATAGAAACTCAATCTATCCCTACTTATCTCTGTCTTTTCAAATCTAAAGGTACCTATTGGTTCAGTGCACATAGTGCATTCCCCAACTTTTCTGCAGAGCTCAAGATGTGATCGAGCACCTTACAAAATTAGAAACCTGGAAAAAGAGTAGAGGAAGATGCAGTATCCTGGAAATGCCACAGACCGGCATCAGAAATCCTGGGCGAAATGCTGGCCTCTGTTTTCTCATCTACATCACGGAGATAACATCTCCTTCGCAGGTGTGTGTTTAAGACATCCTTCCTATGCACAGATGTTGGGCTGGAGATGAGGTTTCCCACCAAAAGAGGAAGACATTAAATGCCCTCAAATATCCTACAGTCTAGTAGAGGAATGAGTCACCTATCCACGTAACAAAAGCTCATTCACGGAATAAATGATTATCTTTTGAATTCCTCCTCAGAAACAGTAGAAAATAACAATGATAAGCACAGATAACTTTAATCCAGGTTCTTCTACATCCTAGCTGTGTAAACGCAGGTAGGCAAGTTATTGAACCTAATTTTGGAAATGAGGAAAATAATGGAATTGTTGTGAAGATTAAATAAGACAATGTATATAAATGTGAGGAACATAGTAAGCATTCAATGAAAACTTAGCTCTTTTTAGTTTGCTGTAGGTGCCCACTGTACCTGGAACCAACGATGACAGGTTTCAGGGCCCCCCTTATCATTCCTATATGTCAATAATCCACGTAGAAACATCTCCTAGTCTCTACTCTGAGAAATAGGATTGTTTTGTTATTGGGGTTGTCTACAACTTCAGAAGTCCAGACTTTACCATCAGAGCTTGAGTCCTTGAAAGAACATAATGATGGAAGCTACCCCTTTTCCTGTTTTTTTCAAGTAAGTGCTATCTTGCATAATTTATCTTGCCACTTTTTTATTTTTAAGAGTCTTACATTTTCTGTAAGTTACCCAGAAAAGCACAAACTTTGAATGCTACAAAAAATGATGAGATGACAATGAGCTTCAGGGAGAAACACCACATAGAGAGAATCAATTTGGAAAAGGAAGAGTTCAGCATTACCTTTTCAAGATCCTTGAAAGGAAAACCTGTTCTGCAATAAGAGGAATTCTTTTCCTAAATAATAGCTTCAGTTCCTGAATCCTATCTACTCTAACCTAAGCTCCAGCTGTGTTCATTTTACTCCATTTTCCCTCAAAGTAGAGATAAATAAGGATGAAATACTGTGCATATCGTGTGTCTTGTTTCCACGGAGTCCAGTAGTCTTTAAACATATTATTCCATTAATCTTCCCAGCAGTCTGAGAGAGGGAAGTGACAATTGCAATGTCCCCACTCTTGCAAATGAGGACACCAAGGAATGACAAAGTGAATTGAATTGGCCAAGAGCACAGTGAAGTGGGTGACAACGCAGGAAAAAAGAAATTAGGTCTTAGAAGTTGTGATTATTTCAAGGGCATAAGAATACCCATAAATTATAAATAATAAGATAAAATCCAGCTGCTGACTGCTTAGAGTGCATTTACATCAAAGTAGGGAACATGTGGGCTTGCAAATATGCGCAATAGACCTCATGCTCCTGCAGGTGCTGGAATGATGCTAACAGATGCCCTACTGGTCTTCTTCCCCTTTTGGTCCCCACAATTGTATGTCACTTCTCATACTGTGATAAATTTTCTGACACCTAGTAATTGGTTATAGATTTCCAACTCTAATGTTAGGTTTTTGTTTTTTTTTTTTTTTCGTTTGTTTTCTCTTATACTGCAAATCAAACCATATACCTATTTTCTTTCCAAGTTCTACCTATATAAGAGCTGATTAAATTCCTGTCATTTTCTTTTAAATCAACAACAACAACAACAACAAGGTAAAGTGGTTCAGACACCAAATTTCTCAAAACAGGCATTAGTGAAACTGAATTAAATATAGTATACAATATTTTGGAGCTATTTTTCAACAACTGAGGGTAGTTGTTTGTTTGTTTTTAATACACTTGGAGTCATATTTATGTGTGAGCATATTGTTATAACCTTGGCTGTTAGGAAAGTGGGAGTTAGAATTTTTATAAAGCATTAGCCAGTGAAGAATGTCAAGGTACCTCTTAAAACAGTTTAAAATAGTATCAGTTAAGAAGATTAAATTAAATGAGATTAGCAATGCACTTAGCAATATTACTTTGGTTTCAAAGTCAAGTCCGTGAGAGAAGAGTGGGGGTGGCTGAAGGGTGGACATGATATGGACTTGCTTAGAGTGGATTCAAAAATGCTGTAAAGGAATATGTGTCCCCCACGTTTCCTCTGCGGCTATTCATTCACCAATAACCAAGAGTCCTAGTCCAAGAAAAAGAAATCCTTACTTTCCACAGTTAGTAAAAAGGCACAAAATATCAACCATCCTATAAGACAGCATTAAATTCATCCTGAGAGTGAGTGTTAAGAGAGGGAGAGGGGAACAGCACATCACTAAACAGATAGGTGAAATGGATATCCAAAGGTAACTTTTAGAGGCATTATAGTGGATAATAGTTAAAAGCATGCAGAATAAAGAATAAGTCAGAACAGAATTGAATCCTGCATCAGCCACTTTCCAGCTGCGTGACCTTTCAAGGTTGTATAATGCTGCGTGGTAATGAATGTAAGTTCCTGGTATGTAGCAGACCCAGGATAAATGGTGTTTAATAAAGTTATCATAGTCTACTGCATGTTATTTTCCCCTCCCCAAAACACATTCATTATCTCTGCCACCCCAAATTTTACCAATCAAATTTTAGTGTTTCAGAGAACATACTAATTAATTGTAATTTTATTTTCGGTTAACAGGAATTTGATATCTACTGCAGAAAAAGCATGGCCCAATATCCTCTATTAAAAAGGCCTGTGGCTTAAACCAGGTAGGAACACTTGTTTTTATTATAGTACAAAACATCTAAGTATTTGTCATTACTTATATCTAATATATCTACATACTTTACTCCTACCTAACAATATCAAATATTAACATAACAATCACAACCTTTCATCTTGTCATTCCTAATTTATGGTTTTGTTTTATCAGACATATTTTGAATGTATCATCCTATAAATAATGTAACCAGGAAACAAAATGTGACAAAATGTAGACCATCATGCCTATAATCTTGCCTGCCTGTGATGACTTTGATAGGTCTGCTTGCTTGAGCTGAATGACAGTCCCAAGAATTCTCTTTCCAGTATGCTTCTAGATTGGTTGGGCTACAAAAGATATTTTCTCAAGAGCTGGAGGAAAGAAAGGACAGTGGCCATTTTGTAGAATGACTGATTATTCAATCAAACACTAATCTAGGTATTGCTGTGATTAAATTTTGAGGATGTGATTACAGCCCCTCATCAGTTGATTTTAATTAGTTAAAAGAGAAATTATCCCATATAATTTGCATGGGCCGGACTTACTCACTTGGGAGATCTTTAAAAGAGGGCTTAAATCTTTCCTGAGTTGAGAAAGCACATTGTGTGCCCATGGGGTTTCAGCCTGCTCATGACCTTTTCCTGATTACCTGCCCTACAGATTTTGGATTTACTTTGCTTAACCAGCCCCCATACTTGTATAAGTCAATTCCTTGTCATAAATTCAGATAGATAGATAGATACATAGATAGATAGATACATAGATAGATAGATACATAGATACATACATACATACATACATACATACATACATACATACATACATAGATCTAGAGAGATAGATGAGATACAGCAATATAGATATATAGATATGAGGAGATGAGATAGAAGGCGAGCGAGAGCAATCCTACCAGTACTGCTTTCCTGATATCTTTCCACATATGCTGAGGTTCCTGTGGGATCAGACGCTATACCTGATCCTGAACACACTGAAGACCCAGTGGCCCATGTTCTCCATTGACAGACTATAGCTTTCATTCTATTATACATTTAAAATTCCTAATCACCCACTTATAAAATAACAAGGTGAATTAACTTTTACTAAAGTGTTTTGTTATTGTTCCTGGTCATATTTTCATGGGCTAGATTTAGTGTCTTTCAAACCATTTTACATCACAAAATAATTATTTTATACTTACTAGCCGTTTGACCTTGGGCGAATAATTTAACTTCTCTGTGCCAATTTCATCAAAATGAAGCTAATAATAGTTATCTCATTAGATTGTTGTAAGAATTACATAAAATATGTAAAATATTTAGAAGTGTGCCATGAATAGAGTAAAACATATACAGGTATTACCTTTTATTAGTAGTCAAATTATTTTAATAATCTTTACTAATTTTTCCAAATATCTTATGGAGTGACAAATTTTTACAGTTTAAATAACCAGAAAAGATTGGCTTGAAAAATAGAAGAGTAAGATGTCTTCAAACATCCAAGGATGGTTACAGAAGCAGATTGCTTTTTTTTTGTTTGGCTTGGGTTGCTCAGGTGCTGGTGTCAGGTGTACCCAGTGGAATCTTGGTTCCACCATTCAGTGACTTTCTGAGCTCCAACTCCTTTCATGTAAACAGGCTTTGGAGCACCTACGTTGCACTTTGATCATAAAGACTGAAGGGTTACCAATTACGTAATCATCTCTTTTCTATTGTAACCTATGAGGGAGAACTGCATGATAGGGATATTGCTTTTTAAATCTAATACTGAATGACATGATAGTACAGATATAGAAGCCACTTATAATTTTTAGGTTCTGAAAGTTTCATTAAGTTTATTCCCCCCAGGATTTAATTCAATAGTCATGTATTGAATACTTATTTTTTGCAAACTCTGCTGGAATCTGTAAATACGTGAAACAGTCCCTGATTTCAGTCCCTGAAACATTTAAAAAAATGTTTGGTCACCTTTCCATAAAACTCCACAATTGATTTTCTTATATTTGATTCCTCTTTCTTTGTAAGAACCTTTTTTGGACTCTTCATTTTGTTTTTATTTTGTATCCTGAACATGTATGTATTCTGCTCTTGAAGTTCTTTCTCTGCTTGCATTTTAGCCGTGTGTTCCCTCTCATTTCTATAGCTTCATAACTGCAAAACTGACTTCCAAACATATATCTACAGTGTGAACATGGACTTGTTGGCCACTAAAACTCCAAAAGTCCAAAACAGAACTCATTGTCTCTTCTTCTCCCAAACCAGACCCTTCTCTTGATACGTGTGCGTGTGTTATTGGCCTAGGACATAAATTGGAGCCAATGTTGACACTTCCTCACCCTTCCTGTTATATAGCCAATTAAGTTCCAGGTCTTGGGTTTTTATCACCTCAAAGGATATAATAATCCATCCTGTTCTTCTTTGAATTTTCCCTTTCATTACTCTTGCTCATGTATGCTTTACTCCTATTTCAAATACTTTAACAGACTCCTAATTCATCTGCTGTTTTGAGTTTTTACCTCTTCCTGTCCTTTCAGTGTCTCATTTCCAGTTTAATATTTATAAATTTCAATTAACAATTTGACCAAAAATCTTTTTTAGCTTCACAGAACTGACTGAATTAAAGAAAAAATATGAGTTAGTGTATAAGCACTTCTCAAGGATATCTCATCTACCATCATAGCATCACCGTGAATGAAGAAGGAATTAACTCTTGCTAAATGTTGAATGTTGACATACATGAATGAGCAGATATATCTCAATACTCCTATATGTATACTGGTGGCATGGTGTGTGTGTGTGTGTGCGTGTGTGTGTGTGTGTGTGTAAGCATAGTGGGGTGAATATAAATAACCAGTGACCCTTGCTTAGGTCCGATAGTTCCAATAAAATGAGTTATAGTAGCAGGCACAAGAATGGAGTGGAAAAAACTACTATGAGCTAGTGGTAGTTACATTACTAGTACTAGTGGTAGTACACGGGCATGGACCACAGAGGCTAGCAAACAATTGAAAAGATAGTTTGAGTGTGAACTTCAAAAGAAGTCTTGTGTTAGGTAGTTTTTCAATAGTGGTGATAAAAAATGTTATCCAGGGAGCAGCATTGGGAGCAAAGAACCCCTTTCCTGCTGCCTTTGAATTTAGACAAATAAGTGAAGGAGGAGCCTACTTTCCCTTCTCTATAAATGGAGTTTCTACTTTATGAAAAGCCGCTTTAGATGAAATGTCATTCTTTCCCTGTCCACAAAGTGATCAGCATTTCAAATACCTATAATACCTTCAGCAGGTTTCAGGTGTCATGGCCCTGTATTTTTAGAAAATTTCCACCAGATAGAGAACTACAGTGTACATGATTTGTAAACCAACTTTTTCAGCTGTAGAAAACATTAGAATCACATTTCCTTAAAAAAAAAAAAAAAAAAAAGAGAGAGAGAGAGAGAGAGAGAGAGCTTTATTAATAATGCATTATTATGGGTTGAATTATGTCCCGTAAAAATAGAAAAGATATGTTGAAGTTCTAACCCCCACTACCTCAGAATGTGACCTACTATTTGGAAAGAGCGTCATTGTAGAAATAATCAAGTTAGAAGGAGCTCATTAGGGTGGGACCTAATCCAATCTGAGTACTGTTTTTATCAAGAGGGAACATTCGGACACATGCATAGAGGGAAGAAGCAAACATGCATAGAGACAAGACAGTATGAAGATACAGAAACTCAAAAAGAACACCATGTAAAGATAAAAGAGTTAGGCATCTAAAAGCCAAAGATTAACCACAATCTACCAGAAGCTAGAAGAGAGGTATGGAAAAAGATCCTCCCTTCCACTTCTCAGAAGGAACCAACCCTGCTGATTTTGAACTTATACCCTCCAGAACTGAGACAATAAATCTGTTATTTTAAGCCACCTAGTTTTTGTTACTTTCTTACACAGTCCTAGGAAACCAATATATACATTAATATATAACATAAATTAGCTTCTAGCATACAAGGAAAAAATAAATGAACTTGAAGTAAATTTTCCAAATATCACTGTTTTTATTCCAAACAGAAGCAACTGTATTTAGTTTCTCAGAAAAAAATATGTTTATGCAAACACCCTTATGTTTCCACAGGTGATATTCATAGTAAGACTTCTCACCAAATCTCCCAGAAATCAAAATCTCTGTCTGACTTCTGTCTCAACTGCAAACCACCATACATAATTCCTTAATTAGGTTCTCAGCCAATATGAGTAATCCTTTATTCAATAAATCCCAATACAGCGTGAATATCAAATCCAATTCAAACTACAGTGACTCTGATATCCTCCTTATTTTCCAATTCTCTGTGGAGAGGAAGGAGAACCCCAAGTAAAGCTTGAATCATTTTAATCTGTGACTTTTCCTTTTCAGTGTTGGTTATTCCCAATTAGACCCAGATGGAAAGTCACTAATTGAGACTTCTGTCAAAACTGGAAGCAGTTTTGCCAACTGGTAGCCAATTGGAGTTCCTACTGCAAGAAATGCTTGCATTTTGCTGCTCAGATGTGTACTGCACGGTGAGCACAATGTGTAATTTCCACTATCGAAGAGTTTAGCCAATTTTTTCCTTGAGAATAATAAAGGTGTTACCAAAAGTATTGCCTGAGTGTTTCCGATCAGAGCAGAGTGTTTCCTTCTTTCTGAATGACTTCATTTTGATTGTTTACATGCCTCACTATTGTTTCCCTTCCCCAAGACTAGAAAGAGGAAGAAATTTATTTCAATCTTAATTCAATCAAAAGAACATCTTTTTTGAGCCAATTACTGTTGTGTGGGTAGTGACAGTTGAGTGAAAGTGGAGACATTTGACACTGTTGTGAAGAGCTTTAGTCAATCTCTTGCCAACCGCTAACAGTAACTGCTTCCGAGGGACAGGTTTTTTCCCCCTATTTGAGATTTCAGAGCACTCTTTGCAAGAAAACTTGGCTTCACTGAATGTACATCTGAGCCCATATTTTCTTTTCATTTTCTATGGATGTTGTCTATCTCCATGTCTCTACCTTTCATGCATATTTGATCACTCTTTCCATCTGTTAAAAAAAAAAATCCTATTTCTTTCTGGGATTTCAATTGCTTCTACAAACACTTTGCTTCACATCATTTTCTAGTCATGTTAACTTGGCTCTAGCAAAAGTGAAGTTCCCCAGAAAGAAGAAAATGAATAATAGAATACTGAAAAGGGAGCAGTGTAAATTTAAATGTTATTAGATCAAATCTATAATTTAAAACAATGAATAGTTCATTTGCAAGATGAATTGCTACATTTGTGTAATTTTTAAAATCCCAAAGTTTCTGTTCTTGATTTGATAAAGATATATGAAATAACTGAAAATATAACACACGAATTATATTTCTACTTTTTCAGGGAAAAATTGTTTCTCCAAGTCTTTCTAAAGTGTCCTAATTCATAACTCATGGCTACAAACAAATGTAAATCAATCTATCTGAGAGTTGGAGGAAGTTGTACAAAGTAGTAAATGATAAGAAGAGGACACAACCAAAGTCTGGTCTCAGGTAGCAACATATGAGGTCTGACAATTAAGTTTGGGAACTCATCCTAGAAAAAGTGCTACATACCTCATTGTTGAATATCACTATGGTCTCCTTTGAAGTACTCCCTTTGGAAAGCTATGCACCCATGCCAGCACCTAGTCCACCCTTCAAAGCAATTTTGGAACTCTTTTTCTGGAATGGCCATCCGAGTTTGCCTCATAATACACTTGATGGTCTGAATGTCATCAAAACGTCTTCCTTTCAATATTTCCTTTATCTTTGGGTAAAGAAAGAAGTTACTGGGGGCCAGATCAGGTGAGTAGGGAGCGTGTTCCAATACAGTTATTTGTTTGCTGGCTAAAAACTCCCTCACAGACAGTGCTGTGTGAGCTAGTGCATTGTCGTGATGCAAGAGCCAAGAATTGTTGGTGAAAAATTCAGGCCATGGAACTTTTTCATGCAGTCTTTTCAGCACTTCCAAATAGTCAACTTGGTTAACTGTTTGTCCAGTTGGTACAGATGATTCATAACAAATAATCCCTCCGATATCAAAAAAGGTTAGCAACATCGTTGCA
Organism: Rhinolophus sinicus; assembly: GCF_036562045.2. Lineage (NCBI taxonomy): Eukaryota > Metazoa > Chordata > Mammalia > Chiroptera > Rhinolophidae > Rhinolophus > Rhinolophus sinicus. Next base: position 27,031,668 of record NC_133754.1, on the reverse strand, counting down.
ACAAGTTCAAGAATTAATTGTCAGAACTTGTAGGACTAAGGCGATTTTGTATTTCAATTAATCCACTAAAATTTATTAGCCAATACTATGCACATTTATGGTATATGGCATACAAAAGATACAGTTATTACCCTGAAGGCTGTCGTACTAGTAATTAGAAGTTGAAGTGCTGACCTCCCTCCCAGGCTAGTCAAGCTTTTATAACTATTGGACATTTGGAAGTGGAAAAGGTCTCTTGGTTTTCTCCAGACGATGACAAACATTGTGGGGTTCCCTAAGTCCCTAAGAATGGGAGTAGAAGTGCAAACAGGAATACATTGAGGTGACCTCTTCTTACTAAGTACATTTCGAAGTATCTAAGTTTTCATGGGAAAGAACATTCCATACATGCTGGAATCCAACTGTGCTAATGTAGAAAAAAGCAAAAAATGTGTGAAAAATATTGCTAAAACCTTTTAATCCCTGGTTGATTTGGGGATTTGATAAAAAAAAAAAAAGACACAGATGACAAATATATCTTAGGAATCAAATGATCTTGGATTCCAATCCTGGCTTGATTATTTATAAATTGTATGACCTCAGGAATTGTCCTTATTTTTTTTTTGCACCTCAGTTCCATTACCAATAAAAAGTAGAAAATATCACTATCTACCTCATAAGTTGTGATGATTAAATGAGATAACATCTCCACAGTACTTAATTTAGAATGTAGCTCATAGTAAGCATTAGATAAATGTTAATTCTATGTACAAGCAAAACACAACTATCATATGCACAATGTATTATAATATAATATTAATAATATATTACGTTTATCATATGCACTATATAATTATACATATATACATATATTATATATATTATATGTATAATATATTATACAACATATATGTACTATATATAACATATATATAAAATACATATAGAGGGTGCCAAAACAAGTATACACATTTTAAAAAATGAAAACTATATTAAAATTGTAATACTCAATATATATTGATAAACCAAAGATGAATACAAGTCACGTTTGACTTCTGCAATTACAAGAGGTGCTCAAAGTGGTTACCATCAGCATCCAGACACTTCTGATTATGGTGAACTACTGTTTGAGCAACGTTGACTAAAGTGTCCACTTGTATACATTGTTTTGGCACCCCTGTTATGTGTGTGCAAGTGTGTGTGTATATTTATAAATTATATATAATTCAGTTCTATAATTGACTAGATACAGTTCAGTTAGTTTCCAAAAGGTAGTTTGCCTGGATCAGACGATCAGTTATCCTAATTCAGGCAAGCAAATCCCTATTGATAAGAGTCAATCCTATTATTTTTTTCAAAGGAATAGATAAAAGACTGGACTTTGTTGAGTCAGATCTAAGTTAGAATCTTGACCCGGCCACTTAGTATATATGTGACTTGGGTGTAATTCTTATTCTGTGTCCATCATTGGTGAAATGAGAATAATAAAAGTATCTACCTCATAAGGTGTACATTTTTAAAGTTAAATATATATATATATATATATATATATATATATATATATATATATCTTGGCATATTTTTAAACATTCCATATTAGTTACTATTAATTGTTACTATTTTAAAAAGGTCTTTGGGTATCAACTGATTAGCTTGGTCATAGCCGTTTCTTCAGATGCAGCGTCTCTTAACTGAGATAAAAATTCTGGGACCACATACATAAATGGAATTGGTGGGGTCTAGCCAACTAAAACACATGTCAAGGGACCAACGGGAAGAAAGGAATGTTATTTCCAAAATGTTTTGATTGGATGACATGTATTTTATAAGGTGAGACAAAAAAAATCCAGGTTGTTTTATAACTCAAATGTCAGCATTCTTTATTTCCCTCTGTAGCAGAGGTAGGAAATAAAACATGTGTCTCTTTCAAAAGCAATAATTGTCGAACAGGTGCTTTGTGCTAAATGTAGGGTTATGCACTGGAGACAAAAAGATTTTTTAAAAAGATACTACCTCTTCCTTTATGGAGTTATAGTCTAATAAGGATGGTAGACACTTGTAAAAATATCACATGATTAAATACACAATTATAAATTATGTAGGTGCTATAAAAGAAAGTAAAATTTGCAGCTGGGAGCAGACAGAGTGATCCATCTTCCCAGTTTGCCTAGGGCCATGCTGGTTTTAGCACTGACAGTCTCACTTTCCAAGAAACGTCTCAGTCCTGGGCAAACCAAGATAGTTACCCTACACGTACAACAATAGAGAAGTATACCTGATAGGGGTAGGGGCCAAAGAAAGCCTCTCTAGGAGGTGACCTCTACACTGGGCCTGAGGAAAGAGTAGGAGTTGGGCAGGCCCAGAATCAATAGAAGAGCATTCCTGGTGATTGAGCATCTCTGTAAGGCCCAAGATACAAAAGAGCTCAGTGAAAGAGGGTCAGAGAAGAAAGAGGCCTTGAGATAAGGCTGGTAGGGCTGGGAGATTATGCTGAGCCATGTTGGCAGAGGAAGGGAAGTGCATTTTACAACAGCAACAGAAAGATTCTGAAAAGTTTTGGGCAGAGGGGCACCAAGCCAAAAATCCTATATAAGCTACTTCATATTTTATGATCATTCTGGCTACTCTGGGGAGAAATGATAGTAGATGGTAAATGGATGTGGTGAACAGTGGTTGGATTTCAGGACAATTTTGACATTTTAGCACCATTGTTTTTCATTTCATGAAGGCAGAATACCTTAATGGTAGTACTCAAAACATGGCCACAGCACCAGCGGCATCAGTTGGGAATTTATTAAAAATGCAGTTGCTTGAATCCTTGTGCAGTCCTATTAAATCAGAAACTCTGGAGCTGGACAGCAATCTGTATATTAACAAGCTCTCCAGGTGATTCTGATATTCTGCCAACATTTGAGAACTACTGCCTTTAAAAATGTTTAAAAATTTAAAAAAGTGAAAAACTGTTTTCAAAAGCAAAACGTAGAAAGGCATGGAAATATGGTTCTAATATCACTCCACTTCAGGGTCAAGATTCAGGAAAACAAGAGCAGATGTGGAAAGGGAACAGAGACCTACATTGTTTGTATTGACAAACGAAATCCAGATTTTTCAAATTCTGTATTATGTTAACAACAATGGAACCTGAAGGGATAATTGGCAGCTTGAGGGAAACTAGTTTGAAGGGCAAAGAAAAAAAATAACAAGTTTAAAATGTCTCAGTAATTACCAGGTAAAATAATGATTGTTACATGACAAGAAAAACCATAGAACAGTTTCCAGAGCCATCCCAAACCAAAATCCCTTATAGTCAGTCCTGTCTTTCTGTGAGTCCAAGGACAGAAAGAGTATTTTAACTCTGCTGTTTAACTCTTTGGTATTTAGACCCATCTGACTCTATCTGAATATTCCAAATACCGGGCTAAAGTTTCTGTCTTAATTTTAACCCAAGGAAGTACACAAGAACAGAAAGGTTATTAAAACTTCATGGACAAGACTCCTGATATGCAACAGTGAATCTGCATAGGTTAACAAAAAACACAGAATAGAAAAGGAAAGGAGTTATACACTGTGTAGGAATTCAGAGTTGAGCATAGAAGTGTGGTAGAAAAAATTTGCATGTCAAAAAGAAAACCAAATGTGAGAGAAACAAGGGAAGAATACTACAAACTTACGGACCAGAGAGAGAATTATTAATGATGCTTTTCTTTACCACATGAAATACTTGGAAAGAGTCAAGATATAGTATTGATGGTGACTCTTAACGCTTATGGCTACGGGAAGACTTAATTCAATAGCAGAGTATAAATACAGAGGGTGCCAAAAAAATGTATACACATTTTAAGAAAGGAAAAAAAAACTGTATTAAAATTGTAATACTCAATATATCCCAATAACAACAGATGAATACGACTCTGTGTATACATCTTTGTGGCAACCCCAGTATGTTTTCCTCTCTTAATACAAATTATGTCCTTCAGACAGGAAAGAAAACAACCTAGGAATCTATTACTCTGGGTCTCATTTTAACTAACAGAGAAGTGGTTTGTTATGTAAATCTATTAAAAAACTTGGGAGAAGCCATTTTCAGGATTATAATAACAGAGGAATAGAAATATTCACAAAATGTTTCTCAGAAGAGCATTTTACTCTTGGATGTGGATATATATGCCATGTCACTTATTACTCTTAGAAGGCTTTTAGAAAAATGTGCCCATTGATTGCTAAATCCTTATTTCCCTCTCCCCTCAGCCCCTGGAAGCCACCATTCCACTCTTTGATTCTATAAATATAAATATATAAGAGGAATCATGCAGCGTTTGTCTTTCTGTAGCTGGCTTATTTAACTTAGCATAAGGTGCTCAAAGTTCATCCATGTTGTGGCATATTGCAGAATTTCTTTTTTTCTTTTTTTTTTTTTAAGCTGAATGATATTCCATTGTGTGTATATACTACCCTTTCTTTATCTGTCCATCCATAGATGGACTCAGATTATTTCCACATCTTGGCTATTGTGAACAATACTACAATGGACATGAGAGTGCTAATATCTTTTCGGAATCCTGATTTCAGTTCTTTTAGAAGTAAGATCACTGGATCATAGGGCAGTTGTAGTTTTAATGTTTTGAGGAACCTCCATACTGTTTTCCATGATGACGTCACCATTCTATATGTTCACCAACAGTGCAAGGCTTTTGACTTCTCCACATCTGCATCAATACTTATCTTTTGTTTTTTAACTCATTTTTTGAATTCATTTTCTAAATCTCCATAAATGTTTATTAAATTCAGTTTTAAATAACACTTAAACCAAGCTCTCCACTTTTAAAACATTGTTGAGAAAATACATAAAAATCTTATATTTAGCCTCCTACTCCAAGGCAACTGGTATAGTGATGTCATATGATCTGATGAAGAGTCAAGTGATAGTTGACACTTTCAAAAAGTCAGTGTCGCATGATAAAGGAAAAGTAATTCAAATGGTTGCTCTGAACACAGTCACAATATTCATTTTAAATTTGCAATGCAAAAAAAAAAAGAAAAGAAAACATGTTCTGCAGGATTTTCTTTTCATTGACAAAGATTACTATTTAAGGAGGAAAATAGCAATTAAAAACTGTTTAACAAATATGGACAAATGACAGTACAAAATGTTAATAACCAGAAGCACTGAACCATGTGGATTCAGACTCACAAAGTGGTCTTTAAATGATTGGAAAACACAAGTGCTCTTGTGTGCTTTTCTGAAGTGCATTTTTGTAAGTCAGGAACTGCACCAAGAGAATTGCTCTTGGTTTCATAAATACTTCTATGAACTTCTGAAATCCAATCTGTATCTTGATGTACACAATTACCACAATAGTAATAACTGCAAATGGTGTATGAACTTAAAACTTTTACCCTCCTGGGATTTTTCTTATTCCTAATTTTTGTGAACATAAGCTTGTCATCAATATGCTATGTAAACAGATTCCATTTACAGATATTTTGAGAGCAAAGGAAAAGATCCTATGTAGTATTTACTGTCATAATCTTTTGGCTCACTTATCTAATAGAAAAATAGTGGTATGTTCAGGTAATCTAAAACTTCATTTTGGTGAGCTGATTAAGAGAATAAGACAAGAATGATGTGAATCATCTAAAAGTCTTCATTTGCCTGCTTTGGGGAAGTGTCACAATAACCATAATATATACAGGCATTGGGTTTTCTTCTCTTAAATTTCACCTATGACATTCTTGATAAAATTTCCCAATGATCCCCAAATCATGGGCTTTCCCAGGAAATTTATAGTATCAGGTATGCAATGTTAATTAATACAAGTAGTTTTTGAATAAAAGGAGTTTTACGAGGTCTGGCAATTAAGTTCGCGAACTCTTCCTAGAAACAGTACTATCTACCTCATTGCTGCATATCACTACAGTCACCTTCAAAGTACTCCCCTCGAGAAGCTATGAACTGATGCCAGTGCCTAGTCCACCCTTCAAAGCAATTTTGGAACTCTTTCTGGAACAGCCATCAGAGCTGTCATCGGATTACCCTTGATGTCCTGAATGTCATCAAAATGTCTTCCTTTCAATATGTCCTTTATTTTCGGGTAAAGAAAAAAGTCACTGGGGGCCAGATCAGGTGAGTAGGGAGGGTGTTCCAATATAGTTACTTGTTTACTGGCCAGAAACTCCCTCACAGACAGTGCTGTGTGAGCTGGTGCGTTGTCATGAATTGTTAGCAAAACAATTCAGGTCATTTTTGTCTAATTTTTCACGCAGCCTTTTCAGCACTTCTAAATAGTAAACTTGGTTAACTGTTTGTCCAGTTGTTACAAATTCATAATGAATAATCCCTCTGATGCCAGAAAAGTTTAGCTACATTGTTTTGACTCTTGATTTAGACTGATGGAACTTTTTTGGTTGTGGAGAATTGGCTGACTTCCACTGCGAATTTGACACTTTGTTTCAGGGTCGGATTGGTACACCCATGTTTCATCACTATCGATAGCACGGCCCAAAACATCACCTTGCCTCTCCAAGAGGTCTTGGCAAACTTCGACTCTCCATTGCTTTTCATCAGTGAGTGCCTTAGGGACTCTCCAGAAAGTCTCCCTCTAATCACAAAGTCCAGTTGTTTTATAAATCCTCATTCTTTTCCTGAACATTACTGACAAACAATTTTTTCATGAAAAAAGGAAAAAACAAACTCTCATTCCTTGATATCACAAAAAGTTGCCTTCCACTGGTTCTTTCTACATTTTGGGGGTTTTTGTTTGTTTTCTCTCTCCAACTTTTCTTCTCATTCCTTCTCCTGCTCTTGTCCCTTAATTGTAAGTGTCCTTCACCTTTATCCATTGACCTTCATTTCAACAATCTCTTCATCTATTCCTACATCTTCATTTATTAGTTCTTTGAAAATTATGTATCTCCAGCAGCTGCTGAACTCCTCTTGGATGTTGCACTGATACACTGAACTCAGTGTTCTTAAATCAGATATTTTCCCCAAACTATATTCTCCCAAGAATCCTCAAAAATTTTCAACTATCTTTGATTTTTCCCATAAATCCTTTTCATTATGTCCAATCAACATTCAAACATAGTGAGTTTGTTTTTCACAGTGTTATTCATATCTACCTCTTCCTATTTCCCTCTGCTGCCACTATTCAATCTTAGACCCTTATTAACATAGCATCTTCCACTCCTTTCCCCTCCAATGCATCTGTTATCTTCTCATCAGATCACATATTCTTAGATATAGCTCAGATTATGTGTTTTCTATACCAACTTCCAATAACTCAAATAAAGTTCAGACTCCACCTGTCATTCACAGACCTTGTTTCTGTGCATAACAAATTACCCCCAAAAGACAGTGTCAATGAATAACTTGGGTCAGGAATTGAGAAAAGGTGTAACAGAAATGACTTGTCTCTTGATAGTGTTGAGAGCCTCATATGAAAGACTTGAAAGCTGAGAACCGAACTCATCTGAAAGCTCAATAACTTACAGGTCTAGCAATTGGTGCTGGCTTTTCCTTTTAGGTTGACCTTTTTTATGTAGTGTCTCTGCATGGGCTACTTTGGGCTTCCCACAGCATAGTGGCTGAGTTCCAAGAACAAGAGTCCCAAACAAAAGAGAGGTAAGCAGAATTTCTACCCTTTTTATGACTTAACTTCCAAAATCACATAGCATCACCTACACAGTACTCCATTGACTGGAGCAGTTTCAAGCTCACCCAAGTTCAAGAGGAAACAGAATAAACCTCCTGCTGGGAAATGACAAAATTCTGGGAGCAAGGGCACCACAAATATTGTTGTAGTTATTTAGGGAACACACAATTTGCCACAGATCTCAACCAGTTGGCCATCATTCTCAGTTGAACTTTGCACTAATTCTATACAGGATTTTTTCTTCTCCCCCCACTCGAATCTTCTCTATACATCCTCATCTTGATTGAGGTAGAACGCACGCACAACCACCCTTTTCTGTAATTCTGGCCCAAAGTCAAGGGCAGAAAAACAAAGACAGATTCACGTGCCTTATAGTAATGACTTGGGCTTATGGAAGTTATGCCATAATGGATTGCCAATTTTAGTAGCAGAAAGAATTTTAGGCTATAAATTCTTAACACTGAGGCTGAAATTAAAAAGTGTTTCTTTTCTTCAACCCATTCTCCTCCTATTCACCTGACCTGAAATGATCTTTCCCATCACCAACTCCATTGTCTGTTCCAAATCTTTCTGCTCCATTAAATGTAAACCTCAGTTGATCACCACAAGCCTGAAAGAGGTTGAGAGGATAAAGAATCATCAATCTAGAGAAAGAAACCCATCAAAGACCAAGATAAAAGACATACAACAAAGAATAAAACAGTGTCCCTCTGAAGTGAGTCAATTGTCACCTGGAGAAGAAAAGCAAAGACAGGTTTCAAATCATCCTTGGGACTTAAGCTAAATGTCTGATGGACTAATTGAAGACATTTTTAATAATATAATCTAATATCCTAACTTTTTACAGCTTAAGAAACCTGACTAAGAGTTTAAATAACTTTCCTTTTTTATGTCCAAACTCAACAAATATCAAGCATACTTCTCATTTACCTTCCTCCTCATCTCAGCTCCAAACTTTTGTTTTGTCTGGAACAAATGTCTTCCACAAATAAACGTTGAACTTTTCAGGTCCCATTCAAATGCTGTCCTTTCCAGGAAATAATCTCAAAAGAAAGTGATCTCTCCCTCAAGCAAATGCATACAGTGCTTTCCTGCCTCTTTTATTACACTTACTACATGGATCCTACAGAACAACTTCCATACCCTCTGCCAAACTGAAAGATCCTAGGGAGTATCAGAATCTCTCTTTTCCTCCCATGGCACTTTAGACAATGCCTCAAATATATTCATTTCTCAAGAGAGAGTTGTTGAATCGATATATAATGAATTATTCAAATCCATGAATAAAATTTTGCTGCCACCATATTTGGGATTTTGAGTATCATTCTGGCTCCTGCTTCGCATAAAAAAAGTATACCAAAGTTGAAGAAGTTGCAGTTAGAAACAATTACAATGATCAAGATTTTGCCTTCAGAAGGGAGATGAAATTATTAAAAAGAAAAAGAAAAAACTAGATAAAAATAAAGTTAAGGTTATAAAGACAAAACTTAATTTATAAAAATTCAAGAAACTATACATTAAGTGAATCAAGTACATCCAACAAATTTCAGTGTGCTGTTATTTTTGAAAGAAATCCTTTGAAATTTAAAAAAAAATGGTAAATCCAGATGAATAAAATAAAATTTTTGATATGTGGTTAAACTTTTTCTCCTAAGTTATAATTTACACTGTGACTAAGATGGCCTAATTGTTCCACTCAGATTGACTAAACTTTAGAGAGTTTTCTTCCTGATAAGATCCTGTTCTCTCTTCTCTTAAGATAATTTATTTTAAAAACATATCATTGTAATTTTTTTATCTGCCCCTTTAAGATATAAATCTTCTCCCAGACTCTTGCCAGTTTTGCAATCTAGGAATGCCTTTCTGGAGGACTTGATAGCTACCCTTTCAAAATGATTACATTTTATCAAGAAAGATAAAGCCTCTATCTGATAGTTCGTCTGGGAGAGGAAGAGCCTAAGTTCAGTAAGTGCCAATTAGCAAACACAGATGGCATCATCACACTGACCAAGCGGCCATGAACATTCTCCAGTGCTCTTGCACCAGCTAACACAGGTGCTTAACAACTCTCCCAAGTCTTCCATTTCAAGGGAGTTGAGGTCAATCTCTCTCCTTATTGCAATAGTCTTGAATAAAGTCTTCCTTTCCTGTTTAACTCCATCAGGTGCAATTTTTCTTTGATAACTATCACCTCAAAGAATTATTAGCTTAAATTATGCATATCAGATTCAGAGAAAAAAAGAGTTAAAGAAAACAAAGTTTGTTTTTCATTTTTTTGATTTAGCCAATCTGAACTACTTAGTCTCACTAAAGACAAACCCATATTTTTAATAACTTGTCCTGCGGTGTCATTATCAAAGAGCAACAACTGTGCAGATGTGAACAGAATGCTAAATGCAGGGTACATGTATTAATTCAGTCATTTTTCATCCATTCCATACGATAGTTTTGGGAACTTCTAAATATGAGGCACCGTAAATATGCATTTACTATTAAAAGATGGTAGTATCTGGTCTCCTTCCACATGGACCTCACAATCTAGACTGGGATGACAAAATGTAAATGGCCATTACAGTGCAATATGATGTGCTCCTCAGAGCTCTGATGCCAGCAGTTATTCCAACTTCATCCCTATCGCACCCCTCAAACTCTGCAAGGATAGTGCAGCTTCCTTGTGTAACTTGTGTGGTAACTCAACGCCAGGGGCTTTCGAAGCAGGGGCTTCTAAACGAAGAGAAAAGGCAGAATTCACAACTCTTCTAGTTGGTTTGCTTTTAGGTTCCAGGAGATAAAGGTTCTCCACCCAGGTGACCGCTGTTCTCAGCCTTGTTCACTGACTGTTTAAAAACAAAAGGTTCTGGAAGATACTATTCTAACCTCTAATGTTTCTTATTTGTTCATTTAAATGCCTCTTCCATTTCTTATACTTTAACCTACATAGATAAACGGTAATCAACCTTCACTTATACTTACTCTGGCCTTAAGTCATTTGTATATTAAAGTTAGAAACTGATATTAATAGGTGACATTGCAGTTTAGAGCTGTTAGGTCTTTCTCAAAACTGATATTCTATCACCTGGTTCAATTTTTAGGTCAGGGGAATAAAATGCTAGAAATTATGACTCACAACTAATATTAATCACCTTTACAATAGGATTATATATCTGCTTTGAAAGAGTTGTTTATTGATACCTTTCTTGCTTGTGGAACAATAAGAGATCATCTTTTCACCTGTCCTTGCTGATTTATTGTGTTTGTTGCCATGGTAACAAATCCATAGCTCCCAGGAGATCACTCTTTTGAACTCTGAGTCTTCTGACTCTCTGTACCAAGCAATAGACCAATTTATGGAAATATATGTTCTGCTGTTATGTTCCAAACTATATCTAGTATAAATCTCCAGGATTTTAGAAGAGAAAAATACAAATAGGCTCTGATCCTTGAATTATCAAACTATTGTGAGATTAATTTTCTGAAAGATTCTGTTAGAACCTGACTCCAGGCCTCCAAGCATAACAATGTTGACCTTAGAAAAGGCATGATTAACTTTATAGACACTTGATATCTGAGCTTAGGATGCAGAAGTGTGTACAAAATAAGTCTTCTCCTCCAGTAATCTTACAATTAAGCTGCATGTTAAAATAAACTTCTAACTAGAAAATATTATAGAAAATAAAAATAAATCCTACATATAAATAATGAAGTCAGTTTATGTAAAAAAAGGGAGGGAAGATCTTCCAAGGTTAAGGTACAAATTGGAGTACAAATGAATTGACCATATTTCAGTATATTTCATTTTTATGCTTTATTTATTAATTATAAAATATTTATTGAGCTCCTACAATATTCTAATGTTCTGAGAATAAATGCATAAAAATTTTGAATTATGTCAATTGTCTTGGATCTTGTAAAGTGCCCATTCTATAAGGCAGAGGAAAAGCAACAATAAACACACACACACACACACACACACACACAGAGGGTGCCAAAAATTGTATACACATTTTAAGAAAGGAAAAAACTGTATTAAAATAACACTGATGGTAACCACTTCGAGCACTTCTTGTAATTGCAGAAGTCAAGCATGGCCTGTATTCATCGTTTGTTATCAGTATATATTGAGTATTACAATTGTAATACAGTTTTCTTCCTTCCTTAAAATGTGCATACATTTTTGGCACCCTGTGTGTGTGTGTGTGTCTGTGTGTATGTACATAAAACTAAACAAATGCTACTATATACACATATATATGTATATATATTTACATGTCCATGTGCACACACACAAAACAATTTTGGATAGTCATAAGTGCCAGGAAAGAAATAAAACAGTGACACGATAGAGATCACAGTAGGAATGTTCCAGAACAAAAGGCAATGGTATCTGGTAAATAAAGAAAGTGAGGGGAGGGAGGAAGGTAAGAAAGTAGGGCTAGAAAGAGAGGCAGGAGTTAGGTCCTATTGAGCCTTTAAGGGTATTTTAAAGTGTCTGAATTTATTCAAAGTGCAGTGAGAAGTCATTAGAGGACTTACAGCAGGAGAGTAAACACAATTAGATTTGCATTTCTAAAAGTAGCTGCTTGATATTTTATTATTTACAACTATAATTTGATATTTTAGAAGTTATCAAGCAATTTAATTTTGCACAATTTTGTATGTGTTGGACATTAAGACAGATCATCCATGTATAATCCAAATGATTGCTGGAACCAATATTTTGTCTAGACATGACATCAGTGTACATCACCTTAATTTTGCCTGTCCTAAGCCTTGATTATTATAATGCTGCTGGGGACAACAATGAGGATTGTAATGACACCACTGCTAATAGTATATATCATTTATTACAAACTTACTACGTTTCAGGCACCATACTGAATGCTTCATGTACTGTACTTCATTTAGTCCTTACAAGAACCCCATTGAATGTCCATTTTATAGACGAGTAAACAGAATGATTAAGACTTGGAATGATTAAGTGGCCTTCCTGACGTCAAGAGGAGAGGAGTAGATAATGAATCAGGATGTAACGCAACTTCATAAAGCAAACTCTTAGCCACTGTACTGTCTTAAAAAGTAATCTAATCTGGTGATTAATTAAATTTCTTGAAAAAATCTGAATACAAAATATACATTTTTAAATTAAAAGTTAAATGTTTCCACTAGTAGACATGACAGTAATGTTTGATTTTGAGTGGGAACCATATCTAGGAATGCATTAGTATTTGTTATTTTTTTTCTTTCTCAATGATGTAAGATTGGAACAAATTACAACAGTGGTACTGCCATTTAACCTACTAAATTTTGGTTAAGACAGTGCTTGGAAGTTATACTGATTCCCTAAAATATGTTATATTTTTAAAAAGCCCTCAGCAACAAAACAAATCCATTATTAAATCAACGGTATTTCAACCAATAAGAAAAACACAAAGACATAAAACCTGCTATAGTGTTTTCTGTCTTGTGCCAACCACTTATAAATTGTGCCAACCACTTATAAATCAGGGAGTGATTCACATTTTACTCATTCTCCAAATTCTAACCAGTTAAATTTCTTAAATTGTTAAATATATCTCTCCTTAATGACTAATTCATCTGGCAACTTTCTCCCAGAAAGACTGGGACCTGGAATACTGCCAAAAATAATTCAGTTTTTCCCCTTTAAAAAAAAAAAAAAAAAAAAAGCAGTGCTCGCTATTGTTGCTTCAGTACCAGCCTTAAGCATTCTGCTGGACCAGCACATCATAGAGATCACCTCATTTTTCACCTGTTTGATTTTTGCTTAGAATTGTATAAATATGTTTTAATACTTTTTTATTTAGCAACAGATCAACACTTAACTTTCTATTTAGCAATGATATTCCAATATTCACTACCATACAGCTCCTTTTAAAAAAATGAACCTAATAATCATATTATGTCCATATTCATTTCTCCCTCTTGGTTCTCTATCAGCCAACGCTGATGTCGACACACTTAGACTTCACCCATCTACACACAAAGTAAGAAAATTTTTAAAAAGGCAAAAAATGTCAAAATGCTCCCCAGCCCTCTGTTTGATTCTCAGATTCTTTCTGATGATTCCTCTAACAGCAGTGTAATTAGTTCGACATTTGAAAAAAAGACAAGGAGCTATTGCCACTCTTATGATGATGCAAGGTTAATTATTAAATAATGGAAGTGGAAATTCATGACAAACTTTCAAGATGTTTAGTTTGGGCTGAAAAAAAAGGCAAGCTATTCCAGGGCCTCTGTCTTCCACCCCAGTACACATACACATATACTATGGAAGGCTGGCCTGTCAATCACTCTTGAATGACTCAATATTCGGCCACTTCTGTGCTTTCACTAAAATATTATTCAAGTGACTTCAACGTGCTAAGCACCAAAAGAATGACATAGCCCCCCCTTGCAAAAACAGATTTCAGCGGGAAGAAGATAGCATGACACAAACGCCACAGTACAGGACTGAATATAAGTTCATGAAGAGAGGTGCAGAGTTTTATATTAACTTACAGAAAGACGATTCCACTTTGACTAAGAGGATTAGGGAAAGCTTTGATGCGCAGTAACACCCAATCCCTTCAGGAAAAGCAGGAATTTGACAGGAAGATCAGGGAGGAGCAGGTTACTGGGGAAAGCATTAGAGGCAGAAGAAAAGTCATGAACAAAGTCAATTTAGTGTAGCAGAAATAGCATGGGCCTGTGAGGCTAAGACGTAAGTGTGAGTACAGGTCCCTCTACTTAACTAATAATCGCAAGGTCCTCAATCTCCACATCTGTATAATGAGGGTTGAGCTAGATCATCTACAAATGTATTTTAAGCTCTAAAATTCTATGATTTTTTAACATACAGAGGTGGGAAGTCACAAAGCATACTTGGAGAACAGCTAGGAGTACAGTTTATCTGAAGACCATCCGATACACACAGGTAGTGAGCAATGACCTTGGAAGAATTGATGAGGGTCACAGGGTAGGTTGAATGCTGGCCTAGAAATCTGAACTGTACACAGTAGTCCATGGAGAGCCAGTGAAGATATCCCTTACCAGCCAAGATTTGTTTCAGATCAGTCTGATAACAGTTTCTAGCATGGAATAGGGCTGGAAGGTATGATTAGAATAAACATTTAAGTGACTATTATAGAATCAAGTTATGGATAATAGGGTGACAACTAGTACTACAGTGATAGGAATAGAAATGGTGGTACACCTGAGCGACACTGTGAAAAAGTTGTATTTATCCAACAGCAGCTTAATTTACTAGCTCATTTGGAGATACACTTCCAGGAAAGTATCTTTTTATCATCAAAAGAAAGTCAACCCTATTTATGAGTCTCAGGCTGGAATGTTTTAATTCACTAGGAATTGTCACTCTCTCTTCATATTAACCATTATGTTTGGCTTTCCTCTTGCCTATGGCATCTGTCTAGGGCCTTAAGGTGATTAAAAATTTTTTTAAAAAATGATGTGTTCTTGACAAGGTGGTGAACAAGCAGTAGCTATTGGCTCCTTCCTACAATTCACTTGTGAGCGTCAGAAACAGAGGATTTTGTGTGTTTCTGCCACAGCAATAAGCAAACAGGAAAAAAAAATGGAACAGAATATGAAGTCCAGAGCTATGCCCAGGAGGACTTGAAATATAGTAAGGATGGCACCCTAGAACAATGAGGAACAATGAATTGGTAGATTGTATTGGGAAAACTTCCTCAATGTATAGAGGAAAACAAGGTTGTGTCTCTATTACCATATACTCTATACAAAGAATTACAGATGGAATAAAGACCTAATGTGGAAGGCATAGTACAAATATAATTGAAGAAAAATGTAAGAGAATATGTTTGTGAGTTAAACATTGGAAAGATTTCTTTTAAAAAAAGACTCCAGAAGCATAATATAGAGAGCCAAAAATCATATATGTTGCATAAATCAAAATTAAGTTTTTCCGTTTAATGAAGGATTTGATGCCCAGAGTTAAGAGAAAAATAGCAGCCTGACAGAAGATATGTCAAAGATTGAAAATGAACCATGAATTAATCTCTAAGTTATATGAAGACCTCTAATAAAACAAGAGAAAGAAGTTAATCTCATTATTTAAAATAAGCACAGGCCAAAAATAGGCAATTAACAGAAAGATAAGTCTAAATAATGCTCAAATTCTTTTCTAATCCAAGACATGTATTAAAAACACAAAGACATATCTTCTTACAACTATAAAAATAAACAAAATTTGAAAACTGGATAACACCAATTTTGGGGTGAGGATTTGAGGAGTAGAGACCATTTATGCACTGCTGGTAGAAATAAAATCTGGGTATAGTCATCCTGGAGATTAATCTCTGATGAAATTAAGTATCAAATGTTCTAAGCAAGATCACACTCCTGGGTACCCATAGAGGGACACGTATGAGGATGCTCATAGGGTTATTGTTGGGGTAATAGAAACTTTGAGACAAGCTCGGTACACCTCACTGCAGAAAAGAAGGTTAACAGGATGCAACTCTGAAATACTATGCATACTATGCAATATGAAATGCAGCAGTTAGATGCAATGAATTAGACAGACACACAGTGATTTGCCTAGCTCTCGTCAACAGTGTTGAATGAATAAAGGAATAGAACAGAATAGAGGTTTATGGTGCAACATAATTTATGTTCATTCAAAACAAATGTACAATATCTAAAGTAATCAAACACAGAAACAGAAGGTAGAACGGTGATTATCAGGGACTACGGCGAGAGGGAAAAGGGATGTTGCTGTTAAGGGGCATATAGAGTATAGAGTTTCTTTATTTTGTCAATGGTTTCTTTTGCTGTGCAGAAGCTTTTAAGTTTGATATAGAACCATTCATTTATTTCAGCTTTTTCTTCCCTTGCCTTTGGAGTCAAATTCATAAAATGCTCTTTGAACCCAAGGTCCATAAGTTTAGTACCTATGTTTTCTTCTATGCAGTTTATTGTTTCAGGCCTTATGCTTAAGTCTTTGATCCATTTTGAATTAATTTTGGTACATGGTGACAGATAGCAATCCAGTTTCATTCTTTTGCATGTGGCTATCCAATTCTCCCAGCACCATTTATTGAAGAGGCTGTCTTTTCTCCATTGTATGTTTTTAGCTTCTTTGTCAAAAATTATCTGTCCATATTTATGTGGTTTTATTTCTGAGTTCTCAATTCTATTCCATTGGTCTACGTGTTTGTTTTTCTGCCAATACCATGCTGTTTTGATTATTGTTGCCCTGTAGTACAATCTGAAGTCAGGGAGTGTGATACTCCAACATTGTTGTTTTTTTTTTCTTAAGATTGCTTTGGCTATCCGGGGTCTTTTGTGGTTCCAAACAAATCTGATGATTTTTTTGTTTTATTTTTTTTAAAAATGCCATTGGGATTTTGATGGGGATTGCATTAAATCTGTATATTGCTTTGGGTAATGTGGCCATTTAACTATGTTGATTCTTCCAATCCATGAGCATGGAATGTCTTTTCCATTTCTTTGTGTCTTCTTCAATTTCTTTTAAAAATGTCTTGTAGTTTTCAGCATATAGGTTTTTCACATCCTTGGTTAAGTTTATTCCTAGGTATTTTATTCTTTTTGCTGCAATTGCAAAAGGAATTGTTTTTCCTTATTTCTTTTTCTGAGATTTCATTGTTAGTATATAGGAATGCAGTGGACTTTTGTACGTTGATTTTGTAGCTGGCAACTTTACGTATTGTATTCATTGATTGTTTCTAGTAGCTTTTTGGTGGAGTCTTTAGGGTTTTCTATATATAGCATCATGTCATCTGCAAAGAGTGACAATTTAACTTCTTCATTCCCAATTTGGATGCCTTTTATTTCTTTCTCTTGCCTGATTGCTCTGGCAAGGACTTGCAACACTATGTTGAAAAGCAGAGGTGATATGGGACAGCCCTGTCGTGTTCCTGAACATAGAGCAAAGGGCTTCAGTTTTTCACCATTAATTATGAGATTAGCTGAGGGTTTGTCACATATGGCCTTTATTATGTGAAGGTATTTTCCTTCTATACCTATTTTATTAAGAGTTTTAACCATAAATGGATGTTGTATCTTGTCAAATGCTTTTTCTGCATCAATTGATGTAATCATATGATTTTTGTCCTTTATTTTGTTTATGTGATGTATCACATTGATGGATTTGCGTATGTTGAGTCATCCTTGTGCCCCTGGGATGAACCCCACTTGGTCATGATGAATAATCTTTTTAATGCATTGTTGCATTCGATTTGCTAGAATTTTGTTTAGGATTTTTGCATCTGTATTCATCAGAGATATTGGTCTGTAGTTCTCTTTTTTTGTGTTGTCCTTGCCACGTTTTGGTATCAAGGTAATGTTGGCCTCATAAAATGAGTTAGGGAGTATTGCCTCTTCTTCAATTTTTTGGAAGTGTTTGAGCAGGATTGGTATTAGATCCTCTTTGAAGGTTTGGTAGAATTCACTAGTGAAGCCATCTGGTCCAGGACTTTTGCTTTTGGGAAGGTTTTGGATGACTGTTTCAATTTCGTTACTGGTGATCGATCTGTTTAGATTTTCCAGTTCTTCATTGTTCAGCCTAGGAAAGCTATATGTTTCTCAGAATTTGTCCATTTCTTCCAGGTTATTGAATTTTGTGACATATAGTCCTTCATAGTATTCTTCGATGATCCTTTGTAATTCTGTGGTATCCGTGATAACTTCCCCTTTTTCATTTCTGATTTTGTTTATTAGTATCTTCTCTCTTTTTATCTTAGTGAGCCTAGCCAAGGGTTTGTCAATTTTGTTAATCTTTTCAAAGAACCAGCTCTTTGTCAGATTAATTTTTTCTATTGTCTTTTTGTTCTCTATTTCATTTAGTTCTGCTCTGATTTTCATGATTTCCTTTCTTATGCTGACCTCGGGTTTCATTTGTTCTTCTTTTTCCAGTTCTTTAAGGTGCAAATATTTAACAGCAAATATTCTGTCCTTTTGATCAGACACTGTTACTGTTCCACTTCTAGCACTGTGCAGGTGGGGGCAAGGCAAGCTCTGGGTGGGAAGGGAGGGGGCGGCTAGTCTCAGTGCCTAAGGCTTCCATTCTCTGCTTGGCAGTGAGGGCTTAAACCACCGTTTTCAGCCTTCTTCCCTCAGTCTTTGCTCCGAGGTCTCTGCTGTGACGTTGGATTCAGCCGTGTGATATGCTGTCCCCTCAGCCCTGTGGGCCATAAATGGAGCCCTAGCAGTCTGAGTTCTTCCCTTTCCTATAGTTGCGGTAAGTCCGGGATGCAGCGAGCTCAGAGCACTGAGCTAGGTCTGCGTCCTGCGCCCATGGGACTCCGTCACTGCACTTCTCCCTTCCCTCCTCCCCCGCTCACACAATTTGCCCACCTTTAGGTGAATTCAGTAACAAGCCTCTTCATCTTGCCAGTCTGCTGTGCAGGGAGTCCTTTGTAGAGTTATGGTTTTTCAATTTTTTGTAAATTCCAGGGAAGATTTCCAGAGGCTCACCTCACACCGCCATTTTGATGACATCTAGAGTTTCAAATTTGCAATATGATATAGTTCTGGAAATCTGTGTCACAACAATGTGAATATACCTAACTCTCCTGAAATGTACACTTAACAATGGCTAAGACAGTAAGTTTCAGGTTATGTGTTTTTTATCACAATAAAGTGAAAATAAATATAAAAAATTAAAGCTACTACCAATGAGTTTATAAGGTAAAGATATATTTAATAGCCAATATCAAAGACATTAAATGTGTACAACTTGGATTGGGGATTGGATTGAAATGAATATCAGGGATGGAAAAAATTAAAACAAAGAAGACAAACGATCATGTATTATGAACTGAAGTGTACAAATCCCCTTATCGAGGGCATCCGTCAGCATCTCCTTAACCCATACTTAATCTTTAAATAAGAATAATAACAAGGCCAGAATTCTACCCAACATAATAACCATCTTATATACAACCAAAAATGCACTAATACCTTCCTCAGAAGTGGAGGTAAAGTTCTTGAGGTATAAAATTATCAATGTTAAATACTCTGATATAAAGTCAATCTTTATAATATTACATGATAAGGGAATAAGAGAGGGAAGAAAACAAAAGAACGATGAATCCTGGCTATAAGAGAAATGGCACATACTGACACTGATTCAGAGCCTACGAGTATACAGCCTTCTGGAGAGCCTTGCCCTACCCCTACAACATACTGCCATTTAGCTGGCACTGTAACTAAGACTTCAAAAGGCCATTCCACTATTCTTTGAAGCCAATTGTTTTAGGCTGGTATGAAACATAATAATACCAGTGAATTCCATGAGCATAGGCCCATTCCTGCACTTCTTTTGTGAAGAAGTTCCTTGATCAGAAGCAATGCTGTTTTGAATACCTTGATAGTGGATAAGGCATTCTGTAAGTCCATAGATGGTAGTTTGGGCAATATCACTGTGTCCAGAGAAGACTACTTTGTATCAAGAGTAAGTGTCTATTCTAGTAAGAACAAAATGCTGCCCCTTCCATGATGGACATAGTCAATGTAATCAATCTACCACCAAGTAGCTAGCTGATCTCATCAGGGAATGGTGCCATATTGGGGACTCAGTGTTGGTCTCTGCTACAGACAGACTGTGCATTCAGCATTTGTCATAACCAGGTTGGCCTCGGTGAGTGGAAGGTCATATTGCTGAGCACATGCATAACCTCTTTACCTGCCATCATGTCCACATTGCTCACAAGCTCATTGGACAATTACAGGAGTGGCTGGTGAAAGAGGTTGACTAGTATCCATAGAATGGATCATCTTATACTTATTACAATACTCCTCTGCTGAGGTCATCACGTGGAACAAAAATATCTTTATGATTTTTGCTCATTCAGAGAAATCTATCCATATACCTGTTCCCCAAATTTCCTTGTCACCATTATTTTCCAATCATGCTCCTTCCAAGGCCCCGACCATCAGACAAACAAGTGTCCACAGCCCATGAATCAGTATGTAATCATACATCTTGCCATTCCTCCTTCCAAACAAAGTGACCAACCAGGTACATTGCTCAAAGTTCTGCCCTTCACCACTAGCAGGATTTCCCTTCACCACTGTCATTCAGGGATGTCCCAGAAAGGGGCTGTAGTGCTGCAGCCGGACCATCTATCAACCAGGCCCGGGTATTCTCTCCATCTGTCAACTGATCATAGGAAACTTCCCATGAGATCACAGGAGCAGGCTGGGAGAGAGAGGGCAGTGTAGCAGGAGTGGGGACCATGGGTATTTGAGCCATTTCTTCATATAATATACTTGTGCCTTCAAGGCCTTCTGAAGCCCAATGGCATACGTCAGATCTGACAAGTTCGTGAACTCATCCTACTTTATTGCTGAATATCATTACAGTCACCTTCAAAGTACTCCCCTTGGGAAGCTATGCACCGACAACACAGCCTAGTCTACCCTTCAAAGCACCTTTGGAACTCTTTTTCTGGAATGGCCATCAGAGCTGTTATCGTATTACCCTTAATATACTGAAAGGCCCCAAAATGTCTTCCTTTCAATATTTCCTTTATTTTTGTGTCAAGAAAGAAGTCATTGGGGGCCAGATCAGGTGAGTAGGGAGGGTGTTCCAATACAGTTATCTATTTACTGGCTAAAAACTCCATCACAGACAGTGCCATGTGAGCTGGTGCATTGTTGTGATGCAAGAGCCATGAACTGTGGCAAAAAGTTCATGTCATTTTCATCTAATTTTTCACATAGTCTTTCCAGCATTTCCAAATAGGAAATTTGGTTAACTGTTTGTCCAATCGATACAAGTTCATAATGAATAATACCTCTGATATAAAAAAAGTTTAGCAACATCATTTTGACCCTTGATTTGGACTGAAGGAACATTTCTGGTCATGGAGAATTGACTGACTTCCACTGTGCGCTTTGACACTTTGTGTCAGGGTTGTATTGGTACATCCATGTTTCATCAACAGTGATAACACGGCCCAAAACATCGTCTTGCATCTCCAAAATGTCTTGGCAAACTTTGACTCTCCTTTGCTGTTCATGCGTGAGCTCCTTTGGGACCATTTTTACATACATCTTTCTCATGGCAAGATTTTCAATTGAGATTTTCCTAACTGTTTCTCTATTGATGTTCCCTTGGTCTGCTATGCTTCTCACAGTCAGCCAACGATTTTGATGCACAATTCAACAAATTTTTGCAATGCTTTCATTAGTTCTGCTCGTTACTGGCCACCCTGACCTCTCTTCATCAGTAATACATTCTCTCCCCTCAGAAAAACGTTTAATTCATTTGTACACTGCCATTTTCTTCATGGCATTATCCCCATAAACTTGGACTAACATGTCCCTGACTTCACTTCACTCTTGCCAAGTTTAACACGAAATTTAATGTTTGTTGCTCTAATTCAAGCTCAGACATTCTCGCAATGGCACACAAACACACGCAACAACAATAATGAATGTCACTCAGCAAGACACTGCCACATGTCGACACAAACACAGCTGTGAGACATGGATATACCAAGGTTATGAAACCTTACCAAGCTGTTTGTACAGTGCTGCCAATGTAAGCACTTGGTGGTAAGTTCGCAAACTAATTGTCAGACCTAATACATCACTTCCATTTGATAACAGAGTGTTGCTGTGAATGCCAACCTTTATGGGTTGGTGGGTGGCTAATACCCAGTTCATAATGGACAGCTCAGATCACATGATAACCTCATGGCTCATGGTTAAGCATTCTGTCTCTACTAAGGCCCAGTAGCAGGACAAGACCTATTTCTCAAAAGGAAAGGAGTTATCTGCAAAGGATGGGAGCTTTGGTCCAAAATCCTACCAAATGCTCAAAACAGCTTCCTCACATGCCACTGACACGTCAAGAACCATTAAATCTACTGAACCATATGGACAAGTGGCAGAGAAGCTAACACAGCAGCCTGACCTGTTACAGAGGCCTTCTGTGTTCTGGACCCCATTCAAAAGTAGCAGCCTTTTGGGTCACTTGGTAAATGATCCATAGTAAAGCATCGAAATAAAGAACATAATACTACCCTAGGCATTGTGCCTTTTTTTTTGGTTGTAGGAGGGGACAGATATAATAATTTGTCCTTTATCTTAGAAAGGATATCTTTACCTGCCTCACATCACTGGACCCCTGACTTTTCACTGAGGTAGAAGGTCCCTGAATTTCTGTTGACTTTATTATATAATCAAACCCACTACTATGAGTTTATAAGGTAAAGGTCTATTTAAGTGTCTATGACAAAGACATCCACATGTAACCCATGGTAGGGTTCGAATTGGAATGAGAACCAGGGATGGAGAAGATGAAAACAAGCAAACAAACAAAAAGGATAAATGATAATGCACTATGAACTAAAATGTACAAATAGTTCACAGAAAGAAAAGAGAGGAAGAAATAGAGTGAAACAGAGAGGAGGAAGGGAAAAGGGGGAAAGGGATGGGAAAACAGGGCGGGAGCAAGACTGATCTGAAGGAACCTGAAACTTCCCACAGAATGGGTTCGCCCTCAGTCATACCAGGGCTTCCCCAGCCATGCAGATTTCCTAACACTCCTTGATTAGGGGTTCACCTCTGGAGGCAGGTGGGTGTGTTCTCAAGCATCCCATTCTAAAGACACTGGACTCAGAACAGCAGGTGGGACTGTGACCCAAGAAACGGCCAAGTAAAGGGTGTCAGAGCCTCACATGATCCATGTTTTTATAATATGATGGAAAATCATGTTCCCACATGGGCTTCCGTGGAGGCCAGAAGGGCTCTGTGTCTGAACTTTAATTCAAAGACTAGTTCCCTTTTCAATACAGACCTCAAAGAACTATTTTTGCCCTGATATGATCTCGTTGCGAACTTCTCTGGCTAACACTTTGTAATCATTTTATATTCAAAGCATATTTAATTTTCCTTTGTTTCTGGCTATCTCCCCCAATTATCTTTGCATTTTCATTGCTAACAGCTATTTAAGAACTGACAGCAATTCAGTTTCCCTGCCTATCTTCCTTTTTGGTTCATTCTGTAAATGTAGTGATTTAAAGTGAAATTTTCCTGAAAACTCCTGTCTTTACCCTCAGATTCATTTGTTTCATTTCTCTGCCCATCCCACAGAGATTTTGTTATGTCTAAAGCAGGAATTCTTACTGTGTTTCCCCCAGAAAATAAGCCCTAGAATGATTTTTCAGCATGCTCGTAATATAAAATAAGCCCTACCATATTTCCCCAAAAATAAGACCTGGTCTTATATCAATTTTTGCTCCATTACACTCATTAGGGCTTATTTCATATTACGAGCATCCTAAAAAATCATGCTACAGCTTATTTTCTGGTTAGGTCTTATTTTCCAGGAAACACAGTATCTCAGTGTAAAAATAATTGGGGCCAGATTTGTCATGGGGAGATGCCCTGTGCATTGTGGGATCTTAGGCAGCAGCCCTGGCCTCCACCCACTATATGCTGGTAGCACTCCCCTCAGTTGTGGCAAACAAAAAGGTCTCTGGTTATTGCTAAATGTTCCATGAGAGTCAAAACTGTCCCTAGCTTAAACTAAGTTCACAGAGATTTCAATATTATCTTGAGGATTAATCTTACAGATCATTAACCAAAGTAATGGGATACATAGAGCCTTATGGAATTCCTTGCCTCACCTCAGCAATTATCATTCAACAGGATAAGTTGTCATTAATAATTACACTTCATTGATGGTCTCACTCTACTATACATAGCCAGGCAAAGTCCTTCTAAACCCACAGAGAGATGTCTCACATTTATTCAACTAAAGTATGCTCGCATTACCTCATAGAATTTATTGAAGCACCTACTTAACCATCTATTATTAAACTAGTTATCTGTCCTTGAATCATCTTAAATCAATCCTTTATGTTAATGAAACAGGTACATACGCCACAACATTCCTTCTTTTGTTGAGAATCCCCTTTGGTTTCATCAAAATTTCTAGTGAAATGCTATATACTTAAAAAATCAGAAAATTTTTCCACTTAAAAGATTAGCATATATGTGCTTCATATATGAGCTAGATATTCCCGTTAGAACAATTTTCCAAAGCATGCCTCTCATGAATTTATAGTAAGAACAAAGTTGTTTTTTCAGTTTTATTGACACATGATTGACAAATATAAATTCTATATATTTAAGATGTATGACATGATGATTTGATATATGTATACACTGTAAAATGATTGCTACAATCAAGCTAATTAACATATCTATCTCTTCACATAGTTACCGTTTATTTGTGTATGTAATGAGAACCCTTAAGATTTATTCTCTCAGCGAATTTCAAGTATACAATGCACTATTATTTACTGTAGTCTCCATGTTGTATATCAACCCCCAGAACTTATATATCTTATAACTGAAAGTATCATTTGAACAATTTCTTCCCATTTCTCCACACTCCACGCCCTGACAATCACCATTCTACAATCTACTTCTATGAGAGAATGTCAAAGATTTTTAATATTATAACACATATTCATTTTATAGGGCCCACATGAATCTTTTATTGAAAATAGTGACTTTTGATAAATCACACACATAGCCTAAGATTGTTGAATATCACTCATTCTTAGTCAAGTGAAAATAAATGTATAGTTCTTAATTATTTTTTGTTAATAAATCTTCATAAAATCCCATTTTCTTGTGGTAAGTTTAGTATAATAAATGATGTAGGTATTATAGAAACGTACACTTGAAACCTATGTAATTATACTAACCATTGTCACCCCATTAAAGGAAAAACTTGAACACATCAAATTTGCATAATTAAGTAAATTTAGCATAAATTGTGATGACTGATTCCAATGAACTTCACTCAGCTAACTTCACCCAGTCATATAGAAAGTAGTTGAACTATGTTATCCCATTACTTTGTCTTAGCTAATTAGATGAAAAGTAATTACAAAAGTATGTTTATAAAAAATTTCCTTGTTGGAAAGGGGATTGAGCAATAGGAACCATTTGGCTTCTGGTTCTGTTTGATGCTGAAACCAACCAGCCACTTAACAAAGTGTGGGGAAAACATATTCCAAAATTAAAAAAACAAAATTGTAATACATTTCCTTATGAGCACCTTATGAGATCAAGTGTGTTTAAGGGAATAAAGTGAAAGAATATGTGAAACTAGAACTTCTTCAGACAATCTAAGCTGGTGGAAAACACTACCTGCCATCCCCTTAGTGCTTATATGCGATGTTTATAATTTGTACCTTTTGGGACAATGTTGCATTATAAAGTGTTCTCTGGATATTTTGTCTTTCTAAAAAATAGATTAAACTACTATCTTCATGGGATTATTTTACAAAGTACAAAGGACTCTTCTGAATCCTGATTTAATCACTGGTTTTGCTTAACTTAAGGTTTTCTTTCCAATGAAAATCAGAGGCCACCTGTTTGTGAGTTATATGAAAGCGGGTTTTGATATAGCAAGAGACTTTCAGGAGGCTAGAAGAGGTATGATGATACCATTGAGGACAGAAAAATAACAGGCTGGGAAAAACAGAATTCTGAAGACACAATTGGCCCATTTCACTATCCTACCAGGGGTTAGCCAGATATATCCATTCAAGTATTGAGAACAGGGCATATATTTGATGCTAGACTTTTTGATGGGTTCACTGACTCAAAATATTTTACCTAGCATTTATATTTAAAACAACTTTTAAGTCATTTTTATTAGCAGGGGTTTACAACAAAAGTTGAGGGTGTTGAATATCATACCTGCACCATAAGCTTGAAGAAAAGAATTCAAGTGGCTTTCCCAATATATTGTAAAATTTGAAGTTAATGAACTAGTATTTAAATTACCAAGAAAATTTTTGGTGTTTGCTTACTCTTGACTGGCAATCTCTCTCACTGTCTATGAGCCAGTGGTTTGGCAGGCAGAATAAATGAGAAAGAAGGCCCTCAGCTACATTCTCTTCCTTCTCTTTGACTTCTCTTTAAAATTTATCTTGAAATGTTCTACAGTATCATAGTTTTCCTATTCACATTTTTAATTACAATGTCTATATCAGCATGCATAATAAATTTCATGTTCTCTTTAAAAACTGAAAACCAATTATGCACTTTAAATATGAATTTCTTGAACTCATGTGAACCTTTGCTATAATAGCGAGGCCACAACTATATTACTTAATAAAAAAATTATGTAATTCTTCCATCTTCCATGATGTTAAACTTTAGGAGCTGGAGAGAGCTCCACACTTAAATTGCAACTGCTTTAAAGACTCCCTATGTAAAAGAGATCTCACTCTGATTATAGTGACATATTGGTTTATAGATCTCAAGTGATTTGATTTTGCAAATTACAAAGGTGTTATGCATTAATTTATCATGATCTATGGTTCCTAAGTGCATTCATCAGGAAAAACATCTGCAAAAGGCAAACATCTTGGTACCTTCAGTTCATTTTCAGCAATCTAAAAATCCTCAGGCTGGGGGAAAATGCTTTAGCCACATATAGTCAATAAGCAGCCAATCAGCTTGTTTATTGCTGACATTACATTAATTACAAGAAAATATAGCCTATAAACACATAAAAACAATAAGTTAAAATTGTGTGACATTTTTCAAAGAGTGAGAAACATTAAGAATGAAGAATTAGAATATCACATAGATGATTTTAAGCCCATCATCTTATATACTCTCTTAATAATTATCTAGGAACTGGTTAATAACTATAGTAAGATCAAGCAAATGTATTCTTGATGTGTTATTTCCTTTTTCTGTAGAACTACATTTTCTTCCTTCAAGCAGATCACTTATTATGTAATAGCACGTAATTCCTTTATCTCAATATTATCTTAAGATGGATGCCTTAAGTTTTTTAAAAATTAAAATGTCATTGTTTTCTTACAATTAAAACATGAGTCCAAAATTAATTAAATTTCCCATTTCCCATTCTAGATTATTTTCAGGTTTTTTTTTTAGTTCAACTGCTCTAGTACACCAAATAAGTGTAATCATACAGTATTTGTCTTTTGATTGGCTTATTTGACTTAGCAAAATGTCCTCAAGTTTCATCCATGTTGTAGCATGTGTCAGAATGCTTCCTTTTTGAGGCTAAATAATGTTTCAGTGTCTGTACATACCACATTTCCCGTATCCATTCATCTGTCAATGGACAGTTGTGTCCACTTCTTGACTATTGTGAATAATGCGGCAATGAACATGGGTGTGCAAATATCTCTTTGAGATCCTGCTTGAATTGTTTTGGATATACACCCAAAAGTGAGATTGCTAAATCATATGGTAATTCTATTTTTAATTTTTTGAGGACATCCATACTATTTTCCATAAGGGCTGAACCATTTTACATTCCCCACAACAGTGCATAAGAGTTCCAATTTCTCTGCATCCTCACAAACACTTCTTATTCTCTATTCAAGTGACAATAACTATCTTTATAGATGTAAAATAAGACAAACTTTTACATGGATAGGGAGAGATAGAAAGATCTGGCTTTCTAGTACTTCAACTAACAGTTCTTGACCTCACGTGAGCCGATAGTGTCATTGCTACTAGAATGTTGCTTTAATTGTAGGCTACATGAATGGAATGGTAGTATCCAAATTATGGAAGGTTCATAAGATTCTCACTCTGCTCTGAACTTCTTAGATCATATTAAAACATTATTTTCAATTCTGAGCATCGTTTTCTAAGGCACACAGTAGAATATGTTCTGAGAAATTCCATCAGGATAATGAGAAATTCTATGGTGATCTTTGATTAAAAGAAATAATTGAAAGAAACAGGAACTCAGGCAAAAAGAGAGACTCACAAGGTAATATAATAATTATTTCAAATATATACGGATATCAAGCAGGACACTATTTGTTCGTTACTCCAAAAATCAAAATGAAGACTAAAATATGGAAGAACCTAAGAACCTTCTATCATTTAGAATTGTCCAATAATGGAATAGGCTCATTTGGCACACTCGTTATCTTGTTTTCAGTTGTTGGTCCAAGGAGAGCGTCAATGACAACTCTCCAGGATATTGTAAAGAGAAAATTACAATAACATGGACTCTAAATCACTTTCATCCAATATACTATAATTACATTGTTAAATGGTAGAATAAAATTAGTTCTGAATCTATCTCATAAAACTTGCCTCTTTCCCAATTCTAACATGGAGCACATGGGTGCACACGCCAACACACAGAGAAATATATTTAAAAATCTCCTAGTAACCAGTGTCAATTTCCCTCCCCTCCAAATTTCCTTTCCTGTCCTCATGTTAAATTATTGCCTAAAAGCATTGTCAGAATGATAACTGGAAAAGACAAAAGTCAACACTAGTGCCCATTAGTATTTCTCACATTCTCAGCTTTTGAAATTTGACTGTATTTGTCACTTTCAAGATGCCCTTACACAAGTTATCTTTGATAAAATGCATTTTCTAAATGCTGCTGACATGTAGTATATTGCAATTAACGTTAGCTACCACAAATGACTGTTATCCATTGTGTGCATGTGCACAAGTTTGGGCTTTTGCAAAACGAACACATTATCTTCAATTTCTGTGGACATAAGGTGGGCATAGGTAATGTTTTATATTTGATTTATAGCACTGAGAATTATTACTATAAAATCTCTTCACAATGTTTAGCAATGTTTTATCAACAGAAACTAACCACTTATGAAGAAATTTTGAAATGGGGCATATTTTATTAAGTGTTTTTCTTTGGGAATGATAAGAATAAATGTATATGTGGAGCTAGTGATTCAAAAGGAGGGAGGAAAGCTTTTATTCTATTATTGATAAAAAGAATGAAATTAAGCATACATTTTTAGGCTCCTCTCCCTACTTTCTTAATCATTTTCACCCTAAACAGACCAGGGCTTGCACAAGTCAGGAAGTCAAACATGTATTAAGAGATTCATCAATATTTCCTTGGTGTGGTCCAGGGAAGGGGACCACCATTTCCTTATAATATAGCCACATACAATGTGTTAATATTAATCTGCTCCCTTTGTGTATGGTAGAGAAATTCTATTTCATAGATGATATGTTTGAGTAAAGTGATTAGAGGGATTATTCCTGGCTGATTTCTATTCTCAAAATATCACTGTAAGTTCATCACAACCTAACAAACTGTTAATGAGAAGTATCTATTTTATATCACCAAATCACCATTAAAAACTGCAACTCACATTTCTCCCACCAGTTAATTTTATGGATTTGAGTAAAAGTAAGGCATTTCTCCATATGAATTCCCACTTTGAAATGAAGATTTTCTAAGAACTTTGGCCTTCTTTAAGTTTTACTTGTTATTTTCAGAACTGTTAAGCAGAGATTTTTATACTACAGCCTTAGCTCATTTTAGAAACAACATACTTATTTCTTATGTGTGATTTCTCTTTTCATAAATCCAGCATGTGGAGCTTCAGGTAGAGAGTAAAAGTCACACCATGTAAACTTACTGAACACAGTGAAAACATAGTACGCACTGTAGAAATCCTGAAAAAGACCATCTGAGCAGCCAAAAAATGAAACTGAAAATAACTTAATATTAAGCAACTAGAAACACCTAATAAGAAAGAAAACTTGGGAGGCTTCAAGGGGAGGACACAAAAAGAGCATTTTTTTTTCAATATTTGAAAACATTATCTTCTTCAAAAGGATTGTCTAACCTAGTCTTGCATCTGATGCCTTGGCCTCCTATCAGTTAAATTCAAAATATCTCAAAGTTTCTTATGGAATTCTCTCTGTCAAAGAGTTTGTGATAAATGTAATTTTTTGGGAAAAAAAAAAAGAGAAGTACTTCTTAACATATTGATCATTAATAATGCATTTGTTACAAAGGAGTGTACTGATACAAACTACAACATGGATGGACCTCGAAAATATGCTAAATGAAAGAAGTCTGATATAGAAGGCCACATTTTGCAGGATTCCATTCATATGAAATAACTGCTATAGGTAAATCCATAGAGACAGAAAGCAGATTACTAATTGCTGAGGTTTGGGGAGAGGGAAGAAAGGAAAGTGACTCCTTAATGAGTATGGGGCTTTACTGTGGGGCATCGAAATTGTTTTGGAACTAGATAGAGGTCGTGGTTCCACAAAACGGTGAATATACTATTAATAAATGCTCCTCAATTTAACACAATTAATTTTATGTTATGTGCGTTTCACCTCAATTGAAAAAAAATGAGTGAATTTGTTGGGTGATGAGTTCTGGATATGCAATAATATTTCACTATTTTTAAAAAGTATGAAATGACATACTATATTTTTCTTACCCACAGATTCCATATTTGTAAATTTGCCTACTTGCTAAAATTTACCTGTAACCCCCAAATCAAAACTCATGGCACTTTCTTGGTTTTTCATGGACATGCAAAGAGTGGCCAAAACTTTGAGTCATCTCATGGGTGTGTTCCTAGCTGGGGGCAAAGAAGGTAACATTCTGCCATCTTATTTCAGCTCTAATGTTGTAAATTAGTGTCCCTTTTTTGATCTACTTAGTGTCACTTTTTTCTTTTTTGCATTTCTGTGCTTTTCATTGGTAATTTAGCTATTTAAATGGCTTCTAAGTGTGGTGCTGAAGTACTATCTAGTGTTCCTAAGTTCAGGAATGTTGTGATGTGTCTCTTGGAGAAAATAGTGTTGTTGGATAAGTTACATTCAAGCATGAGTTATAGTGCTACTGGCCGTGAGTTCAATGTTAATGAATCAACATTATATATTATAGGACTCAGAGAAAAGGGATCCCTTGTGCACTGTTGGTGGGACTGTAAATTGGTACAGCCATTACAGAAAACAGAATGGAGGTTCCTCAAAAATTAAAAATAGAACTACCATAGGATCCAGCAATCTAACAACTTCTGGGTATCTATCTGAAGGAAGCAAAATGACTATCTCAAAGAGAAATCTGCACTCCCATGAACATTGCAGTATTATTCACAATAGCCAAGACATGGAAACAACCTAAGTGTCCAACAATAGATGAATGGATAAAGAAAATGTGCTATAAAAAAAGAAGAAAACCTGCCATTCGCAACAATATGGATGAACCTTCAGGGCACTATGCAAAGAGAAATAAGTCAGGCTGAGAAAGTCAAATGCTGTATAAGCTTACATATGTGCAATCTAAAAAAGTTGAACTCATAGAAACAAAGAATACATTGATGGTTTCCAGGGGCTGGGTGGTGGGAGAATGGGAAGATGTTGATCGACAGGTACTAACTTCAGTTATGTATAGCACGGCAACTACAGTTAACAGTATCATATACTTAAAATCTGCTAAGACAGTCGATCTTAAATGTTCTCACTACACAGACAAAGAAAGATAACTACATGAGCAGGTGTTAACTAACCTTATTGTGGCAATTATTTTACAATATGCACATATATCACCTTAAACTTACATATTATTATTTATTAATTATATTTCAATAAAGCTGGAACTATACATATTAAGTCTATATGTAACTTTGCTAAAAATTGTCACCCCAAAAAACTTTAATTAAAAAAATAAATAGTGTGTCCTTATACAGAAACACACATAAAACAAAAGCAAAGTTACAGAGATTCACAGGGATCTAAACCTGTATTTCCCCTAGGAACCACAGCTAAGTACTCCAATGTGTGAGCTGACTTTATAGAACACTGAATAATGAGAATCAACTTTATATAAAAACAAATATATAGATGTCAGAAAATATTGGCATATAGTAAAAGCAAAACAGAATTTTCTTATAAATAAAAATTCATGTCATACTTAGGGTCCTGTAAAAAATACGTAGCATATAGGGTTTTAGTAAGAAGTCACAATTTGAGTTCATTTCTATGTAGATAGCCATAGAACATGCATATAAACAAATGCTTCAGTAAAATGATACAAGCATATAGGAAGTCATAAATTTGAAAGATGTCTAATTCGTGCTGTAGAATACACTAAAATCAAATATTTTATATTTCTTTTAATTTTAATACACAGCAGGCATAACAAAAAATGAATGAATTCTAATATATGCTTCTGTCTCAATAAGATTTCTCTATATAGCAAGAAGGAAAAAATGTAAAAATGCATCTATCACAAAGGCTTTATAGCAGTCTGCAGCCTCAGAACCTAGAAATTATCATCTTCAAAGCCATGTAAATCACTATTCCCAAATCTTCATATTCCACTGCCTCTGCTGGAATCCCATTGATTCTCTTCATTGCCAGCATCCACTGTATTAGAAATTGAGGCATCTCTATTCAAACAATAAATCCTGTTCAGTACCAACAAGGGTATTATTGTTTATACATCTCTGAAATGATTTCTCCCTGTCTCTTGTTCTACAACTTCTCTTCAAGTTTTAACTTACACAGATGTGGGTTCCTCCTTCTTCCTATCAATGCCACTTAAAACTTTTGCAGCCTGTGGCCAACACAAATTTTACAACTCATTGGAATTCTTTAAATAGCTTAATAAAGAGATGCCTAAACATTGCAACAGACTTCTGGTCTCCTGGAACCAGAGTGAAGTGAGTTTTTAATGGTCCAGTGCTCTTCATAACAAGTTCAGTTAGATGAGCCTCAAAGGATTTGGGATCCAGGCTGGCGATTTCTTGCAAAACATGTTCTTTCCCACATACATACTAGATTATTTTTTCATTACAATTCAGAGTATCACAGCGTTGATAAAAGAAAAGAAATAAAGTCAGTATTCTGGTGTTTTGCTTACAGTCTTAATTGGTGAATTGAAATTGCCAAGTTTCTTTTAACACCCATTTTGAAATTTTTCTTCCATTATAGTCACTTTATAGTTCCTGCAGGGAGAGTATGTTTGACATGTGCAGCACCTCTTAGCTTTTTTTCTTCACGTCTTTATATATCTTAGTTCTGCAGCCCTATTACCTTGCTCTTTCATGCAGTCTTATCATTTGTTGTGAACCTAATGTTTTGGTGATGTCCCTGTGGTTTCCAGGTAATAAGTAATAATTATATTAAATTTAAATGTGCAAAATGGGGAAAACAATGAAATTCTGTCCCTGAAATCATCTGTGCAACCTGTCATTTCTAATTTTTCATAGCTAAGTAGAACTACCATTGCCATTTTTGGGTTTTATCTTCTTTATTTTGGTTGCTATGCTTCAACATCAGTGGGTAGCACTACTGCTATGTATATGAATGTTTTTCATCTTCTCAGCTGAGCCTTACATCCACAGCAATAATGCAAGACAATTTTTAAATTAGTGAAGAGGGTTACTGGTGGCACTTAACAATATATGTAAAATTAGGACATAATCAAATTACCTCTGAAGATTGTAGTAGAAATAAAATGTGAAAATGGTGACTGAAATGTTTTAAAAATGATATATACTACACAAAGTTATTTCCATGATATTCTAACTAAGATTTCATCATATAGAAAGCCAGTATCTTCCCCAAAAAAAGGTGGGGAAAAAGTTCCACAGTGTTTATCTGTCTTGTTCCATCTTCCTCCACACCCTCGTAGCTTACCAATGCAGGTTCTTAAGACCAAGTTAATCAGAATTTCTGAGTTTAGACCCAAGCACTGGTATTTGTAAAATCTCTCCAGATTTCCAGTGTGCGTAATGGCAGTTGAGAGTTGAATTGAAAATCACTCATCAAGACCTTCTAGAACAATTTAGGCAATAGCAGTCAAAGCAGAAACCCTTGTCTTCTATGTGAGTTCATTAGAATGTTTTCAGTGTTTCACTGTAGATACAATAGTCAATGGTTTTAGCTATTCTCAAGTTATGAAAACAGTGTTGTGTTCCTAATTAAAAAAAGCTTTTTAATAACGGAATTGATATTATTTGTTTGAAAGAATTAGGATTTCTGCTTTCAATGTCTTACTATCCTCAGTCCCATTTGATAATATTTGTCTTGAATTCTACTTTGATCTATATCTTATTTTTATCTATATCAACTCTATTACATGTCCACTCTATTACTTTTATCATGTTGTATTATTTTGCCTTAAGTGTTGTTTGTAAAAGTATGACTGGCCAGTCATCGGTATCATAAAACAAGCTTTAGGCTTAGAAATTACAAACCAAGTTTTGTGTCATTTCTCTTGCAATTCCAATTACAAACTGCTCTTACCTTGGGCAAATAACTTAACCTTTCTAGAATGAGATCTCTTATCTTTAAAATTGGGGTGATAGCACATGCATCTCATAGAACTGTTATGAGGATTACATAGCACAGCTTACTTGAAAGTAGTTTGTAAATGGTAGAGTACTAGGTAAATGATAAAATGATAGACACTTAGTAAGTGTAAAAGCTGGGACTCAAAACCAGGTCATCTAATTCCCAGAGCCATATACTTTCCACCCATGCTTATCATTTTAAAACAATATGCTAAAGTAGGCTTCTGGAAAGCCATGGATGCCTTTGTCAATTGTAGACTAAGTCAATCCTTCGACAACTGCTAAAAGGAAAAGAAAAAAATGGGGAGACTAGCAGTCATGTGTTATTTCTGCATGCATTTGTCTCTCCATGATTTTTCTTTCCATTGCTCCTCAAAGCTCAAACAAGCTAGAGGCAAGTCTCCCATAGGATCACTGGTTAGTTGAACAGAGACTATGAAACATTAGATAATATCACCATGGCAACCAGTGAGGCTATTTGATACTCATTCAAACTTTTTACAGTATATGTTTGGTTAAAATAAAATAAAAAAACTGACCTAGAAATGTTCAGGCAATGAGATATTTGAATTATGACTTTGACTTCTTTGTTAAACCACTTTTCATTTTGTTTTCTGTAAGGTCTCATTTTTATAATTTACAAATATACAGGAAATAGAAAAATGATTTTGTTGTAATATAATTAAGCAAGGCAGAACTACAGAACATAAAAGAGGAATATTCCTGTCTCTCTGTCCACTTCAAGAAATTGCTTTTCCAGAGTGGTCACCACTAATAGTTTCACATATGTCCTTCTAGGCCTTTTTTAGGCCTATGTAAACACACATATACACACTCACATATTTTAATGTATTCACATTCTATGTGTGTTCTTTATTATCCACTTACTTATTTCTACAGGATAACTTCCAAAAGTGGGACTTCTGAGGACAGACATAGTTTTTAAATTTAGAAAACATTATCAGATTATTTTTCCAAAAGGTGAACCAACAATCACACTAAATATATGAGAGTAGGAATAAGAACGAAGATGGGTAAAGAGGACTGGAGAAAGGTAGAAAAAAGGCAACTCTTTCAATTCGTTGATGTAGAGGTCCCTTGAGAGTTTCCTTGAAACCCAAACACATTTGCCTTTCTGCATTTATGTGAGCCAGTAACATCTGTACTTTCCCTGGAGCTAATTCAAATGCAGTTTTTGCACTTGCAGCTGAAATGGTTCAACTATTAATAGTAACAATCTAAAAGGAAATGAGGTCAAGCCTGTGGTTCTAGGAAACCATAAGTGGTCTACTATTTTCCCTCATTTTTGCTCCAGGTTCATTTTCTGGGTATTTTCCTTGAGGTTAAGTGAAGTCACGCTTCACCCCTGCACTCTTTCCCACCATGAATGCCACCATCTCTTAGAGTGTGCTAATTTCATCTCATGGCTTTGAAGTGGGCTGCTAATTTGAGAATTCCTTCTAGAATTCTCTTTTAGTAACAGTAGTTAGCTTTCACATTTTGTCACAAAATACCACTTTGCACTTTCAATTTACGTTCACAAGGATTATATATGCCAACTACTCTTTCAGGTTCTGCTCATGGCCCTTTTCTCCCTGTGGCTTAGACCCAACTGAATGAGTGGGTCTGGCCAGAGGGCCAATCATCAATCATAATTCTGTCTTCCAAAATTTCCTCTACTGGTTTTGCCGCATTCCCTTCTGAGACCAATGACTTCCTTCTTTCCCAGGATGCTTCAATCTCCAAATCAGTCTAGTCGACACAAAGCATGTACATCACTTTAAAGTTTTTGTTGCCATGATGCACGTCACTAAATACATTTTCTCCAAATAGTGACCTTCAAAAAGCATGAAGCTCACAGATCCATTATGTGTCATTCTCAATAATGACATTTGCCTAACAACAAATTTTGATGACAGATTTATCCTGTCATCACAAGCACAAATACACACTAAGTTTATGTACTGATTCCAATTAACACTGACACAGCTGTGAGTAGGAGACACACAATTAAAAATATCCGTTGGAGAAAATAACTACAATGACTACTCCTCCGAAAAAATTATGATTGACAAATATATTAAAATAAGTTTAGTGGTTACTCATTTTTGTGTATTTGGCATGCTTTCAAAATACTTAATGCATTTCTTCAGTATATGATTCATAACATTCAAAAACTACACCATCATTGTTTATTTCTTCAGTCTAATTTTATCCAATATTAATAGAAACTTGGGGGAATTGGCTGAAATTATAGCAGGTCTAATAATACACCACCACCACTGTTTCATCCTAAAACATTTCCACAGGAATTTTAGGATTTTTTTTTTTCCTATTTCTGTAAAAAATGCCTTTGGAATTTTGACAGGAATTGCTAAGACAGTAGATCTTAAGTGTTCTCATCACATACAAAAAAAAGGTAATTATGTGAGATGATGGATGTGTTAATGAACTTGATTTGGGTTATCATTTGTACACCTTAAAGGTATACAAATCAATTATTGTTGATTTATTATTTTCACTTCCAGAGATAACCCTCATTAGGAGAATTTTCATTGACTGGTCTTTCTCTTTGAAGCTAATGGAAGTTTCCTTCTTCCTATCTCATAACTTTTTAAAAATAATAAATGGGTAACTTTATTTCCTTTAGTTGGATCTGTTTTAATTAAATCACATTAAAGAAAAGAGAGTTCTCAAGACAAACCAGTGTTCAGATGAAAATCATTTTCAGCTCAGCACTTCTTTCTTTTAATTTTGTTAGTTGTGATATAACAGACATATCAAAAAAAATTACGCCTGAAATTAATAATAAAAAATTACTACGTTAAAGTGTACAATTCAGTGGCATTAAGTACGCTCAAAATGTCATGTAACCACCACCACTATCTAGTTGCAGAACGTTTTTATCACTCCAAATATAAACCCCATACCTGTTAAGCAATCATTCCCCATTCCCCTCTCTCTCGCCCTTGGCTAGCAAACACAAATCTGCTTTCTGTCTCTATGGATTTGCTTATTACGGAATTTCATATAAGTGGAATCATACAAATATGCCGACTTTCACACCTGGCTTCTTTTACTTAGCGTAATGTTTTTAAGTTTTATTCCTATTGTAGCATGTACTGTTTTTGTTTTGTTTTTAAGGCCTTTAGTTCCCTTATTTTATTTTTAAATATTTTTTTAATTTTTCAATTGAAGTTGACATACAACACTCTATTAGCTTCAGGTGTATAACACAATGATTAAATATCCATAAACTCACAAAGTGATCACCCTGATAAATCCAGTACCCATCTGACACCATACATAGTTATTATAATATTATTGATTATATTACCTATACTATACTTTAAATCACCATGACTAGTTTGCAACTACGAATTTGTACTTCTTAATCCCTTTCACCCATCCTCCCAACCTCCCTCCCATTTGACACCATCAAAATGTTCTCTGTTTCTATGAGTTTGTTTCTGTCTTATTTGTTTTATTTTTTAGATTCTACATGTAAGTGAAATCCTATGGTATTTGTCTTTCTCTGTCTGACTTACTCCATTCAGCACAATACCCTCTAGTTCCATCCATGTTGTTGCAGATGGCAAGATTTCATAAAATAATAAATGGGTAACTTTATTCCACTGTATATATGTACACTTCTTTATCCATCTGTCTATTGATGGACACCGGGTGCTTCCTCTTTATGGCTGAATAATATTTTATTTTATGGATAGACCACATCTTGTTTACCATGCATTCACTCATGCACATTTGAGTTGTTTCTACCTATGAGCTATTGTGGATAGTGCTACTTTGAACATTCTTGCATAGCTTTTGTTTGAAAACCTGTTTCCAACTCTTTTGGGTATACACAACGGAGTGTAATTGTTGGGTAATAGGGTAATTCTATATTTAACCTATGGAACCCTCTCCCAAAACTGTTTCACTGTCTTCCTTTCTTCCAAAAATTTCTCAGACATGCCACTACATCTTTCTCTCTAGTTTACTGTGAAAACCCAAAATTCACGTCATTATCTTGTGTGAAGTAGGTCAATCTTTCTTTCATCCCATCATCTCTTTTCAGAAGATATAATGAGTCCAACTTTAGTAACCCAAATTGTCCAACAAATGGTTGGCTAAAAAAAGGTTGCTCTATTCCTAAACGAAACTTTGTAAGTATTTCTTCTGGTACGGTCGTAAACTATAACTGTAAATAGTTTTATAGTATTACAATTTCTTCACCCACTACATTCACCACAATTGGATATATAATAGAATTTGTGCATTTCTCCATGGCACAAAGTTTTATAACATGAATTGAAGTATACAATTGATTAACAAATTTTATTTGCATTATACCAGCTTATTTTGGTTATGACATGGTTGGAGATTAGAAACTAGATTATCATATACAAAAGAAAAGTTTTGGGATTAAAATATAAATGGATTAATACAACCTTCATTTCTGAAATTGCTTCAAGAAAAAAATAGAATTGTGTGTTTTTTTATTTGAAAATCTCAAGTCTATACCCCACTTCTTACAAAAACAATTGGATTTCTATGACATGATTATTGGTGATGGATATTTTCTTGGAAATCCAACCACTGCATTATGCTAAAATTTTGGGTCATGAGGAAAATACAATAAGTGAAAAAAGGCAGAAATTTTACTGGCCACATTACCTGATTAAAATTCAACAACAAAAACACCAAATAATATAAAGTTCAACTATATTGCATATTTTAACTTTAAAAGCACTCTCCTAAAATACTCTGGGTCAAGAAAAAAATACCACCAGTTATTTTTGTCAAAAAATAAAAATAAGAACACACTATATCAAAGGCTAGGTATGTGGAAAATGCTACTTTCAAAGATAAATGCCTTGAATTACGTGTGTTCATTGTTGGAAGGTGAGAAAGAGTACAATGACTTCACCTTTGAACTTTAAATTTTATAAAAAAACAAAGAGCCCATCCCAATGGAAACCAGGGGAAAGAATTACTAAAAATGACAAGCAAATTACACATTACACAGTGGAATTAATAAATCTAAGAGCTAGTTCTTTGAAAATTCAATAAAATGCTGAAATTACAAGCAAATCAATCACGAAGGAAAACAAAAATCCATGAACTATTCTTATAATGGAAGAGAAAACATAACAAAAATAAAATGTTTTAAAATCGTCACCATATAGTGAATGATTTACTAAAAAGTAAATTCCCAATGCTGACTAACAATGAAGCAGAACTCGAAAGGCAAGTGATGACTAAACTGAGAACATTTTAAAATAACTATTTCTAAAATTGTTTCACTATAAACATGGTCATTAAATCCATGAATCAAGTGATAATACTTAATAGCACTATTATTTAACAGTGCTTGGAGGCAATGAATAGCATAGTAAGACATAAAGTAAAAATAAAGTTTATGCAGGAAAGAAAAAAAGAAAATTATATTTCTTTGCCATTGATGAGATTGTATTCCTAGAAGACTTGAGGGAAACATTCAAAATTATATTAATAAAACAGTATGTAAATTGTATAAGGCAACCTACAACCAGGGAAATCCCATTCTGTTACATCAACTGACACTCACATCTCTCACTATTGGGAACATTGTGGCCTGCACCGTGTTGCTAAGTGAACATCTTCAAAACAAAGTTTTCTGAGGTCATCCAAATATGGTACACAATTCAAATTTGTTCCTTAAAATATTCTCTAGCTAGAGACTGTTCTGTGTATTTTAGAAGCCATGATGCTAAAATATCCCTTTTTATAGCATATTAACTTATTGTCATTTGGGGTGAAAACATCATATCATATCACAAGGAGTTGTTCAAAGAGTGCTATAATTTCCCAAGAGCCCTTTAAATAAAAAGTCATAGGCTGAACAATAGTGATGTAAAGCAAGTCTGAGTAGAAAAGCAAACACTGCCTCAATGCTACTAGCCATGTCTTCCTGCTTTTCTCCATTTGGAAGTTCAGATACTTTCCATTAGACTTTAGTCTTTCTTATGCTGATTTCTCATTACATTGTGGTTAAAGAATAGTGCTTTTCTGATACAAATTATTTGAAATGTATAGGTTCTACAAACCTATACAGTTTTTATAAACAAAGTGGACAGTTTTTGCAAAGGTTTCATGTGTGCTTTGGAAAAACTTGTATATTCTCAAATTTCTGGGTATACAGTTCTATATATGACCATTTGATCATTCTTGGTAATTGTGTCAAATTTCTAGAAATTATGTCAAATTTCTAAACAGGCTATATTATTCTTTTGCAAATCTGGAGGTCTTCTGCTGGTATCTTTCCTGTGTTTCACATTTTTTATTAAATCTGTGGTCATTTTCATTATTTAAACACACTTATTTTATAACTGTATCCAAATCCATGTGAGGACAGGACTAGAGTGGCAAATTATTATAGATTGATTTTTAGTCCTTCCAAATACAATTGCCAAGATAGGCAATTTTGCCTATCACCTTCCTTAGCCAGTGACACATGTATTACAAGGTCTGACAACTGAGTTCACAAACTGATCCTAGAAAGAGTGCTACATACCTCATTGCTGAATATCACTACAGTCACCTTCAAAGTACGCCCCTTGGGAACCTATGCGCTGACGGCAGTGCCTAGTCCACCCTTCAAAGCAATTTTGGAACTCTTTTTCCGGAATGGCCATCAGAGCTGTTGTCATATTACTCTTGATGTCCTGAATGTCATCAATATTTCCTTTATTTTTGGGTAAAGAAAGAAGTCATTGGGGCCAGATCAGATGAGTAGGGAGGATGTTCCAATACAGTGGTTCATTTACTGGCTAAAAGCTCCTTCACAGACAGTGCCCTGTGAGCTGGTGCATTGTCGTGATGCAAGAACCATGAATTATTGGTGAAAGTTCATGTTGTTTTCATCTAACTTTTTCACACAGCCTTTACAGCACTTCCAAATAGTAAACTTGGTTAACTGTTTGTCCAGTTGGTACAAATTCATAATGAATAACCCCTCTGATATCAAAAAAGGTTAGCAACATCATTTTGACTCCTCATTTAGACTGACAGAATTTTTTGGTAGTGGAGAACTGGCTGACTTCCATTGTGCACTTTGACACTTTGTTTCAGGGTTGTACTGGAACACCCCTGTCTCACTCCCATGATAATATGGCCCAAAACATTGTCTTGCCTCTCTAAAAGGTCTTGGCAAACTTTGACTCTCCTTTGCTTTTGTTCATCAGTGAGCTCCTCTGGGACCATTTTGTACACATCTTTCTCATGCCAAGATTTTCACTTAAGATTTTCCTGTTTCTCTATCAATGTTTACTTGGTCTGCTATGCTTCTCACAGTCAGCTGATGATTTTGATGCACAATTCGACAGATTTTTACACTGTTTTCATCAGTTCTGCTGGTTACTGGCCGCCCTGACCCCTTTCCATCAGTGACGTGTTCTCTCCCCTCGGAAAAACATTTAATCCATTTGTACACTGCCATTTTCTTCATGGCATTATCCCCATAAACTTGGACTAACATGTCCTTGATTTCACTTCCACTCTTGCCAAGTTTAACAAGAAATTTAATGTTTGTTCATTGCTCTAATTCAAGCTCAGACATTCTTGTGATGGCACACAAAAACACGCAACAACAATAATGAATCCCACTCAGCAAGACACCATCACACGTTGACACAAACACAGCTGTGAGACACTGATATACCAAGGTTATGAAACCTTACTGTTTGTACAATGCTGCCATGCTAATGTAAGTGAATGGTGGCAAGTTCGTGAACTTAATTGTCA
Source organism: Rhinolophus sinicus (assembly GCF_036562045.2). Taxonomy (NCBI): domain Eukaryota; kingdom Metazoa; phylum Chordata; class Mammalia; order Chiroptera; family Rhinolophidae; genus Rhinolophus; species Rhinolophus sinicus. The sequence continues at coordinate 26,989,121 of NC_133754.1, read as the reverse complement.
GATCTCATATGTAATGATACAGTCCTTTAAAAATTCTAGAATTTGTGAAGTTTTAATTTAAACTCTCCTCTTTATAAGAGCCTAAAACCTTATTTGCCCCCACTTCTATAAAGCCATTAAAATTTAAGTCCCTAGATTGTTAAGATCTACAATGCTCCCCTAAACCCTGCAAAACAGCCTAGGTTCAGAGATTCTATTTTCCTTTTTAAGTTCCTCTTCATTATTGGCCCTTGAAAATTTCTTGTATTTCTTTTCAGCTCAGTTATGCATTTAAAGAATGTAGATTATATATCATCCAACATGTCCATGTATTTTGTGTCAAAACTGTTTCAGGACATTTAATCTGCCTGGAATTACTGGAAATGCACCAAAATTATTTTTCTGTATCCATTCTTCCTTTTTTCCCATTTCTTTCTTGTCCCGAAGAACCTCTGAGAATACCTGACCCTATGAACCTGTGTTGACCAACACAAAGTGTTCTTGTAGAGGAATTCCCTTCTCCTGACTACAAATATACACCTTCATGTGAAAGGCTAATTTAACTCAACCAAGAACATGAAAGAAAAGAGAGAGTAAATAATTCATTTTGTTTTTTCTTGTAATCCTGCTCTCACTATCTCTCAAATGTTATAAAGAATAAGACATTTTGTCATTTTAAGCCCAAAGCAAATCCAAAAACCCTCTGGGTTCTCTCTGACCATCTGGAACTCAGACTCTTTTTGTGTTAATACCCCTTTTTATCAGACACACTTTAGAGGAATTATTTGCCTACATTGTTATACCACTGCACTGTTTCTTTCTACTACCTCTAGTACCCCGCCTAGAAATTGAAAAATAGTCACTTTAAAATGAGGTACCTTTGTGGGGGGCGGAGGGGAAGGGGAAGGAAACAGTTGTAATCTGCTGGCAGAACGTCCTCTGGGCCTAACAGCAGCATGAGGTGACTTGATCAGCATTACCCCCACACCATCTGGGATGTTCTGTGCATATAGTCAATGTCCAATAATAACTAGTGCATTGATTGAAATAATTATAAATTATTTACGACATAAATTCCCAAACAGCTTCCATATGTTGATTTCTTCAGATAACTAAAGCGCCATTAATATTTTAGAAAAATGTAGTTAAACGTTCGTTAATACACACTTGCAAAGCGGTGATGAACCAGATTTGTCATTGTAGTTTTTCTCTGGGGAGTTTCCAGATCGTGTTATCCTTTGGCTTTTCAGTTTTATACATTCTATATGAATCTCTTTGCTTTACTCCTGAATTATTGATGACTCCATTTGGGGAAAATGTTCATGAGCTATTAGCTTTTTACAAATGTAGTAAGCCCTTTCTTTTAGGACCCTTCAAATAAAATAAAAAAAAGAAATAAAGCAACTCTCCAAAAGTCTTCCTTTCTTCAAGTAGTAATTATTGAGAAAGTTTTCTATTTCTATAATGTTTAAATTCTTCTCTTTTCTGACTGATCTGAATAGATTTTTCAACACTTTCTGAGGCCTCTAATGCCAATTTTCACCATCTGAAAACAGGTAACACTTTATCATTAAAAGGAAAGTGAATGGTCCCTTCATTTATTCAGGAATTATTTATCTACCAGCCTCATATTCTAGAATCAGAAGTCAGCCAATGAGACTACTGAGTAGCAAAAATAGATGTTAAGTTCATGTGTGACCTGTGGAATAATGAGAGAAAGAGAGAACAAGAAGGAATTGGGAAGTTGCTGAAAGCTAACGTACTGACAGAAGTAACAGCTGGAATTTTGACAGTGAAGAGGAAATAGAAAGCTACGAAAGTAAATGCCTCAAAAACATACTAGTCTGAACTCAGTTAAAATTGGGATAAATGAACTTATATGTCTAATAAGCAATAAAGGGCATCAACTTATTACACAGTAACTGATAATTACAATGATATCTGCGGTCAACCAAAAGAGATTTACTATTTGAAAAGTTAATTGAAGTTTAAATTATTCAGTAGAACAGAATTGTATTTAATTAATTTTGGAAATGTTTCCATAAAATTTGGTTAATTTATAACAATCTCCCAAATATGTTTTAGTATGAATAGGGATGGCCCTATTGTGTTCTAAGTAAACTAACATGTCATTTCTTAATCTTGACAAATAAATATTGGTTCAGTTACAGATTAACGCATTGCAGTCAGGATTGCATTTTCAAGTGCCATGTACATAAGAAAGATTTACTCTGGTGTTAAAACATCCAGTCACAAAAGCTAAAAAAAAGATAAACATTATTGAAATATACTGTGTTTCCCCAAATATATGACCTAGCTGGACCATCAGCTGTAATGCATCTTTTGGAGCAAAAATTAATATAAGACCTGGTCTGATATAAGACCAGGCATTATATTATATTATATCATATTATGTTATATTAATTAGACCCAGTCTTATATTACAGTAAAATAAGACTGGGTCTTATAATAACTTTTGCTCCAAAAGACACATTAGAGATGATGGTCCAGCTAGGTCTTATTTTCAGGGAAACATGGTATTACAGTAAAGTTCCTCTATTTACAAATAATAGGAAAAAGTCTAATATGATGGTAAACTTTGCAATATTTCTAAAGAAATGTAGCTTCATTTGCGTTAAATATTATGTAAGAACATAAAAGGGTACAACTAAATATGTTAATGTTCTAAAACATATTTTAAACAATCCCGATTATATTCTAATTTTCAAAATAAACACCTTCAACATAAAGTAATTCATTGTTTGATACAGAATTTAAGGTATGCTGAAAGGATGATGTATTTATTGAGTTCCATTTTTATTCTGGATTCTCCTTCTTTAAAAGGGACAAGAAAAAAATTTAAATGATACTTGTAAAAAATATGTGTAATATTTTCTAAGCATCATATATGCAACATTAATAGAATCATAGTAAAGACCCGAGAATCTAATTCTTCTTCAGCTGTGTTGGAGCTGCTTCAGATTTGATGAGTTTCATTGTTGCACACATCAGAGGAGGCCTCTTTTTTATATAGCTCTTCATTTTAGACAATTTTTATCCATTCTCATATGTGGGCTACTCAGGACTCTCTCAGTGGAAGTGACAGAAAAGCAAAGTCACCTTACGAAAGAAGTAATGTTGCTGGCCTACAGTAAGTTTCAACCAAACCTGCATCCGCGGTTCAAATGACCAAATGATTGGTCCCTCTGTCTCTTTTTATAAGTGCAGGAGGCCAAGTAAGCCCACCAACATTTTCAGTTATCAAACCCCAAAAACAAAGAGAGAAACTCTTTGTTACCTCCCTCTGGCTTCAGAATGTGTGTGTCTGTGTTATTGCAGGGAAGGGGATGATGTGTCTATAAAAAGGGACTCCAACTGACCCCACTTTGGCCAGCCCTGGATTACAAGTCCATCCCTTTGCTCATAAAGGCAAAATATCTTAATTGATTGCTTCACTAGAGGGGTGAGGGAACAGGAATGGGGGTGTGGTGTTGCTGATACCAGACAAAGAGCAGAAAGGCTGTTAGGCAGATAGTAAAAATATGTCAACCACATCTATGTGGTTTCGCTTACAAAAGTGACTTTGCATCTCCTCTACTTCCTACCAGTAGGGTTCCACATAAGGAATTCTCTGCAGAGCATAGATATTATTAAATAAACCTCGGTTGTCTATAATTCTTATGTAAGTGAGAATGGCACAATGTCCTGCTTGGGGAGATGATTTCAACCATAAACCAGAGGCACATTAAATTCTCCACTGAAATACTAAACTCAATCGGCACCGGGTTAAGAAGAGCAGGAAAGGTATGCAACGTTACCTGCTCTACTTTCCAGCTGTGTTAGGGGACTGATGTTCACTGTCCAAATGATACAAAGTTATTACCAAGAAACATAAACCTAAAAAATATCTGGGACCCCCAGTCTGCATTTTTGTGTAGGTTTCTGTGCAGCTCCCAAACTCAGCAGAAAATGCCCAAGGCTTCTAATTAAAATGGCTGACTTACACATCTCCCTTAAGGTCCCTGACAACTCTTCACTTTTAATGGGGAAAAAGAGATCAGAGGTTTGGAGGGAAAAGATATCTGGGAGTTCTGGGAAATGAAGAACTGAGTATGAATTGGCAATTTTCAGAAAGGTGTCTTCAGGTGCAAGTTATAAACATGCACACAAAGGGAAGTCAGAAGTGCAGTTTAAAGTGGAAATTCACATAGGGAATACAGCATGTAAAGCAAAGAAAGTAAACTGAAGCGGCCTGAAAGAGTCTGCTGGCCAGTCATAGGAACTAGTGAATTCAACCAAGTAAGCTTGTGCCCATGGCCTAGTGAACTAGGTCACTGTAATCACGGGACCACCCAGTTATCTTGATGTCCTTGCTCACTGACTTCAATATCTGGATGTCCTGTGGATATATGTCTATCTTCTGCTTATGTTTCCTCAGTTTTCAATCATGTAATCCTGATTTCCTCCCATCCTTGGTGATGGCGATTGAAAGCCAGGGCTTTCATACAAAAGATTGCAGAGCTAATGTGAGTCACTGGATGAGCTCTCTGGCAGGTGGTTATGGTCAAGTCATAATCCATCTGATATTGAGATGCTTCAGAGGAAAGCTTCAGGCTTTGTGAAGGCTGCTCTTCAGAAAAGGCACTCTTACTCCAAGGATATAGTTCTCCATTAATACCAAGGGGACACCTTGAACGGATACCAGACCGTTCCTTCTTGGTACTCCCTGGACTCTAGTTTCTGCCCTTACAGGCCCCTGACATGGACAAAAGTTTTTCTAGGTTTCTAAGCATCTCTGCAATACCCATGAGAATGGGCAAATGCATAGCAGGGAAAAGTGGTACAAAATGTCCACTTCTCTTTTCTCATTTTGAGCTTTTGGCCCCTCGAGACCTTGCTGACTTGGTAGTTCTCTAATACTTCCTGACAGACATTTTTCTTTAATTTTGTCTAGATTTTTCCAGGTAGACCCTTTGAGAGAGTTGGTCTATAACAAGCTAACCCCACCTTTATAATTTTACCATTCCTAAACAGAAGTCTCCTTTCTTCCTAGGGCCCTTTTAACTTTTCACACCCTATATTTCTATTATAATTTCACACTCAATACCACCTAAAATAATACTTGCTTTTTATCTAAGCTTTTTAAAATGAAGAAATTTTACCTTCCCCATGTACATGATTATACCCTTGAAGGAGAGATTCAAATTGCAAGCTTCTTATACGCCCCCCGAAGTGTTCAATGATTTGATAGACATGTCATTGGCATGATATGTAGAAGAAGTGAACCAAGCAGTGAAAAGGTTAGTTTCCATTTGCAGTACCAATCTGGTAAGTCCCTCATGACCTCTATCCACTCTTAGAAATCTGCGCTACAAACATATGCAGTCTAGTCCACTGAGCATGCCCACATAACACTAATTTGTTGCCATTTTATCTTTGAAGTATTTTACTGATGCATGACTTATAAATATGTGTATGTATGTGCATCATTATCTTTACAGTAAACGATATGTGTCAATGAAGGTGTATTTGTATTATTCCCATGCCTTGAGTTCTCAGTCAGTAAGAACTGGTGAGGCATATTCTACTGAGAATTCCAGCCAAAATTATAAGTGCCACAGCCAAGACTCCTCTACCATTTTATTTAGTGATGAGTGTATTCTGCTACAAGTGCTGTTTACTCAGCTGTGGCCTCTTTTTCTGCCATTTACTTTGTGTTCTGGCAAACAGTATTGACACTACTGGGTATCAAAAGTATGCAACTGACAATGTTGGACCGCCTTCAAAAAAAAGGAAATGCATCCAACTGGATATGAAAGTGTAAGATTTATTGCAACTTGGGTTGCCTTCGGGAAATGATAGAGAATTTCAAAAAGTAAAGACTAATAGATCACTTGGGATTTGTGAAAGTCCTCTGACAGAATGAGGAGCATCACAAAAAGCACTGCAGCCTGGGACAATTGACCAAATAACTTATGGAACATATCTGGAACAAAATAGAACAGAAGATAGGTTTTGATTTCAGAGAATGTGAAGGGAAAGGAATAACGATTGCTAAAGTATAAAACAAGAATATATTTCCATAGAGACCAGGTTTCAAAGCCTCTTAAGTGCTCTGCAGAACTGATTCAGCTAATGCTTCCATTTGAATTTATGCTTTTCAATACCCCAATTCCTCACAGAAATTGAGAGTACAGAGATGCCCACTCTAGTATGGCATGGTTTAAATAACAATGGTATTAATAATACTTAGAAAAAAATAACATAGCAGTTAAGATATATGTATATTAGCAAATATCATCAAGAAATATTTAAGTAACAAAATAATTTGCATAGAAGTAGGTATAGTATGACCCTATATCCTTTTAAAATCCTAGAACCATATAGTCGTGTGTGTGTGTGTGTGAATGTGTGTGTGTATGTGTGTATATATATATATATATATATATATATAAATGCCATGAAAAAGTTATAGAAGGATGCATGCTAAATTTCAATACTGGTTACATCTAAGGAAAAAAGTGGATGGGGTGAAGTGGGGAAGATAATACTGTGATTTTAGTTTATATGTTAAGTATTGTTTGAAATTGTTTAACATTTTGTATAAATATAAAAGTACATATAATAAAAAGTTATAATTCCTAATTTGATTGGTGTATACCTTATGGAACTATTTAATATTAATGCAGATTTTACTTTATCAATCATCTATCATAATCCTTATCATGGAATAAAATACAAGAGTGATATAAAAGCAATTACAACATCATGAAGATAACTCTTTTTGTTTGGTTAAATAATCTACAGAATTTTATGTTAGAAAAGTAAAAAACACATTATTAATATATTGCCAAGTCTGTTATAGAATTATATTGCCTTGTGTAATATTAGCCAGTGAAGACAATCTTTTTTGCCTCTACACAATTACTTTCTTCAAACTTGAGCATAAATGCATATTTTACATTTGTTTCTTTTTGTTGTTGTTACAAAGTAGGGATGTAGGAAAATGCAGTCTGTCTTAAGTGTTAAAAAAAGAAAAGGTGGTTTCTAAAATGCAGTATGCGGGTGATAACCATAACCAAATGTGAACAGCTGGAAACATGTCTCTCTTCAATGGGCCATCAATACAAAAGACAGTTCATTTGTTTCAAGTTGTAACAAAACTGAAAGCAACATGAGATACTTTCTCAATCCAAAAAGCACAGATATTTTTAAAACTCTAAATATCAAAAGTTGTTATTCCATTTAATGCCTTAAAATGTATTTGCCCAGACTTGATGATGGGCTTCCTGCTGGCTGAGAGAAGATTTCACTAGAGATATTAAGAGCCTTGGGATAACTCACTAATCATCATCATCATTTCACTCTCCCCACCCCCCAAAACAATATCACTAGTGGTTAAGAACTTTAATGAGCAGACTTGCAGTTGGCAAACTGGGGTTCTTACAAACATTGTATTCAAGACCTATTTCCTCAATATTGTTTCTTCTGTTGGTATTCATATATTTTAATGAAAGGTTTAACGAAAGGTTTTTATTTAATTAAATTATACTCTACCTATTAGCTGCATTAAGTTGGACAAGCTATTTAACCTCTCTGGGCCTCCATGTCTTAGATGCTAAATGGAAATAATAACTGTAACTACTTCATAGGATAGTGGTAAGGATTAGTTAATATATCGAAAATGTTTAGAATGGCACCTGCTACATAATAAGCATGCGATTAATGTTTTTATTGTTGCTGTTATTATTATTATTATTATTATTGACATAAGGAGCTCAAGAGACCAAACATCTTTGCTCATAAGTTTCTTCTCCTTATATGCTGATATATCCAATGGAAAACATTAGCTGGATCTGAATGAAATCTCAATCTTGACAAGAAGAACACAGTGCCCAGATCCCAGAACTACATTCTAAAATAAGTCAGATGGGTTGACTAGCTTTAGTCAAGTGTGCATTGCTTAGATGGTACACTTCTCCAAATTCAATGTTATTTGGGGGAAAACAATTTCCATGTTCTTTCTATCTATCAGTCTCTAAAGCCCTTTTCTTTAGACCTTTTAAACTCAAACTTTGGAGAAAATTAAAAAATGAGAAAATCTCATAGTGGCTTTTTGTGTCATATTTTTAGTCACTGAAATATACTTTATAGGCACTCTGAAGAAAAATGTGTCCCTCTGACAGGATGTGCCTTGGGTACCCTCAGGCTTTCTTCTCATCTGGGGTTTTTCAATCTTTTGACTTTACTTGATTTCTAAAATGCCTATACTCTTCATCCCAAGTGACTCCAAATCCATTCTTTAATTTGACTTTTTCTGCATATCAGTTCTATACAAAGAAAAACTGTAACTTGGCAGGCAATTGTTCCCTCCCCCATTAAATTCTGAGCTCCAAAAAACTAGAGAGGTTGCACAGAAATGGTCCAGAACTGCTATTGATAAGCAAAAGTAGCAAAACTGAATATAGTATTACTGTTAGTTTTTAAAGATGCTTCCTGCTTTATTGAATTTTTTAACAACAATGTTTTATTGGCAGCATCATTTCTGATATCCAGCTAATCACAGGATAAATCAAAATATAGAATGTTTTCTATCTATAAAAACATCACTTGAGTAATTCTTCAAATGGTTAGCTGAAATAACTAGATGCACATGCATTCAGCCTTTAGAAATGACATTGATAAAATATGTCACTTATAAAGACCAACAAGCAAAAAGAGAAAATATAACTTTGGGTGTTTTATATCTGAGGGAAAAGACAAAATTATTAAAAAAAAAACTTACTGTAAGAGTATTTTGTTTTCTTTTGATGAAAGTAAATAATTGAAGCTTATTTACATAAAATTATCTAAAAATTAGATTTGTTCATAAATATAAGTGACAAAAGAATGGACATTGAGTAAGACAAAAGCAATCTCTATAGAATAAATTTATTTAGCTTCTTTAAATTATAGTAGTATTATTTCCATCTGTCATCAGTTTTCATCAGAATATCCTGAAAAATACAACTTAGCATATACTGCAAAAGTTATTAAAATTGTTGAACATTATGCAAAAGTTTTGAATTAAAAAAAGATGACATGGACTACTCAATAAAAGGTGTTATAAAAATTTACTACTGAAAAAAAATGTTCTACCCACATCATAAAACACATCAGATTAATTCCATATCTATTAAAGAGATAACTGTAAATATTAAAACCATGAAAAAGTGGTATCTGGATGGCACAGCACTTTCAAGTCACAAAACCATTCACCAAAACAAAACAAATAACTGAAAATTTCTACAGCTTATAAAAAACCAATGCAAAAATATTTTAGGGAAAATAATTATCACAACTATGACAATGGATTAATGAATTTTAAATTTACAAGTCAAAAAATAGATTCCAAAAATATTAAGCAAAAGTCATCAACTAATAATATATTAAAATTAAACAGAAAGCTTTATGTACACATACTATATACACAATGTAAATTTGTACATGTTGACCTCAAATAAAAGTCAGCTAGATATTCTCTCAACCGAAAGAATTTACTCAGGATACAAAGAGAATTGTAATCCGGAACCTGAAGCCATGGTGAGCACGGGCAAGTCCCACAGAGCAAAGAATAGGAACATTTTTAACAGAGAAGAGGAAGTTGGATGGGCTATTACAACCAGTTTCTCCTACAAGGATTTGCAACCAACACAGGGCACGAGAGCTCCCCCTACAGGATCTCCCTATTCCAATCTTGGTTGAGGCCCTATTATTTTTTACATATATTCTTATCTGGGTTCACATTTTAAATATACAAATTCACTAACAAGAAAATGTATATTACAACAGGCAGTTATCATTTTTCAACAAAAATGTAAGCAATAATTTTTTTAAATGACATAGAATGTTGGCATGGGAGTGGTATGAATGTCACTCTAACATATTCTCTAATGACAGTGTAAGTTTCCACAGCTTTTCTGGAAAGTAATTCATCAGTTGTATTAAATCTTGAAATGTTTCAAACTTTTGACCCATAAATTTCCCCTTTAGAAATTTATCCTAAAATTTGGAGAAGTAAAGAATGTAAGTACCAAGATTTACTACCTAATTATTTCTAAAAATAAAAATAAAGAACCTACGTATTTATTATTAGAGATATGTCTAAATAAAAAAAAGAATACCCATACTATGAAATATGCAACCATTAAATGACGCTATCACAAAAATTATAACAAAATGAGAAAATGCTCATATTATTACATTGTGAAGAAAGTAAGATAACATTATATATATAACATATCACCTATTATATCTACGGTTGCCCCTTGAACAACACGGGTTTGAACTGCGCAGGTCCACTTTCTTGAAGGTCCACTTATTCACGGATTTTTTCCCATAAATACAGAGTACTGTAAATGTATTTATTTTCTCTTCTTTATGATATTGTTAATAACATTTTATTTTCTCTAGCTTACTTTATTGTAAGAATGCAGTATATAGCACATATAGCACACAAAGTATATATTAATCGACGGTTTACGATATTTTAAGTCTCCTGGCCAACAGTAGGCTATTTGTAGTTAAATTTGGGGGAGTCAAAAATTATATTCAGATATAACAAAAGATATTCAACTGTGAGTCGGAGTCGATGTCCCTAAGTCCCACCATGTTCAAGGGTCAATTATGATCTTTTCCTCAAATAGAACTTCATGCACTATATCCCTGCACCACCGAACTGTAAGATACTTGAAGGCAGAACACACACGTGCACACACATCACACACACTTTATTCAGTCCTCATAGTGCATAGCACATTGTCCATGATGAGTATGTGATTTTTAATTACCTGAACAAACTAGGCAATGAGTTTATAGAAATACTTATAGGATGAAACAAAATTGTGTGATATGGACTTTTTCCTTTTTTTACACTACACATTCATGTCATAAAATATTAAAGAAACAACTCAATTACTAACTAAAAAGATATATTTCACAGCCAAGTGTAAAAATTAGAGAAATTCAAGCAAGCTTTGCTTTCTTTTAAACATATGAGGTGTGATCAAAAAATACGGTGAATGTTTGAATTTTTTTTTAAACATTACTACAATAAAAGACACATTAATATTAGTCCTCCTCACTTCGAACACACTTATCCCATCATTCTTGTCACTTTTTGAAGCAGTTCTGGAAGTCCTCTTTTGTGAGGGTCTTTACTTCATCCTCCATCATGACAACGCTCACACATTGCTTCTGGTACAACAACTTCTGTTAAATAAAAATATTACAATGTGTCCTCATCCACCTTACTCACCAGATCTGGCACCGTGCGACTTCTTCCCCAAACCCAAATTAATTCAGGACATGGAGGCAGCCACAACAGTGCAACTAAAGACACTCACAAAAGAGAACTTCCAGAATTGCTTCAGAAAGTGGCAAGAATGATGGCATAAGTGTGTTCGAAGCTAGGGGGAGTATTTTAAAGAGGATTAATGGCAATGTGTCTTTTACTGTAATTGTTTTAAAAATTTAAACATTCACTGTATTTTTTTATCACACCTCATATACAAACTTGACATTGTTAACGCAGTTCCAATTGATGTTTTTGAAATGTTTGGGCAGTGAGTGAAAGAAAGGCTGGGTATTCTCATTATGTTTGGATATCACTGACAGACAAAAGATAAGTGGCTTCAGTCACAATCCTTTATATTACAGCCAAAAGAAATCTATTAAAAAACAACAGATCTACAAAGGGGAGCAAACTAACAAACACTGGGTTGAATCCAGGGCTGTCTAACATGACTGCTGCTCATTCACAAAGAAGAACTTGAATTCTAGTCAAGGTAATCTGGTATATTAGAAAAAGAATTCAATCAATAGGTAAGTTTTCATGCCACTCTGCTACAACAGATGTTGATTTCTGCACAGGAATTAGTATGTAGCTTTGGTTTTCCACCTGGCAAACAGGAAATACAAAATCTCACCTGCTTAGAGAGTCCAAATTTCTTGAAATATCCTCTTGCTACCTTATGGATTTATTGTAAAACCTGAGTTCCTTAATAAGTTTATTAGGTTAGAATATTCACATCCAAAATACAGCAACTGTTCAAATGCATTATTATTTAAAAGCCTCCCAATGACGTGAAATGATGTCTTTGTTAGGCTATACATAGTTCATGGATGGCACTGTGTATTCGTTTTGTACTAAGATTAACTTAAGGAGCATTACTGTTTATTATGGATTGGCTAACACATTTTTATTTCCTATAGTTTGAGTCAAGCCCCTAAGTAATTGTCTTCTAGACAATTTCATATGCAATGCACAGCTTTTTAGTGGATGTCTAGAAAATGTGTACTATTAAACAGTCTGCTTATGAAAGAAACAAATTCAAATCCGATATCCATGTCAGATGATATAATCTGAAGGGCTGCCACCTACAGTGTTCTTTGTTTTATTTAGTTGAGAGTTAAAATTAGTCACTATAAAACCAGTGTCAGCTATTCCACAAGATTGAGAGGGGTGTGGGGTGAAGATACCCAATTTATTTGTAATGGGATCATGTCTTTAAAAACAACATTTACATCTCAAATGCAAGCTGAATTGGAAATCAACACAAAGTGACAAACCTTTTGCATTTAAGACTTTGACTATTTGTAAAATTTTCCAATATTGAAGCAGCTTTGATTGAGAAGTATGTTAATTTTAAATATTTATTAAAATGTATTTAAACATCTATTTTTTTAAAAATAAGAAAAAGTTGACAGGCTCAAAGTAATATTCATTCTCCTCCTAAGAAACTATGTGAGAATATTAAACATTCTAACTGAGTACAGCAAGTTCAAATACCGTCATTTCTGTAAGAACTCAACTCTTGTTTGTATCAATTAGCCTGTGGTAAAACTGGTTTCATTATACTTCATTTTGCTTAAAGTCACAGAACCTATCAACCAGGTTAAGTGAGGTTTAGTATATGTCAGGCACACTGGATGCTACTTTATCTCTTAGATCACTGGACCAGTATTTCCCTAAAGGACAATTAAAGCCATCCCAAATGACTTAGAAAACTAATGCTTCTGACAAAATGATTCATTCCCAAAGAGAAACCACAGAGGGGAAAATAAAAAATGATCTTTTCTTTTGTTCTCTGGGTAAAAATATTAATTTTTTGTTTACATTTTAAAACTTCCTCCTTTCCCTATAATATCTTTTCTTATTATAATTGATAGTAACAAATTTTGTTTTGTGCTACTGAAATTTGAAATTAGAAAACATCTGACAAACTGTTGACTGAAATTGTTTGGCACATCACAATTGACATATTAGCAATTTAAAAATAAAAATGTTACTTAAAAACCTCATATATTACTTTTTAGTATATTTTACTATGCCTATTGTAGAAATATATTCTCATTTCAGCATAGAGAATACATAATACAGTTGAAGGAGAAATGTGAAAAACATTTCTAAATCTACCTCTCACAGAAAAACACTTAACAGTGATTGATGTTGATATACTGTCTCTGATTGATGTACATATATTTACATATTTAAAATCACAATATACTTCTGGTAGACTACCACATAATTATTTTGTTCAGTTAGCATTAATTATTCTTTAATATGTCATTTTAAATGACCATGTGCTATGGCATCTCATTGACATACTATTTAATTTATTTAACTCTCTGTTGCTGCATATTTCTGTTGCTTCCAGTTTTTCACTCTTACTAATAACATATTTTTACATAAATATTTATTCAACTTTTTGAATGGATTCTAAGAATAAATCCTAAAACGGGAAAAATCCAATGGACCCAAGAGGCTCTTGGTACAAATTGCTAAATTATTTTCCATAGAGAGTCTAACAATTTACACTCTGGCTAGCAATATAAATCTCAATTCTGTCTCATCAGCATTAAGTATATTATTTTTCTTTTGGTGCTTGAAAAATGATATTATGAATTGGTGCTACCTTGATTACCACTGAGCTTCAACACATTCCCACGTGTCTGCTCATGCATATTTATTCTTCTGTAAAGTTTTCGTTCATGCTCTTTTCTCAGTTTTAAGAAAATTTGCTTTTTCATGTTTGTCTTTACCTGTGGGTATTCATCTCTTTCTACACAACTTAAAGGTGGGGGGGAAAAAAAAGCCAGTTATGTTGTAATGAATATGTAGGAAGGACAGGGAGAGGCTTCACATCATTCTTCAGTTTAAAGCCTGGGGAGCTCTGTGCAGTTCAGACCTTAGGGTCTATTTAAAGCGAGAGCAGGAGAAAGAAGCTAGAAGGAACTCAGAAATAGAATCATGAATTTTACATAGTTTTTATTTTACAAATAAGGAAAGTAAGGCATGTAAAAGTTGGTTAACGGCCAGACCAAGACTAAAGACTGAAACCCAAGTCCTCAGAGCTCAGATCGACATGGATTCACATCTGGAGAGACAGCAGCCTCCAGATCCCTATGGCTCTGTGCCCGAGGCCTGCCACAGTCAAAGCCAGAGCTCCACGGTGACATGGGAGGGGAAAAGGAGTACTGACTCCATAGAGTGAGGAACAGTGCCAAGCTGCCACTTTTTCCTCTTTGCTTTTCTTTGGGTATAAGATTTCATTGATGTACAAAGTATAATTAATGTACTGAGAGATTCTGGCTGACTCTGTTCTGGGGCTTATGATGTGGCCTTATTTAGACCAATTCACTGCACCTGCACTGGATGGCAACTTAACAAAAACTAATTTGTACAGGACCCCAAAATGGTGATGATACAGAGCTGGTTAACAAGATTTGGGCAAACACCCAATAAACTTTCAGTCTAACGTACTGATATTTAAAGAGGAGTACTTAACAGCACAAAGATAAATTACAGAAATTGAATCAAAAGTGCAGTCAGCAAATGTTTGTCCTGTGAACCCAGCTGGTTCTTGAACATTCCTGTCTTTGATAGATCCAACTGGGGTTTCCCAGTATACTGGTATTCTTATGAGTTTTTGTTTCTTCTTGCACAAAGATAGCTAATAGATTATAGAGTATGTATTTCAATTCTAATTATTTGGATCACTGTGTATAGAAGAATTCTGAGTTGAAAATAGGAAACATCAAAGTTACAATGATCTTAGGTTATGTCTGCCACGCGTCCAAAAGAAAGCAACAGCCAAATATTTATCACATCTCTGTGCCATCACCAATATTCAGGAAAGGGCATGATGGAAATGGTACTGACAGGCAGAAAAGAGTAGAGACCATTGAGTTTTCCTACTCTGTGGTCCAGTAGGTTTAACTAACGATACACCTCATCCCGGATCCCGTTCAGGGATACCTTACAGGAAAATAAAAGCCTCCTGGAAGCTTTCTTCCCATGAATATATGACTTATTTTT
Organism: Rhinolophus sinicus; assembly: GCF_036562045.2. Lineage (NCBI taxonomy): Eukaryota > Metazoa > Chordata > Mammalia > Chiroptera > Rhinolophidae > Rhinolophus > Rhinolophus sinicus. Next base: position 26,973,784 of record NC_133754.1, on the reverse strand, counting down.
AAATCTCCTCATAAAGAAGTAAAATCTCTAACTTTTCAGTTACTTCCCTGTGTTATTGTATATCAAAACTGTTCTCCAACATTTCAAACATATGATACAGAGAAGACAACTTGGCCTCCAATTCACAGTAAGTGTAACTGACATGAATAAATCAGCATAGACGTACCTACGGTGGGAATCAGTTTCATGTACCAGAAGTGCTGGTAGTTACAAAGCATTCACTACTACTGTCTCTTAAATGAAATAAAAATATAACCCCAAATTAAGAGTTACATCTCTCAACAAAAGCAATTTGTAAATAAAATACAAATATAACCCTGAAATAACTTTCACAGTTCTCAAGCAAAAGTAATTTATACATTTTAAAACATACAGTTTACTCAGTGTCTAAAATCACAGCAATTCTCACATCAGCATGGAGCACATGCTCATAACTTTGTAGTCTCGCTGTTCAATGAACCAATCTTTTCTTGTCGTTGCTATTTAGATTTTATTTTAATACTCATATATCTTAAAAGGACATGAGTGAATAAACTGGGTTTTATTCTTTGAAGTATCTTCATATTCAACTCATGTGTCCCTTTTGAAAAAAAAAATCTACCAATACATTACGATTTTCAGCACACATACTACAATTTTCAATGCACATATCAGACCCATGAAGCAAAATAATTCATTAATGCTAATAAAAATGGCTCCTGAATCCATTCACCTAGACCTTTTTTTCTGAATTTCAGATGCACATTTCCACCCTTCTGGTAGACTCCTGTATCAATACGTAATGTCCTCATTTTTGTTAGAGTATCATCAACCACTTTTAACCAGAAAATTCTTCTGTTTTTCATTCTCCCCTTTCCCATCTATTCTATTATACATGTAATAAGTCACCAAGTCATTTTCCATAATATTATTATACCCCTATTTCTCTCAGTCCTATAAGAGGTCACCACACTAATCACAAAAATCACGAGGCCAAATCCAAGCAATAGCCCCCAACCACATCCTCTAGAGTACAAAAAGCACTCAACATATATTAACATATAAAACCCTGACAGATTGCACTTAGCACTTCAGTTTAAAAGGCTGTAAGGGCAAGTTCTCTCATGGAACAGCTTTCAGCATCCACTGTCTCACATCTATGACCCTGCACAATCAGAGTTCAGTGCTAGGAGCATATTGCAGAGATTCCAGGGTTGCTGTACTTCCTTCTTTCTCATCTATAACAGCAAGGAGAAATGTTTCGATGGCAAGAGCCTTTTCTCAACACTGATGGTGCCTCTTGGGAAACACCTTAAAACTTATGAATACATACCTTCCTCCTACCATCAACCTCTATGCTGAACAAAGGTGTTGGAAAGACATTGCTCAACAGAACATCTTAAGAGGGAGCCCATCTACTTGTAATCCTAGATGAAAAAGGCTGTTTGTCCCACCTTTCATCCAAATCTTGTGAAATGCATCTACATTCTCTAATAAAAGGAACAAGTGCTCCTTGGAGAAATGGCTGATTCAAAGACTGAAGCAATACATATACAAGATGAGCCTGGAGCATCTTGTAGTGTCAAAGAGTAAGGAAATGCTGCCCCCCAAAAAAAAAAAAAATGACAGAAATATGTCAAAGTATCGGACACGAGACAAGCAAAGCCAAGAGACAACATAGGACGCACAGATCCATGAGACCAACATTGGATGTGCAGATCTAAGAAACGAAGTGGGGCATGCAGATCCAACCACACTGGCAGGACACGCAACCCCTAGTGAGCTAACCCAATGAGCACGTGTCTGGAATAAGATTGGGGTACATGCACCAGCTACAGGAACCATCTTGAAAGTTGTTACTCTCAACGTCAAGAACCACAGAGAAGAGTCAGAGGCTCTCATCTTAGTTAGTTTGACAGTAGTAATAATTTCACTGTGTAAAAGGCATCGTTTCTTTACATACTGTGCCTGTGACTTCATTTTATTATTTATAATGCATTTATAACCTACTTATAAAAAAGTAAAAGACACTTACAATAGAAAAACACATAGAATACTTTGTAGATTGTATAAGAGATTCAAAAATCACAGAACAGCTTTTTACTAAGAATCATATTCCCAATTGACCACATGTTTAGAACAAGTTCTGTCTTCAAACCACCATTGCCAAGACTATATTTACATAATCACAACTCAGCCTGCCAGATGATAAACGTATTTACAATCCTAGATTCTGTTATAAACTATAAACTGCTGAACACATCATATGTGTTCAGTAGAGCTGGCTCTCATTCTCTCATTCTTTTTCATTCATTCATTCAACAAATATTCATTCAACTTTCCTTGTTCTGGAACCTGCATTCTAGGAGGGACATCCACAGCACAAGCAGAGCTCATTCTGAAATTTTCCAGGGCATCTGTTGGCCTCCTCTGGCAGGGCAGAAATTTTTCAAAGATATATAACCTGAAACTATTAATGAGGTGCTGGCATCTCTATTTTGTCAACATTGAAAAGCTCAGAGACAATTTTCCCTGTGTTCACTTCCTTTTAAAAAATGAGCTTAGCAAGTAAAGCTAACACGAGCAATCAAAACAAAAGCAAAACAATAGATATGCGATGTAGGAAACCCCTTCCATTTTTGAAAGGAATATTAGAGAGATGACAGGCCTCAGTGGGGCAAGCAGAGAAAATATACATTGACTAAAGGTACAAAAAATATTAGACAAGTTAATGGGAAAATAGTCATGAATCTACTCACTGTGCCTGGGGAAGGATTATACAGATTGCTTTTGCAGTGTCTCCTAGAAGAGAGGGGAAGATGAAGTCAGTAAGTGAAGACTTCTGCCAGCCAAATTATCACCATCCTTTCAACGACTATTGCTAAAAGCATAACTATTGCTGTACCAAAGCAAGTTGCTCCTCCCTCCCAAATGACCATTTTCTCTACAGCTTTGCTTATTCATCCTGAGAATAGCTTCCATCCAGGTGTCCTAACCTGGAGGGTAGGTAGACCACGTGCTTCAGAGGAGATAGGCAGTATGGTTGAAACACAGATGCAAACTATAGAATGTTATTCCTTCAAACACTAATTAACATTTAATAATTTTAGAAAGAAAGATTTATATTTTAGTTTTTAAATCCTGGTATAAATTAACATGAAAGTCCTTTGCCTTGGTTGTCAAACAGCTTTGCTGGGAAGGAGAAACAGGGAGAGTTTGTGAGAGAGAGCTGGTGTCTTAGCTTGAGTCTCCAAGGCAATCAAGAGAGAGGGGACAGAAAATTCCGGCCAAAGTGAATGCTTCTGAAAGGAAGGTAGAAAGCCACTGAAATCATAAAAGCCAATTATTTATTCACATAAAAGGAAATAACTCCAAATAGATTTCATTTTTTTTCTTATTGTTATAACTCATACTTAAATTTCCATTCAAAGCTTCCTAGTCTATTCTTGAGCTATAGAACCAAACACAGTTAAAGTTAAGTGGTTAGCTTTACTATAAAATTAGTCACTATGTAATTACTGAAAAGAAATGTTCATAACTGTAAAAGAAACTACAAAACTCTTTGAAACTCCTTCTATGCTGAGGAAACATTTATTTCTTCCTGGGCACCATTTTTTCAAACTACTATCAGGCTTGTTAGAGTTTTGTGGAGATTTTCATAAACAAAGCAAGATTTCAAATGGTTATGTAAAATTCTATAATTTGCTAGAGGATATATTTCTGATTTATTACTTTTACAAAATTTTTCTGCCTCCAAATTGGATTTTAATCCATACTCTGTCACTCTGCAGTTTTGCTCCCAAAGCAAGTTATGAGTGAACCATTTGTTTAGTAAATATTTATTCAATAGCTTGTGGTCATCATAGTGTCTGAAAAATAGTCAGTGCTCAATAAAAACAAAACAATCAAACAAAAAAACACTGACTGCATCGTGAGTATGTGTCTAGTCTGAGGGTACTTCAGAGGCCTTTGGGGACACAAAGTATATGAAATGCAGATTCTACCTCTAGATCGCATCTAGAAAATACAAAACACCATGGAAGTGGTATAGAAAATCTTCATGGAAATTCAGAGTAGGAACAACACTCCTTTATGGGTGTTTCAGAGAAGTATTTCTGATAAAGGAAGCCTCTGAGCTTGAACTACCATGTTTCCCTGAAAATAAGCCCCAGTTAAGATCGTCAGCCAGACGGACGCATTTAGTACATTATGACAATGTTCCAGAAGAAGATGACATGAATGTATTTGAATAAATGTAGATTGTTGTTGTACATGAAAAAATAAGACATTCACTGAAAATGTGCCCTAATGTGTTTTGGATCAAAAATTAATATAAGACCCAGTCTTATTTTCGGGGAAATACGGTATAAAGATTTTTAGGAGTTAGGTCCCTGGAGACATAGGACAAGGTCATCGTGGCCTGAGGGAACATGTAAAAGCACAAGCACAGAGTTGTGAAATATGCACGGACACTTCAGTTCCTAGATATGTATAAAGAATTACAGTCTACTGAAAATAGAAAAAGGAATAACATAAAACGCAAGAGAGAAAATAATCAACCCAATACTCAATTTGAAATGTTTCATTCGTTCATTGCATTGAGCACCTATTAGACCTAAGAACTGATTACCCAAAGACAAGGAAAACAAATTGTTATCCTTGAGTTTCTCATAGTTTGGTGGTGGAGAGAAACATATAATTCAATGTTTTCAGTCTAAGTACTCTGATAGAAGTAGGCACAGAGAAGGAGCATCTCACTCTGATTAGGGAGGAAAGTCAAGGAAGGCTTCCTGAGAAGATAAAATGCAACTCAACCTTGAAGGCCAAAAATCAGTTAACAAACAAGTCAGGAGGGTGGGGGGAGGGGGTGTTCAGGAGTCAGGAAGGCCCGTCAGACAGACCAGGAGCTGCGCTGCAGACAGTCAAGTGAGGTTTCTTACAAATGTATTTCAACACACTCCACCCAACACCGATGATTAACTAACCCATTTAAAGTTCACTTTATTAGCACTTGCTTTATAAATAGGACATTAACATTTCATTCACTCAACAAATATTTATCGAGACAAGCTTGTCCACACAGTGTTCTCTGTTTTTTAAATTCTTCCCTGGCTTTTCTCACATAGTTTTCTTTGCCTCGAATGTCAGTCTTCTCCATCTTCACTCATTAAACTTTTACCCACCCACCAAGTCCCGACTAATTAAAAGCCATCATTTTAATGAAACTTTTGCTAATATCCCAACAAATTCTTCCTAATTCTGTTAAGTACAACATACACTTTCTTCACAGTAAATTGTTATACTTACTACATTTTGCCTTATACAATGTTTATACCAATATTTTATGAGAACAAATATTGTGTTTTGTTACTCTTTTAATCCTATACAAGACTAGAACAATGCTTTATAACACCAGCTTTTGCTGAAATGAGTTGACAAGATCATTTCAAGACTAGGCCAAATACATGTGTGGTCATACATATATATTTATATATACAGATCCATCCTTACATAAAAGTCTACTAACATATGTAAAAACAATATGCCCCTTCAGCAAAATTTCCTATAATGTTTGTATTACTTTTCTCCATAGTTATTTATTTACAATGAACTAGAGATATTAGAAAAAGGAAGCCTTGGGAACCTCGCTGGAAGTGTGTCAATACTATAGAATTCCAATTATATGACATAGAAAAAGTAAAAACTATAGCAAGAGAAAAAAAGTAGATCAGAGGATTCAAGGTTTGTGGATGGGGTATGACATTTGACTGCAAAGGGATGTGGGACTACTTTTGGGGGTAATGAATATGTTCTAAATCTTGACAACGGTAGTAATTACATGACTATATATTTACCAAAATTCATTGACTTTATGTTTTTGTTTTTGTTTTTTTGTTGTTGGTGGTAGGAATGCAGACTTTATTTTTAAAATGTATGTTTTACATTATGGAACTTATACCTCAACAAAGTCATTTTAAACATACAGTCCAAAAATATATCCTCAGCTTTAAAGCCAGGATCCCCTGACAACCCCAAATTTTGGTATGTTAGATAGCTTTTGACAAATTGATGAAGAAATTATAAGTTTGATGAGGAAAGATGATATTAGGTAACTTTTATATTATGTAGAAACAATCCATAAGCTCATAAGTAAAATAATAAACATTTGAAGTTGGAAATATTTTATACTCTTTGTCAGTTTTGCTGAAAACCCATATTCTTAAGACATGACAAAAACTTCAGTACGACTTAATGGGAGATAAGGAAAAAAGATGACAATCATTGCAGCATCCACAAATGGGGCCTTAGGTACAAGATGAAAAGAGTAGGGCTGGGAATATTCATATATCAAGAAACTTTAACTCCTCCAAAAAAAAAAAAAAAAAAAAGTAAATTGGAAAAACGGAAACCAGAAAAAAATGGCTGGTGGCCAGGACTAGAAAATTGATCTCTGGAATTTAAATTACCCTGAAATTATCTTCAATTCTGCATTCCTAAGTTGATGAAAGAACACACATTTGAGGCAGCATATGGACAGAACAGTTAAACAGTGGGACAATTATAAAATCGACACACAGGAAATGACTTCGGGATATTAGAAATGAAAATATGCTAGGAAAAGAAGCTCTGGCACTCCAAGCAACAAAGGTCAGATATTATGCAGAAATATTCTAATATTAGTCTCCAGCTAAAAATGTTATTTTCAAATCTCATCACCAAAGAACTCCACAGTACATCCATTTTCTATTGTCTAGAATTTCATTATAGTGAATGTTCTATTCCCAGGCAACAGATCCTGGTAAACAAAATCCGTTCTAGTTACACCAAGAGTTGCTGTGAATTAAGAGGTAGAAAAGAAAAAAAAAATCTTCAGAACCAGATCCTTACTTTTAAGGAACTATTCAGCATACACCTCACCCTTTCTTAGTCACAAAATCTTGTGTGTATGTGTGTTCTCTGTGGGTGTTGGGAGACTGGATGGGTTTTCGTGAATCAGTGACTGAGATAGAAAAGTCTAGAGTTTGAAGTCAATTGTTTACTAGTATTGCTGCTAAGGAGGTCCTGCTCTGGTCCCTCCTTGCCCAATCCCCCATTTTGTAACCTTCTTTAGAAGTCTCTAATACCAAAACACAACATTGTAAAGAGTTTCTTCATTTGAAGTGCAATTTCTCACCTCATGTTAACTTTGTTAACCAACTTCTGCTAAATCTAAAAGAGAATCAAAGATAAGGGAGAGAAAGGCTTGATATGGTTGACGAAGATTTGGACTTGGAACCATAGACTTGATGCAAGTTCCACTGACTTCTGGACAATTTATAGACATACACATCCCATGTGTTTTCACAGCATCCGGTGCATGCATTAAGTTCCATTCACTATAGTGTAATTACCTCTCTCTTTGTCCTCCCCACCTCCCAAGACTGTAATGATTGTCTTTGTTATTGAATTGTTTCTACCCAGGTGAATGTTGGGCATAACTGACAGTAAACAAGTCATTTCACCTCTCTGAGTTTTATTTTTCCATTTCTAAATTTAAAAATAAAATAGCTTTTTGGGGGTTATTGTGAGGTTTTAGGTGAATATACAATTATAATGAAAAAATTCATCATAAGTTAGAAAGTTACAAGGCATCTCTTTATTACTTATATTCATCTAACAATTAAAACAACTTACTCTATAGCAGAATAGTTCCTGTTATAGCAAATACCACTGTAATAAATCTATGTACAAGAAAATAATTTCAAGCTCTTGCTGACAATCTATATATCTAGATTAGGTTAAGTAGATAAATTGAGAAAAAATATAGAGTTTAGGTGATCCTTTCACATTTGCAGTGATGGAAACTGCCAGAAACAAAAGAAAAAGTTGGCATTTATTTGTAGCCTCATGCTTCCAAAACCTAGGGCTAGAAACAGCCAAATGCGAAGTACATGCCCACAGGAAACTATCAGGATTTTTTCTAAAGACACAAAGTGAAGTGTCACTTATCTTACAGAGTGTTGCATGTAACTGCATCATTAATTCATTCATCAATTCTTCCTTATAGTTCATCCATTCAACCAACATTGAATATCCATTCGATAAATAATGCATTCCACAAATATATTTTGAGCATCTACTAGGTGCCAAGTTGTCAGTGAAGAAAATGGCAAGTAAGACATGCTCTGTGCCTTAAAAGCACTCACAAGTAAAGAGGAGAAAAGGCCTTCATGAATTTGTGGGCACAGAAGCCATGCTATTTACTTCACTATTTAGTGTGTGTGCTACATATGTTGCGGTAGAAATTTTTGTATATTTATTATAATGCTTATTTGTAAGTACTGAATTTTACTCTGACCAGAACATAAAAATATTTTTTAATATGGACCTTCAAAATCACTTGTAAAGTTATTCCTGGCTCAAAATCCCTTCTCTATTAGTCTACCTTGGGGAGGTATTTCCAAAGAAATGCCATTTTTGAAACTAATTATTTGGGTTAAAACACTGCAGTCAAAGGTCGCTGCCCAGGTCTCTAACTTCCCATCTACATAGCTCTGAGTTCCTGCCTTAACGCAACTCTCCTGCTTGAAACAAATGACAGACAGATATAATTTTAACAGATAAAAAGAATGAGATTTTCGGGGAAACACAGTATTTAAAACCAGGACTCAAGTAAGAGTCTCATGCTTATGAGAAGAAGCTGTTTGTCAACTACAGCAATTACTTTACTGGAAAGTCTGACCCTCAGAATGAAGACATAGCCAGAATCCGAGACAAGCCAGTTGCTGGCTCTGTGACTGGACTCCCAAAGTTAATAGTATCATCCTAGAAATAAAGTAAAATGCCATTGAAAAACTGGACTAGTGCCCTGGGGGCAGATTAAAAGCAATGGAAAATTTGTTAAATACAAAAGGAGAAACAGAGCAAAAAATTTAAATTCAACCTCACACTATGTATAAAAATAAACTTCAAAAGGCCCAAAGGCTGAAATTGAAGGAAAAATTAAAACTTTAAAAACAAAATATCTCAATGAATGTATGGTAGTGTTACACAACAATGAATAACTTACACAGGTTGGGGTTACTATATGAGTTAAAAGTAGAGTCAACAAGTCTTGAAAATATATTGGGAAATAAGAGAGGTCAAAATGTCTCCAACATTTTTGGCCAGAGCAACAGCAAAATAACGTGCTAAACACTGAGATTGGGAAAACTAGAGGAGGAGAAGACTGGAGAGGAATATTAGAAGTTACCTTTGGGCAAGTTAGAAACGAAGCTCCTATTAGATCTCCAAATAAAGATGTGGAATAACAAGCTAAATATATGAGTCTAAGCTCTGGGGAAAAATCAGATCTGGAAATAAAAATTTGAATGTTGGAAGCTTATAGATTATTATTTAAAGCCATGGAAGTGGATGAGGTTGCCTAAGGAGTAAGGCTAGTTAGGGAATATATGGTGAAGAACTAAACCCTGAGGAATTCCATCAATTAGAGATTGGGAAGAGTAGAGAGAACCAGCACAGGAGACTGAAATTGAGCGGCCAGGAAAAGAAAAGGAATCCAAGGAAATCTTTGTCCTAGAAGCCAACTGAATAATGTTGCAGGAAGGAAAATAAAAATGGCTAAATGTATCAGAAGTTTCTGAGAAACCAAGTGAGGGCTTAGAACTGACCACAGTTTTGGCAATATGGCAATTGGTAGTTACCATGACAAGTTCCAGTGGAGTGATGGAGATACAAGTCTGACTGGAATGGTATAAAAAAGGGGGGGAAATGAGGACGTCGAAGCAATTAGTCTAGATAGCTCCCTATAGGAATTTTCCTATAAAAGAGAACAGAGAAATGAGTCAATAGCTGAAAAGAAAGAGCAGGAGGAATTTTTTTCAAAGATAGCAAATATGGCATTTTTAGGCTAATGGAAATATTTCATCAGAAAGGAAGAAGTTGATGCAGAAAGTAAAATTATGGGAATCAAATAAACAAAAAGGGAATAAGATCCAGTCCATAAGAGGGGCATTTGGCCTCACATAGGAGTAGAACAGTTCTCCTCTTGTAGCATATATGCTTTAGATCAATATTCCTACTTTGCATAGAGTTGTCACGTATTTCATTCTTGTTTTCTGGATTTTTTTTTATTTTTATTTTTTTTAGTTTTAAGAAAATAACATGACAGCTGAGTCTTCTTATAGTATGTGGATATATATAAGAAACCCTGTATGTGTGGAAATTACACACTCACCCATGTGCCTGAAGTCAGTGTATAGTTCATATTTGTGATACTTAAATCGGCAATCCTAGGGGAATCACCCAACCTTTAAAGAAAGTATTCCTTCAAATTGATTGCTCAAAAAAACTGTGTAGAAAAATAAAAAACAGTCAGATGCAACTCACAGTTCTTTGGGCAGAGTTATCTGAGCTGAATTAAAATTTGATGCAATGTTTGGAGGCTTGAGAAGATGTTTCATAGGGGGGAAATTGGAAGGAAATGTCATTGAGCACATGAAGCTAAGATTGGGGTCAACATTGACTTGAGAAACATTTGAATTTTTTATTTTGGAAAATGTTGAATTTTTCAGGTATGAACTCAGTGTAAGGCCCCTTTAGAAAGTTGATTTTAAAAGTATTTCTGAGTTTCCAATTCCGTATCTTTTTTTATCCATTTTGTATGCTATACATATGTAAAATACAATGCTATAGTTTGGAATAAATAAAATATTTTGGAGTTATTTCTAGAATGGCATGCTCCTTTTACTTTCAGTTGAAATAAGTTTTCTAACAGTCTGTACTGAAATAATTGGAAAATTACCAAATGCTCTTAAAATACCTTACACAGAATCCTGAAGAAATAATTAAAATTTAAAAATTAATTTATTCTACATTGCTTTTAAGTTTTAGACTATCTGAGATTTTTATTTGAAAGTCAAAAGCTTAACAGTTGCTAGTAATAATGTACAATTCAACATTTATCAATTTTTCCCTCAGAATTATTAAGGTTTAATTTAAGCTTGAAAATGTCTCTCTACACACAACACTCTAACCAAGTCTAGAACTAAAAAACATGTTCAAATATTCTTATTTTATTTTCACTTCTGTACCTCACTGTATTAGTCAGCTTGGGCTGCCATAACAAAATACCATAGACTGGGTGCCTTAAGACACAGGAATACATATATTTCTCACAATTCTCGAGTCTGGGAAGTTCTAGATCAAGATGCCTCCTGATTCATTTCTTGGTGAGAGCTCTCTTCCTGGCTTTCAGATAGCTATCTCCTTGCTGTCCTCATAGGGGAGATAGGATGAGAGGCAGAACAGAGAGAAAGAGAAAGATAGAGGGAGAAAGGGAGCGAGGTGAGTGTAGAGGGAGATCTGGTCTCTTTTCTTTGTTTAACAAACTCATCCCTCACAATGACATCTCAACAAAATTATCTCCCAAAACCCTATCCCCAATGTGATAACATTGGGGATAACATACGAATTTTGAGGGGACGCAAACATTCAACCTGTAACACTCACCTTCTCGTTCAATTAAGAATAACAAAATATGGCAGCTTTTCTGAGACGTGTGAACTGCCATGTCAGATAGTACTTTGTCAAGAGCCTTCATGTTGGGCACATTTTTATGCACTTCCATCCAAATGCAATGAGCAAAATCTGTGGCTTATTCATAAACCATGGACTTACTGGGCCTCTAACCAAACCACTTAACATAAAGCCAGATATTTCAGGACATATTTGGAGAACATTTTTTTGTGTGAGCATGGTAATTAAACCACCTAGCAATGAGTGACAGGGGTTTTTATTTTTTTTCCAATTTAGCCCTCAGATTTGCAGTAAGTGAACCCACTTACTAAACATTACTTAGTTGGCAATTCAAGTAGGTTTTTTTTCTTCTTCATTTTTTCATTGAGTAGAAAGGAAAAGATGTTGCCATATACTCATATAAATATCAGATTTGGTTTAATATCCTAAGAAATAAATTTCACCCATCAAGAATGATAAATTCTTGTCATTCTTTAAAGAGACTGTTCCTTACCTTCCTTACCCTTGGTACTCTAAACCACAATATTGTTTTCACCTCATTTTCCATAGGCCCAAAGTCTTCAGATTAACAGAAGCGAAGTAAAATAGATTTGAAATATTAATGACTCCATGCAGTGTCTGAGCAGAACAAATGACTGACAGGCAATTTCCAGATTTTACACATTGTTCTGGAAAAGGCTCCCAAACAACAGTTCAGCAGGAGCTGTCTCTTTATGACCTGAGTTATTTTTATTTTCTTTATGCTTACATTTAGATTGCATAACTGAAGAATATAATGCATGCTTTTGCCTTGATCACTCAAAAAATTAGTCTTTATATGCAAAAGCACTCCCACACATATAAGTAGATGGTAGATATCTCTGCCCATCAAAATAATGAAAGATGTGGAAAGGAGAAATGGGAACAAAAAATAAAAAAGGACAAGACTAGATTAGCTTGTAACCAGCACATTAGTGGAACCTAGAGTTATTTTCCCCTATCATCACATCACACTGCATCTCTATTTGTCTCTCTGTCACTCCCTCCATGTTGACAAGGTAGCCTTGATTGACATTGTTAATCCAGGAATTGCTAAGCATTATTACACTAGGTTGTGAGAAGAAAAGAAGCTAAAACTATTCAGAGCTGGAAGTCTAGCTGAAAATTAAGAGGTCAGTCTACCAATGGACTTTTCCTAATAGTAAAAGTGCAGTGTCCGAGTGACACATTTGCAATGAAACATGAAAACACAAGCTATCTATGCCTTCAGAAACTTACAGACAAAGTTTCTTGAGTGGAGTCTATACCTGAAAGGTACTGAAAAAGCCTCCATATGTTCTTCCTTTAAAAATGTTAATATTCCCGAAGTGTCTTTAAATCGAGTGCCACGTTTCTAAAGGCTCCAACCATAAGATAATTCACCCAACATTTAGGAACATTTATTGGAACTTTGTCCTCTTAGGTGCTGAAGAAATCTCTCTTGAAGGACGAGGATGCTGGAGCACAGGTACACATTTCAAAGAGAAGCGAAATTACTTGTCAGGGTTTAACAATGAGGAAGATGTGGTGATACCTAGCGGGGTAGGGCAGAGGAAGGGTGACAACCAAAATGCTCTCCATTCCTCAAAATATCATCTTTTCAACTATCGTAGGCATGCAAACTTTGGTGAATTGTATTAAATAAAATGCTAACTAAGAATTCCTTTACCAATAAAGAAGATTCTATTCATACTTATGGAATTTTATGACCAAAAAGGTGATCCAACAAGGGAAGAAGCTAGGAAAGGATGATATGAAAACTCCTTCCTACAGATTTCTAAAAGGAAAGAAACTTTGGATCTGGAAGGCATGTGATTCCACTACCTAGAAGCAGACATTGAACCAGACTATTTCCCAAGTTTTTCCCCTTCTATTATTTACATTATTTTTAATTTGTATAAGAAGGTCTGGTTCTGGGTAAGATGGAGTAAGCACAATCTTCTCTCTCTCCCACTGGATGCAGCTATAATATAACAACAAGAACAGGTGTTGAGGGCTCTACAAAGAAAAGAAAAGCAGGTGGATTGGGAAGGCCATAGTTCAAAGTACCACCAAACCTGTGATGAGTTTATCTTTTTTTTTATACCCCAGCCAGAATTCAGGACAGCCAGAAACCCTGAAACAGTCAACTAAAGAGTCTCCTGCCGCACAGAAGAAGTAGAGGGAGAAGTCCTCTATTCTTTTACTTCCCCTACAGATTTGGATGTCCAAGGCCATTTGCAAATGTTACCCATTAGCTGCTAGGAACAAGCTGGCTGTAGTCAGCAGCCTGAGCCCTGGCTTTGGAAATTAGCCAGATTTAGTTTCAAACAGTAGCTGTGCCACTCAGAAGTTCTATAACCTTTAATTATTTAACCATTTTTTTAACCCCTTTGAGAATGCTTTTTCTCATTGACCCAATAATAATAATACATTATAGGCCTGGTATGTACATTACACCTCTGTGTTGCAAAAAGTTTTCACTCCAGGAAAATTCAATGTTTCTGAATTCATGTATAAAATGGAATAAAAGTTCTTTTATAACTTCCTAATTAAAGGTATCATTTATGTCAGTTCTTCCATCAAATTTCATGGACTAAAGTTTTCAGAAAAATGTACAGATATAATTTCCCATTCACGTTACTCTAAGGTTAATTCTCTAATTCCCTGTCCTCTGCTCACATAATAAGGTCAAAGACTGAAGTTCCTTTGATTAAACTCTCTGTTTGTCCTTGGCATTCGGATTGGCCTAGACATTCTGGTTGTTTCAAAATTTCTCAAGTCAAATAGATTAACATTCTAGATAAGTTGTTAATTTCCTTTTCAAAAAAAAATGTTCTAAAATTTCCCTTAATCATGTTTCAAAGGAATGATTACTCCAATTGGCACTTCAGGGGATAGGCTAGAATGATTCTTAATGTCCCTTCCTCTTTCTGACATTCTACAATTCCGTGATTTGTAGGATTTTTAGAATATATAAATGTATAAGAAGTTTTGTCTTCCCTAGTAAACCCTCGCTAAATAATTAATCTGTTTCAAGGAGAGCTCAAGAACCTGTGTACGCAAGGATGAGGCAAAACCTCTCATAATCAAATTGTGAGCTTCCTGAGAGCCAGGGCCACATCTCGCATTTCCTTTCTACTTTCTACAGCATGTTCAGTACAGCTGGCTCTCAAATGATCACAACCAATTCCAATTCCCAGGTGGTCAAAGTCAGGACATTCTACAGGTTCAGTGGAATAGGTAAAAAGTGATACAAGAATGATACAAGCTCTGATTAAAAAGCTCTAAAATTAAAAAGGTAGACTTGTGAATTTTAAAGTTTATTTTTTTCATGATATAGTATTCAATAGAAGGTACTACATAAAAGTTCACTTCTTTTTTGTGTGACTGATTGAGGAAGAATCCAGGCAGACCCATGAGTAAAGTGTTACTTAATATAACAAAAGCCCTTTTTATCAGTAAATAAACCTCTTCAGAACCACAAGTGATTGTCTTATTCATTTTTCCCCAATATTTTCCTTCTTACATATTTTCAATTTTATATTTTAACCTATTATCTCTTTTATAACCTCAAAAGATGACTGTAGCTTTCCATGAATGCTTTTAAAACCTAGCAATCCCCTCACTAAGAAAAGCATTCAGTAGAGAAAAAAATACGTAAGGATTGAGCCAATTTTTGCACTATTTGAATGAATCCTTTTAAAAAAGGAAACGTCTATCATTTATGCCTCACTTAGCTTTGATTATCACTCACAATATGTTTTCTTAAGAACAATCATGAGGAAACTTGCGCCCTGAATATTCATGACTTTTATACAACATATAAGGATGTCCCTAGATAACAGTGAAAACTATACCGGTGCTACTTATATCTGTTGGCCATATGCACACAGCTCGATGAACAAGATCAGCGGTACTGGCAAAGCCCACTGAACAATTAGATTCAGATTGTGTCATTATATAGGAAAAGTATCTTCACAGAATGTCAGTCAACTCAGTAGATACATTTACATATCTATACGTATATATACATACATATGTATGTATATATATGTATAGATATGTATATACGTATATATATACACACATGTATATACGTATAGATATGTAAATGTATATGTCAGTCAGTTTATTACATGGAATTTTTTCAAGGACCCACAGCTTCAAATGATCAACTGAGATGATCATTTCAAAAATTTCATGTGTATTCAGAAAGGACATAACAGAAAGCTTGTTTCACTCATACATACCTAAGAAGGAACGTTTTGCTTTACTCCAATCTTAGTAGCTGGATTTATTATACATGGTCACAAGTGACTATTTATAAGCCTGTTCATTCAACTGTTGCTGAATCTAGTGATTTTTTTGGCAGTTAACAATCATATTTTTAATCTTGTATGCTATTGTTTTAACCAAGGCTACACATTCACACTTAGACTTGCAAACAAATCAAGAAACTTACAAGAAACCTTTTAGGATTCATGGAGCCCTTAAGAATTCTGAAGAGATTAATCTTCAAATTTCTGCTCACTCTACTGTGTGCACACAACTAATAATTTGGGCCATGGAAACAGATTAAATTATAATGTGCCACTAGAACAAAAGGGAAATGTCAACATTCAAAGCCACCTAATACCTCACAGCTCTATGTAGGAAAATGAAAACCAATTTTATAATTTGCATATTTTAGCAAGTATTTCTTTCTGTCTCAGATAACAGTTTTTAGATTCTTTTGTACATCAGTGTTTTGCACAGGTTACAGAATAGCTGGAGAAAACAACCCCCCTCAACTCCCTAGCTCACCTCTAATATACCCTGTAGGTTAAATACAATTTTCATGTCAATCTGTCAGGGAACATAAACTTCTCAGAAGTGAATTGGGCACACAGAGCAGAAATAGAGTCAAGCTCAGAAGGGCTTTCTCCAGCCACTGGTTCTCCAATGGAAAGTAAGGCTACCAGGGATGCTGTACATATAGCCCAAAATACAAAATGTGGATAATATGACCTATATTAAGGAATTATGAAGATTAAATGAGAAAAACCTATAAACAAAAGAGTCATCTTAGATTTAGCACTGTCAGCCCCCACAGCTAATCCCACACTAACTCAGTTGTATTTCCTCAAATGTTGTTTCTTACCTCCGTCTGCAGTGACCCTTACATGATCCAAGAAATTATCCAATTTTGCTGTGACACAGTTTTCTCTAATCAGAGCTTGTATCATTCTGGGAGACTCTCTACTAATGATCAAGCATTTCAGTTAAAGGAAATGCGGCAAACTTTGGGCATTCTTGAACCATTAACCAAACTCAGACTCAGCAATGGCATACCTTTATCTGGAGGAAAAAATTCAGTCTGCCCCAGACTCTGTTAACTACATCTCTGCCTCCTGCTCTTCAGCCCTCTGGAAAGCCCATGTCCCTTCATATATTTTTACAATTCAACTGAACAAATATTTATTAAAAATATGGTATTCCTTCAGTGCTAGAGCACAAAAAATCTAGTTAGCAACAGAGACATGTCTCTGTTCAGGAGTTTGACAATCAAATAGTGACACAGTTAATTACGTACCTACAAAGAGTGAGAAGTAACAAGAAGGAAAATCATGGTGAAAATGTATGTGTGTGGGGTGTGTGGGGGGTGTGTGTGTGTGGGTGTGTGTGTGGGTGTGTAAGAAGTAAAGCAGGGGTGATGAAGAATCTATCTAAGCAATTTTGGGAAAGGATCAGTTTGAATTAAATAAGTGAAAAACGGAGATAGAATATATCTAGAAAGGCCCTGAACCAGAAAGAGGTGCTATAGGGGAAGTTCAGTGCAATTCTGGGTGAGGATGGAGACCAGGGTTTTGCTGTCCACCTTTAGGATTCTGAAATTTTTCCTGAGATCTCTAAGAAAAGACTGAAGGGTTTTAAGCAAAAGATGATAGAATCTCATTTATGGTAAGATATAAGTAATATCACGTGCAGTGTGGCTGCAACATGGAGAATAGACTGCAAACAGACTCAGGTGGTGACCACACAGATGGAGGGAGTGGACAGATCTGAGATATGTCATGAAAGTGAAATAGATTAGTAATGGGTGATAGGGAGAAATAGAGAGATCAAGGCAATTTTCAAATATCTGAGGTTCTAACAATCTTTATAGCTATATGAGATGGATAATGTTATATATAACCTTACAGATTCATTTGTAGATTTGACAAATATTTCTAGAGTGCCCAGCTCAGTGATGTATAGTGATGGTGACCTGACTTTGAATATTGGTTCTGCCTCTTATAAATTGTATAATCTTGATCAAGGTGCTTAAGCATAAGTATGATGCTCCTCAGACACCACCCTGAATCACGTCTGAGCTCTCTGAGATTCTAGCGCTCATGGAAAACACACGGAACACACATTTCTGAGGCAGATCCTGCTCCTTAGAGATTTGAGCTTGCATCACTGGCCTAAAGAGTGGTATCAAATCCTATCCCTAAGAAATGACTTTCTCTTAGTGAAAGTAACCAGATTACTATATGACGTAAGGGTGAAAAAGCATTTCAGGAGGGTCTTCCTGAGCTAAGCAAATTACAAGAACTGTGTCAACTGACTACTTCTTCCCAGAGGTTGAGATTGCTACAACAGTTTGCAGACTTTGGTATCTATAGGGTAACAGATGAAGTGGAGTGGTCCTAGCATAAGAGTTCTAACATTCCAATGGATGTTTCTTTTCTTTTTTTATATTTTTCTTTTCTTTTTTTATATTTCAGTGTTTCTTTTTTTAATCTTTTTATAAATTAAAGTTTATTGGGGTGACAATTAATAGTAAAATTACATAGGTTTCAGGTGTACAATTCTGTATTACATCATCTATAAATCCCATTGTGTGTTCACCACCAGAGTCAGTTCTCCTTCCATCACCATATAGTTGATCACTTTTACCCTCATCTGTCACCCCCCTTCCCCCTTACCCTCTGGTAACCATTAAGCTATTGTCTGTGTCTATGGGTTTTTGTCTTTTCATTTGTTTTTCTTGTTCCTTTGTTGTTTTCAGTTTTATAGCCCACATATCAGTGAAATTCTACGGTTCTCGACATTTTCTGCCTGACTTGTTTTGCTTAGCATAATAATCTCAAGATCCATCCATGCTGTCATAAATGGCACTATTTCATCTGATCTTATTCATTTTTCAATACTGCAAATAGACATTTAGTCTCAAGGTCAGAAATGCAATATGGCATGATGAAGACTATGGCTAATTGAAAGGAACATGCCTAAATAAACAATGCAGCAAATACTCACTTCCAGCTAATTGTTACCAGGGTGCCTAGATTTTAAAAAGCATCCAGAAACCAGGATTTTTGTGAGAACTTTCCTAACATATAAATGCTGGCTCAGTTTTTTAAATGAAGTGATATGTGGGTCAAATAAAACACATCTAAAGGCCAGATGCACCCCCTTGGAGTCCAGTTTGGAATCTCTGATTTTCACTACCTCACTTAGTCACTTATTGGATCGAGTAACTGAGAATGAATGAACAGGATGGAATTTAGACTGTGACAATAGAGCAGTGTGCTGCTGACACAGAAACCCTACCTCACCAAAGGCACACATCCAAGGCCAGTTAGCAATAATGAATGTGGGAAAAGGAATGGAAATGCAAAACTGAAAGAGAGACAATTCAATGACTTCTTTTTATAATTACAAGTTTCTGAAGAGGAAGAATTTCTGCCTTGTACATGTATTCCAACTTTATCTAGCACAATTTAAGAATATCAATTTGTATTTTAGTTTTTATTAAATTTATTGAAGTGACATTGGTTAGTATAATTATATCAGTTTGACGTGTACAATCATCTATATATTGTGTGTTCACCACCAGAGTCAGTTCTCCTCCCATCACCATATAGTTGACCCCCTTTACCCTCTTCTTAAATCATTACAGCCACTATGGAAAGAAGTATGGAGGTTCCTCAAAAAATTTAGAATTACCATATGACCCAGTAACCCCTCTTTAGGGTACCTATCCAAAAAATCTGAAAACATTTATCCGTAAACATATACGTACCCTTATGTTCATTGCAGCATTATTCATGGTGGCCAAATGGAAACAACCAAAATGTCCTGGGATAGATGATTAGATAAAGAAGCTGTGGTATCTATACACAATGGAATACTATTCTGCCATAAGATGAAATACTGCCATTTGTGACAATATGGATGGATTTTGAGATTATCATATTAAGTATGTCAGATTTAAAATCGGCTAATTCAGTTTCTTTGATCTGCAAAATAGAAGTCTTTGTAAGAAATCAAAGCAATTTTCTTACACATTAAAAATCATGCTCTCAACATTTTTTTCTATTCAAGTTAAAGACTTGAGCAAACTTTGCTGGACTGAAAATAAATACGATACTCATGTTTATCTATGGAGTATAACCAGCAGCATCTCTCTGTCCAAATTTCCTCAACTGATCTTGAAAAGTGTGTTGGGAGGATGAAATTCATAACCATTTCTCCTAAAATTAGTGTTCAAGGGACAGAAGTGGCCACATGTATTATCACCATAAGCTACAGTTAGTGCTAAATGGTTTGAAGTCTATGTTGAGATAGAGAGATATAGAATATTCAATATATACCTGGCAGTTAGGTCATATTCTTGTTTTCCAGCTCTGGGGGCCCTGGAGACATCAGAAAAGAAGGCATGACCCTTGCAAGAGCAGAGAAGAGGTGCAAATGGTAATGGGAACATGCCAAGTACAAGTGAAGAGCCTAAAATAAACAACCATGGGGATTTCTCACCTCCCACATCCCCAGGTTTCAGGTGTGAGGGGGAATGCCAGTGACCCACAAATCAGGTCAGATATGGTGTATCTCAGTTTAATGCCCCCCCACCCCACCCCGCACTCCCAGATTATAGGCCCTCTGCCTGTGATAGAAAGGCGGTGGGGAATATTTACCGCCAGATGGCGCCCACAGCCTTTCTTTTCCATCAATAAAACACGCTCTGTGGCACAAGAAATCCAACTAATTCATAGAGCTGATTTCACTCGATCTAGTTAAAAAGTGGTTTAAGATGGTCCACCTTAATTTCTCTGTTCTTCAGCCCAACTCCTAAAATGGCCAAACCAAATTACAGATAGAATCAGGCATTCTACCTCTGAATAATCGTAAATTCAAATTTATTTGGCAAATGCTTTCAGTCTCACTCTATGTGCAAAGCTCCGAGGAAAACATCAGCAAATAAAACTTTGCAAATATCACCTGTCTTAGTGGCGCTTACATTCTAATGTACAAAGGTTTAGAGAAATACTTGCAAATACAAATACACTACAGTGACAATGATATGTAAAATCCTGCTAATTTCACACTAAATTGAAAATAACAAATTAGGAGGGCAGGTGTAAGGACAGTTCTGGGTATTTTTAAAGGAGGTGAGGGAGATTTGACAACGAAGAGAATGTTATTTTTTAATGAGATTGCCCCACTATTTCAAAAGTTTCTGATTTTTTAAAAAAAATATTGCTTCCTGTACTTGACAGTTTGGCCCAAGAACTGTACTGTTTATCTTCCACTGTGGTGATAAACACATGGTACGTCCTGGGCACTTTTTTGCTGCTGACAACTTAGCACAGGTGCAGCTAAGAAGGTGTGTTGCTGCTAAATCATTATTTTCATCTCATTTTTCAGATATAATTTCCATCCAATCTATAAGAAGCCTTTTCAAACCATTGCAAAAAATATTCACTTCTAAAAATAAAGATAAATGTGTTTTTCCTACCGGTATTTCAAGTAACCTAAAAATGAAACCAATTACACAGTGACTATATATTGCTCTTAAAATCCTCATTATACAAAACCTAGAAAGGTATAGATGTTTTTAAATTACGCTTTCTCTTGAGATATTTTACACGCCACCCCAAGCAATCACTTTAAATTTATGAAACTTTTTTTACCTCGATTCTCACAGACACAGTGGTTGCTTCTTCACTGAGTTATATTGACCTAGTAGCAAACTGCTGGCTAAGATGCCATAATTAGCAAAAAGGTAAGGCTCCTAGAGGTTGATATTTGGGGTCACTTGATTTCTAGCAAGCCTAGCTGCTTACCTTGACTTATCCCAAATTATTTCCTTTCCTCCAAAGTTGAGAAAACAGTCTTTAGTAACCAAAATTTCTCAGGAGATATTCCAGCAGATCAGTGCAATGCTGGAGAATGCTGGAGTGCCTTTCTTTATCATTGCTGTTTGATATACTTCCTGAGAATTCCAGCGTCTTCAGGGAAGCTTAATCTATCCATTGAGAGTGTAAGTAAAGTGTTTAATCCTTGGTAGACAGTTTTGCTTGGAAAACTCAAAAGTCAATGGTGCTTGAAAATATTTTTGAGTTTCTGCTTAGGAAGGTTATATCAAGGCTGAATGGTTTGGTTTTGAAATCTTAAGTGGAAATTCATAAAACTAAATAACAACAGAAAACTGATCACTTGGTTTCGTCTGATGCTATGATCAGATATCTTGGTCTCTTAAAATTATTCAGGTAGCATTGATTTCAGAGGTCTGGCCCTATTTGCTTTCGGTGCTTCCTTGCAAGTCACTGAAATGCCTCATGGCACAGGCAACATAATGTCTTTCCTTTGAGTAAAGCATCTGAGTATTTAAAGTATTTCCCCAAAGAAATCAGCCTAACTTCTCTTAAACTTAGATAGGAAGAAATTACCATTTCCCTGACTAAAACCTGTCCTGTGGTTGCCTCCTTCAGTAAGTGACTTAGTAAAAGATGAAGAACTCTTGCATAAGCGGATGTGAGTATCATGCATCACAGGGAGCCCCAGGGGCACTTAACACTGAAAGTCAAGGTTCCCCACAGCACAGACTGACTACTTGAAAGTCTTCTACAGAAAAACACCTCCAGCTCCTAACACACCTTGAGGAGGGTGGTGCACCCCTACTGAGAACCATGATCTTATCCAAACCCCTTATTTTACAGATAAAGAAATAAAGACCAAAGAATGGAATTGATTGGTTCCATCATTTCAGGAGTGAATTAAGATCAGAAGCAAAAGCTCCTTGACTTCCAGTTCATGCTCTTTCCTACGTTGGGCAGGTTCTTCCAATTGCTATGATATGATAATATACACATTTTTTGTAATAAAAATTAAATTTGTTTCAATGTTATCTTGAATTATTTTCTAGCTCTTCCATACATGTACACTAGTTAGCAGTCATGAGAATGTCTACCCCAGATGTCCTGGAAAGATGACTCTGAAAGACAGATCTCTGTATCAAGAATCACACATGCAGTATTTAACTAATTTTGCTTCATCCACCTTATATTCTCATGTTTCTTTGTAATGATTAACTTCATCCATATATGAGTATATGAGACACTAATTTTCAAGTTACAAAATAAAACAGACATTAAGTACTTTCTTTACATGTATATTTGTATTTATTAACGTGTTAGTATTTATTGAGTATTACTATCATTATATTCTATTTTAATGGAGCTGTTTCATGAAGTTCAGCATTCAAGATGGTACTTTTCCACCTTGTCTCTTTTTTTTTTTTCCTTTCTGCAATCTTCTGGACATAATTATTGATTTAATTTTTATAGCTGTATAATCTTGAATATTTCTTTCTTACCCTATCCTAGATTTGCCTCTTTCCTCAAGGTCTATTAAAATAAGAGAACTGAGTGTATTATTTTCTTATGTTCGTGTTACTTCATAGGCTTTCTAGTTGCATCGCTGTTTCTTTTCCTATTTGCAAAGATTTTTCTTAAAAGACACTTATTAGATATGTAGACTTGAGCAAATTTAGCACCTTCTCTGAAAATCAGTTTCCTCACCTGTAAAATGGGAATAAAACTATCTACCTAAGTTGTTTTAAGAATTAAAAATAGAGTATTTTTTGTCCCATTCTTTCTTCCTCCAATTTATTCTTAGATTATTGGTAATTACAAAATAGTCATGGGGATGTAAAGTACAGCATAGAGAATATAGTCAATAATGTTGCAACGATGAAGTGTTATATAATGCCAGAGATGTAGTAGACTAATCAGGGTGATCACTGCATACATTACATAAATGTCTAACCAATATGCTGTACATCTGGAATTAATATAAAATAATACTGAATGTCAACTGTAACTGAAAAATATGATTTTTTTAAAAATAAATTGAAAAAAGAAAATTAGGAAAAAGAAATATACCTATGATATGTTAATACTATGCTTATATTTGTATAACTATAACAGATTTAAAAATTAAAACCCTAATAACTTATTTAGGGATTTTTATTTACTATCAATAAGAGTTTGATCTAGTGGACAAATAGCAAAATACTAACTTCTCATCTGTTTTTAATACTTAACAGGATAAAGAATAGGGAGACCAAAGTATAAACCTAGACATTAAAAAGGATGATACCTTATTCTATATTAATAATGATGATGAATAATAACTTTCATTCAAAAAGTACCTTACAGCTGACATGTCACCTTGGTTTAAACTATTTTATGAAAATTGAGCTTCAGTAGAACCAACAATATGAAATGTATAGGAACGAAAGGTAAAATTAGATGACTGTATAAAGCTGTCAAAGAAGAGATTGACTAATCTCCTCAAAGCACAAAGCACAACTAGAATAAATAGGTGATAGCTGTGGAAGGGTAGGTTGTAGTAAAGGCTTATAGTTTTTTTAGTTATTTAATTATTAATACTACCTTTCAATAGAATGGATTAAGGGTGGAGAGTACTTATTACTGTGTAAAGCAGAATTTGTCAGAACTGTGATACAGCAGTCTGCATTTCCTGGGATTCTGGATTATATGATCTATAATGGTCCTTCCGACTCTGGGATTCAATGAATTGAAGAGGAATAAGTGGTAAAAGGCTTAAAGAGACACAAAGGACAATTCACATTTGACCAAGATAATTTATTAAGCAGAGTATTTGATAGCTGGGAAATAAAATTAACTAGATCATTCTCTTCAGAGATAGAGTCTTTCAGAGTTTCAGAACTTGTATCCAAATTCAGATAGGGTGAATTTTTCACAAGTTTTACACAATTACAATTACCATCTAAAACAACACATCAAGAACTCTATATTTTTAATTAACCAAGAAAATAAAGAATAACTTTTGCTGTTGTTCTAGTACCTTAATTATAGCAGCAGCTATATATACCTGCCTAACAACTGGTGTTTCTTCAAAAACAAAACCACCTTCAACTATTTTCCCCACCCTGGAATGTTATTATTCCACTCTACCAAGAGAGTTTCAGGAATTAGATTCTTTGTGCAGCAAGCACGTCCTGAAAACCCACAAAAGGAAGACTATGTGGAGTCTGGATTGCGTGCTTGCGTGTGTGTAGCTGAAACGAGGAGCAAATATACAGAAGACTGACAGCAAATGGGTAAATTTTCTTCACAGTGGAAAATTTGAGAGACTTTTCCACTGACACAAAACCAGAAATAGCAAGACTGTGAGCACCCAGGAATTTGTAAAATACTTCACAGTTCCCTAATAATTATAAAAACAAAATTCTTGATTTCTGAGATATGACTGAAGTTCCACAACTGACATTGGGCTCAGCTCTCTATTATCTCTCTACTGGCCACAACTTTTTAATGAGATAACTAAAATTTATGTCAAGAAAGAATAGCAAAATTGTATCAATATTCTCTTTTTCTGTTTTAATTTAATGAATCATTTATTCATACAACTCTAGTTGAACTTTAAATTTTTTTTCCACTTCTCCCTAAGAACTCTTCTATTCCCTTTTGAGTCAACATCCCCCTTGAGATTTCATTTTTCTACATTCATAATCAGAATTATAATGACTGAAGACAGGAAGGAAATATTGTAAGGATAGGTGATATTGTTCCTTAAGTAAAATGTGTGTTAGTACTCATACATTTGCTCAAAAATCATAAGCTTTATTTTTCCAGAATATTTTTCTAACCAGAGATTTCTTTGGCTTTTTTAGTTAATAAATAATTATTGCATAAGTATTGTATATCAGGCATTGTAATCGAGGGATACAAAAGTATGAAGATCAGTGAAATATATTTCCATGCCCTCAGGGATGAATTCTTTAATTAGGGAGACAGACAATGCAATTACTTTAATAATGTACAAGATGCTCAGTCACAAAAGAGAGGAAGTCAAATTCTCACCTTAATATGTTAAGTGCCCATAAGTAGATCATTAAGGTACATTTTTAAGTATTGAATCTGAAATATTATTCATCATATAACATGGTTTCTGCAGAAAATCAGAGTTGAAATAATTATTCCCATAAAATATTTTTCTAGGAATGCAATTTGCCATGAATAAAAGGCCTTAGCATTGTTAATAAATATGAAGTGTTCCTGTTCTGTACTACTATCCTATTTCCTATTAAAAGTAAACTAAAACATACATTCAGGTTTTTTCTATTTCTGGTAGCTCCACTAACCTCAATGCCTGGATCACCATTCCCTTAGTAAATCGTATGTCTTCTGCCAAAATCAAGGGGCATGAAGTCACAAATAAATTTAAAAAAAGAAAAATGAGTCATTGCACCTAGTGGAAAAAATTACTACTAGAAATTAAATGTAATTTTGACCTTGTGTCCACACAATTCTAGGTCTGATTCTGATGTAGCATATGGCCAGTGAGTTGCTGAAAAGTCCCTCCCACTGAATAGTGACCATAGTTTGCACTAGACACGAGTGGAGTGTCCAAGGAATCCCTTCCCCCACCCTCCAAAAAAGAAAAGAAAAATGACCTGGAGTCTGAGTGAAGGAAACTAAGGTAAAATAGTGACACTGGTTCGCCCCTATTGAGCCAATACCCTTGAAGATGACAGACGCTGGTACAGGTTGGTGCCCATCTGTAACAGCAGACGCATATACAATTTAAACAAAAACTTCCTTGAGTCAGGCTCACAGAAGGAATGAGTTCACAATCAAAACCAAGGTCACAGTGCAAGCCACTCTGCGTCTGTTGATAGGAACAACAAACAGATCTCCAAGGTCTGCAAAGGCCATTGTGCAATACAAATAAAGGAAACAATCACAGAATTGAGCACACAAAGAGAGACTATCGGAATAAAAAGCAGGTTGGGGACAAAAAGGACTTCTTGAGTATATATGTATTTGTTGAAATCATTTTTCTATCCCTTGTCTCACCTGTCTGGTTCATTTCTCCTTATGGTGTGTATTTTCAGGTATAGCCTATATTCTTTAGTTCAAAAACAAAGACTTTTTCTAAACCATTACTATTCAGTTACAAGGTACAATAAAGGAGGGGTATGTGTGTGTGAGTGTTTAAGAAATAAGGATTGCAGCTTCAAGATAGAGCTTTGAGCAAATGCAGAATTAAAGGCCACAACTGGGTAATGAGGGCCCCAACAAGAATCTAGCCTTCTGGGACAAACAGCTGAAAAAAGGAGCAGAGGGGCAACTGGAGATTCATAATTCATCCATGTTCCAGGAGAAAGTGTAAATTGAACTTCATAAAAACAAAAACTTTGCACATCAAAAGATATCATCAGGAAAGTGAAAAGGCAACTGATACTTTAGGAAAATATAGTTGCAAACATATATCTGACAAAGAATTTATATTCAGAATATAGAAAGAACTCTTATGACTCAATGATAAAAAGACATTACTCAGTTTAAAAATGAGCAAAGGACCTGATTCGACATTACTCCAAAGAAGATGTACAAATGACCAACAAGCACATGAAAAGATACTAAACACCATCAGCCATTAGAAAAATGCTAATCTGGAAAACAGTTCAGCAGTTCCCAAAAAGTTAAATATAGAATTACCAAATGTTGCAATTCCTCTGTTAAGTATATATCCTCAAGAAATGAAAACACAATTCCACATAAAAAGAAATTCATGACTGTTCATAACTGCATTATTCGTAATAGGTAACAAATGTAAACAACACAAATGTCCAGCAACTGATTAATGAATAAAGAGAATATCGTGTAACCATACAATGGAATGTCATTCAGCCAGAAAAATCTAGGACATACTAATAATGCTACAACACAGATGAACCTTGCAACATTATACTAAGTGAAAGAGGCCAGTCTTTAAAAAACCTATTGTATTCCATTTATTTGTCCATAATAGACAAATCTATAAAGAAAATAGAGTACTTGTTACTGCTGGTGGGGTTGGGGGGAAGTTGGGAGTGACTGCTAATGGATATGAGGTTTCTTTGCAGGGTAATGAAATTAGTGTAAAATTGATTATGGTGATGGTTACACAACCATCATACACTTTAAAGGGTGAATTGTATAGTGTGTGTTAATCTCAATATAGCTATTTAAAATGCATGTTAAAATTTGTACTAAAAATTGGAAATAAATATTCAAACTAGTGTTGGTGGGGTGATGGGAGAAAAGAAATAAGAACAAAATAAAGTTATATCATCTCAGAAAAAGTCAGAAGGGGTGAAAAGAAAAATACAGAAAAGCACACTAAACAATTACGAATAATCCAATAAATATAATAATTACAACTAATAAGTAATCCAAATCACTATAAATGCATTAAACTCTCAAGTCAAAATACAGAGATTATCAAGCCAAAAGTTATATGCATGCTACTAACCTAAAACATAAAACACAAAAAACTGAAAGCAAACATTTGCAAAGTATATGCCTAGCCCAAACCAGTCATACAAAAACTAGAACTATATTGAAATCACACAAAATACATATAAGAAAAATATATTTATTGCTAGAGATTAAAGGAGTCATTGCATATTAATAAAATTTTATCTTCCAAAAAGATATAACAATTCTAAATTGTGCGCATTGAAAAACTTAGCTTCCAAATATATTAAGCAAACAATGAGAAAACTACAAAGAAAAGTTAAGTCCGATGTGAAAATAAATAATTTTTACACACTCCACTCAATAACTAATAGATTAAGCAGGCAAAAAAAATAGGAAAACTAATTTTTTTAAAAAAAATTATGATTGGGTTGTGAGCACACGGTACAATATATAGTTGATGTATTATAGAATTGTACACCTGAAATATATATGTTATTAACCAATGTTACTCCAATAAATTTGATTTAAAAAAATTATGAGTTTAACTTAAGGCATATAAATAGAACATGGAACTTAAAAATTGGAGAGATCACATACTTTTCATCATACATAGGATAATAGGAAAATTTCATGTGCCATAAACCAATTCTCAGAAACATTCCAAAAATTGCAAACATAAAGACTATGTTTTCTGACCTCAAAGTAGTTAAGTTAGAAATCAATAAGTAAAACACAACCTCAATACCACCTACATTTGGAAGAAGAAGAAAAAAAAAACACACACACACACTTCTCAATAACTTAGTCAGAAAATATATTAGTCAAAAAAGAATATGAACATTAGAAGATACTAACAAAATAAAAGGAAAAAAAAATACTTCATGTGAAGGCATAGAGGATATTATTTAAAGAGAAATTTATAGCCATAAATACTTACATTGAAAAATGAGAAATGCTGGAAATTAATGAACTAAATATATAAATTGAAAAATTAGAGAAAGACAGAATGAACTCAAACAGACTAGAGGAATGAAAGAAAAACAAGGGCCAAAATTAATAAAAGCAGAAGACAGAGATTTAAAGGAAGTCTCAATAAAGCTATAAAATGGGTTTAACTATCATAAAAGATAAATACAATTTTCAAATAAACAATATTAGAAATAAGAAAGTAAACAGTCCTACAGATTTATCAGATTAATCATAAGAAAATATTAACAATTCTATGACAATAGAGTTGAAAGCTTAAATAAAATGAACAAATAGAAACTGTTATAAAAATGTCTCTAGAAAAGTTAGACTCACCTGAAAAGCCTTATATTTATGAAAGCAATTGAATCAGTAATTAAATATCTCCCACAAATAAAACATATGGTTTTGCAGGTAAATTCTATCATATTTCAATGAAAAATATCCAATTTATATGAACAATTTCAGAGAAAAGAAAAAGAGGAAGCACTCTGTATTCTTCAAAGAAGCTAATAAAACTTTGATTTTAAAAACAGACCAGAATTGTGTAAGAAAGAAAATTTGTGGGTCAACCTAAGTCAGTATAGTTGAAAAAATTCAAAACAAAATATGAGCAAATCAAATACTACATATATATTATGAACCAGTTGAGTTTATATTAAAATATGAAAGATCAACATTAGAAAATCTTTTAATACAATTCACCAAATTAAGAGATTAAAGGAGGATTTATTTTATCAACTATCTCAATGAATTTTTTTAAAGCAACTACTAAAAGCTACCATATGTTTATGATTAATTTTTACAAAGCTTTACTAAACTTACAACAGTAAGCAGCATATTGTTTATGGGTATTTCCATATATGTTAAAAACTATTTTGGGAAAGGAATAATAATCATCAACCCAAAAATTAGGACTGAGGTTAGCTCGAAGAATGGGAGAGATAGAGGGCATGGTATACAGGGAACTTCGGCTATATTGTTATTTTATATTTTCTTAAGCTGTATGGTAGCTATACAAGTGTTTGTTTCATGATAATTCTTTACATTCTTTTGTTGGTAAGAGCGATGTCACAAAAAACAAACATAAATAGTAAAAAAAAATCATTGAGAAAAGCAGGGGTTTGTAACTGATATGCAAGGAGATCACTTACAAAGACAGCTAAGAATCTTCAAATCTATTGTAAGCTATAAACCAAACATTAAAGGATTTTACTTTTGTTAGAATGATGCCATAAACTGGGTTTAAAGGTAACTCACTCCTATTTGCTGTCTGAAAGCTCAACCATGAATGCCCCTGGCAGGAGATAACACAATTAATCATGAAATTGGAATCCACGACAAAGATGCAGTAGGGAGACCCTTCTGCTTCTTAGCTCTGCTGAATCCCCAAGACACGAGGGTATCTAACCTTTGAATAATAAACCTAAAAATGGCTACTAATAACTGAGTACCTACTCTGTGCCAGTTATTTTATGTATATTACTTCCAATCTTGCCAGTGGTCCTGGAAGATATTTTAATTTATTTCTACAGATGTAGAAATTAAAACTCATATAAGTTAAAGAACATACGCAAGGCCATACATGAGAAATTACAAGGTCAGAATCTTAACCCAAATCTAATTGAATCTAAACCTGTGAATATCCTACTAACCTTCTATCATTTAGCTACAAAAATTGTTCATACAGCAAACACAAAAATTCTTGACAACATTGACTAACTAATATCTGTATCACAGACAACCATCACTAAATAAAAAGAGTGAGTCTGTGTTAATACCATGTTTTTCAGGAGTCACACAGCTTGTTTTTACTTTTAATCAAATCTAGATTAGATTTAAAATGGACTTTCAAAAAGACTGACCTAAGCAGGTATTCACAACTCTTTACAGATTTATTTCCTTTTTAGTTTCCCTAAAGGGCCCAACTTGGACCTGATTATCATATTAACCAGCTTCTGAGCATTTACCAAATAAAGTTTAAATTTCAGAGACCCAATAGCCTTTTTTATGAACATCTGGTAGGAAAGAACTCTCTCCATTCATGGCCACCAACGTGAAAGCAGGAGGCAATTGGCTGTCTACCATCTAGTTAGCAGAACTTCACACAGCTTCCTCTTCATTTAAACACCACTATATAAGCATGACTGGCTGTATAGAACCAAGATTTCAGGAAATAGAAATGAATTGCCTTCACCCAGCAGACAATAACACTGAATAATTTAAAGGAAAATGTCAGAGGTTAAGTGTTGTCAATAATTTGCTACATCTCCCAATAGTCAGTTACAAAAAGAGCTGTCAGTATTGCTAAGTGCTAAAAAAAAAAAAAAATTCTTTCCAATTGATAGACATCTTGAAAGGTCAATTGTATGCAAAAGCAGTATGTAATCCTTTTAGCATTTATTCCCATATGTCCACCATATAATAAATATCACTTGTCAGGCAGTCATAATGTAATGAGGCTATACAGGATCAGAAAAGTTTGTCCTTTTTTTAAAGTCATATAAAGCTAAAACACATATATAGCAATTGTCAATCAGGGAAAATCAATTCTTTCCTAATGAAAACATGTTAAGTAGTACAATTTTTTAAATCTTTAGGCCATATTGAGTTATTCAAAGATTTTAACAGTTTTTCTTTCATTCAATAAATAAAAGTGAATTTGACTGTTCAAGCTATTAATGGTAATGATGGGTCTTATTAGTAATCAGCATTTTGCAGCTATTCTTAGGATAAATTTAGCTAAGCTCAGCATGTCAAATTAGAGCAAAAAATGTGCTGTTTCCTTCATCTCTTCACGTTATAATGATTTATCTGCTGTTCTTTACTTTGCAAGAGGGTGATTGCTGAAAGTTGGAAATGTTCTTGGGTGCTATCCTTCACTTTAAAAAGAGTATCCATGGGTTCAAACGGGCACCCAGCTTTAATGCCTAGAAAATTTCTAGAATTTTATTTCACATACAGCAGTTCTGTAACTCAAAGAATCCCAAAAGAACAGTAGAAAATGTATATGCATATACAACACTATTGTACTATTGCTCCATGACTAGCAATTACAATAATCATAAATATCTCTTGTACCAGTTTTAGCACTCCTCTGGTCAAAGCCTTACTTCACATACTAAATGCTGCATGGATACGTTCGCTCAAGTCTTATCTGAAAACTAGACCGCGTTGGTAAGCAGGTGGGTTACTTCACAGCTGACGCCAGGGAGCAGGAGTGAAGGACCAGGGAGGGTGTGATGGTTAATTTTATGTGCAGCTTAACTGAGCCATGGGGTGCCCAGATATCTGGCCAAACATTAGTTTTGGTATTTCTTTGAGGGTTATTTTTGGATCAGATTAACATTTAAATCAGTAGACTGAGTAAAGCAGATTGTCCTCCCCAATGTGGACCAGCCTCATCCAATCTCTGAAGGCCTGAATTAAAAAAAAAGGCTGACCCTCCCCCAAGTAAGAGAGAATTCCTCCTCCTTGATTGCCTTCAAACTAGGATACCAGATTTTCCCTGCCTTTACACTCAAATTGAAACATTGGCTTTTCTTGTGTCAAGAGCCTACAGATTCACCCTGAAGAATCATGTGAACCAATGCCTTATAATAAATTTACACAGGCTCCCGCTCCCGCTCACAACACAGAGACACTGAGAGACTGAGAGACTATAAAATGTATTTGAAACAACGAAGGGACACCAATAGTCATTTTTTTAAAGCAACATAATTTTGGTACAGCAACAGATAGATCAGTGGGACAAAATATAAGTTAGAGACAGACAATGCATATGAAAAAATAGCATAGGTGAGAATACAAATAATAGTAAAAAAAAAAGAATTGTTCAATAGATGGTGTTGGGAAACTGGCTCACTCAGGAAAATAAAACTGGATGCCTGCATTAACCATTTAAACATTTGAAGGTGGACTCCAATTGCAATAAAGATCTAAATTGAAAAACTAATGATGTATCTTTGTAAAATTAGCTTTTATAGTTTCAGAAGAAATGTAGGAGAGTCTCTGTGACTTAAGAAAGAGAAAGGGCCCCTTAAAATTTCAAATATACAACGAGTAAGGCAAAATGCAATGATTAATTTGATTATATTAAAATTCAAGATTTCTGAGATGAAACTTGAGGACATTAACTAAGTGAAATAATCCAGTCACAAAAAGACAACTACTGCATGATTATGCTTATGTGAAGTAACAAATTCACAGAGTGAGAAAACAGAATGTTGTTTTCCAGGAGCTGGGAGGAGGGGAGAATTGAGAACTGTTGTTGAATGGGTAAAGTTTTTCAGTTTTGTAAGATGAAAAGAGTTCTGGAAATTGGTTGCACAACAATCTGAATGTGCTTAACATTACTGAACTGTACAACTAAAAATGTCTAAGATGTTGAATGTTGTATGTATTACACCATGATATTTTTAAAGTTAAAGTTTCTGTTCAGTTAACAGAAAATGAACAGTTTCTGTTCATGTTAATGACATGTTAATAAACATTACATAACATGTTAACAAAACATTTATGATGTCAAAAGCTTGATAGACTAATATCAAAATTGTGTGAGAAGTTTCCAGTCCAGTGCAAGCAGTTTGGGAGTTTCCACTCTATCCTAAAAAGTAAAAAGCAAAATGAACTGGAAAAATCAACAGCTTTTCTAGAACATAAGAAAAGTGAAGTCACCAGGCAAACCGCTGCCACCAAAATTGAAGACACCAACAGTAGAATATAGAGAATCACAACTTACCAAAGTAGAAATCCAGGAACAGCAATCTCCACGAAACAAGGTGCAGGGTGAAAAGACTGCACTGTAATTGACAGACTGCTGGAGGCTCAGAGTGAACAAGTTCTGAGAAATTTTGAAAATTTGAGGGGGACCTAATCATTAGGGAACCTTCATTATTGTGAGTTTCAATTCCAGGAGCTTTCTCTTGTTCTCACAGTAAATATTGGAGAGAAATCCCCTGTGCTTCTGGTAGGGGAAGTTGAAAAGGAGCCATTTTGAAATGCCCCAGAACATTCTGTTCTTCTTAACAAGGTCTGTCCTCAGGAGAAACTACTTTATCAGAGCCTCACCTGCTGCAGTTTCATTAAAGCCTAACTGACCTGGGGAAGGGAAACAACAAACTCTAGCTGAGTATAGTTTTACATATGGAGGATGGGAAATACCCAACTCCAACCCACTCTGGTCATCCTGTCCCACCTAAGTGGGGAGGAGGAAGAACTGAGAAGCACATATAAAGTTCATAATGTAGAGGTACAGTCTCACTGAAAGACTGATACCTTATCACAGGACTATACTTTCCTTTCCCTAATAGCTCACTGCCACATTACTGAAAACCTATTTATAGCAGATCATTTTGACAGTATATGTCCATCTATCGAAAAGAAAAAAAAATTATGACATACTAAAGGGCAGAAAAACACAGTTTAAGGAGACAGACCAAGCATCAAAACCAGATAAAGACATTGCAGGGATGTTGGAATGATCTGAATAGGAATTTAAAAGT
This sequence comes from Rhinolophus sinicus, assembly GCF_036562045.2. Taxonomy (NCBI): domain Eukaryota; kingdom Metazoa; phylum Chordata; class Mammalia; order Chiroptera; family Rhinolophidae; genus Rhinolophus; species Rhinolophus sinicus. The sequence goes on along the minus strand of NC_133754.1, from coordinate 26,939,277 downwards.
AACAATTATGATTAATATGCTAAAGGCTCTAATGGATAAAGTAGAGAATGAAAAATATATAGGCAATGTAAGCAGAAATAAAAATTCTAAGAAAGAAACAGAAATGATAGAGATCAAAAACATTATAACAAAATGAAAAATGCTGTTGATGAGCTTGTTAGTTGAGTGGACACAGCTGAGGAAAGAATCTCTGCTCTTGAGGATATTTCATTAGAAACATCCAAAACTAAAGAGTAGAGAGAAAAAGACAAAAGAAAGAGAGAGAGAGAGAGAGAGAGAGAGAGAGAGAGAGAGAGAGAGAGAAGAGAAAGAAAAGAAAAGAAGTAAAAAGAAAAAAAAAAGAACAGTGTATCCAGAAGTGTGGGACAAGTACAAAAGTGTAACATATGTATAACTGGAATACCTAGAGGAGAAGAAAGAGAGAAAGGAACAAAAGAAATATTTAAAACAATGACTTGGAATTTCCCCTAAGTTAATGCCAGACACCAAACTACAGATACCCAAAGTTCAGAGAAGACAAAGTAGGATAAATATAAAAACAAACAAGCAAACGACCAAAACACTATACCTAAGCTCATCATTTTCAAGCTTCAGAAAATCAAACACAAAGAAAAAATCCTGAAAAAATTAGGGGTGGGGTGGGAAGAAAGCCTTACCAATAGAGGAACAAAGATAAGAATTATATCTGACTTCTCAGAAATCATTCAGCAAGAAAGAGTGAACTGAAATATTTGAAGTGTTGAGTGAATAAGAACACCAATCTAGAATTTTGTACCCTGTGAAATTATCCTTCAAAAGTGAAGGAGAAACATTTTCTCACCAAACAAAAACTGTGGGAATTGGTTGTCAGTAAACCTGCCTTCCAAGAAATATTTGAAGTATTTTACAGAGAAGGATAACAATAGAGATCAGAAATTCTTATCTACATAAAGAAAGGAAGAGCATTGCAGAAGAATAAGTGGAAGTAAAAGCAAAACTTTTATTTTTATTCTTAATTGATCTAACATAGAGCAATTTGTTCAAAATAATAACATATTAAATTATGTATGCTCATGTATAAATATATACGGCTTTCTCATATATTTATAACTCATAATATTATATATATTATTATATTATAACTCATAATATTATATACAGATATGAGTTATAAATATTTGGGAAAACCATATATATTTATACATGAGTATACATAATTGAATATGTTGTTATTATTATTATTTGAACAAATTGCTCTCTCTACTCTCTCTCTCTCTCTCTCCCTCTCTCTCTCTCTCCCTCTCTCCCTCCCTCCCTCCCTCCCTCTTTCCTTCCCTCCCTCCCTTTGTCTCTCTCTCTCTCTCTCTGAAATGAATTGAATAGATCCAGCAGGCAGAAAATCGGTAAGGACATATCTGAACTCAACAACATCATCAATCAACTGGATATAATGGACTTCTATAGACAATATGATACGACAGCAAGATATACGTTCTACTCAAAATATCAAAAAAAGATATCAAAAGATATTCACCAAGATATCAAAAAATATTCACAATGGAATCAAACTAAAAATCAATAACAGAAAAATAGGTTGTGGGGACAGAGCCAGGAGTGCAATTTCCAGGCTCTCGGGCTTACATGGAAAGGTGCTGGCTTAGGTAGTAAATGGCCATCAACTGTGACTGGATGGCCATCAGCTGTGGCTAGTTGACCGTCAGCTGTAACCAGTGAGCCATTGGCACTAATATAACTGCTGTGGCTACGCTAGCAGCAAAATGGGGGCTAGCAAGAAGATGGTGGGTGAACTAGCAAGAGCGGATTGCAATTAGCACGGCAGATTGCAGCTAACAAGTGAGGTTGGTTGGCAAAGAAAAGCGGACAGCAGGTTGCAGATCGTGTGGCTCCTGTTTCCTGTGTCTCCGACCCAGCCTCCAGCGAGACTATAGTGGTATGACTCCCCTACCTATGGCTCCGTGGGTGTTCCTTTTTGGCCTCACCATGTCCTGCGTTCTTATGTGGGGAGCGGGAGAGGAGGCCCCGCGTGACAGCCATGTGACATAGGTGAAAAATCCCAAAATACTTGGTGACTAAACAACAGACTTCTAAATAACACCTGAGTCAAAGAAGAAATCACAGGAGAATTTTTAAAATATTCTGAACGAGTAGAAAATGGAAACACAACTAATCAAAATTTGTGGGATATAATGAAATCAGTGCTAAGAGGGAAATTTAGAGCATTGAATGCATATATATTAGAAAAGAATAAAAGTCTAAAATCAATTATTTAGGCTTCCACCTTAGGAAACTAGGAAAAGAAGAGAAAATTAAATCCAAGGGAATCAGAATATAAATAAATAAAAGGAAATCAATAGAGAAAATCAACAAAACCAAAGGCTGGTTCTTTAAAAAGATCAGTAAAATCAATAAGCCTCTAGTCAGAAAACCTAAGAAAAGAATAGAGGGCACAATTACAAACACGATAAATTAAAGAGGGAAATCACTATCAATGCGCTGACATTCCAAGGACAATTACTAGGAATACTATGAACAACTCTATGCCAACAAATTTGATAACCTAGATGAAATACAAGATACAGTCTGCCAAAACTCACATAAAAAGAAATAGAAATCTGAATAGAACTGTATCATTAAAGAACTTAAATCAATACGTTTCCTGTTTACTCTTCCCTACCTTGCCTGTCCTGTGGAAATCCCAATAAAGGCTCTGACCTAGAATTTCCCCTTGTACCTGTCATCTGCCACCTTACTAATACCTGGTCCCGTATAGCCCTGCATGTCCTATGGTGACCTCATCTCTGGGACCTGTTGTTATAGTTGACTTCTCCCTTCAAAGCCTCATTCTCGTTTCCTCACTGACTTTCCCATACAATATCTGACATCTACATTCTTAGACGAATCACACGTGTATTTACTTTGTAAACATTTATCAAGTTGTACACTTGTAATTTCTGCACTTTATCAGTATGCATGCTACAGTCAATTAGAAGTTTTCTCATTTTTTAATCCAAACTTTTATATTAGAATTCAAGCATTAAAACTCCATGAATATTATTTTATATCAAAGTGTGTATCCTCAGAGCATATACATCATTCTGTGCTGCTAGGTAGATTATGAATCGGGAATTTCATTTCAATATTTTTAAATCAGTTACACGAAGAAACCCCATTATTTCAATCTTAGAATTCAATTAAGAAGTTTGTTTTCTCGGTTTGCTTATTCACAGTGACAAGAAGTGGAGTAATGGAAATAGAGGTTTGGAAGTCTGCCAGAGGTGGGAACAAGGCCTGGCTCCCCCAATCTTGTCTCTAAAAAGTAGAGATACTATTTGGTTATTGTGGTGATAGAGATGACGTATGGAAGCACATTAATGCAATGCCCAGCACATATTACAGTGATAATTGTAATGTGCATCCCACTTCCTGTTTATGTTAGTGAGTTAGTTAGTTGTTACCACAGTGTGTACAGGTATGTCTCTGTTCAACAACATAACCTTCTCATTTGCGATATAGCATCTCTTTCTGCATTAAAATCAGAACTCTCTCATCCTCACTACAAGATTTTTCCCCGCGGTGGCCTGGGTACCATTTCTCACATGCTTACACAAAACTATTATTGCCATTTTCCTCAGCCTGTGTTCTTACTATCACCCTATTAAAAAAAAAAATGTTCTCTCTACAGATTGTTTGCTCATTCCATCTCCAAAACATTTTTTTCTAACTATATTATTTCTTCTATAATATTGGTCTATCAATATTCATTTACTTTTTTTTTTCATTTAACAATTGTCAACTGAGTGCTTATTTCGAAGCATCCATTGTCTATACTGAGAAAAGAGTGAACAAGACTCGGTCTCAGTGCTTCCTAGCGGTTTATTTCCTACGTGAACCGCAGAGAACTAAAAAGGCAATTTTGATCACGTGCTAAACGCTCCTAAAGGCTTAATACAGAGAGGATAGGAGCTTAGGACCAAAAAAAATTTGACTCAGTCTTGGCATGTCAGGGTAGATTTCACAGAGGAACTAAAACTTGATGACAGAGCTGGAGACCAAATGGAAATTAAGCAGAGGAGAGCGGAGAAGATGGGTCACGTCAGAGGATACCGTGCTGCAGACCTCAGGCAGGACAGTATGTGGCTTATTGAAGAAACTGCAGCAGGCTCAGTGCAGCTGGAGCCCATGAAGGCGAGTGGGGAGAGGAAACATCAGAGTGAGATAGGGAACCAGACGTACAGCAATCATGTTCCTGTCTCTAAACACTTTTCCTGAAATACTAGAGTTTATGGACCAACTATTTCTGTTAAATTTTCAAACTGATGGGAGTCACTCATGTATTGACAAATATTTTTTGGAAGCTATTCTGTTTTCTGCACTGTGCTGAAATCCCAAGACTACAACGGAGAATAAGCCAAAATTGCTGCCCTCATCAAGTTTATATTTTAATGAAGGAGATAGGCAATAAGCAAGTCAATATATAAATGAATTTATTAAAATGTTTATTATGGCCATAAAGAATATAAACAAGGCAGTGTGATAAAGAGGAAAAGGGTTAGGAGACATTTAGAGAGGGTGTTCAGAGAAGGCCTCTCTCAGGCAATAACATTTCAGTCAAGTCGTAAATGATGAGGACCCCATCATATAAATATCCAGAAAAGAGTATGTAGGCAATGGAAAAGGCCATGCCATGCTAAAGAGTGAGGTGTGTTCATGGAACTGCGAGATGACCAGGGAGGCTGGCGCATGGGTTACACAGAGAGAGGCATGAAAAGAGGATGGTCAGAGAAGAGGAGTCAAAGAATTCAGGACTTGCAAGCCTGTTTGGAATTTATTCTAAGGGCAAAGGGAGACATCCAAAGGGTGGTTTTTTTGTTGTTGTTGCTGTTGTGTTTTGTTTTTGTTGTCGTTGTTATTCATTCAAATATCTATTGAGAAGCTAAGGAAATACAAAGATGATTAAAACATGGTCAAGGAGGTGAGGCAAATGCACAGGTTAGTAGAAAGCAAAATGTAAGATTCACTGAATCACAGCAGTCAAAAGAAAGTGCTTTAGGAGATCAAGAGTGAGCCTATTACCCAAAGGGTTTTAAGCAAAAAAGTGACATGATCTGGTTTATATCTTACGATAACTTCTCCTGAAAAATTATTGAATGCCTATTACTGAATGTGTATGGCTAGTGCTCAAAAAATATTTCTTGAATGAGTGAATGAATGAATGAATGAATGAATGAATGAAAACTTTATCTGTTCCTCATTCTATAAACTGAAACTTTCCACTACCTACTACAGATTTTTAGGAAGCTACAAGAGGATGTGCTCCCACAAATCAAGGATGAAAACCAAGAAAGAAACAGACATGAGGACCAGGAAAGAGTGAAAGGGAATGCCAGGGTACTACTGGGCCAGTAAACCAAGAGATTTGCCAACGTGAGGCAAGAGGAGAGCAGGCTCCGGAAGGGAGCCCTCCAAGAAAGAAATGCAACTGATAATTATGCTTGACTATATCAGATTTGTTGAGAATTTAAAAATATATAGTAATAATAGAGAATACGGAAATATGTCCAAATGAAAAATGTAAATATTAATATTGAGTCTAAGGGAAAGAAGAAAAGAAAATGGAATATCACAGTAAACCAGTTGTCTCAAGAGCAAGCTGAACCACGCATAATTTAAACACTGGCTATTAATTCAACCATATATGCATATACACAGCTGCCTTTGGGAAGCAAGACTAGAAGGAAGAGGCAGGGCCAGGGCCTAGAGCCTTTCATTACTGCACGACATTTGGGAAAGCAAGTTCATCTATTTTTGATGTCAAGTCTCTGGCCTTACTGTTTTGCTTCTTTCCTTGTCGATTGCCACCACATTATAGCTTCAAGCCTGTCCCCTTGTCTCCTGTGTCCCTTTGCCAGGCCCAATTCTAGAAGTGAGGCTATAGAAAACTGGATCAAAATGTTTACCTATTTATTCAACTTTGGGTCCCAAGTTATCTAAACTGGTTTCAAATTCACTTTACTTATTCCCAGGGTGTCTCATCTCAGTGGTGTCTTGATTATTTATACATCTTACAGACCTGTGAGTATTACTCTATTCATTTTTCTCCCCTAAAGACTGAAAATATTATGTAAGGATATTGAAGTAACTCTAAAGAATTTCTCCCTTTAACTGATCTGAAATTTCTTTAAATCTGAAAGAAGTATTTATAAACACATAAGGAGGAAATATGTCCATTATTACTGTTCCATGCTCATTATTTTTGTCCTGTTATTCCGCCATCACAATTATATCTCATAATCTCCTTTATTTCCAATCCATTTTCATCTTATTAAAGAAAAATTTATGTACAAACTTAGTTACCTTTGAATTTGAGGGCTTTATAGGTAAAATTAATTTGGCATTAACGGTTTGCCAAATAAAGTAGAAAGTTCCCACAATCACCTCACAAAGACTGTTTATTTATTATGTGCAGTATCTAACGTGTAAACATGAAGTCAATAATTTCATTTGTAAAATTAAGGTTATGACATTCCAGGTTTATTTCTGGAATTCTAATTAACACAAGCTAATGAATTGAGCACTGGGGTCAAAAACATCATTAGAGGAAGCTAATGAAAGGCCACCAAATGTAATTATCTTTCAAAACAGGAGTACTTGAAGGACTATTGCTATTTTTCAAACATGTGACTCTTCAATACAGAATATAGAAATAATGATTTCATTAACTTAGAAAAGTGCTGTTGAATGAAAGCCTCCTGAGGGCAGAGATTTTTAATGTATTTGTCAATGCTCTAATCTCTATGCCTTGAGTAATGCCTGGCACTAAGTAGGTGCTCAAATGTGTTTTGAATTAGTGAATAAAAAGTTGATGCATCACATTCTATTAATTGACACTTTCATAAAACCAAGAGCACTTTTGTTCTATAGCACAACTAAAATTGGTTGTCAGCATTAAAACTGGGACTTTACCAGACCCTAAAATGCCTTCTGCATCATCCAGGGTACCATGACATTCACATTATATTACAATTTAGTAATCAGTTGCATGTTATTTCATTCCAATCCTTTGATCAAAGGTCAGGCCTCGAACCAGGAAGAGAATATTATTGAATTGTTTTTCATAGACATTTATTTTTCCAGTTGCTTTTAAAGGAAGTTACAAACTTGTATCCTTCAAGTTATATCCAGTTTGCAGAGATATTTCATTTGGTCTTCACAGTATTGGTATTTACAGAGGGTGCCAAAAAATAGATATACACATTTTAAGAAAGGAAAACTATTAAAATTGTAATACTCAATATATACGGAAAACAATAGATGAATACAAGTCACGTTTGACTTCTGTAATTACAAGAGGTGCTCAAAGTGGTTACCATCAGCGTCCAGACACTTCTGATTATGGCGAACTACTTTCCTTGAGCAATGTTGACCAAAGTGTCCATTTGTATACCTTTTTTTGGAACCCCCAGTATATATATAGTCTTTAAAATATTGAAATGGATGTCAAAATTTACAAATCAGGCCACTTCAAATAGAACTTTCTATTTGTATCTGACAACACTGTGCCCCAATTCCTACATGCTACCAATAGGCCAGGGCTGAGTAGTACCCCTGCCTTCAAACAGAGCATATCATTCTGTGCCACTCTGATCACCACTCTCTTTTGTCCTCCAAGTGAGATGCTATTCATTGTGGTGCTCAGACTATTGATTCTTAGAGTATAAGTAAGAAGAACATGAAATACTTTTCTTTGTACTCTTCATTTTTTAATATTATCTACAGAAATTCAAATGTGTAAGTCCTGACCTAAAGGATAACCACTATTGTTTTAGTGCGGCAGACCCAGCCTTTCATACTCTGACCCAAACAAACATACTCATCCTAGGCTTCTCCCAGTGACTCTCTATACAGTTTATTCTAAATGAAGCTCATTTCCCCAGTGGACCATAAGCATCCAATCCTGCCTGTTGGTAGGTCCTTTGTTTGGCCCGTTTCCTTCTAGTGGAATTCTGCCAAATCCCCTCTCTTCTGTGAAGCAACAAATATTTGTCAAATGCATATGTGCCAAGGGCGTTACTAGGTTATAAGGAATACAGAAGTAAATGAGGGACACACACCCGGTAATAACAGAGCTTAACAAGGGAGTCACCCAAATTTATCATTACAATATGGTATTATGGGGCAAACCTACTCAACTCCCTTACTGTGAGAAAAACCCCAGCACTAGCAGCTACAAACCAGTACTTTTCAAACTTGAATGTTCATTTTCTTCCCCTTGGGTTATTAAAATTAAGATTCCGATTCTGTAGATAGGAACCTGATTATCTGCATTTCTAACAAGGTTCTAGGTGATGTTCATGCTGGCAATCCTTGAGTACATTTTAAATTCAACATCTAAACTATTTGATGTCAATACATCTACATCTGAAAAGCTGAACATAGAGAAAAACTGTACAACTTAGCATATAGATTTTACTTTGAAGTGGTCATCAAAAACATTAAATTTCTCTCCTTAGCTTACTCCAATTAGTTTAAGAAGAATATTTTGCATATTCTCTATTAACTTCTAATAGCCAGACTCTCTCTATGTATCATCTAGGTCCTAAGTTCTAGAAAGTTCCCTTAACCTATCAAACAGAGGTGCCAGTCATCAGTCTATCTAATCCTCTCAAAAGCTTCAGACCTGCCCTTTTTATTTGGCTAAAATACACAGTATCATACTGAACTTGGCTTATCTGTCATCTTTTTAGAGAGACCTTCCCTAGCCACCCTATGTAAGTAGAGTTCTCATTATCCTCCATCACTGCAACCTGTTTGCCTCCTTCAAAGATTTACATACAATTAATTATGTATCTGTTCATTTCATTCTCAATATTTCATTGCTTTTTTTCCTATGTCAGACATTTTCCGTCATACACACAGTATACTTATTTAAATCAGGAAATTAACATTACAATAACATTACATAATCATTCAAATTTTACCAGTTTGGATACTAAAACAGTGGGTGAAACTTTGATGGCAAGCAGGACATTTGCATAGACTTAATACATTCTCTACGGGATACTTTAAAATTACATGGAGAAAAATAGTAACCTGACAGTGAAGAAACCTGGCAGACGTCACCTTAACCAAGAGATTAAAGTAACATCACCAGTAGTGAGACAAATCAGCGTCATGTGTCTGCTGATATGATGCACTGAGGACAACAATGTTGTAACTTCCTGTCTTCTCTCTGCCCCCCGCCCCCAAAATGTGCATACCTAAATCTAATATTGAGGAAACATCAGGGAAACCCATTTCAGGTAAATTCTACAAAATATCTGGCCTGCATTTGTTAAAAATGTCAAGGTCATGAAAAAAGATTAAGACATTATTCTAGATTAAAGAGGACTAAAGAGACATGATCATTAAATATAATAGATAACCTCCAATGAGTTTCTGGTCCAGGTTTTTTTTTTCTTTTCTTAACTTTATTCTTTTACTGTTGTCTGCTTTCCTGGCCGCTGACTGTCTGCTCAGGGAGGGATGGAGAGGGCATAAAATAACCTAAAAGTTCATCAATCCAAAAGAAACTTCATGTGCAGAATATTTGAAAAAATCCTTTATAAATGTTTTCTAAAAAATGATGAATTAAAAACATAGGAACAAATTGAAATTTAAATGAGTGAATGGCAGACGAAGAAAATAATCTTGAAATAACAGCTTAAAGAGTGGCAGAAAAAGATTAAAAGATGTCACTGTAGCCACCTGCCAACGTGTCATTATCGCTGGATCAGAATATGAAAGCGATAGGAAAAAAATAGAGGGCAAACATTTCAGAATGCAATAAGAAAGAAAATCTCAGTCAGCAGGTTTGTGTGCATTCTTTCATAGGAAAAAGACACTGCTTTTTGTAATAACACTGAGCAGTTAAAAGTGAAGGAGGAACATATGGGGACTCTAACCTGGCCTTCCCCAGTCAAGAAACTTGGAATCATAGCCCCTACTCTCCTTCCCATTCTGAAATCTCCAGCAATCATTTTCTAACATACCCTCCTATCCAGGTTGGCAGAAACCAGAAAAGGAGCATGAATTTATGATTTTAAACTTCTGATGACACCTTCAAATAAATGCCTTGTTCCTCCTAAGAGTCTTCCCAATCATAAAAAGTTTAAACTGTCACTTACTTACAAGTCAAAAATTTGCAGGCACAGAATTAAAAATTCTGCAATGGAGAAAGAGAGCTGACATTTCCTACAGCTTCCTAGTATGTCCTTCTTCATAGCATCTTCATAGGTGGAGACACAGTCTCAATCATTTGAATCACATTTAAAAACCCAATATTTATGGTACTTTGCTTTCTAAAGAGAAAACAATAGAACAACATTTGTTGAGGTGAATTAATCTGTGCATATTTAACACTGTTTGAAATAAAGATTGTTACACTAGCATTTCTTTAATAAGAAATTATTAATAACCACATTAAGACAATGGAAGTTTCCACTGCTTAAAGAATTAGAATTTGAAAATGGGGTGGAGGTAGGGAAGGTGTGGGGAACCAAGAAATTCAGCATTTGGGAGTTCATAGAGCTGAAGGATTATGAAGAAACCAGTAAGTAAAAAATGTTTTTAAATTACATAGAACCCAATGTGCTCTGTTCAGAAACTGATACACACACACACACACACACACACACACACACACACACACACAAGGTCAGACAATGAAGTTCCTGAACTCATCCTAGAAAAAGTGCCACATACCTCATTGCTGAATATCACTATGGTCACCTTTGAAGTACTCCCCTTGGGAAGCTATGTACCGATGCCAGCGCCTAGTCTACCCTTCAAAGCAATTTTGGAACTCTTTTCTGGAATGGCCATCAGAGCTGTCGTCGTATTACCCTTCATGTCCTGAATGTCATCCAAATGTCTTCCTTGAAATATTTCCTTTATCTTCAGGTAAAGAAATAAGTCACTGGGGGCTAGATCAGGTGAGTAGGGAGCGTGTTCCAATATGATTCTTTTACCAGCTAAAAACTCCCTCACAGACAGTGTCCTGTGAGCTGGTGCATTGTCGTGATGCAAGAGCCATGAATTGTTGGCAAAAAGTTCAGGTCATTTAACTTTTTCATGCAGCTTTTTCAGCACTTCTAGATAGTAAACTTGGTTAACTGTCCAGTTGACAAAAATTCATAATGAATAATCCCTCCGATATCAAAAAAGGTTAGCAACATCCTTGGAACAAGTTCACGAACTTAATTGTCATACCTGGTGCATGTGTGTCTGTGTGTAGGCACATATGAATATATTTGAATATGTTTATAATGGAATACATTTAGAGGATTAGATAGATATAGATATATACTTCTAAGACAAGGCAGTCATAAAAATATTTCTAGAACACTGTCTTAATGAAATTCCACAAAAACTGAACCTTGTAAAGGAGGACAAAGTCAATGGTTGCCTAAATTAAATACACACAGATCATAAAGCCATTAATTTAGAGACCTGCATGTTTGTTTTACCTGCTTTTCCACTGTGATCATGAAAGAAAAAAGCCACAGAGAACCGAAGGCCAACATTGCCCACCTCAGACCACTTGAGGAGTTGACTGAAACTGAATTGATCAGAACTAGACTATACTCTGCTGAATTGACTTGAAGGGAATTGATCTGAGTTAACACCATTAGTAATTAAGGAATTCTTTTAAACTGAATTCATGGGAAAATGATAAAAGATTTTTAATAACATGAAAAAGAAAATGAAGTGAATCACAGTTACAACAACCAGTGAGAAAGAATACAGAGTGGTGGGCTTTTACCATGACTTCCACTCCCTGTTCTGGCTGTTAATTGTTACAATGGAGCATGGTGATGGAGAAGTAAGCAGTATCCAGCGAAAGGCAAAAGTTTCTCACGATGCTAGAACATATCCCAGAAACCAACTTTTAAATAAGGACCTTATAGCAACATATTTATGCGTGTCCCTTTCTCATCAGATAAATTTTAGAAAAACAAAACTATGTTATAATTATCAGTTCACCTATGGATATCTATTCTAACTTACCAACTATTCAAGAGCTCAGCAAAGAGTCAATGTCTTATTTATTTTGTAACTATAGTTTCATAGCAGGTACATTGGGATGAAATACATAGTATTTATTAACTCATCTCTTATAAAATTATTATGTAAGACATGCACCTAAATGGGAGAATCTAAATATTTGAAGTTTTCCAGTTAACTGGCTTCTGATTAGTGAAAATTTTACTATAGTCACACATGTCCCTAGAGCTTGTGTGCAAAAACCAACAAATGAATGTGGTTTCTGTACTATGAAGCATAGAATTGAAAATAAAATATTAAACCTGTATCTTATAAATATGCATTTATAAAATTTTTGAAAGGAAAACCGTGCAAATATATGTTTAAGGAATTTTAAAAATCATGGCTCATTGACCTGTTGGGTCTTAACAACTTCCTCAAAACCATTAGCATCTATTATGTAAATTCACATTTGCAGTGCTAATAAAATGCCCATTAGTCACCCAACAGGAAGATAACTTATCTGTGGTGATCTCATATTTATATGTCCAGATTTATTTTGCTTTTAAGAAAAGAAACCAGAATATATTAATTTGAAAGGTGGACTTCAATATAAGCAGGGTTTTCTTTGTCTCTTTCATTTTCAATACTTTCAGACATTTCAGTTTGGCTGAGACAATTCATAAAAATCAAAAGGTTTTATCATAATGTAAATAATTGGCAGGATATATAATATAACTGCACTGCTATTGAATTTATTTTTTTAATATATAGAACTGATGACTTTAGATGATCTAGAATTTATACCATAGAGTTTGAAGAAACAAATAAAAATGAAGTAAAAACAATCTTACTGTAACAAATCAACTACAAATTCAATGTCAAATTCAATGCATATGAATAATGTTATCCCTATATAATTTACTATTGCAAAAAATTTAGTAATGGCATAGTGTTGCTAAGAGATAGTTTTAATTCTGTTAACATCTTATTAAGCTATTTGATTATTATTTATTTAAAAATCAAATAACTTTATTTTTTTCTATAAAAAATTAGATTATACGAAAATTTTATAAACCATATCAGAACTACCAAAGATAGGAAAGGGTTTTTAATAGGTTTTTCAATTTGAAAATTATTTTACTCATAAATACAGTATATGAAATCACAATTTTAAATTTAATGAGATACCTTTCAACATTTTATTTGGAATATTAGATTTAACTTAATAACATAACATGCCCTTTCTGGTTTTCTGATACAACCACTCATCTTCCTCCTAACATCCATGGCACAACTCCTGCCTCCCTTTTGCTCTTGGATAATAGTCACTGAATCCTCTCACAAGGGGTTTGTTCTCTCTAAAGACTCCCAAAGATTGACAATTTTCTTGGGCTCTTAAGTAATTTCCGAGTGCTCTAACTATCTAGCACAGTGGATGGTAAATAATTGGTGTCTTGTAAGTATTTGTGAAATTAAACCAGTAACTCAAAGAAATATGGCTTTAATAAATTTACATAAACACAAATATGCTATTTTTGGTGTCTTATTATTGAGTAAAATGAGATGCATCAATTTTCAAAATGGTTTAATTGCATTTGAAATACCACTTAGCTTAAATGATAAGAGATAATTAGGTTTATTCTATATGATCTAAATTGCAGACTATCAAAACATCATCTACATGTTTATGTCAAAGTTACTACATATCACTGTCAGGTGAGAGCACTGTTAATATTCCTATTTTCCTTCTTTGGTCACTATCACAGATTACAGATTTTGTTATAAAACTAAAATAGCATCTGAGAGCAAAAACATGTAATTTATCTATCTTTATTGTGATGGTTGGTAAGAAAAGATCTCTCAATACTTTACCCGAGAAGTGGTCAAACTAAGTACCTGAAATGTTATTATTATAAAATGGAAGCAAGAGAATTACTATCAAAGCAGAGAAAATTAGATAAGAATTTTCTTTTCAGTATGATAAATTTTCAAATGTTTAATTTAATGATCAAAATTAAATGTTATCTCTCCAGTTTTTAATCTCCCACACCCTTCTTCCCCAAGAGCACAAAGATAAAAGAGAGGGAAATGCAACTTCCTTCAAAACATCACATTGTTTCCTCTCCAACACTTAGTCCTCCTCCTTGTGCTCAAGCTAATTCCTAAGCAGCTCAGACCTGATACATATATATATATATATATATAATTTTTATTAAATTTATTGGTGTGACATTGGTTAGTAAAATTATTTGGGTTTCAAGTGTACAATTTTATAGTACATCATCTATATTGCATTGTGTGTTCACCATCCAGAGTCTGTTCTCCTTCCATCACTGTGTAAATGATCCCCTTTATCCTCTTATACCAACCCCTCCCCTTACCCTCGGGTTACCACTAAACTGTTGTCTGTCTATGAGTTTTTGTTTTATTTGTCTTGTTCATTTGTTGCTTTCAGTTTTATATCCCACATATGAGTGAAATCATATGGTTCTCGACTTTTTTCTGTCTGACTTCTTTTACTTACCACGATAATCTCAAGATCCATCCATGTTGTTGCAAATGGCAGTATGTCATTTTTTCTTATGGCTGGGTAATATTCCATTGTATGTATGTACCACATTTTCTTTATCCAATTATCTATCGACGAACACTTCAATTGTTTCCATGTCAAACCTGCTTTTAAAGCCCTTCCCTCCTTGCATGCTGTGCTTCAAGGTTGTCTGCTACTTAACCTGAGAATCCAGCTGAAATGGAAAACAGAAAGAAAAGTTATGGGAGTTGAAATACACTAATCTCCTGCTGCTTTTTTCTGATTTTATCTTTCCTAATTTACTCTTGCTATAAAGTAAGGTAGAATGCAAAAATGTGTCAATTTTTCTAAGGAATGTTCTCTTATATTGATGATGAAAAAAAAAAAAAACGAAAAAAACCCAAACAAACAGAGAAGCGAATGTGTTCAAGGCTTGAATCGTGTGAAAAGAAATAACTGCCAGGTATGCAAGACCATACTGAAAGCAATGGGTTGGGGGAATTCCACACTGTGAAGTTCAAGCTACCAATGGAAGAATTAAAAAGAAAAAAAGCTGAGTGTTATTTTGATGATAATTGACATAGAAACTGTTCAATTTCAGCAGAAATTTAGTTCAGTATTTTATTTTTCAGTCAAACTTGGATATTCTCCAAAACATGTTAATACAAGACTGGTTCTAAAATAACTTTTTGCTTAGGTCCACATATACCCTACATAACCCTTCAAACTGATTCACAGTGATGTCTAATTTATTCTTATTCTAAACTTGTCAGAATTCAAATATATTAAAGACAAAAGTGTTTTTGGATGATTACTATTAGAAATAAAATGAGATTTATGTTATGGAAACCAATGCCCAAAAATACCTTGGCTGGATCTTGACTGCAGAAAATTCCTACTCTCCCTCCTCAGGGTTCCCAAGACATGTAGAAACACACAGACACACACACACACACACACACACACACACACACACACAGAGAGATCAATGTGTAAAAATACCAATTTGTCATACTCTGAGTCCTGATTCCCTAATACAGAGCTACTTGTTAAAAGATGGTTTAGTGCCCACAGCTCAAGCCAAATTCTAAAACAGGACTTTTACCTTATTTTAAGTCAGAATCCAGTCTTTGACCAGCCCCATGACAAATAAATTTGGGATGATGAGCAGTTAATTTAGGCAAGCGTCAAGGAAGAGAAAAACAGTCAAACAACTATCCTATTCCCAAAAGTTTTGCCTGGCTCAACATATACACCTTTAGCCCCTGGAAGCAAAGAAATTGAAAAGAAGAAGGGGCATAATGTCATGCTTCTGATCACACGGTGACCTCTCCTGTCAGTTAATATAGCCCAGTCAAAGTCTTAAGCTAGGTTCATTCATTCATTCATTCATCGATTTTGAGCATCTAATACAGACCAGGCACAGATTATCATGCTAAGCAGCATAAGTCAGACAGAAAAAGTTGAGAACCATATGATTTCACACAATATGTGGGATATAAAACTGAAAGCAGCAAGATAAACAAACAAACAAAAACTCACAGAGACAGACAACAGTTTAGTGGTTACCAGAGGGTAAGGGGGGATGGGGTGGTAGAAGAGAATAAAAGGGATCAAATATATGGTTACAAAAAGATATTTGACTTTCAATAGTGAACACACAATGCAATACACAGATGCTGTATTGAAGAAATGTACACTTGAAACCTATATAATTTTAGTAACTAATGTTACCCCAATTAATTTAATAAAAATACATTTAAATATATATATACACAAACCTGAAAGAAAAAAAAAAGAAAGATAAACTGTCAATTTCTTCCACGGAGAAAAGAGCTGATGTGGATAAAATTGAAGCAATGGCCCCTCTACCCACTACATGTAAGTTATTCTTTCACTAATAAAGAGAACTCATCCATGAATAAGAATTATACTTATAATTAAAGAGTGTACAGTCCAATTGGAAGGAAAATAAAATACCAAATAAACATAAAGGTGAAACTATGTTGTTACTTTGCTTCAATGAACCTACTTTTAGATTCTTTCTTAAAGCAATAATAAAAAATATGGAGATAGGTGATAACAGCATCATGGCAGCATAAGACATCCCTAATGTTTAACCCCTTTACCACCTAAAATTCAGCATCTGTTCATGAACAAAAGTGCCTCTGTGGGAGCTGTGGAATCCAGCACCATACACTGAGGGACCCAGGAGGAGTCTCAGGAGTCTCCCTCTGAAGAGGGAACTAGGAAGACAAACTCTAGCATGAGCTGCGGAATAAGGAGGAGCCTGGGAACTGGCTCCAGTACCTCTCAGCTGTGGTTGGGGCGCACCTGGCAAACACTGACTTGGGCAGATACCCACAGACAAGAGAGCCTTTGTAGGAATCCAGGTTTCTAGAAACTAAAGTGAGTAAGAAAAACTTACCCTCCGCCTAAGGTAGCACAGCTAAAGAAAAGACTAGGGCAGGGATGAGCAGGACAGGTATAATTATACAAGATCAGAGAGAGCCCCAGAAAATAACCAGAACAAACAAAAAGTATGTCTCAGCTGAAGGCAGGTAGTAAAGACTGGAGAAGGTGGCCACTACTTCAAAAGTGAGAAAAGCAGCATACGACTCCATAGAACATGAAGAATCAAGGAAACATGACATCAACAAAAGATCATAATAATCCTCCAATAATCAAACCTAAAGAAACAGACATCTGTGATTTATGCAAAAAAAAAAAATTCAAAATAGCTGTTTTATGCAAATGCAATGAGCTACAAGAAAACACAAAAAGACAGTTCAATAAAATCAGGAAAACAATACATAGAGTGAGAAATTTAACAAAAAGAAATAAATCATAAAAAAGAGCCAAATTGCAATTTTGTATCTAAAGAATTCAATGAATAAAATGAAGACTGCATTAGAGTACACAATATCAGAATAGATCAAGCAGAAGATAGAACCAGTGAGTTAGCGAATGGGAACTTTCAAATAACCCGGTTAGAGGAGAACAAATGAAAATAATGCAAAAAAAGTAAAGACAGCCTATATGGTCTATGGGACACAACCAAAAACTCGATATCAGAATTATTGAAATTCCAGAAGAAGAGAGAAAAAGGGGGCAGAAAGCTTATTTACAGAAATAACAGTTGAGAACGTCTCAAATCTGGGGAGATGCTTGAATATCCAAGTTAATGAAGCTAATAGATCACCTATTATTTCCATTCAAAATGATCTTCTCCAAGACACATTATAATGAAACTGTCAAAAATCAAAGACAAAGAGAGAATCCTAAAAACAGCAAGAGAAAAAAGATTGTAACCTACAAAGAAACTCCCATTACTCTATCAGCAGATTTCTCAGCAGAAACCTTGCAGGTCAAGAGAAAGTGGAATAATACATGCAGGTGTTGAAAGAAAAAAAATTGTCAGTCAAGAACAGCCTACTCAGCAAAGTTATCCTTCAGAAATGAAGGAGAAAAAAAATAATAAATGAAGGAAAAATAAACACTCCCAGGCAGACAAAAGCTGGGGGACTTTAGCACCACGGGAACTGCCTTACAGGAAATGCTGAAAGGAGTTCTTCAAACTGAAATGAAAAAACAACAACAACAACAACAACTAATTAGCAACGTGAAAACATACAAAAATACACAACACATTGGTAAAGGTAAATATATAGCCAGAGCCAGAAAACTAATTCTGATATGATGGTGTATTAACCATCTAACTATGTTATAAAGGTTAAAGTATTAAAAATAATTATAGCTACTATAATTTCTTTAAAATGCAACTATAAATAGAGGTAAATTATGACATCAAAAGCATAAAATGGAGGAGTAAAAGGGTAGAGTTTTCATATGAGATTGAAGTTAAATTGTTATCAGTGTAAAATGGACTGTTGTGTCTATAAGATGTTTTGTATAAGCCTCATAGTAACAACAAAGCAAAAATCTATAGTCTATTCATAAAAAATAAAAAGAAGGGAATCAGAGGATATCACCACAGAAAACCACCAATTCAAAAAGGCACTAATCATTAGAGAAATGCAAATAAAAATCACAATGAGATACCACCTCACCCCAGTCAGAATGGCTATCATCAATAAATCAACAAACAACAAGTGCTGGAGAGGTTGTAGAGAAAAGGGATCCCTCGTGCACTGCTGTTGGGATTGCAGATTGGTGCAGCCACTATGGAAATCAGTATGGAAGTAACTCAAAAACCTGGAAATAGAATTACTTACGACCCAGCAATTTCACTCCTAGGTACCTATCCAGAGAAATCCAAAACACTAATTCGAAAAAATTTATGCACCCATATGTTTATTGCAGCACTATTCACAATAACCAAGACATGGAAACAACGAAAATGCCCATTGGAAGATAACTGGATCAAGAAACTGGTACATTTATACAATGGAGTATTACTTGGCCATAAAGAAGAACGAAATCTTACCACTTGCAATGATATGGATGGACCTAGCGAACATTATGCTAAGTGAAATAAGTCAGACTCAGAAAGATAAATACCATACGATCTCATTTATATGTGGAATCTAAAGAATAGAATAAATAGAATAAATCAGACACAGTCTCAGAGATATGGAGGAAAAACTGAGAGTTGCTAGATGGGAGGGGGTTGGAGATGAGGGAGAACGTGAGGGGATTAGAAAGCACAATCAGTAACCACAAGACTGCCATGAGGATATGAAAGACAGTTCAGGGAAAATAATCAATAATGTTGTAAAGAGTTTGTAGGGTATCCGATGGACATTTGTCTTATTAGGGAGACCACTTCAAGGATGGTGTAGATGTCTGATCACTGCACTGTACACCTGAAGCTGAAGCTGAATAATAATGAATGTCAGCTATAATTTTATATATAGATATAGATATATAGATATAGTTACAAGAAGTGGAGTACAGCATAAGGAATAGAGACAGTGGTAATGTAATGACTATAGCAATGTCAGAGGGGTAGTAGATTGCGAGAGGGGGTTAAAACTTTGTGAGGGATATAAATGTCTAACTATTACATTGTTTTGTACACCTGAAACTAATAATATTTTTTTTAAAAAGGCAAGCAACCGGAAAAGGGAAAAAGGACAATGCAACTACAAAACAGCCAGAAAACAATAAGATGGCATATGCACGACAAAAGAAACAATCAACAAAATGAAAAGGCAATCTATAGAATGGGAGAAAATATTTGTAAACCATGCATTAGATAAGCAGTTAATATCCTACATGTAAAGAAGAATTCATTCAACTCAATAACAACAAAAAAATAATCAGACTAAAAAATGGGCAGAGGATCTGAATAGACCTATTTTTCCAAAGAAGACATGCAAATGACCAACAGGTACATGAAAGACTGTGCAGCATCACTAATCACCAGGGAAATGCAAATCAAAACCACAATGAGATATCACCTCATACCGGTTGGAATGGTTATGATCAGAAAGACAAAAGTGTTAGCAAGTATGTGGAGAAAAGGGAACCCTTTTGCACTACTGGTAGGAATGTAAATTGGTACAGCTACTATGGAAAACAGGATAGATTTTCCTCAAAAATTTAAATATTGGAACTACCATATGGTCCAACAATCCCACTTCTGGATATATATATATGAAATGAAAACTGGATATTAAACAGATATGTGCACCCCCATGTTTATTGCAGCATTATTCACAATAGCCAAGATCTGGAAACAACCTAAGTGTCTTTCAACAGCTGAATGGATAAAAAAGATGTGAGACGGATAGATAGATCAACAACATGGATGGACCTATGCTGCAAAGTAGAGAGAAGTCAGACAGAGAAAGACATATACTGTAGAATATCACTTATATTTGAAATGTGAAAAAGCCAAACTCATAAAAACAAACAGTAGAATGGTGGTTACAAGGGGCTGGGGATGGGGGAGATGAAGGAACTGCAGAGATGTTGGTCAAAGGGTACAAACTTGCAGTTAGAAAATGAGTAAGTTCTGGAGCTCTAATGCACAGGATTGTGATTATAATGAACAACACTGTATCATGTGCTTTAAATTTGCTAAGGGACTATATCCTAAATGTTATCACCACAAAAAAGAAATGATACTTATGAGACATGATGGAGTTGTTCACTAATGCCACAATGGTATCATATTGTGATACGTAAACGTAGCAAATCAACACATTGTACACCTTAAACTGCACCTTATATGTCAGTCATATCAATTGTTTTAAATATGGAAAAATTGATGTAAACTATTTATTACAGCCTTATTATAATCATGTTTTACATTTTGATGTATATCTTTTGTCTACACAGATGTTTATATGTAGGCATGTAATATAAAAGTGATATGCTATACACACTATACATACTATAAATAAATATATAATTCTATAACCTGATTCTTTTCTCATTTAATAATATATTTAAAAGATTTTATCATATTATCAGATATTGTCAAACATAGTTTTAACGGCTATATATTATATAATATGGATGAGCCCTAATTTATATAAGCTATCACCCAAAGTTTTGTGTTAGGTCATTTTTGAAGTTTCCCTATACTATAAATAGTGCAAAAAGATCTATGATCTAGTGCAGTAAAACTATTCTGTATGCTACTATAATAGTGAATACATGTCATTACACATTTGTCAAAATCTATAGAATGAACAGCTCTAAGCGTGAACTCTCATACAAACTATGGACTTTGAGTGATAATGATGTGTCAATGTAGGTTCATAGATCTTTTTAAAACATACTACTTTGATGTGAGATATTGATAACGGAGATGGTTGTGTGCATGGAAGTCAGGGGATATAAGAAAATTCCCTGTACTTTCACTCAATTTTTCTGTGAACTAACAACTGCTCCAGAAAAATTAAGTATTTGTACATATATATGCACACATAGGCAATATAATCATATATTTACAGCTGTGTATAAACCTTTGTGTGCATCTCTGAAAATTTGTCTTACTATACATTTCTAGATATGAAAGTTCTGGGTAAATGATCGTGTTCACATTAAGACCAATTGCCTTTTTAAAAGTTTTACCAAGTGATGCTGCTACCAACATTGTAAGAAAGTATCCTTTTTCCTCTCAATTTTTCTCATATTGGATGTTGTGGGAATTTTAATTTCAACATGTGATTCAAGGAACAGCTTCCTGTGCTGAAGTAGGAAAGAACACTGTACTCTTGAGTCCAAATCCTTGAATTTATGTCCCAGCTCTTGCCCAAGCTGTGCAACCTTGTACAAAATGTTTGACTACTCTGAACATCAGTGTCTTTGACTGTAAATTGAAAAAATGTTTCCTGTCCTGCCTGGAGTTGTAATAAGCTTGAAATAAAATTAGCAAATGAAATAGAGCACAAGAGAAACTTTGATGACTATCATTCGAGGCCTGACAATTACATTCATGAACTCATCCTAGAAAAAGTGCTACATACCTCATTGCTGAATATCACTATGGTCAACTTCGAACTCCTCCGCTTGGGAAGCTATGTATCAACACCAGTGCCTAGTCCACCCTTCAAAGCAATTTTGGAACTCTTTTTCTGGAATGGCCATCAAGCTGTCGCCGTATTACCCTTCATGTCCTGAATGTCATCAAAATGTCTTCCTTGAAATATTTCCTTAATCTTTGGGTAAAGAACGAAGTCATTGGGGGCCAGATCAGGTGAGTAGGGAGCGTGTTCCAATATAATTATTTGTTTACTGGCTAAAAACTCCCTCACAGACAGTGCCGTGTGAGCTGGTGCATTGTCATGATGCAAGAGCCATGAATTGTTGGCGAAAAGTTCAGGTCGTGTAACTTTTTCATAAAGCCTTTTCAGCACTTCCAAATAGTAAACTTGGTGAACTGTCCAGTTGGTACAAATTCATAATGAACAATCCCTCTGATATCAAAAAAGGTTAGCGACATTGTTGCAACAAGTTCACGAACTTAATTGTCAGACCTCGTATGTAGTGACAGTTGAAAGAATTGACACCTTTCAGGGAGGAGAGAGTCCCTTCCCCAAATCCTACCCCACCAACTCAGCAGTGAACTGCTGTGAATAACCTTGCACTGTTAGTTCCACAACGTTAAACATCCCTAACATGATTGATCCCCTCAACAATGTACGCCCCTCTAGGCATCAGTCTTCTCTCGTATCTATCTATCTATCTATCTATCTATCTATCTATCTATCTATCTATCTACCTATCATCTCCATATTATTGTCTACTTGCTCTTCCATAATCTATTTCCCAAACATTCCCTCTACCCAAACTGTTCCGTGCTGTCTAAAGTTTCTTTCCCCTAGAAAACATACTTCCCTCTATCTCCATTATCTTGCCTCCACTCCTCTCAAATATAATTCATTTTGAATGTCTTCTGTTTTTCAATGTCAGGGGGCTCTTCTGATCAGGGCCACTCGCCAACCATTACTCTAAACCCTCTTATACAAATTTAAATTCTTTGATACTCATGCTACTGGATTATTGTGCCTAACATATGGCCTCCAGACTGTCACAGCCAGTAGATATTTTAGGCCTGTCTAACTGGTCCTCTCTGTCACATCCCACACTGTTTACCATGTTTTCATTGAAACTGCTGCCTATCCCTTTCACGGGGCTCTCCCTGCCCTCCTCCTCAGGGCTGCACTTTAGTCCACTGTCCTTTTTTCTGCACATGCTTATCCTGGATGCTCTTATCCATCATCATTGTTGCATCAATATCTCTATAAGGACTCCTATATCTCTAAATTTACCTCTGAGCTTCACGTTCCTAAAATTCAATGTTTGCAGAATATGTTGAATTGGATGACTCACAAATGTCAGAAATCACTTTTAAAAAAATGAACTCCATTATGTTCCTTGACTAACATTGCTTTTCTTCCTACATTCTTAATTTTAGGAAATGACTCTATCATCCATCAAAATACTCAGAAACTTTAGAATCATCCCAGATTTTTCTATTAATCCACACAAGTTTTATTCATTTTTATCAAAATTAAAAAGTAAATATTACACAGTGTTTATTATTTTCCAGGCACTCTTCTAAGCATTCTTTAAAAAGAAACTAACTTATTTAATCTTTTTGATAGAAATATTATCTTTTTACAAACAAGTAAACTGAAGTACATGGATATTAAGGAACTTGCTAGGTCATGCAGAGTCAAAATTCAAACTCAGGCAGTCTGGTTCCAGAACCCGTGATCCTAGTTACTACAATATGCTCTCTCTTCAATTCAAACATGTAGGCTAGTTACACCAGTTCTCTGTGAACTTATCACTACCAACATGTCAAATATAATCTCCCAGTTCTTCCTGGTCTGCACCCTATGCTGTGAGAATACCAAACACAGAGTTCATAGCAGCTACAGATGCTGAGTCTCTTTATCTTTGCTCACAATGTTTCTACTACATAGATGACCCTTCTCATCCTTCCCATCTCTGTGCCCTGCTAACATTTAACAATTCTTTAAGTTTTTGCTCAGGGGTTCTCTCAACCAAAAGCATTCCTTCAACGTCCACATTGGGAAACAGGTTTTTATTCCACATCCTCATGGTCCCCAGCGTACCCCTCTTGTTTCACCCACCAAAATATATAGGTATCATTTAGTAATGATAGACTGTAAGATTTTAAAGAACAAAGAGTAGAGCGTTTTAAAATTGTGTCTTACATTTCCCAGCATCTATTCAAATGTGTAGCATATAAAAAGTTGTATATATATAGAGGTCCTGAACTTTGGTTCTGGAGTCTTGCAGATGAGGGTTAAAATTTCATTTCCGTCACTTCTCTATTATATGACTTTGAGCATTACAGAATATTGGCATACTGCCTGTAATGCCATTTCCCGAAAAATGGTGTTACATCTTCCCTATGACCACTATGTTGCTGACAAAAAGACAGGAAGAATATGACTGAACGTCACCCCATTCAACACAGTAGCTAACATTTATCTAGTTCTAAGAAACTACTTCTTGGACTTTTGGAAAGACATATAGCTCATTGTATAACATAGTCAATCTAAGCCACTAACATGAGAATTAATGAGAAAAAAAATCTTCAAAGTGCCAGTGGGTATTAGACAAATAATAAAGAGCCCATAATAAATCTGCCTCCCTGGGGTACTAATTAAGAGTCTTTTGGTTGCAGTCAACAGACAACAAACACTGACTCTGGCTAGATTAAGTAGGAGGCAGAATTTATTGGAAGAGTACTGCTATTTCTCAAGATGTTTTAGAAGGAATTGAACAAAACAACGTTCAGGAAAGGAAGAAATTAAGGTGGCTCTAGAAATCTCAATGCAGGATTTCAAGGACATGTTTATTGCTACAAAACTACCACTCAAGTGATTCAGCTCTAATGAATCACAATCACTAAGTCTCACTATTTTCGGTCTTTGATTTTGTATTTGGTTTTTTTTTCGTTTTTTTTTTTCAAGAGAATGTGTAGCATAGTTTGTATCAGTAGCCCTGGACATCGGTCAGGTATATGTTATAGAAACCATTCCCAAAGAAAGAAGAAAGTGTCATAAGCTGAAAAGCATCTTATGCAACTAAGTTTTTCATCACTAAAACAAATTACTTATTTTAAAACTAACACAATATGACCCCAAATAACAGTACTACTTATTGAGTCAGAGACAACACAAATAATTAAAAAGAAAAAAAGAAAGAAAAATATCTTCCTTGGTGCAGTAAGGTGTGAAGCCTTTCAAAGATAGAAAGGTTTCTGAAATAAATATTTTTTTATACTAAAGTTGAAATAAAGCGGTAGAAAAATAACCCAGTATGGCAGATAATTTACTTCTGCTTCCCCACAAATGTGGTAAGAGACGACTGTGTCTTAGCGATGTACTAAAAATTTTCCTTCCCCTTATTACACATTATAGAGTTGTTGCAAGGAAGACAATACATAACCATAAACTGCTTTTCCCATGTCCACTTGCACCTGTCTGGATGGGACCTGACCAATAGACAGTGAGTGAAATATGTGTGTTACTATGTACACAGACTGTTAAGAAGCACCTTATCCTTCTCCATGTGTTTTTCCCTTTCTAGTGGCTTGTTCCGAGGAATGACAGACCATTGGAAAGAGCCACAGTTTCTAAAACACCTCATGGAGGAAAGCTTCCCACCAGCCAGGAACAACTACATGAACAAGATATGAGCAACTAAAGTTTTGGAATCCATTTATCACAAAAGATAGCATTAACTCAAAATTTGATTCCAGAAAAGGTTGAAAAAGACAGAATTAAATATTATTTTGGATGACAACTGCTGAATTTAGCAAAATATTATAAGAAACCGATGTGCTCAGGCAAAAGTAAGCTGGTTTGAGAGGCAAGGGAACAAAAAACGTTTATAAAATCCAACTGCTTCCAGACGTCAAATAGGCAGGAGATGAAATTAAAAAGTACTTTGTGGGGAAAACAAACAAAACTGTTACTATTTCTCAGCTAAACAAAGTTTAGTCTTATGAAAAGAGATGATTAGGGATGTTGCCTTCTTAGCCAAAACTACTATTTCATATGGCTCCCAGATATCACTATTATACATAAGGACTACAAATCAAAGAAATAATACATATTGGAGAATTTCGAGGTCTGACAATTAAGTTCGCGAACTTGTTGAAATGATGTTGCTAACTTTTTTTTATATCAGAGGAATTATTTATTACTAATTTGTACCAACTGGACACACAGTTAACCAAGCTTACTATATAGAAGTGCTGAAAAGGCTGTGTGAAAAAGTTAGATGACCTGAACTTTTCACCAACAATTCATGGCTCTTGCATCACGACAATGCACCAGCTCACACGACACTGTCTGTGAGGGAGTTTTTGGTCAGTAAACAAATAACTGTATTGGAACACCCTCCCTACTCACCTGATCTGGCCCCCAATGATTTTTTTCTTTACCCGAAGATAAAGGAAATATTGAAAGGAAGACATTTTGATGACATTCAGGACATCAAGGGTAATACGATGGCCATTCCAGAAAAAGAGTTCTAAAATTGCTTTGAAAGGTGGACTGGGTGCTGGCATGGGTGCATAGCTTCCCAAGGAGAGTACTTCGAAGGTGACCATAGTGATATTCAGCAATGAGGTGTGTAGCACTTTTTCTAGGATGAGATCACGAACTTAATTTTCACACCTTCATGTAGCTAGGAAATGACATGGGGTAGGGGTTGGGGGGTAAATCCTGACAATGGAACTGATTGGAAACAAATAAAGCAAATGTTTGATAAAAGAAACCACAAACGTATCCTCAAAAAGCCTTTGACTGTTAAGACTTTCAAACAGCTCTAGGGATTTCCCCCACAAACTTGAATAAGCAAAAAGTAGCTGAAAAACCTGAGCAAATGCAAAATAATATACTTACCAACACTCACTTCAAGTGTGCCCATGGAAGATAATGAATGACAAGATGGTTTCAATGACCATGGAAAGCAAAGAACAAAAGAGTTCTTCCAGAGTTGGATCAAGTCCCTAAATAAGAAACTTCCTCTTTTGGAAGAATCCTGAAGACTCCTGCTCATCAGAATTCTGTCATTGCTATAGACCAGTAACTATTGTGTTTATTAGTTCTTCTTTTTCTAGACTGGGTGCTGCTACTCTACCATTGTACTTTGTGTATGTGTGAAAATAGAGGGGGTGTCAGGATATAAGGTAAATTGTCCTTTAGTCTATAAATTACAGAATTGTCAAAAGCCACATCTGGATCTGATATAATGCCTGTGACTTGCGGGCCAAGGTTTTGAAGAAGTGATTGACATTGTCCAGGGATACTGGATTTTGAAATGGTTAAAGAAATAAAATCAGCAATTTAAGCCATCCCCCTTGAGGAGGGAATAAATCTGTTCTATATGGAGAAAGAAGGGTATAAATGGACAGTTGGTAGCCAAAAGGAAAAAATCGGTAGAGATGGTTAGCTGGCAGGCAAAACACTGTGTTTCCCAACAGCCAACAGTTTCTGCTCTCCACCACCTCCTTTTATGTGACCATGTGGCAATTTCCTATTAATGGAATGAGAGAAGAAATGATGCCTGTGATTTGCAGGCCAAGGTTTTGAAGCAACACGTGCATATTATCAATGCTTTCTTTTGCTTCAGCCAACTTGATACAAAGACATGGATTTCCCAAGGGAAAGAGGAGCCATAAAAAGGAAGGCAGCTGAATCCCCTGGCTTATCACATGGAGGAAAGATATACAATAATCAGTAACACCCACTTGGGCGATTACATGGGAGAAAAATCAGCTTCTATTGTGTTAATCACTAAAATCTGGGTAACACAGGGTTGGTTGATTGCTTTATTTTGTAATGAAGAATTGCAAACTATAATTTATGCTTCAACATAAAAAGAAAAACATAACAGATTTACTCTATTGACTCAAAAAATACTCTACTAAAATGACAGAAAAGAGAAAAATAAACATAAACACAAAGAGACCAAAATAAATTATAGAAGTAAAGTGATATCAATGATATTTGGAAAACTGGAAAATATCTGACTTAAGAAAGTTGAGGAATTATCAAGAAAATTAATATCATGGAACATTAGATGGATTAGGAATTGCAGACCAAAGATATGTGTAAAGGGGGACATGGAAGAGCAATTGAAAATGGATGAGGTTATTAAAAACCTACCTTGAACTTCTAGGACGTCACATAGTCTAGCTGCCTCTCTCTTACTTGGACAGAGACTATGGGTCAGCCCTAGGGGTTTAGGACACAGGTACACCAATAGTAGCTGAGGGTAGAATCCCATTCTTAAAGTCGGAGTGAATAATAAGACCCTCTCCTGCCACCCCAAACTCCTTCTTCCAACTTAGCTCTGAAGGGCAAGTGTCGATCAAGTTTGCCCACATGTACTCTGACCTCATGCCATTCTGAAGTTAGGGAGATACTTCCTGAAGAATCAGGCCACCAGTCAAAAGAAGGTCCTCATCTATACGAATAGTTATGGGATCCTCTGGGGAATATTCAATATTTGAGGCAGCTGCAAAACAACCCTCAAAAAGTCCTATCAATACCCAAAGAGTTTCCAATTGGTTTTTAAGGCCACCATCTTAAACATAAATAGACATCTCGGCTTGATTAGGCATTTTTGGAAAGCCTGCAGAATGAGTGGGACCAAGACACAATAATAGCTTTAAAGAACTCAAAAGAAAAAGAAAAGTCAAAGAAAAATTACAGCAAGCAAAAAATTAAATTAAGGTCCTCAGAAAAATAAAAAGATAAAGTGTCCATGAAAAAAAGCACAGAATAGACCCAAAGAAAACTTTCAGGAAACAAAATAGAACTCTTGGGTATAGCAATGTCATGACAGAAATAAAGATGTCAAAGGCATGGTTAGGAAATAAAGTTTAGGAGAACATCCCAGAAAGTAAAACAAAGAAACAGAAAATGAAAAAAGAAGATGAAATATAGGAAAATTAGAGAATCAGTCTAGGATTTCTAACATGTAATTAATAGGTGCTCCAGAAAGAGAGATCAGAGAGAACAGGAGGGAGAACGTTGTACAGTACATAATAAAATAAAAACTTCTAAGAATGTAAAAGAATGAACATCCAGTTTAACAGACACAAGAAAAATAAATAAATGTTTTAAAATACCCCACAGCACTTTCTTTAGTACTTTGGGAGTATAGAAAAGATCTTAAAAGCTTTCAGAGAGAAAAATGCTCACACACAAAAATACAAGAATCAAAATTGTGCATGACATATCAGCGGCAACATGGGCCCTGAAGGACCATAGAGAAATGCTTTCAAAATTCTGTGAGACAAACGAGTTTCAACCTAGAATTCTGAAACGAATCAATCAGTTAAGAGTGAGGATAGAAAAAGTTGTTTTCAGATATGCAGAACCTCGGTTTTCACCTCCCGTGCATTTTTTTCATCAGGACTTACTGGAGAATATGTTCCAATAAAATGAGGGATTGGGCCAAGGAAAAGAAGACATGGGACAAAGGGCAGAGAGAATCCAACATAAGACAAAATAAAGAAGAAACTAAAATATCAAAAGACAACAAATAGTCCTATAGATCAATCAATTTAGCAGCCCACAAAAATACTTGAAGCCAACCCTTCTAAAATTGATATATAATATTCGATGATGACAGAGCCAGAAATAAGAAAGTATTCTTTTTTTAAGTTTTAGAAAGGACATTAAATATCTCCCACTTTCTCGTCTTATAGATGACAGAACTGAGATTCAAAAACATTAAGTCACCTACTTTCTTGGCAGACATATTCAGTAGCTTCTACTCAGAAGCCACTGCAGAGAAAGCTAGAAGCACGTAATTAGGGAGGAATATGTACGGTAGTTTGGAGAGGAGGGAAATTTCATAAAGCATGCCTTCCCCCCTTTTTCTATATTTAGTTCAGTTTGGATCTAGGCCAAAACTGACTCCCATTTTCATGAGCAAAGATATTCTTTGCAGTTTGTTTCTGCCCATTTACTCTGGCCTCAGAAGATTTGTTTTTTTCAGCTGAACTACTATATAATCACATTGCTTGTATTGTATAGCTTTTGCAGCAGTAGCTATAAACTTTGAGCAATTTTTGTTATCCTTTCAAAAATAATAATTGGCTCCTCTCAACTTCCAATGCATTCTATTTTTATCCTGAACTATTTTATCACCCATAACATACACACAGCTTTGGTGAGACTGCAAAGATTTGTTGCACACCAACAAACCCTTTCATTTGCTTTTTGTTTGTGCTGCATGAATCTGTTTCTCTTAGGAGAGCCATAATTTCAACTTTTTTTTCATTTTAAAACTGAGATTTTCCTCATTCTTCAGTTCTACCTGAATTACTATCTTCATGAATCTTCCTTTTCAAGAAAGTATTAGCATTTAATGTGAAAATTGTATTCTGCACCCTGCGATTCTGTGTATGGGACACCTTCCTATATACTGCTGGTCAGATAGATTACTTAATCTTTTATTAATATACTAATTTTGTATTTCACCTGCCTGGAAAGACCTAGTCAAAAGAAAGACAAGGTAACTGATAGCTGGCTGCTTCCTTCTTTCAAGTTTTAAAATTTTTGCATCACTTTAGCTAAGTTTTTCTTTTTTTTTTTTTTTTAAAGTTGAGTACACTTGGAATGCATAGAAGCTCATAAGTGAATTATAGCTATGATTTCTATTCTGGTACTATTCTTTGTGAGACAGTCATATGATTTATTAACGTCCTATAATTTTGTTCTTATTTTCAAAAGACATGTTTATATTATTGCTTAGTTTTTTAAATTGATTTGCATTCAAAGGGAAGCATCACTTTTAGGATCAGAAGGTAATGATTAAGACCTAAGGACAAAATCTTCAGAATGAAGCAGAAGTAATCTCAAGCTAAACTCCCATAATCCTTCACATTTCTGTGGTGATTTATAGTTTTAAGGCATTTCCAGACCTATTATCTCATTTGATCTTGACAACTATCCTAAAGTAGATAAAAGAGAGGTAGATAGCTCCATTTTGCAAAAGAAAAACCTGACTCGAGTTACACAGTGAATAAGTGACAGAGCTGGGCCTTGGAATTAAATCCCTTGAATCCGAGTTCTAGTATAAGGTCGTTGGGGGTAAAACCAAACTCACAGAATAGAAGTCTGTGAGAGCTTACTGACAAAAAGCTATTAAAAGTCTCTGTTAATCTAGATAATGAATTGTTAAACTTTTCACCACTTAACAAAAGTAAATGCCTTGAAGAAAAAAGTTTATAAAGGATATTTCTATTTTCTAAAATAAAGAGATGACACCTAATTATATTTCTAACACATTTCCCATTTATAAATATAAAAATGTTTCAAAACATGAAAGAATAGTTTAACTTAAAAATGAATAGCTCGTTTTCTAACTGGCCTATCATAATTAATTGGTTTAATTTTTGAAAATTCTGATTTTGATATATCCAGTTCTATAAATATTTTACACTGTTCTAGTCATAGTGAAAATAACATTTCATGTTTCCAGTTAATGTTATAAATATTTTCATGTTATTTTTGGACTCTTATAAATATAATGACCATATTTATAAACAGACCTTTTCTTTCTTTTTATTGAAAAAAATCGAAATAGGACCAGTGATTCGAAAAGTATGAATATTTAAAAGCTTATGACACAGTTTACCATGTTGCTTCTCAAAAAAAACCTTAACATTCAAGAGCCATTAGCAATATAGGAACCCACCTCTTTTACCACAAATCCATGCTCTCAGTTGTTTAGACCAAAATCCTTGAAGGAATTCTTAACTCTTCCCTTTCTCTAATCAGCAAATCCTATTGGATCTACCTTCAAAATGTATCCAGAATCTGACCACTTCTCACCACCTCTACTGCTATCAAGCCTCTTTTCAGGTTTCCCTGCTTCCACCCTTGTGCCTCAGAGTTAATTTGCATCTTGTCTGCCGACCACTGTGCTGACAAAATGTATGGGGGGTTAAATCAGAAAGACCAATTGTGAGGCTACTATAATAATTTAATGATATAATGTGGCTAAAAACCAGGGTAATAGTTCTACAGGTGGTGATAAATGATCAGATTCTAAATATAGTGTGTACATTTATAAAATAAAGTCAAAATAATATTCTAATAGATGGAAGTAAGATGTGAGAGAAAGGCTATATTGGAGACAAAAATGTGGGCGTTATTGACATATGCAGACCATTTTGAACCATGAGATTGGGTAAGATCCAAGAACACGAGTGTCATTATTACCAGAGTACAGAGAACAGCAAAGACACCCCAAAGGAGCCTGAGAAGGAGCCACCAGCGAGCTAAAAAGAAAATCAGGGGAGTTTGGTGTCCTGGAAGCCAAGTGAAGAAAGGAGTGAGTGATCAACTGTTAACAAATACCGATGATAGGTCAAGTAATAAGAGGCTGAAAATTGAGCAAGGGAATTAGTAAAGTGACCTTAGGACCCTGAAAAGAGCAATTTAGTGATATAGTCAAGATGAAACCCTGATTGAGATAAATGGAAGAGAGAATGGAAAGAGAAAATATGGAGTCAATGAACACAATGTTTTTGTAGAATTTCGCTGTAAAGCAAAGCAAAGGAATGGATTGGTGAGAGAAGTGGGGATGGAGGAAGATGTTTTTATTATTTATTATTTTTTATTTATTTATTTATTTTATAATGAAGGAAACAATCTCATGTTAATGACTTTGTTCCAGAGGGAGTGAAAAAAAAAAGGATTCTATGGGATGGAAGAAGTGATGTGCTTGAGCAGATGAAAATGAGATCCTGTGCATTGGGTGGAGGAATAGGCTTTAGACAAGAGCATTGAAAATTATTTTTGGTTGCAGGCAAGAAAGTACAAGATATTGTGGCGGATATGGTGGGTAGATGGCTGTGGAAATCTGTGCCAGGTCTCTTGATTTTCTAGGAAGCACAGAGAGAAAGATGGAGAGAATGTGTTCAGGTTTGAGGCAGAACAAAGGTGAATCATCTAGGAGAGTCGGGGCATGAATGGTCACTCATGGGCGTATAAAGCCTGGTACAATTGCCTGTAGACGTTAAGAGTGTATTGGAGGTTCATGGTCACAAATTCAAAGTAAAACCAGTCCATGAAGATGTGCTTTTTCTTCCCACCACCACCACATTTAGCTGCATCAGTTCAGGTATGGAATGTGGAGATTTGAATTCAACCGTGATTTTGCTAAGCAACTACAAAGAAAAGAAAGCAGGGAAAGGGACTTTTGGGTTCAGTCAATGCAGCGATCAGAATGATTGACCATAGGATTTCACCAAGCTAAGAAGCAGGGAGAGAACATCAAGTGATAAGGGAGAAGAGAAAGGAGCTGAGATCAATGGATTGGAGGTCCTGGTAGAATCAAAGAATCATTGAAGTCCGGTTTCTAGAGGAAGGACACTGGAAAGACAAGAGGCTGTAGTCAGAGACTGGGATGCATGGAACTCAGCTTGTGAAAGGTTTGCAGTTAGTAGGAAATAACAAAATCTTGAGCACATCTCACATCTGATCAATAGCTTCTGGTGGTTTGCGATTGCAAATAAAATAAAAGCTACCATCCTGACATTAGCTTCAAGACACTCTGCTTTCAGCCTCTTTTTTGCTGTTTGCCCTGGCACTTCACCTCATTCCCTTTCCATCCTCATCTCTTAAAATCCCCTCTAATTCATTCTACTTCAGCCACCATGAGTGACTTCTGTGCTGCTCCGTGAGACATATTCCTGCCTTGAGGTCTTAATTTTAGCTGTTCCTCCAGATTCTCCCCTCCCCTCCTTCAAAGTCTTTGCCCAACTGTCACCTTTTCAAGGACATCTTCCTTGACAATCCTGATTACATTTATAAACCACCACAGGCTCTCATGCTTCCTACCCCCCTTTCTTGCTTTCTTTTCTCCATATCATTTGCCATCTTCCAATACTATACGAGACACTTTGTTTATTGCCCATCTTTCCCCCACTGGAATATGAGTTCCATGAAGGCTGAGATTTTTGTTTGTTTTAATTACAACTGTTTTCTCAGCACCTAGCATATAATAAGCACTCAATTAATATGCAATAAATGAATAACCTTCATTCATTGTCATTATTTAAACTTTGCTACATTCATATCTATAAATGTCACTATGTTCTTATTTTAATTTTCTGACAGAATTTTAAGACTTGCCTGTGTATTCTTTGGATTTGAAAAATTGCCACTCACTATGACTTGGGAAAAAGTCAGTTTTAGAGGTTATAAATTGTACAAATAACTTACAGGAAGATAGCACATAATAAGTTACAGATATAATATAGATATATAGAGATGTAATGCAGATTAATATCCACTATTTTGAAACTCTCCCAAGCAGCTAAGTTGTTTTCAAAATGGTAGTTGCAATGAGCTTTGGGTCATTTTGATTTATTAATTCTATAATTGAAATCTAAAATGTGACGGTAAGGGCTTACCTTCCTAATTTCATATGTTTCTTTGAGATTTCATAGAAATATTGATTTTTGAGTTGACACTAAGAAAAAATAGTGATGTTATGCCAAAATGTCTATTTCCAATTATGAAATAAGCAAACATGATTTTTTTTTCTTTCAGATTACAAGTATCTTTGTTATCTACAGACAGCTTACATACTGCTGTGCTCCAGTGATAACCTATACCAGCAAACATCTATTTGAGTGATAATTATCTCACTATAGCTGATATTGGAGAAGGTCACCTTGAAAACTAAATTTGAGAGGAAATAAAATATATTATCAAAATAAGCCTAGATCTTGAAGACAAAAATTCCTACAAAAAAATACTATAATCTAGTTAATAAATGTGTTTCTCACAGAGGCATGAGTTAGCAATTCTGAGACTATCTTATATGTATTCTAGGCCTGAAGAAATACGTAAATATATTGTCAATAATGGGAGACAAGTTTCTTACTGTCGGGGGAGGAAGTTACAAATAAGAAAAGGGGCAAGGTCCCTACTGTATTGGATTGGAATGAGAGGTATCAATATAAACTTATGAATTTTAATACAGTGTTTCTCCAAAAATAAGACCTAGCTGGACAATCAGCTCTAATGCATCTTTTGGAGCAAAAATTAATATAAGACCCAGTATTATATTGTATTATTATATTATATTATGTTATATTATATAAGACCGGGTCTTATAGTAAAATAAGACTGGGTCTTATATTAATTTTTGCTCCAAAAGATGCATTAGAGCTGATTGCCTGGCTAGGTCTTATTTTCGTATTTTTCGTATTTTTATAGCTAGGTACAGAAATAAATATAGATGTATATTATGCATGAGTGAGTAACATGCATATATTTCCTAATTTTGTCCACTGAAAGAGCCCAAAAGAAATGATAACCTAATAGCAATTTAGCATACCTAGCTCCCAGATTGGCTGCTTTCTAAATATCCTTGTCCTGTAAAGAAAATTAGGACCCTTATAGAAGTAGTATGTTCCAGTGCTGGGACAGGGAAAATATAAGCTTAAATACAAGAAGCAACCTAATGGCCAAAACAGAAAAAAAAAATGAGCAATAAATAAATAATGATTAAAACCCATAAAATAAAATAAATATCTATGAATCCATATTTATGTTTTAAAAACTGAATAAATAAACCTGAGAGAGAAATTGCATCTCTTCCTTGGCTTCACATACAACTGCTGTCACGTTCTTTTATCTTGAGACAGTCTGAACTATCTAGGTACCTCCCAGCATTTCTTAAAATTCTGCCATAGAAATCTGCAAAGCCAGCAGAAAAATCCATTTGAGCTCTGCTCTCAGTGTCCTGCCTTCTCTCCTCTGATCCGTGCTAGCTCTATTTCACCAGTTATACAAGGTCTTCGGGAAGCCATGCGCTGGTTTAATCAGTTTGCCTCTACCTGTCCAAACAGCATGAGCAGAATTAAGGGAGACCATTCACAATGCGGCGTGGATGGAACAAGTCAGACGCAAGTAGCGGAGGAAGCTTACACTGCTCCTGCCGCTATCTGCTCCCATGTTATCATTCTCCTTTGTGCTATCATTTTTCCACTAAGGCCAAAAAATTTCTTCAGTCTCCTTTTGATTTTCTCTTATGCTTCCTTGTGTTCTAGTCTTATCCTGGCCAGTAAAGAATGGCACTGTTCCATTGCCTCACAGTTCTGATAACAGAATCAAGGATTGCCCTTATCAAATCTCCCATTTCATCCACCAGGGCCAAAATCCGCTGCAGCTTGAAATTCTCATAAAGGTGTTCTCCGCCCAGACCCCTCGGAGGGAGCTGTCATAAGAACAGCACATGATTAGAACACCTCAGGATGGACATCCGTTACCAGAACAGACCCGGAAAACAGCTGTACGATGTTCAACAGAGTGGGTTAATGGTACAAACACAGATGGCTGTAAACTGACTTAACGAGCTTGAAGAAGGGCAGACAACGGGAGGGGCAGGCCCAAAACTCCAGCAAAGCCAAGGAACAGAAAGGGAGTCATTTTTGCTAGTGTTGCAAAGAATGGCAAGCTGATCCCTGGAAGGAGAAAACCGCCATTCCACACGAAAATAGATTTCAGTGAGCATCTGAATGGCTGGCATTAACTCACCCCCAGAGCCATAGCCAGCAAGAACAGATTGTCCCAATAGCCAGCCAAGACTGTTAGCCAAATATGAGAATCAGATAGACTCATTTCCCATATTCTCTCTAATCAAACAGCATATTAAAATTCTTCAGCAAAAGTGAAACGCACGTCTCTGAAAAAGAATCATTGTTATTAATTTTCATTGCACTCAATGCCCTGTCAGGAATTATAAAATTATTGTGCCTTTGTGAGAAAAGGCTTTGGAAAACTGTTCTTTTTCACAGTGCCCAGCTTTACAGAGCTCTCTCTATCCAGATGCAGCATTAAAATGGCTCACACTTGAGTTCCTGGTCCACCATTATGTTTAACACCAAGTTCATGATTTCCCAAGAAAACAGCATTGAGCTTATTCCAAAATTCAAGAATATAGCCTTTTTAAAGAGCTGGCCATAGCTAGTATAATATATGAAACTGTTACATTTGCCTGTACTATATTGTAATTATTTTTGTAAAGTCACCCATAAAATTACTAATCCAAAAATTTCAGCTTCATGCTGAATTATAATGATAAAATTCTAAAGTGTTATGGTGGTTCAGATTCCTGACAGCTGGTTCTTTTGCCTATTACCTAATATGTACCCACCGGACAGGCACTGGTGGGAATTTAAGCCCACCATCAGTCATGTCAAAATGCATCTGGTCTTCAAGAATATTAAGGGATTTGGGTCTTCATTTTATGCTTCTTCAACTAAGTTGTACAGAGGTAAGCAGATGGGTTTTTTTAATAGCAAAATGACTATGTATTTATATGATGTCTTCTGTTATCAGACATTTTATTCCATGTCATATGATGAAAATAATAGAAACTGTTAAAGATGGGTGTTTTTATAACTTTAATACACGGTCAGATCAGAAGTGCATTACTCTTTTGACAAACTGCCAAATCAGAGAACAGATAACATATAAACTTCCAAATTAGTATGATGTTGTATCATATTTCCAAGCACGAAAATGACATTTCTAGTCTGGTTACATTTATGGCTTTACCAGACAAATATAGCTCCACAGCAATGCACTGTTGGGTGTAAATGACTTATGTTCCATGTGGCTCTTCAGAACAGATGCTCTGCCTTGTTCTGCATTGAAAGTTCAAGCCCTAGCATCCCTAGTGCAAACGTTTGTTGTTAGACACATTTTTTTGCTCAGTTTGTGTAAAATAAGACACTACTACATTTACCAATAAAGTAGCATAAAAAAATATTTTCAAGAATGTTGCTTCTTGGCTTCTTTTGGAAAACTATCTTTTTGAAATGCATGTTGAGACCTTCTCCCTTTGCCAGGGTTCCTTTCTTAAATGCAACATTTCTCACTTGGAATAGTAGAATAATACTGCATACCCTTAGGTGCTTCTCAGCAACAACCATTCGGTTCTTTATCACTATAATCTTCCTCCCAGAACACTAATTATCTGCGTGAAGTAAAAGTTCACAGAGTCTATCCCTGACTCAACATTGCACCAAAATATTCTAACACACAATTTCTCATAGATCATCTCATATATGTCGAAATACTGTTCTCATCATCCAAAATGGCTCCCTTCATACAATTTCCTCCTCCTCCCTATTTCATATCCTCAAGTACTTAAACATAGGTGATTGAAATTCTTCTTTTCCTCTTGGAAAATTAAATTTTAGGGAAATCGTTATGTTAATAATAGCAATTATTTATTGTTATTATTATTATTATTAGAATGTTTAGTGTGTGTCAGACAATAAACCAAGTACTTTTCACATATTATTTAATATAACAAAGAAAGTCTTAATAGTATTTCAACTTTGCAAATAAGGGAACTAAGGCTTACAAAATTAAAATCCTTTGCAAAGAAAATAGAGCTAATAAGAGGCAGCAATATGGTTACAGACCAGATATGCCTGACTCCAGAGCCCCATAAGACACCACACAACCCTTCTTTAGCCTGTCTCCCCTCAGCTTCTCATCCTGTTGTTCCTGGCACCTTGGATATTGTGGCCCCAGGAAGCTGCTGTCATCATATCAGTGATCTCCTCAGTCTATCACCTAAATCTGCCATGATTATATTATCACTGACTTCTCTGTCTCTGGGGTTGAGACACTGCAAGTTTCAGGCATGTTTTTTACCATTCTGGTAAAAGTATACCTAATCAGTACTAATATGCCTTCTTTCTAAGGTAAAAGAGAAATCCCCAGTTTTACCTGCAAGTTAACTATAATTATGTAGTGTCCTATATGGACATTTTTCTCTCAATCACTGGTAATGAAAGCAGGATTTGAGACAGTCAGGTATAGGCCTCAAGAAAACCAATAGGTTGTCTTACTACATCTCAGGAATAACATTTCCTGAGTAGACCTCAGTCCTATGACTTTGCAGATAAGCCAGTGGCTTCTGATTACTTGCTGTGATTTCACAGATACTGGGAAAAAACAGAATATATAAACACCTGTGGATTTGTTACCAAAAGAACTATATAAATTACTTTCCAAGGACCCCACCTCCTAAAACCATCACACTAGGGGCTAGTGTTTCAACACATGAATTTGTAGGGACACAAACATTCACTCCCTCACAGTCCCTCATCGGTGAGAAAGCAGTATCTCCCATAGAATGCAAGTACTGACTGAGACTTTACAGTCTCTCTTCCCCAAAATTATCCCTGTGTTTCTGCTTCATTATCCAACCCTGCACTACACATCTCAAGTCCCTGGGCAATGTCTCTCTCTGTCACAGGCTAGGTCTATCTTAAATCACTTATGATCCCTGCAGAGTGAATTATCTTCACAGACCAATGCTAATGCTTTGGGCTTTCCAACACCTTGCTGTCACATCTCCAGTTTTCACCTGGTTCTCAGTCATACACCTTTTGCAGATGTTCAGCCTTAAAAGTGGAGAATCCTACAGCAGAGAGATGCTGGTTCCTATCCACCAGCATCCTCCTTATCACATCTAGCAGGGGGCCAGCAACCTGGGAGTGTTGTATCACAGGCTGGTCAAGCCCAGCCTTGCACTACACTGGAGTCATGTGCATGCATTCTAGGCCACTCTGGTGTGATTCTTTGGACACTCATCCACTCATATGATTTTTCTCTCAAGAACTGTGTTGTCCCTTTTTGCAATATAGCTTTTTATTGGGGGGGGGAGCATCCAAATCCCTCAACCATGTCTATATATTTCTATACCCTAATATGTTCATGGCCCTAGTAAATCAGGGAAAGATTAGAGCCTTTCCTCTAGTGATTCCTTGACATTAAAATGGCTTGTCTTCCCAGAGTGGACAGAGGAGCTCTAGGAGGGTATGATAACTAACTTCTGCACCTGTATGAAGCACCCTCCTTAACTTCTAGTTACTCTGAATGCTTAAGAGAACATTTTCATTCACAAATATTACTTTGAGACAGAAATGTCATTAATAAATCACCAAAAACTTTTTTATATAATGATCGGGATTAGAAATACAGTTTTCTCAGGAAAAACACATATAGCAAGATAGAGTACTTAAGAGGATGAAGGATATAATAACCCATATTCATGTACACACCCTGTCAGATATAATAATCAAAATTACTAGTGCATCCTTTATGAATTGTTGGTAAATTATTTGGTAGAGGAGAGCTGGAAATAATCCACAAATGTTTCCTCATGTTCCCTCTTCACCAGTAACAAGATAAGTTTGTATTACTCACTTTTGAGGATTTAATGCAATTTTCTCAGTATATTAAAAGTAATTATTCATACTTCCAATTCTGGTAGTGGTAGACCAACCCTTTCACTGAGTGTAACTAGAAATGCTGAATGAAAAAAATAATAATAAAAATAAATGTATATATATATGGTAGATGGTATCAGTGTATTAAGTCAGTGAAGACTATCTAGCAGAAAAAATAAATCCAGTTGTTCAGCCTGGCATTTGAGAGCACAATTTGAGAGAATTGGTATCTGTCAATTCTAGAAGAGGGGTTAAGAATCAGATTGCCAAAGCATCCTTTCAGAAACAAATGCAAATTATTTCTGGAAGACGATAACATCATCCTAAATTTCAAAGTTAGTTACAAATTTTAGATATAACTTCCAGGATTCAATAAAAAGCAGCCTGGCCCATGAGTACTAAACAAAGCAATGTGACTGCAAACCAAGGGGAAATATAGACAATAGGAACAGACACACAGACTATTTGTGCTATCAGATAAAAACTTAAATATAGTTACCATAGTCAAAAAGATAAAAGACAAAACTAAGGATTTTTTGTAGTAAACCGGAACTAATAAATAAAAACTAAGTAGAAATGCTAGCATTTAAAAAAAACACAATAATAATAAAGTCTCATAGCAGACTATATACAGTTGAAGAGAATCAGCAAAATGAAAAATAGGTCAGAAAAATATATTATTTAAAACATCGAGAAAAATAATGTAAGAGACACAAAGTGTATAATGCAAAAGTCTAACATATATGCATTGAAATCCCATAAAAAAAATAGGGAAAAGAAAATTAGAAACAATAAAAAAGGAATCAAACCACGGTTTTAAGAAACCCGCAAAACCACAGACTGTATCAAAACAAAGAGAAGCAGTCCTAGGTGTAAAAACTGCTATAAACCAAAGACAAAAAGGAAATCTTAAAAACAGCAACAGGAAAAAAAAATCTGACCTATTACATTAAAAGAAGCAGCACCTCATTCCTGAGGTTTGACTTCTAAACAAAAACAATAGAAGCCATAAGGTGCTAAAGGAAAACAATTTTGATATCGACTTCCACACACAGGACAAAATGGATGAAAGTGAAATTTAAACATTCTCTAACAAATGTAAACTAAGACAATTTATCACCAGTGGGTCACACAACAGACTCTAGTAAAGGGAGTTTTTCAAGAAGAAAGAAAATGATCCCACTTGGAAGATTGGGCATTCCAAGAGAAAGGAAATGCCACTTTTGGAAAAAGTATATATTTGGTAAATCTAAATGAATAGTATCTGCAAAAAACAATAATTATTAGGGTTTTTTATTTACTTAATAAACATAAAAATATAACAAAACATTTGCATTAAAAATAAGTGCTATGATAAAAATAAATATTATATACATGGAATATGAAAGCAGATAGTCTAGAGTAGCTAATTCACTCATTCAAAAGAGCTTGAAAAGTCATCATTAAGAAAATGACACTTGGACTGAGTCTGGAAGGATAAATTTGTTAATCAGGAAGATTTAGGAGAACTTTTCAAGCAGAGGGAGTGATGTGAACAAGGTATGTGGACGAGAAACAGCCCAGAGTGTGAGCAGACTGCATGCAGAGGTGCAAAGACTATAGGGGAATAAGGCAAGAGGCGTAGTCAGGAGCCAGGGTGCAGAGGGCCCTGTCTTCACTAAGAAATTTGGAGCTTATCCGGTACTGGCACACTCTCCTACACAGCCCTTCGCAATAAAGGACTGCTTTGCACGGGGTGTGTAGGTGAATGTCACCTTTAGATATGTAGCCAAATTTTTATACATGAGTCAATGAAAAACCATTAGCTTTGTGTTTCACAAAGATTTCTCAGCAGAACAGATGAAGCATTGTGGGGACGTAAGTCTGAAGCTAGAAGCATATCAGGAGACTATTATAAGAGTCTCCATGACAGATGAGGAAGAACCATGGGGAGAGAATCGAAATTGCTTTGAATCTTCTGTTAAAAGACACACACACACACACACACACACACACACACACACACACACACACACCACAAGGAGCCTGCAACACTGATGGAAGAAACACAAGCACCCAGGAGGTTAAGTGTCCACCGTCAAAAACCACGATGAGGCCTTCAGGAGAAACCCGCAGTTGGCCTATGAAAACTCCCCAATTTGATACACAGCATAACTCTTCAGAAATATCCAGAATTAGCAGTTTGCCAAAATACTAATAATTAGCTTGGCTCAAATCCCACCTTCGAAATGCTAATTCTGCATATGCGTATTTCCACCATTTGATAGCAACAAGAGTTTCCAATTCTAGCTCACTGCTGGGCCCAGTTCTACCTTATCATCACCTGGACAGGCTACTGGCCACCAAAGACATACAGAATATGATCCAAACTGCAAGGAGCACAATTTGGGACAGAATCCAAACTAGTGACACCATCTGACTTTCCTTCTGAGGATGTCAAACCACCTAACTCACTTTTAAAAAATGAGGGGCGCTACCTTTAAGGCCATTTAAAAATACACAGCTCATTGGTTCTATTGCATTTTAACATCTATTTCTCCTACCGTGTTTCCCCGAAAATAAGACCTACCCAGAAAACAGGCCTGAGCATGATTTTTCAGGATGACATCCCCTGAACATAAGCCCTAATATGTCTTTTGGAACAAAGATTAATATAAGACCCAGTCTTATTTTCGGGGAAACACGGTATCTAGCAATTCCATCATCTACCTTCCACGGGCTCTGCCAGCCTGTAACAGAAAACCAGGAACTGGTTTTCCCAAGACCCATATCAACTTCTTTTACCTTTGCTTATTTCTGCCTCACTTGGTCATTAATCCAACAAGATTTCAACTTTTGGTCAATATTAGTTTCAAATTCTTTCTCTTACTCCTCATGAATTTTGCCTCTGCTTTTATTTTTCGGTCCTGGCTTTCAAATCTCCTGCCTTACCACCCTCCTTACGACCTTAGGGGAGCAAAATTCAACATAAGAGCTCAAGGAAAGCCTAGCCCACTCCTGGTTCAGTTTTGGCAATCGTGAACAAGAAACTTGAACAATTTGAGTCAAATACAATAATTCTTTAAAAAATAAATAAATAAATAAAATATATATATATGTATATGTATATATATACACGTATATAATTTTTCATTTTTGCTAAGTAAAAACAGAAGAC
Source organism: Rhinolophus sinicus (assembly GCF_036562045.2). Taxonomy (NCBI): domain Eukaryota; kingdom Metazoa; phylum Chordata; class Mammalia; order Chiroptera; family Rhinolophidae; genus Rhinolophus; species Rhinolophus sinicus. Next base: position 26,895,810 of record NC_133754.1, on the reverse strand, counting down.
TGAAATATCACTTTTGTCTGCAGGTATCAGATTTTGTGCAGTTGATAACATTTGTCTGGAAAAATTACCTTAAAAGGAGCAGCAAATTTTAAAAGGGACAGCCAAGGAGAAAAGAGCCATATGAACCAAAGCTTTTGAGGAAGAGAATGACTTGGTCAAGTTCTGTGCAATTATGTGTAGGAGGATTTAGAAGAGAACTTAGACTAAAATAACGGGAAAATCTGCTACAGCTTTGGGGTCACAGTTGTAAAGTAGGCATTAATAGTTGTACTACTGAGTGATAGCTGATCTCAAAATTTTAAAAAATAGATATTTTGTTGTTAAGAATAAAAACATTCACCAATGTTGCATATTTCTGCCATGTCATGAACATCATTGGTATGAACATATTAAATCTTTTCTAAGGATTCTAGAAAAGACACAAATGGATATGAGATTTGTCATAAGTTCTTGACTGAATGTCTGAGCTTTAATCTGGAAATAAGGTAGTTGCTGAAATTGGCTGAAAAATATCCAGTTCCACATGCTTATATTTGCATAAAGAAAATATAGGACTCAGGGCGGCTGGATGGCTCAGTTGGTTAGAGCGAGACCTCTCAACGACAAGGTTGCCGGTTCAATTCCCCCATGGGATGGGGGACTGTGCCCCTGCAACTAAAGATTGAAAACAGCGACTGGACTTGGAGCTGAGCTATGCCCTCCACAACTAGACTGAAGGACAACTACTTGGAGCTGATGGGCCCTGGAGACACACACTGTTCCCCAATATTCCCCAATAAAAAAAATTTAAAAAAAAGAAAACCTAGGACAAAAAGTAGAATAAACCCCCAAGTGTATTAAATATGGAAGATAATAAAACACCTGGCACAAGAAGCTTCACTACCAAAGAAGACAGTATAAAAGATTATGCCATAAAAATATTTTGAGAAATATTCCACATCAGAATGCAAGCCTGTGCTTTAATATGGCCTATAAGTTTGGGCACCTTGAGTTTAAATGTAAATATAAATGTTCCATATATAAAATGTCAGTACAAATATAAAAATGATTGAGCTGAGAAGTATATGAATGGCGGGTTACCACTTAGCAAATCATTGAATTAGTATATCATGCCAATGGAATTTGTTCTAAGATCTCTCCCTTAGGTTAAACTGAAAAAGATGTTATTATCAACATGGGAAGCTACTCTTTATGGGGCACTTACCACCAGACACTATATATGAGTATTTTATCTGCATTATCTCATTTATTCCTGGCAATAAACTTATGAAGTCTCCATTTTGCAATGAGGAAAGTGAGGCACAGAGAGGTAAAGCTAGCAAAGAACAAAATAAGAATTATTTCAAAGCCAGTGCTGCTAAGCCTTCCACTATAATACCCATATTATTTTGCTTTTTAGTCTCCTGTGAGATTGATAACAATAGTGATAACAATGGCAAGAATGGGTCAGAAAAATTAAGGAAAGGTTTTAATCAGGATTATATTTGACTCATGTGAAAGAGAACCCCAAACCATGTTTTTTATAAAAGACAGAAATTTATTTTTCTCTCATGTGAAAGAAATTGAGAGTTAAACAGTCTGCAGCTGGGAGGGCAGCTAGCTCTACACTGGCAGACCGCCACTCTCCTCTCTTGCTGCTCTACTATCCTTAGTATGTGACTTCATGTTTCAAAATGGCTGCTTGAGCTCCAGCCCGGGAGCACATAATAGGAAGGGACAAAAAAGAATATGGCAAATGACATTCATACTGTCGGACAAGAAGCTTCCTTGAAGTTGCTGCATAGCACTTCCACTTACATCTCGTTTGTCAGAACAAAGACCCAGAAATGCATCTGGCTATAAGGAAATACTAGGATATATAGTCTCTATTTTGCACAACCATATGGTCAATTAAAAACTGGGTTTCATTACTGAGGTAATAGAAGAGAACAGATTTGGGGGAAGCAACATGACAAGAAATGATTTGACCAATGATGACCAGACATAGAACTAAAAGAAGGAGAGGAGCGAAAGAGGCCCCATGTGTTCAGATTCATGCTGATGGTGGGGGGGGGGGGTATTTAATGCCTTGAGCAGAGATAGGGTAGAAAGCAGGAGAAACAGATTGGGGAGACAGCATGCCGGGAAGATGGTGAAAATGACTTTAGAATTATAGTATGGATGAATTATGAACAGAAATCAAACAAATTATTATAATGATGGTTTTTTCATGACTGTAACAGCAGAAATGTATATTATATACATATGATATATGTAACTGTAGAAATATGATAGCAATTATGAATCTTTCAAGTGTGTAAATGCTAAGCATTCAAATGAATGTATTTTTTTCTACTGGAGCGCATTAAAAAATGTAAGTCATTCAAAGCATCAATAAATATTGCAACCATTATTCTTCAGGCTTCATGATTACTGCATTTGAAATAACATTCTAGTTATTTAATGTATATTGGGAAGATTAGGTTTTGAAAAGAAGAAAAATGGGCATTCTTAGTATCTAAGGTATCGAGCCCTGAGTCACTGAGGTCAGCAAAATAAACAGCCTGAATGCCATTTGCCCAAGTTCAAGAAGACCTTTCCAGGAGACACAGAGGGTTGACATGAGCATGGAGTGATTGACAGCTTGAATAATTGGTTACCTGAGATTCCATGTGTTTCACTCCAGTTTCAATGGATACAGAAAACAGCCTGCTAGAGATTACCTTTGGCCAGATGTACAGGCCAAAGGTTTGTTGTCTTCCTACAAATGCAGGAAATATAAAGATGTTGAGTCAGCTCTTTCTCTATCTTCAGTCAAGAAGTTTTTCAAGGGTGGGAATCATACCTTTTTCATCTCTGTTTCCCCTCTACTTGGCTCAGTAGCTGTCACAAGCAGTTTCTCAGTATATGTTTGTTGAGAACTATCATTGAAATGTTCTGTTACAATCAAAATTCTACTTTGTTTTAAAGACCTGAATAGCATCACATAAGCATTTGTATTCCTGGACCAGGAATATTCCATATACCAATTCAGACATATCCATCCTCAGTGCTATCTCCGCATTGAAGGCTTCTCAGGGTGTATCAATCTTTCCATCTCCTGAATGCCTTGAGATTAATGCAACTTTGGACTATGCGAGGTATTCTCTCATTCAGAGGTTCCAACTCAGGGTCAGTGACATACTGGCTGAGCAATTCAATATGAGAAGACGAGGGTTTTCAGATAGCCTGAGAAGTGAATGCAGACTGAAGGCTATGGCATCTCTGATATAGCCTTATGTCTTTAGTTCTGTGAAACAAAAAATAATGTGGAGAGCCCCTCCTCTGACAGTTTCACATTGAGTTAACTGTTCTCCATTTATTAGTCTTGTCTCATCATCTAAACTGCAAGCCCCTTTAAGGCCCAGAATGAATCTCAAATATCTTGGCTTCCCTCACATGGCACCTAGCCCAGGGTACATATGGAAGCCTCTCTGTAAACACAGTAACTGTTGGAAACAGTGTCACTGCAGTGGGAACTACCACCATGGTGGTTTCCTATTAACTGGCTAAAGATCTGGTGGTTCCCAGAGAGGAAAACAGCCCAACACACAGGCAATCTTTCATTTTTCTTCCCATTTACATTCATTTTTAGATACAAGCATCCTGGCCAGATTTCTTAGGCAAAAAGTTGACACGATAGCACATTGAATTTAGAGGAGGAAAACCTATACCCTTAGGATTCCTGGAGCAGTGCTGCCTAGAAGGAGCTGTCAGACTCTGTTCTGCACCCTTGTTTGTACTCTTCTGTTGCCTTTATTTAAAATGGGAAGAAGAATACTGATGAGATGTCTGAGTTGGATAGCAATGAATATCTATTCAAGTTACTTTAACCCTGCCCTAAACCATTAGGTAAATTGTTTCATTGTAAATTCTTCACAATTACAATGAACTACAGCCACATTTATGCTCTGCATTAAGATATTTAGCTTTCTCTGGCTAAAAAAAGGACCTTAATGCTTTAGGAGGGGCACCTCACTGATTAATGTTTAATTCAACAGTGATTTCCAGCCTTTTGGTATCACAAAAAGCTGCTTTACCCTCAATAGCTAGCAGGCAGCTCGTTAAGGAAAAAGCTGACAGAAGGGCAATGACCAAAAGCCATGATGGGGAGGGATGGTGTAAAGTACTCTTGGGAGTCACCAAACCATCCTGCGAGGAGGATGGAATACATGTACAGCTTCTGCAGGTGCTGCCTCAGTAGGGTCTCTCCTCTCTGATCTCTCCTTTATATTCCACTGTCACTACCCATGTTCTGGATCACATCATATCTGGTGTGAACGCTCATAATAATATAATATGGAGTTTTTAGTCTCCTTCTCTAAAGGATCCTTCATCCTACCACCAAAGTTGTCTTTCTAGAATATACATTTCATCTTACTTTGTCACTCTTCAGAACCCTTGACTAGCTCTCCATTGCTTAGCAGATACAGTCTAAACTCTAGTAAGCAACAGAATGCCCTGTTCATGCTGACCCCAATCTATCTTTCGAATCTCTCCTATGAGGTCTGACAATTACATTTGCGAACTCATCCTAGAAAAAGTGCTACCTACCTCATTGATGAATATCACTACAGTCACCTCTGAAGTACTCCCCTTGCAAAGCTATGCACCGATGCCAGCGCCTAGTCCACCCTTCAAAGCAATTTTGGAACTCTCTCTGGAATGGCCATCAGAGCTGTCATCATATTACCCTAGATGTCCTGAATGTCATCAAAGGTCTTCCTTTCAATATTTCCTTTATCTTCAGGTAAAGAAAGAAGTCATTGGGGGCCAGATCAGGTGAGTAGAGAGGGTATTCCAATGCAGTTATTTGTTTATTGGCTGAAAACTCCCTCACAGACAGTGCCCTGTGAGCTAGCGCATTGTCATGATGCAAGAGCTATGAATGGTTGGCGAAAAGTTCAGGTCTTTTTCATCTGACTTTTTCAGGCAGCCTTTTCAACACTTCCAAATAGTAAACTTGGTTAACTGTTTGTCCATTTGGTACAAATTCGCAATGAATAATCCTTCTGATATCAAAAAAGGTTAGTAAAATCATTTTGATTCTTGATTTGGACTGATGGAAATTTTTTGGTTGTGGAGAATTAGCTGACTTCCATAGTGCACTTTGATGCTTTGTTTCAGGGTCACATTGGTACACCCATGTTTCATCACCAGTGATAGCAAGGCCCAAAACATCGTCTTGCCTCTCTGAAATGTCTTGGCAAACTTAGACTCTCCTTTGCTTTTCTTCATCAGTAAGCTCCTTTGGGACCATTATTGCACACACCTTTCTTATGCCAAGATTTTCAGTTAAGACTTTCCTAACTGTTTCTCTATCAATGTTTACTTGGTCTGCTATGCTTCTCACAGTCAGCCGACGATTTTGACGCATAATTCGATGAATTTTTGCACTGTTTTCATCAGTTCTGCTGGTTAGTGGCCACCCTGACCTCTCTTCATTAGTGACGTGTTCTCTCCCCTCAGAAAAACGTTTAATCCATTTGTACACTGCCATTTTCTTTATGGCATTATCACCATAAACTTGGACTAACATGTACCTGATTTCACTTTCACTCTCACCAAGTTTAACAAGAAATTTAATGCTTGTTCGTTGCTCTAATTCAAGCTCAGACATTTTTGCAATTGCACACAAAAACACACAACAATAATGAACGCCACTCAGCAAGACACCACCACACGTTGACACGAACACAGCTGTGAGACCCTGATATACCAAGGTTACGAAACCTTACCAAGCTGTTTGCACAGTGCTGCCAATGTAAGCACATGGTGGCAAGTTCAAGAACTTAATTGTCAGAACTTGTAAATACTATGTATATGTATATGTGCCATAATTTATTTAATCAATCTGTTATTGATTGACATTTCTACTGTTTCTATTTGGATTGAAATATAAATAATCCTGCAATTAACTCTACATAGAAGTACATCTTTGTGTGAAGTGGAATTGCTTTATGTGAAGTAGGCAGATTTTAAATGCTTATACTGTTGCTAAATTTCTTGCCAAACATGTGATGCCCATCTCTATTACATGCAATAGCTTGGAGAAATCTCATGTCTACTCTATCTTACACTTTGGGCAAGTAAAAAATCATATCTCAATATTGCTTTAATTGCATTTTGGTGTGTGTTTTTTCTTGTCTTTTTACTAGAGAAATTCAGCCTCCACTCATAGTTTGGGTGGTCATGGCATTATTTCTTCTTTGAACTGATTTTTAATGTATAATACTTTATTTTTCTGTTGAAGCTTTAACATTTTTAAAAAATTAATCTTCAAGTGTCCTTTGAATAGGCCTTTTTTGTCAAATAGATTGCAAAATTTTCCCAGTTGTCATCTATAATTTAGTTTCTTTATCGTATACATAAAAGTTTCTTTTTAATGTAATCTTACCTGTTTTATTTTTCTTTATGGCTTCAGAAAATTTTATTATTCTTTTAGAGGGTTTTCTAACTATAAAAAAATGTTAAATGCTCTTCTGTTCTTCTTCCAATACTTATTTTTTAAATCTTTATAGTTAAAACATTAAACTGCCTGAAATTTATGTTTATACAGAATAGTGATGATATTTAAATATTTTTCCAAAACCGTCAATAATTGTCTCTGGAAATTATTTAAAACAATTAATTTTCACCCATTTATTTGAATTGCCACCTTTATCCTGTATTATATTATCATTATCTGTTTTTAGATTTGCACTGTTCATCAGAAGTCTCTGTGATGATGGAAATGTCCTTTATTTCTGCTGTCTAATGTAATAACCACATGTTGCTATAGTGAGCACTTGAAATAAAGTGTGGCCAAAAACTAAATTTTTCATCCTTTTTAGTTTTAATTAATTTAAGTGTAAATAGCCACACATGGAGATGGCTACCATACTGGTCTATGCAGATATTGACTATCTAGTTCTCTACCAGCACTAGACTGCTTCCATCTTTCGAGCTCTACTGTTTGATTTATTTGTAGTAAAGCAAACACTATCATTATTCTTCTTTCATTCTCAATTTTTTATTGGCTTTTGTGGTGCACTTAGTCTTCCAATCAAAATTTCAAATGGGCTTACTAAGTTAGCGAAACGGACGGGGAGCGTTTATTACACTAGATTAAATGTATAAATTAGTTTGGGAAGACTTGACATCTATGATATTGAATCTTCTCATCTGGGATGTAGCATGTCTCTCCATTAGAAAGGTTTTATAATTTTATAAAACCATCAAAGAGGTTTTATAGTTTTCTTCATAGTGGTTTGTGAGATAGGAAGATGAAATGCACATTCAGGAGACCAGGCCTAAATCCCTTGAACCTTAGAGCTTGACCCATCTTCGCTATGCATGCATCTACCATTTCCCTGTTAACAACGGTTTGGAAGAAAATGGTCATGAGACTAACGTCAGTGTAACTATTGAGCAACTGCCTGAAGTGGAAACTAAATTTCACAGGAGCACACGGTAGATGACATCAGGCAGGATACACAGTGGTAATCCTTACAGCAGCTCACATTTTTGTGTGGGCTACAATATGCCAGATACTGTTTTAAGGACTTTAAATGTATTAATTCATTTACTACAACCCTATTAAATATAATTATTAATCCCATTTAACAGATGAGACAATTGGGAACAGAGCTTGCCAGTGATCTGCTAATTACATCCTGAAGCTGGACATCAAATCTAGGCAGCTTATCTGCAGAGGACGTCCTTACCACTGAGCTGGCTGCCTCTCTCAGGGTGCGCTCTCAAGCGTGATGCTGAAAGCCGTTGAGGCTTGAGAGGAGGGGTAGCAAGGGGCCTCTCTGGATTAAGAGTAAAGGGGGAAGCTGACATCAAATTGAAAGCCTCCTAGGTTTTACCGTTTATTATCATTTATTTATTATTTCCAAGTATTTTCTGTTGTGGGCAAGATTTTTCTTTTTTAGTATATTTCCTAATAGGTTATTTCTGATATAAGGGAATGCTGTTGGGTTTTATATATTAATCTTATATTTACTAAAATCTTTTTTATTTCTAATGGTTTTACATGTCACCTGCAATAAAATAGTTTTTTATTAACTCACTAAAAATAGTGAATTTTCATGTCAGATGCAATAAAAAAACTTGCCTCTTCCTTTCCAATATATACAGCTTATTGCTTTTTTCTCCCTTTTTATGCTGACTAGAAGTCAAGATATTGAATACTAATCATCTTATGTATGTATAGAGTAGAAGAAAGGATCATTTAAATTATTCGTATGAGTAACGTGCTCCTGAAGTCTATTTGCTGTGCGAATGTACATATACTTTCCTTCCAGGCACCCTAAAGGACAAACTTGGCAGGCTCCATATCATCAGCACCGTGAGCAAGGAAAGCTCCACAAATAAAGAGTTTCCAGTCCAGCTCCAACTGCTCTTTTGACCAGAGACTACGATGGAACTTTTCTGCAAGGACTGTGCACAAAACAAACACAGCCCCCGCCCAGGGACTTAGTCTACCACATAAAACCAAGGAGCATTTTTACCTTTTGTATGGGAATCCCCTTTGGCCATCACTTGCATCACTGCAATTACATGCTTTCCACTGGATACATCAAGCACATAGTGAGTGCTAACATATGACTATTCTTGTATGTTGGTGACCCAGTGGAAGACATGGAGTTGAGTAAGATACAATTCTTGTTTTCAAGTTTCTCACCATTTACTAATAATAACCAATGTAATGCCAGGTATACTAACATTTCATATGTTTTTCTCATTTGATTCTCAAAAATACTATTTCATGCCCATTTGTTACAATAGAAAACTTAGGTCTGGCTTTAAACTCATCAGTGATATTACTCAGAAGTCCAATAACTTTTAATTACATCCTTTGAGTACAATCTTTTTAAATTTAGTTTCAATTTCTAAAACTCTCCTTATCTGGATATTTGACCTCTTCTACTGACCCTTTAATGGCTTTTATTTCATATTTTCCAACTCTTTGTCTTCTTATTCTACTTTTTGGAAAACTTAGTCAACTCTATCTTCCAATTTTTTTTTTTTTTTAATTAAATTTATTGCGGTGACAATTGTCAGTAAAATTACATAGATTTCAGGTGCACAATTCTGCATCACATCATCTATAAATCCCATTGTGTGTTCTTCACCCAGATTCAGTTCTCCTTCCATCACCATATATTCGATCCCCCCCACCCTCATCTCCCACCCCCCACCCCCCACCCCCGTTACCCTCTGGCAACCACCAAACTATTTAATTACTATAATATTTTTAGTTTCCAAAAGCCTTTTTCTAACTCTTCCTTTTTTATTACCCAGTTCTTATTTCATGGAGACTATATTTTATTTTACCATCTGAAAGTATTAATAATCTTTCTCTGAGGTTTTCTTTACTTTGTTTTGTCCTGTCTTTTGTGTTAGAAACTATCCATAATGCCTTTAAAAGTATGTACAGTCAGGGCTCGTCAACTGGCATCCTTTATTTCAGAATTACTGGGCTAAACCATTTCCTAGGGATACTTAATGCTCAGTACCTAAGTTTTTGTTCTTGATCTGATCAGTTTCTTCAGAAGAAAATCCCAACGTCCTGTCTTAACTACCTAAATTTGATCACCTGCTTTCTCAGAGTCAAGTGGAGAAAGTTGGATGAAGTAATTACCATTCAGTGCGCAGACTTCCAATGCATTCCTTGCTGTTTACGTGGTTGCTCAAAGCCCAGCTGTGCCTGCATCCCCTAAGTCCTGAGTTCCTCTGAAACAACCTCTACAGAGAATAAACATCCAGTCTACTGTTTGGGTAAGGGAGAAGCAGTAAGCCAGCTTGTGGAGTGGAATAGGGTTTGGGGGCTCTAAAATGCTTCTGTACAAACTTGCAACCAGTCTTCCTATACTCAGCCCCTCCATGACCCCTGTAACCCCACTTTTAGTGGTACCTTGTACTTTCAAGTCCTGGGAATTTCTGGGGTCCTGCTGCATGAATCTACTTGAATCTTAATTTCTCTCACTGGCAACTTTCTCTAGTCATTGAATTAATTACTACTCCGCCATATGCTTTCTAACATCCAGAATCCTAATACTGTACTTTCCTCTCGCTTCTCTTGTTTTTATATATTATTGCCTTTTTAATTCATTTTCTGTCATTTTAGTTAAATTTGGTCTTTCAAGGTTTATATTTCAAAGGACAGCCAGGACGCACATTTACCTCTGCTCCTTCCTGAAACCATAGCGTATACATGGAGGATGAAAAAGTTTTAAAAATTATTTTCTTCTTATTTTCTATCTTGCATAGAGTACAGTGGTATAGCCATGGAATAAACTTTATTTTTAATTGAGTAATTTGTGTTTTAACTTTCTGTTTTGAAATAATTTCTGCATAAAAGTTACAAGAATAGTTAAAAAAAACCTCTTGTTTACCTTTTATCCAGATTCACCAAATTTTAACATTTTGCCACATTTTACTTATCATTCTCAATAATTAGATAGATAGATGATAGATAATAGATAGATGATAGATCAATAGATAGATAGATAGATAGATAGATAGATAGATAGATAGATAGATAGATAGATATAGGTATAAATAAAGATATGTGCATAATTTATTTTTTCAAAACCATCTGAAAGTGCATGCATCATGCCCCTTTACACCCTTTATACTTAAATATTTACTTCTAAAAAACAAAGAAATCACCTTATATAATCTGAGTAGTTTATCAAATTCAGAAATTTTAGCTTTTATCTAATATAATACTTTTATGTAATATTCACCCCTTACTCAAATTGTATCCACTGACCCAGTAGTGTACTGACCCTTCAGTACAGGATCGAAACCAGGATCATATACTGAATCGGTTGCCATGTCTCTTTCAATGCAGAACATTTTTTTAGCCTTTCTCTGTCTTTCATGACATGAATGTTTTTGAACAATACAAGTATTTTATTTAGGGTTACTCAGTTGTGGTTTGCCTGCTATTTGCATCTGAATAATTTGAGCACTGCTGGTTTGAATACCACCCAGGTGATGTTGTATCATTATCAGGGTAATGTATCTGGAGGCCAAGATGTCAATCTGTGATTGATTAGTGCCGTTAATTCTGATCATCGAGTCCAGGCATTTTTCAGTTTCTGACAGTGTAGCTACATCATAAGCAATCGGTGAGGAAACAATTGAGATTATGGAAATATCTTGCTCTTTCTTAAACTTTCCTCCCTAGCCTTAATACCCATTGATAATATTCATTTGAATGAGTCTTTCCAGATAATGGTCAAAATTATGATTCTTTTCAACTTCGCCACTTCCTCCACATTTTTACTTTATTCCTGTATATGTTATGAGAACAGATCTAAACTTAAATTTTTTCAAATGGTTATTCATTTGTCTTAACACCGTTTATTTTAAAAACTCATCTTTGCACCAGAGATTTGATTCATCACCTTTTTCAGACAGTTAATTTTCACATGAAGTTGGTTCTATTTCTGGAATTTGCATTCCAATGGTCTATTTATGTACTAACGCAGCACACATTTAATTACATATCTTGATTTTCAATGTCTCCCTACCTATTCTTGCAGGTTCATTTTCAAATTAATTTTAGTATCAACATATCTAGTTCTAGGGGAAAAAAAACCTTATTGGTATTTTTATTGGCATCATATTAAATTTATATCATCTTAAAGAGAACTGACATCTTAATGATGTGTAGGCAGTCAACCAAGAACAAAGGATGTCTTTCCATTTACTCAAGCCTGCTTTTGAGTTTTTCAGGAGTGTTTCATAGTAGTAGTAAATACTTCTTTAGGTTTATTCTTATATATATTATCTTTTTGTCACTATTATAAACAGGATTTTTCACTTCCATTATAATTTGTAATTATTTTTGTACATGTCCACTACTGATTTGTGCATATTAATTTTATATTTTGCTATTATGCTGAATTATTTTATTGTTTAAGTTAGATTTACCTTTAGTCTCTAGGATTTTTCAAGTATACAATTATGTCATAGGCAAAAAAAAGGATATGAAAAGAAATTCATATTCATGTGGTCATCAATATCTTCCAAACCCAGAAGATACAAACGTGTGCTTTGGAAAATTTTTGGACATTATATAAAATATACACACACACACACACACACACACACACACACAGACACACACACACACACACACACACACACACACTTATTTCCTTGAGAAAAAGGCACTCTGTAGAGAATCACAGATGACAGTGATATTAATAGAATTTTAAGATTAAGAAAGTGATGGTTTATAAACTCAATAAGCTCAGCATAAAATTCTGGGATAAATTAAAGAATGTTTAGTTCAGCAGAATAAATCCATAATATATATGATAGAGAAATGGGAAGAAAGATATGCATGTCAGTGTTTTGGCTAGTGGTCCAGCCAGGGAGAAAATTACCCAACAAGTAAGAGATAAAACTATAGACTGTGTAACTTTACCAATGAATTACCACCAAGTACTTCACAAAAACGTTTGTACAGTTTTCTTGCTTCCCCTCCCCCACACTGCATATCTATCAAACTGTTCATCCTCATAGCATCAGTTAATCAACTTTCCACTTTCATGGAGTTTGGCACCAGTTTATAATGTAAGAACCCATTAAGAGTCTAAAGGAAATGCACATATACTTCAGTATCTTTTCGTGCATTTTCTGTGAGAAACTTTATACTTTATTGATATTTATAATTTGAGAGACTTGAAAAATCTCAGGATAGATCTCTTAAATGTCAACTAACCATTTTTGTTTTCTTTTATCTTATATCTACCATTTCTAAGCTTCACAGAAAAACTTTGCACTTGGTATTTTAGAACTTGGGGATGACCTGCTTTATCTTTACCCTCTTCATATATTTCATGAGCTTTGATTACAATCTCTTTAAGCCTTTATTTTTTCAAACTGTAAATTTCCCCTTTATCGATTTTTCTCAGACAAGAATAAGATGAAATTAGGAGGAGGCAGAGCTAAGGTACTTGAAAAACTTAAGGATGGTCTGCAAGAGACAAAAACATAAAGAAGATAAATGAAGAAAAATGAGGAAGAAAATTGAAGTGAAAGGATTAGAAAAGAAACATTTTAAATTGAAGGAGATTTTTCTGCTACTTTCTTAGTTGGGTTTCCTTCATTTCTTTCTCATTTCTAGAAAAATAGTGCTGTCCTCACGTATGTACTTCACTAATTATCTCCCTCAAACGTTAATTGAGACAGAGAGTAATTACCTACACATTGCTGAAGAAAACTCTAGAGTCTCAGCCTCTGGTGAGAAGGTTTCTTTCCAACATGCCTTATGCCATCTGTTCTGTATGGGACGCATTACTGACATCCCTAACCAGCATACAAAAGCCCATTTTTTGGCTATTTGACTGATGTATATGTTGTACTCCCATCACTCCTACCAGAAGTGCAGATGATAGTATAACCCTCTCTCAGTTCATTACAACCTGTCACTGAAAATGGATTGCCTCATTGTTACAAAACTTATGTTCAATGCATTAACATAAGAGTAACGGTAACTGCTGATATAAAACCATCTTAAAAAGTGAGAGACAACATGAAAGTGGGATGGACGGTTGAAGAATCATTTAGAATAAATGAGGCAGTTTCTTAAACAAGTAAGATCCTTTTAGGAAATCTGATGGTTTCAGACCTTTCTGAAAAAGAAATGATATCCTACTCTGGTGCAACACTCACTCCATGACCAATCTGTATGTTATCATCACCCATCCTGATCTGGTCTGAAACCCAAAGATCAAATGGCCAGTCTCTTACAGTTATGTGCCATAACTTAACATCTTTCTACTTTCTCATTTCTTACTACAGAGCACCAATCCCTTAATGCCACGAAGTTCTCTATTCTCTTAAAATGTCTCCTGTCCCAAGCTATTATATTTTTGGCATTTAACTTGTCTCTAACCGTATCAAACTAAAATATAATAAAATTGTTCTTTGTTATTGAGTTTATTTCATAAGTACTTTTTCTTTATGACACTCAAAGTTACACTGAATTTGTATGTAAAATAATGATACACAATTTCTAAACAATGTTGAGTGAAAAAGAGTTAATATAAAGAAAAAATATTAACTACATAATAGCAGGGTGTTATATGGATATGGAAAACACTGTAAAGATTGAATTCAATCATTGAAATTTCGGAAACATCTGTCTATAGAAAAAACATTGTACTGATGTTAGTAAGCCTGATTTTGAGTCCAGGCCCTATCATTTCCTACTTGGAAGATACCAGAAAAGTCATGTAACTTCTGTGTGCTCCAGGTGCTTCACTAGTGAAAGAAGAAGCTGATCTTAAACAATCGTTCGTAAGTAATAATAGCCACCATTAGCTGAACACATTCATGGGTCAGTCGGTGTTAAATGCACTACATAGGAACTCTCGCTTGATTTAACCCTCACAACAACCTTGCAAAGGAGACACTGTCACACTCATTTTAGAGATCAGGACACAGACTCGGGGAGATGAAGTAACATTCCCAAGACTGCACAGCTTGTTACTCATATAGTTGCACCCAAGCCTGGGTTTGTCTAACTCCTTCGCTGTGTTTCCATCTTCCTGAGAGTAGGCCACATCTGAAATCTATTTCAGTACCAATGGCAACTATCATCCTACAAAATCTCTCTAAGGGACTCCATGTAAAGGTTCCTAGAGCTGTATTACCAGGAAGAAAAATTACAAAGGGCAATATAGTTTGATATTATTTTAAGACAAATTTTAGGGTTGGAAAAGTAACATATATTTATGGTATAAGATGCAGTAAGTACAGAAAAGCATAAAGAAGAAACCAAAATCAGTTCTAATTCTACTGCACATAAATTACTATTTGGCTATATTTCTTCTCTGTCCTTGTCCCATGAATGTATGTCCAACTGCCTAACCCAGTCCCTGGAGCAGTGGGTCCTCAGAAAAGATGAACAAAATTTTAGCTAATATCTTATGTTCTTCCTACTATCCCCTCTACCTAGTTAGCTCACATAAGAATAACAACAGTACTTTGTCTTTAGCACTTACTATATCTAAGTATGTTGCTAGGTCATTTCATTCTTATAACATTTCTACAAGGCAAATACTGTTTTTCATTATTACATTTTATAGATGAGGAAACCGAGGTTTAAAAGGTTAAGCAATCACCTTGCCCAAGGTCACACAACTAATACACAAATTCAGATCAATACTGTGATGAAACCTATGCCTAGAATCACAAGTCAACTACTTGCATGGCAGTAACTCAGTTTAGGTAAGCAGCCATAGTCCCTAAAAAGCAACCCCAACATTGCATATACCATATAGAGGTGTCTAAACCCAGGTAATTCAGAGCATTGCCAAAAGTTCCACATAATTTTTCTCCTAATCCTTACTATGGAACACTCAGGCTCCATATCAACTGGTTGCTAGGAATAATCCTGGAAAACCGTGTTAGATAAGGACCCTAAACCTAAATGTGGCATTTGGTTAGCTTTACATAAGAAAGAACTAGGGGCAGCTAGTTAGCTCAGTTGGTTAGAGTGCGGGGCTCTTAACAACAAGGTTTCTGGTTCAATCCCCACATGGGCCACTGTGAGCTGCGCCCTCCACAACTAGATTGAAACAACTACTTGACTTGGAGCTGATGGGTCCTGGAAAAACACACTTAAAATAAATAAAAGTTGTTTTTGTTTTTTTTTAAGAGAAAGAACTAGAAATAATTTATATAAGAGAAAGGAAAATTACATATCATAAAAGGGCCCCCAAGGAAATGTCAGAATACGGTTCCAGTTATGTTGTCATGAACTGATGACAAGATCTTGATTTGTGTTTTTATTTTTCTTCAACTGAGATTATGACTGACAAAATACAAAGGTATGTCTTTTCATTTAAATTGGCCCTCTATCTACAAGTAAAGCCAACCAAACTGACACAGAAAAACCATCACTATGCCGTGACGGTTAACAAATTCCTCAGTATAAAGAGATGCTGTAAAACTGCATGCAATTATATTGAAATCAACTGTCATATACAATGCACCAGGCATGTTCAGTCAATCCAGCACATCTGGAAAGCAGGTTGCTAGGACAACCAAAGGACAACCGATAGAAATCACCAAACATCCTAAAAGTTAAGTCATTAAGATTTCAAAGAAAAAAATATTTTATATACCTCCTGGACATTAGGCTTTTTAACTACATAATTATATGTAGTACAAATTAGTCTAATCATGTATTCCAATGTCGAATTTATTTTGGATTTTAATATATGTTGAAAGTGAGAAGAAAACAGATTTTTATTAATACCCTGGAAAGTGGTTTAATGCTTGCCTGATTCTATAGATGAATAAATCATTTAAGATTACTTATCTCTGAAAAATGAAAAGTTACTCTAAATATTTCATTAGATAGTATATGTGAAAGTCAACACAATTCAGATACAGTGATATTTGGACACAAACAAGTCTCAGTGAATTTGTTGCCTTCATTCCAAATAAAGGTCCTGAATATTTCTGAGGATTAAGTTTACTTTAAAGCCATTCAATGAATGATTTAAAGGAAATCTTTCAATATCTTCCAATCTAAATATTTTATAGTGAGGTCAATACTTTTATGGTGAGTGTGCGAAGACTCTCTATGTCAATCATCTCTTCTTAAATAAGAGATTTCTATTTTTTTTTAATGAGTCCAAAGAAATTTGCTCAATATGCAACATGCAGATAAAGTTCCTAACCCAGCCTTCCTCATGGAAAAGGAAAAATGCTTATCTCTAAGATTTAACTGTGAAAAAAAAATGTGATCAGTACATGTAACAATAAAGTGTAGGGGAAAAGGAAATTGCATGCTACGTTTTTTCAAACTTCTCCATTACATCTTATTGTGATTTGAAGGTGGTTCTTAATTTCTCAAGAGCCTGATCACTGTTATACCAATTGAATTGTCTGTGAGATTCTGAAGCTGTCACCTAATCTGCAGAGCCATCATTACTCAGGATTTCAACACTTCAAATCTCATTAGGATACCTAATGTTAAGAAGGGAAGAAAGTCTATGAGTACACATTTTAAAATTCAAATAATTTCTTTAAATGCTTGATCAAAATAGAGATTCTTTTAAATGATGTGAACGAGAAACCAAGAGAATCGGGACCTAACTAAAGCTTCAATGTAAAAGAAATACATGCCTTTTAATTCAAATTACACTACCCCTCCAGTAGCCCATTGAATTGAAAGCCTGGTTTTGATTCCCAGCTGAGATTGACCTTCCTCATGTACCATCACTTAGTAAACCATTCCGTAGCCTTACCTTCCTATTAACAAATGCTTACTTTGGAGAACAAATGGAGTAAAACAGTTAGGAATGTGTGCTCTGTGGTAGATTCAAATCCTCTGTACCATTACAACCCATGGGACCTTGGACAATAATGTGGCATGAGGACTATGAGATTAAATACACAATATAAATATTAATTTTTATTAAGTTTCCTTGATTTATGAAAATTTAACTGGATGAGTTAGAAACCACAATACTGACAAGTCTAATCCCACTTTCATTTACTGTCTATATGACCTTAGGCAAAACATGTCATTTCTACAAGTTTATTTTCTCATTTCTAAAATGAGAATAATAATAACTGTCCTGCCTGTATCTCAAGAGTGTTGTGAGAATCAAATGAAATAATATATATGAAAGTCCTTTATAGATTATGAAATACAAGATCTTTTTGTTAACCTATATCTTAATAATAAAGGCTTAAATTGTAAATCAAGTAAACAAATGAAAGAGAACATTTACAGGGGTCTCTCCTTTCCAGACTTTCCTCTCAACCGTGCCAAAAGGTTTTAGCCTCAGAGTACGAAGCCAAGGAATCTTTGATTATTAGTCCTTGTTTTAGCCAAGAATAACTTTTTTACCTAATTATAATTTGAAGGAAAGGCAGATGTAGCATATTTATGTCCAAATAGCTAGACACACATCTTTCTGAATCACAAGTTTCATAGAAATTGTTCTGATCGGTGCTCTTCCTCAGAGATATAAACAAATAATAACAAGATTTCTCCTGATCTGATTCTGTACCTTTACTAGTGACCAAATTCTCTCTGAAAAAGAAAAGTGAGCAGTACTGTCAAGAAGCGAGGATGCCAGAAGTGTTAGAAATGTAAAGATGTATGAGGAAAGAATAGCAATGACTTTCATCCTGTTACAAAATGAAGTCAGAATACTATACAGAGAATATAATCCTCAAAATGTTAATTCAGTAAGGGGAGGAAAACGAAGAAAATGATCACACTGCTTCAGAACAGTTCCAAGTCCTGTCCACCTCTTACGAGGGTAGATTCAACCTGATCAGTACTCAATCGCTTTATCTGTACATGAGGGAAAATAATTCTAAACCATCAAAGTGATATGAGGATTAAATCAGATACGACATTATGCCTAAACGGAGCCTGGGGCCAGGAATATACTGGACGCTCAGTACATTGACGCTATTACCAACACAACTAAGGTGAGGAGGATGATACATCAGAAAACGGTTTAGTCTCTTTATGAATTTCCTAGGCTGCCATAACAAATTACAAGAAATTGTGTGATTTAAAATAACATGTATAGCCTCACAGGTATGGAGACTAGAAGTGTGAAATCAAGGTGTTTGTAGGTCACGCTCTTTCTGAAGGCTCTAGTGGGAGAATCTGCTTCATGAATTCTGCTTCACTTCTGGCATTGCCAGCCATCCTTGCCATTCCTTAGCTTATAGACACATCACTCCAATCTTGGCCCCCGTCATCACAGGGCATTCTCTGCACCTATCTCTGTGTCTCTTCTCTTTATATAAGGACACCAGTCCTATTGGATTAAAAGTCTACCCCAGTATGACCTCATATTAACTTGATTACCTCTGCAAAGGCCTTATTACAAATAAGGTCACACTCACAGGTACGGAGGGTTAGGACATCAACATAGCTCTTTTTGAGACACAATTCCCCCCCAACAGTCCCTGAGGAAGAAAACAGAAATGAAAGATGCACATTAGGCTTTCCTCGGGTCCCCATTCTGTATGATGTTAGTAAACATTGTATTTAGTTCTGGAAAGTTTCTCACCATAACTAAGTGAAACTTTGAAAATAATTCAGAATAAAACACGAAACAATTTAGAAAGTGGGAAAGCAGACTAATAAGGAACTCTAACAAGAAAGAAATAAGTACATTGGCCAAGCAGAATCCACAGGGAAAGAATGAGAAGTTTGGATCACTCCAAAAAGCAGTACAGTGAGATACTTGGTTGCATAAAATAACTGACCAGTTTGAATGAAACCAGAAATAGAACAATACAATTAATCCCTATTCTGTGTATAGAATAATAGAAGTCTCTTAACTCCTGAAATAATGGAAAGAGAGATTTGTGTGTAGTGCCAATTAGAGGAAACTAAATATATCTCAGCAGCAAAGCATGCACAAAAAAGATTACTATTCCTCTAAATCTTTTTAGATTTCTCTAAGTGATTACAGTCATTTACCATTTTTTTTTAAAGTTCTGCACTTTACACGGATAGAGTTTGTTTTCTTCTTTTCTCTTCTCTTTGCGTATTTCATTTCCCTTCCCCAACATAATTCACATTGAGAACCTGGTATATATTTTCTATATTTTTATCAAAGGTCATAAAATCACTCGTACACATATGTACATACACACATGCCCTCAATTATATCACAGAATTTCATACAATAATGAAACTGTCCTACGTGGAAATCATGCCTGTGCCTAACCATTTTGTTTTCATTTTATCAGCCTGATTCATACCTATAGGAAAAAAGATTACATAGTACTGAATTTAAGATAAAAAACCATACTTACTGTCCCATCCTTCCCTAATAACCAAGTATGCTCGCCAAAAATAGTTTTTGGTGTTACTTCCATATGTTCAAATAATAGACTTATATACTATTTTTGATTTATCAATTTTAGATATCACCAATTATTGACTCTGGTTATGATTGATTAGGATTACTTCTCTTACCTTCTGTTCCCACCCTACCAAATTGCTGTTATATTATTTTAGTTAAATTAATAAGTGATCATTGTAACTATGTAAATATTTTTCACTATCATGTAATATAGTGTGAATGTTTTGTATATCTTGGAGAGTTTTCTGATTTTTGTTTTTTCTGAAGTTTCTAATTGCTTTTCTTTTTTTCTGGCTTTTCATTTACTCCCTCTTCAATCCTCCCGACCCTGTTTACACATGTTTTTAATTCTAATCAATCACACCAATACATTTGTTGTTCTACTGACTAACTTTCTTCCTCAGAAATCCACGTCCTGGAATTTTCTATCCTTTTGTTCCAATCAAGTGTTCGGCTCACCAAGGTTGATGCACAGTTGTTCTTCTGGGACTTTCTTTCATCCTCCTCCTGGGTTTGATCCATTGTATGAATCCTTTCTCTTCCTCTTTCTTGCTTTATTCCTTTATTTTTCTGGAGCATACTCCCAAATAGCTTCCTAAGAAAGAGTAGTTGGAACTTAAATTTGAGTATTTGCTTCCCTGAAAATATCTCTATTCTCCATCACAGTTTATTAAGTGCTTGGTTGGTGAGATCATTCCAAGTAGACAATTATTTCCCTTGCAATTGTGAAAGCTTTGTTCCACTGTATTATAGCATATAGTTGTAGCAGCTGAAAGAGCTCATGCATTCTAATTCTCAGTTTTTTATATTTAACTTTTTTTTGGTCATTAATCTGTAATGTCTATCCCCTTTATTTTCTCTTCTTTCTCTTTCTGGAGCTTCTTGCTTATAAGGTTAGACTTCTTAGATTCATTCTCATAGACAGTTTATCTTTCCTCTCCTCCTTTGTGCTCTACTTTCTAGGAGGCTGGGTCAACATTCTAATTCTAGTACATTCTAATTCTTCTGAAATTTGTTTTAGTTTTCAGTATTCTTTTCTTTTAACTTCATTAATCATTTTTATTCATTCTGTTCATATTTTATAGTTATATTCTCATATATCTATTTTGAGAGTTTTGTGATTGCTGTTGCTGTTCCCGTTTTCTTCTTTCCCTGAATTTTCTCTGATTGATACATTTGTTTTTCTCTGTTTGCTTACTTAGATCTCTCTTTTATATCTGTAATTCTCCAAATATGTCATGATCATAGGTTGTTGCTCACATATGAGTAATTGAATCGTGCATTTGAGCTGGACTTCATTTTGGGATAATTAGGTTGAGGGGGTGAGGGTTGGCTATTTTGATATGGGGACTCCTAATGACGCTTTGTAAAGATTTTGTTTTCTTTCCACCCTGAGGTCATGCAGTTATGGAGAACTTTCTAATCTTCTATCTGTGTAATGTGGTATAGGTAGGGGGATTTCAAAGGCAAATGATGACAGATAATGGTCACCAGCCCATTGAGTGCATTTTTGTGATTTAGCAAAAAGCTCACCTTCCTCAAGACAATTTATATCCTTTTTTTTGGAAAACTGCCATAATGACTTGATTTGGTAAAATAAGGCACTTTACTATTATCTGCTGAAAATCATCATGATAAGTATACGACACAATAATGTGAATGGCAGCTCCTAACATCTAACAGTGCACATCCAGGTCAATATGTATGGCAGCCTCACTGCTGGTATTTTGAATTTTAAGTTCCAGGAAGGGAGGGAGGCAGTAGATACCGACTTCCAGTTGATTTCCACTATTGACGCCCCACATCTCTGTGAGGCTTTCCAAATCTCAAACTTCTCTGTATTTGGGAGGCATAATTGTATTTCCTTAAAACGTTTATTTCCCTGCATCCATTTCAGGCTGTGGTTTCTCTACCCTTTTCAGTCAACTATCCTCTTCTATCTTATTTCTGTGCAAAAAATTGTTAAAATGTCTATTTCACTAATATCTCTTCTTCTATTCTATTGGTCCTTGTATTCTTTTTTATCCATTTACTATTTTATTAGTAAGATCTGAAAAGACCAAAAGGAGATAAACACATATGATAAGTCTGCCTTGTTAAACTATAAGGTCATGTGTGACTTTTATAAAATGAATTAATGGCAAAATAAACCAGCAGATAGTGGGGGTAGCAACAATAACAAGCACTCAATCATTCACTGAGTAAATGTGTACCAGGCCCGTCATAAACAGTATCTCTTTTGATCATCACATATTTATATTTTAAGATTAAGAAACTGAGGCTACTTAGGAACATTAAGCAAATTTCCCAGGATTGCACATATGGTAAATGGTGAGCACAAATTTACATCTACCGTATGTCTCTCAGGCCCCAAATTTGATGCATGTCCCACTAAATCACACTGCCTGTTTTGTTCACAGGTACATCTTAAAGTCACTGTAAGTTTAATCCAAATTTTGTCTTAATTTTCAGTGCTCTAAAATGATAATTACAATTTTTAAGTATAACCATGAGACATTGAGTGAGTCTCAGTGTTAAAAAAAAATGTATAATAAGATAATATAAAATAAAACAGCCCCCCAAAAAACCTATTACAACAACTTTTCTTATATTAGAAAAGAAAAATGAGATCATTTCAGCAGAAAGTTTGAAACAAGCGTTTTCAATTTAATCTTTTATTATAATAAGAAAATTCATTTAACCAGAACACTTAACTAACCAAGAGTTCTAACAATAAAGATTTAGCTATAATTTTGTAGCTTGCAATTCTTTACAAATATGATTGAACTATCTATAGGCATTCAAGTAAAAAAATGATTATAACTGACATAAAGCAGGAATGAGTAATTTAAATTTCATAAATCATCCAGGAGGCTCTTTTATTTTTTCCTCAACTCCAATGCTAACATGAGATGTATCAAAATCATCAATATCAGGCTGAGGATGCCCATTATTATTAGAAGTATCATAGAATAATGTAATAATGGGATTCAGTGCTGATAACTTTATTTGCCAGTGAATTTTGAAGACTTTTGAGTTTGTTCTCCCTTTTGAGTAGTTCATAAAGCAAAAGCTTTAGATTCCCATGCTAATATCTAGATAAAATAATTCCTGATACATAGTTGGCGCTCAATAAATGTTTTTGGATGAATGAATGACTCTCTGAATATATACTAGCCAGAGAATAAACGTGTTTTTCAAAATTCCATAGTTACCTAGAACCCAAGTCAATTATTGTTTAATCTTAACAGACACTTTCGGTGGGAATAACAAGATTACATGCTAAAAGGATAATGAGAGAAGTGAAAACCTGGAAGTGATGAGATTTGAGAACTCATCAAACTGGGTATCTTCACCTTCTTCCCTAAAGGAATTAAAAGGCCCTCCTACAATCCCAAATGTAAGAGCTCACATGTCCTATATGCTCACCAAAGCTAATCTTAAGAAAGACAGGGGGAAATGTGATACCAATTTGAACCTGAACTGAACATTAGTGTTTGACATATTCTACTTTTGCAGATGGAGTTCTGAGAGGAATAGGAATATTAGTCTAGACCAGACTGGGCACCTTGTAACAAGCCATTTCTCTCTCCATCTTACAAATGAAGAAGTTGATCCATGGTGAGGTTAAGCGACTAGCCCAGGCCACAGAACTGAGTGACTCACCAGGATTCCAATGAAGCTAGTCTGACCCCACTCCAAGGTCTGTCGACTCACGTGGCTAAAACACAAGGTGCAGCTGAAGTGGTGAGAGATGTGGAGAAAAGCCTTTGGGAACAAATGGAAGCGGCCTTGATTATAAGAAGGATTGTGATGAACTGCACACAATAGAGCTAGCTAGATAAGGAGAACATTTTTTAAACGTGGTAGATCATAGAACATATCGAGTCACCAACTCTCTATATCATTAATAATATGAACAAGAGTATGCTCCTTTGACAGACTCAAACACAGCTGTTTCCCCTGAATTTCTGGCACTCACATTTTCCCAGTTCCTGTCTGGCCTATAGAAGCATAGATGACCACGGTGTGTTAAGGGCTCAAATATTAATTTGGCTTCTGTTTAAAATGCAGAAAGCTGCAAGAGAAGATTATCACTCCCACGCTATCAACAAGAAGTCCGATAGTCTACAAAATCTTTTCTGGAGGCCATCCGCGAGCTGAAGTTACAAGGCACCACGTGAAATACAAAGGGTGGCAAGTTCCGCCAAGGAGGAAGGGATGCATGGCTCTCACCTTTCACAGAGCTGGGAGGAAGAGTTAGCTACCATACAAGCAGGTAAGGAAAAACAACACCTCAAATGTTGATGAATTATGCAAGACCAAGCGTAGGCTACCAGGACCAGTTTAGGATCCTTGGGGGTCCCAGACACAAGGGGAACCTGCAGAAATTCACAAGCTCTTTTCTACAAGTCGCCTCTGTGCTCTCACAAAGATTGGGAGCTGGCAGGAGACCTGAGAGAGCCCCCTTCCTTGTCTGAGGGGTGAAACTTGGTCTACTTCACCAGACTTTCTGTCAGAAGAAACAAAAGCCTGAAGTGCCATGGGAAGGGAAAGGAAACATTCTCATCCCTGGGGCCCAAGTAAAAACTGCTATTTCTCAGGGAGAGTTCGAGGCCAGAGTCATCTGTCCCTGATTGAAGGGCAGGTATTTTTCCCTGTCCGCACTGTAAGCCTTGCCCTGAGTAACAAGTAATATGGGTCTATAGCTGAGGAAGAAGCAGGGCTCAGAGAGGAAGGAGTAAAAGAACTAGAAGCCTTTTGTCTTGCCAGGAGAGGAGGACAGATCCTTAGTATCGGGATACCTGACACAAAATAGAGATCGGTTACCAGTGGGAGGGGAAAGAAGAACAGTCTCCCACCCAAGACACCGCACACATGCAAGATACTATTGGGGGTCATCTGTTAGTGAACTGTAATTTAGCCTACCCTAACTTAATCATCCTCCTACAGGAATCAACGTTATGAATAAAAGGGGAATGTGGAGCCACTCTTGGGAAGAAATACCAGCTCCGTATTAGCTTATGAAATATAGATAAGGGCAGCTGTTTCTATAATGGATTCACATTTCATATGCATTTTAGCTTCCTGACCTCATTTGTACAATCCTACTACTGTTCCGGTATTTTGACCTCCAAGGAAAAAATGTTCTAACTATAATGCAATCTTTTAGGAATTTTAATAGCTTGTTATTTTCTGTTTATTGTGTTATGGACAAAACTCACCCTCCAAAGTTTATTGTATAACATTAAAACATTTTTACTTAATGAAAATTGCTCCATTTGAGAATTTTTGGAATTTTAAAACATTCCTGGAACAAATTACTCCTCTGTTCAAATTCTCTTTTTCTGGCTGCTGGCTTGCACTACGTTGCACTAAAAATAAGGTGTAAGTGAAGCCAAAGAACTCTAGATAAACTTTGCCAAGACCTCCCAAGCTGCCTACCTCAAACCCACCGATCAAGCATTGAGTGACTGTGGCTCATGAGAAGCCAAAGCTATCCCAGGCCCTCAGTTTCTTGCCATCTCATCCAGAATTTTCATAGCCACCACCAAACAACATTTGCCCAACCCTCACACCCCTGGTATTTTCAAAGGATGCAGGTTTTTGTAGTTCAGGTTTAGCCAAGTTTTCTTCCTTTAAGTTGACCAATAACAAAGTATATGTGTTTTTGCTAAGTGAAGAAATCTGAACTCACTTTTTTTGCAAAGTATTTTAAAATGTGAATTTTAAAAAGACTTAGAAACAGTGATAGAGTATCTTCTATATTCAACTTGGCAGAGTACTTTTAAAAGCGAAAATTTAATAGGTTTAACAGATATTCATGTGTATTACCAATGTCAGATACTGTTCTGAGCACTTTACAAATATTTACTCACTTAATTCTCTTAACAACTGAAGGCAGTGGATAAATTATTCTCTGTTTTACAGATGAGCATACTGAGTGTCAGAGAGGCAAAGTAACTTATTTAAGGTCACACAGCTGGTGAGCCAGAGAATAAGGATTCTAACCCAGGCCATCTGGCTGCAGAGACTGCATGATTGTATGAAGGAGGGAAATGTGGAGGCTCTGCTGGAGAAATAACCAGTTTGAAAGCCTTCGTAAAAAAAATATATGAGAATCATAGTAATATTAATATATTCAAGCATCAAAGCCAAAGGAGTCCCATTAATTTATGCAAAACTCAGCTCCAAAGAGCTATGACTTCCCTCAGACCTCAATCACTTGTGCGTATTGCTTGGAAACAGGCCTGTAGAAACACTAAGGGGAAATAAGGATTTCTTGATATTTAGACATAAGTGTATCAAATGCACTGCAGCCTTATATGTATAATTTCCTTTCAGGTTCGGCTGAAGATGAACTGAGTTATGATTCATAGAAATAGCCAGATAGATAAGGCATCCTCTTGCAGTAAAAATGGTATCGGTGCCAGATCCCCTTATGCACAATTATTTAGTGCGTCCAAGCTGGCATGCTCAGTCTGGAAAAGGAAGGAGACGTTGTTGTGTGTTTTTACTGGATACTCAGTGTCAACATGTCCCCTGTGTTGGGGGACACGCAGTGATGACTTTTCACTGTGACAGTTCTAACAACTTGGAGTTTCCCTACCCAGTTTTGTCTCCATAAGTGTTATAAATATCAAACTAATACATTATAAATTCGTATTCTGTATAAATATGAATTCACACAATGAAAAGTGCCTACTGGTATTCATGACAACTCACACAAAGTAACTCTCAATGAGCACAAGAAAGTCAACATTTTTGAGAAGTATAAAATGAATCATGTTTGTTCCTAGTCTCCAGAATTATGCACAGCTCTCAGTCTAAATCAGCAGCTAATTCATTGAATGACCTGCAGCTAATATCTGATTAATGACTTTTAATTACCAGGAAGCACTTTAAAAATATGAAGAGCTGTATAAATGTTAAGGATATTATCTCCAAAAATCTCTCTAGTGCTTTCTTACAGGCAGGGCAAACAGCTCGTAATTCCCACCTGCTTTTGATTTATTTTTTGTCACCAGGAACAATTTATTCTCTTTTGTAATCTGATTTTCTCATTTTTGCAACTCAGAACCAATTCCATCTAGAACTAATTCTCCAGGAGAGTGTATTGTACTACTTCGCACTATAGGAGATGGTTTTGACAGCTTGTCAAGCCATGAATTGTGCTTTTAAAAAATTCATTAGGGAGAGCAAAAGATTACTCACAAATGGCATTACCTGCCTACAGGTGATCAACCTTAGCTTTCCCAGAGGGAGCCACATGAGATACCACACAAAAAGGAAAAGATAGAATCATAAGCAAGGCAAAATTAAATTAAATACTCTGAATATAAAATGCAGTATTCTAAATTACAAAAATATGAAGGCTGCTACTTAATGTAAGTTATTGTCACTCTGTAATACAAATGTTAGCTGCCCCCAGTATCCTCACCTGCTACCGCTGTTTTGCACATCCTGACTTAAACACAGAAAGGCATCTCTTCAAATTTGCCCAAAAGAATTCATTCATATCCCCCAAAAAAGAGGAGTGAGAAATTTCACTGAAGATTATTGTTGGGAGCCCAAGGGCAGAAGTTAAGAAAAGGGATGAAAATCAACTTAAAAATATGGAATTACCAGAGGGGAAGAGGGGAAGGGGGATGGTAGAAGAGGGTAAAGCGGGTCAAATATATGGCAATGGAAGGAGAACTGATTCTGAGTGGTGAGCACACAATGTGATCATACATACATTGTGTGCTCACCACTCAGAATATATATATATATATATTTCCTTTCTCATCTATATGTTGTATTAAGGGACTGTCTTCTCCTTCCTGGGCATGCCCTTTGGGTCTTATTTTCCATCACAAGCAACTTATTGAAGTTTCCCTGCTCCCGCAACAGGGCTCTCCCCAAGAGAAACTCTGGCAAATACACTTTTCTTCATCTTGCTGTACTTTTTTTTTTTTTTTAACCTAGACTATCTTGGGTATACGTTGATTTGTTGATTTGCTTTAGTGAACCTGAAAAGAAATTGAACCACTATAGCATGATTTCTAAAACAGGGTTTATGTCTGCTTGGCACAGCCCTCATTAGTCTCCCTTCTTCGACTTCCCAAATCAGTGAAGTTTCAGAGAATGGGTAAAAATAACCACTATGGAATAATACACAGGCAGCTTGGCTAAAGAGCAGGTGAAGCTGGTAGCTGCTTCAAACCCTAGTCCTAGATTTCAAGAGTCTTATTTGAAGGACGTGCTTTCCCCATGTGGACTTAAAAGGAGATTGCTATAATGTTGGTTTCAGGGGATCATTTTGGAAAAGTGCTACTCGGTGAAGCAAGTGCTGGGTACTATTATCAAATTACTCCTGCATTCCAGTGGGCAGCACGAATCATTTCTTTTTGATAGCTATCAAACTTGATGGGAAATTACCCACGAGTCCTTTATTTCTACTTGTGCATCATTCCACTTAGCCTTTGTAATGCATCCTCAGCTCTCTCAAATGTGCTTAAAACAACAACCAGGTATTTTACACACACACACACACACACACACACACACACAGTGCCTGGAAAAACCAGCCTGTGGTGCAGACATGGCAGGCTCAGGGCCAATGAACTCTACAGAGTTAGTCTCTGGGGTCCTCCACCTCCTCGGCTGGGGCCCCTGCACCCCCACCCCCAGCCATACCACCACAGCAGAGCTGTGGGCAAGTCTCTTAATCTCTCAACTCCTCCATTTTCCCATCCACCTAATAAACACACTACTATTAAATGCATAGGGTTATACTAAAGATTGAAAATGTGACAATCTGTGTAAAATACTTAACACAGACCCTCAAAAACATAGTGAATATTCAATGAACACCAAGTGTTTTTATTGTTGTTGATATCAATCAACTCCTCCTGACCAAATTACAGAGTAAGAGGCCGTGGGAGAACTGTTCCACCAACTCTCCTCCAAAACCATCTTTCCTGAGAAAGAGCAATGCCCCCCACCGTCCCAATGTAACTCCTTCGTCCTTCTCCCAGAAATAATAACATCTTAGTCAACCTCTCTGAAGATTGCTACCCTTACTATCAGTCTTAAAGGATTGCAGGTAAATAACATGCGAGCATTTTTATTCTACTTCCCCTACAGTTTTACTCTACTTCCTCTATAGTTTTAAACTAATGAGTACCACACCAATCCAAAAAGAAGCTGTTTAAAGATAAAATTCCGTGAGGAGACCGGCTTACCTTGTTCAGCCCACTCAGTATCTCAGAGTAGCCCGTGAGACCCAGATGTCTGTACTTACACACTTGATCTTAGCCAAAAGGCTGAGAAGCGATGGTGTCTGTACTTATAACAAAACCTAGAGGGCTTTCCTTAAACGAGGTCTTCTGAAGGTTGACTTGAGAATAACTGAGTCCCCATCTTTGAATTTTGTAAGGCATGGAGTAGATTTTTATATGAGTTAACAATTTCTCATTACTATGAAATTAAAGATAACTTTCAAAAAAAAAAAAACTTGTATCTGCCTTAGGCTCAATTCTATTCCATGTCTCATATGGCTGTTGTCCCATGCTCTCCTTGTGGGAAACTCTGTTTCTTAATCACAGGCCCTTATTACTAAGTCAGCATCTTTGTATAAGTCTTAATGCAAAGTACTGAGCTTATGAATTGATTTCTACATGTGAATGGAGTGACCTGCTGCAGAAACTTGGGTATAAATATGAGTGCATCTCTGCTTTTTAATCGTTCATACAAAAGTTGGCTCAAGCCTCATCTTATCAGGGAAGCTGGTATTTTCTTGGGGTTCTCCCCTCCTCTTGAGTAGACTAAGAACTCTGGGCAGACTAGAAGCAAGAGGTCAGTAACTTCTACACTTGAATGTAGAGAGTCAGTAAATCAGTGGATTACTACCATTGCTTCTCCCTGACATAAAGAGGGTGCTGGTCCCTCTACTGACTCAGAAATCCATGAAAATCATGTGCATCGTTGAGGGAAAATAAGCCACTGCTATATATCTTCAGCAGAGGACAATTCCACTGACATGTACTGTGGGGACAGAACCCCAGAGAGCAGTTTCCAGGCTCTCGGCCTCACATAGAAAGGTGCTGGCTCAGGTAGTAGATGGTCATCAGCTGTGACTGGTTGGCCGTCGGCTATTGCCGGTTAGCCATTGGCTGCTGATGTGACTGCCGTGGCTAAATTAGCAAGGTGGTTGTGTAGAGGTGTGGCATGGCGGTGTGGCGTCCTGGTGTGGCGTGGCATGGTGGCGTGGTGGAGTGTGGATTGCAGAGAGGCGGATTGCAGCTAGCAAGTGAGGTTGGTTGGCAGAGACAAGTGGATGGCAGGTTGTGGATCATGTGCCTCCTGCTTCCTGTGTCTCCAACCCAGGCTCCAGTGAGACTATAGTAGTATAACTCCCCTATCTATGGCTCCATGGGTGTTCCTTTATGGCCTCACCATATCCTGCATTCCTATGTGGGGAGCGGGACCAGAGACCCTGCCTGACACTCTGCATGACATGTACTTTCAACAAATATTAGTTGAGGGCCTGTAGGTAAGGGAGACACAACAGTGAACCTATACCTGCCCTGACACTGACGACGAGCAGGATATTCTCACGGAGCACTGATGTCTAGGCTAGAGGCACCAAAAGCATTAGGGCTGACATTTCTAGGAAAAAGTCATCTTTGATCTCATATCCTCTCTCCTAATGTTCCTCTGGCATTTTTCCTGGATTTTATTTTCTTGTATTATTTTCTTTTATTGTGGTAAGCACACATTGCATGTGCCCTCTTAACACATTTTGAAGTGTACAACACAGCATTGCTGACCATAGCGCAATGTTGTACACATCTCTGGAGCTTGTTCTTCTTCCCTGAGTTTCAAGTCAGGCATCCAGTGGCCCTATCTTCACGAGGTTTTCAGTTTCAGCCACATGGCATTATGCCTTAGAGCCAGTTCTAACTTAGTCTCCCAGGGAACACTGACAGATGGGGAGATCAACATCATCTTCCTCAGGGAGCTGAGGTACAGAGGTGACAGGGGCTAGCTGCAATCCCCTGGCCCCCTTAGACCAGAATTTCATGCCCATGTGGCTTGAAACTCAGAATCTAATTTTATCCAGTCAATTGCCCCGCTAAAGGGCACAATGGTGTGATGGGTAATTACAGTGAAAGGTAGCAGCTCACGTTGGGCCCTGGAAGCCAGGACTGTTTTTAACAACTCATCTCACACCCATTGCCCCAGGAAGAACAGAGGAGCAGAAGCCAATAGGGGTGGTCCTGAGTCTGCACTTCCTTAGTGCTCAGGAGCAGGCCCCACACAGCGACTGCCTGCACCATTAGGGAGGCCAGCGGGGGAGAGGACCCTAAGACTTTCCTTTTAGTTGTTATGGCCTTGCACCCCTGCCAGGTTAGCCTCTGTGGGATCCAGAGAGCAGAGAGCTTCCCGGCATAAAGCAAACATTGTGAATGCATCTGTTTCACCAGCTCAGCATGGCAGCATGACTGGAGATAAATGTATTTTGGCAAACAGTGTAACAACCCCTGCTACCACACAGGGACATAATACAGCAGTTCCCCACCCCCAACCCCCTACCTTTATCGACAGGGGATATGTTCCAACATCCTTAGTGGATGCCTGAAAACACGGATAGTATGAAACCCTAGCTATACTCTTTTTTTCCTACACATACCTATGATAAAGTTTAATGCCTTTTCCATCTTAACTAAGCACTTGTCACACACTATGGCCATAATTTTGTAGTTTGAGGTGAGATAGCAAAACTAGAGCAAATTTCTTTTTCCTCCTTCACAATTTCACAGATAAAAGAATCCTTTTCTAAGCAACCTCAGCATACCATTTTTGCTTTCCTTGGTAAGTCGAGAACTTTCCCCTTTTCACCTAACAGAAGCACTTTACAGCTTCTCCTTGGCGTATCTGAATTGTCAGCATCACTCCTCTTGCACTTTGGGACCATTATTAAGTAAAATAAGAGTTGCTTGAACACAAGCACTGTGCTATCACCACAACCGATCTGATAACTGAGGCTGCTTCCAAGTAAATAACGGGTGGGGTACGTATAGGAGTACAGTGTGGATACTCTGGATAAAGGGATGCGTCACCTCACATGCAAGACAGAGCTGGATGTTGTGAGATTTCATCACTCTACTCAGAATGGCACACACTTAAAACATGAATTGCTTATTTCTGGAAATTTCCATTTAGTATTTTTAACTGCAGTTGAGCAAAACTGGAGAGCAAAACAGGGTGAGAGGGGACTACTGTAGTGTTTGAGCAACACAAATACATTATTTGGACTTTGAAAATCAAGAGTCATAACTGCAAAGAGGCTGGTCGTTGACAATGGATGGCAGCAGTGAACGAGGTGAGCTGCACGGCTTATCTTCTGCAGTGCTCCATAAGGTCCTTTTCCTCCTGGGAAGCCTTGTAGGAGAGGAGCCACAGGAAGGCCAACGTCATTGCTTTCTGCCCACGGCCAGATCCAATATGCTGCCTGCAGGCACCTGCGCCCCAGGCTGGGGCAGAGGGAGGGGCCTCCCTCTCCAAACCCAAAGGTCAGTCTTTGCTTTCACGGTGCAGTGCACTTAGCAACTTCATTTCTTCTGAACATTTGCTTTCCATGTCCAGTTATCTCCCCTGACCCCTGCAGAACATTATAGTTTCTCTTTGAAGGGTGGGAGTCACCCATTGAGAAGGAAGCTTTAACCCCAGGTAGATCAATACAGTTTTCATCTCAGACACAAGCCAGTTAAATAGATGGGTGGAGTTTGGGAGCCACAACCTGAAAAGTTTGTGGTGTGTGTGTGTGTAAGCATGTGCATATCACTGTGAACGCGTTTATGTGTGCGTGTGTATGCGTGTGAGTCTACGTGCGTATCCCCACTCTCTTTATTGAAGTAGGAGAGACACTTATCTGTTCAGATCACTGATGAAGTATTGAAAGTTTCTTGCTGAGAGCAATGACTGTTAACTCCATTTACTACAGATGACACTAACAGTGCGTCCTTTGAGGCTCAGAATGGAAAGTTACAAAGCCCTTCAATCTGTTCAGTGCCCCACAAAACCACTTCAAAGCCATTCCCCAGGATACTCCAGTCTCCCTTCCTGGAAGTCTTTTTTTCAAGACTGACCACTTCTCTTCTTTGGAAATGATACTGCTGATGCCAGGATGTCTGTTCCACATCTTCCGCTCATTGTTTTGGTATCCAAAGGCAAACTAACTATCTGAACTGTCTATCACCCTCTTATCTCTTCATTTTTCCTGAAATTTCTCCTCCCCATCATGGTGATTTGCAAATAACATTTTGCCTGATCTATCCATGCCCTGGCTTAAAACACCAATGAAGCCAGCTCTTGTCAGGAATACTGTTGCCCTTCAACACCTACTAGTTGCTGTGAGACACATGATGTGTTTAATTCTCTGAATGAAATAAACAATAGAGCAAAAAGTTTAAAAACACAGGCGTTAGAATCAATTTGCCTGGGCTCATAATTCCAGTTTCTCCATTAGCTAGTTGTGTGGATTTGAATTAGCAACTTCATGTTTCTATGCCTCAGTTTCTTTACCTGTAAAATGGGAATAATACTAGTACCTATGTCATTAAATTTTTGTGGAAATTCAATGAGTTAACACAATGTAAGATACTTAGAGAAAGCCGGGCACATAGCAAGTGTTCAATAAACATTGACCTTTATTACCCACATGACAATTTTGCAAGGTGCGTGTTATTCCAATATTCTAAATGAGGAAACTGAGCCTGGACAAGTGATGAGGTCACACACAGAGTAAGTGGCAAAGCTGCATTTTAAATTCACAGATGTCATTCTCCAGAGCTTAGCTTTTGGCACACCACGCCCAGTTCAGTGACACTCACAGCTAGGCATTTGTTCTAAGCCTTGATGAACTCCTGGGCATAATTAAAGGTAGGCAAAGTAATAGCAACAGTGAATGATAATAATTACGGTTATGAAAGCCTGTGTTTCTCTGCTCTAGCACATTCCTCTACCCCAAACCTTTCCAAAAGAGATAGGGGTATTTTTCATGGCTTCTGCATGCAAAACATGGAGGGGAAAAAAGAACAAAGTAGGAGAAGTGAGTCAGGAAGTAAAGAGACAGTTTTGTAAAAAAGAAAACTTTTTGTTTTCTTAAGAGAAATAGTGTCGTATACTTTCTTCTTTGTTTTGGTTTTTTACTTAATCTTTCCCTATGTGGTCTTTAGCTTTGTATCTGATTTTCTTCTGAAAATTTGGAAGAATTTTTTTCTTAGTTACATTCTATGACTACCTTATGTACTTAATCCTCTGTTTCTTTTAAGGAATAGAAGTTTTTTAGAATTGTCACAGATTATAAATAACTTCTTTATGGTTTGTGCTGCAGGATCCTTATTTAATAAATCCTTGCCTACTCAAAGTCACAGGGGTGTATTTTTTTGCAATACGGATTAAATCCATACTTTGACCAAAGATGAAACTGAAATGAGCACATATATTTTTCCTTTCCCTTTACCTCCCTCTACTCTGCTGCCCCATTTAGCTGATGATATTATCTTTTCCGCATTTGCCTTTGTAATGGTAAATACGATTCTATCTTTATCCAGTGGATTACCAAGGGCGAGGCTGTGAGAGTAGTCCATGCAGGTGCTAGCATTATGGATGTGCATTGTTCTTCAGAAAATTTTAAGACAATAATAAAACCAACTTCAACTCCATCTTGCCATTATCACCACCATACACCAGGATATAATATCAGTGATAAAGTATTCTTATAAGAGGAGACCACTCTCACTGCTACCGATGTCCTGTGTATGCCTCTCTGTTGTTTTTATCAGCTTTATATAGTATCATTTAACATTTCACTGTAAAAGATGAAAAAAATAGCAAAATAATAATAAACCATTTTTATCTCTCTTTACCCCTTTCCAATATTTGTCAGGGTTTATAATATTTATGTTGTATTCTATAGCCACATTCCCTATATTCGTTTTTGTACAACTATGTAGATTCAGTACATACCACCATTTTCCTGCATTTCCCCATCTATCTCCTGATTGGCTGACATTTATCCTTAAACAGGTTTTTTTTTTTCAATTGAG
The DNA here is from genome assembly GCF_036562045.2 of Rhinolophus sinicus. NCBI lineage: Eukaryota > Metazoa > Chordata > Mammalia > Chiroptera > Rhinolophidae > Rhinolophus > Rhinolophus sinicus. Next base: position 26,860,823 of record NC_133754.1, on the reverse strand, counting down.
GTATAATTGATATATAATTTTATATTAGTACCAGGTATACAAAATAATGATTGTATATTTTTATATATTGTGAAATGATTACAACAATAATTCTTAAGCAGTTTTTTAAAGAAGGAAACATGAGATGAAAATTCTCTGCATTCTAACATGCTTTAAAATGTTGTCTTAATAGAGGAATAATGTGTTGGCTGGGTATGAAATTCTTAAGCACTGTCCACTATTTTCTATGGAGAAGTCTGAACCTGGACTGTTGTTCTTTATGATAATTTTTCTTTTATTTGAAGTTCGCATTTATCATTCTAGGTCCAGTTTTCCTGGGAAATAGCATATGCTTTCAAACTGTGGATTCTTCTTTTATCTATATTGTAAATATTTTTCTGAATGATGTGGATATCACCTTTGCCTGTCTATTTTCTTCTAATCTTTTTAACCCTTTGCTTCCATTTCAGTGCACTCATTTTTATCATGCTTTTCACTATGTTTTCATCAATGTCTAGTTTCTGTTGTGATACTAATAGTTTTGCCTTTAATCCTATGGTATGTTTTAATTCATTTTTGCTTTGACTATTTCCTGAACTCTTCCACCTTACAATTCATCTCCTCGTACTCTCTCTAACCACCTCTCCCTGACCCTCTTATATCCCTGCTTTGTCTCTTTCCTGTATTAGAGCAATTGCCTTGTTATTTTTTTTAATAAATGGTGAAATAGCTGGTTACAATTTTTATCTGCAATGTATTTCTAGTGGGTACTCTTTATCAGCAATTTCTTTCTTTTTTCCTTTTCTTCTTTTTTTCTAGTAATATGTCTAATATATATATATAGATATATATATGCTGTGGTTTTTTTTTTACTTAATTTTCATCATTGAATGAGGTAAATTTTTCATGAACCAATGATGTGTGTGAGGGTCATGTGAAAAGGAGCCAGGACATGGTTTCTGAATGACAGGGATTCTCCTAGTGTCTTACTGTAATGTTCATGATCTCTTTGAGAATTTACTTTTCCACAGTTACAGAGTTCATCAGTTGAGAAACTACTTGTTTTGTTCTCAGACAAAAGCAAGCAGAGGGAAAACTTCCATGCCAGCCAGTAAACCTCGTTTCCAATTTCCTAGCAAGGTCTTTCATCTTACACCTCTAAGTGAGGCCTAACCTTAGAAAAGCACACTGATTTCTGGCATCTACCTACATGGACACCCTCTAATTCATCCCATCCCTCTGTTTGATCATCACCATTATTATTACTACTTCACCTACATTGTTGTACAAAATTTATACTGTCTCCCACTTTTATTGAAGATATATTGTGTTTCCATTTCTCATTCTTTTCTGGTGCTTTTGGATAAGCCAAAAGGAGAAAAGGAAATGCCAACTTTCTATCATCATCTTCAAAATGGAAAATCAATTTTGCAACTAAAAATGGCGTCCAGACAGCAATAGAATGACAGGAAGAAGAAGAAGAAGAAAATTCAACTTCCCATTAGAAAATCTGTTCTTCATACAGAAAACCATACTTGTCACTACACATTCTCAGGTTCTGATTTGCTTTTCACACTGGTTACTATTTCTATCAGGAAATCCAGAACCAAATCACCCTGTTCGGTATAACTTGTTAACAAGGAGGTATTTTACTTCAATCCCAAATAGTGGTCATTGCAACAGATGCTACAAGCCACTAACCATTGCCATAAGGTTCAACTCATAGAAACAGAGAACAGAATGGTGTTTGCCAAGGACTGGGGTAGGGGGAAATGTGGGAATTATTGCCTAATAGGTTAAAAGTTTCACTTATATAAAATGAATAAGTTCTAGAGATCTGCTGTACTACGTAGTACCTATAGTTAATCTAGTATTGTGCACTATAAAATATGAGGACAGATTTCACATTAAGTGTTCTTAAAATACACACACGTACCCAATAACACTAGGACATTTTTGGATGACACGTTTTGTACCTTGGTTGTGGTAATGGTATCACAGTCCAAATTCAAGATGTATAGTTTAAATGTGTGAATTTTTTCATATATCAATTACACCTCAATAAACCTGAAAATAAAATAAAATAAAACAAAGCTTTTTGAAATAGCAATGAGACTATGTCTTATCACATCATAGTACTGAATATATTGATTTTTTTATTTAAAAATAAAATTATAAAATGAGAACACAGACTTATTTAATGGATTAGAACAAGTCTTTTATTTTGCTCACTATTTTGTGGGTCAGGGACTTGAGAACGGCTTTTCTGAGCAGTTCTTACCTTGGAGTTCCTCACGTGGCTACATGCAGATTTTGCGTGGGACTGCGGCAATCTGAAGGCACAGTTAGGCTGGATGTCAAGTAGGGCTCACTCACGTGGCTGGCATGCTGGCTGTCTGCTGGGAGCTCAGCTGAGAGTATCAACCAAAATGTCTTCACGAGACCTTTCTAGTAAAGCAATCATAGGGCAGTCTTACCTAATGACTGACTTCTCCAAAAGGAATGTCCCAAGAGAAACTGGCAGAAAGTGCATAGCCTTTTACAACCTACTTTCAGAAACCATAGTGTCACTTCCATTATACTATTTTTGTCACAGCAGTCACAGGCCCATCCAGATTCAAGAGATCTTGGTGGGAGGTATATCTAAGAATTTGCGATTGCCTATAAAACCATAACACCATTTAGATGTGAGTCTATTTATGGACTCTTTTTTTCTCTGTTATTGACCTGTTTGTCCAAACTTACGTCAATAGCATCTTGATTATGATAATATAAGGCACGTCTTGAAATCAAGGAGTATAGGTTCTTTATTTTTAAAATTGTTTTGGCTATTCTAAGTCCTTCATATTTCCACATAAATAAGCTTGTCAGTTTTTATGAAAAAAATAATAAATAAAACAAACCTGCTTGAATTTCAGCTGGAATTGTATTGAATCTATAGAACAATTTGGGAAGAGTTGATTTCTTAATAATATTAAATTTTGCAATCCATAGATGGCATATTTCTCCATGTATTTAGGTCTTCTTTTATTCTTTTCCGCAATATTTTATGGTGTTTCATGTAGAGATCTTACACACCTTTCATTAAACTTATTCCTATATGTTTTACTTTTTTATGCTATTGGCAATGAAACTGACTTTTCATTTTCTAATTGTTTCTTGAATGCATACAGAAATGCAACTGTTTATATACATTGACCTGCAATCCTGCATTCTTGAATCCTGCAATCTTGCTAAATTCACTTATTATACCTCATTATACTGTATACATCTAGTACAACGTTGAAAAGAAGCTGTAAGAGAAAATGTCTTGTTCCCAAATGTAGGGATCAAGTTTCAAATATTTGGTAAATATTTCTTCCTTGTTTTTCTGCTTCAGTCTCACTCTTCCGTCTTTCAGGCTCTCCAATTACACATAAATTAGATGGAGTGATGTTGCCCCACAGTCGCTAAGGCTATTCCTTTTCTCAGGCTCTTTTCCTCTGAGCCAATTTGGATAGTTCATTGATCCTTTCTGTACAGTGTTCAATTTCCTATTCAACTCATCCAGGGAATTTTCATATATATATATATATATATATATATATATATAATATCCTAGTGTTTCCATTTAGTTCTTGTTTTATAATTCCAATTTTTCTACTGAGAATGACCATCTTTCTTCCTTTAAATCATTGAATATATTTATTATTGCTGTTTAAGTTCTTTCCTGCTAATTCCAAGATTTTTGTCATCTCTGTTTCCATTGATTATTTTTTCTACTGGTTATAGGACACATTTTCCCACTTCTTCTCTAAGGCCAGAGTAGTCCAACATTTGAGTCGTGGTCTTTCTGGGATTTCAATTGAATGCCTGAAGTTTCAGCAAGGTCTGTCTACTTTGGTTGGTCAGAATTCTAATGCCACCCTGAACCCTGTGATCTCCAAAGTCTGAGGTCATCTCACCCTGTCTAAGTAGCTGTTTGCCCTTAGGCCTTACAGAGTCTCTCCCAGCTTAGTATTTGGCCAGACATTCAAGGAAACCCCTACGCAGATTTCTGAAACTCCTTTTCTGTCCAGCTCTCTCCTTTCAGGTGTCTATCACTGCAAGGTACAGCCTCAGCATCCCCAAACTCTGCCTCCTTAGCTCAGTGAAACTATTGTGCTTTGCTTGGGTTTCAAATTCCTGGGCCATGGTCTCAAAGAGCCTCCAGTGAGAAAGGAGGAGTAATCAAAGGGCTCCTGTGTTTTCCTTCTCTCGGGGATTATCATCCATTGCTGCCTGTTGTCTAGCATCTGAAAATAGTTGCTCCACATATATTTGTCTAGCTTTATAGTTATTTATATTGGAAGAACTAGTCAAGTACCAGTTACCATCATGGCTGGAAGGTCAGTTGACATTTTATTATCTAAGATTTCCTGAAGCCATCAGAAGCTAGCTGAGATTTCCTCCCAGTTACAGGAATAAAATATCTGCAATGTTTGAAAGGACAATAATGAGAAATAATAAATTGGTTTTCTATTTGCACCCTATAGAGTTCAACAATTCAATATACCAGTTATATTACCATTCTACAGAGATAGAGATAAATATATGGAAGAAGAAAGAGAATATGTTTGGAGAGCACTAATACTGACCTTTAACTAGGGAATGGAGGAAATGGTGACACATTAAGCACTGATTAGAAAGAAATAAAGCTGGAGTGGTTTGGGGAAGGAGAAGCCCTGAGTTTGGATTCAGTCCCAACTCTGTTCTTTATTAGCATTATTGAGCAAGTCATGTGACCTGTCAAATCAATGTTCCCCTACTATTGTAGCTGAATTATAATACTGGCCTCTCCTTTCCGTCATGAGTAGCAGATGTGAAAGTGTTTGCAAACTCTCTATAAGTGCTCGTTTTATTAATATCAACTTGATTTAGAGCTATAGGAGGTAGAAAAACAAAAGCTGCATCCAAGAATGAGGATAGCAATTCTATTCCTAATTTTGTCTTCTCTGAGCCAACACAATAATACTATCAGCCCCATTTGTTCAGCGCCTACTACATGCCTGGCACTGTTTTGGAGATTTTAGTTTATTTACTCTCTACCATAAACTTGAAAGACCAGTATTAACATCCTGATTTTGCAAATCAGGGAACCAAGGCTAAGCAAAGTGAAGAAACTTGCTGAAGGTCAAATGGCAAATCAAGAAACCAAACTTAGGGGTGGCTGGTTAGCTCAGTTGTTTAGAGCACATTTCTCGTGGTGCTATCCCCACATGGGCCGGTGTGAGCTGCCCCGTCCACAGACTAGATTGAAACAACTACCTGGAGCTGATGAGTTCTGGAAAAACACACTTAAACCTAATAAAAGTTTAAACAAACAAACAATAAAAACTTAGACTCTTGTGTCTGTAAAGTCTAGATTTTTTGCCATCATAGCACACTGACATTGGACAATTATCATTTTCTGGGCCTCAGAAGTCTCCTCCATGAATGAGAATTCTGAGCCAAGTGGTCAGTATTAATATCTCTTCCCATCCAAACAGGCACAACTGCCAATGCAATTTTCTAATCTTATAAACTTCAGGTATTAAGAAGCCTAATCTAATTTCAAGTGCATGTAACTTGGAAATGTTGAATTCTAGGGATTGGTTTGCTCTGGTTTTCATATTCAGCTTCTGATCTGCTACCAGTAAATATTTCAAACTGAACAATGCTTTTCTTACCTTATTCTAATCAATCACTCAGGATTTGGTTGTCAACTTTTTTCTCCTCTACTGGTCATACACATGGTACATTTCTAGCTATAACATCTGTCACTACTTGCCATGGAGATAGAGGAAATGTATGCTAGGCGTGTATCTTTGAAGAAGAGTCCCCCTACTTATTCTGATATACCCAATGTCCACTGAGATCATCTGAGATCCTTACTGTACACCTGTTTGCGCAAAGCTTAGCTCACAGTGCCGGCATATGCTATTTTGCCCTATGCTCTTTAGTCCTAATCATCACTTTATCTTTTTAGTTTTAATCTATACAGTCCAGGGTAATAACATTACCAGTTTGCAGAGTTGGCCTGAGAAGGGAGAAAAGGGAAACCTTCATCTCTATGTTTTCTTTGACAGGATTTGAAATGAGGACATGGTAGGAGTTAAGAACACAGTGCTGCCTCCCACGCAGAAGCAGAAATCCCAGGCTTTGCGACAGTGAAAGGTCATTATGCAAGCATCAGTGGACGGAGGGCATATTTGAATAAGCACATCAAATACATACATCAAAAAGACATTTCTCCCACCTCCCTGACAATCACCACACTCAGTGAGAGGTGGTACAGTTGGATTTACATTGATTATGTGAAAGGCATTGAAGAAAAGGAACTACTGAACACTAAGGCCAGTGACGTTGGTTTCATGATGGATTCAGAGAGAGAAGGGAGCTGCTTCCAAATATTTCTGCTATGTGTACGGAAATGAAAATGTACTAACTGCTTCCCCAGGACACACATTCTCCTGGCACAACCTGGGGATCCAGTAGGTAGCTAAACTCCCAGGTTTTTCTGATCCAAGTAGTCCTTGATATTCTCTAGCTTTAGGTCTCCAAGATAGATGGGAAACTGACCAGCAGCGATGTACTAACACGACTATCACCTTCAAATCAATAATGTCTCCTCCTGAATATCAGACACAAGGGTCACTCACAAATCCTCTGGCTGAAATGCAGGCTTTTAAGATGCTTTGCCCCCTGCAGAAATTCAGTCAGTCTCCAGCACCAAGTTGACTTCTTTTTCAATCTCTTGAATTTAAAATGAATGCAGCATCACTGTTTACTGCATGATTGAAAATTGCAAAATCTGAAATGTAATCATATGCAAAATGTTAGCAGGACAAAAGATCAAGGATGTGTATGAGACAATTTGACACATGCAGTGGCCAACTCAGAAAGGCAAAGTCAGGAAATAAATTGCAACTACCAAGGGCATGAAAGAGCAGCAGACCCTGCTTCCTAAATGCATTAGCCATGTGAACCTAGTGCCGTCGCCTTGGTTATTGTGGGGGGAAGGGAAACAGAACAAGAGATACCGGTAAAATGGTGCTGGTATTAAGCATCTCCAGCATCATAAGATATGTATCAAGTGCTTGGAACGTATTAGATTGACTCCTATTTGGACAAAAAAACAAAAAGTCTCCAATAATCAGAAGCCTAATTCTTCCTGTGCTTGAAATAAAAAAGAAAGTCAGCCTGATTAAAAAGTACTTTATCAACTGCTCACCGGACCTTTCTGGGTGTTTCTAATCTCTGTAACTCAACCTATCCAAAACAAAATTCATCACATTTCCATCAAAAAGTGTTCTTGTCCCAAAGTACTTGATATCACTGCCAATGGGGCTGCCATTCATTTTCCCAGAACTTTAAGTCTTGAAACTTTTGCGTTATCTATGACTTATCTCTATGCCGAACTCATTGTTACCAAATTTAGTTGTTTTATTTCATGCAAAGCATCTCTTGATCTATTCCTTTCTCTGCATCCACTGTGTCCTTTCATTTTCATCTCACAGTTTAACTCTTACATCCTTGGTGGCTACCTCTCAGGACCCACACATTTTATGTACTACATTTATTGTGCCAATTCTTTCTCAAAACCACAAGTTTCCCTGTCTTCTGTCTCATCAACTCTTCACCCATCAGCATAGCTTACACAAGATATGAAAGCTCAGGTCATGTGGTTTGCCACCTCAGCTCTCTCATCTTTTCTATAGCCAATGCCAAACCTCTCAGAATTTATAATTCTCTCTCCCATCAAAGCTGTACTATTTTTTCCAAGATCCCAAACAGACACAAACTGAATCTGAGCTGTGCTTTGACCTAGACTCAGGGAGCTTGTGCTTTAGCTCTTGGTTCTGCTGTCCAAGTTTTGATTATCATTAGCCACTTGAACACCCTTATGTTCTGGTAATGAGCATAAGAGGAGAGAATTTAGCTTGAGCCATTGTGCATGCTTTTCTTATAGGATAAGTAACATTGGCTTACTTCACCAAAAGCCCACATTCTCAGTGATTTAACACAAGAAGGGTTTATTTCTCTCTCAGGCTATAGTCTAACATGAGTCATTGGGGCAGCATGAGGAATAGGGAGCAAGGGACAGTAGATAATAGGGGGACCCAGGCACCCAGACTCCTTCGGTCTTAAAGTACCACAGAATTCCAAGGCTGCAATGCAGGAAGAGAGAAGAGATGGGAGTTATGCGGAAGAGCTTTTTATGGGCCAGGCTTGGATGTGGCAGACATCATTTCCACTTACGTTCTATTAGACAGACCCAGGTCAAATGGTCCCAAATTAATTGCAAAGGATCTAGGAAATGTAGTTCAGCCATGTGTCTTGGAAGGAGAGAAAAAGCTTAGATATTATTGAAGATGAACACTATCTACCCATTTTCCAAATCTCCATTTTTTCTGGTTGCCTGGAACCTATTCTTAGATTTGCCCTCAAATCTATATATATATTTTCTCCTAGCTGATATCGCTAATTCCTACCAAGGAACCAATCCCTTGAATCATTTTTGTTCATTTTATTTGATCACATGTGTTGCATTATTCCATCTTCTGGACTTTGCCACCTCTCTTTGATTTTAATTACTTTAGCTTTAGCTAAATATTGTGACTACCAGGTTCTATTCTGTTCTCACCCTGCGTCACACCCTAGGGAACAGACTCAGACACTGGTGGCTGACTCCTGCTTCTCAAAAGGTTAACAAAGATCTAAATTAGTACATTTATACTGTAGTTACCCACATACAGAATTTAACAGAATGGGCTTTGTCTTAACAAGACCCGGGTTCAAGTCCTATAGGACTCTGGTACTACGTAAACTTACATACATATTAACCTCCCTAAGTCTTAGCTTCCTTAGCTGTGAAATGGAGATATTAACATCTACTTTCAGAGTTGTTATGAGAACTGAATAAAATATTTTAGGCACTTAACCCAAAAGTTGTCACATTAGTCAATTGAATGAGGAGGTCATTTTGGCATTATCAAATTGGTGACAAATTCTTAATAACACCAAGGAAAGAATCAGTAATATTATTTTAGGCAATAACAACAGGCTGATGGGGGCAGATGTTTGGAAATTCGGTAAAAATCTAGGAATATTCTGCTATAAACAAAGTATCTGAAACCAAAGCTAATATCCTGTCCTTTATAACAGGTTGTTAAAATGGGACTCTTCTGGCTCTGATTTTTGCAGAGTTCCCAAGAACAGTAAAGTAAGTGACAATTACCTCCACATCCTGAAGCCAAGTCTCAGACTATACATGAAAGATGTGTGAAGAGATTTTGAAACCAATTACACCAGCATTATCCCACCAGTCTGCAGACTATATTAAAAAAAAATATAATATATATATATATATATATATATATATATATATATACATATATATATATTTGAAGCAAGGGAGAAGGTTCTAGAAAAGAGGGCTGTTTTGGAGAGAGCTATCTGAGGGTTAGGTGTTTCCACAACTCCAGCCCCAGGGAGGAGAGGAGATTGCTTTCCCCAACTTCCAGTCATGAAAGCATTCCATCTGGAGAGTTCGGTGTGATCTCCAGGGTCAGAGGACCATAGAGGCATAAATCTGACTCACTTCTGCAGTCTGAGGCTGAAGGGCGTGAGCGGGTGAGCAAAGTTCTCCAAAACTAGAGAAAACCTAGTTTGATTAGGAGAACTTATTGGGGGTTCCAGGAAGGACAAACAGCTCAAGAACCCTCAAAGCTCCCATGAGAGAAAGAACTAGAAACAGGTCACATTCATATATCCAGAGGGCATCAAGGACAGCCTACACTTATACTAGCCCAGGAGACTGTGACCTACTTCCCTAATCCCCTCTCTGGTGCAGCCCAACGCTGGAGGGACAAACGAGCATCTGGTGAGACACGCAAGGAAGGTAGAAGATGAAGACTGGAAGATGGAAGTTGACAATGACCTCCTCTCTTGCTACATGGGCTTCTAAGCCTGAAGCAGGACCACCCTGGGGAGAGGAGATGGTTTAGCCTAGTTAAAAGTTTAAATTTTTAATATTAGCCTCACTGAAATAAGACTGCTCTTATGATTAAAGAATATCAGGAATGCTATGGGCCCTGCCTAAAGTTGTGTCCAGGAGTAGAAAAGTCTTGACTCCATAGAGTATGTTTGAAAGGGCAGTTCTTGAACCCTGACTGAGAGCCATACTAATTTTTTTTTTTTTAAAGTCAGGTTGGTGGGGCGTAGGAGATTATTTTAGATAGAATAATCAGGTAAGTGTCTCCAAGGAGGTAACATTTGAGCAGAGACCTGAATGAGGTAGTAAATGAGGCCTGAGAATATCTGGAGAGAAATTGTTCCAGCAGAGTGAACAGCAAAGTGCAAAGGCCCTGCATCAGAAATAAGTGTCAGCATGTTGGAAAAATATGAAGGCCCATGTCACTGCATCAGAGGAAGAAGCACTCTGGCTACTGGCTGGAAAGTAATTGGAGAGAGCTTGGAAACGGGGAGTCTGGGCAGGGCTTGGACTGTCTAGTGTTGGTAGAAGTGGTAAGAAGGGTCCAGATCCAGCACATATTTTGCAAGTAGTGTTGATGAGAATTGTAGATGAAATGATGTGGGTGTGAGGAAACAGAGAAATCAATAATGATGCTTTGTGTTTTCCATTGAGAAACCATATGCTAAGCCTAGAAAGATCTAAAAATAAGGCATTCACTATCCTCAAGGAGAATACAGTTTATTCAAAGTTTTTCGGTGTACTGATTTTGTTTGAAAAAGATTTGAAACATACAAACTGCCATAAGCTGCCCTGATTCCCTGAAATCACCTCAGAAAGTGGCTTTACGGCTTTTTGTTGTTGTTGTTATTGCTGAAACCCCAACATGTGCATTTATTTGCATTTGCAAAATTTATTTTTTGGCAAATTTCAGGAACTCAAGGATATACTGGGAATCCAAGATTACCAAAAAGGAAAACCTTTTATTCCTGCCATTTACTTCACAAAATAATTAGAATTTCCTTTTAAAAAGTACATTCATATGTTAGATAGATTTTAGGCAACCAAATTCTAATCGAGCTAACCAAAGCCAATTCAATATCTTACACATGCTGAGTATTAATTAACAAAGTTAATTAAAGCAATTTAAAATCTCCCTTTTCTGATTCCATTAGCACTGGCTTTTTCAACTAATAAAGAACCTTTCTTAAGTATTATAAATTGTTATGGAAATCACAAGTTGCAGAGGCATTTATAGAGGAAAAATAATTTATTCATTAATTACTAAAATTCACTGACCATAAATTTCTCACGGAAATAAAACTGTGGCACTTATGCCCAGATGCACTCATAAACAACTAAATAATTAAACTCACAGCCTCAGAACAAAAGCTGCACAATGGGTGCGATGAAGTCCAAATAAGAATCTCACGGGACAAAAATAGAACATGTAATAAAAAAATATGCTAATCTGCATGTGACCGCTCCTGTGTCTTTATGCTAGAAGTTTCCAGAAATTCCACTTGATTTCTTACAACTTATTTTCAGTTCACTGCCGCAGAAGAGTGACAAAGTATTTAGAGCATCCCTCTTTTTTGCATCAAGCTATTTTCCTCAGCAACTTCTTCTTGTCTTTGGAGAGCAAATCAATGTATTGATAGCAACCCAGAGGTCTCTGACATAATCAGAGGCACATTGACTATTGGGTGTTAACACACACGTATTATGTTCTTTAATCTTGTACGATAATATGGGGAAAGCAGCCATCAAAAATCAGTGTTGGAGCCCTTGGATGATGAGTTAGATGAGAAGAGTGAGTAAATACCAAAATAGCTAGAGACTTCTGTGTCTTCCTAACTCAGTGGGTTTTTTTTTTATAAAAATAACTGGGCTTGGGTCCACAGGACTTCAATTTCTTCTCCTTGCCCTCCCATTTACTAGCTAAGTTACCTTGCCCAAAACTTTTACCTCACAGAGTTTCTGTCTCCTCATTTTCAAAATGGTGTCAATAAAGTCAACTTCAAATAGTTGCTAGAAGCTCAAATGAGATTGTATGTATCTGAAAAGAAGTAAATTTATCCCACACAATATTTCATTGGAACAAGCAGAGCAGTTTTTCAAAATGTCAGTTTGAACTTAAAAGGGTAATGCATATCTCAGCTGGTCACAGTCCCCACCATTCCCTGCCATCTTACAATAGGCAGCACCACACGTTGACACTATCTACCTGGCGCCTGAGGAATTTAAATTTATATCTTATGTGTTTATATGTCTTCTGTGAACTATAAGGAATTATATGAATATTGTAAATATTGTGTATTTCTTTGAGGACAAAAATCAGATCTCAACATCCTCATGTCATGATAGTATACAGTGGAATGCCAGGGAGATATTGAATTCTAAATAGAAGTTTCTGGAAGTGAAATCATATTGGTGGTGTTTTGATAGAAGTTGTGGCACTCTCTACAGAGGATTCATTCTCACAAACCTGATCAAACCACAAAACACTGATTTGCAGGGCCCAAGATATTAACCAGCTGTCCTTTCACTTTCCAGAGAATGCTCAGATTCTTTTTAAAAAAATAAATAAATAAAAGAATTTTAATGTTTGGCTTAGATTGAAACCTGTATTTGTATTCTGCAGCAATGGTTCAGGTTATGGACTTTTACAAGGAAATCAAATCAGTAAATCAATAGTACAGAAACTGTTTACCCAAGGGCCCATCTACCCTGTGGTTCATTACAGTACTTAATAGAGTTTCTCTCTTGTGAGTTCAAGAAATAAACAGTATTTTGAATGTACAAAAATTTATTATGTATGTTTCTAAACAACTTCCAAAGAATCTTTACACTCCACTGAGTCTTGGATATTGCATGGCCCTGGAGGAGCTCAGCCACAACCTGACGCATGAATTATAGGTCTGGCCAGCTACAGGCAAGGAAAAACAAGAATAGCTGTTTCAGTCCCGCTATTCCCAACTTTCTCTTGCAGGCTGGTGCCTTTATTTCTGTCTACTAACAAAAGAATAAAATATATGTAAGAAAATAGTATATTCTACACCTCTTACCATTAATTTACATAAATGGGAAAACCCTACAAGTTTATATCAATCCTTCTTCCTTATCAATAATTGGACAGTTCTCTCTAGTGACTTAAATAATACCTTTCAACCAAATATTTCAGATTGTTCCTTCTTATTAACTTTATTCCTTTTGGTCCCCTATGGGCTGAGTTAATAACAGGAGCATTGAAGTCTTTATGCTGCACATGAAAAGAGAGACAAAATGATTAACCCCAAGTCTCACCCCAGTATAAGACACTGGATGCTCTCCCCTGGTTCTCTTTTTCTAGTCCCACATTGTATTGTTGAGACACACTCAAGAGTTGCCAGGGATCCCAGGCAACAAGTTGAGCTCCACCCGAGGTAAATGGTGGTCAATACAGACATAGGTAAGAGAAAGTAATTTTTAGCCAGCAGACTTTTGACAGTGCATGTCAGGGAGAGGCTAATAAATTATATACTCTTGTTGTTTTCGCTCTATAAAGTAGTAATCACAAATATGTGGGCTATGGATCATTTGGAGAATTAAAAAACTGATACAAAGAAACGTGGGAGAATCTATATTTGCAAAGCACTATCTGTAGCTTGCATAAATTTCTTATATGTATAGGTACTGCTATTTTTAATCTTATATAGTTTATAAGTGCTGCTCTGATTTATGAAAAATCAATTATTTGAAGTGCTATTAAATTCATTATGGCCTTGTAATTATGCATTGCCACAATTATTATAGGATAAAACTACAAATAAAAACTACTATTATGTGGAGTGTATTGGGGGGAAAAGGAAGTTTGAGGCATTTAAAAAGTTGGGATCCACTATCCTAAACGATATACTCAAGTCTATGTTACAATACAATGGGATAAACAGAATCTAGTTGTTGTTTTTTAATACCATGAAGCAAAATTTTCACCCTTTTTATTCTTCTTACTTTTATTATGTCCATTCATACATTCATGCACCCATTCTTGAAAAGTTTGTTCCCCAAAAACACCTATTAAGTAATTTCTTATTTGATATTTTCACAGCAAATATATGGATTAGGGTTTTTAACTTTTTACATTGAGTCTCTTTTCCCCATTCGTTATTTAGTTTAGAGACACCTTATTGGGAATTATAGCTTTGAAATTTTGTTTTATTTTGAGTTTATTTTTATAATGCTTACAGAATTTCCAATACTGGTTTCTCTGGTTTAGATTCTCTGATAAACACAATGGGTGTCTAATCACCATATTTATTTTTATCACTTTCTGGCAATTAAGAACATCCTGCATCATATAGTTTAGAAATAGTACTATAACCAGTGACAGAGTCCTTTGTTTTGGAACTGGCCCCAAGCCAGATACATATAATTGATTCTTCTGCAGAAAGTTTTATTTCCCAAAGTTATTGAGGCAATGCCCCAGCAAACGTACAGACACAATGCTGATTTCAGTCTAGACTTCCCACTGGCCCATCTAGTGATTGAAAAACTGCTGTCCTACAATAGAAAAACTGGAAAAAGAGCAATTGCCACTAAAGGAATTGTATGGCATTTTTCTATTATTGGGAAATCTAGGAGAGATTGAAAGTTTAGAAAAGAAAAACAAAGTCATAACTCTTTTAATCTAGAAGAAAAAAATAAGGCTGATTGTGGGATTAGATAAACGTGCACTTACAACAGTTACTGACTTGGATTGACTTGGCAGTGACGAACAGTTGACACTTGGGATGTTTTACATGCGTCATCATTTTTATTATAACTGTTACCATTGTACACATAATGAAACCAAGGCTTAAAATATCACATTTTCGTTGGGCTTAATTATAGACTAAAAGTCATATTTCAAACATATTACACACACATGCACACCTGCACGCGTGCCTGACATAAATCCTGCTGAATTCCCTGTCCACTTATCCCTTTGCTCAGATAATTGATCTTTGTAACCATGGAAACAGTCCTGATCTCAACAAGGAAATGAGGGCGACGTCTAAAAAAAAGTAAAGAGCAATAATGGAATGTTCCCTTAAGTAATTTCTCAAATCGATTATCAAAATCACCTGGGGGATTTTTGTGTTTTGAATGCAGCTCCTTATCCTCCGTGGCTAACAGTTCAATAGGCCTTAGGCAGAGCCTAGCATCTGTATTTCTTCAACCCATGAGGTAACTCCAATAATCAGCCAGGTCTGGGTACCACTTACCTGGCCGTCTGTTTTTAGAATGCCGTGAATAATATCATCATCCCCTAGTATTTTCCTCAACACCCACCAGTTACCCATGCGCTAGTCAATCCTAGTCTTGCCTGCCAGCTGAAGTCCAGCCAGGAGCTACTTTATCGCTCGTCCTTATCTGCCAGCACAGAAATAGTAAAGCACATGCTTGGATTAACCATAGATACTCTCTATGCAAACTGTTTATAATTATATGAGGTCTGACAATTAAGTTCGTAAACTTGTTGCAACGATGTTGCTAACTTTTTTTGATATCAGAGGGATTATTCATTATTAATTGTACCAACTGGACATACAGTTAACCAATTTGATTATTTGGAAGTGCTGAAAAGGCTGTGTGAAAAAATTAGACGACCCGAACTTTTTGTCAACAATTCATGGCTCTTGTATCACAGCAATGCACCAGCTCTCACGGCACTGTCTGTGAGGGAGTTTTTAGCCAGTAAACAAATAACTGTATTGGAACACCCTCCCTACTCACCTGATCTGGCCCCCAATGACATCTTTCTTTACCTACCTGAAGATAAAGGAAATATTGAAAGGAGAACATTTTTATAACATTCAGGACATCAAGGGTAATATGTCGACAGCTCTGATGGCCATTCCAGAAAAAGAGTTCTAAAATTGCTTTGAAGGGTGGCCTAGGCGCTGGCATGGGTGCACAGCTTCCCCAGGGAGTACCTTGAAGGTGATATTCAGCAATGAGTTATATAGCAATTTTTCTAGGATGAGTTCACGAACTTAATTGTCTGACCTCGTATATTCTGATGGTCACTCCCTGGGCCAGTCCAGCTGTTCAGTATTAACACTAGTACTAACTGAGTCACGGGGCGGGGGACATTCTGAGTGGTGGGCTTGCTATCCTGCAGCACCTACAACAGATACAAAGACACAGACCAAGGGGTAAGAGAGAGCACCGGCCTTTGCTTTCCCCTCATGACTGCACTTCCAAGGTGAGCAGCTGTCCCCGCAGGAACCACGCAGCAGTGACAGGAAGGAGAGAGTGCTTGGGAAAGTCACAGAAGCCTGCTCATCCTCAGCTAGGAACTTACTATTACCTCATATAGGCACGCCCCCTGGCTGAGTCATTTTATTCAAAGTGATAAATGTTTCTTTGTTGTGTATTTTGTTTTTGTTTACAAGATTAGTGACCAAAATAATAACTTTTGTTCAGACATTAGGTGACATACCCACTCCTCTTAGAGATCTGCCTTCTCGCGATGATACGTGCATCTTCCAGAGCTATATCGCCTCTGCCCAGAGTTGCTGTAAGAACTCTGGTCTCAAACATTTTATGAATTTTAGTAGAATTTATTCAAGATGTTGGAGGCTACAGGGAGAGTCCCACTGTGGAATAATAATAATTCCACCGGCCACTCCGTGCCATGTTCATCATTCTTACCATTGTGACTGTCTTTCCTCCCACAGCTCAGCTCTTAGCCCTCAACACCAGGCAGTGCCAAAGTGTGGATACAAGGCAGATAGAGTTAGAACGTCTGGATTCATAGCCCACCCTGGGCGGCACTGTGCCTCTGGACAAAACTATTGACCATTGAATATATCGTCTGTTAACCAGAAATTATCATGGTATTTACCTCCCTGGGTTTCTGAGAGAATGATACCAGATCATGCATTAAAGTGCAAATGCAGAACTAGGACCATTGCCACCCAAGGGCACTGATGATCCAGGGAGCTATTGAAATGATGTACCTGACCTGAGCCCTGCCTCATAATGAGGACCAGGGCTGGAATCCAATTCAGCGAGTACTTATTATTATTAACACTCAGTTAAATCCTGGGAGAAATCAAATACCAGAGATTTCAAGGTACATGCACTCCAGTTAGGAACATACTACAAACACGTGAAATGGGCGATCTGAGATGCAACATACTTGGTGACAAAATTAATAAAATAGAACCTAAAAGCTAGACAAAAATATGTTCAGAGTTGAGTGGTGACATTTAAGGAAAGCGTTTTGGAGGAGACATTTTGAACTTGATGTTAAAAATGAGAAATATCTTATATGTGGTAAGAGACAAGGGTATTTCAAATGCTGAATAGTGTTAGGAAATATATTGATTTGCATGGTTGGAAATAGCAAGTTCGTGCAAAAGTCTAGCTATGGAGAGATTGGGGAGGGTGGAGAACAGTGAAGGCTGGATGGGAGAATTTGGGATGAATCCCATGGGCATTTGCAGCTAGGTTCATCTCTCCCTTGGGCATAGCATGGAGAAAGAACAGAACAGAAGCTGGAGAAGTGGCAGCCTGTGTGGGAATGTGGAATGTGGCCCTCAGAGCTATGTGGGATGAATGGAGACAGAAGAGGGGAATCCAGTAATGTTCCAGAAATACGTCATGACTTAATCTCTTATATACTAGTGACGTCTATGGTCTTCTGACATCAGAATCACTCATACAAAGAGAGAAGTGTCTCCATGACATCATGCCTCTGGATGACTGCACTGATGGAGCGGGCCACGTGCACACACTTTTAAGGCTGTGAGAGGAGGGAGCATTGAGAACCAACATGGGATAAAGGCAGGGTCTGACTTAGGAGAATTCAGACCCATGTAGAATCCTAGTTTTGCCAGTTGCCAGCTGAGTGACTTTGGGCAAGTTACCTAATCTCCTTGAGTTTCAGGGTCCTTCTGGGGAAAGCATGGATAATGCCCACCTTCAAAGTCTGTCATGCTAATTAAAGGTAATATGTATAGCACAGTTCCTTGTACATAATAAGTGCTCAATAAATGCTAGACATTGTTGTGATATACAAAACAGGCGACTGATACCAAACAACATGAAGGATGTAATCCAGAGTTGACGGTCCTCAAAGACCCTATCAGAAACCCTGTATTTTATTTTATTTTAAAAAATTTAATTTATTTGTATTGAAACTTCATTGTCTACTCCAGCATGGCAAATATGTAAGCCCTTTAGGGGTTGTATTTGCCTGCCCCCTAGTGGTAACACTAGCCCACTTCAGGCTGAGGCAAAACGCCTCATTTTATTGGTAAGAATCCAGAGCCTGGAGAGGTCAAGCGACTTCCCCAAGGTCACAATGTTTTAAAAGGCAGAATTGGACTTCAGGTCTCATGACTCCTCTTCATGTTTATTTTCTAACCACTCCAGGGCTGGAGAGAGCTGAGGGAAGTTTAAGTTGCATGTTTAATGGATACAGAGTACTGATCTCCTTTTATTACAGCTCTCTTAAGCAAATAAGGCTTTTTCTTTGCCTTTGGTAACCAAGGGGTTTAAATTGCCAGACCCTCCACTACCTGACTAACCTTTCATGGAGCCCAGCACAAACAGTTGTTGGAAAACAAAAGGAAGGCTGTGATGCTTGTGATGAGACTGGGCTGGGCTCCAAAGGGCAGAAGGAGCCAAGTTGAAGCGTATTAAGAAAAGGAAAAAAAAAAGAAAAGAAAATTCTGACTTAAGAACCACCAGCAACATTTTCTACCAGGAAACTAGCAGGGTGGCATAGAGGGATCCGGGCCTCCTCTCCTGGGATGGTGGTGCTGGGCTGGGGACGGGACGCTGCACTTGCAGCTGGATGACCTGGTTGGAATCCCGGTTATGTCTCTTACCAGCTCTGTGTCTTACACTGATCTACAGAGACTAGAGTTTGTCATTTGTAAAAGCCGAGCCTGAGAACCAATCACTGGGAAATTAAAAAACAAACAAACAAAAAACACAAAACTATATTTGAGTACTGAAGGGGTTCAGAACAGACTTCCCCAAGATGTGCCACTTTGGCATGTGAATTATTTTGAGCTGAAGGCAGTTAAGACCCTGCAGGCTCATGAGAAACTTTTACCTCTCCCTTAAAGAATTTAAATTTGGGGTTTTGCCCATAATAAGCATCATTACCAGAGATAACATTTTGTGACCTATCTAGAGGGCAGGGCAAGCATCTAATTACTGAATATCTGCTCTCCCTACAGTCCTTCCGAGACTTTTCTCCCCTCCAAAGCCCCAAGGCACCTTACCTCATCCTTAGCTCAGAATGCCATCTACCTCATTTTAACTTTGTCTTTGAACTTCTCATGTATGGGGGGTTCCCAGACACACACATGTAATTAAATTTGGTTATCTTCTCTTGTTAAACTGTCTCATGTTGATCTAATTATTAGCCAAAAATGGCATCACTTGTGCTAAAGCCCATGATACCAAATCTAAACCCAATACCTGACCTAACTGCAGTTTCAACCTTCCCCAGAAATGTAATCTTAATCAACCAGTCTGGAATTTTCTAGTCAACACCAGATGAGGTAATCTGTCTCCCAGGCCCTCTCCATCCTCCATAGGAAGAAGAGGGGATCTGCATGATAAAACCCCTGCTGTTCCCTTCCCCACAAAAGATGTACTGGTCTAAAAAGAATCTTTTTTAGTTTTTTCTTTCGTTAATAGCTCCCTTGTCCCACCCATCTTCCTATAAAAACTATACAAACCCTGGAAGCTCCCTTCTAGTTGCTAGGTGGGATGCTGACTTAATAAAGTCAAATGTACTTGGTTGAATTTTGTTTTTTAAAAGTGGCATGATGTCTAACTGTTACATAAATGTTAGTTGAATCTAACGGCCAACACTCGATTTTCTTTCTGTCAATTGTTCACTCTACAACCATAAAATACACTGGAGAGGAACCAGAGAAGCAACTCAGGTCAGTCCACTTGACAGTTTAGTTCAAAGTTTGGTTGGCACCCACGTTTGATTGGCATACTGAGGATAAATTTCCCTCAGTAAACCTGGCCCCGTTACCATGACAGGGTGGCATGGCTCTATTTAGAGAAATGTTGCTTTTCCTTTTGAAATTTAGGAAGGAGAATTTGCTGAATTCCCAAACTGTGTTCTATGAAACAATAAGATTTTGAAGGGTTCCCAGGAACCTGAAAGAGAGGGATAGTAATATACAAGGGGGACAACTAGACAGGCTTCTGGGCACCCCATGTGTAGTTCAGCCTAAGTATCCACATGTTATATGATTTGTTTTGGAGGGTAAAGTTTCTGCTATAAGACACTATTTAAAAATATGACAGGAGCAGACCATGGCCTTCATGAAACCTGGTGGCAAGTCCCATTCTGAACATGTCGGGCCTTCTGGCATGTTCCGGAAGTGGCAGTGTGGATGCCAATGACTTGTCTTACCAGTGAGGACTGCTGCTGACAGAGGGAGGAGGCTGAGAAGGAGTCACATGGAGCAATCACTCAAAGCTAACAGGTACCGCACACTTCCTTTGTGTCAAGTACTGACTTAGGCCCAAAATTCAGTCAATGCTCATAACAACTGCAAATTTACATGCTTTAATGATCCCCATTTTATAGAGGAAACAGACACAGAATGATCAACCAACCCAGACAGTGAGTGATGGGGTCCAGGTAAAAGGCACAGTTTGGCACTCAAACCTGCACTCTTACCTCTATACTATAATGCTTATCCACACACATAGATCGTGTGAATAACCATTTACTATGGGAATGAAAAAAAAAAAAACAGTTCCAGTGTTGTCAGGACTGTCACGCTGGTAGACAGGGGATCATAGGATATTATAGGATGAAACCTTTTAGTCTAAATACACTTCTCTAAATTTCCTAACTGCAAAAAGGACTACGGTAATGTCCCTAACGCAAGCCACTGCGAGGGAGAAATTCTTCTGGAAGCTTGCTTTAGCCTAAAAATTCACAAGCTATCAGCATACATTATAAATTGGATTTATATGTTTATAAAATATTTGAAAATTAAAATGACTAGTAACTTAGTAAAATTACCTGTCTTCACCTCCCCTTCACCAGCTACCACCACACAGCCAGTAAAATCACCATCCCAAAAGCTACTATGCTTATTCCATGGTCTCATGTCACCCCTATTGGTGAAGCACAACTGTACAAAATGAGAAATCTGTCTGACATGGCCTGTTGAGTATTTGAACTCAGTAATATTAAGTTATTCTCCCAAACAAATCCTACACTGCCGGACCTCCTTTTCTTTAGTGACCTAAGAGTAGGGCAGGTATACGTTATCTTCTTGTTCTGGAAGAGGTGGATTTACCATGGACTTCATGAAGCTTAAGGTTCAGGCCTCTTATTTATACAGTAATGTGCTGACATGGTCATCAGATTTTTGTAAAGTTTGCAAAAGAAAACTATTTTGATCACCATCAGTTAAGTCCTCTGCCTCTTTCCATACTTTTCTCCTCTGTTACATCCCCCCTCTTGTCAAAAGGCAGTGGAGTGGCCTTAGTCATTTTGGGCATCTAGCAAAGGGGACGTTGATTCAAGGCTATATTACTTGTGTCCGTGATATATACCCATGTGGCTTGCAGTCACTTCTGTGTGTTGTTAGCTATCTTGGCAGAGGAAGGGCTTCTGGGAAACGCCTCTGCTCCTCTTTGCTGACCCACCCTTCAGTGTCATGATGTGAAGCGAGCAGGGCAGAAGTCAAAAGAAGTAAGAATGTGGTCTCACAGCACCCAGCTTTAGACATCTTCAGTAGTAGGAAAAACAAGGTTGGAAACAAACAAAACCAGAATTTTCTCTGTGGAAAATTCTTCCAAATCTTACAGCTCATATTTGAAAGAAAGTTTTGAGATTTTCCAATATTGAGATTCTTAGAAATTTACAGGGCATAACCAAAAAGAACTGTGAAGCTGAAAAATTTATAAACTGTCAATATTTTGCTTAAACGTGCTAAAGACTGAGTCATCCTTCTATTATCTCCATAAGAATTTATTACATTATTAGAGGCATATGAAGAAGCAAAAAGTAAGCAGCCAAACTGCAGGAAAATATTATTCTATAAGTGTGTCGGACAGTTAATTAGTGTAAATATCATTATTGGACTTTGATGCTTACAGATTGTGAGCTTTTAAAATTTTGTAACTTCTTGGGACTTTTCTATTTTAAATATTCTCTTTTGTATCTAATTTTGTGTTCTCTCTCAAAGAGGATGACTAATTTTTATCCGCTTCAGATCCCATCAGTCTGCATCTACTCCTGAGTGCCTCCGTGCCTTCCCCCCCAATTTCCTCAGAGCATTTCTGTGCTCTTCCCTCTGGAGTACTCTTACTCTAGATGGTAGCAGTTTTCACTCCCTCATTTCATTTGGGTCATAGTCTGCTTGGGCTGCTATAATAGAACACCATTGACTGGGTGGCTTACAAACAACAGAAATTTTTTGCTAATAGTTCTGAAGACTGGGAAGTCCAAGATTGAGGCACCAGTAGATTTGGTGTCTGGTGAGGACCCCCTGCCTGGTTCTTAGACTGTCTTTTCGCTGTGTCCTCACATGGTGGAAGGGACAAGGGATCTCTGTGGAGTCTCTTCTATAAAAGCACTAATCTCATTCATGAAGGCTCCACCCTCATAACCTAATCACTTCCCCAAGGCATTAGGAAGGCATCACAACGGGCATTAGGATTTAACATATGAATTGTCCAGGGGCGGGGAGGAGACACAAATATTTCATCTATAGCAATTCAGGTATCGGCTCAGACAACACCAGACTCAAGAACCCTTTCCTGGCTACCACATCCAAAATAGAACCTCCTTCATTTCCCCTCACTCTGTATCCCTTCACACCACTTTTCACTTCCCAGCATTTATCCCCTGCCCTATTTGTCTCTCACTATAAGTTCCATAAGAAAGGTGACTTCATCTGCTTTGTTCACTGCTTTGTCTGCATTATGGAGATAAGTGCCTGGCTCATAGTGGGCACTCAAACAATATTTGTCGATTGAATGAACAAAAATTGTGTGTGTGTGTGTGTGTGTGTGCGCGCGTGTGTGTGTGTAGATGAGAGATAGAGAGAGAGATGCCCAAATCCACTGAAGAGTTGATCTGCCTAATGGGAACTCTTTGGACTCAATTAAGACTATGAACATCCGCTTCAAAGGAGGAACAGGAGCAGTCATCATCTTTCTGTAGGCCCTATGCCTTTGCCTCGTTGGGTCAGTTGCTTTTTTTTTTTCATTTTAACGGTGATCATTCCAGCAATCTACTCTCATCTTTCTCTGAGAAGCACCAGGTAAAAATTTTAAAACAAAATAAATTTTTAAAAAACTGGCAGTTTTTAAAGTAAAGACCCAAGTGTCCTGGCAAATACTTGCCAGAGTCGGAAGAAATGGCTGCAGCAAAATCCCCACCGCAAAGTGTAGCTGGCTCGTTAGCTGAGGAAACATGGGGATTTCTGAAATATGACAGACTCTCAAAACTGGCAACGTGCTCAGGCATTCTTAAATCTACTCCCGCGCAGAAAAAAAAGCTCTAAAGCCGAGTGTAACCACCAGATAGAGAAATAAGGTCCTAGCTTCTCTACATAGCAACAGGCCGGATTTGTTCCATATGAGGCATTGATCATTTAAATTTCCTGTTAATCCTTCAGTCAGTCTCCTGTAGGACTCAGTGCAGGGCTGTGCCCAGACTACTAATATTGGACTGATCCGTGATTCCAAAGCTGACTAGACAGTTATGAAACAGGGGTGGAGGGCGGAAAACAAACTAACTGGTGGTTATTTTGTTTTTCATCTTGTGCCAACACTGCCACCTAGTGTTACGAATACATAAAACGAATGCTACAAATAAATCCTTACAAAAATGCAGAATTAGGAACACAGTTGCACTCTATGCTATTTATTGTGGATTTTCTAAAATTGTGTCAATCATATATCATTTCAAAAGCTGAAGTAAAGTTTTTAGAAGATAGTTTATTGACTCTTTCTTTCAAAACTCCGCATTCGCTATTCAGTGAAGAGTTAACATGCATTGTTTGTTTCTACGAGTACTTGCCAGCCACTTTTCTAAGAGCTTTATGTGAATTGACTGTTCTTGGTCACAAGAAGCTCATGAGATATAGGCTATTAGTAATCCCTGAGTTACTTGTGTTTCACGCGTAAGAAAAGTGAGAGGGAAAGCAAGTCGGTCACGGTTGCACATCTAGTAACCAGCAATCCACAGACTGTGTGACTTTCAAAACTGTTGTCTTAAACACTAAACCAAACTGCCCCTCATTCTGAATGCAAGTTGCCATGACGGTGATACAAAATAATTAGAAAACTTGGACCCAACCATCAAGCGCTGGGGAACAAAAACAGCTCTGTATGGGAAAAGCAAAATTCAGAGCCAGACCAAGTGTTTTATCTGATCAACATTTTTTTCACATGGAGATTTGTGTCTCTGAAAGTTCAAGTTTCTACCCAGGTGTATTATAACCAAACAACAGAGTGAGACCCACTGCTAACACTCCAATTCTCTAACAGAGTAAATGTGTTTTAATGAAATCCCCTTCACCTAGAGCAATAAAAAAATACATTAAAAGGATGTTAGATGGGAAAACCACAAGCAGGAAAAGACCTAAGTTCCAGTTCTGGCCTGAGACACCTTCATCAATTCACTTCACTTCTTTGGGTTTCAGTTGCTAGGGCCGAAAACATTTTTAATCTCACCTTTTAAAATAATGCACTTCAGTTTAAAAAAAGAAATAAAAGAGATGCACATAGCCCCCAATATTAATATATATGTATAAATCATACAAAGCTGTATAAGTTGTGTATACTATTACTAAAATGTGCTAAAACTAGTAGGGGAGAAGATATAAATATAAAAAGCAGTAATTTAAACTATTGGTATAAAAAAACTTTCCTCAAAATTTTTAGTTTTCTAGATATTTTTATGAATACAGTATGATTAAATATTCTCTAATTTTACAAAATATCTTGGTTGGTGACAGAAAGATTGGAAGATTTCGTTGTGGACTAGTGTAAGGGCATCCTTGGTTTGCACGGCTGTCACAAAGGGGCAGGTAGAAAGAATTTGTCCTTGGCTGTTTTCCTAAGTTATGGCACTCATTGCTCAATGCTATCTACCATTTAGACAGAAGTTTTGTTCAAAATGAGCTAGTAAATTTCCACCCCACTAGTCACTCATTGACTCTTTCTTTTGTGTACATTTAAAAAGGATTGGTTCAAACTCTGCTAAAATACATCATTTGAAAATATTTTTAAACAGACTGGTTTCCAGTGAGAATTGTTATGCATAAGATATTTATACAGATTTTTTTAACTTTAAAAATCAGATTTTTTTCGAGAAAACAAAGAACCTCACAACCCAAAAGATGGGATTCACATCTCTCAGGTATTAAGTCTACAGATTATAAATCATTTTCATAGAATATGTTTTTGTACAAATTTTACATGTATCAAGGAGGGGGACATAAATCCATTTCTGTTTTAATGGGGTACAGGGTGGGGGGTGAGAAAAATACCATTTTTTGGATACAACTATTAATATTTGGAAGGAAACACGAAGAGGGCAAACCTTAGCTTTTCATCATCTCTAGCAAATGGTTTTAAAGAAAACCCTTTCAATCTTGGGTATTTCTCTCTCTAAAAGCCACTTTCTAGCTACTAGTCATCCAAACCAATTGTTAAAGTTACTTCACTTGGTATGTCTTTTATGTCCACTGGGTAAATGATTCATTATGCCCACTGCTGCAGCTTTCCTAATCCAATACCCCCGCAAGGCTGGACAGGGTCTAACCTAGGACTGATGGTCCTGTGTTTTCTTGACTTCGCCCGTTGTGTCTTTCCCAAGGCAGTCGTTCTAGTTTTGGCTCATCCAGATGCTGCTGCAATTTTTCCTGTTCCTTCTGTAACAGCTCTTCTAGTTCTTCTCCAGCAGCTGTGTCAATCGGCCTTGCCCCTCCAAAGATAGAGGCAGCTCGACTGGACTGGAAGGTGCTTGCTACCAAAGGAATCACCTTCCATAGAAGTGCTCTGAGGCTTTAGATTCAAAATTGGGTCTTCGGGAGGGACCTCTATCATCGCGCCTTATAAACATCTCTGGAGCTCCATGACCGATCATCACGTCTGTCATACCTGTCTCCATAGAGGCTCCCTCCTCTGCTGTAGTCATCATCCCTACGGCACCCATTACCAAATGCTCTTCTGCCACTGCCTGTCCTGGAATCATAGCCTCTATTGTAGTCTCTACTGCCTCTGTCATCATAGTGATCCAGCCCCTATATTGACCCATATCCCGGCATGGACCATCACGATAACTGTCCCAATACCCATCGCAGTATTGGTCTGAAGCATAACTATCTCCATACTTGTCTCCAAAGCTGTCATCATGTGTTCTAGTTGGGTAGTCTTCAAAGCTGTCTGTGGCAGGATGGGCCCTGCACTCTGTATCTGGTTTGCTAGAATCCCAATTTCTATCTTGGCCAAAAGAACGAGCACCCCGTCTTCATCCTGTGTTTGATCAGCAACGCCCACTCGAATTCTGTTACCTAGAAACTCTTCATTGAGGCTCAGGGCATTGAACAAGGAATCCGGGTCTTCAAACTCAGCATAAGCGAAACCTTTCAACCTCTCTGGATTGCTGGGTTCACGTGGTAAATGCAATGCACTGATATTTAATCCTCTCAAGAATTCCTTAAAGAAGTCTTCTGTCACATCACAGGGCAGGTTTCCTAGAAAAGCAGTGTAGGGTGGTGATTTGGGAAGATGGCTCCTGTCAATATGGAGTTCCGGAGCAGCTGTGCAACAGTGGCAAGACGGAAAGGTCAGTTGGAGGTGCCCTATATATAGCATCATCATTACTGTGCCAAGTAGTTGAAACATCTCCTTCCAGGTCATTTGTCACATCAGCCCAGGTAACTGGTTTGGGAACATAGGTGCTTATTCCACCAGTCCCTCCATCCTCGGACAGAAAGTCTGTTAGGGAGATAGTCTTCCTCTTCGTCTTTTTTGCTGAGGCCGCCATGTTAGCAGAAAGAGGGAGAACACAAAGGCTTTACACAGTTTTTTTGTAACACCATATAACAATGGAAACGTTTGATTTATGAATTTTCAACACTTTGCTCTATAGCATATGTTTCTTTCAAAAGGAGTTACTTTCTTATTCATTTTTAAATTATTATATTTATTCTGCAAGATTAAGTTTATGTTTTTGTATTTTAAAATATCTACTAGGAAAACTACAGATAGCCACTTATCAGGGTAAAGGTCAACAAATTTGGAACACTTTTTTTTGCAAAGGAAAAAAATGCATAAAATCTTCAACTACCGCCTAACAAAATAATAAAAACAAAGTCATCAAACATGTTGCCATCAGGATAGCAAAAAAAGATTTTCATCATCATTCCCTATCTCATTGCAAAGAGTTATTTCTACTCTAGTAAAGATCTTGTTTTTACAGAGTAGATAAGTGGTTGCTACGGGCTGGGGAGTGGAGGAAATAAGGAGAGGTTGGTAAAAGGTTATATATTTTCAGTTATAAGATGAATAAGGTCTGAGGAACTAATGTATAATAAAATGGAGACTATAGTTAATAACACTGTATTGTATAATTGAAATTTGTTAAGAGAACAGAACATAAATATTTGCACCAAAAAAAAAAAAAAATGGCAAATATGTGGGGTGATGGATGTATTAATTGACTCAAGGGGGGAACTTTGCACAATGTATAGGTATATCAAATCATCACATTGTATACTTGAAATATCTTAAGATTAACCACATTTGCGAATTTCTGGCTACAATTTCTTTGAAGTTGAAACTTGCAATAAACAATGCAGTAAAAACAGTATAATAATAATGATAATATGTGAGACTTGCTGTAACTGTAATCTGGAATCTCTTTTATTCCAAAATAACTAGCTGTGGGTAAACATGTAGTTTTACAATAAATTCCTGTTTTTTTTAAAAAAAGAAGTGATTTACTGTTGTATGTCTTCTAAAATGTTTTTTTGATGACTCATAAATAGTTCTTGTATTTCATCACTAAAACAATTTAGCAAATACCATAAGCTGAGATATGATGGAGACACCTATACTAAGTAGCAAACCTCCCACACTGTACTATGTGTTCTCATACTTGTTTCTTCTTGACTTCAGTGATGTTTGCTCTGTCTCTTCCAGCAATATTTGCTGACAAAGGAATACACTTGTGTAGGTTTCCATGTTATTTTCAGTATATTACTACAGCCATTTTCACCTCACTAGGAAAAACAAGGGTATTTGCCTTTCTACCATCTGCAAAAGACTCTTGTAAACATTTTCCATTGTATGTAGTATGCCAAGGATGGATTAAATTTGACTTAACTTTAAACATCACTAAAAAAATTATAGAGATTCTCCATGCTCTTCATGTTCTGTTTTTTTTTAAATCTTGCTTGCTAGGTGATATTGTAGTAATTTCTAACACATCACAACGTGCCAAATGAAGGCACCATGGTCAACCCCTCAACAGTGTGGAACTTCCATTCAGCCCTCAGGATACCTCATGGTCTCAGTGTTACATGTGACTAACAAACATAGCCATAAAGACAGGCATATCTGTGTCAACCCTTTTATGAAATGCGAGGAAAGCTTACAACTTTTCTTTTCAAACATAAAACACATAAATATTTTAATATGTTCTTCCTATAACAATGGATCAACTTGC
Source organism: Rhinolophus sinicus (assembly GCF_036562045.2). Classification (NCBI taxonomy): domain Eukaryota; kingdom Metazoa; phylum Chordata; class Mammalia; order Chiroptera; family Rhinolophidae; genus Rhinolophus; species Rhinolophus sinicus. The sequence continues at coordinate 26,832,153 of NC_133754.1, read as the reverse complement.
ACTTCATTTTGGAGACTCCTCCCATAAGAAAGGAGTTACATACTGACGAAACAGGCAATGTAGAGGTCATTGGAACAACCACTATCCCACTGAAAAGTAAGTCTACTTGAGATTATATAAATGCCATTCTATCAGGTTGGTGCAAAAATAATTGAGGTTTAAAAAGTTAAAAATAATTGCAAAAACTGCAATTAGTTTTGCACCAACCTAACATTACGTCTTTTAGTGATGACCACCCAATCATAAATACAATTTAGGAAAAATACTTTAATATTTTCAGTTAGAATCATCTAATGTACTCCCTTTAAATAAATAGAAGGAGGACATTCCTGTTTTCAGTTGGTAAATATAAAAGTGACTGTTATATGCTGAATAATGTCCCCATCCTAATCCCTGGAACCCATGAATATGTTACCTTATATGAACAAGGGGCTTTGCAGATGTGATTAAGGACCTAAGGGTAGAGGTGACCTTTTGCTGACAGAGCAGGCCTGTTGACCCAAAGGGGTTGCATTTCTAAGATGAAGGGATGGATGCTGAAGCTGAACACTGGCGAGGCTGTGCTGCAAAGACCTTCCAGGCACGGATCAGATGGAAAGCGGATGCCATCACGGAGGGCTAACCAAGCAGAAACACCAGACAAGACAATAGGCGCTGCGGTGAACACTGGCATAGAAACCAGTGAGAATAAAGCGCTTCCCTGGGCCCACTACAGGCCCGTGACTCTCCCAATGTGTAAACACACCTAAAGGTCAGATACCAACCACGGGGAAGGAGAAAAAATGGGGGAGATCCTGATTTGACTGTATATCATTTCAATTATAAAAATGCTAATTTTCATAGCTGAACTTTATGGTATGTGTGTCCCTGGCACACAGCAAGTGAGTGACAAATATTGTAAAAGTGAACTTAAGTCGTGGGAGAGGCTCTTTCCTGTCTTCTCTTCTCTATCCACTGTCATCTGACCTCCTTTTCAGCGTTGAGCTTTGTTCCTAACACCAGAACTTAAACATATTCACAGTGAAGGCATCATGGACATCCCAAATATCATCTGAACTTGAACATATGACTAAGGGATCCGAGAAGCTGGTCTGATTTGGAGGTAGAAAGGAATTTAAGAGCACACCTGACTTGTAAGCTTGACCTGGGAGTTCTGGCCATCTTTGATGGACGTTTTCCTGCTGCCAGAGAACAGAAAGGGAGAACAAGTTTCTGACAAATGTAAGAGGAACTCTCTATTTACCCTGAAATAGCAACAAGCAGATCAATGCCTCATGTGCAGGTCTGTGACACTGAATTCATTCATTAAAGTGACACAGAGCACTTTAGTTACAAAAATAAAATAAATAACAGCAAGTAGCATGCAAAAATATGTAAGTTTAAAGCCTGAAATGTAACCTAGAAAACACTGTTGCATTATTTTCCAGGTTCTAATAGGCCTCTCCTATGGAATTTTAAATAAATCCTATTTTTTTCTCCAGCCTAATTTTAATAGCAAGGAGTTTTAATAATCTCTTACAGAATTGTGTTGTAAAACCAGAGTTGAAAAATACTATGCATGGAGAGCTTTGAAGATCTTTATAGTGTAAGCATTAAAGAGTTTCACACAGAGTTGTCAAACAGACTTGTCAACAGAGTTACTGTGTTAAACAGTATCACGGGATTACAGTACATAAAATCCATAATCTTAAGAAGTTGAAAATAATCATAAAAAGATGAGTACTCAACCCATGATTTCCTTTCATGAATTTTTATGTGAGAAACCTGACTAATCAGGGGATTACTTCATATAACTGTCTAACCACTATGCTATGCACCTGAAACTAATATTGAATGGCAAAAAAAAAAACATTTTTAAGAAAAAAAAAGAATCCTGAAAAAGTATGAGACTGTTTCTCACACTGTATAGTCACAAAGTACTCACAGATTATCCCGGTTCGTAATTTTTCACCTCATCACCACCATGTGCTAATCTTTTATATTTGCTTAGTTCTATCAACTAAGCCCTCACGTGATCCTTGGTGCATCCAATTGAAGAAAATATTCTTGTACCCTTCCCTCTGTTCTATATTGTTCCTTAAGAAACTCACCAATTTACAAGATTTTAATTATGAAAGCAAGGCAAGTTCTTGTATAATGCAAATACTCAGATAATTTTCAAGAGCATTCATACAGGCTAACTATGGTAAATATTGTGGTTTACTCCCCAACAATTACTCCATCACATTCCCATTAATTAGCAGTAGCATGATTTGGAAGTTGAGCTCAACTAAAGGGGTCCTGGTTGCCAAGGAATGGGATTACCCTTGGTTCAAAAATGGGCAAATGATCCAAGTCTGGCCAGTGAGAAGAGATGGGTTTTGCTAACGGCTTCTAAGTTCCCCTACACATTTAAGAGCAATGAGAAGTCAGTCTCTCTTCCAGAGTACGTATGTGAACAAGGAAGCATGAAGCCTGTGAGCCAGCTTGCAACCATGGTAGTAACTAACCTTAGTATCAGGCCACTGCTGTGGGTGGCCCGACTGCCTGAGGTGACTGACAGAGGTCTTTGACCATATCATTGAACTGCTAGTGAATCGACCTTCTTGACTTCCTCTCAGGTGAGAAAATAAACTTTACATTCAAGTCAATTTGAGCACGCAAATGAACCAATATTCATGGACGCCATTTCTTTCTCCTGTGTACACCCACACCCAGGTAGTTTTAGATCCTTCTGCTCATTTGTCAACCCTACAGTATAACCAGAACAGAACTCATGTCCTTTCTCCACCGTATCAGTCTCTAAACTACCCTGGCTTGAGGTCCCCCAGTTATTCTTCCACTTACGTTTAGGTCCTGTCATGTGTTTGCGTTGTGATCTCTCATCTTCTTCCTTTTCCTTTTTGCAGTCTCACTAGGTCAGATCCTCACCCCTTCATGGATACACTATCACACGTAACATATCTAAATTCCTTCTCATTCCTCTGCAAGAGAGACCAACTGTACGGTTTTGATGGGCATACACAGTAAGAGAGGAATCTCCAGAGGTCTGATCCCAACTCAAAAGGATCTGCATGCTTTCTCTGCTAAGATTGTATCTGCACGGAAAGAAGCAGTTCAAATATCAACTCTAGTGTGAAGTCACTTCTACTTCCTTAGTGAATAAATGATGTCTGGATTCTCACACTGTATTTCTCTCATAGCCCTGGTCTCATCGACCTCGTACAAGAATCCTTTGTGTAGGTGCCTCTCTCCTTCATAAGAGAATAAGGATTGTTTACATTCATCAAATATACTCCCAGCGCCTACATGTTTTATGACAAGAATTTGGAAGTTGGTTTTTTCCTGTCCCATACACATAGATTTTAAACACAAATTAGGTTTTCTTTAAGCTATTTTTATGGGCATGAACTGGGACTTGTGTTAGCATGCCTTTTAATCCCTGTGTCCAGACTATAAGGACTGATGTTAAAGTGCTAAACAAGTAAAATCCCAACACTGACATAACCTATTAGACATGTCTCTCAACTCTAATAATCAGAAAGTAGTTATTACGAGTATTCCATGCTTATTCATTGGAATCCAGATAGGTGTTTGTTTGTTTGCTTGTTGCCAGTTCTCACCCCATGATATAAATGAAAATTTCAAATAAAATGCCAAGATTAAATCCTTGAGCAGAACAAATTTAATTTTCATGCTACTTTCCTTCTTGAATTTAGCACTACCGAAGTTTCAGGTTTTAATGTGTACAAGGGGTAAAATTATCTTCTCCCCTTCTGTACAGTCATGCCTAACCCTAAAAGAAAAACATTTACTTTCTCAAAAACATTGAAGAATCATCCCTTCTCCTGCGAGAAGAGTGACAAATACTACCCTCTTTGGGACAGACTGAATGTTAGAATTTGCCACTCATACATGGCCTGGCCCCTCAGTTCTTCTTTGATCTTGTTTTTTGAAGCTGCTTGTGCAGACCCTGTGCTGTCGTCTCTCCACCACACAGTCCACAAACATGGAGGACAAAGAGTTCTTCTCTTTGCTACTCACTTGTTAAACTCAATTCAAGTGGGGAAAAGTAGGAAGTTTCTCAGAAGAAATGAAGCTGATATTTTTGATATTCACCTCCTGTAATGATTCTCAGTTGACCCAGCACTCAGAGGAAAGAGGGGTAAGATTGATCCTACACACACACACACACACACACACACACACACACACACACATAATTCTCAAGTGTATAAACTGAAGAAATGAATAGCTAAAGAATACATTTTACCTTCTGCCTCTTTAAGGATACAAAGAGGTACATTTCAGGAATATTTGTGAAAATTAAAACACGGAACTTTTTTATGTCTTAATATGGCATCTGGACAGCAATTTCTGACTCAGCCTCTCTCTGCTTTCCATAAAGCATGTATTGAGACATGGAAAATGATGAAAATCCTTAACACTGAGACCTAACACTGGCAATCCAATGCTAGAAGTGGGGTGGGGGCGATTTCCATCAACTACCATGAAGCTGAACTGTGAATCACAATGTAAGGACCAAAGCTTATTTGTAGCTTGAAACGAGTCAGAGTGACCATAGCCTGTGCATTGGCTAAGAGACCCAAAGTCTGTGTATCAGAACATGGCACAATGGAATTGCCACTCAGCTGGCTAACTCTGCCTCTGGAGGCAACCAGTATACTCCAAACCCAGTACATCTCTTTGCATAATATTCTGAAACTCTCCTTCAAACTACAGGACAGGGAGTGAAGGGAAAGAACCATACATATCATAACACACTGGAAAGTACAATTCTTATTCCTAACACATTATGGGGAAGGATACAAACAAAGTGGCCTGGAAACAGCTTTCCACATTTTTCTTCAGTTCATCTTTCTGGGAAAATGGACAAAAATATTAGAGTTTGTAAAGGTTGCTAGGCACTGGAAATGGGGCTAAGTACTGTATACACGAAAGGCAATCCACCAACACCAATAGGTGCATGATCTCCAATTGTCAACTCAGTTCTCAGTTTATTGGATCTCTGGGTGATATTTGAAACAACCGGTCCCTTCCTCTGTGAAATAAGGTCTTAATTTGACTTTTGGGGCACCAGAGTCTTGGTTCTTCTTCTGCCTCATTAGATACTTTCTGCATCTCTGATCTCTGACTCTGGAGGACCCCAAAGCATCTGTCCTTGGACATTATCTCTGCTGTAGCTCCAGTCAGAACCCAGATGATGTCCTGATTACATGTATATACTGAAGACTCCACATTTCTATCTCCAGCCTGGAATTCTCCCTTGAAGTTCAGATTTGCATAGCCAGCTGCCTACTGGATACTGTCATTTATCTAATAAACTATTCAAGCTCACCGTGTTTAAAAACCAGAGCTCGATCTCCCGGTCCCACCACAAATGTGCTCTACCTACTACCTATCTATTCTGGAAAATGCTGATTCCATTTTTCAGCTCCTCAGAACCCTTTACACTTTTGACTCTTCCCTTTCTCTCATGCTACATCCAATCCATCACCAAAGTGTGTCAGCTTCACCTTCAAAATACATACACACACACACACACACACACACACACACACACACACACGCACACCTACTCACTCCTCATTACCTTCCCTGCTCTTATCCTATTGAAGAGACTTCATGTGCCTGGACAATCTCAAAAGACTCCAAACTCCGACTCCTGCATTCCCCTCTGTCCTTCTACAATCTATTGTGGTGTTCTGTAGCCCTTTCAAAACATAAGTCAGTTCATTTCACTCCTCAGCCCAACCCTCCAATGTCCCCTGTCCCATTCAGAGTAAGAGCCACGTCCTGCAAGTGCCTGCTGACCTGTGCCTTCCCCTCCCCACATCCCCTTCCACCCTCTCTCATTCATTCCATTCCCACCACATGCTTACTTCTTGAACACACCAAATATTCTCCTCCCTCAAGATTTTTGCACTTGCTGTTCCCTATGTCTGGAATGCTTCTCCCTCAAATAACTGGAAGGTTTATTCTCTCATTCTTTCAGGATTTGTCTCAAATATCCCCGGGGTGCCAAAGAAATGTATACAAATGGACACTTTGGTCAACGTTGCTCAAACAGTAGTTTGCCGTAATCAGAAGTGTCTGGACGTGGATGGTAACCACTTTGAGCTCCTCTTGTAATTGCAGAAGTCAAACGTAACTTGTATCCATCTGTTGTTATCAGTATATATTGAGTATTACAATTTTAATAGTTTTTTCCTTTCTTAAAATGTGTATACATTTTTTTTGGCACCTTCTGTATGAAAGCATGACCACCTTCTATTTCCAGCACGCATTTGTCCATCTTCCCCTGATCCTTTGTTCTTCTATGTCCTTATCACAATATATATGTCACATTTTTTTTATTGGTATTTCCCCTAACTAGACATCTAAGTCTAATCAGCGCTAAGACTTTGTATTTATCCACTGCTGTATCTACAGTCCCTACAACTGTGCCCAGCACATAAAGTTTGAATAAAAGATGTTGAGTGACTGAATCTTCCCTTGTTCCTAGATGAAGTACTGAAGTAGCAGGCTTATACAAAGATTCTGTAGAAGCAGCGTCTTAGGAGAGAACCTCCGAAAGTTGTTCTAACAATACGTACTATCAAAAGCATTACCATTAAGCAAAATGATGTGAGAAATGTCATAAGAACATACTAAGGAGAAAAATCAACAGGATAAGACGAAAAGATAAAAAAGACAGATGAAAAGGAATGAAAACAAGAAAAGACATTGGATAAGAAAACCAACATCAGCAATAATTAAAGCTTGCACTAGAGGCAGGAACAAGCACAAATGAACAAGGCAGAAGCTGCAGCCGTGGGTAACAGATTCAGCTACAGCACGTTGAGGACAACTACATGTCAGGCAGAGACAAGGCAACAGAAATGCATGTTGGTGAACATGCGTGAGATGGACAAGCCCATGTGCTGCTTCCGAGAGTCTAAGCTAGTAGAGACTTTCTGGAAGCCACTTTGGCCATATGGATCATGACAGCCTGACAATGCGTAATCTCGGAGCCAATAATCTCATGTCAATAATATAGAGAAATAGATATAATCATAGAGAACCCATCATAGAATTTATATTAGAAATGTTTATACATATATAATATATATAGTTACACTATATATATTAAAATGTTAAATATTAGAAACAATTGATATGTACACAGTAGAGGAATTATCAACTATATATTAATGGCACCAAACAATGTAGTATTATGCAACCATTAATAAAGACAAATAGAAATGATTTTAAGAACATGGAAAAATTCACAATCCAGTTAACTAAGAACGCAGGATATTAATAAATACATACAGAATGAATTCAAACATGGAGCTCTTCTCTTTGGAGTTTGGAATTGAGAATTATATTCTTATGCCTTGGGGCATTTGATAATTTTCATCAATAAACACATATATTACCCTAATAATCAGAAATAAGGAATACTAAACAAAAATAAAAATTGGACATAAATTTTTAGTTTTTTCTCCCACATTAGAGCTTCATATGTATTTCTAATCTATTTCAACACAGTTTTCATATCCTAGAATTATGCACTCCACTTTCATTATTATAAAAGACTCAAGCAAGTTTATATTTTTGCTCAAAGCATGCTAAAGCTTCGTACTTTTGCATACCCACTACAGATTTCTGAAACATTAGAGATATCAATATATATATATATATATATATATTTTGCTGTATATATTTTCTAAACTCACTGTTATATTCTCCTTTTATCAATGAGAAAGCAAAAGATAAAGATTTTACGCAAACAATGCAACAATTCACCATTCACTTCAGCTCTTACCATTAAAACATACTGCATTCAAAAACAACTTTCCATCAAAAATAAAGTTCTTGTTAAAATTTTTCAGTAGAAACAATATCAAGATTGTGGTGACAGTTTCACAGGTGTACACATATGTCAAAACTTGTCATATTGCACAGTTTAAATATGGGCAGTTTATTATATGTTAACTTATACCCCAGTAAAGATGCTAAATAAAATATGGTATCAAGAAAAGCCACATACTGAAATATGACTAAGATGCTTGGAAAGTAGACACACGCAAACACACACAGAAGAAAAAGAAGAACCATTCCTTAAATTCATCAGCAAGTTTATTTACAAATGCAGTAGAACAGAAAGGCTCACTAGTTTCTGGAGATAACTTTTGGTATATAAACTATGATTAATGAAAAGCAGCAGCTTTCTATTGGGAGCTGCTTAGCAATGATTCTGGTGAAGAAAAAAAAGCTCCCCTCATCAAGCAAATAAAATTTTACATAAGATAATTCTTTTAAAAAAATCATAATATATAGTTGAAAAGAAAGATATAGAAAGCAAATTTGGGGGTGGATTTTAGTGAAATTTCCATATGGTTCTGTATTAATTTAGCATACTTTACAATAAAAAGAGCAAATGCAATTACATGTTTATATTAACTATTTCAAATAATGTTTCAGAACCTTTTTAAAAAAACAATAAAATAGCCCTCTTCAAAACACCACTAGAAAGTCAAACTAGATCATTATCAGCCTCAAGAATATTTTGAAGTTCTTTCTTCCTTGTGCTCTTAAGATGCTGAATTCAAAAGAAAATACTGCACTTTTCCCCACACATAATTACCTTCTTATAAATAAACAACAACAAAAAATACAGGTCTATTCTACCAAGACTATAATGTTCTGATGTAATCTAAAGAGGCAAAAAAAAAAAAAAGTGTTATTCTTTTTTAAAAAAAAAAAAAAGAGAGAGAGCGAAAAAGACATACAACATATATTTATAGATCTACAGCAGCGGCAACCACCTCTTCTTCTATCTGCAACAGTGCTTTCGTATGGAGGCTTACATCACATGGCGGTTGGCCGTCCAGCTGATCAGGCAAGGAGAGAAGAAAGAAAAGTGCTTAGATTCAGGAACACTGGAACTTTGCTACCTGGGATGCATAGCAGTAATCACTCAGAGAATGGCCCCGTGAGGTAGAAAGAGTCACCTTGTTACCCACTTAGGACAAAGCTAGGCAAATCACAGCCCAGTGGGTGCTAGAATTCTTTGTCTGTAAAAATGGAATAAAAAGTAACTGTTGATATAGAAGTTACACTCAACTCTCCTTTATTCGAATTGGAGGAGAGAAAAGGCGTGGGCAATTTTTCCATGGTGATTCCAAAAATCAATTACATTTGGCTTTGGAATTTGATTAAAGAGAGAAAAGCACACACACATATACACACTCCCCCAGTTACATGCCCAGCCTTGACACTCTCCAGCCTCTGTGGTAACATCCAGAAAAGGACTGGACTGCTGGGGTAAGAAAGCTCAGACCCCGGTGACAGATAAAAGAGAGTTGACTGGGCTTAAACCATTTCCAAAGCACTCTTCACATAAAGGGCCATATAAATACCTCTGAGCTCAAAAGCAAATGGTTTTGCTGATACCACTTGTAACACCCTTTCACAATAAGGAAGAAATACATGTTACCAGCATCAAGGTTCAAAATACAAACAGTAGTAATGGTTGTCTTTATGTAGCTATAAACAATATGTAACCTCATTATGCCATCCTATGTTTCATAACATACTTACAAATGAAAACATGCTTAGACACAAAATAGCCTATGAAGTTTTTGAAAAATTCCGTTTTTCCGAAAGTCATACTGAAACACCATATAATCAGAATTAGAGCTCTCCTTTTTAAAATAGTATACATATGATATGTAACAAAGCATAAAATGACTACCCTTTATGACCTTTTAAACTAGTTTTTAAAGGTGTTCATCTTCTAAATCACATAATCAAAGCCCATTGTTAAGTAATAGAAATCAGTGAATGCGAGGCACCAATCCTTAGCCCAGAAACAGATTACAGTCTACACCGAAGAGTCATTTTAACTGTCTGTTTTGGTTGGTTTGCGTCCTCAAGTCATTAGCAGTTGTCCAGACTGGGCAGAACGCACAGGAAACCACCCTGACTCTCGGGCACACGACCCTCTCCAATCCCTTGGCCCCACACCCCACCCTTGTGTGGCTGGAATCCTGAGCACTGAACCCCTCGCCACACCCTCTGCGAGGGGGACTCACTAAGATTCCTAAAACCTGCCGTTCTAAGGCAGGGAGCTTGAGGGAGCGGTGGTTGCAGACTCAGGGAAAAGCACGGGAATTCGTGTTCTCCTTAAAAGAGAAGAAATTGTCTCCCTAATTTGCTCTCTTACATTTGAATCTGAGATAGCAGTCGTTGCAGAACAGTTGGTTGTTTCTGATTCTGACTTCGGCTCCTGAGGAAGAGCCTCCAAGGTCACACTCACAGGCAACGCACTGGGGGACAAACAAACAAAACCCACAGTCAGTCACATCAAGACAGCTTGGGGCACTCCCAGAAAAAAAAAAAAAAAAAAAACATATATATATATATATATATATAATATATGTATATTTTGAGCAAAATGCAGCTTCTAAGCTTTTAGATATGTTTCAGCAAAAAAAAAAAAAAAAAGCCAAAAATAATTAGTAGATTAAAATCAAGCCTGCCAGATGAGACAGTAGAGAACGCATAAAGCCAATTTTAAGAGCCAAGATGATTTCTCTAAATATACCAAAAGCGTAGAAATGATTCGCTGGCTGGCTTAAAGAAATTTAGTCTTCATTTCTCTCAAGGGGATGAGAGAGGATAAGGCACCAAATGAAAGATCTGGAAAAGTGAGTCAAGACTGGGCTTTCAGCACTTCTCTCTGGGCGGGTCACACCAGTATCACCCCTGCACTAGTGTGGGATGGATGCACACATGGTGCTCTCACTGCAAGGCTGAGTATTTTGGTTTCATGTGCTCAAACACTAATAAATTTGACTCATTCTGCTATGCCACAAACAGCCCAAGCGAGCAATAGCCAGGGAAATACAGGCTTAAGCCAGCTGTGTGGGACTCTAGGATCAACAACTGGAATCTCTCTTTGGTCCAACACAAGTTCAAGAATCAAATAGATGTGTCTCTAAAGACAGTTATTACAAAATAAAGTAGTTACAGCCTTTGTTTTCTTCTGTGCAAGAACCCATCAGGTGTGTAAGCAGGCTGTGCGACTGTAAAAATATTTGCAGTGCTTTTCCTTATTCTCCCTATTCAAAGGTAGGTGTTTGGACACTGTTATAACGGCACATCCCATCCCCATGCTGTTAATGACATTGGTAAATTACATTTCAAATATGTCTATGACCACATGTTAGAGAAAGTGTTTAGGAACTGTACATGTTGCTAATAGACTCTTAACAGACTGGAGATAGGAAGTGCATAGTATTTCCACATCTTGGTTCAAGATTTGAGGACTACGTAGCAGCAGGCAATTTGAAATTCGAAATGCAGCACAGACTGACAAATACAGCAGCACCTAGCTCGTTAATGGCACGTCCACGCCTAGCGCTCAAAGAAGCCATGCGCTCTCCAAGCAAAGCTTTGCAGGCCTGCAGAGGCTGTTTATCTTAGTCTCACCTTAAAACAATATAAATGAAAACAAAGACCCAGGGACTCGATGATCATGGCGGCTCCTTTGCCCAGAATGTTATTACAGTAGGAGCACACGCGCTTCCCACTGACTGACCTGGATGTAGAACAAGAACGGAAGGGAGGCTTTCATCTGTGCAGCTCAAGGTTATTATTGTAAAATCACACTCTGGTGTTAACAGTAATCATTTAAGAAAGTCTCTGTATATCTGCGGGAGGAAAACTTACACCAGCCAATCGAAGCATGCCTTGATTATATTGTTCCTGGAAAGATCTCCATGATGGTTCTGAAACCCTTGATACCTATTCACCTACATGAACAATTTCAGTGTATTTAGTCCATTCTGCACCTTAAGACACTATCCTCCTTAGATCACATCTGTACTCACAAGGCTCCCCTTCCTCTAATCCAGCTGACATCTTCTTGCCAGTTCAACCTGCCAAAGCACAACTCACTCTAATCATGTCATTTCACCCATCAGAACACTAAAAGAGCAGCCTCAGCTTCTTCTGAGAAGGACTGCAACCTACCATCCCAACCTGATTTTCCCATCCTCTTTCTCATTCACCCAATATTTGAGTTAAACAGAAGTGGCAATGCTTTCCTGACTGCCTCTGGCTTGTAGGACTGCCTTTGTGGAGAATGAAAGGCAAACTGCCTGACAGCTACCATTTAGATACATAAGGAGAGTGTCTACTTCCCTTTGGATACAAGTCTGATCCTCTTTCCCAGGTAGGAAGGAGAAGGCCACTTCTCCCCTTTGCATCCCATCACAGCACTTTAGTGGCACTCAAGAGCACAGCTGTGGAGAGTCTCTTGTTAGAGCACCACCTCCTAGAGGCGTTTTCAGGGCAGAAAAGCCCATGGCTGGACTCCTATCTGTTCTCCTAGGGTAGGGCTCTCAGTGAAGAAATGGGTACTCTCTCCTCACCTTGCCTCCCTTCTCCATGGCCTTCATCTTCCTCCCAAATATACCAGAAACTCACCCCTTCTTCTCTTAATTCAAACTCCCTGCTACATATTTTATAGATCCTGGTACAAGTAATATTTTAGATAGACATGAAATATATTCTCTTAACAAAATCCGTTCTTTGATGGCTAAACAAAAATCCCAATATCAATAACTGTTTCTACTTTTCAGTATTTTATTTCCATGACAAGGAGTATATGCCAGTAGAACTCCCTCTGGTGACAGCAGAAACACTGCTGTATGTGGTTTCATGAAACATCTATGATCTGGGGAGAAGCTACACATATCTGAAAACCCAATACCTGGTGATATCTGAGCTTCTGTCCATATCAAATGGCAAGTTTTGAGTCAAGACCCATCATTACAACTCTTATACAATCCCTTGGCGTATAACCTACAGAATCAGTTGATGTAATGTGAAAAAAATGTTGTCAAACCACAGAAGTGGCAAGCAACAGTTTTGGAAGTCAAAAACCCAAAAAGCATAATCTAACCACTTAGCTTTTTTTTTTTTTATTCAGCTTGTTAAAAGTTACACAGACGATGGAACTTGCTTATAATGCTATCCTTTTATACTCAGTTCCTATAAAACAAGTTTGTATTGTCTCATTAAAACAGTCAAACATTTTACAATACTGCTTTTACTCATAAATTTCAAATGCATTCAATGCGTATATTTTTATGATTATGTTGCGAACTACTCAGGTATGTCTGTATCTACGACACTGACAAACAAGCAAAGGAGACAGTGGTAATGAAGTAGATGGTTTGAAAGTCTAGAATGGAGTCACAAGACAGCCATAAATGCTCAGAAGAAAGCTATTAAGAAAGACTTCTTAATTGATCTGATAAAAGAACATTGAATTTGACACATTTAAAAAGGCTTTGGTTTTCTTGGGAAAGTTTGGACAAGATTTGGGGAAAATTTTAATGGGAAAAAAAAAATACCCCAGAAACTAAGAAAAGGAGAACCCCAAAGGGCCTCACCTGTTGCGTAGCTGGGAGCCTGATGGTGAAGCTGAAGGGAAATGGCTGTGTGGTGCGGGGGGCGTTGGGCTGCTGGTCTTCACAGCACCAGCCGAAGGAGGCGGGACGCTGGAGGAGGGATTTCGCATGTAGGCACGGTTTGATGTGGACACCAGCTGAGGTGGTGGGCGACTGAAGTCTTGAACAGAGGAAGAAGCATAGATTCCTGTAGGCTGACTGAGCCAAGGGGGCTGTCTCCAAGAGTTGGATCTCGGGGAATCCAGGTTATCTAGAGATTCACCTCTGGAACATGGAAAGGATGAATCAACATTACATAACACATTCAACTAGAAATCTGTTTAACATTACAGTCATGAAAATATCCATTGTAGGTTCTTTATAAGCAGGTGATAATCCAACAAATCCAATTATGTATAAAATTACCTTGAAAACTATAGTGTCTCTTCATCAGGGGCATCATGATGTTTCATATTCAATTAATCTTCATTTATTTTTATTGTTATTTATTTGGTGCTTAGGTAAAAGAACAAATACCAAAGTGGAAAGGAAAATACTAAAAAAATTCTTAAAATATTAAGACAAAGACGACATACATTTGTCCTTTAAATCTTCAACTGTTTAGACAATCCTTAATTTTTTATAACCCACTCCTCAAAAAAAAAAAGTTTTAGATACATATGTCGGGTATTAGACTAAACAGTGTCACAAAAAATATTAAATGTAATCTAATCTTCAGAACTATATATATACATATATCTATACACACACACACATATACCGGGGGTGTCAAAAAATACACAAGTGGACACTTTGGTCAGTGTTGCTCAAGCCGTAGTTTGCTGTAATCAGAAGTGTCTGGACACTGATGGAAACCACTTTGAGCACCTCTTGTAATTGCAGAAGTCAAACGTGACTTGTATTCATCTTTTGTTATTGGTATATACTGAGTATTACAATTTTTAATAGTTTTTTCCTTTCCTAAAATGTGTATACATTTTTTGGCACCCTCTGTATGTGGTTTTAGGACTGCTGATCTTTTATATGTTTATTGACTTTGTTTATTTTTCAATGAACTATCTTCGTATCAATTCTCTATTTCTATAAAGTTGTCAGGGTTTATTTATTTATTTATAAAAGATATTTGTATATTGAGATAATTAGCCCTTTGTAATGTTTGCAAATAATATTCCTCAGTTTCTCAGCTGTGGAAATGATGAATAAAAGCAGCTTCAGTCTTTGCCTACCCAAGACAGGTCTTTTAACACGTTCATCCACTCATCTCCAGTCAATTTATATCTATATATTTTTCTGAGAGTTAAAAAAATTAGACTCTCACACTTTGTGAACACTATTACGATTCCAACATAACTAGTATCTCATTTTAAATAAATTGCAGCGTAAGTTGTTTTAAATTCAACAGCCAAGGAAGCACTCAGAACTGCAGAAATTATCTGAGTGCCTGATTCACACTTCAGAGTCCACACCCAGCTTTGCAACTTATTTGCCATGTGGTTTTAACGTCCACATGGATTCCCTGCGTGAGCCACAGTTTCTACACGTGGAAAAACTGAAATGACTACCCCTGCCTCAAAACGTTTTTCCCAGGTTAAGCAAGATGATGCAGACAAAGCAACTGGCATGTGTCTGGCACCTAAATGCTCCTCGACATGGGCCCAGTGACATTTGCTCTGCTTCCCTTTCTTCCACTAAATCTTGGATTAAGAGAAGAAATTATGACATCTCTCCTGCCCAAAGTGGCCAGCCAGCACGTCCCGATATTAAATATTTGCCTCACAGAACAGAAGAGCAAATAATTCCTAAAATGTCTCACACCTTCTCATAATCCCGGGCAGACAAATAGGCTCTTTATTTACACTGGAACTGCGCTGTCGGATCCAGCTGTTGTCGTTGTGAAGCGATGTTCTCTTTCTCATTTCTTGAAGGATTTGTTGTCTTTCCAACTCTGCTTCAGATGGGACTTGTTCCTTCTTGGAGCTCCTCTGTAATGAGTTACTGCTCCCAACTCGGTCTAAATATTTATTGCTTCCTAAATTAAAAACACATCAAAAGTTGCAGGATTAGCACATTTGGAAAAAAAAAAAAGATAGTGGGCAAATCTCCAAACACAGGGTAGTAAAACATGTGATACAGCGCACATCTGCTAACATTATCAATTCTTAATGAGACTGCTGCCTGGGGACATAAAGTAACAGACTCCTGTTCCTAGAAATTCTAATTCCACAGCCAGAGGCAAACCACAGAGCGTAATCAGGAAAACTAAGGAGGCTGTCTAAAAAGGAAACAACCAGCATTGATTTCAACAATATTAAGTTACAAAATGCTCATCTAGAAATAGTTTCTCTTCCACTTTTCCCTTCCTTGCTAACTGAAATAAATCAAGCTCATGCTCATCAAATGCTTGCTTTGACAACTCTGCAAGGGAAATGGGAATTCTGTTCTTTCAAAAAATTTACACACCCCCTGAAGAGAGAGCAAAGACATAAATGCATGCATCTCTAGGTGACACAACTCGAGTCTTCACGGTGTAAGCCACAGAAGAAGTCATGACCACATTGTAGGAATCAGAGCACATTCAATCACTGAAATGGCTTTTGTGAAATTGAAAAATAACCAAGTAATCCAAATGATAACCAAGGAATCTTATCAGGCTTGTTTCTCTTCTAAGAAACTGACAAAGCTGTAATTTGGAGGTTGAATTTATGAATGAGAATAAAGTCAGGTTTTATCCTGAAGGCTTTGCCTCATTGGATTTGCTGATTAATTTCTGATTTGGGTAAAACATCCATAACTTTGAAGTATCCTCCCCACCTTAAATTGGATTAGGAAATTTCACCTAAGGATTTATTTTCTTTTGCTTAGCAGATTCATTGCTATTGACATTCTTTCAAAATTCATGATGTGTCTCTGCCTTAGTTCATCTTCCAGTAAGCAAGGAACAAGGCCACTAAAGGTTTCTTATATACATCTATGTTTACCTGTGTGCATACACACGGCTTATCAATTTGGTCAGATTTTAAATAAACCATTTTCTATTTTATATGGACATTATTCACATAACCAAGCTTTTCAATAAAACATTTGATAACGTCCAATGCCTACTTATTCAATTAGTAAAGGAGAGAAAACACATACAAGAATAATCAGATTAATAACACAAACCACAACCATTAACAAGATTATTTCAGAGAATCACACGTATTACTAAGAGGTCATGTGTTTAAGTTCAGGAGAGAATATTATCACTGCAGATTAAAAATCTTTCATGGCAGATGAAAGTACTTAAACCTTAATTTTAATGATAGTTAGGGGCAAATTCAGGGGAGAAGAAACCAGAAATACAAACAGGTAAGACCAGAGTAACCAGATCAAAAAGCATCTGATAAGTTAGGATCAGAGAGGGAGAATAATTTGGTTATAGTTAAGAGATACTAATGGGAAAAACAACAAAACAAGCTGGAAAGTTAAATGGGGACTAGACAATGGAAGGTCTTATGTGTTAAGACAAAGGGGTGATCAAGGAACCTAATAGAAACGGTGAATTCTACAAGCTTTAACTAGAAGTAACAAACTCATTGCCCACCAGACCATTTGGACCTGCAGACGTGTTGTTTGGCCCTCAGAGGGTTTTAAATTTTCTTTTAATTCCTTGTCAGCACTTAAAAGATAACATAAAAATCCACTTTTTTTTTTCTTTTTTTTACTTCTTTTTTACAACAGAAACTGTTGGTGAGTCACAGATTTTCATTCTCCCACATGGCAGTACCAGGTGAGAGCTGTCTACTTAGAGGGGCCTGTCCACCAAGTTCACCTCAATTCTCACATGGGCTTTCACACATTTATGTAACTGACCAGAACTCTGCTCACCCAAAGCCTGGTTTGTAAACCCTGCTTAAAACGATGCATTTTACTTAGTTTTCTTTTTCTTAGTTATGTAACTTCAGTTACACATGTTCCTAGAAATGTACCTTATACTAGCAAATTGTTTTTTGCCAAGTTAGTAAAATCATTATCATTTTGGACTTTTTGATATCTTATTATTTAAATGTAGAATTTTTAAGTCCCTTGTTATTCTGATGAAAACTTTTCTGTCTCATTTCTTTAGCTTAAGATGAAATCTACTATATAAAACTCAATCAGCACCACTTTGCAAAATTTCTACATATTTCATTAGCTATTTAAAACTATTTTAATCTCCCAGTACTCCTTCCATTATAAAGTAAAGCCAAAATAAGCACAAGATTGTTTTTATACACAAATGCTAAAAATATTTTGTATTTTAATTGTGTAATTTTAATGAACCTGAAATATCTCGACCTTAAAAATACTGATCATAGTGTGTGACAGCATAAATAAGCAATTGTGCTACAGAATTTTGAAAAAAATTCACATTTACCATTTTTATTTGTGGGGTAGTCATCCAGCTCAGTAGTAGATATGGATTTATTCCTAAAACACAGAACGCAATATGTTATATATGTCTCATTACGAACATCCTTTTCATATTTATGAAGTAAGAACACCAAAAAGAGTACTTTTTCAAGAAGTTGATTTATTTCCTATGTCTGTTGAGAGCTTTATTTATTTTCATACCAAGGAATTTTTCATGTTGCATAAACTAGCAGAAAACAGTGACATCTCTAGAAGAGAGAAGAGCTTGATGCTGCAAATATATAAACATGTGAAAATCCTCTGAATCTTACATGATGTTTATAAGCCTATGATGTGACCAACTTGTATGCTTTGACTTTCTCTAGATCTTAACCTTACTGGGCTGCACAAAGCATGTGTCATCAGATCACCTAACATCAGACTGTCCCACTTCCTTCATGCTACCCAAGGGTCAAGAAGTCAACTTTTTGGACCCCAGGGTGCTAATCTGAAACAGCAGCTTACCAAACGCTTTCGTAACGTTCCAAAGAGGTACTGGACCTCACTGGTACCTTCTGAAAATTCCCGACTTCGCAATGGTAAAATTTAGGTCTGTATAGCAACATATGCTGATCTCATTCTCACTCTACTCAGCACAATAACTTCAAATAAAGGTAATAAAATGAATAATAATATGTAGTATCATACATACAAGATCTGACAATTAAGTTTGCGAACTTATTGTAACCATGTGGCTAAACTTTTTTGATATCAGAGGGATTATTGCTTATGAATCTGTACCAACTAGACAAACAATTCACCAAGTTTATTATTTGGAAGTGCTGAAAAGGCTGCATGAACAAGTTACACGACCTGAACTTTTCTCCAACAATTCATGGCTCTTGCATCACGACAATGCACCAGCTCACACGGCACTGTCTGTGAGGGAGTTTTTAACCAGTAAACAAATAACTGTATTGGAAAACCCTCCCTACTCACCTGATCTGGCCCCCAATGACTTCTTTCTTTACCCAAAGATAAAGGAAATATTGAAAGGAGGACATTTTGATGACATTCAGGACATCAAGGGTAATATGATGACAGCTCTGATAGCCATTCCAGAAAAAGAGCCCCAAAATTGCTTTGAAGGGTGGACTGACTAGGCGCTGGTGTCAGTGCATAGCTTCCCAAAGGGAGTACTCCAAAGGTGACCATAGTGATATTCAGCAACAAGGTATGTAGCACTTTTTTAAGGATGATTTCATGAACTTAATTGTCAGACCTCATATGTATACATGTATTATACATGTATATGCATGCAACATATATGTATGTATACACTACTACAACATATAATAATATGTCACACCTGTTAGCAACAGTCATGAATGGTTTCATTTGTATTAACATAGAATATTTTTATTACAAGATGTCTAGCCACACTCCTTAATGCCTCTAGGGCATGCTGTATCACAACTGCCTAGAAGTATTTCATATTTTCCAGGATTCCTTAAATTTCCTTTTTCTATAATCTATTTTCTCAAGGTAATGAGCAATATAAGTAAAACTTATTTAAATATATAAACAAATCTATAGCTTTAAAAAAGAGATTCACATTTTAATAAACTACAGTCACCCAGAAACATTCATTATAAATAAGATCCTCCAGTACTAGAAATTTTTTTCTAGCTTAATGTCTGCCCATGACTACCTGCGAATGCCTTTTCTTTTCCCTTCTACTCTGAACCATATGCAGTCAGCCTGAATACAGGTGATCCTATACAAGTGAGTCTTTCCTTATTTTGAAGGCAAACTTCCTAAAGAAGAAATTTCAGCTCTGAAAATACAAACTCATGGTCATATATTGGATATTTTTAGACAGGGTCTGTTCAGAAGTCCTTAGTGATTTCAAAAGTGCAAAGCATTTTAAAAATTACTTAAAAACATGAAATTTAATGTTTTAGGAAATTTTAAGATGTGTATATAACTTTTCATATATCTGAAATCCTGTCTTCATTCCCCCAAACTGACCAGTATTTCTCATGAAACTAAGGCCACAATTCTCATTGCAGATGACCACACGTAGCTTCATTTTGAGTAAGCTTATGCCATTGCTTATAACTGTTTTTAAAATAAAGATTAAGGTAGACTGTAAGAAATGCATATAATTCTTTCCTTGTCTGTGTCCATTCCCTTGCGTTATGGCCCCTCCCACAAAGAGGTAGAGTTTTTCTGCTCTCTGTGAACTTGGGCTGGTCTTGTGACTTTCCTTTAGATAACAGAAGGTGGCAGAAGCAATGGTATGCTGGTTCAGAACTGAGACCATAGGGTGCCTTGTATGCTTCCTCTAATTCTCTCTCTTTTCTTTGCCCAGCCACTAGGTATATAAGACTGTATTGGTTTGCTGCACATGAAAAACACGTGGTCCGGTTGCTCTCATTGCCCCAGCTGACAGCCAGCAAACAACCAAAAGCACAGTTGTCTAGTAAGCTGATAGTAGATACACGATGAGCTGATAGTAGATACATGATGAGCCCAATCAACTGAAAACTGCCAACTGCGTTCAGGCCAAAATGCTGATCCACAAAATCATCAATTAAGTTACTAAGTTGAGGGGTGGTTTTAAAGATCAACTAGCAAGATCTCTTTGCATCCCACAAAAGACCAAGAGCGACAGTAGTTCTACAAAACATCTAGGCAAGCCTTCAAAAATTCATTTGAAGCCAGTTACTCCAAACAAATGACAATCACATGTTCTACACACCTGTCACGAAGAAGCAAACCTGAAGATTCTTCCTCTCTCTTTGGTGCATCATACGAATCAACAGGCCTAAAAGATGGGAAAAGTTTAGGGTCAAAATAAAAGACTTTAATGCCTTTCCTGAGTTTAAGAAATGGATAACAAAATACTGTTATTCTAGCATCTTTATGAGAATGGTCTCTGGGTTGCAAAATAAATATACAGAAGTATTTCAATCAATCACAGCAGAAAACAGACCTACTAATACAAACAGACATTTGCAGTTCATTCATTCCACAAATACAAACTGCATGCCTGCTATGTCCCAGTACTGTTCGAGGGTGGGCTACCAAAAGAGAACAAACTTATTGCCTCATAATACTTACATTTTAGTGGGGCGGGCAGGCCAACAGATAAGCAAATAAATGCATAATACAAAGCAGGGAAGGGCACACCGAGAGAAGAGGCAGGGAAGAGACACATATTTTAGATGAGGTATTTTGGAAAGTCTGAGAAGGTGACATTTGCATACAGACTTAAAGAAAATGAGGAAGACAGCAAACATGTGAGGGAAGACGTCTCCAGGCACAGGGACTAGAAAATGCAAAAGTCCAAGGGCAGAATATGTTAGGCATTTTCAAGAAAGGAAAAGGAGGCCAGTGTGGCTGTAAGAAACCAAGTAAAGGGAAGTCATAGGAAGCTAGGGAGAGCAGAGGGCCAAGACAGCCCACACAAGCCGTCCTAGGCCACGGCGAGGACTTTAGATGGTATTCTAATGTGAGGGGAAACCAGTTGGAGACATTGAGCAGGGAAGGATGGTGACAGGATCAGATTTACAACATAAAAGGTTCACTCTGGCTGCTTGTGTTGGCTTGTGTAGAGAACGGATGGTTAGGGAGCAGGAAAACCACTTAGGTGCCTTTAAAGTGGGCAACTGCTACAGCTAAGCCAAGCCAATTGAAAAATCTCCCGTGCCCTTTGGCCATGGGAACAGACCTTCTATACTGGTATATTTTGACTGACGTTTCCCTCTCTCTCTCTGCCTGGCGCGTCTGCTCCTCTGCTCGGCGCTTCTGCTCCACAGCCTCTGCCTGACGCTGCTTCTGCTCCCGCTCTTCCTGATCTTGTTGCTCCTGCAGTTCTCGCTCTTTCTCAAGAGTGAGTTGTTCCTGCAGCTTCTTTCTTTGGTCCTCATTCACACCTTCTTCTTCCTGGGCTCTCCTCTCCTCTTCTCCTGCTCGGGTGCCTTCCTGGTCTGAAGACTTGGACCCTTCACTCCAGGTGGCATCCAAGGTGGCAACAGTGGGCTCCTGGGTGGTCAGAGAAATGCTGTTGGAGTTCAGGACCATCAGTTCCTACATGACCGGGAAGAAAAGAAACCCATCGAAATCTGTGTATTTCTATAATTTCATAAAGCTATAGGTGTATTCAGTTTTAGATGATACTTGAAACAATGTTAAGTTTTACTACTAACAATGCCACACATGGGTGATGGAGCTGTAACTTAGAAGAGGAAGATGCACTTATGGTCTATTGATAGCATTATTTAATTACATAGGAGAAATGTTGAAACATCAAACCAGAATTCTGACAAACCAGAGCTCACTGTATTTTTCGAAGAGCTACATATGTGTGTGGCAAAAGCCAAGTAAAATATATGATCTTCCATTTTTGAGCTGAAGTCACTAACAAGATAGAGAAGGAAGAACATGACATGTTCCAATACTACCTCGTTCAAGTACTTGGAATTCTCTCTCTCGGCCTCTTGCTTAGCCCTTTGCCACTCTTCCCTTAGTTTTTCCTGCTCTCGTTGATATTTTTCCTATAAGGTAACATATTAATTAATTAGTTAATTAATTGGTTAATATTAATCTTTTTCACTAGCATTTTTGCTAGCCTTACCTTTCATCTCAATCTTTAAAGACAGTGATATTATTTTAACCAATCAGAGTTTAGTCCCCAAAGTATTAGAAAGCAGTTTATATTGAATTAAAATGTAGGTGTTGGGAAAAGGTAGACACTCAGAATTGAACCCATATAACTCCTTTACTATGGTTGGAATTCATTAAAGTCCCTAGAGCTAACTGTATGTGGGACTGAATTTCTCTGCAATGGAGTGCAATGGAATGAGCACAGAGTTTATGGGGGAATAAGTCCTCACAAAGCTTATATACACCTCTCACTCATAAGAAAATCCTATGTTCATTGCAGCACTTTTCACTGACCACGACATGGAAACAATCTAAGTGTCCTTCGATGGATGACTGGATAAAGAAGATGTGCTACATATATACTATGGAATACTACTCAGCCATAAGAAAAAATGAAATACTGCCATTTGCAACAACATGAATGGATCTGGAGAGTATCATGCTAAGCAAAATAAGTCAGATGGTAAAGAACAAGAACCGTATGATTTCACTCATATGTGGTATATAAAACAAAAAGCAACAAGCGAACAAATAAAACAAACTTGTAGACACACACAACAGTATGATGGCTACCAAAGGGGAAAGGGGGTGGGAGGTGCATGAAGAGGGAGGGAGGGTAAAGGAGGTCAAATATACAGTGGCAGAAGGAGACTAGACTTTGAGTGGTGAACACACAATGCAATATATAGATGATGTATTAAAGAATTGTACACTTGAAAGTTATAAAATGTTATTAACCAATGTTGCCAATAAATTTAATTCAAAAAAAGTACATAGGAAAAAAATCTAAACTATAGTGCCTCATACGCTTCAAAAATATACATGAGGTTAATACATGATTTGTAAAAATGACTGAAAAGCTTCAAAATAAAAAAGGAATTGTTCTTGTATTTTAATACAAAATTTTTAATACAATTTTTTTTTGTATTTTAATATAAAATGTGCTACCTGTCAAAAGGTTATTGGCTTTTTGATTTTTATGAGATTCTTGGCTTTTTAATTTTTTTTTTCTTTTAATTTGCTTCTCCATACTAGTTGACCCTGACCAGGGAAAAGCAAGCCTACTTCCTGTTGGTCCTTATTATTCTGCTTTACCTGCAACAGGCGGTCCTGCTCTTTCTGCCACCTTTCCTGCCGCTTTCGCTCTTCCTCTTGATCCCACGCCCAGCGACTCGGGGCACTGATAGTTGGAACTGGAAGCTGAACAATTATAAGAGGAGATGTGTAAACAAAGAATATATTACTTCATTAAGTCATCTATCAAAGCACTTTTGCGTACATAAATTATTCATATCACGCTCTGCCTTAGCTACGCCAAAAGACAATTGGCTTTGTATTTCAACACAGGTCTTTTCAACTTGGAAAGGCAGGATCACCTTATTTATTCCCAAAACAAATGAAAACTACTTACATCAGGAACCACAGAATCGGAACTTCCTGTACAGCAGCATGCATCGAGAAAGGAAAAAAGTACAATATAAGTTTTTCCATTTCTATAAAATAATTCCTTTCAGAAAGTTATATCATTAGCTGTTTCTATGCCAGTATACTAAGTGACATCAATGTTTTTTTTAAAACAAAAGGAGTAAATCCTTTTTTTCCTCTTTAGTTCCATCTGTTTGTTATTCATCTTCCAAATTCAAAGTCACTTAAAAAGAAAAAAGAGAAAAAGATCAACTATGGACGCCAGGGTACACCCTAGTGCTAGGTACAAGAGCAGAATCAATGGTGTATTTCTGAATAGGTTACAGGGTTCTTTTATTAATAGAGTGTGTAGTAGCTCATGGTTTGGCTTTAAAAAAGAAAGAATTTCAAATGTAACATCCACCAAATCCAAGTTTTTACTTTCACTATTCAATTACAATGTGACAACTATAAGTCACATTTCTCAGGTCTTCTTGATAATGAGCTACTTTTCTTAAGTAAGCCACTACAATAAACATGTTCAAGAAACATTTCCTTTTTCTCTCCTATTACTTGAACCACAAATATGCAAACTTCACATGGATGGCATAGCGTTATTCTTTTTCTTTTTCACAGTGTTATTCTCATGGGCATATTGTTATTCTTTTTATTCTTAGGATATATCTACATAAGTGTGTGTGTCTGTATGTAGTACAATGATTAAAAACAAGTAAGCAAATTTCATAAAATACACTATCATACCGTATTTTTAAATTTTCCTGAAACCTCAGCTGTCAAATAAATTATTCACTTACACAATTATATTTTTAAGAAAACTGCTTTGAGACTTAGGAAAATAGTCTTCCCTAAAATAGCCTGTTGAAGAAAAGTGAGTAAACATTGGAATAGAGAAAGAAAAGGAATTGCTTTATATTAGCCAATTTGAGCTACAAGTATCATACTGTATCAATTAAATTACTGTAGAAAAATAGGAGTTTAACCCAAAAATAGCAAAAACACTAAGGATACTGACACAAATAGATCTTGCGCATGCACAGTTGGTAAAACTACATCTATTTATAGTCAAGAGAAACCTTAATTCATCAAAGGAAGGCTACTAGGAGATTAACACAAAGTACTCAAGTCCAGTAAACACCATGGTGTAAGGCAAGTGTGTAAATGTTTAGTAATCTTAAAAGAAATAACAACATTGCAGACACCAACAGCACACACCAAGGACTGTGCCACTGCATCTCCAATGTTGGATAGTACTTTTAAGTTACTGATAGCAAAACACAGAGCTCGAACTGCATTCGCTAGACAGAGCACTCGGCACTCGTGAAAGGAGAGGAAGTGCCACACACACAGCACATCGAAGGCAGTGCAGCCCAACTACACCAACACAGAGCATCTCAACATGTACCTGTTCACAGGTGGAACCAGAATTTAGTTTTAATTTACTTCAAAGTCAACAGAGCAGTCCTCCGGACACTCCAAAGCCACCACCCCAATAACAATAAAACACTCTGCTTTTTTATTAAGAGCATGTTGCATAAACAAAAAGCAGACATTTTTAAAACGTTAGCCAATTATGTGTTGGTGTAATCTATATTATGCAATTTGTAGGAAGCAATAAGGCTGAAATGAAATTCCTCATTTCTTACTGTCACCCAGTGGAAAGAAGTGTGTGTTTAATAGCATCTCAATTTTTTAATTTAAAAAAAAAGGAAAAAAAAAACTTCAGAAGTACAAAAGACACGCAAAGACCCATTACCACAGAGGTAGACCCATGAACTGTAAGAAAAGCCTGATGACCCTAGGGAAAGAATGGAAATGGGTTATGTCGCTTGGTCATATGACTGCCAGACTGAAGAGGCTCAGCGCCCAGCACCACAGACTATCAGGAAAGAGTGGAGAGCGGAAACAATTCCATGAAAGTTCATGAATTGTTAGCTTGGTGGTTTACCTTGTTCAAAAAATTGTGATCGCCTTTTTAAGTTTTTCAAAGAAATAGGTTCAGATGCTAGTTGAAAAATACAAAAAAAAAAAAAAAATCAATAGCATGTCATTCATTTTAATTTCTCACCACTGGAAAAACTAAATGATACTTGATATACCTTTCTAATCTGTGGCAATATTATTTTTCTTAAATGACAAAACTGATAGCCATAGAAGATATGGATTATTTCAATGCACAAAGACACACATATTTTTAGTAGTCTATACTAGATTCCCATTAGTAAAAGGAACTACTATTTTGATTAATAAATTTTAGCAGATAAGCATCCTAGTTTCACAGAAGCAAAAGTACTATCTTCCGTGCTAAATCACACAGTTTTAGGGAAATGGAAATTAAAATATTTTGCATAGGTCAATCAAAAATCTCTTCTAGTACAAGGAAAATTGTAACTAAAAGTTTTCACAGTATAGATGAGTAAAAAAGAAACTGAAAAATAGCAGGGAGGAGGACAAGAAAATAAATAATACCCAGGAAGGGAGAAAATAAAAACAAATGCTAAAATTAAAACATTCTTCTAACGAGAATATTTTGCTCTAGTTTTCAAGATCTTATAGCCACTAATTTTAAGTAAAACAAAAGTTCAGTCAGATATGAAAGAAAACATTCTCACTTCTCCTACAGATCTGTCGCAAGATTATGGCAAATGATTTTTATCACTTTATCATTTATCATTTTATCACTTCAGCTTATTTATAAAAATGTAAGTGCAGTTATTACTTGATATAAGTTGTTGTTTACTTATCTAAATAAAACCCTCAAATGACTGAGCCTGCTATAGTCTCATGGTCACTAATGAGTTAAATTTCTTATCAGTTTGCTTTGCCTGAATCACTGACAAACAGGACCCGGATGTCTTTTATTTAACATCATGAAGAAGAATAAATCATGCGTGCTTTAAAAACTCATTTGATTAAGAATACAATATCAAACTATAGTCACTTCTAATGATCAGAAATTAAATACAATGGTAAATAATCAATAGAGAGAGAGACGCTTACAAACTTAATTTGGCTTTGACATAATGTATTATGAACTGGCAAATGCAGATTCAAAGCCACCAAGCTGCTGTGAAAACCCAGCCCCATTCCTGGCACTCTACTTTCATGGTAAAAGAAGTTTCATCTTCTTTGGGTCTCTTTCCCTGCCTGTGCGGACCGGATCTTTATTTATATTGTATGCCTGAGGAATAGCACACAGCCTGTGGTAGCTAAATTATTTATTGACGAACAGAAGGAGGAAGATGATAACTACTTCATAAAGCAAAATTTCCCTAGATACCAAATCTGCTTTTCCATTACAAATGGCTACTTTTGCTAACAACTGTTCCTGCTACTGGCATTTCCTGATTAATATTAGCTGCCTCCAAGCTTGTCTCTTTCCCAACAATACAGGGAGAAAGGAAACTTCATTCATGTTTTGTATTTAACTAAGATTCCCTTTGGCAGCATATCTTAGCAAGAAGGCTAATGGCCTCCAGAAAACCAGTCTTTCTTTATTTGGCTTAGACACACAGGCACTCAAAGCTCCTGGACATGCTGCCAAAGCTTTGTTTGCAGTTCCTGAACTATTCTTCAACACTGGAACTGAGCGCCCTTCCACCTGGCTGCAATTGGATCTGTGTGCTAACCCCTTAGTTTCAACTTGCAATGGATCAGTTTGTCTTTCACTCACAGATATTAATTTTTGTAACAACAGAACTTGAGGGCTATGACTTTTCTTATACTATAAATGTAAGTTATAATGGGGATGTTTACCTTTTAGTTCAAACGTATTGCTTTCATCACGAATTCCATTTATTTCCTTGGATTCGGCATTCTGCAAAAGATAAAAATGCCAGTTAATAACCTTCTTTCCAGGTGGACGTGGGGCTTATAGAATGCACTTCCCATTAGTGAAAACATCTTTCTTTTTTTACATAGTGTGTAACAGCAACTTTTTCCATTATTCTTTTTTTTAAACATTTTTAATTTTTTAAAAAAATTTTTATTGGGGAATATTGGGGAACAGTGTGTTTTTCCAGGACCCATCATCTCC
Source organism: Rhinolophus sinicus (assembly GCF_036562045.2). Taxonomy (NCBI): domain Eukaryota; kingdom Metazoa; phylum Chordata; class Mammalia; order Chiroptera; family Rhinolophidae; genus Rhinolophus; species Rhinolophus sinicus. Next base: position 26,804,184 of record NC_133754.1, on the reverse strand, counting down.
AAGTCAAGTTGTTGTTTTTTTCATTCTAATGTGGAGGACACAGCTCACTGGTCCATGTGGGAATCAAACCAGTGACGTTGGTGTTATGAGCACTGTGCACTAACCAACTGAGCCAAACAGCCGCCCTCATTATTCTTTAATCTTTGTGGAGGATTAATGACCAGCTGCAAGCATGGATGCCTTTAAGTTCAATCAGTCATTAATTTTCTGAGAAACATGAAGGGCCAAATAATCATTAATCCATTTATTTGGCTTATATTTATGAATAAGCAACATAGTTCTTTAGGATTCTCTAACAGTTATACTTGCCTTACACAAGGTAGCAGGGTTCCCTTCTTAGATAAAAGGGACTATCTTAGGATAACAACAACATATTTCTAGGGAGTCAATAGAAACATTTGTTTGAAAACTTAAATTTAAGTGATGCTTTGATACTTAGGCAAATTTCTACATTACAATTATTTCAATCAGTTAATGTAACTGAGTATCTTTTAACCACATACGTAAGTCTGCCCATCAAATTCACTTACACAAGGACTAAAAATGCTTCATGAGGTTTTAAATTGCACACAATTACTGCACTTATTTTACCAGTAAAGCCTAAAGAAAGCCCAGAAAATCAGAGTGCATAATTTTATGTAATTACCACTTCACATTCACAAAGATCTGAGAGATGGGTACACTGATGAAAGATTGGTAAGGAACACCTGGAAAACACCAGTATGGGGTCTTTTGATTTTACCATTATATAAATCATTATTACTCTAATTATTAATGAGTAATGCCTATGATTTTCAAAATTTTCCTCTCATTACTATAAATTATCTTAGTTAATTATTTGTTTTTAAAGTATCATCAAAATTGTTCAAACAAAATAAATTCTTCTCCCCCCGACACACACTTCCTACAGTTGCTTTGCTCTCAAACTCCCACTTCTCAAAATACTTACAGAATTCTGAAGGCTTTCTGAGAAATCAGTCGTTATTGATAGATTTGAAGATCTGTCTGAGTTGTAAATTCCAGAAGTTGCATCAATCCACTTTGTTTCAGGTGAACCTATAATTTTGGTAGCCATACTGGTGAGATTGAGGGTTTTATGCCGGGTAAATGGCAGGGAATGCTGGTCTTTGCCCCAATCTGATTGGCACATGAAGATCAAGAAATGAGTACACACAAATGTTGAAGTGGAAAGAACAAAGTTACTGAAGGCACATATACAAAATGCACACACACAAGACAAACAAACAAATCAGGTAGTGTGTGAAAGAAATGAAAAGTTTAGTGCTTTTACAAACAGACCACCTTCTGGAAATTCAAGGGTTAGATCATGTTAGTAATGAAAAGACTAGCAAATTTGCTGAATCTTTCTGTAAATCATGACTGGATATTGTATTTTGATATCATAAGTTGGTAGGTCTAATACCCTTCCCCATCTAACTTCTATAACTAAGAAACACAATAATGAATGAAATGTATATTGAAAGTTCCTTGAGAAAGAACAACAGGAATATGACTTACCATGTTCTATCTTATAGCAGTTACAGTAATGGTTCCATAGATAAAGTCCAATCATAGTGTAATTCTTAAAACTCAACATTATCATATGACTCCCTAATGCAGATACAATTATAATAGCCTTCAGAAAAAAAGTGAGAGGTGCATTTGAATAAATGGGGGGGAAAAAATCGTCTTCAATTGACATATGCATTCAGAGTCAGTCCAGCGTATAATTCAGTCAATAAATAATGTAGAACTCAGTAAATTTGCTAGTGAAAAGTTTTCAGACAGAATAGTCAAAGAAGTATCACTCATGATTTGTCTTGACATAACCACAAAATATCTTTAAGCAAAAAAAAAAAAAGTAAAATGTAAAGAAAAATAATGTTATTGAAGCAAGCTGTTATAACCAGTTGCCAAAGACCAGTTCCCAATTTAGAAAGCCAGACACAGTGGTAAAACCAACTCACCAGACTTTCCATACCGCCTGATATCCATTACTAGGTTTCCAGTTTCTTGAGCATTAGCCATGGCTTCTTCCCACTCTTTTGTGTCCTTATATGAAAACTTGGTGTTGTTAATAGCAATAATTTCATCATCTACCTGTAGCTGAGAAAATTCTGCTGGGCTACCTGAATAAAGCAAAATAACAACCAATTAAAACAAACTACATTCTACAGTTATTGCTTATTTGAATTAAAGAAAAAAATGACTTCTTAATCTCAACTAACCATTTCTCATAATACTTTAGGTGGAAAAGAGTCACAAACTGTCTTAAAATTATAAAATACTTGAGTATCTACAACATATAAATCACCAGAGGCATTCTGTAATATATAGTATGTATTATGTTCATTAACATTTAAAGGAAAAATAAGTTCACCTGTTCAAAACAGTTCCTTTATTATCCTCCTAAGAACAAAGAAAATTTTTATTTGTTTTTAAATTAAAAATGTGAAATCTATTGCCCTTTAATTGAGCTTCCAAATCCAAATACACTGGAATGGAGGAAAAAGCAGGGTCACCTAAAACTGCTTAAAATTACTACTTACCATTATCTCACTAAAGCAGTCTTGAAATTTCAAAGAAATAAACAGCATGCAATTTTATGTAGCTAAAATATGTAAATGAGGAACTCCTTTTAAATACCATAGTTTTGGGGTTTGTTTTTGTTTTTTGTTTTTGTTTTTTTAATTTTAAGCCTTGTGGTAGTATTTTGCTAAGAGTTCTAGGCTTGATTTGGTATAGCCGTTGGGGGTGGGGGGGCAATCCCTTTGCAAAAGTCCCCAACCAGCCTGAGAATTCCATAGGCAACAGATATATCAGAATGCTCAGGAAACATCACTTTATTATGCAGCACATCTATATCTACCACAAACACGGCTGTCAGCGAAAGTTTTTTCTGAATCTTCAATTAAGTATTATTTGACAGCATTTTCAAACATTAAGCCTGAAATTTTGAAAAATGAATTCTGTAAAAGTTACAAAATTAAAGTTCTTCAAAACTACAATTAGTTAGGAAAGGAGAACAAACAACATGTAGTTTATAACCCCAACTATTAAGCTCAGAGAAGAAAATGCACCTCCTCGCTTTACTGCTGCATTTTCCACACGTGTTTTCTCCTCCTGTATCAAATGAACTAATTTCTGTGGGGGGGATTTGAATAGCATAGGATAACAAAGGAGAAGAAATTTCAGTAGAGCGAAATCTATGATTTACCTGCTTCGACTGATGCTACGAAGATCCCGGAAATATCCCATTTTACTGTAAACCCAAAGTCAAGACTGTTCCCAGGCGTCTGGTTTATGCTGATTCTCATATCACTGAACTGATCCTGAAAACAAACATGAAACGGTGGGATCAGGTGTCCCTGGCACTGACTTGGAGGAAAGTCTATCCATGAAAGAAGGGAGGCTGCACGCAAGGTATACTTGAATTATTTCATGATCAACCAGAAGCTTCATTCTTTTTTCTCTGGGTTTCGTAAAACCTTTATTGACAGAAATATCACCCTGTTTATTATTTTTCTGCTAAAATAAGGGAAATTCTTATCAACAGATGTTTTTCTTCACATTAATACTATAAATCAGTTGACCACTGGTAAAACTTAAGCTTTTGCCCATCATTTAATTAGGACTAATTTACAGACAACTTATTATTATTATCCAGGAATGGAGTTGAGTGAGAAGGGGTATAGGGTTGTGTGTGTGTGTGTGTGTGTGTGTGTGTGTGTGTGTGTGTGTGTGTAAAATGGAATATTCTTAAGCCATGAGAAAAGGGACATTCTGCCGTTTGCAACAATACAGATGGCCCTGACCATAATATGCTAAGTGAGATAAGTCAGGCAGAGAGACAAGTACTGTATAATATCACTTATATGTGGAAGCCAAACTTGTGAAAACAGAGTAAAATGGTGGTTACCAGGGGTGTGGGTTGGGAGATAAAACAGATGTGGTTTAAGGATATGAACTTGCAAAGAGTAGTAAATAAGCCCAAGAGATCTAATGTACAGTATAGTGAATATAGACAACAATATTGTATTATAATCATCATACTTGTTAGAGACTGAAATGTGATTCCAATCACTCAAAAAAGAATAATTATTTAACGTGACAGAGGTACTAATTATCACTACAATGGTAAACATGTTATAATATATAAACGTATCAAATTAACATGCCGTACACCTTACATTTATATGGTGTTATATGTTAAATATATTTCAATAAAATGGTATTTTTGAAAATGCAAAAAAAGATGTAAATAACTTATTTATTTTAAAACATGCTGCCAAAGTGAAATAAGTCAGACTGAGAAGACAAATACCATATGATGTCATTCATATGTGGAATCTAAAAAACAGAATAAACAAACAAAACAGAAATAGACTCATAGATACAGAGAACAAACTGATGGCTGCTACATGGGAGGGGGTTGAGGAAATGGGTGAGAAAGGTGAAGGGATTACATAGGAAGTACAAGTCGCTAGTCACAAAATAGTCATGGGGATATGAAATACAGTATGAGGAATATAGTCAATAAGGTAAAAACTACGTATGGTGTCAGATGGGTACTAGACTTGTTGGGGGGATCACTTCATAAATTATATAAATGCCTAACCACTACCCTGCACACCTGAAACTACTATAAAATAATATTGAATGTCAACTATAATTGAAAACATATATATGTATAATTATGAGGTGTAAAGTACAGCATAGGGAATATAGTCAATGAATGCTATTGTAATAGCTGTGTACAACATCAGAGGGGTAGTAGACTTGTTGGGTTATCACTTTGTGAGGGGTGTAAATCTCTAACCATTATGTTCTTTTGTATACCTGAAAGTAATAAAAATAAATAAATAAATACCATCAGACTTACGAAAAAACTTCCAACACTGAACAGACATAGCTGAATAATTTTATGGGGTTCATAGACACATAATTCAGCTACCACCACTCATCTAGGACTGGTACCACCCCCTAAAGAACACCTGAAATTTTGGCAAGGCATTTTTGCTTGCCCCACTGCCACAGGAAGATGTAACGGTAAAGGCAGAGCTGCTACGCAAACTGCAAAATGCAGAACTGTGTTGTCCCTGCGGGGCCACCGGTCAGATGCCAAGACAGCCCCCATTGAGGCACCCTGAGCTGTAGGCCATGACTTCCTCGAAGTAACATCCACCCACAAGCCCAAGGACAAGAGCCTCTTGGACAATAGATGGAAGTTTATTTCCGTCTCCATCACTCTACTACATTGCAATAACTTTTAAGTTTCACAGACTTTCTTAAGCCGTGTTCCAAAACAAATGTTTTAAGTTTTACACTACACTAGTGTACTGTACACTAGTGTCTGTGAAAAATTCAGCTATCGTTTATCATTTACATATTTTATTTCGGGTAAGCAGCAGATATGAATTTTAGCATAATGAGACTCCCAGACTAGTGTTTTAGTTCTCTGATTCATAATCATAAAGAACGTACACTTAATTGTTTTACAAAAACATATTCTTAAAGCCACTTCATTTTCTAGAAAAACACCTACAACCTCTCCATTTTAATTTAGCAGTTAAATCAAAACCCAGGGCCAACTGGGCAAATCCTAAACTTTTATTCTTAAGTTTTTCCACCAGTAAAACAAGTTTAAAATCCAACTGACAATATTCTGAGAAAAAAATTATAATTATCTAAGAATTAGAAGGCTCTGAATAAAAGATTGAGAACTTACTATGTAATTTGGGCACAGAAGTTAAGCGCTACAACAAAATTCTTTCAGTCTTTTGTTCAACATTTATGGTGCATCTATTCTGTATATGACACAGTGCTTAGTACTTTGGGAACTAATTAGGCATGGCCCTTGCTCTCACGAAATAATTACTGACTCTTCAACAGTGGGTATGGAACTTTTTTAAGAAAAAAAATTGTAGCTAATAATAATAAGATTTCATCAGAAAGCTTGTAAAGCAGTTTAAATATGGGAACCCAGATGTCATTAGTGATGACACTCATTAATAATCATCCTGAACACAAATCTCCAGAATAAAACTCTTCTATGAATAGAAAAAAATTACTGGTTAGTTCTACTCCTTAACCAAATCTGCCATAGCCTTAAATTAGAGATGACTCAATGAAAATAAGAGGTCATCTTTGCCACTCTTACCTGCCCCCCGCCCCTGCCAAAATTCCAACTTAAACCCAATTAAAGTGCAGAATCTATTGCTATAGAAGGACAGAGAAACAAATGATAGGTTAGATATTCAAGACATTAATTGAGGTTTTTTTATCTTGAAGAATAAAAGACAGACTAGAGATTTAATAAATAGTCTCAAAGTACATAAAGAATACTTTGTGGGAGATAGCATGTGAATATTATCCTTTTTTACCAAATATAGGATAAAAGAGAATGAGATTAAGCCATAGACAGAAGAAGCTCACAATTATATTAGACTGGAATTGTCCCACTAAGGGCTGCTCTTACCTTGGGAATAAATCTCTACTTCAACATAGTAAACAACAGTGCAGATAACCACCTCTCTGAAATAGTTAACAGAGAACAGGCTCACTGTGACTACAGCCTTGCAGACTATAGATCCTTGGGACTGTACACAGGCAAAGAAGAAAAGAGAACCACATGGACAATTACAGGTCCATTTCTGTCAATGATCAGAATTGGTTATAACCTGTCAATAACCCTCAGGCATGTCACTGAGCATGGAAGAGCATTTTCTCTCACAACAACATTGATTTTCAAGCTTTTTTTTGTTTTTCAAAACTCTATTTTCAAATGAAATTCTTACACAGACCACTTCCCTCCAAACGGAATATATACAAGGATTAAAGTAAGTGGCTCTAGTTTCAGGGTAAGGGCCTCAGAGCCCATTTGCCTGGCCTCCTCCTCATGGTAGTTCCTTACACATCTCTGTGGAATTCAGGGTTATTAAATTAGATTATCCATTAGACTTCTTATAGAGGAACATATCTATAATTATAGCCAAACATAAATTACTCAACAATAATTTCACTTAGCACTTTTAGTTCCATGGTTTTCTCTGCAAAATATATGCCACATGAGTATTCTACAAAGGACCAATGCTGCTGACGATGATAATGGGGAATTACCTTCTGAACTGGATGGAAGCATGAATATAAATTATTGGGGGAAATCTAAATTCTTGATGACAGGCTAAGAACTATCCCAAGTAGTTTAAGTTCTCTAAGCCAGGAAAGATAAAATGTTGTTAGCAACATATCAGCACTTAAAATAAAAATAGTCTCCCCCCAAATTAGTTGTAGCTTAAGCAGAAGTATACACTGAAAACTGTGATTTTTTTTTAAATAAAATCATAATCTGATGCAACAATGATAGGATTTATTTTTACGAAATCTGGTGAATTAAGATTATCATGTCAGCACAGATAGGAATTAATAAAAAAAAAACAGGGTCAATCTTATGTAATAACAAGTCAGATAGCTATTCTTCTCAAATTTGTCTAATTGGATAAATGTGTTCACTTGAGGGAAGCCTACTTAAGTTGATAAAATTAAACACTGAAAATAGATGCAAGCTGTAAAGTCAGAAATAACAGAGGAAACATGTAATTTTTGATTTTTGTATACATGGCTCTTTAGTGTCTTTTTTTTCAGGGTCTTGAGTGAGCCTGCTGCTCTGGCACTGGAGCTACTCTCCTCCCCCAAAGATGCATTTATACCTACTTTCTCCACTTCCCCATTCCAAAGAGGCAGGGGCGTTTCCAGCCCTACCACATTACTCAACCCATTCCAAGCTTACCTCTTCCCTCCCAAATCCATTTATAGTCTTCACCCCACCAGACACTACCAGCGATTCTAGCTTTTAGGAAACTATCTTCTAAGTCACTCATTATCTCACTTTCTCTTGCCTTTTTTCCTTCTATCTAGCTCTCTGTCCATTTCTCAGTTTCATTTAATATGTTCCCTCTTCTTTTCTTATTTTCATTTCGTTTTTTTTTCCTAGTTAGTCTGCCATCTTTTTGACTACATGCTCTCCTGAGTAACCTCCTTAACTGCTATGTCTTCAACTAGTATGAGGTGTGATCAAAAAATACAGTGAATGTTTAAATTTAAAAAAAATTATTACAGTAAAAGACACATTGCCATTAATCCCCCCTCAAAATATTTTCCCTCACTTTGAACACACTTATCCCATTGTTCTTGCATTTTCTGAAGCAGTCCTGGACGTCCTCTTTTGTAAATGTCTTTAGTTGCGCTGTCGTAGCTGCCTCTATGTCCTGAATCGATTCAAAACATTTTCCTTTCATGGTGATTTTGACTTTGGGGAAGAGCCAGAAGTCGCATGAATAAGGTAAATAAGGTAGATGTAGACACACTGTAATGTTTTTATTTGACAGAAACTGCCATAGCAGAAGCAATATGCTACACGGAGCATTGTCATGATGGAGGATGAAGTAAAGGCACTCACGAAAGAGGACTTCCAGAGCTGCTTCAGAAAGTGGCAAGAATGATGGGATGAGTGTGCTCAAAGTAGGAGGGCGGTGCAGGGGGTTATTTTGTTTTTTAATTAAAATTTATTGGGGTGACAATGATTAGTAAAATTACATAGGTCTCAGGTGTACAATTCTGTCACACATCATCTATATATCACATTGTGTGTTCACCACTCAAAGTCAGTTCTCCTATCACCATATATTTGGGGGGTGGGGGTGTATTTTGAGGGGGATTAATGGCAATGTGTCTTTTACTGCAATGAAATTTTTTATTTAAACATTCACTGTATTTTTCGATCACAACTCGTATGTCAGTCCAACGTATGTATACCCAGCACATCCAAAACTAAATTAACTACCTTCCTCCCAAACCTGTTCTTCCACCTCTTGTTTTTCATGTATTGGTTAATTACATCACTACATAACCAAATGACTAAGTTAGAAACACCAGGTTCTTTCTCTGGGTCTATTCCTCATTTCTTCCCCTAACTGCTCCCCACCCCAACTCCACACAACGGTCCCCACCCCCACTCTCCACCACACACATGCATTTAATAGTGTTATCAAGTTCACAATCCATAAATCCATCTGGAACCACCCCTCAATCCATCTTCCTCAGATAATCTTAGTTTGGCCATTGTCTCCTCCCTGCACTACTGTGGCCACCTCCCAACTGCTTCTCAGGCCTCCAGACCTCCTTGGCCCCCATTTTCAACACAGCTGCCACAACTTTAGTTACAGAACATGCCAATCATTATATCACACCCTGTTTTAAAATTGCTACTAGCTCCTCACTGCCTACTGGGTAGATTCCAAACTCTACATTTCAGAAATAGATTCAGTTCTGATATGTTTTAATCAGTATATACCTTTCCTCAAAACGATCTTAAGAATGATTTTGTCTTTATGAAACAGAAGATATTTCAGTTCTTGTTGGCCCTAAAATTCTAAAGACACAGCAAAGTTAAAATAAGTCAACATTTGGTGTTTTTACTCAAGGCAGTTCTCAAAGTTGAGCACGCCATGTTTTAAAAACATTAAGGTCAGAGCAAATACAATCATGGCTTTATCATTTAACTAGCCTGGAGTGTGTTACATGAATTTCAAATCTCAAGTATTTCATGGGTGAAAACAGGGATAACACCATCTACTTTGCAAGATTATTGAAAGGAATAAATGAAACACTTAAAAGATGCCAAAGTATCTGATTGATGCCTAGTAATTACATTCTTTTTCTCATGGAAACAATGGTATACATTATATATAGGTTGGTTAGGCAGTTTCCAGACCAGCTAAAGAAAATCCTCTTTAATGCTCACATACATAGTTCTACATAGAACTCAGTCAGCATTCAACAAATAGATAACCAAGCACTGTGCTAACAGTAAGCAAGACAGGCTTGCTTCCAACCTTCACAGAAAGTCAGGTCTAGTAAAGGTGACAAGCAAATAAAATGCACAGTAAGAAGCTATGATGAGATAAGCCCTGGGCACTATTAAAAAGGGCATTTATAAGAGGTTTGGAGACTAGGACACGGACATGTAGAAAGCTTCCTTCCTCCCGTATTGTATCATCCTACATCTGGGTACTGCTTTAAAAAATCTGGGGCAGAGATTCCAACATATGGGTATGGATGAGATTTGAGAATAGAGGGCTCTGACAGGACAAAATAAAATGAAAATCTATAGGCAAGGCCAATTTGGGGGGAAATCATGAAAGCCACACCTGTGAGTCAGTTAGGAGAGGATGAAGGACTACGAGAGTCACACTCTCTCCACTGGCTCAGGGTCACCCCCAGAATTTTCCTAGTACCTAGACTGGCAAGAGAAGCAAGCAATGAAGCATCATAAAAAGATAAGTAAGGGAGAAAAGGAAATAGAGAGGAATAAAACCCCCAGCTCAGCAATGGAGAGTGGGAAAGAAATGCCTGTGGGCAGATTTTAAATGAGAGCATATTCCTTCATTGTGCTTGTACTTCTTTATGGCATAAACCACCTATTACCACAATTCTGTGATATGCTCCGAACCAGTCTCTGCCCCCTAGACTTCATTTCCTTAAAACAGTTCTATGTGACATCATGGTGCTTACTTTTCTGAAATACTCCTTAATATTAAAATTCCCACATTAACCTATAAAGGCCTAAATTACCTGCTGGATCAAGTTCATCATTCAGTCTAGTATTTGAAGCCCTGAATGCAATTCAAATCAGCAAACTGTACTTCAGTGCCAATTATGTGTAAACGCTGCGGAGGATACACAGAATACAGCAAAGGAGACACTGAACATGTGGAACGACGAAGAACTCAGCAAATGAAGCTTTCAAGGGTGAAAAGTTCAATTCTAACGATGGGAAGGAGATGTTTTGATTCACCAAGGAGACGACCCTCTCAGTCTTTGAAAGAACAGGAGGACTTTCAAAGAGAGAGATGGGTGAAATGAACATTTTCAAATGGGGCAAGAACAAGAACCAATATGTATGATATGTTCAAGGAAGTACAAGATGTGTTCAAGAAAAAGCAGTCTCATGTGGCTAGATCATCTACCCCCATCTCTTTGCCGTAACACAGTGTGGTGGAGGCAATGATGCGTCAGGAGTTCAAGTCCTGACTCCAGCGCTCAGCACCTGGTATGGCCTTGGATGAGTAACATGACCACTCCATGCCTCAGTTTCCACAACTATAAAATGGAGATACAAGAGTCACTGAGGGATAACTAAGATAATGCCCTGACACATGTGGGTGGTATATGGTAAGCACTCAATAAACAGCCGTTACAGCACTGCAAAGGGTGTTTGGGAGCAGGGATGAGAGACCTCAGTCTCCCCTGAGTGCTGTGAACTTAACAGAACAGACCACAGAGTGCCACTGGAGGCTTTGGAGCAGAGAAATTACTGACTCCAGCCTGGCATCACGCAGGTTAACCTGATGCCAGCTTTTATACAATGCACAAACACATGTGACTATTTACAAAGCATCTGCATTGATGGGGAAAGGGCCTGAATTTCCACTGAAGCAGGAAGAGAAAAGTGTAACATCAAGGAAAATTCTGGAGGAAGAAATGAAAGGACATTACCAGCAAAAGTGCGAAGTAAGAAAGAGAAAGAAGACCTGAAGAATACTTATACAACTACCAAGACATCTAGATGCTCAGCCACACACTATTTTTTATTTTTTCTATCCTCTGAACTCCCAGAATTATAGTTTGGACAAGAGTTTGGAGGAGTTTTGCATATGACCTTGACATATGAGGTTGATGAAAAAATAATTGCAGTTTAAAAGGTTAAAAAAAATTGCAAAAACCACAATTACTTTTGCATCAACCTAATATTAGTCATCCTGTTTTGTGCCTTCACAGATCTTTTCCAACTCGTGAGTTCCTTGTCAATGAAAAGAGCGAGAGAATGCTACATAAGCCACCTTCCTCAGAGTGCAGAAGTGACACACCAAGCACCTCAGGCATAGCAAGTTGCCATATGATGCATACATATGCTCAAGAATTCCAATCTCTAGATCCTTGTTAAATAAGGCCTAATTTTGCTTGGTAGAGTACCATTTCGAGTTCGGCGACCAAGGAGCACAAACCCCTTTAGGATGAACCCTGAAACCATGCCATGACGATTCAGGTTCTTCTGATCTGCCAATAATCTGGTCCATACCCACCTACCACTCTTAGCCTCTTTTTCTTAATCCGTGATGCATTTAGTCAACTGTCACCCTGAAGGAGTTACCTCCATCTAGCACACGAGAAATTAATCAGTCTATTTTGTTAGATTTGTTCTTTGAAAAGATGAAGGCAAACACACAAATCCATAAAACAAAAGACCCTTGCTTCTGTTTCTATTATTCATCCATTAGTACCATATGTTCCCCAAGTATAGTAACATATGTTACTATTTTCATCCATTGAATCTTACAATGCTAATTATGTCTTTCCAATTCTTTAACAATGAAATGAAAAAGAAAGTTACAACTAATGATTTTAGCAAGCGGCAAAAACTGGTTTTAGAAATATGTTCATAAAGGTACATGGGAAAAACTAAAAGAAATATTCCTAAATAGTAACAAAGACTATACCTAAATGATGGGATTACCAGTGATTTTTATGTATACTTCCCTGCATTTCCAAATTTCCTCAGGCACGTAGTACTTTATAATTAGGAAAAAAAAGAAAAAAGCTTACTCTAAAGTGGTAAAGATTTACTTACTAACAAAAATCTAATAATACTAAATAAATGTTATATCAAATTATTTCACATAAAGTTACTACATTAATATAACTTAGTCCAAATTATACACCTGATATTGTACCTTAGAAAACAAATATACTTTAGGAAGGAACCAGACAAATCTAGACTAGGCCAAAGAACCACAAAAGCTCCTCCATGTTAAGGGGTTCACACATCAAAATGCTTAACCAGAGTTTTTTCTAAAAGAGAAAAGCTTTCTGTTCTCTAGACAACCAGCAACTTTTTAGCCTGCATGTAAAACATACTAAAAGAACACTCATTACCTAATAATTTTCTTAAGTTAATCTTAAGGGATTTTAAGTAGGAAAAACTACAAATGCCTCCAGTCATTTTTTTAACTGATGGCATATTTTATTGGACTTCAAATGTTAAGAAACACAATTGTCATACTATAACTAAGCCTCAATAGTCTCATTAAGAAACAAGGAGTGGCACAAAATTCGAGACTTTCTAAAGTATAAATTCGTATTGAAAGTCACAAGAAGGTTAATATGATAGAGAAAGAAATGCCAGGTCCTCAGAGGCCACACCTCTCGTGTGTACCGATTTCTCCTTGTAAACTCCCTGAGAAGGGGCTTTACTGCCCATTTATCTATCAGACCTGCATCTGAAACCTCCCAAGTGACTGCTATACCTAAATCTGGGACAGCTGTACACTAGTAGTGTAAGGCAACAGCTGCCAGCATGGGGAATAGAAAGAAACCCCAGCTAAACCCCAAGGAAATTGGTCAATGGTCTCAATACACCCATTCCACAAGGGTTACCTGCAAGATCTGTTAAAAATAAAATGCCATCTCATATTCCACATTATCAGCCCATATAACTGACTGTAATGCCTACACACACTGGTGAAAAACGTGATTTCCTGTTTAAGTGCTTATGTTTCTGCGCAGCAGATGATAAAACACCTTCCCAAACTCACCTTTGACCTTGAGACTTCTGTTTGTGCGGAGCTTCTCCCTTCTCCAAGCTCAGACATTAAATCAGGGCCAGATGTTGAAGACAATGTGGCTTTAGAAGTGGCAGCCTGGTCCTGGGAAAGAGATGAGAAGGGGGGTGTAGGAGAGGGCAACCTCATCACACTCTCGCCCCATGTCACTGCCTCTCTTTCACTGAAGGAGCTGGAAGCAAGCTGGCTTGGGTCAGGTTTACGCACAGAGGTGCTGAGCGAACTGTATTGAGATCTCTTAACACCTTCTACGTCTCCATTATGCTTCCAAATATCATCCATCTAAATAGGAAACATCATTTTAAACTTGGCATTCTGTTCGATTTCTGTTTAAAATGTGTACATCGATATTTTAAAACCATAAAAGTAACATATGCCTCCCACAGCAAAGTGACTGATTACCAAAAGCTGGGAGCTCATCCCTTCATGCCCGCAGATCTGCACATATTTAGCGGAGGACAAGCTGTTTCTACAAAAGTGTTTGTATTATAAACAGACCTCTGAAACTTTCTATGCTCGTTTACATCAGTCCAGGTCAACAAATAGAACTCTACTCTTTTTAATTATTGAATACCCCGTAGTATGGATATCTATAATTTATTCATGTGATATGCATTCAACATTGTTCAAAGTTTTCTGTAACTTCCAAAAATATTGCAACGAATGACTACATATCTTTATAAGCAAAAGTTTACTTATGTGTGTTTCTCTGCCCCCTTCCCAACACTAGACATTATGAAAGTTTAAATCTTTGTCAATCAGGTGGGTGAAAAGTTGTATACCTCTTGCTTGTTCTAATGAGGTTGAACATGCATCTGTGTGCTTTATATTATCAACCGTTTAAATTTCCTCACCCTTGAACAATTAATTTCTATATCCATTTTTCTACTCTGTATCTTTTCCTTAACAATTTGTAGGGCCATTTTAAGTCTTAGGAATATTAACCCTATATTTATAAGACATTTATCTAATATTTTTCTGAGTCTATAAATTGTCTTTTGACTACGCTAAAAGTGTCTGTCATATAAATTTAATTTTTATGCTGTCAAACATGCCTGTACTTTATTTAAGATAATGGTCAGGAGATTCCTGGCTAGTTTAGACAGGTTTCCCTGACCTCAATATTTTTAAATCAAATTTTTTCTTTTAGATTTTAGGATTCCACAGTGACAGAGGTAAAAGGAATTTGAACATTGATCCTAAGACTGCATTGATTCCTTTTACATAATTACAATTAATACACCCACTTTCATTTACGTGATACTGCTTCATTCTCAGGGCAAATGATTCCATAGTCATAAAAATCCCAATACAAATAGAAATACATATTTATTTTTTGAACATGAGATAATTTTAATAACTACGCTCAAACATATTAAGTTCTAATGAAGTGAGAAATTGAGAAAAATAGACATTTGTACATAATCTGAAAATATTTAAAGTAAACCAGATGAAATTTCTGTTTCATAGCCTAAAATAACTGACTACTGACAACTTCACACAGTTCAACCTAATACTTTACATATTTGAGAAAATATGATGCTAAAAAGTAAATGCTCTGCCTTAGAATGTAACTTATTTGTTCTTTAAATGTGTCAGCTCTACTTTCATTGAACGTAAAATTTAATCAATTCTGCATCATTGTTATATTTTAAGCATTAAATGTCTATTGAATCTAAGTTGGCTAAAAAAAAATTGCTTTATATCCACGTAAGTTATGCACATTCTACATATCACGTACACATAACTCAAACTCTACTAAGTTCACCAACAATTTGCTCTTGAGAACAGAGTAAATGAAGTGTGAGCATTTTTTTTACCGTGTAGGATCTCGGGAGCGATGAGATTCCCCTTGACTGAGAGCCAAAAGGTCTCGGTGTGACCACAGATGTTAACCTGGCTGTATCAGTTTTCTGGTAACTTCTGGGGAGAGAAGCTGAAACTTGAGCCGACTGTGTACGCAGTGAATGCTGAGAGGACAAAGAGACTGGGCGTTGTTCTTCCCCAGGGTTTTTAGGAGGAAGCTGAATTTCAGCTGTCAGAGTGTCCTCTCCTTTTGCAAAAGTTGTAGAATCTTGTTTAGGAATTTCTGTAGGATACGTTGTTCCCTTCTCTGCTCCTCTCCCACTCTGGTGACTTGCTTCTGACATAGTCAGTGTCAGAGGAAGCTTTTCTTCATTCAATGCATCATCAGAAGGATATATTCTCCTTGATGCAATTGGAGACGTTTGATCTCGGGATTCCCTAAGCAGAAAAAAACACACCATACCACCAAGTTATGCATTTGACACACAGAAGTGGAGAGACAGATGTTCTTTTAGTAATCAACATATAAAATGGACTGGGAATAAAAAAGACTACCAACTTCACATAATAAGCAATACAATATTAAGAGAATATGAGAATACATGCAATTTTGTAATGCCCCACTAAGATTATACAGTTGACTTCATTTTTTAAGAGAGGGTCTTAAATACTTCACAGAGATTTTTTTTTTAAGTTGAAAGATCTTTTAATAAGGAAGTAAAGAAATTTTAATAAGGGATTATTCACCAAATTTTATCCACGAATTTATAACTCTTTAATTATCACACTACAAATGTAACTAATTGTCTGACAATCAATTTGAACCCTCCAAAGATGTACACTACATGTCAGCATTGTGAGTTTTTCCTATATATGATTTATAATGATTAGTAAAAAAAAAGACTACAAAAGACCCAGACTTTCAATAAGATTA
The DNA here is from genome assembly GCF_036562045.2 of Rhinolophus sinicus. Lineage (NCBI taxonomy): Eukaryota > Metazoa > Chordata > Mammalia > Chiroptera > Rhinolophidae > Rhinolophus > Rhinolophus sinicus. The sequence continues at coordinate 26,787,765 of NC_133754.1, read as the reverse complement.
AGTTAGTATATGGTTTCATAGAGCTTCATAGAATTTGCATGGACAATTATTACAGATTAATAAATCACCATTCATATTTACAGAGAAACTGATGAAACAGTCTCATCACTATCATTTAGTAAAGAGTGCCTCTCAAGCTGTGTTGCATTTAAGTGAATGGAACTGTGTTTACTATTGGCTTCTAGGGCACAAAGAAGCTTTGTTTAATATCACCTGACAGCACATTTCCTTTTTGACATTATCCTTAAAACATATTTGCTATCTCTCTGACTTCTACATATCCCAAGGTTTCACATAGTAACTATTCTACAGGCAAGTTTAAATTTGACCTTTACTCTATTATGTTGCAATGCAAAAAAATAAATCCTCACAACTTATGCTTATACAGTCTTTCTTTGAAATATAATTTTAATTGCATCACTAAAACATGAAAAAAGAGCTTGGTTATATTTTACACAATTTAGTGAAGAGTGAGAGCTGGTTTTATTTGACCGTTCCATTCCTGAATTCACTTTAAAAAAAGAAAAAAAGTAGTTCATTTTATGCACCAAATATAGCCAGTACCACCCAGTTCTGCATGTGACTATTCAATGTCAAATGGAGAACTAATGCACACTATTTAGCACTTGTTTCTTTTGTTAATCCAACTCACTATTTAGTAGAGCAATACTTTGCTTTTTCACTGCAGAGCAAAATGCTGAAAATTCCATTGCATATTTGATTACAGTTTACTATTGGTGCATACTTAAATCAACGTACACATACACAAAATATCTATTTCTAATACAGGTCTCTCCGACCATGAGATGTATTACCTGTCCTGCAGCATTTCCTTAAATGTCTTAGAGCTTCTCTCAGATTTCTCAAGCGCCTGCTTTTCAATTTCTTCCCTCTCTTCTTTTTTCTTTTGCAAATCTGAAGTGTAGCTTTTTCGACGATCTTTCCATTTTGCAAGGTCCTGATGAGAAAATCACATCAGCACAGGCATACCTGAATTTCTACACACCCTTTCTAGCAGTGAGAGCGCCACAGTATCCCATTACATCGCTGAAACTATTCACTCCAACTTGATGCCAAGGTGCCCTAATTTTGCTTTTTATAGCCAGTGTTTCTGTACCAAGCCTTTATCTCATGTGTCTGCCTAAAAAACCTGACCTAATAAGATAGACTCCATTTTTGTTTCCCTGCCTCGTTGCCCATTTCACAAAGAATACTAAATGCTTGTAATTAGGGGCCAGGTCAGAAAGGTCAGGAATTGTTTCAAATTCATTTTTGTCTCACTCCAATAATCTGGCTGTTACGTGAAATGACACGTTTCCCTGGTAAAACTGGAACAGAAACATGACTATAAAATGGTGAAGTGTGGATGCACACTGGGTCTTTCATTTACCAAACCCTGAGCTCAGCCCCTGCTTTGGGGAAGCAAGAGGACTGTAAACACACAGTTGAATAAAATGTGCTTCCCCTCCAGAAACTCTCAGTCTAGGAGGGAAACACAGACACATAAATAGACGTTCAAAGATGAGCATGATAGAATTGCTGAGAGGGTGGGGGTCCAAAAAAGAGAGTGGTCAATTCCACTTCAGGCAGGGAGGGCTGGGTTTGGGAAGGCTTTACTAGGGAGGCCAGGTTCGAGTACATGATTCCAAAGTAGGTAAACTCCACATGAGGACAGGGTGATAAGAAAGATCATGCGGGAACAAGTGGACACCTGTTTCCCATATTCTGAGGAATGTAGGTCTCACCTAACAGGGTGAACGCAGGACAATCAACCTAATTCAGCTTTACATTAGCCATAGCTGCCTAAGCTGGTTCTGACACCCAGGGGTTTAGAACATTTTGAATAGTGCAAACTTTTCTACGGCTCCAAAACAGAGAAATCCCATACTAAGAATGGCTAGTGGCATTCCAGCCCAAGCAGAAGTCTATCCAAGGTCTCAGACTTAAAGGAACCTCACCCCAGGGTAGACAAAGTAAGTTTGGTTTATACCATCTGGGAGCAGGTAGAGTTACCCCCTCCTTAAAAACAGCCTGAAACCAATATGAACTACTTCCAGAAAGAACAAAAGCAGTGTACATTTAATCCTATAGGATAACCAGTATGAATTTTTATCTGACTGAACCTAATGGATAACTCCTCAATACTTACTATTTTCATACCCAGTCACCATGTGTTTTGGCTAAATGACAGTGAATTACTGTTTCATGACAATTAAGTTGAGTTTCCAACTAAAAGAGGCACTGGAATTTAGCAGTGTAGCCACAACAGTGGTTTCATTTTCATTAGACTTTAATTCCTTTGAAAATTAAGATTTACTATCTCTGGCCCTTTTGTTCACGCTACCACTCAACTCTATTTCCCTAATGTTGTCCTCAAACTTCTCTGTATTTGCTCTTTATAGTTTATCTATTGCATTTCTTTACATTCCTTTGATGTAGAACAATTACCCCTTTCAAAATAGGTCATGCTTTTTTCTGCAGAGGCAAAACTACAGATTAAGTCTACATCCATATAGACATCTGGATGTATGTTAGCTCTGTGGAAACACCTACTTTTGATTCATGTTAATTACTTTTTCAACCAAAATATTCCTCGGAGTTATAGTTTGTATTTCTCTTAAATTGCCTCTATGAATGCTAAGGACACTTTCATCTCTCCCTGCTGACGCCAAGACTGGGCTGGACCCCCGGTACCTCTGCTTTCCCAAACCTTGAGCGAAGTCTCTTCCCTTCATAAGCATCAGTAACAGTCCTGCCCCAAATTCAACCACCAAAGCCAGTCAACACATTAGCTGTAAGGCCAGGAAGTAGCTTCTCATATTTGAGAACTCAGAGAATAAAAAAGATAAACATTCTACTGTATTTCTCACAATGGCCTTTAAAATATGCAGCAGTAATAGATCAAAACGTCCTAAAAATATTTTTAAAGGAAGTTGCTCACATTTTCTATAGGGTTGAATCCTTTAATAACAAGGAAAATCATCTCCTGGGTCTAATGACTGTCTTTTAAGAGAAGTAAGGAAGAGTCAAACATACACTCTTCCCCTGTCCTCCCATCTCCCAGGATAAAAAATACTCACATCCTGCCATTTCTGGTCCTGTTCTTTCAGTTGTGACTTCATTCTCTGCATCTCCTCGTAACGCACCTGACGCAAGTGCAGCACGTCCTCTGCGCTGACATCACTCATCGACTTACTCCTATGACAAAAAACCAAGGTTCACATGACCAGATTTAGGGTGCAAACCGGAAGGTTGGGCTTACATTTGGAAATTCCATCTAAATGTCTGCTGTACTACCTAGACGCTTGAGCGATAATATCACAGAAATAGCACTACAGAGATAAATGGTGTTTTTCCAAAACGCAGAAATAAGAGCCTCGGCACTCGACCCAAGCGTGAATTCTTTCAAAGAATGGCTAAAAGAACCCAGCACACGTCTGAAAAATTAATCCAATGTCCATATTTACAGTGGTCCATGCATAAAAGGATTACTTCAGAAAAAATAGTAACTATCAGTCACTAGAATCATTTGTCTTTCTTCTTCTACCTCTCACAAAGCTAATCTTTTACGTTTTGGCTGCCTTTTCTGTGCACGTATTCAATAATTTAATGATTACCTGATATTTTCTCCTCAAGTTCAATACCACGAGTAAATGTGCTGTTGCTTCTCAAGGATTCCATAAGATCTGCCTCAACACTGCACTGGACTTGTGCTCAGAACACCACAGGCAGTTTCTAATATCCAGTTATAACCTCTACAGCCCTCGTTTTTATCAAGGCAGCTGCCGTGTCTTCCCTGTGGACCCCTTGCCAGGAGGATGCTCTGAGGATCAGCTCTTTAAGAGCTCCATCTACAGTAGAAACCAATGAGCAGACACATGTGTGCTATGCATGTGCATAGAGAGAGGGACGGTCCACTGGGGCTAGAGAAGGGGGCACTGAGTTAAAAAGGAGAGGAGTCAGATCTGAATATTGAAGAGCAGGTAGGAATGAGAGAAGGGGGAGAGACAGAACTTTTGAGCTTTTGGAATGCCCCAAATGCTCCTTCCTACAAATCTTTCATAATGCACTTGTGATTTTATTTCATTGTGACTGACTCCACTTTTACATATTTAAGTAACTCTACGTGTTATTCTTGGGCCCCTAAACTTTGCCTTCCCCACGATTTTGCCATCACATTTTTATTTTTTTATTTTTTTTTAATAACAGGCTTGCCTTGGCTAGCCAGGAATTCAATTATAATCTCTATGTAAATGACTTCCAAATCCACAGACCAGGGTACCACTCCCCTCCTTTGACTCAATTCCAATTGCTTACTAAATAAACATCTCTGCATGGCGATCCCCTAAGCACCTCAGTTGTAAAGGGACCAATCAAAATAATATCTAGAAAGGACTTTGCAAACAGTAACTCATGAAACACATGATGTTGTTGAGGTAGCCTGACTCAGTCTTGTCCCCAGACCTGCTTTTCGTCTGATGGCTGTTAAGGGTGAGACATGCCCTTCAGTCATCCACTTTTGAAACCAAAGAACCATTTTTCACCTTTGCCTCTCACTTCTCCCTACTTTCAATTAGTTATCAGGTCCTCTTATTCAGTGTCTTTTTCTTTCCATTTTTATTGCCAACACCCTAGATCAGAGCACAGTCAACTTTTACCCAGACTTTTTTAAAAGCTTCTTAAATTATCACCCAGCCTCCAGATCCAGCAAAGATCTTTACTGAATTGTTCCCTCAACTCAAAAGCCCTTTGCCAGTATATATGCATTTTTAAATTCTCCTCTTTCCTTGGAAATCCTATGAGACTAAACTCCAGATAGGTATATGCAACGTCTTATGCATTCTCCACTTGGAAGTCTAACAGGCAACTCAAACTTAACTGTCACAGACCAAAAACATGACTGCTCTTCCTACAACCTGTTCATCTCCCATCTTCCTCATCTCAATAACAGCCAACTCCATCCCTCTAGACTGCAGGCTAAAAATCTTGGAGTCATCTCAGATTCCTCTCTTTCTCTCATACATGGTAACAGATCCCATCAGCAAATACTGTCACTCTACCTTCTAAATAGAGCCAGGATACAACCATGTCTCACCACCCCCACCATTACCATCCTGATCCAAGCCATCATATCTTCTAGTTGGATTGTTACACTAATCGGTCTCCCTGCTTCCACCTCTTCCTGCCCAACTGTGTGTTCTCAACACAGCAGCCAGAGGGGTCTTTTCAAAACTGCACTCAGGTCGTTGCATGCCTCTACTCAGCACCCACCAGTTCCTTCCCATCTCACGCGAGGCAAAAAAAACAGGTTTTACCAAGACTTACAAGGTTCAACCATCACCTGGTTCCTGCCTAATTCTCTTCACTCATCTCCTGAAATGCTCCCCTTCACTTACTCGGCTACAGCAATTGGCTTCCTTGCTCATGCTCAACCTCTTGCTTTTCTACTTGCTCCTAAATCTGCCTGGAAAGTTCTTCAACCAAACATCCACATGGCTTATCTCTCACTCCCAGCCATCTGCTTAAATGGTACCTCAGTGTTTCCTTTTCTGACCACTCTACAAAGAAACAGCAAATGTCCCTCTCCCTTGGCTCACCTCTTCCCTCACCTCTTTACCACCTTTCTCCACAGCATTTATTCCCATCTGAAATGTATGTTTATTTACATGTCACCTGCCTTGCCCTATACAATTATAAAGGAGGAGTTTTGCCTGATTTGTTTCCTGCTGTATCACTTATGCCTCAAAGAGTGTCCAGCCCATAGTCGGTGTTCATAAATGTAGTAATGATCTAGATTAATATTCTATCATGTTGATGAAGTCTTCCTATCTCTTCCACGCCAACAGTGGTCTGTACCTTCTCTCAGCTCCTCTAGTGCTTTAGCTATACCTTTCTCATGGTATGTAACGCTCAGCACTATGGTACCTATAGTGTATACATAAGCATGTATGTTTCGCTTATCTCCCTCACAATTTCACATGTTGCTTGGGATGAAAATACATTAACATGGCACAAGGCATGCAGGATACACTCATTTAACATCTGTGGTAAAAAATGAGGTATATTTTATGATATTTAATCAACCAAAATAAACTTGAAATGTCTCTAATTTTTTCTCAGAATTTATGACTCCCCCCAAAGTTTTATAAAGAAAGCTTTACAGGATTTGTTAAAGAATATTAAGGAGTTACATATAGAATACATATGAATTTATATGTGAACTTATATATTAATCTATCAATGCAATATTATTTAACTAGGTATGACTGTATATAAAACTGATTTATGTGACTTTGAGAATATAAATTCACTTGTAATAACTGTAAATAATAAGTATTATTTGAGCTAATACTATAACAGACTCACTAAAAAGAGGCAAGGAAAAATTTTCAGGGCCAAGGCATGAGGAGAATCTGGATACCTAACAGATGCAGTTGTATAAATTCCAGAACACAAATGGAAATGCAAATATTTTAATAATCTTTTGGTGGGGTGAAGTCTAGACGGTCTCGACCAGCCCAAACTTGTACACAGGTGTTGTTTAGAACCTCACCCTCCTGCACCGTAAAGCGTTAACATGTGTCTTTTCAGAAAACGTGCTCATCCTGGGCAGAGGATGCACTGTCCTCCTGAAAGCCCACAGCACAAACCCTGGCACACAGGAGGTCCCCAATAAGAACAAAGTGAGCCAAATACCATGCAGAGTAGACAAACCCCTGCATAAGGGAGGAATGCGAGCTCTTTTTGTTCCCTGGGGTGCATAATGTTACCTACAAAAAGCCTGAACACTTTCCACACAAGCTGAGCCAGGCATTGGAATGCGACAGGAGGTGAGGGCTCCGTGCCTGGCTGTGGCACCAATTTTCACCCCAATCTAACATTAGTTCACTTCTCTGAGCTTCAGTGCCTCATCTACCAAGCAAGGAAGGGATTATTATGAGATATGGGTAAGGTTATGTTGATTACATTTCAATAACCATCTGGTGCTATACACCAACTATTCTTGTTCAGGCAAATATGATTGTGTGAGATCTCCTGAAAACTAACTACCAAAGCAGTTTCAAATTAGAGAGGTCACCCCGGGCCACACTGATAAAATCTAGAACTTTTAGAGTGCAGGAGTCTTCCAGCCAGATCATGAAAAATTCTTTCCTTTCTTATCAGAGTTAACAGCATAATAAACTTCTGAGGGCTTACTGTGTAAGCAGTCTACCTGGATTATCTCATTAGACAAAACCCTAAGTCTGGTTCTACCACTCAGTAGCTGGACGTCCTTGGGAAAACTGCAATATCTGTTTCTCTTTCTCCATGTCTCTAAAATGCATATAATACTTATCTGTCTACTTCACAGAAATAAGATAAGCACCAGAGATAGTCTCAGGAAAATCGTTTGGGAAAACTATAAAGGACTACCCAGCTCTAATGTCCTGTAGAATGCATTACTATTCACCAGCCAATCACGATTCCTACAATTCATTTACTTGCCACCTTTGTATTTCCTTACTTGGAAAGTCTCCAATTTAGAAGTGCATTTGGATTTTTTCCCAACAACTACAGGTCTAACATGTTGCATTTCAGTTGAAAATAATTTTTTGAAATAGCATTTAAGAAGAGAGAAAGAGGGGGAAGTTTACGGAAGGTATAGATTATAAACCAGTATCACTAACATCTTACTCTCTTCTCCCACAATGCTAATTACCTGCTACTCTGCTGGCACTTTTTGACTGGTATTATGATGCATAGTCATTTAAAATAATTTATAGATCAAAAAGGACCAACATATAGCAAAATGTTCTTAATATAAAAATCACTGATAGCCTTACACAGTAAACAGAAATTCCACGATACTAAGTTTGAGGCCCCCAACCTTCAGAGGAAGACATGAATATAATTATTTATGCACCTCTAAAAATATTTCCATTAGGTACTATAGGAAATCTCTAAAGGGTAATCAATACTGAAATCTGGGAAAGCTTTAGAACTACCATCAACTAGAATGATCAACGATGTATTATCACAGAGACTTTTCATGTATAGGTTCATAGTCTAAATCAGGGTTTGTCCAAAGCAGCACTATTGACATTTTGGGGCCAGAAAATTATTTATGGTAGGGGGCTGTCCTGTGTACTGAAGGACATTTAACTGCATTCCAGGCTATAAATGCACTAGGGCCAATAGCAACCCATCTCCCAACAACCCACCCCTTGTGATAATCAAAAACGTCTGCAGACATTGCCAAATGGCTCCTGGAGGCAAAATCCCCAGAAAGTAACTCACATCAACTTATTTTCCCTTCCTTTTTGTTGTCTTATGTGTCTTTATAGTTCCATAGAATGTTTTAGGCCAAAGACCACAAGTGAAATATAGGTATCTTAGTTGCCTTTGATTACAATTTCCCCTTGAACAGTCAGTATTCGTTTCCTATTGATACTTGGCAGGAGATTCAATGGCTTAATCACATTACAAAATTATAGCTATATAAACTTACACATTTATTTGTCATTAGAGCTTCTACCATGAGGCATCATAACCAACTTTTCAAATGTCATGGGACCATACAGACATAAGTCCATGCAAACACAAAAGCACATATGTGAGAAATGACTGCCATACACAAAGCGTCTTATTAAAAATAAACAAAGTGACAGGTGTTAAATGCCAAATAAAGAGCAAGCCACAAATTAACGATCTAAGACTTCAAAAAGTAAAGCACATTTCTCTTTAACCTGGTCCTTTCCAAAAAGAAAGCATTCATGATTTTTCAATCACAGGATGTTGAAAAATAATGAATTTCCAGGTAAGTATTCCAAGCTTGACAATGTACATTATGTCCAGAGAAATATTGCCCAGAAATAGCAGTTGTTTCATGGTCATAAACATGATCATAAATGTTTATAACCATGAAACAACTTCTAGATTAAAAGCCTATACTTGATCCAATTGAATTTTTTGCCTTCATTGCAGATCCATTTAAGAAAAACATTGGTAACTGATAGACTAGAGAAAAAAACAAAAACATATAATAGATTTTAATTGCAAGTAATCTAAAATACACCTGAGTTTTCTGAAGACATATTTGTATTACTTCCCATTATTTCACAAGTCATGCCGTATTCATCAGTCTCAATTTACAATCTTGTTTTATTTGTGTTGTTACCTTGGCACTAAACTGCAAGGGGAACAGCCTTGAAAACAAATACTGTACTACACAAGCAACAATTCTGAAATAGTTTACAGAAGGCATTTGCTGCTGCTCGCTATAGCCGAGAGAAATCCTTAGCTTTCTGAGCTCTGGCATTTGCATTTCTGTTTTCTTAACCCAGTCATCAAATGTATCCCCACAGAAGAACAAGAATAGTCATTGAAATAACTGTAGATGTGTACGTTCCTATCAAGTATTTGTACTGCGGATACTTGTATCCCCTTTAAGAAAACAACCTGTTTACATTTTAAAGTTGTATTTACCAATGAAACTTCTTCTGCAAGTTATCATTCAAAATGCTTGAAGCTTCAAAGAGATTTTTCATCAAGTTAAAACAGCTTTCCCATGAGGCATAGAGATTAGCAGATGCTTAAGTGTCATGTTGAAATTGCCATGTTCACCCTCACTGATGAAAACGCTGTAGGCACAGGAGGAGCTGGATGGGGGTAATGTGCCTTTGCTGGGAACCTCTGACTTTTAAAATCAGTGACTAAGAAGTACTTGCAATTAGTTGTCCAGTTACACCTTTGATATCTAGAATGGTTATAATACTTTAAATAGCAATTGTAGTAACTTCCAAGATCTCTACAATTTTCAAATTATCCAGCTATCAAAATTAGAGTATCTTAGAGACAAAATAAATCCTGGTAGGGGAAGATACTTAGTTACTAAAACTTAGCCCTTATAATGAAAATACTTGATTGAAGATCAAAATTAAAATATTGCACACACTTAAGTTTCCTTCTTGCTCAAAAACTATTAACAGTTAGATTCACAAAGTTACGGAAAGCTTGGTGGAAAATATTAATATGTAGCCCCCTGGTTATTTTTCAATAAGAATAAATTATTCTACAGTTAGTGTGTAATAAGTAGTAAAAGTAGCATTTACTTTATCTATGCTATTCTGGAAATGGAAAATATTTCCAGAAAGTTGTTTTTATATTTTATGTCTACCAGGTGACTAACGTTAAACAACAGTAGACAAAAATTAAGGATTAGTTATAAATACCATCCTTGCAACAATATTGGAAAGTAAAGATTTTACTTTTTGCAGGTTTGGAAGGCTGATTTGGCTCTATAATACAGCTATTTTACAACATTTTACCCTAATCAGGAATCTTGAAAATGTTTCCAAATTCTACTAGGGGAAGATTAATGCCACTCACCATCTCAACTAAGAAAGCTCCCCATAAGCTAGGAGTATATAGATGATGCCAACGGCATGTATTCCAACCTCAAAGTAAATGCTAATATTCTTTTTCCATCACACATTTTCTAAAATGTAGTTATTTGGGCTACAATATCCAGAATGAAAATTTAGGTCTGTATAATAACCAAATACCAAAGTAAAGATACCTAGTCTTAAGCAAGCACCTTGGTTATTTTTAATCAACTCCTTGAATTAAAAAAAAATAGACCTGAATTTTAAACTTCTAATAGAGCAATTCTACTGCCATATAGCACTTCATGCACTGATTACCCAAAACACATTATCATTAGGCTGAAAAATTAATAAAAATGTCCCGTGTCTAAATCTCATGCACAGCACACAGCATCCCCGTTTAGTGACATGCCAGGACAGAAGTGCAATGACACACTACACAAAGGACAAACAATACGCAGCGAATGTATTTGTTGTGTTTTTTTTACTGAACCATAAAACTTACCCATTCTCACCATAAATCTTTTGAAAGAGTCTAAGAAATCAGAAAACCAAAAATTAAAAGTCATTTTTTCCAGTGTGTTAATTTCTAAATATTCAACATTTTTAACTTACAAGTCTAATTAGATATGGACAAATCTCAAAAGGTTGCTTCTTCAGTCATATTCTTAATCGTATGTCAAATTCTCATTGATCTCATATCTCAAGGAATTCACATTAAGATAAGAGTTTCTTGGTTTAACTGAACTAACAAATCCATAACAAAAAGCTTCCTGTTGCCAGGAACTAATAAAAAGTTAGATTTGCATCTACTAATTTTATTCAACCTAATCATATTTGTCCATCCCAAAGTTCAACAAACTGAACATTCATCAAAACATCAAGTTTCAGAACACAGAAATGCATTCACTATCACTGAAATGGCCATAATTACATATATTTAGCAGATAGCAAATAACATTCATGCATTTTAATAAAGTTTGCACTGAACTTTAAATTTAGAAAGTCACACACTGATAGCACACAAAAACCTAGGTCAAAAACAAAAACCAAAATCAACTTAAATGAAATTTGCAATGCCATATTTCAAGGACAATTTTTACACAAAAATCATACCCTCCAAAATGAGAAACACATAAAACCAAACTACCACAAGACCATTTCAGAAATGACTGGACATGAGAATCAAAGTCTGTAAATGTAATTGGAAAACATTTTCATGTAACATCATGTTGCAGAATAGCAGTCTTCCTTTATGGCCAAAGGCAAGGTTTGCGAATACACCTTCTTAGACAGGCCTCAAATAGATGATTTACAAATGTGCAAATATGGAATTGCACTTTTTCCATGAAATAAAGGTTTCTCAAAGCAAAAAAAATTTACAGGATGCTCCAAAATGACTCATGACATGCGGTTGGGCAATATGATGCCACTTTGTCACACAAGTTACACAAGACCATCCATGACAAGCAAAATCCTTGCAGAAACATACTCTGACCTCTCAACCATCAGCCGTTTCTTGTGCCTAAGCCTGCTGGCCTCCCGGATGGCCTCCCACTTCCGTAAGTCCGCCTCACTGCAGGGACCTGGGGTGAAATTGATGGGGGGCACAGGAGTTCCCATCTTCCAAGACTGGATCTTACGAGTCAACATATCATCTTTCTTCTGACGATAGGAAGGAACTAATACTCTGCAGCTATTACTTTTTTCTTTGGATGGGCGTGTCCTTTCAAGTACACAGAGAAATTTTGCTTGAATTTCTGGAGGAAGAGTCCAGGGTTCAGGGAAAGGGATTGGTTGGTATCTATCTGGGGCCCCCGACAGGGGCACCTCTTTCTTCTGTGCTGGAATTCGGCGAACAATCATATCATCTTTTTCTAGATCTGGAAGTACAAGTTCACCTTCTCTACATTGCAGAATTATGTCTCGTTCTACAGGGTCATCTTGCTCAGAAAATCTGAAGTCTTCGAAAGCCCGGAGAACACATGGATTGGCGTGGAAAGCCCCAGTCTTTCTGACAAAGAAATCATCATTCTCTAAGTCAGGATCCAAGGCTGACATCTCAAGGTCACCTCCTCTATATCCTGGTGCATAAGAGAGATTCTTCCTGCGTGTTATAAGCCTTGGGCCAGCAGTGGGGTCAATTCTGATATTTGTTTCAGAAGACAAGATGTCGTCAGAATATGTTTGGAAGGCCTGAAGTAATAAAAACTGACTGAAGCATAGAAAAGAAAAAGGAAGGGAGAATCTTATTAAGTTTGAGGAGAAAAGGTAATTAGGTAGCAGACCAACTAGTCAGTTATTGTGGATGAATTGTTTTAGGGAGCCATCGGAGTGACTCTTGCATGGAAGACAGACTAGCATTTAATGCCATCACTTGTGACTTTCCTGGATACCATTTAAAGAAACAAGAGCAGAGTGTACTTCTCAGGAAAGGTGGGTACCATCTAGGCCCAGCGATGGGGCTAGAACATAGATAGAGTATACCTCTCTGACATGCAACACAACACTTGCTTGCACTTCTTCCTCAGCCCATGAGCCACAATGACCTAATTCCCATCCCAGAGAAGAAAGCAGCAATGATGTTGGAAAGTTTCAAGAGTTGGTCATGAAGCACTTTATGCAATAGGCACAGGTAGTCAGCAGAAATTTAAAAAACAAAATGCTCTGAAGCTTTATAAAAGACCCTGAGGAGTCTGCATTTCCCCCCAGACTTGCCTGTCCTAGTGTCTATCTAAAAATTATTTCCCGTCTCTTCTCCACTTCTCCACACATAGCATAGGTCAACTATCCCAAAAGCCTTGTAAATGTTTTTCCAAAAGAACTGACTATGCCACATGTAACACTATCCTCTCTTATACTTTATTGTGCTAAAGGAGGATATATAATCCTACAGACTTCCAAGCTTACATGCCCACACAGAAAGCGATATATTATACATTATGCTTTTATACTACATAGTAAGTAAGGTTTTATGATTCGGCACATCATGGTCAGAGGTTAATGTGGCAGCAAAAGCTGGGACAGGTGTCACAGGCCAGACTCAAAGCAGGAAGGCTCATGCAGGCAGGTACACCTGGGCTCATCCGAAGTACTACTAGTTCTCCTGGCTGCATGGGTGTCCCGTGAGATTCTGGCCCGCTCGGTAGCTAGTTCCATCAAGAGCGAACGTCTTTGGCAGTTGCTGTCTAGCCTATGCTCTGCTTTTGGTATCCTACTGAAAATGGCAGAGCTTCTGCCAGAGCCTGATTCCTCATCCTCAGAGTATAAATTCCTCCTACTGTGGAATGAGGCAGAGAAAGGAAAGAAAGAGGAAAGAAGACAAAGAACAGGAGAAAAATATGACTGAAAATAATGTGAAACTATGACTGTGTATAGAAGAGGTCTTTTTAAGATTTAGATCCCCCAGTTTAAACAGATTTTCTTTTTTCAGTTACAGAGTTCTACAGATGTTGGAGGACAATTAACCTGTCTCTTTCATAAAAAAACACACATAAAATGCCCCCAGCCAGGGTACTAAATGAACACTGGAATGACAGAAACATGCAGAAAGACAAACCTGAATCCCTGAAATTCTTTATACCATGGTTTATAAGTTTCCCTTTTTATCCTTTTCCAGTTCACATCTTCTGGGATCCAACACTTGGGAAGAAACTGATCAAAAGCATTCCCTGGGTTTGGCATGATCGGACTTAGCTTTCTCATATAAAGATCATCTTTTACAGTGTTGGGTATGCTTGTCTCTTCTTCTTCCTCTTTCAAATAACAAAAGGAGTTTGAAGTTTCTTGAACTGTTGGCCAGTTCTCCATGTTTGTGCCCCAAGTTCTCCTCTCGTTACTGTTCAAAACATCCAACTGGTTAAGATAATGCACGAGCAATTTGTGACATAGAATACAAAAGGCATGCTTTCTGGCTCACAAAGTTTACACCACTGTGAAGGAAGCAAATTAGTTTCCATTCTCATCATACAGCTCCTAGAACAAAGTTAAGGCATTATAACAGCATCTCATTTTAATTTAAAAAATAGCTTACTACATAAGGGACAAATATAATTATAAGATGTGTTAAAAGAGACAAATGGCAAACAACTCGGGTTGTTACTTTATCTATTACAATCAACAGAATAGACATTTGGATCCAGAAGAAAGTTGTCAATTCATATAGCGTGGTGGCTACTGGACCAGCAGGAGAAAACATTTGTGAATAAGAGTTAAGAGAGAGAAAGTGCTTGAGATGAAAATCTCTGGCCTCTTTTTCCCTTGGAATCTACAGCTGGCTAAGCCATCCAAAATTACATCAGGTGACCTTCGTTCATCCTCAGAGTCTGAACCATATACCTCCTTCTGATAGGAAGCTGGATTTGAGAAGTCACACTCTGCTCTCTGATCATTTGGTGAGAAATTAAAGGATTCTTTTGGTGTGTACTGAGATCAGTCAACCCGGGTGGGCCGGAGGGAGGGGAAGAAATCAATGACAGAGCAGAGTTCACAATGAACAGTGTAGGTCATCCAGTAAGCTGAAAGATATCAATATGTCTAAAGGAATGCATCTATAAAAGGAACCGGCAAATCATATGCTGACATTGTAAAATGGAAGAAATATCTTCAAGGCATGTATGACTAAAAATATAGGCAAAAAAGAAATATTTGCATTAATGACATTTAACATATTTTCATCTACGAAATACATTTTAAGAACCACTCCTTGTACCACATTTAACTATCCCAGCAAATTCGCAAGCATACTAAATTGTAAAACTCAAACATCAGATCACATCCCAATACCTTGGAAATGGTCCATCTGCTTCTGTATAGACCGGGCTTGCCCAACTTCTTCTGTTATCCTCATTTTTGTCTGGCTTTTTCTTCCTCAAGGGCGCCGGCACATAGGATGGTTGTCTACTTTTGTTGGGTAAAAAACGATTGAATGGTAAAGCAGACTTTGGTTCAATGGCCGAAATCCTTCGATAGGACATATCATCTTTGTTGTAATCCTGCATTTTGAATGTTAATTCAGAATCCGTGTCACTTTCGCAACCTACAAAAAAGGAACACGCATTTTCTTTACTCTCCAGATCATTCCTCTAACTGAAATCCACACAGCCTGCCTGCTTTGCCTTTCCCTTGGAAACCCAGTGCTCTACTGCTAACTGCGGGGCATATTTTTAGAAATTGGTCATGAAGTTGTGATAAGATCCATTAGGAGGAACCTGCTTTGCATACTGGAGGCGCGTGCAGCACATTCTTCTACTCTTGCACATTCTAAGCAGAAAACGTCCCAATTTACAGCCGAACCACTTTTCTTCTCAATCTTCCCGGCCCCCGTAATTTTTCATAAAACTTGGCAATGGAGTATATTTGAGTAAAACCTAGCAATTGAGTCAAAGACACTGAAATGAAATATAAAGCAAACCTAGGGAAACAGTAATTTAAAAGAAAGCATGCAGCCATCTAAAATTTCTGTGAGGCAAGAGATAAGGGGGAACATAGAAAGAGAAGCACAAGATCTCACAGGGGTGTGGTAAATCCTCCCTAAGACGTTGATAAGCAAGAATCACACGTTAGCTATGAAATGGGACCAAATGACTACTAAAGACCCAAAGGAATATCGAGTCTCCTACCTAAATGAGAACCCAGAAGGCTTTTTCTGAGGATGGCCGTGGATATTATATTTTTTATTCAAAGTCATTTAAACACATATTCAAAAGAATACACTTTGATACACCTCAAGGTCAGATTGATACAAATCCAACCAGTTCTCTTAAAAATAAATAAATGTGCTCTTTTAAAGGCATGGGAAGGAAAGCAGGTACAGATACTACAGATTCAAGCTGAGTTGTCTCGCTTCCCTGCCTTTTTTTGCTTCTTGCCTCTGTGTATTTGTAAAGAAAGTATACAAATGGGGCTTGCTTCCTACCAGGGCTCTCTGAGGCTGGCTGTGCCCAGCACCTGAGTACCTGAGAGCTCCAGGCTGGCAGCACAGAGAACACCTGTGTGGTTAACCTGAGCTAAAGGCGGTCTCCTCTCCTCCCTCCTGCCTGGAAGGAATCTACCGTAAATAACACTAAGAGCCTACAAGAAGTTGTTTAACATACAGCTATGAGCCGTGAGACCAGAACAGGGGAAAGGAGAGCATGGTGAAAAGGGAGAAAGTATCAGCAGCTAAAACCAGGAAGATTCATAGTCCCTAATCTGGTGCTTCATTTGTTTCTACCACCTCCTAAGTAAACAGTACATTTTTCTAGAAATGAGAGAAACGTCTTAATTCTTATCAAAATTTAAACATGTAAAATCTTAAATACATAAAGAAATTGTTCTACGTTGGAATTTTTCCCCATTTTTATTGAGATACAATTGACATACAGTATATGTGAAAGGTATACAGTATAATTCGACTTATATACAGAGGGTGCCAAAAAATGTATACACATTTTAAGAAAGGAAAAAACTGTATTAAAATTGTAATACAATGAATGACACTAGCATTCATTTGATTAATGCCATCTTTTGAGCGAATGTCATACTGCACATTGCTACCGTTATTCAACTTTGAAAAGTAATACATAGATAACATCTCTTACAATGTGAACACTTTTTTGGCATCCTCGGTATGTTGTGAAATGATTACCACGATATATTTGGTTAACATCCATCATTCTCATATAGATACAAAAAAGAAGAAAAAAATTTCCTAGTGATGAGAACTCTTAGGATATAATACACTTTCTCAACTTTCATATATACCATATAAGAGTGTTAACTGTGGTCATTATGCTGTATATGACATGAATTTTTAAAGTTAAATTTTTTTTTGAGTCTACTACAGTACCCTATAGAGTAGGCAAATATTCTTGCTATGGGAGGTTTCATATAAAACTAAGAAATTTGACTTTGCAATTCTGTTAACGTAAAAGTATTATCCTAAGTTGTGGTGATCATCAATTATGGACGGTAACCTGGTAGGTAGCAGAATTTTGATATAGTAATCACAAAAAAAGGTTTGTCATCCTGGTGGCCCCCAGGCTTTTCTTCCCCCCCACCCCTTACTTGTAATTACCAAGTCTTCACTTCTACACTCCTTAAACAAGGTCTGTAACTCCTTTCTCAAGATTAGGAAGCAGTGTCACAGTGGCCTCTGCTTTTCGTCACATGAACCAGGCACCCAGTCCAATGAATATCTGAGAACAGACTTTGATTCCACAGCACTGGACCACTGTATTTGAACTTATGAAGTCTGCATATTCCCACAATGCCTCAGGTTTTCTCCTTTTTATTCTTTGTTGGCCAGATATAAATTTAAACATTAAATCTTTTAGGTTCTTCAGTCAAGACAAAGTATATAATGGGTTGAGAATTTCAGCCTCTGCTTTTACAGCTTTAATCACTTAGATGAATCAGATTCATTTCCTTAAAAACGCTTATAATAGTCATGTAGATAATAAAAGTGTCACAGCTAGATAGCAACAGCCAACAATGCAGTAGTAATTTAAAGGTTAACTCTTAAATAGCCATTCATATATTTTATTATAAATTTTTAAATGCCACTATTCTAAAAGCTAAAGAATTTGTTATTTTGTGACAATGCTTAACAATTTGTTGATTTTTATTTTTGAAGGTCAAATTCAATGTACATTGCATTAAATTTATGTAAATTTACATAAGAACAACGAATAAAGATTGAATTATAGTGTGCATGCTAAAGTATTTAGGACAAGTATAATATACTCTGAAATACCTTGAAAAATAAGATGGATAAATTAATGCATAGAAAGGTAGGTATGTGATGAAGCAAGCATAGTAAAATGTTATGGTGGAAGCACGTAATGGATATTTCAGAGTTCACTGAAAAATTCTTCCAACTTTGATGATGTTTGAAATATTTTGCAATAAAAACATTAGAAAAAACAGTTTTAATATTAAAGCAATAATCAAAACAAGCAGGTAAATTACCTAACAAGCTAGCACAAACTCAAAACCAGAACTTTCAATATTTTTCGTGTTGATGGAAGAAACACAGAAATATTTGAAGCAACTCTATTCATGGTTTCAATGTAATCAAATTTGAATTGCAAGAGGTATATAGTCAGAAACTTCTGACACCACCCAATAGTCATAGGAGTAAGACTTGCATTTAAATAACTGATATGACCATAATATTGGTATTTTGAAAGAAGGTTCTTCCCCAAAACAGAATAACTTTCATTAACATATTCCTTTCATACTTACTCTGTGTTAGCTCTGACCCTGACAGAATCAAAAGATGTACTCTACCATGACACTAGTATTGTTACTTAACCAAAGTTTAGCATAATAGTATATCATGAAAGATATCAACAATTTCTTCTCCTAGAGATAATTAAAAAGATATTTTTCCTACTTTTTCTTGAGAATTTTTTATATTTTGAGAAAAAGTAAGAGAAGGGAAAAAAGAATATAACTCAGGAACTAGAACACATTTTTTTAGAGTCTTTCTTATGTTTAGAAATACCAGTTAATAGGCCTCATAGGCACAGATCATTAAACCTGAATCTGGAGAGAAACGAACCAAAATACATTATTACTGATAAAAGAGGTCACAGCTAACTGTCTCCTCTCCAGTCTTCTCTAAAACTGGGAAGGGAAAAAAAAAAGTGAAACCGTCACCCCTCTAGTGGTGACAGTGAGGGAGGAAATTTTAAAAAAATAACAACAAAAAATTAACACTTGGGTCTCTGAAAATACACCTCTTGGTGAAATTTTTGCTTTGATAGTTTTCACCCCATTTTTCTTCTCTTTCTCATTTCCAATTTTCTCTTAATATACAAACAAAAATAAACTTACAGTAAAAAATGCAACTCACCTTCACGCCCCCCTCTAAGTGTGATATCAGAGGAGCAGCTTGTGAATGACCTGGACCCCAAAGAGTCCAAGCTTTCAAATGAATCTTCTCTCCTATGGTTGCCTGCAGGAGCAGGTAATTCACCCCTTTCAGCACACCAGATATCTCCGTAACCGCTATCCCTGCCACTTCTTTTCAGGCAGCTGTAGTCTTCAAGTGCCTAAAAAAAATATTTTAAAGAATAATAAGTTAAATTAAAATTCCAAAAATGTCATCGGTCATTACTACCGTCGTTTCCCTGAAAATAAGACCTAGCCGGACCCTCAGCTCTAATGCGTGTTTTGGAGCAAAAATTAATATAAGACCCGGTATATTGTATTATTATATTATATTATATTATATTATATATACTATACTATACTATACTATATTATATTATTATATTATATTAGATCCAGTCTTATAGTACAGTAAAATAAGACCAGGTCTTATATTTTGTTCCAAAAGACACATTAGAGCTGATGGTCCAGCTAGGTCTTATTTTTGGGGAAACACAGTAGTTTGTTTACATAGCTTAAGTTGTGCTTCATTTGATAGGTGAGACAATGAGATTTCCTTATTCAACAAAATATCTGATTTAAAAAATCAGAAAATAAATCTATTTTCCCATAACTAATACTTGGCACTCCACTCGTGTAACAATAAGGAGGTATTCAATATTCTTTAATGAAGTAGTATAGACTATTTAAAAATAAGGAAGTGGGAACATTTTAACAAGAAAAGCTACTAATTAGAATAATATGCAAATGCTGAAATCAATGATTATTTACAGTTATCTGGCAATAAACATGAAAGGAGTCAAAGAGAAAAATCAACCGTACCTTTCACATCCAAAAGATAGACAATAACTAATAACTTATACGCAGCCTACCTCCAGGAAATATTTGGGGTGATGTATATTAAACAAAAAACCGTAACAATTAAAGCTCTTTAACAAACAAAAAAAGTTTTTTTAAAAGGAGGCAAGTAGAGCAGGTATACATGTTACAGAATTTATTTATTTTTATTGATTATGAAACCTAGATCTGAACCAAGGAAAGCAGACTTTTTTGCCGACATACAAAATATTTTCCCTGGATCTAAAGAAAATACTTGGCTCATGTAAGAGATATGTAGATATATGGCAAATGTCATTAACCATAGGTTTGTAAATTACATAGAACTTACTCAAAATAAGTGTTTTTAACTAACTTTCCTCTATGAAAGTAAATAGCAAAATGCAACTGGACTTTTTAAAATTAGAATTTAAGTAAAATTTATGAAGCCCTTAGCACAGTCCTGATACATAGGAAAAATCAATGAATAGCTAGTAACTATATTTTTTTGATATGGTGAATGCAACTCTGTCATTACAGTAAAAATCAGGAATGTTACTTTCAGATTAGCTTACTAAAGCAGACACACTTTGAATAACCTAGGAATTCCTAACAACCAAAGGTAATATGTGAACCTTGATTAAATCAAGAATCACAAAAAAGAAAAAAAAGCTATAAAACAGAGTTGGGAGATAATTGGGAAGCTCTGAATATAGACTGGATATTAGACAATGGGGAATTTTTATGAATTTTCTTAAGTATAATACACATCATGGCTATATAGAAGAATCTCCACATACCAAAAACAAAAAAACATTTTTACTCTTAAGAGACACATACTGATTATTTAGGCGTAAGATCTCTGCAATTCTCCTTGAAATGCTGAAGTAAATAAAACACGGATAGCTATATAAATAGATATATCAATATGGGAAATTTTTAATAATTGAATCAGAAGGTACATAGCTGGGTATTTGTTGTACTTACTATTCTTTCAACTTTTAATTACGAACACTCTCAACATACGACAAAGTTGACAAAAGAATGTTGTAATGAATAATCAACAACTGTCTTAGGCAAACTTTTGGCTAAGACTGGATGTGTCAATTCATAGTTGAATCAAGCAGTTGAAGCACCAGTAGGTTAAGTAGATTTATGTGAAATTTTATATGCTTTGGATGCCAGACACCCTGGTGTTAGAGTTGACATCCTGCCATGAAAATGCAGGCACCTACTTTGCATCCTATTTCCAAGCAGATGGGCAAGCTGGGACTAATGGTGGTACCACAAAATATTCTCAAAATATAAAAAGATCCCCCGAGCTCCAGCGCTAAGTGCTATTAAGAATAAAGGGGGACCACATGACAAAATAGATAGATGATAGACAGATAGATAGAGAGATAGATAGCTATAGATATAGATATATAGATATAAAGATTTAAATTAAGTAAATCTTTTGATCTGTCAGGTTTCTTGGACATGTACTTGTTGAAGTCTTAGGGTTCTCAACACACAGTGAGATGATTTTTTGACCTCATAAATGTTAACGTTATTTATAACAGGCCACCGCAGTTGTAAAAGAACATGAGGCTGGCCCTGGTGCCTGGTTATTTGGGACTTCACTCTGCCAAGTCACATAAACTGAGTCACCTCCAACTTACAGGGCGACTCAGGGGCAACAGCTTACCCCAAGTAACTTTTAACTGATATCTTGGATTCAGCATTAAGCACTATCTACTTAAGGGGGAAAATGTGAGGAGCAGAATGGCTTTGATTTTAAAAGAACAGCTGTAAAAGACAGATCATATGTTCACACACTTCTTATGGTGATCCCCACTCTATAACAACAGAATGGAACCACAACTATAGTTTTAACTATCAAAATTGTTTTACCTATTCTGATTTTACTTACACCGGTGGAAGGAAACAGCCTTTAATTAAGCATTCCCAGCACAAACACTGTACCAGCATTATCCAGCCTGAGTCAGACTGCCATAAAAAGGACCAATGGCTATTAAAAGAACACTAATGTGCCAGGTGGATACTAGAATAACTGGGGGGAGTCACTGAATAAATTATATAAATGTCTAACCACTATGCTGTCCACCTGAAACTAATACATAATAATACTGAATGTCAACTGTAATTGAAAAAAATTAAATTAAATTAAATTAATTAAAAGAACACTAATATCGGAGCCCAAGTACCACATTGTTTTTAACTGGATGTTTTCTTAGCTGAAATAATTAAGGCAAAGCTCTGATCCTGCCCAAAGCCCCCTGCTCATTCCTCCATCGGTCATACCCTCCTCCACTGCAGTGAGTGACCTATCTGCTCATTTGTCTCCAACAATTGTGCTATATGAGGATACGTCATTTGCCTTGGGTGTTTTCCCAACACCTGATACAAGGCTCTCGCATGATAATATCTCAACTATTACCCAAAGTAACTGTTTCAAGGAATCTGATAAAGTGCTATCAACTCTTCACAATTCAAAAATAATAAAAATCGAAAGGGAATACTTGAACCTTCTAGACTATGCAATCCCATCTTTCTACAAGGTATGTGCCTAGGCTCAAGCAAAACTATTTAAAGATCAGAAGAGATGTAAGGCAAGGTGATCATTTCCATCCTGATCTAAAATTTCTATCTTCCAATCATGGTAAGTAACATTACATCCTTACAACGTGCCAGAGACCAATACTAAATGCCAGATTGGTACATTATCATTTAACCAGCATAGTAAACCCATGGGACAACTACTATTAATTAGATGGTGATAGATTATTTTGACTACATATTGTCTTCTGAGCACTTTAAATTCCCCTGCATAATTATCCCCTTGGAGAAGTTAATTTTCTCATTTGGATCTTATAAATGAAGATTTGGCAGAACTACAGTCAGACCTGGCATTCAACTCTCCTCAAACCATCCTTAAACGTTCAAAATCTGCAACATTGATTCCAGGATATGAAGGACTAGAAATGAGTTTAAAACAAAGGAGTCTAACTTTTAAAAAATCCTTATCACGTGTCATGTAACAGCATTCATGACTCTTTGGGAAACAGAAGCAGTACAGAAGAATTGTGCAGATATTGAAGTGTAGGCATTAGAGATAACCATCCATGACAAAAAGAAATGAAGATAAAGAAATTGAGTGGATTCCACACATTTTAACAGCCCTGAAGGACCTTTCTACTGCAGGTTGAATTCATAATAAATATAGAAAGAGTTAAGATATGCAAAGTGTCTAAGAAAAGAAAGGAGTAAGTATGTCATAGAATTACCCAGAATTAAGAGACAAATACCTGTACCTATATACTATACCCTGGACACTGCTCTGAAATACTCATTCACTGACTCCCTCGCGGCAGCATACAAAGCCAGCAAAGGAATAACAATCTTCTCTCCTCAGCCTAGTCTAGACCAGAGCAAAGACAGTCAGAGCCTCCATATTTCAATAGAAGAGAAGAATGAAGAGAAGGGGAAAGAAAACAGAAAAGGGGGAGGGAGGTGGAGGAAAAAACAGTAGTAGTCATTTCATACAGATGTAGTTTCCTTACCTTAGTCAGAGCTTGTCCTAAAAGATTCTCGAATGCTTTCAAATTAAGATATGGACCATTATAGTAGGGGTTACTTTGTGCTTTTCTTCCCAGCCAGTACAATGTTATTAAAACCTTTAAAAAAAAAAATTCCATGAAACAAAACGATCAGTCTATTTATAGCAACTAATTGCAAGCTCAAATGCAGGTGAGCACTGTAGATAGCATCTCTATTTACAGTAGATTATCTTCTAATTTGGGAAACAGAAGAGTCAAAAATGTTATGTATTCTTCCTAAATTTTTGTCTCTAAGCACGTTCTCAGACCAAGAGCCCAGAACCCAACAGGTACCGGTATTCATACATTCTACTAATACGTATGAAAAAGGAAAAAAAATTACAAGAGGAAAATAAATTAAATTTTTAAAGGAATCAATATTCTTTCAACAACAAACTTATAAAATGGACCCTTAAAATCAATAATTCTCAGCTTCTTTAAGGATATTGAACTCTTCTGTTTTTAATAAGCTGTCACATTTTTAGAAGTTCATCTAATACATGTAGAAAATTACAGATATTATGTAAGTCTTCACTGAGCAAATACCCAGAGCTCTTAAATATTCACTGTTTTTCCTTACATCTGATTTGGTGGTTTCGACTTGCTTCCCTAAAAATCCTAAAGTGTGTTCATTGCCTTTACCACATACTAACATGCAAGGAACCACTTTCTAAGTTTAACATATTACCATGAAGATAGAAAATAAATGTTTTAACGATATTTAAACATATTTAGAGTTTGTGATGGTTGGTTTCTAGCAAAATTTTCATTAGAAAAAGGATATAAAAAGGGGATAGATAATATATCAGATATTTTTAGATCCCACTGCCTTACTACAGAGAAAGTAAAAAGAAATTAATATTCTATTAAACATAGCTCACATTTTTCACTCTTCTATCAGTCTCTTCTTGCCTGTAAAGAAAAAAGAGGAAACACCTATTAATATCTATGAAACTTAAATTATTAATTATTAATTAGAAACTCATTTTTGTTCTAAAGTTCTATGAATATTAATACTACCTGGTATTACACTGCATATTATCCAGTAGAATTTTTCCACATTCATTGATTTCATTAAATATAATGGTCATTTTTCTATAAAAAGGTTTTCTCATTATTCGATTCACTACAGTCTGATATTTTAAATGCATTTTTTGTAATTGTTTTCAATGTTTAAACCCAATCAAAAGGGGGAAAAGAGGAAAAAAGGTGTGCTCATGGCAGAAAAAAAAAATCAGGAAACAGGAGGGGGAAAAGAAACAGTTTTGCAGTGAGTTCTCTTTTCCATTGCCCACGGGTGTTTTTCACCCAAAGTTCCCCAGAGCAAACTGCTCAGAGACCAAGACCCACCGATGCTGAGAAGTATAGTTTAAAAAATAGCCGTGAATCTTTGCCTGAAGAGATTTTACTCTATTACAAGAATTACGGGTTTTTTCCCCCCTGCCTATACAAGGACATGATATTCATGGGAGAAGTTAAAAATTGGCAGATGTCACCACAATGTTGAAGAAGCAACAACATGAGTTAATTAACAAAGGGATGGGTTGCCATAAAATAATGTGCTTCCCATCGTCAGAGACATTTAAAACAGGATGCGAATTCAGAGAGACATTAGAAGCCAGAGCTAGATGACCTCTAAAAAAGCTTTTCAATCTAAGAGTCTACAAGTAGTATATTTGTAAGATAAAATATACACACACGTTATGTGTAAGACATATATAAAACACATATAAGACATAGAGCGACAAAAAGAAAAAGGGGAAAGAATGAGCAACACAAATATTTAATTTAGCTTTCAAAGAATCAATGTGATGGCTGTGACCATTCCTTTCCATAAAACAAACATGAACTGAAATGAACCTAAGAACAACATATACCGCCCTCTACCCCTAAAACAGCAAATCAAAACTAAAATTCACAAGCTTTCACATTACTGCAGAAATGGAAATTGGCACAACTACCTTAACCCTTAGAACATTTGGTAGCATCTATCCTAGCTGAATGTATGCATATTGAATAACCCAGTAATTCTATTCCTAGGGACTCAACAGAAGTGCTTACATGCATTCACCAGAAGGCCTATGTGAGAATGTTTATAGAAGCACCATTCATTACAGAATACACTGGAAGCTACACATATTTCTTTAACAGTAGAATGGATAAATTATGGGATATTCACATAATGAAATACTATATGGCGTTGAGAGCAAACAACCTGCAACTGTATACACCAATGTGGTTCACACTCACAAATGGTAAACAGAAGAATCCAGACACAAAGAGTACAGATTGTTAGTATTCATTCATAAGAGAACAAATGCACAAGTGCAAAAACAGGCAAAACAAAGATATGTGTTAGAAGCCAGGACAGTGGTTATCCTTGCGGGGTAGCATGGTAGAAATGATTGAAAGAATGTGGGGGTTCCGAGGGCACTGATAATTTCTCATATTTTGATCTTGAAGCTGACTACCTACGTGTGTTCCATCTCTAAAGTCTTTGAACTGTACACTTACGTGTACATTATATTTCAAGAAAGTAAATACATAGAATTTCACAGCCCAAGAGCTCAAATCCTAGCTTATCTCTTGATTAAAAAAGAAAATCATCTTATAAGAATTAACAACACTTAATTCTTGAAGTAGCCAATGAGGGGGGAAATCACTAGAAACTAACAATGAAAAATAGCACATAGAGTTGTAAAACATATAACTTCTTTTTAGATTAATGACCAACATAGATACCTCAGATATTAAATTAGCCAAAGCACAAAAGAATCAGCAATACTCAATGCAAAGGACACATGAGGCTGAAAAGTCACCACCCTATTAAAAATGGTATGCTCTACGTTGAATGTTATCATAAGCACACTAAGGGCAAAAGGAAAAGCGGAGCTCTCTCGAACCCCAGACTTCCTTTTCACAGCCCTCTATAAAGGTTTCTAATCCAACACACTCATTTGCTATTTACTTTGTATTACAATAATCACTTTAAATACAAGGTATGCCCTATTGTGTAATAAACACAACAATCAGTGACCTTAGCACTATAACCTCTCACTCACTTTACATTCCTTTCCAAATATGAGCATTTATAACGTGCTCCTGAACATGATACATAGGCCAGCCAAATTAGTGTCCTATCACTAAAATGCAGTGCCAGGAATTCAAGCAGTCAGTGATCTGCTGGAGTCATTAGAGGCCACTCTTTGACACACAACAAACACATCCCACTGCATGGAAGTTAGTCACCAGGTGGCTCCTTTTTGCCTGTTATGGCCAGGGCACAATCCCAAGGCCTTTTAATAGAAAAAGCACAAGGGCAGAGGGGAAGCTTATGGTAACACAAGACTCTCCTTCAGCCAGCCAAGTTACTATCCATCCCATCAGAACCAAAATTACGGCAGTCCTATCTTTCCAAGTTGGCTACTTCCTCCACAACGAATACTTCGAGAGCTGACTTAGCAAAACACCAAGTTTAAGAGCATGGGCTTTGTAGCAGATCTGGGTCCCACAGCTATTTTCACCTTGGCAATGTACTTGACTCTCAAATTTTCAGTTTCCTTCTGGAGAAACTGGTAATAAACTCCCCTCATTCAGTAGATTAGGTGGAAAACCGTACACAGGTGCTTAGCAGAGTCCCTAGCCTCAGGGCAAGCACTCATCAGGAAGTTATCACTAGACTGTAAGCGTTGGGAAGGCAGGGCCCATCTCATTTGCCATGCCACCTATAAAGGCTTCCTCGTGAAGCCAAGTGGGGCCCCAGTATTTAAAATTGCAGCCAGCCTGCCTGACGTTCCCATTTCTCATCCCAGTTTTATTTTTGTATTTATAACCACCTACTGCATGCATCCACTTAACTGTCTCTCCCCACCAGCATCCAAAAGGATTTCTGTGGTTTTGTTTACTATCCTATCCTACGTGAATTAGGACAGGGTCTGCCGCCTGACCAGCACATAAAAACATTTCATTCAAAGTGCCTAGCACAGTACATGGCACACAGATGCTCTCAAATATTCATTGCATGCATTTATTTCGCTTACAGAAAAGTAAGTTAGCAAGAGCAAGCCTGAAATGACAAAAGCTCGGGAGAGTCCACATAAATATGTATATGAGGTAAAAGAATAGTGAAATTGCTATAGCTCACTTAAAACATTCAATTTTGACTCAAATTGTATTGATACTAATAATAGGGCTTCTTTTTTTAAAGCTATTTTCTTTAAAATCAAAATAAAAGGGAATTCTTTACCATCATACATCAATAACCTAAAAAAGGCACAGACTCAAAAAACAAAGACCAGCTTCAAAGTGTTCAGTGCAAAGATGAAGTGCTAGTCTCTGCAATGAAAAAGAGTCCCAGCAGAGCTCTGAAAGACAAAGGCCAAAGAATTCAAGCCTGCCTTGAAACCCAAATTTAACAGAAAAAGGAGCTGAAACATTAATAGTTTGAAAAAAATGACATGGAATATGTTGCCAGCTTTCTCTGTGTATCATACACAAATTTTTAAATTCAAGAAATAGCAAGTATAACATTGATATAATCTTCCACTCTGTTAATGGAACAGCTCTGGTAATTTATTTGCTACCTAACAAAGGGCCAGAAGATACATACCCATCACAACCTCAGCACTTTGTGCCAGAGGTCAGGAAGAAAAGAGCCACCAATTCTTTATGTGAGCCCATCAGTAAATACATCCATCTGTAACCATCTTCTCCTAACAGCTGTCAGGTATACTTAGAACCAGGAAGCTCTAGGTCTGATACTTTCTTTATTCAAAGCTATTTTATAATTCCAGTACAAATTATCAATGAAGAAGCACCATCTCTAACCCAAGGACCAGGAAAACAAAACCCATGTAGAAGCTCTGGCTCCCAGCAGGAGATCCCATGCCAGGTCGCTTCCCTGAGAAGGCAGCTTGGCTAAGAGCAAAGGTGGCTCTGAGGTCAGAGTTCCTGGGTGTGAATTAGGGTTCCATTTTTACTAGCTGTGAGAACTCGGTCATGTTATTGAACTCTGTGCCTCCATAGTCTCACCTGGGAACAGCGTACCAGTCTCATTAAATAAGAAATTAAATAAGAAATTTTAAAAGTGCTTATCCAGTAAAGGAGACATTTCAAAACTATCCTCCAATTATCCATCTCAACCAAACAGTATGGGAGAAGGGAAGTGGCTGGAGGACAGTTGAGCTTCCCCAACAGAACGTTTTTCCCCCAGGAAAGGCATCTCTGTGAAGCACAATTCAAGACGCTTATTTCATGTTATGTTTTCCTTGCCCTCTTGCCATGGAAGAATTTGAACAAGAAATTATTTCCAGAATAAGGGCAAACAACAAAACCAGGCGAGCTGGTGTGGTATTATTGTCACTGGCCAAAACTTCACATTGACACAAAGCCAGGTCTCTTTACCCATCCATTGTCTAGAAGGAACTGCTTTGGCCAACACCCTTAAATTTTGCAAAAGCTCAAAATTTGAAGGAAAAAATAAAACATGCCTACAGGGCCAAAATCTATCTCCCTCATATCAGAGAGCATATTTTGGGAACAAAGTGTTAAAGGATGAGACTATAGTGTCATTATAGTTTGGTACAACCAGTTATGCTCAGGCTTCATCAAAAATACTTCCAAATATCTTCCACCCACCACAGATTTTCCTAGTCTCCTCACGTGGACTGCAGAGAGCTGGAACCATACTTGACTCATGGTTGTAACCCAGGAATCAACCCCAGGTCTCGCTAAGAGCAACCAAGCATTCAAATATTCATGTACAAATTACCTAAAGCCACTCACAGGGCCAGGCCGACAGATCAAGACAGAAATGGAGGACATTTTCTCTCAAATAAGATAAAAGCTTCATCTTTTGAAACGGAATCCCACTTCTCTTTTTGTGTTCCTCTCCCACATCTTGATACACCTTTTTTTCCCCTCAAATACCAACTTTCTCATTTTCAACACTGCAAGGCCCAATCTCTTCGTGGTTTGCCCCGATATCATAATCCCCTCAGAACTGAAATCTCTGTGCTCCAAAATCATCCTTCCTTCCCAAGTCCCAGCTCCCAATTTGTCCAAGCCAACTTCAGTCAAGATCAAACACAACAATCTTATCGAACCATCGTAGGAGGAAACATGTGATTAAAAACTCCTGCTGGAACTTCTGATAGAGGATTTTTGCCCCAGGTGCCATGGGGGAAGACTTCCCCATTACCGAATAGGTGAAGAGGAGAAAGATAAGAAGTCTGGCCCCACCTGCCACCACCTCTAGCTTCTCTGGCTGACAAGGAATGTGATATTCTACGAGGAACTCAACTATAGCTTCCTACGCCACCGAGTCTCCTCCCTGCCACACACACTCATCCTTCCTTCTGTCCCTAATGCTACATTTCTATAGTCCCTTTTCCTTGGCCCCGAAAAGCTTTATTCCTCAGAACAACTGCTATTGACTGGGTGACTATGTCCCCAGGCATTCACTTCCTGAGGCTACTTCCCAGAGTAAGGCTTGCATTCCTCCGCAGGACCCAACCCTTCTTGAGTTAGTTCTAGCACAGCCCTGCCCTGCCCCTCCCTGGGTGGCACCAGCTGAACTCAATGTTGCCTCTCGGGAAACAGGGGTAGATGTTAGAGAAGCTGGGCTCACACGTTATTTGGTTCCTGTCCAAACCACTAAGTAATCTCTACCCTCCAGTTGTTGCTTATGAAGTCTGGCCACCTGTTCACAACTTTAAAAAAATGTTCAAGAAATGAGGTCCCGAATCATGATTTCATAAGCAGTCACAAGCAGAGAAAGTGTGTACACAGCATCGGCTTTAAATCTGTCAGATACGTATGGGTAAGGGTGGAGGCCTATGTGTGGCGGTGGGAGACCATTGAGACAATTCCACGCAGATGTCCTCCTCGTGGTAGCAGTAGTATCATTTTTATGTATGAAGCAAGACAGTCTGCTTCCAAATGGGTGGAAAGGAGGAATTCTGAGCAACCCTAACGGTACTGAGTGAATTTAAAAAAGAAAAAAAAAACATAGTAATGTGGAAATTTCTAATACTACTGTCTCTAAGAAAAGGGCCTGTTTTTATTTCAAATGTAGGAATCAAAGAAGAAATTTAGGAATGTATCAGACAATGGCTCCTATTTTTATTAACAGAAGTTCTCTGTTTCTATTAATGAAGCTCATCCATTGCATTATGTAAAATAGAGCAAATACTACCCCCTTTCTCTAATGACTATCAAATAGAAGGAAGAAGAGTTGTGTGAATAAAAGAAGTTAAAGATGACTTTTTAGAAAACTGTAGTTATTCTTTCCTTCTCTCAAAAAGTGAGATGCATTTCTTTTTAAAAAATTGAAATTCTTCCTTTCCTCCCACATCCATCCCTCATAATGAAACTATATTCCATTTGACACTCTTCCAGTCATGTTAGACATATGTGACTCATAGCTTTTAATCTGTCATTGCTACAAAATGCAGCTCTACCTGATTGTGAAAACTGTACAAATAACACTTGAAAAAAATAACACTACATCTGGAGATAATTAGTGATCGTAAACAGATCATCTTGATGATCTCTGTATTTACCTATGTGAGAAAGAACTCTTGGAAATTCAACTGTTTTTGCCTAGCAACATAATGCTTCTTCCAAACATGACCAATGAGTAAGTAACCTCTTGTTATAAATAATTTGTTATTAAATTTCACACCCCTCCCACACACTACTAAAAATAGCTAAGTTTCACTTAAAGAGAAAGGAAAACAACACATGCGTTGGACGGCACTAGCACACAGTTCCACTTAAATAATGAAACTGAAGAGTGCTGTTGCACGAGCTGAAATGTGGGTTTTATCTCTAACTCTCCTAACCACAGACTATTTTCATAATTCGTCTTTTCTATTTTACGGAATATGTTTCCTGTTACATAAATCTATTTCACAATTGAGACTCACACATGTACATTCTCTGTTAGATTGCAAACCAGAAACAATTTCTGAATACAGAATTTAGTATCCATTATGTATTCTCTGTGTAGTAAATGGAGTTATGACATTCAATTACATCAATTGTGTTGGGGAGAGGCTACAGGGATGTCAATTATAGACTTAAACATAATTTCACTTCTGTAGGTAACAATGCCAGGTAGCAGCAATGGAAATAGTATTTTAGATATGCTAAGTTTGAGATAATAGACAAAGTAGAAAGATGAAGTAATTGGTAAGTAGACATACAAGTAAAATGGTCAAGCTAGAAATCTAGGTTGGAGATATATCTGGGGAGTTGTCAGCACAGAGATGGAAGGTTAATCATAAAACTAAAATGAGACCACCTACAAAATAAATACAGATAGAGAAGAGGTCTAGGGATTGAGCCCTGAGAAACCTGACACATAAGGGTTAAGAAGTAGAAGGAAAGCCAGCAAAGCAGACAGAGAAGGTCCATCTAGGGTGATGTGAGTGGTGCCAGAGGGAAGGACAGCAAGATGAAGGGAACAAATGGTCAAAAGTGCCGTGAGAGGGAAGACCAGGGCTAAGGAATTTCTATCAGATTATTTTCTTAACTCTTATAATATCTTACATGTATACACAATTACCAATAACTTATCCTCAAAGGAGGGAAAAGAATATTAACATCAACAAAAAATCTTGTCAAAACTACTGATGGTCCTAAAAATACTATTTAGGAGAACACTGAACTAGACATCTCATATGTCCTTCCAAAATTTTGAGCCCATGCTCGGCCAAGTCAATAAAAAATTTGACTATAAGTATAAATCTTTTAGTCCTGAGCACCATGATTTTGGAACAACAATATCATGCCAGGCGAGCTACTTTCAAAGTCAGTGTTTCTCAAACTGCGTATCATGAAACATAAGAAATTGGCAAAATTTTAATAGGACTTAAGGTCAAAAATTTTTGCAAAGGGTTGCACATTTTCTTCTTAAATATACATTATAGCAAATTAAAGTTCTGAGAAGTCCAATAACAAAAGATCTATTTTACTTATACTTTAAAAAATTCACTATTTCATATTTTTGGCACAACTGTTATTAAAATCTTTAAGGGCACTGGTATTAATATTTTCCAATTGTGTTCCATTTAAGTTCACTTTATGCTTAATTATGTAATGTGTATTAATAATTGTCTTTATTAAGAACATTATAGTAGTCATTATGGTGACTATTCTATATTATGTCCTTTAATCCACATAGTGATCTAATGATTTACAGGTTAGGAAACTGGAACTCTAAAAGCTTAAGAAACTTTTGCAAAGTCACAAAACTATTAAGACTTGATGTGAGTGATCCACACTTTCCATAGACTAAGATGTATAGACTAAGACCTTGTTTTAGTATTAGTGCATTCACACTTTCTACCTTAATATATTTTTTTAATAATCTATTTCTTTCTTAATCCTTAAAAATAATTGTCTCTATAATGTCCTGAAATAATTCTCTGACTATTGTTTCAAAGTATTGGTTCAAAACCTGTCTATGGCAACAATAATTTTCAGCCTAAATCTGTCTCCCAAAGAAGCTCCCCAATTACCACCTTTTCTGGCAAATTTTAGACATGTGTTCCACTATCTTGCATACATAACACATTATGGGGTTCCACAGACAGAAAATTACCAAAGCACTTTTTAAAAGATGTCTAAGTAAATGAAATACATCACAATAATTCTCAGAGAGAGAGAACTACAAAGTGTAGATTTCCTGTACTTTACCACTGCTAAGCCTTTATGAGTATGGTTTCTATAAGACAAGTACCCATCAACTATAAACAAGATTATAAATTAAGCACGAACAGGATTAAATGGGAAGATCTTTTGGTTAGTTTCCTGAAGGTACACTTTCTCATCTTAAAAAAAGAAAGCTGTACCTATACCTCTATACCCTTAGGTTTGTGACTATTAAACAAAATGTATTTAAAGTGCCTAGCAAGTAAATACTTATTTCCTTTGGATGCACATCAAAGATCTATGTAAATAAAAAGATGTGAATTGTTATTTGTCAGTTATCATTATACCAATTCCCTAGCTGTAGTTTACATCAAATGTGCTATGTGTGGGTATACTACAAACCCCATATTGTCAAAGTAATGCATAACAAATTATTTTTTCATGCCACACATTCAGAAGTCTCCATTTTTTTTAGAAATAAATTATTCTCCATTGCTCATTTGTTTCAAATTTTTGATTTCCACCATAAGAAAATCAGTACCCCTCCCTCCCCCCTTGAAAAAAATCCCTAGCCCAAGTTTATCGTTAATCACTTTAGTCCTAAATTTTGCCTGTTCTAGATAAGCCTCTCTTTATCTAATGTTTACTGGGGCAATTCCAACATAGAAAAAACTAAATTTTTCACAATTTTATTTAATCCAAAGGTTCATAGGCAATATGAATTTAGAGCTAGATTTCTTGACCCTGGCCATATTAACATTTTGAACCTTACAATTTTTAGTTGTGGGAGATTATCCTGTGCAATGTAGGATGTTAAGCGGCATTCCTGGCCTTATCTACTAGATGCCAGTAGCACTCTCCCCACCCTAGTCAGGATATTCAGAAATATCTCCAGACATTGCTAAATATCCCCTGGCAGGATAGAACTGCCCATGGTTGAGTGTCACTGTTTTAGAGGATCTAAGAATTAAACTACCCTTAATCAAATAAAGCATACTCAAGGTTTCCATGGGCCTAAAATTAGTTGAAAGTGTCATTTAATGACTACAATCTAGAAAAATATATGAAATGCATGAGAGCAAAGCAAACAGCTAAGCAATTACTACACACCTGAGAAGTTAATGAAAAACATTATCAGATCAAAGGGCAAGACCTAGCTCACTGCCTGAATCATAACTGACATTTAGTAATATATGCTAAATGCTGAAAGAATTACAATGAAGCATAGCTAAGGAGCTCAGCATTCTCATTACCTTGGGAAAATGCATGCAAGCCTACTTGTCTCTCAGTTTTAAAGTGGTAAGAAATGATGTGTCAGATCTTTTCTCCATTATAGCTGTATTACATCTCTATTGTGTAGAGCATTCATTATGAACACAAAATGGCCTCTAATAATTCTGATAGTTACATCTTTGACAAAGTGAAAGTCATACCAGAGGATCATATGAAAGGGATACCCAGTGAATGCCCTCACCAGATAACTCCAGATGCAGGGAGGAGTGTGACCATCAGGGTGGCTTTACTGGACTGCAGATGGGTGCACTGTACCCAGTCTTGAGCATAAAATCGGAGCTCTTGACGGCTCATTGCTCAGGATGCACTGACGAGATGAGAGCCGCCTCTGCACACTCATCCCAGACAAAGCTCTTGAAGCTCTGCCTCCTGGCAGTCTAACCAGCCTGGCCAGACACCCAACACTACGCATCCAGTGCCATAGGGACTCTCGCTGCACACTGGTCTCTCTCATCCTTCTTTCGTAAGACTCTGTTCGCCTTTCCTAACCCCATTGCTTACAAACCTGTATGACTTTCTTGTGTGAAACCACTCTATCTCGACTATTGGAGGCTAGTCTCTGGCCAAAGCCTTGGTTAACACCCATGGTAAACCAAGTCAGTAGGACTAGATCCATGGCTGTATTCTAATAATGTCTCACATTGTAGAAAGACACAAAGGTGTGTGAAACTGCTACTTTGATAGTCACATCCCACTGATGACACCTATAGAGTCTGACCAATTTAGATGCTCCTCCAATTAAATCTTATTTAAGCCACTATCTAATATTTATACATTTTAAGTCCCATTTTTCATACACTACAGAATGGTTAGGAACATTCTTTAAAATACACCTCTATGAAATATACATAGTATATGGATAATTCATATTGTACTATATAGATTCTTAAACAAAAACATTCCATTTTTAATTCTTTATTCCTTATTCACAATATTGATAATTTACTGAGTACTGTGGTAGGCTGAATAATGAACGTCTCCCACTCCTAAGTTGTTCGTATCCTAATTCCTGGAATATGAGGTTACCTTATATGGCAAAGGGATTTTGCCATGTAGCCAAAACATGATCACTTTAGAGACCCAATAGAGCATACAAATATGTAGCCATACCATTATTCATTCATACATATTCATTACTGATGTCTCACCACCTCCAAAGGAACTTTGGGGACGAATCTCATTTTCTTTTCTCAAATATTATTCATACACTGGGGTTTTTGTTGAATATCTATGTAAGCTGAAGTAAAAATATTCTGAGGATAATAATTTCACATACTTTCTCTTTGAGTAGTTCCCATTGGTGTATCCCCTAGAACAGCAGTTCTCAAACCATGGTTCCCAGATCAGCAGCATCCACAGAATGTGATTAAGTTAAGGATCTTGCAATGAGGAGATACCCTGGATTATCGAAGTGAGCCCTAAATGGAATTTCAAGTGTCCTTATGAGGGAGAAGAAGAGGGGACTTTGACTACTGTACACAGAGGATGTAACCACATAGGCAGAGATTGGAGTGATGCAGCCAGGAGTCAAGGAATGAAGGCCAGCTGCCTCTTCTAGAAGGGAAAGAAGCTAAGAACTGATTCTCCCTCTCTGCAGGCTCAAGAAGGAACCAGCCCTGGCCCTGCTGACACCTTGACTTTAGCCCCTTAAGACTCATTTTAGTATATGAACTCCAGAACTCTAAGAGAATAAGTTTGGGTTGTTTTAAGTCACTAACAACAAATTGTGGTAATTGGTTACAGTGGCAACAGGAAACTAACAGGACTACATCAGCATTGCATAATGCATTTCACTTGCAGCTTAACTTCACCTCCAATATAGCTCTAGATGTAGTGGTATCCCCATTTTACAGGTGTGGGACCAAATCTAATGAGATGAAGCGATTTTCTAGAAGTTACCTTTCTCATACAGTTATAATTCAAACCCAAATCTATGTCACTTTAAAGCCTATTCATAGGAATATGAGTATCATTTGGCTAAAAAAAGGCACCTACTGCCTATTCTCCATTTTCACTTTCATCCATAGCCAACCATTGCCAACAGTGCCACTTGCATCTAATTTGTGTCAGTGAAACTCAGTTCAAAGTTGAATTCTGTCAGTAAATTCACGTATGAACAAACAAATGAGAAACAGAAACTCATAGACACAGACAATAGTTTAGTGGTTACCAGAGGGTAAGGGGGGTGGGGGATGGGAGATGAGGGTAAGGGAGATCAAATATATGGTGATGGAAGAACTGACTCTGGGTGGTGAACACACAATCGGATTTATAGATGATGTAATACAGAATTGTGCACCTGAAATCTATGTAATTTTACTAACAATTGTCACCCCAATAAATTTATTAAAAAAAGAAAAAATTCACGTATGAAACTATTTAACTCCAACAAGTTTTTAAAAATCCAGTAAGTTAAAACAAATCCACAAAGACAACACCTTTTCCATAGCAGAGAAAGCACTGCCAATGAGATTAGAAAAAGGAACAAGATAATGGTTAATTTTTTTTCTTTGTGAATACATTTTCCAAACCTCCCAAGATAAATAAAACCAACATAGAAATAAATGAAGTCTGAGGAATTGACTAATTATCTAAGAAAGATACAATATTAAATTAAAAACAAATATTGATTATTTTTTCTTCCAATTTGTGTAAAGCTACCTGTCTTTCATTAGAAAGTCAACTGCGTGCATTATTTAAAATTTTCTATTTACATATACTACCTCTGATAGATTTACCATTTCCTACTTAGCCTTCCATATAACACTTGGAATTTCAGAATATTATCAAGGTATCACCAATCACCCTGTATAAACTTTTGAGAAAAAAATGGACAGGATTCAAAGGAATAACATAATTGGCTTTCAAATTCAGATTAATATAACATTGTCTCTCCATTAACTTTCAAGTTCTATGTACATTCAATCTAGACAGCCTTCAGACTAGCTAACATTTATTATGATCAATTTCAATTTTCCAGTTTTATTTGTGAATACCTTTTTGAAACTTCTGAGACTAACAAATCTGAGTTTTTTACCTCTCTCCCCTTCACAGTATTTAGTCCAAACCAAACTCAATTAATACTTCCCCGACTCCTTCTCTCAGATCTGCCCTTTACATCCCACAATCATTATCCCAGCTCCAAATTAAAATGTAATACATGCTTCTTAAGTGCAGGCATCACCTAATCCCCAAACATATTCATCCTTTCACATGACCCGCCCTGGTGAAGGGCCTCAAGCTTCCCTCCCAGAAAACACTAAGCCAAACAATTTCTTCTCCCTCAAACTCTCACGGGCCCACTAACCAAATCCTATCAACCCTAGCTCCTAAATATTTCTTGAATTCATCTTTTTCTCAGAGGTATCCATTTCTTTTCTTCAGTCTCTCTCCACACCTCCTCATCTTCCCTCCACAGTGATGCCTCAAGAGCCTTCCTAAAATGGAATCCTTTCCATAGCTCCTCCCTTAAAATCCTTATTTCTCATGGCTTCTTATTTCCTTTGAATAAAATGTAAAGTGTATGCTTCTCAGTTATGATCTGGCCACTCTTAGTCACCTCATGTCTTGACTTGCTCCAGCATAAACCTAAAACTCTTTCCATAAAACATCTCTGGAACTCTCTCAACAGCCCTGATCTTCCTCGCCTCCCAGTAAGAGACAACAGGAGGTTTTCTCTTCCTGGAAGGTCTTGACTGTTCTCTCTCTCTTTTGAACTATCTCATCCTTTTCAGTTAAGCTCAAATGTCACCAGTCTTTGAAGCCTTCTTATTTCACCTAGAGGCCTCTCCCATGTAAGCCTATGGGTACTCCAGCACAGACTACTTCTAAAGCATCCCATTATATAATACTATGAAGTATCATGGATATCTTCCCAGTCTCTCCCACTGAACTGTGAACTCCATGAATTCAGAGAGAATGTTGTTTATCTCTGGCTCAGTACTTAAAATGCAGGCACTGAAATATTACCAGAAAGAATAATCTTCAGCCTCTTCTCTCTAAAAATCTATCCTACCAAGCATCCAGAATCATTTTTAAGGAGCCATTTTGACCAGGTCATTTATTCCCTCTCATCCACATTAAACTATAAAGCTCCCTGGGCTTTAACCTTGAACTTAATTTTAGTTATATCCCCCATTTCCCTCTTTCAGCCATTTCCTATTGCATCCTATCCTATTCTGGCTTCAGAACCTGTTTATTCTCACTCCAGAGCCAAATATAGCGTTCCTTCAACCTAAAATGTCCAGAATCTGTCACACATTTAACTCTTAAATGTCAATTTCCAGGAAATTCCCATGGGGCAATGCCATGTAGCTGAAACATGATCACATTAGAGACCCAATAGCTCATACAAATATGGAGCCACACCATTATTCATCCATACGTATTCATTACGGATGTCTCACCACCTCCAAAGGAAATTTGGGGACTAATCTCATTTTCTTTTCTCAAATATTATTCATACACTGGGGGTTTTGTTAAATATCTATGTAAGCTGAAGTAAAAATATTCTGAGGATAACTTCACAGACTTTCTCTTTGAGTAGTTCCCATTGGTGTATCCCCTGGAACAGAGGGTCTCACACCATGATTCCCAGATCAGCAGCATCCATAGGACCTCAGAACTTGTTAGAAATGAAATTTCTCAGGCCCTACTATGTACCTACTGAATCAACACCTCTGGACGTAAGGGTCCAGTAATATTGTCTCAGTGATTCTGATGCACGCTCATGATTGACAGCCACTGAGATATACCAAAGTTACAATTACATCTTAAGTGAAACTACAGCTTCAACTAGTTTAACTACCTCTTTGAAAAAGGAAGTTAAACTGAAACCTAATTCCTCTAGACTTGTTCAACTAGAATCTAAAACAAAGAATAAAAAGCACAAAGAAACTCAAAGTTAAGTGAAAAGGCTGAAACTACCAGTGATTTTCAAGTGTTGACTAAAAAACCTCATTGTACTTCACTGTGCTCAGACGGGCTTAAGAGAGCACCACACACACTAAGCTAGCTCTCAGGATGTCTTGGTCCAGGAATCTAAAAAACAGGGAAGGTCACTGAGCTCATTACTTAGCATTCCATAAGCAGCAGCATTCGGTGGGATGCAGAAGAGCACACCCAAGCATAAAACCCAGGCATCAAGTCCACAGAATAAAATGTTTCAAGAAGCACAGAAGTGATTTTGTCTATAAGTTTTCTGAAAAGTCAACCACTGACAGCTTTAAAGGAATGCTATTCAGAAGGTTAAAATAAGTTAATTTTGTTGCACCCATAATTCCTGCAGAATATCATGCATCCCAGTTTTATGTCTCTGAAGAAAGCTAATGGACAAGAAGCCGAGCCTTGACATATTTTTTTATTACCTAATCTCTAATTTTTTTCCCCAGTTAAAAAGAAAGTCTGAATTAAGTAGTGGACTAACTCATCTGAATGTGGCAAGAGATTAAATGAGCATGAATCTAAGGCACTTATTAGAAAACTCTACATACAAAATTATAACCCGCAATTGCTTCCCGCAAAATAGCTGTGTACAAATGGAGTCATAAGCCACCACTAACAAACAGTAACACAGATCAACTTGTTGAAAACTGGTACAAAACACGAGTAAAGAAAAATGTACGATGGCTGCACAGACAAATTAAATTGCCATTGGTAAACATCTTTCTGAAACGTATTCTAAAATGCGAAATAATGTGAATATAATCTGGTAAGATTAAAGCAGGTGGTTGCTTTTGAAGTTTAAATCTAGCCCTTATTTTATGCAAATTATTAAATCTGAAATAGATAATAAATTTAAATGTAGATAAAGCACCTATACTATAGACACCACTCATGGAAATAAGAAACGAGGTTAGGGGCGGCCTGATGACTCAGTTGATTAGAGCCAGAGCTCTTAACAACAGGGTTGCAGGTTCAATTCACAAATGGGCCAGAGAGCTCTGTCCTCCACAACTAGATTGAAGACAATGAGCTGCCAGTGGAGCAGCCAGATCGCTAAATTGGTTAGAGCGCAAGATCTTAACAATAAGGTTGCCGGTTCAATTCCTGCATGGGATGGTGGGCTGCACCCCCTGCAACTAAGATTGAAAATGGGGACTGGACTTTCAGATGAGCTGCACCCTCCACAACTAGATTGAAGGACAACGACTTGACTTGAAGTTGATGGGCCCTGGAAAAACACACTGTTCCCCAATATTCCCCAATAAAAAATTAAAATAAAATTTAAAAAAGTGCCTCCAATGGGCTAAAACATTAAAAAAAAAAAAAAAAAGGAAACAAATGAGGTTAAAACTAGGTAAATTAAATATTAATCTCATTCAAGTCTTTTGCTGCTCTAGTTGAGACATCGAGGCATTGAGACAGTGGAAATAACGACACCCAAATTAGGAAGTGGGACACCTGTCTTAGCTCACTGGGTGGCCATCTGACCTCTTCTCAGCCATCTTTTTCCTCTTCTGTGAAAAGGACTGCATTGGATGAGATTCTCTTTAGTACCTTCCAGCACAGATGTTCTGATTTTTACATCTTATAAAGAAATATTCCCTAAAAGTATGTTTCCCAAATTAAGTATTCCCACTATAATTTTAAAATTGATATGAAAGACAACATAGAGGTTTATGAGTCTCCCAAGAAAGCCTTTCTGGGAAGTTCAAATGAAACAGTGAACAGTCACCTCAACTGCATGACATAACTAAGCATTCTAAACAAATATAAATAGATGTTCCGATGTATTACCTTGATTATAATTGTGGGGTAATGTGCTCCAGAACTGAAGGCTGACAACTTTTTGAATACAGTATTTATCTCCTCACAGATGTATGTCAATTTTGAAGAGTCTTAAGAAATTAAAAATTCCTTTAAAATCATAATTGAATTAATAGGTAGCAGAAAATTAGTAGGTTATCAAAGCCATTCCCTAAAAGCAATTCTCATACATAATAAAAAATAAGTTATCAAATGACGTAACCCCAAGTTTCTTCTTGAAGTTTCAATAGAATTCAAGAAAGAGATCAAACACCAGATTGTAAAATTATTTACTTAGGATTAAGGGAGCAGGAAGAGAATCATAAACTTTTGGGAGGGAAATTAATATTTAGAAGTTCAAAAGTTTATCTAAGATAAGTTCTTCTCAATTCTTATCTTATCTAAGATAAGTTCTTCTCAATTCTCATTGCTTTATGAATGAATGAATTTCATTAAGACTTGAGATCTTTAGACAAGATAATTTACTGCTAACTTCTTAATGAGATAATGTCCCTCCTACATCTATAGTTTTCTTTAATACAACTGTTACTAAAATTAAAAGGACAAATTATCCATTTAAAATCTTTAAGGAAATAGTAAAAACAATCATTCCTAATAATAGACTAGATTAAGGCATGAATAAATTGTTAGTGGACTATTCAATTTTATATACTTTATATTTAGGATGCAGAAACAAACATTTTTGCTTTCAGCTTTTTCATTATAAGAACACTGCTAAATATTACCTGTTTATATTATAGAAACCAAATCCAAATACTTATAATTGTTATAGTATCCAAAATATCCGAGGATTATGAAGAGATCATTAGTTATCCTTAAATCTATAGGCTTCCATTTCTTAAGATTTAAATTTCATTGACATATGATTCTTCATTTACTCTAAGTATCAAAGAACAAAAGAGAAAGAAGGAAAAAAAATATTTAGAGGTATTCCTTTCCCTATTATTTTATGTTGCATAGATTCAGTCTGTAGGAATGGGTCACACCATTGTCTCTTGGGAAAGGGAGCCACCAGTCCCTCTGAAACACTTCCTTCCTGCACATATGCTGCTTTCTCCCTCTTCTTTCTCCTCATATGGACCGATTCTTTACTTTCCCTTCTACCTTATTCTCCCAAGGATAAAATCATATTGTTTAGTTCATTTAAGAAAGACATTCTTACAATCCTTAAGATTCAGCCACATTTTTAATCACAAAGTCATTTCTATCTGCATCTTATTATGTAAGATATTATTGGAAATACGAGACTAAGGACTTAAACTGAGGTAAACATGCAGAATTAAGATTACTATGAGACAATAATATTCCATTGCATGTATATGCCACATTTTCTTTATCCATTCAGCCATTGACAGACATTTAGGTTGCTGCCATATTTTGGCTATTGTGAATAACACTGCAATGAACATGGGAGTGCAGAGAGTTCTTCATGATACTGATTTCTATTCTTTTGGATATATACCCAGAAGTGGAAATCCTGCCATATGCTACAACATGGATGAACCTGGAGAATAGTATACTAAGTGAATTAAGCCAGCCACTGAAAAGACAAATATTGCATGATTCCACTTAAATGGGGTACCTAAAATGGGCAGACTCACAAAAAAAGATACCAGTAGAATGGTAGTTGCCAGGGTCTGGAGGAGAAGGAGAAATAAGGAATTGCTGTTCAGCAGGTATGTAGTTTCAGTTAAAAAAGATGAATAAGTTCTAGAGTTCTGCTGGTACAACATTATGCCTACATAGCTAACACTGTATTGTGCACTTATGAATTAATTTGTCAATAAGGTAGATCTCATAAGCATTCTCACCACAATTAAAAAGAAAAAGATTACCAGAGAAAATCCGTAAGTTAACCCATATGTAAGAGAGCAGCAACTCAGGGGTACTTTCTCTTAGCATGTCTAACCCTCTCCTTATACACTTCATGCACGTGGACAATAACCATCCCTAAGTGTTCTTTGCTCTCTCCATTGCATTCATGCGCTTACCTGCTCATCTTCCACCAAGAACTTTTATCATTCAATCTAGCTTGGGATATACTAGGACTTTAAAAACCTACCATAAAGGTGAAAAAAATGAAGTAGGAAATAATGTAAGAAAGTGGTTACGTAGATTATACATACCATGGAGTTCAGAGAACACACACTAGTCTAAAATTTTATTAAAAAGTACCAATAGTAGTTCATCAAATAGCTAACATGTACGGAATATTTCCTATGTGTCAGGCATCTAAGCTCTTTACCCCTAATAACTCATTTAATCCTCACAATGGTTCCTATGCAATAGGTACTAGTGCTGTCCTCCATTTTAAAGGTAAAGAAATAGCAGGACAAAGAGAACAAGGGAACTGACCGAAGACCACATAGTCAGTGTTGGCTGAATTGGGCCTAGTAGCCTGGCAAATGACTTCCGCTCCTAACGAGGGAGGGCTTCCTGAAGGAGGCAAGATGTAGTCTGGCCTGCAAAAATGGCTGTCTAGGGGAGGCAAAAAAGAGAAAACTGGCCTAACTGGTTGACAGAGCTAGTGTGGAAGGGATTTAAAAATGCAGGTAGATAAGCAACAAGTGATTAGAAAGCAGAATTTTTTAAAAGTCTGAAGGGCGCTTGGACTTGACATGGTGAATAAGTGGGAACCATGATGGGGTCATGAGTGAGAATGCACAGTTCAAGTATGCACGCAAGATGTGAGGAGAGTAATAGACAACATACTTCATCTGTGTAGGAAAATGAAGAGTTAAAATACCATGAGCATTTAATCAACTGATCAAAGCAAGCTCCCTTGAATTCAAACCATATGAAAACCTTAAGAGAAAAATAAACACTGAACCCTCAATTTATTTGTGAGGGTGAAATCTAAACGCAAAGACACAAGCCCTGCCAGGCAGCTGCCTGACAGATGTGGGGTACAGGTGAAGAGGAGGAAAAGTCTCATGTGTATTCATACAGATGCATCCCAACCTTCAGAAGTTAATGTGCCAACTTTAAAGTACACTAAAGCTTCAAATCAGTGAACATTTTTCAAAAGATAAGTTTATCAAAACTTTATGATTCTAATAGAATATACCATTAATCCCAACAGCTAATTTTATTAGTGCCTTTAATATCTACTGAACATTGAATTTTATCTAAACATATGCTTAAAATATAATATCCAAAAGAACCTTTCCTGACATGCTCTGTCCATTCTCTGCTTTATTGTGTCATCATCCTCACATTACCTTGTATGTTTATTCATTATTGTCTTCCCTATTAGAAGATATAATTAAAAATGGCAAGATTTTGTCCTTTACACCACAAAACAGAATCTCCCATGCCGGATACATAGAAGCTCAATAAGCCTTTGTTAA
Source organism: Rhinolophus sinicus (assembly GCF_036562045.2). Taxonomy (NCBI): domain Eukaryota; kingdom Metazoa; phylum Chordata; class Mammalia; order Chiroptera; family Rhinolophidae; genus Rhinolophus; species Rhinolophus sinicus. Next base: position 26,743,041 of record NC_133754.1, on the reverse strand, counting down.
ACTGATCCATTCATTTATGTATTCATTTACTGAGTCAAATTTCCTTCGATACACATGCCCTAAAATCGTGTTATTTTTCCAACCTTGATGGATAAAAGTAGAAGCAGTTTTTGATTATAAAATTGTGTCAGGCTGAATCAGATATATCATTTTGCAGACTCTGTGAGTTTGTTTTCAGTGCTCTTTGAGAGTATGGTTTGCAGGGGTGGTGGGAAAACAGAAAGATAAGTATATTTTGATGTAGGAATCTGGAAGCGATGGGCATGGAATCATCTGTTCTGCTGTATATATTCTTGTCTGAACATTTGTTTACAAGAGATGCAGAGTTTAGATTTAAAAGATGACAGGAAAGAACCAAGCAACAACTCCTACTCATGCTGTAAGAAAATATACTATAAAGCAAATGAGTGGGGTTGGGTATGGCCAACACCGGCCCAGGTTGTGGATACCACACAGCAGTATTTACAATTTAAGGGCCCCAACGCTAGGACATACAGTGATGTTGGAGTCTCTAAACTGATTTAATATCCAGTGGGGTCCAGGAGACAAGCCCATAATGTGTCCATTGAAGGGGTGACATGCTCACTGACAGTTATTCCAAAGCGTAGTACTTCCTAGGAGAAGAAACTAGGCCTAACATTTCCAGAAGGCACTACAGAAAAACAAAATTTGAACTTCAACAAAAAGAGGGAATTTTTATCTCACTTTGAAAGAAGGAAAAAAGAAAATGTACGAAGCTATGGTTATCAAGACAGTATGTCGTTCTGGTAGAAGTTTAGGTATATAGATCAATGGAACAGAACAGCCAGAAATAGATGTACATTTCTAAGGACAATTGAAGTGGAGGGGAAGGAAATACCGAGTCCTTAGCCACCTACACTTCTCTCTCCACCCTCACTTTCTCAGAGCTGGGCTTCCTTTTCCTACAAATGCCTGTTATTTCTTCACAGATGACCCCCAGTTCTACACAGCCAGCCATAATTTCTGAGCAAATAACATTGACAACTCCTACATTTCCATTTGGATGCTCTATTGTCACCTCCAACCCACCGTGTTAAGAGCTCATTCCCATCTTGCCCCAAATGGGCTCTCTTTCCTGTTTCTGCTAGTGGCTGCACAAGCTCAAAAGCTGATTCTTCTTGCTCCTGCACTCTAATCAACCCTCCTCCATGTCATACTTCACTCATCTCGGGCATTTCTACAGCTTTCGGCAGTTGGCTTCCTTATCCAAACACTCATGAGCTGCAACAATTTCCTAACATCTCTCCAGCCTCCAAAGCTAGTTCCCATTCAACCCATTTTGTATACTACTCATTACCCCAATCTTTCTAAATCTCTAATTTTAACATTTTAACTTTCTGCTCAGACGCCTTTGGTAATAATCCCACTACCTGTGAGATAACGTTTAAACTACCTCATCAGGATACTCGAGGTACCACTCAAATTGGTCCCAACCTACCTGTCATCCTGCCTCCAATCTGCCAAACTGGACTAGACTCATGCCTTATGCTTTCCCCGGACACCAAGAAAAAAGTGAAGGCCTCAAGAGTGGACACCTTATTTAACTTTACTCAGTGCTTTACATGTAGGAGGCTCCGTAAATGTTTGACTAGAACATCTCACCTCTATGCCAATCTTCTTAAAGAAGTCTTCCACCTCTCCTTCAAATCCTACTCATCTTTTAGATCCACACCCAAGCTTACATTTCCCCCAAAACTTTAGTTAAACCTTCACTCTGGTGTGTGATCCCTACTGTGTATTGCCTAAGTCCATGTTACCCAGAGTGTAGTCCTCATTGGCATGACCTGGAAAGCTTACTAGAAATACAGAATCCCAGCCCTGCCCAGACCTAATGTGCATTTGAACCAGGTCCCAAGGAGTTTGTATGTACATAGATGCTTGAGAAGCACTTGTTTAAAGTATTCTAACTCTAACAGTTTGGGTAGTTCCTCACCCATAGCTTCTAAAAATTACAAAATCCTTTGTATTCCAGAACTTCCTTCCTACGGAACAACTTCATGGAGCTCATGTCTGACAGATACACATTAACATGTTAAAAAATGTCTTCATTAAGTCTTGTTATGTTTCATTAGGACACACTTAGAGGCAGAATTTTATAATCAAAAGAACACTGGGTGGGAAGTCATAATGAAGGTTCCCACTTTCACTAAACTAAGCATGTGTCCTTGAGCAAGTCACTACCGTGTTTCTCCGAAAAGAAGACCTACCCAGACAATCATCTTTTGGAGCAAAAATTAATATAAGACTCACTATTATATTATATTATATTATATCATATCATATCATACCATATCATATCATATCATATCATATCATATAAGACTCGGTCTTATATTACAGTAAAATAAGACTGGGACTTATATTAATTTTTGCTCCAAACGACGCATTAGAGCTGATCATCTGGCTAGGTCTTCTTTTTGGGGAAACATGGTAAACACTTAGCACGTGACCTTGAGCAAGCCACTGAGCCTCTCAGTTTCCATATCTGTAAACTCAGACAAACACCCTATCTTATAAAGTGGTTATAATATTACACAAGGCATTAAGCAAAGCATTCAAACGTTATTTTCTTTCCACTCTCCTCCACTCCCACTCTCAAAAGCAGTATTTTTCCTCCATTTACACATCTGATAGCTTTAAAACAAGTGTTTTCTATTATTGCATCTAACCCATCCCACTAGTTATTTAAAAGAGAGTTCTCCTTGTTTGTCTTCGTCTGCTCTATCCATATCTTGGGCTACTATTAGTTTCATGTGTACTTGGTACTCTAACACAACACATTCATAAGTTTAATATTTCTTCCTACTAATAAAAGACAATCATTCCTGTTGGTTTATATTTAACCACTAGCGACAAATTATTTCTAACGACTTAGTAAGAGAAGAAGTGATCACTCCATTAATTGTAGGTCTTGGTAAAGGAATTCTTAAAGTGTTTCTGCACCTGAGTCATTTCTTGGACTTTGCTTTTCTGAGTCACTATCTGATCCCCACTCTTTTTTCTGCAATGAGAGAGGCATTTTATCTTACTGGAATTAGACTGTGCTATTTATTGTTACACTGGATGCTCTATGCTTACCACCTGCTTCAAACCCTCCAATGGCTACACCGATAGTAGAACTCTGGGCAATGTACTGAATTCACTTCTCTTTTTTAATACACTAGGTAACATGACTACAATTTATCTTTTTGGTTACAGTTTGGGCTTCAAACAGGACTTTAAATTATCATTAAGTCTTTGTATGCAATTTAACATGCAATGACCTAAAGCGTAAGAAAAATAAGATCCCACTTTATATTTTTTATAAGTACTTATTCCCAGCCAAGGATGTTTTGAGGAGACAGTCATGGTTTAGTTTAGTTTTAACAATATTAAGTAAAATAGAGCATCAAAATCTGGTAAACAAGAAATGATTCTAAATAGAATGTATTGACCAGTTGCATTTTTAAGGACAGGGTCCATGCCAGTGATATAAAGGTCAAAGTGTGGTGGTATGAGCCTGACAAATTTAGATTAGTAAGGTTTTTATAGTCCTCAGCCTTTAACAGAAATATTCCATCATGTCAAATACAACTGAACATTCATAAATATCTGCACGACAGTCATAAAACCTATCAAGGCACATATATACATAGTAATAAAATCTAAATATTGTACTTTATTATTTATCAACTAGCCAGTGTTAAACATTACACATGTAGCAACTTTCTGTTCCAAGGCACAGATGTATTCATTTAACATTCCTAAAATTAGGAGGTCTTATAATCACTGATCTTAGATTTAAAGGCATATTGTAGGATTATGTCCAAATAAAGTTACTTAGCTCACAAACTAGGCAAAAAAGCTATAAAATCATAATGCAAAGATATTTGCCATGGGTCAAATGAGGTAATACCAATCACGTACACAAATCCATTTTGGGTATAGGTGGCCTGGTTAAAAAAGCAACTCATGACAATTTTAGTCACATAGCACTAGAAAATAATTACAGCATATTTTTAAAGACTGTTTAAGTCTGTTTGGACAATACAGTGGAAGGAGTCCGAGCTTTGTAGGCTAATACACCACCTGAATTAAAATCCTCACTCCATTATTTTGCCCAAGGTCATATAGCCAAGCAAATCACCTTTCCGACTCTTTTCACTTCACGTATCTGAAGCAAAATGGAAATAATCTGGCTGGGCGGTTACTAGGTTAGAAATAACTAAACACCTGACAGTGCCTGATAGCTCTTATTATCCAGTTCGTCTAAACCTAACGGAACAGCTATGACAGGAATACTTCTGAGATACTCTGGATACTCTAGTACAGTGATTTCCTCACCTAGTGGCTATTCATCACTCCAAATCCAGCATGTCCTTAGGGCTATAAACTATGAATGCACCCATGCTCCTTAAGACATAAAAGCAAACAATTATGATTCAAAAGCGCTTTTCATCTTCTCCACTTTGGGTTTTAAGGTAGAGGTAGGAAGAAGTTAGGTACTGTTTGTTTCCTACCCATCCAGGATTCAGGGTGTATTCCTGGTAAAAGTTAAACATCCAATGGGTGTGGTTGATAAGCCACAAGATAAAAGGTCTACTACAGGTGAGAGGACTCAATACCCTACCTAGGCTAAGCCTCACATACCCACCCAACCCAGCCTGTCAGGATTGTGCTGCTTCTATCTACCCTTGAAGCAGTTATCTCTGTCTCCAGCAGCCCAAGTCTGACAGCAATGGATGGCATCAGAGTCTTTAATAAAAGTTTTTCTTCCTTTTCCTGTAAGTAGAATGAAAAGAAGAATGGAAAATATGAGCAAGGAAATCGAGCTCTATTTATTAATAATCCGGGAAAGGCTAGCCCTGGACACCCATATTATTCCTATTTCTTCTCCAAGACATGGACCAAGCTGCTTTGGTGAAATGAGTTCATCACCAAAATAACCAAGGATCCCAGAGCTGTTCAGATCGGTGCCTCATTTTGTGAAGCCTTATACAAATGTGCACGTATGCTCTTATTTAATGTGTATGTGTGCTCTATGGAACAGTATTTTAGAGGTGAATCCACACTATTATACACAAAATAAAGCATGAGATAACAACTACCTAATAGAGATTTTTCCTTCTCAATATTAAGCCAAAAAAAAGTTGAGTAATATGTCAGCCAAATTGTTTACCCAGATACACTGATTCTTTCTAAGATTATTTCTATAACTCAGTAAATTGAAAATAAAAAAATACAGAACAGAAGCCTTTCCAAAAATATCTAGCAGCTATCAATATTATCACAATGTAATGATATAGTGAAGTGTATTAACAGTGATATTAATATTTGACATTTATTTAGGGATTTAGCCATCATGCAGGGTCTCCGCTCCTGCTCCCCACACAAGAACGCAGGATATGGTGAGGACAGAAAGGAACACAAATGGAGTCATAAATAGGGGAGTCACACCACTGTATTTTCACTGGTGGCTGGGTTGGAGACAGAGGAAGCAGGAGCCACATGACCCGCAATCTGCCGTCCACTTCTCTGCCAACCAAACCAACCCCCTAGCATAGCGAAAGCAATTATATTAGTGGCTAATGGCTAACTGGTTACAGCTGATGGGCACCCAGCCACAGTGGATGACCATCTGATTATAGCTGATGGCCATCTAATAACCGAGCCAGCACCTTTCCACGTGAGGCCGAGAGCCTGGGAACCGCTCTCTGGGACTCTGTCCCCACACTCCACTCCTCCAGGGTCTTGCCTCATAATCTACATGACAAGTGTCTTCCATGAGAGGTCCTGTGTCAGGAACCCAGCTCACGAGAAAAAGCTTCAGTCCAATTCAAGTAAGGTCCCAGGGGGTGTCCCTCGATGTCCACCTACCCTCTGGGCACAGCCAGGGTTGCTCAGGGTACAGCACTAGAACAATATGGCTCACAGGCAAGGTGCTTACATATTCTCCAAGGCGGCCAGTTGAGAACACACAGGAAGTAAATATCCGCCTATACCCCAACAAAGGGTCTTCCTGCACCACAGTCTCGCGGGTGGCCGGGAGTTCCACTACATGGTGATACATTCCCAAGCAAACCGTCAAGTGGTCCATCAAATCAGGGATGGCAGGCACTGCAGCATGCACAGGTGGCATCACCTTATTCAAGTCCCCATAGTCCACAGTCATTTGCCAGGGCTGTGCGTTGATCTTACAATGTGTGCCCTCTCCACAGGGCGAGGGCTCCAAGTCCTCCCCAACCTGGGGGTGAGGGACGACCTTGAACTCACCCACATCCTCCACCAAGGACTCAGCAAGCATTTCTTCCTGGGACTACAAGTCCCGCATCTAGGCTGACTCAGCAAGCACTTCTCAGCCCACACAGCCACAAGGACCTTGGCTTTCTCCATCTTATGCTGGTCAGAGAACAGTCCACATCTTCCCACCCCTCCACAGATGTCCAGCTCTCCGGCAGCTGCACAGCTTTTTCTATGCTGGTCAGAGAGCCATCACATCTTCTCCTGCTCCCGGCACACTCCTCACGGGCTTCCTGAGACTGAGTGTTCATAAACACAAACTGTTCCAATGTCCTTTGGAGAGCTTTGGCCAGCACTATACCCTGCTTGCTGTGCCATGTGTCATGCAGCGACTCAGCTCCTGCTCCCCGCACAAGAACACAGGATATGGTGAGGCCAGAAAGGAACACCCACAGAGCCATAGATAGGGGAGTCACACCATTATATTCTCGCTGGTGGCTAGGTTGGAGACACAGGAAGCAGGAGCCATACAACCTGCAATCTGCCTTCCGCTTCTCTGCCTGCCAACCAACCAACCAACCAACCAACCAACCAACCAACCAACCAACCAACCTCCTTGCCAGTGTAGCCACGACATTTACATTAGTGGCTAATGGCTAAAGGGTAACAGCTGATAGCCACCCAGCCACAGTGGATGGCCATCTGATAACAGCTGATGGCCTTCTAATAACCGAGCTAGCACCTTTCCACATGAGGCCGAGAGCCTGGAAACTGCTCTTTGGGACTCTGTCCCCCACACTACTCCAAATTGCTCAAAGCACAGAACAAACGCTTGTTAAAAATGATAGTGGGTTAATGCAAACAGAGCTTAATTTAAAGCAGCTGCTTCTCCCAGCTGACCAGATCCCCAAATATTTTCCTTTTTTAACTTAAAAAAAAATTGGCTTACCTGAAGTGTGTTCAAAGCATGTTTTTAATCGACTCCTTTTTTAAGTGGAATTCTATTACACTATCATTTACATTTAAGAATAACAGTAATATGGCTTACTTATATGTTAAGTTTACTTTTTTAATGTGTTCCTAAAATTAATGATTTGCACTAACACTTTTGAAACATGTTTTCATGGGTTTACTGTGCATATTTGGTCAGTGGTGTTTAAAGCAATGGTACTAAACTTTTCCAAAGGGAAAAAAAAAAAGATGACACATCACCCTGCCTCCCAGTTCAGTAGAAATACTCAGAAAGGTTTATGTCTCTGAGAAATGGAGGCCAAGTCGATTAGCAGCCAATTCCACCTGGAATAGCTGCTCAAGATGATAGAAATTATACCAGGGCAATTACCCTCAAAATAGAGTGACTACATTAACCTAAACTCTTAAAAATAATCAATAAATGGTGAATAAGCTTTTATACATATTCTATTTCACATTTGATAGGCTCTACTTTTTGAAAGAGAAAAATCAAGTTATAAGCTTATGTCAGAGTACATTAACATAAGTATACTTCCTGGTTTGACTTTTTTTCATTGTTCACAAATCCAGTTGGAACTAAATAACAAGCAAGCCTTTTGACCTAACAGTGCCTATTGCTATTTATAATTTTTTAGTGCCCAGGGTGAAAACCAGAAATGTTGATATATTATTTGAAAGACTTTGTATGCCATTGGTATAGAAGCCTTTTGATGGACAAAACAGATGGGGGACACCCAAAAGGAGCAGTTAAGTCTTCTGCCCGGTGCGAGACATGGCTGCACTGTGCATTTGAGTTCAGTAAAGTCAAGATTATGAATGCCTATTCCAAAAGGAATAATTCATAAACCCTGCAAAAGCCTTTCAGAGAACAGTGTCTGATCTTGCCTAGCTAAAGGATATATATGGCTTCCTCATGACCAAAATGATAGACTTCTCACAGAAACGAAGAAAAGTGGGATAACAAAAACACACCAAAAAAACAAAGTGAAGTTTTAAATTTAGGTTGGTGTTGTAATTAGTTGTGGTTTCATGAAAGTGGTTTTGGTTTTGGTTTTGTGTTTGATTGATCTTTTTTTGGTTTGCTTGCTTTTAAAATGTGAAAATAAACAACTTAAAGAAACAGATCCAAATCAAATTAAAATATTTACAATATTGCACAAAATACACAACAAATTGAAGTCTCAAAAAAAACAATAAAATTGTATTGGTCCTACATATACAGGAGCAAGAGCAAATATTGTAAATGTCTCCTCTCTGGTTTCCCACTTTGCTAGGCTAACAAAATAGATAAATTGTAAAAGGCTGACAAAACATAAATGTCAGAAAAATGTACATGTTTTAATATCTGCTCCCAATTACAAGAAGATAAGTTTAGATGGCCTAAATTGTCATAAAAAAGAAGCCTATGGCTAATGATCATAATTTAAGTTGCCAGAGGCCAGGTTATTTTCCTCCGTGCACTTCTAAGGGGCAGATCTTCACAGGGTCGAGAAGAGAAAGCTGAATTATGAAAATGACCACAATTATAATCCAACAGCACTTACTGAGCACTACTGTAGACTCAGCACTATACACTTTACATACCCAACTTCATGTAATCATTACAACATCCTTGTATATGAATAGCTAGGGTTATTCCTCCAGATGGGCTTTATTATTTGCTAAACTCCAAGAGAGCAGCAATTACATCTGTTTGGGTCACTGCGAAGCAAAGTGATCACAGGAACCAAAAGTAACCTAAGGTGATGTGGCCACCAAGTGACTTAATGGGACAGGATTAGTCCCACCTAAATCCCTGCTTTCATCCAAGCTTATCTGTTCATGATAGTTGATGTCCGTGGACTGAACTTCTTGTTGCATCCTGGGGGAAAGTGACTGAGAAACTCACACAGGGGTATAGCAGAAACTGTTCAAATGAACGGTTAAGAAATCTCCAAGCTTCTGTGTGCTCATATTCTTCAAATGATTTTTAGCATGCCAAAGTCAAAGGTAATTTGCAAGGGTGGCTTCGGTATTTTTTCCCCTTCTTCTGCCCACTTCCCACCCCTCCCCCTCTGGCTCAAGCCGCTGTTTCTCAGTCTAGTTGTGTAGGACACAGCTCCCTGGCCCACGATGGTAAATGAAAAGTGATTGGTAATAGTGATATGAAAACATTAGTTTCTAAAACTTCATATAAGTGTGGAACACCCCTCAAATGTCAATTAAACATTATTAGTTATCATTTGCACACCAGCATAAGGATGAAATTGTCCACCAATGACTTTGAGAGACACATGGTCCAAAGTTCCAATTTTAGTTTATTACTCACACATTGAGAGAAAACACACATTCTTTTAAATTGTATAAATTTTAGATTATGTTGTAATATGCCTATCATTGTTCTGGAATAATAGGTAAAGGGCAATTGAAACCAAAAGTTCAATTACTGCTTTCCAGATCTGCTTCGCAATTTTGAAAGGTAAAAATAAAAAGAGGAAAATCTGAAAGAATAATCAGTTCTCATGTTTAAAGCCAGGTTTTAAAATTTCCAGGAAATCTTTGTAATTCAAATCTAATTTTCAAATGAACATTTAACATGAGATGTCAGGAACTAAGGAGAGGAAGGGAATGATGTATTGTCCTTCTCCTCAAATAGTTTCAAATCTAGGAAAAAATTAGATGTAGATGAAAATAAGTGCTTTGAAAGCCCAGATGAAAAACCGATGTCACTTCCAATTGGAGTGTTCCCTGATTAAAAAGTTGAAATAACTGTTCAACTCTATATTTCCCAAGAACCTGTGCATTTATCTTAACACAATGTATTCTAACTGCAAGCTTAAGGGGACATTTCCTCAATTATAATGTGAACCCCACTAAGGGCAGGACTCTATCTTATTTATGTGTATATAAGCATATGCCACAGAGAAGATGCGGAATCAATGTTTGTTGTATGACAAACAAGTGAATGACTTCTCTGAAACCCAAATTTCTCCTTACTGGATTAAGTGCCATTTTCTACTCTGTAGCTCTGGAAATGGATGTAAGCACACACACATCACACAAGTAATCAGTTAAATCATGCCAGAATATAGCATGAAACTCAAAAAAAAAAAACAACAATGCTTAACATCTCTCGTGACTGGTGATGCTCTCATTTTCAAAAATGACTGATTGAACTACAGACATTATAGAATAGGTCTTTTTTTAAAAAAGTCAATATCAGCAGTTAAACTTACATCTTAAACCTAAAATATTAGTACCCTACATAATGAAAGAGTAAGTCTGTACTAGAAAATAAATTTTCTTTGCATGACTGAAATACTGTAGTCAAAAGCATTGCCATCCTGTAACTGTATTTTGAACAGACTGTATCTAAGGAAGTGCTAAAAACTAGATTTGAATGATAAGTGGGTAGAAAGAAAAAACATGTAGAAAGGAAAAAAATTATTTATAATCTGTTCAAATTCTCAGCTTAAAAATTTTCAGTATCTAATTGGTTAGAGCAGTAGTTTAGATGCAGGGCTTAGTTTCAGAGCCAAGTAGTTGGACATATAATATTAAAACCTGTAATGTTCAACCCTACCTTTCTGCCAACTTCCATTCCTCCAATACAGGACCTCTGGGCTACTCTGTTGAGTTGCTTCCTACAACAAGCAATTGCTTTGTGCCTCTTAGTGACGAGCAGCCACCACAAAGACCGTGACATTTGCTGTAGGAGCTCGCCAGTGGGCTGTGGCACGGCATTGTGGGCACCAGGCTTGCTCTCACATGGCCTTTAATAGAAAGGGGGCAAACAGAGACCTGTGGGAGTCACACCACCTCTTCTCTGTGGATTGGGTAGTGTTTCTGAGTTCGGTGTGAATATTTAATATGGTTGCTAATAATAATGCAGTTATTCATTGGTACAGAAGCTAAATTTCATGGCCTCCATTAATATCTGGATGGAAATATCTCAGTGATGTAACACCTAGGATAAGCTCAACTTCAATCTATCATTCGTGGAGGCTGAGTCACAAATTTGATTATTTAGACTTTGGGGAAGAAAAGTACCAAAGATGGATCCTATCCATTAAAGTCAGGAATATCAAAATTAAAAGTATCAATTGACTTTTGAAGATATGCTGTCCAAGAATAAATGGAGTAATTCAAACATGCTTGGAAAAATTCAAACTACATCCTGCAAGAAGTAAAATAATTCAGTCAGAAAATTAGACCACTTATTAATATGTATAATTTCAGAAATATACAGTCCCCTAGTTCTGTTTGACTAGTAAAAAATTATTATTTCAAATCAAATATCTCAAGTTGTTGGAAAATAAGGTTTTGTATTGTAGTTAGGGTCTAGATTATTGACATTATTCAATAGCAAAGGTTCTTTAATTTGATTGCTTCTGCTCCCGCCACTCATTCTCACGACACACCACAATCCTAGGTTCCATATGCCATCTACGCTTTTATCACTGCTGTCCACTAACAAAAAATACCTAATATTTGCCAACAAGGAAGGTATAAACTGCCCCTTCTTATTTGCTCTCAGTATGACAAGCAAACATGAATCTTAGACTGCACTTGCAGCAAGATCAACAACAGGTCTATGAATTGAGGCAGTCTTAGAAGCTAAGTTTTGATAAAGCATTTAACGTAACCAAATAGTTTGTCACATTCTTTGCTAATTGTAACGTACACAGATGAGCAAAATAAGTTCAAAATACTCACACATAACTGCACACGCGAATTATAGTAAGCCTTCCCTTTTAAATGGACAAATATACTAACACAGAAATATTTAAATTATGTGTTAACAAGTAAAAAACTAGATTTTAGCAGAACGTTAAAATCTGTCAGTCAGTATTCTTCGTTTCACATGATTATCTTGCTGGAAGACTAGAAATAAGTAAGGAATTCTAAGTTAGGTTTTCTCAACCTTAGCACTATGGATATTTGGGATCAGAAAATTCTTTTTGATGGGGACTGTCCTGCTCATTAAAGAGTATTTAGCAGCATTCTTGACACACTAAATGCCAGTAGCACACCCACCCCAGCTATGTCAACCAAAAGTATCTCCAGGTATCGCCAAGGGTCCCATTGGGGACAAAACTGACCCCGGTTGAGAGCCATCAGTCTAACCAACACCAACTCATTGAATCTACAATAAGGACAGGACAGGATTTAACCTACAGGAGTCTCCACATTATATAAGAACAAAAAAGAAAATGACATGCATTAATTACTACTTAGTAAGTAGTCATTTGCTTTCCTTTAGACCTGATTCCTTTTCATAAGAATACTATCTCAGAGCACAAGAGCTGTGGCCAACATTTTTAAAACCCCATCCTCATGGCTCAAAACCCTTCAATTCCGCTGCAGCTGACTCAGGGTGGACCCTGTGCTCTTCAGTCCAACAAGATGGAATTATCAGAGGAAATGGTCTCAAACAGAATCAAGGTTCTCACTCAGGAGATCGCACTCAGACTGCTTAGGCACTCCTTACTTTTATGATCTTGTGGTTTCAACTGAAACAAGTTGTTCTGCATACTTCCTACTACAGCTGTAACTACGTGACCTCCCGGTTTCAGTTTGTCTGTGACTTCACTGATAGCTGAGTCCAGATTTGGGTTTTCCTAAACACTTTAGACCCAGCATTCCACGAAACAGGCTCCAGGCAAGCTTTGCTCAGAGCACCGCTGGAACTAGGAGCCAACAAACATGTTTTGCCTAGTCCGCAGACTCCTCAAACATCAGCTATAGAGTTTCAAAACAGTATGATTTTAAGGGGGAAGGACGTCTATTCTTCATAGACAGCAACAACTTAAGAAAAAGACTTTCCAAGTCAAAAATGTCTTTGCCCATCAGATAGGTCTCAGGAGAGAATGCCGATTAGGGAAAAAAAAATAAAACAGGTTTTTCCATAGTTATTTTTCAGAGAAACTAGAGATGACCTCGCATACTGCCGAAGTAAACATGACATTTGGGGCTGAAACTTAGGATCGCTCCATTATTCCGATTAAGCAGAAATGCCGACAGACACGTCCTGATGCTGCACATATCACTGCTCTGTCGTTTAGAAAGTCTGATTCAACAGAACTGAAGCACAGAGGTTCAAAATGGCTCGTTCATTTAAAAATATGTATTGTTAGGCTTTTAAAAGATTACTCTTACCTGGGACTTGGGGTTATACTACTGACAGACAATGTGTACTATAAAATATATGTATATACAGTGTTATTTTCTCCTTGGGGGAAAAAATGGCCATATTTAAGATTCAGCAGTCAATTTTTAAATAACTATTGAAGCTATTACAACAGGGATATTAACCATATAAACTAAATCTTCGCCTGAATTCACAGAAACTAATTTTTCCATTTCTGTTATTTCTATAAACACTTGATTCTACTTTTTCCATGCAAAATGCTAATTAGGTTTAAGAGCCACGACATAAGGAGGCAGTCATTATTACGAAATTAAATCATTTTCCTGCCACATTTATCTAGTAACAGCAGTTAATCCTGATTCACTGAAAACAAATTAGATTTCCAGGGGGTGGGGGAGTGGAATCTCACAAGACCTTAAAATTAGATTTCTTGAAACCGTACAGTCAGTCAGTCATACATGAACACCATTTTCCATCTAAAATCTAAGAGCAACACCTGTGCATCCCCCATTTAGACTTTCTCATCTAAACAGTTGCAATAGTAGCCTTGGACAAGTAGACAAGAGTAAATGGTCTGATATACCAGTACCCCAAATCCTACAAGATATACATCTCATATCCAAAATAGTGAAAACCAAATCATTTTTAGAAATCAGCCACAACTGACAAGATCATTAGCTTTATAGCTTGGTCCTAGGCACTGCTGCCTTCCAAATAATGAGAAAGCCTCTAATTACTGTCCCGCTCTCACTTTAATGTTAGCAAGTAGGTCTTAATTTCAAATATAAAAACTATTTTTAAATAACTCCTCTTACTCTGTAAACTCTAATATAACTTCTAAATGAGCTTTATAAACGTGATGAGTATCCTCACCATTAGCAACCAAACACTACTTTGTTGTACAAGCATTAAAATATAAACTACCATTTTAGTTAGGATAGAGATTGAAAATAAGACGGGGACATGTTATCGATTACAGCTTCACAGTCACAGTCCCTGAGCTATTTTTTTAAGCAGTCTGCTTGGGAATGAGAACTGAGGAAGACAGAGATGTTTTTCAGTCATCAGGAACGCTCAGTTATTCTTTTCACTTAAGCTACAAGCCCTAGGTTTAAAACATATATAACAAGCCAGTGAAACTTACTTGACAGTGACCCGATTAGATAAATCCTGTAGATCTCCAGGATGGAAAAGCTGGGCTTCTTTCAATCCAATCTGTTCACAAGCTTTCAAAAAAACGTTTATATTATCCTGTGAAAAGAAGTGGAAAGTGACTGCTTAGCCGAGCTCTCTCTCAAAGGTTACAAAATTTTATGATATAATTTCCAAGCTTCAAAGTCCAATTACAGCCAGCAAAACACACAAAAAACAGGAGGCAGCAAAACTGATGAATACATGTATTAGAAAAAATACATGGGCATGTATAGCCTTTCAGTCTTCCAGAGCATAAACGGTAGTGCTAGCTTAAGCCCGGGCATACTCCGTTTCTGTGATCTTTGTGACTGACAGGTTAAACATTACCTGTTATAGGACAAGTGCCTAGCCACTGAGCAGTAATCTACACTTTGATGTCAGCTCTGCTCTGCAAACAAACGCCCTCTTCCCAGCTTTGCACGACAAGCTTCACCTCTCCTCTTTAAAAATAACTCCAGCTGACATTCACCCACCCAGAAACTGTTGGCAGGGAGGAAATAAGAGGAGGAACATTCTGTTTCTATGATTACAAATTACAGAAAGACTGCGGAATACCACACCTGGAATCTGGGTTTGGTTGCCGAGCCGGCTCTTGACAGACAGGGAAACCATACTATAGGACCCAGGGGAAGCCTCGTGTTCATTGGCTAAATCACATAGTTTAGGTGTGGTACATGGCTCACGCCCTGCACCTGCCTCAGGAACTGCCTCCAGAAAATGAAAATCTAGGTTGTCCTCATATCTGATTTCAAAACCAAAATCACCCATTCACAAACCAGTGCTTTTCGACCATGTGAACTGTGACCCAGTCACTGCCTACAATATATTCTATTTTACAGTCAGGTACATTTCAGAGACACACATTTGGTGAGCAGAATTAGCTTGAACTTCCACCTTTACTCGTCTTAAAGAAAACCCTTTCCGGGGTTGAGCTTGTGATGATCCCACGTGGTCTCTTGATCTTCACTGTGTTAGGGTTTTTCAGGCAAGAGAATGGCCTCCTCACATGCCAACACACGTCTGTCCACTTACATACACTGGCAACACCCCATCTGCGGTGGGAGCCTCAGCATCTCCCTGAAACCTCATCTCCTTCCCTAATAGCTGGTTGTGAGGGACCAGAAGGCAACCCACCACTTGGAGAAAGAAATTACTCTTTTCCCACGTTGACAGGCTCATCCCTACGGGAAGAAAAGGCAGAATGGTACAGCCAAGTAGGAGGGAATGATAAAGAGAGAAAGACGAAGAGGCTAAATTCAACAGCTTGAATTCTTCAGGGCCAGATTTAGGGAAAGGGCAAACAAAAGTATGGTGATAGAAAAAGAAACACTGATTGCTAGGAAACTCAAGTACGTTAAAAAAAAAGTTTTGTTGAGGTGGGAGGTTATTCTAGCGTACTACCAGGAAAAGGCGGCGTGAATTACCTGGCTGAAAGCTGAAATCCATGATTCATTTTAAATAAGAGGACAAAGATGAAAGGAACTTACAAGTCAAAAGTTGAACAGCTCAGTTTAACCTGTGTTTAACCTGACTTTACGTGGAAAAAAGGGAAATAATGTATTGGCAAATTCCAGGGGGAACAAAAGTGATCATTTTGTTGGCAAGCTCATATAATTTCTAAAAACTACATTATCTGTAATTACCAAATGATGCAAATGAATAGTTCTAACAGTAGCCTTGGACAAGTAGACAAGAGTAAAGGGTTTGATATACCAGTGCCCCAAATCCTACAAGATGTACATCTCATATCCAAAAAGGGAAAATAATCCATAAGAAATTCTTCCTACAAATTCAATTTGGTTCTGAATGTTTCAAATGTTACAAAACATTAAAACAAAGTTAAACTAAAAGTAAACCCATTGAACTGACAGCCAAAATAATTCTTCACATATTTTATGAAAACCTAATAGCCTTCATTCAGTTGACAAATATATACAGATTGATAAGGATAGATAAATAAAATCACACATGCCTCAAAACCCACCCATAGTATTCAGAAAGAACCACTTATAGTGAAGTGACTACACTTCACTAGGGACAAAGAAAAAAATACGATATGGATAAATTCTATGCATAAAGAAAGCTTTATATTAAAAAGCTGAATCTTTTCAACAGTTTGATGATGCTCAAGTTTAAAACAAACTTCATAAAGACACACTTGACCTATGCAGCAGGAACAAGTGGTACTAAGATCAGAGTTGTAACCTAAATCATGCTTACTGGACTGGAGCCCATTGGTATAATAATCTATTATGCGATTTCAAAGCACATAGGCAAAGAATTGCCTAAAGGGAGATACAAAATTATAAAATTGTCATGTTTGGTGAAACATCATCAAGAAGCCACACCCAGCTCAACATATTAAAAGGGAAGCATTTAGTTCTGTTAATGGAATCATTTTCACTTGAAACTACCAGCAAAGATAAACAAAAGTAAAAACAAAAGACAACCCTGAAACAAATCTTATCTCATTGGACAGGTAGCCAGGACTGCAAGTTAGCTCTACCACTAATCAACTGTGTGGCTTTGGAAACATTAGTTAACCTTTCTGGCCCCATTTTCCTCATCTGTGATTAGTTTGTGGATCTGTAACCCATTACCAAGGGCACATACCTCTCTCTTCATGGTCAGGGAAGCCTAGCCTTTCCTAGCCCAGCCCTTCGCCCAAATATTTCATAGCCCAACTTACATAAAACACTTTATGTCAAAAGCCTGCTGTAAACATCTGCAATTCATACACCTGGAGGACCAAGAGTAGCTTCTCAAAAATAAACCCCAAAGATGATCCCTGGAGATCTGCAATAGTTCCTTTCAGGCTTAAGTTGTTCCATGACTACGAATAAAAACAGACCTATAGAAACACAAAAATTCTCTCCAACCCCCTCTCCGCCCCTTGTCCTTGAATCAATTATGAGGGTAGTCATAAGAGGTGGGGGTGGAGGGGAAAAGGATAAATTAGAGAGAGATTAATGAGTCACGAACAACAGCACTTGCTAACAATGGAGGCAAGATGAGGAAGCCACAAAAACTTACAAACATTTCCAGATTTACATTAGCCCATTGTAGTACCGCTACTGGTCATCTACTGCTGCGTAGCAAATCATCCCAGAACTTAGCAGCTTAACACAACAGACACTTATGATTTCATAGAGCTTCTGAAGGTCAGGAATTTAGGAGTGGCCTAAATGGGATGGTTCTGGCTTGGGGGTCTCTCAGGTTGCTGAAGAAATGTCAGGTGGGGCTGCAGTCAGCTGAAGGTTCTCCAGGGATCTGAAGGAGCAGCTTCTAAGATGACTCACTCAGATGGCTGTTAAACCAGGGCTGGTGATTGGTAGAAAGCTTCAGTTCTTTACAAAATGGACATCTCCATAGGGCTGCTTGACAGGGAGGATGATCCAAGAGAAAGCAAGATGGAAGCTGCACTGTTCGATGACCTAGCTTTTCAAGTCACACCATCATTTCCTCAGTATCCTGTTGGTTGCATAGGTTAGCCCTATTCAGTCTAAGGAGGACTACACAAGAACATAAATAGCAGGAGGTAAGAATTATCGGGGACCATCTTGGGGACTGGAGACCACAGTTCATTATTCTGGCCCCAATGATTCATGTCCTTCCCACATGTAAAATACACTAACCCTTCCCAAGACATGGAAAACTCACATTCCTTTAAAAGGTGAGCTCCCAGTCTGGAATCTCACCATCTAAAGCAGATCCAGGTGTGCATGAGGTGCCTCAGGTAAGTTCCTTAAGTATAGCCCTAGAGCACAGTTCCTCTCAACTTGAAAGCCAGTGAACTAAAAAGACTAGTTACCTGCCCTCACCACACCCAACATACAATAGTGGGACAGGTGAAGGGTGGCCATTAGAGACACTCCAGTTCAAAGTGTGGAGAAATGAACACCACACAGGAGTCACTGGTCTGCAAATTCTGAATCCTGCAAGGCATACATTGGCAGGCCATTTACTAGGATTCCAGGCCAGGGAATACTTCTTTATGGTTTTTTGCTTCACCCTCCGGACCCTTGGTTCACCTTAAAAATCATTTTTCCATTTCCTTTAAAAGTAGCCTACATTTGCAGCAGTGTTATCTTTTCCCCATCTGTTTCTTCCTCATAGAAGTTTGGAGAACTAAAGGTCTCTTCATTTAGTAATCCTCTGTCCCTTTCAGGCTAAGTTTACAATGTTTCTGCAAATACAATTTTCTCAAAAATACGCCAAGTCTTCTTTGAACCTTATGGACTTCATTCCATCAGACACATACACAGAAAAGCCACCCCCACAAATCCCTTCAAAAGAAGCCATTCTCTATCTTGGTCTTCAGAGATGACTGAGGGGCGTCACCCTTAAGCTTCTTGGAAGCCCAAATGATTGACTAGACAAATCTCCAAGGCACCACTTTGGATCTTTCTAAGATCTCAAAAGAATTCTACCACCACACCCTCAGCTTCATCTTTAAACCTTGTTTTCCTGCCATTGCTCTGAATTTGATCTTTGCCTGAAGGCCATTCCTCAGTTCTAGCATCATTTACTGACCAAGGATTCTGATAATTTTCAAAACAATTCTTGTGCCTCTCATGTTTATCATTGTATCCTTCACTCTCGCACGTTTTACTGTAATCAGCAAGAGGAAGCCAGGCAGCACTTCCCTTGGAAATCTTTTCAGATCACCTAGTTTATTAAGTACAATTTATAGGTAACAAAGGGATAGATATCATGTGAGAATTGTTGGGACCACTGTAGAGGTTGGCTACAATGCTTACATAATAAAGAATACAGATTAATCATTCATTTGGAGTAGAAAAATAAACTGTTTGAGAGACACTGAGTTTCAGATATCCACATCAAGATGTCCAGCTAATGGCAAATTGGGTATAGAGCCCAGTAATAGGATCTGATCTTAAAATGGTTTGGGAAATCAAGCACATGTTGGCAGTAGTTGAAATTAAGGATGTGGATGAGCCATCTTAGGAAAAGCAAAGATAGTGAAAGATTCACAATCAGACACCAATATTTAAGAGGCAGTTATTAAAAAAAAGGGGAGGGGGGAGACAAGAAAGAAAAAACAAAAATTTAGCAACCAGAGAAATCAGAGGAAAAGCAGAAGGGAATAGCATTATGGAAAACAAGGGAAGAGAGAGTCTCAAGATGGGAGAGTGTGATGCTGCAAAGAGCTCCAACATGGCAAAGATGAAAACTGCCAAAAGAATCTAACAATCTAATGGAGAAATCTTAGTTTTTTTTACTCCAGGGGGCTAAAGAGTAAATAAGTGACACTGAAGACTAGCCATTTACTATAAGGCAAGGATCACCCCAAATCCAAAAGCTTTCCTTCTCAATGCTACCCTAATAGTCTTGTTTCCTACTCAAGTTTTCCTTCACTTTCCCCAAAGCAACCATCTCCCAACCCTCTGATGTTAGGATGCTCCGTTTCTGGCAGGAAGCGAGGTGGGGAGAGCAGTTCTCACTCTTGTTCTCCTGGCCCCAAATGTAGGACCATGTTCCAATTCCTCCCAGCATTTTCCAGTTTTAAACATGAACACAATTATGCATTTCTATGGAGTCTTAACTTTTCTCTATCTCTATTATAAATCCCGAAAAGAGAGTTATGATAAGGAGAACATGAGGCCAAAACGAATATTCTAACACTAGACTCAGAGGTAACATAGGTCTTTGGTAACACTTGCCCTATCAAAGCCTTTCATCCCATTTTCCTTCCAAAAGCATTTATGCAGTAACATATTCCCATGTCACCCATGCAGGTTTCCTTGCTGTTTTATCAGGAATGGAAGTAGTTAGGGAGAGTGTCAGGGCCCCAGAGTTGAATTAATCATATAAGACCTTATCAAGCAATATAAAGGCTCTCTCGTTTTTGTTTTTGTTTTTTTACTGTTTTCTTCCTCATCCTATACCCCACTACTCTTTATTAAAAGATGTCTGCTCCCTAAGTGTATACCCTGTAGAATCAAAAAGAGATGTTCAAACAAGTACATGCCGCCCAAGCATACTTGTTTTATTGCTCTAAGCTTTACTGTACTTCATGGATGTTGCAGTCTTTACAAATTAAAGGCAAGACCCTCCACCAGCAAAAAGATCACGACTCACTTTCTTTTGATACTCGCTTTATTGAGGGGGTCTGGAACCAAACCCATGATATCTCTGAGGTCTGCCCGTACACGCATATTGATTACACTATTCACAACAGTCAAAAGGTGGAAACAACTAAGATGTCCATTAACAGATAAATGGATAAACAAGCTGTGATATATCCATACAATGAAATACTATTCAGCCATAAAAAGGAATGTAGTGATGATACATGCTATGGCATGGATGAACCTCTAAAACATTATAATAAATAAAAGGTCACACACTCCGTTTATATGAGACATCCAGGATACATAAATCCATAAAGACAGCATGCAGATTGGTGGTTGCCAAGGTTGGGGGTGAAGGATAAAATGGGGAGAAACCACTTAATAGAGAAGAGGTTTTACTTGGGAGTGATAGAAATGTTTGGAGGTTAAACATTGTGAATGTATTAAATGCCACTGAATTGTTCACCTTAAAATGGCTAATGTTATGTTATGTAAATTTCACCCCCATAAGTTATTTTTTAAACGGTGCCTTCTCTATTGCGCTTAAAAAAGTAAATGTCCTTTAAAGTGTCAATTTATTTGTGTAGTCTAATTTACATAAATAGCATTATGCTCTATTTTTTTCTCTTCCATATTGAATAATTTTGTTACACAAAAGACTAACTCCTCATCAAAGTGTATGCTTTGTAAAGTATCCTACCTGATAAAATTTCAAGTGTGATGACTTCCAACGTGTAGCAGGAATACTTTGTATCAAGAAACCTTACTATGACAACAAATGGGGAGCTGTCTACTCATAAGATCCAACCAGTTAGACCCACTTATGCAAATATTTCCTGAGTGTAGAGGTCAAGAGCTGTCATAAAAATGGGGTCTTTAAGATCAAAATCCTAACTAATTCTGAAAAGCGGTGAAGCCATGATCAGGGCTGTGACCTGATGGCCATGCAGGTGACACCTGAAGCTCCCAGAACGACATCACCTGGATGTGATCTCCATCCAAGACCCAAATGCTCGTCCTGTGCTCACTTTGGCCTGTTATTCCCACTGTGGGTCTATGTTCTATGCCTACCCTAAGAAAGATGTTTCAATTCAAAAAGAGAGCGCATTATCGACTTCCTCTGAACCTGAGCACGCGATGGTTCAGATCAGTTTACCCAAGAGAGCTGGTGACCTCATTCTCATCCCGTTTATGATAGGGCACCAAAGCCCCTACCTCCTCTCCCTTTGGAACTGACAGTGCCAAAAAGTTAGCAAGTATATGCCAGCAATCAAGGGGTTGTCACCACTGTTTCAGGACAAGAAACTGAACTAAGTCCATGTTTGAGAATAACTGTCCCCAGTCAGCCACATCTGCATCACTTGAGGGAGCACACGGAGTCTCCACGAAAGCGAGGTTGCTGCAGAGTCCGACTGGGGAACAGCTGCACTAGCCTCTTGCTGCTCCATGTGTGGTCCTCGCACCAGCAGCCGGGACATCACCTGGGCGCTGTGAGAGGTGCAGACTCTCAGGCCCCACCCAGACATGCGGGGTCAGAATCTACCTTCTAAGAAGGTCCTCCAGGGGATTTGAGTCTTTGTAGACATAAGTTTTCTGACAAAGAACAATACAAGAAAAATATTTCCAAATATGACTGAGAGCAGTGTTTCTCCTTAGTATGAACACGAATCCCCTAGGGATTACAGAGCTCACCATTAGGCCATCACCAAGAGTACTTGAATTCCATTCTGATGATACACTAATTGTGAGCACACTACTTGTGACCACTCAAATTATCTTAAAGCAACTCCCAAGCAGCCGAGTAATGACAATATACCCAAATTTGCATTGTAATTATACAGTTTCCATGAAGAAAGCAGTTAAGTCACAATTTTGGTCGGTTGACAACTTGTTTTATTATTTTGGAAAATTCATCCTCTATTTTAGGACTTAGCTAATAAATGTAAACTGCGAAGAAACACCTACATTTTATGACTATCATATATAGGTAAACACTCCGAGATCCAAATTCAATAGTTATTTGTGATAAAAATAAGCAGCTAATTTGTTTCCTGTTTGTTTGTTTTTTAAGTTTTATTTGGGTCCTTATTTCTCTACAAAGAAAAAGCCTCAGTCATTTGCTGGCTAACAGCAAAGGGACTGAGGACAAGGAGAGCATTTGTCAAGTTTTGTCACATGTGAGAATAGGAACAGGAACCAGCTAGGAATTGCCAAGTGACACTGAGGGCCCAGGAGACTATACATGATAATTATGCCAGAAGCTTGGTGATTTGATTCGTCTCCAACACTGTTGGCAGAGCAGGAACAAACACCAGACCAAGAGGCAGAACTGTGAGATGGCAAGTTAGGGTAGCAGCAGGTCATGGAATGAGGGCGGAGTGCTCTAGTAGAAGGATAGTTACTGAAATGCTTTGCTAGCTCGGGTCACAACTACACAGAAGCAGTAACAGGCTTCGTCAGACTGCAGCATAAAACTGTGTACAGTCTTGCATATTATACAAAATAAACTTAACACCAAAAATGAATTCTAAAACTTACCTGCTCTTTAAAAAAAAAAATGCTGAAATAAATGCTTAAGAAGTTCTGTCTGATAATAGATTGATGGTTGCCAGAGGTGGAGGGTCGGGGATGGGGGTGGGGGTGGGGGGTGACACAAAATGGTAGAGTAAAAGAAAAAAAAGTTCTGTCCTCAAATTATTCATGTTCTATGCTCCAAACAGATAAGTAATTGCTTAAAGAAATGTGTCATAATGACACCAACAGGCACATGTTATGAAGCAATAAAGCCTGTTTAATGAACTCCATAGCAAACTTGAGCGCTCCCTGAGAACTGGAGTTCCTTCGGTGCAGCTGTTCCCACTCGCCCTCTTCCATAGAATCACTCTTATAGGTTATGTGTCTCAATCACCAGATCTTGTTAAGGCTTTTCCAGGCCCAGGGACTTCCTGCTTCATGAAGCTAGCTCACTTTTTAGTCTTCTCTATGTCACAAATTCCAAAGATTCCCTCACTATAATTGTAAAATGTTATTCCAAAGTCTATGAGATTATGGAGGATCCGAAGTCCCATGACAGCCCATCTACAAGCCAGACACCCAGGAGAGCTGACGGTGTAGTTCTAGTCTACATCCAGAGGCCTGAGAACCAGGAGAGTCAAGGGAATGATGTAAGTTTCAGTTCAAAAGGCAGCAGGCTGGAGACCAAGGAGAGGCTGACGTTTTAGTTCAAGTATGAAGGCAGGAAGACCAATGTCCCAACTCATTCACTAAAGCAGGACTCGTTTCCTCTTTCTCACAGGAGGGTCAGCATTTTTGTTGTAGCCAGGCCTGCAACTGATTAGATAAGGCCCACCCATATAAGGGAGGGAAATCTGCTTTACTCAGTCTACCAATTCAAATGTTAATGTCTTCCAAACACACCCTCACAGACACACCAAGAGTAATGTTCCACAAAATATCTGGACATCCATGGCCCAGTCAAGTTGATACACAAAATTAACTATCACAACTACTGAAACTGTTCTTTAACCTGGCTTTCCTGCTTCTCTTCTCGATTTCCTTCATTCTATCCTTCACACACCAACCGGTGATATTTTTTTCAGTTTATTTTTAGATATAATTTATACACCATACAATTCAGCCATTTAAAGTGTACGACTCAATGATTTTTAATATAGTCACAAACATGTGCATCCTTCACCACAGGCAAGCAGTGATCTCTACCAACAAACTAAATTGCTCTCAGAAGCCCCCAGTGGCTTCTCACCACATTTTAGAGTAAAATGAGATCTACTCACCAAAGTCCAGGAAGCCTTTGAAAACGCTGCTGGCCTACCTCATTTTCTCATTCAGTTGCAGACCCACAGTCGTCCTTGCTGGCCCAGCCTGATCCTGCCTTGACCCCCTTTTCCTTCTAACTGGAAAACTCCCACCCATCCCCGTACTTTCCCACTCCCTTGCTTCATTCACAACCCTGATCAAATGTCAACTCTAGAAATCAGATGTCCCTGAGCACCTTCTCGGAAATACTTCTCATACATGCGCTTAATCATTCCCTACCCATTTGCTTTATTTTTGCAGTGTAATTATTGGTAACTGATAAGGGATATTATATTCTTCATGATACAATAATTATTGGCACCTGATGGGTCATTATTGATTTACTGACTGTGCTCCATTAGGGAGGAACTTTCTCTGCCTTGTTTGTGGGTGTGTCCGAAGTTCCTAGAACAGTGCCTGGCACATAATAGGTGTAAATAAATAAATAAATAAATAAACAAGTAAAAAATAAATATTTTTAGGAAGGGAGAGACAGTCCCAGGCCTAAAACCCTCAAGTGACCAGTGACCTCATACCAGTCTTATACCTGGGTTTTATTTCGTATTAATCTCATTTGCTCTTCCTTTTTCAATTTCTACATAACAAAAAGGTGCCTGAAGAGACATATGCCAAGTGTTTTTGTATCTGAATAAAATGGTTATGGGTGATACAATCCTACTCTGAATCATTTTTTATTTTTTTTAACTTCACACATTATAGTGTTGCTTGAAGAATTCTAAGTCATTAATGTTTAAAAAATGATTACCCTCGAGGCTGAATGCTGGTATATAAACGTTCATCTTAGATTGAAAAACAAGTTTTGGAACTCTAGGGAAGTGCTCCTAAACTTGTGCCAACGCCATGACTAAGAGATTAGGGCTAGAAATAAAACAGGAGTTTCCTGATTTACAGTGCTGCCTCATTATGAAGGTACTGGGAGCAACTTCAAAGTGACACTAAGTTTTTAAGTTTTCACTCTTGGTGATACTTATCTTTAATTGAGAGTTGGAGAGAGAGAGAGACTTTTGAAAAAAAATCACCTAAAAATACTTTATAAATAACTCAACCATTATTGACTTATTTATATGTCATTTATGTGGAGGTGTTAAGGTATTTGGATATTTAAAATCTAATATTTGTTACCTTGAAGACAGACTATGCACAATCCGCATTCAGCCTATTTTCTCAGACTTGATTATTGAATAACCCCAAACTATTTAAAAATACAGATGATGATACACAGATATTCCAGTAAAATATACATTAGAAAAAATTTTTAATTAAAATACAACCATGGAAAATATCATTTTCAATGCATACAGTGGTCTTATTTTTAGTAAATGCCTAACTTTTATGCTATGATTTTTTATACAAGTGTAAATAATACATTACTAATGGTAATACTATACTAGTACTCCCTTATATCTGTATTAAGAAGAAAAAGTAATATAGCATGTTTTTGTCATTTTTTTTTTTTTTAAAGAAAATAATGACATTGACAAACTAGTAAAATAAGAATAGTTTAAATTTCAGTGTTTGAGGCATAATTACACAACTTGTAACAGTGGTTCGCCCTCCCTTTGAAATAAAAACATTTCTTTAGCATAGTTTTAATAACAAGACCACAATTGAGTTTTACTCAAGTTTATTGATATCGTTTAACCATCACTGGCTCCATTAGGAAATAGAATATATAAAATTTTTCCAATCCAGTGACAGGTGAGAAATGAACAAAAATTAAAGAGCATGGTAATTTATAGTAACATCTAGCTTTCATTATTTATCAATTGTGAGGAAATCAAGAACATGAAAACTAAGTAAGAGTTAAGGCAGACTAGTGTTTTTGGAGAGGACCTCAGTGTTATTCCCCATCCATTTGGAAATGGGGACCGCGGCAACCAGAATCAGCTCTGTATGAATGCTTCTCTTATTGGCTAAGCAATCAAACAGGCAAAATGAGTGGATTAAAAAGAATTTGCTTGGTGAAAGCCTCTCCCAAATTGGCTAGGTGGAAGATCTCCTCAACCAAATCTACAAAATCAGTAATAAAATTCAAGAACAGAAAATAAACACTATTGATCTTATCATTAAATGGTTATTTTAAACTAGCTCTACATTACAATCTTCCCACTTGTTATCAGTGTTTTGTATACATCAATATCCAAATACAGTCACAAAAGTATATTGCTTTTTAGTAACTAGGCACATATTCCCTCTGAAACACACACTGGGTTTGACCCAGCACAGAGCAACCGTCAGTCACCACTCTTCAAGCAAGGCATATATTGGCTTCTCGTCCAATTTTATATTCCACTCTATTATTCCTTGAGTATTTTCTCTTCAACCATACACAATTTATTCCTGCCTCCTACCCAGAAAAGTGCCACCCTTGAATGAAAATAGTAATTATATTCACACTTGCATTACTTCAACTTGGATGGGAAAGGAAACAGAAATGGGCTTTTTTCCCTGAAAACACTTGCAGTCTCACTTTTTTTATTTGTTTTTATTTGCAGAAAGAACTCACAAGCTCAGTGTCCCACAAACCTCCCTTCTCCCAATACCTTTGGTTCTTCTACCCCTGGGAAAAAGAATGGGATAAACATAGTCACTGCCTGAGAGTGGTTTTTAGAAAAGCACATAAAACCTGGAAAAGAATATTTAAATTCTACAGCCGATTCCTCAGGCGAATTCTCTACTGCTGCTGGAAGGGAACAAGTAAATGTCTCAACAGTGATCTTCACACAGCCTGGGTTGCACTACTTTCCTGACACCGAAGTGTATAAGAGAGTGAAGATGAAAGAATCAGAAATAATTTTACACAGCTCTAAGAACACTAACCACTAATAACCTTGTGAGGAATGGCAGTAAGACTGGACCCTGGACCCATAAACTTGCCTTGTTTCTTGAAGTAGCCATGATGAAGGCAAAGGAAACTGACCCATCCAAAAGAGCTTAAGCTGGCTGGTATCTGCATTTCCTGCATTCTACCACATTCTACAGTGTTCCTGAATAAGACAACCTTCCCAACCCATACAGTCACATCTTACACATTCCATTCTTGAATATAATCTGAAAGAGTAACACTTTAGGGCAAAGATGTTCAAATTCAGCCCATATTTTTGATGCAAGTGTGGATATACTGAGGATTTTTCTACTGAGCCCACTGATAGACACAAATATGCACACAAATGAATAGTTCATACCAAGTTTTCTGGAATACCATTCATTGCTTTTCAAAGGGAAATTGCAATTGAAATGACAATCAGATCTATACGCAGTTGGCACACTAACCCAAGTAAAGGGGTAGTGCTTACTTTCTTGATTCTTTAGCTCAATGGTTCTCCACCAGGGATGGTTTTATCCCATAGGGATCATTGGCACCAACCAGTGCCAAATGTCAGAAGAGATTTTTAGCTGTCACAAGTGAGGGGTTGGGGTTATGGTGCAACTGGCATCTAGTGAATAGAGGCCAGGGAAGATGCAAACATTCTATTCGTATTGTATTTCACATACACTAACACATCAGATGGTAAACATTATTCTGGCTCAACGGCTCTTTTCACCTTCAGAATATCTTGCCTGTTTCTCAGGGTTTTGTTTTGAGGTCAATTTTTTTTTTATTCCCAAATAAAGTTTGAGTTTCAATGATCTGAACATGCCCACATTTAACACCAGCTAATTTTTTGGAAGACTCAAAACTCCTGGGTTAGATTTTTTTTTTTTTTCTTTTTTTAAGCAGGGCTTTGTAAAACATAAAGAACAGAAAAGATAAGGGGAAATCAGTTTCTTAATAAAATAAAACTCAGTCAAGTGAGAAAAGCCACATCTCTTTGGGAACATAGTTACTGCCTTCCCAAAGAAAAAATAATTATGAATGCTTCAAGCAAAGAATTCAATATGTTTTGAAATTATCTCAACATTTCTTTCTGCATTGTCATCGCTCAGGGGATATTCCACGTTTTTCACACAGGTCCATGTGCAAAGGGTAAATCCATTGCCTTGGCTCCAAAGCTATGTATGTCTGATAACTTACATGAAATGGAAAAGTTATAGCTGAAGGAAAGAAAATAAGAAAAAAGTAATGGACAAGGGGCTTGGAGCACTATAATCACTCAGCTTAACAAACTCTTACACAGAAATGGCGTGATTCTGACTGTATTTGACTTAACGTGGTGTATCTACCCCACACAAACCACATGCGCAGAACCCACGTCAACCCACACACCTGAACTGAGTGAGCCAAAGGGAACCAACACTCCTGACCACAGCCCATTTGGCCAAGTCGGCTCTTCTCAAGGAACTCATGCACAGGCTGGCCAGTGACCTAGGATACTTGTAGCCTGCAAAGGAAAGGTAATCTGATCCGTTCAGATTCCTCTCCTAGCAACCTCAACTATAAGCACCATTTCCAACAGGAAAAAAGTAATCATGTGGAATGCAGCTGCCATGTTTCTGCTGAACACTGAATTAATTGGCAAGTCTTCTGAAAAATCCTTAAAATAAAACTCTTCATCGCACTTAGCTTGAAAGCATCTCTGCTCTTTGTTACTAAAAAAGCATTAACTGCTTGTAAGACTGGTGAATTCTGATTAAAGTTTTTGAACATACCAATGTCAATTTCCTGGGTTTAATATTGTACCACAGTTATGTAAGATGTTATCATCTGGGGAAAATGGACCTCTCTGTACTGTGTTTCTTTCTGTTTATTTATTTATTTTTTTTGCAACTTCCTGTGAATCTATACTTATTTCAAAATAAAAAGTTTTTTGTTGTTGTTTTTTTAAAGCATGTTTTAACTAAAACATTTACCTGTCTTTATTAGTTTCCTAGGGCTTCCATAACAAACTACTACAAAGTTGGTGGCTTAAAACAGAGATTTATTATCTCACAGTTCTGGAGTCAAGAAGTCCAAAAGCAAGGTGTCCAAAAAGCCATGCTCCCTACAAAACCTGCAGGGGAATTCTTCCTTGCTTCTGGTGGTTTGCCGACAATCTTTGGTGTCCCTTTACCTCTAGCTACAGCACTCCAATCCTCAGTTGTCACATGGCATTTCCCCTCTGTGTATCTGTCTTCAAATGGCCATCTTATTATAAAAACACCAGCCATATTAGATTAGGGGCCCACTCTACTCCAGTAAGACCTCATCTGAACTAGTTATATCAGCTGCAGTGACCCTATTCTGAAATACGGTCAAATTCTGAGGTATTGGGGTTTAGGACTTCAATATATATCTTTGGCAGGGGGAGAGAGGGAGACAATTCAACCTATCTCATCAAAGACCTAATTCTAGAGCCTATCGTTTTTCACAGTGGAAGTCTTGTTCATTCATTCATTCATTCAGAAAAATCTTTGGCCTCCTGTATGTATCAGTTACGTGCTTTGAACACAAAAGTTACTAGTATGAAGAGTCTGGCTCAGCTTCTTCATCTTTCTTCTAAAAGTGTCAAAATCTAACGCTTCTTCTGACATATTCCTTCTTAAGAAATCCTTAGCAGTCACTCTTCATAGTCTGACTATAACTGCTCATGAGTGTCCAACAAAACCCCAGTCTACTGTAATTCTCTGCAGCACATTTATTATCAGGTGCTTTCTTGCTTAATTGTGAATTTATTTGCCTGGTCCCTGCTCCCCCATTAAAATGAAAGCACTTTGAAGGTAAGGTCCTTATGTATCTTTGTTCCTCAAATATATCCCTAAAAACTAGAAAAATTCTTGACCCAGCAGACACTCACTTGTTAAAAGAATGAATGAGCCACAAAAGAACATTCATTGAATATCTGTGTGTCAGACTATCTATACCTCATAACAACCCTACCAAGTAGATGCTGGAGCTCTTACTCACACTTAAAAGGAAGGCTTTTAAGGTTTGATATAACCATCCTGATACACCAGCATCACAGGAAATGGTCAAATGAGGCATGACGATAACTTCAAACCAATTGGGCCTAGCCCATTTCTGTGGCTGTGGTCACTCTTATGCTTCTACATCCAATTGAAAATGCTCATTGTCCTGTATTTGGGAAATCATCCTATTTAATATGCCGGAAATACATTTCATTTTAGTTTCTAGAGATAAAATCTAAACCAGATAGAATTTCTCAGGCTTGAAATAGAAATATTTGGAGAGATTTTTGGATTTAAAAATACACTAGTGATTTCATCTCATTCATGGAATCAGAAGATTAAATACAACCTCTAGTGGCCAACAACAACAAACCACCACAATTCGAGCATTCCAAATATGCAGGCTGTTTGAGATCCAAGGCTAATTTCATTTAAAATGCATGTAATTGATCCAAGAAATGATAGTTTAAAATCTACGCATTAAACTATCTAAGAATAACTCAGGGCATTTGAAATGATACTTTCAATACAGTTCAAACTTTCAATTTTCACTGAAGTTATTTCATTAACGTTAATTTCATATAAGGCCTATTTTGTTTATTAAACTGAATGTTCTTCCTAGAAAGACTTCAAAAACCAAATTTCTTTACTTTTATTGCTTAGTACCTCCCAAATCACTCTATTATTAGAAGTGATGCATACCCATATATTACTGTATATTCATATATTGCTAGACAGATAGTTCCTAATAATGAACACTCTGCAACCAAGTCATTCCTGTCAAAATTTTGATGAGGTTATCACAACTGCAAACCCAGAAATTTTGGTACTGCTACCTTTAATACTTCATGCCTTTAATATCTGCATATACATGGTAGCCAAATAGAAGGTTCTGGAATGTATTATAAGCCCAGCTTGACTATTCCCAAAAGAATGTGTGTGTTTTTTACATTCCAATTATTAGCTTTTAAACTGCAGTGTTTTGTGAAATTAAGTTTTTTAACTGACTTCTATCATCAACCTTCATTCTTAGTTATTGCTAACATTTTGAAAATTATCCACCATTTGTACTTAATTATAAATTACTTCTTTCCAAAGACGCAGTCTCACCTTATATGACAGTGTGGAATATTTCTCACATGCAAAATTCCAAATTTAAAGCTGAAAAAAATCTAGAGAATCACCCATAGTCATTTTATGGATATTACTGAGACAAAGAGGAAGACAGTGATTGCCCAACATCACATAGGATGTTGGTAGGAAATCTATTACATGAAGCAAAAGTCTTGAGTATTGAGCAAGCAGGTCTTTAGTATTTTGCAAATACATCCCATGATCTGTGTGCTGAGTGAGTGTAACGCATAAGCAGGAAGTACCAGAACCATAACAACTAGTGAACATCGAACAGTTTCCCTAAATTGAGGTCAACTAGCAAACAATGTATGCAGACTGAGCTTCAAAGGAACACAATCTCAAACAAATACCATTTGCGGAAGAAATAAGCCAAGGCAAGGAATATATGAAGTCTGAGGGCACAAAAATCAAAACAAACATAAAATAAAAGCCTCCCAGCAGAAGGTACACAGAGAGAGTAACTAAAGGCATAAGGAGGACATCACTAAACACAATTTTCCGAGCAAGAAAACCCAAACTTAATTTCTATTAATTCCAGAAAAGAGAATCTGTCTATGCCCATCTATTTACATTTCAAAAACAAAGAAATCTAGCTTTGAAGATAATTTATTACTTACCAAACCTGCTATTGGTGTGGACAGTCTATTGATCTTCTTAATGACACCAGGTTTAAGTTTATTAATCAAACTGAAAGTAAATAAAGAAATAAGATATGCAATTACAAAAATGCCAATATCATCAGTTTAGTGTTCTTTTTAACATTCTCAAAAATCATATGTGCCACTATTCCATCCCCAATATGTTATTCAGAGCCAAGAACCCAACAGAAAGCAAAGAACCAAGAAAACAAGAAACATATTAAGGAGAACAGCCCTGCAAAAATGGGGCATGGTCCTCTTAAACCATACAGACATACTTCTATATCCAAAGCCATGTCCTTAAAAATAGTTAATTCTCCATTTGTTAAAGAAAGGTAATATTTCATTGTTTCAAATAGCCAGTTTAGGAATCTCTTCATTATAATTTAGTTCAGTTGGCCCTAAGAATACATTTTTTTATTAATCATTTTAGTTGATTTTTTTCCTCAAACCAATCCTTATTTTAAAAGGTAGCTTCAAAACCATCCTATTTTGCCAGATCTAAAAAGTACAGTGGAACTCATCCTCATAGCCAACTAGTTCTTATTGGAACCTCATTCAAGTCCATGATTGACTGCTTTGTTACCATAGCAATATGACAGGGTAAAAAATTAAATTAAATGTACTAGAACTCCCCAAAATAGATTAAAAGTCATTTCGGAATCTACTAGTGAACAAATTTAAGTTGCTACAGCAATCTACAAGGATATATGTGTCTCCATACTCTAGAATACTATGAAAAGAATACAGCTTTGACAACTACAACTTAGAGTACACTTATTGGTTCTAAATCTAGATTATTGTGAATTCTACTTTCTTGTTGTTCACTAATACAATGCCAGGCCACATAGAAATTTAATACTATAATAATGCCTTTCTATTAATGCTAGCTTGGTTAATTAATCATTAATCACTGCCAGAAAACAACAACTTGAAACAGTGACTTTCCTATTCAATAATCCATCCACAAAAAAAAAAAAAAGGAAAACAAAAGAAAGAAAGAAAACCAATTCTTTATTCTGTAAGAGAGCTCCAATAGAAAAGCAAATAAAGGAGAAAGAATTAAAACATTCTTAATTTACGAGTCTTCTCTTCACAATGGGAGACAGAAAAAAAAAATCTGACACTTGTGGAATGTCACTCTTTCAACATTCCAGAGATTTATATATACACTTGAGTGTGCTAAAAATAAAAAAGGCAAAAGGCTCAATTTAATAACCTTCAGAATGTTGTTTAACAGGATTCAAAATGACAAAACAGTGGCTTCTGAAGATTTAGCCTGGTGAACAAAAGAGATTGTTCTGTTTTCATAGTTTCCTCACACAATGATCGTTAGACAATTTAATACAGATAATAAAACCATCCCCTCAACTTTAAGCATTTCCTAGAACTGTTAACTCCTTGATTCCCAATTTCTTATTTGTACACTGAAAGCCATGTAGGAAGAAAGGTTTTCTCCTTTTCATGGCAACTTTATATTTCTATAATCACTAGCTGAGGCGCTAGAAAACAATTGAGCGGGTTTATAAGAAACAAGAGTTCCAAATTAATTCTAGTTGTTTCCTATTAACCAGGCATTTGTTAAATTTTATTACTGGTGGCATTCTTGCAATGCATAGAAGAACTAATAGCTGAAACATTACTGAATAGGAACATAATTCTGGCATAGTATAAATCAAGACACTTGTGGCCCTTGACCAGTACTTGACAGTGACTTTCCTATAGTATTTGGATCTTAAAATGTAATCTTTTGGTAATATAAAAGTTAAAGAACCATATGAGCTGGGGCAACTTATAAAACGTCAAGGAAGTCTGGCATTAGTTGGCTTTGTTAGAGAAAGAGTCATCCTATTCCTCCTCCACCCATATGAGTCACTGGAGACTTTGTCCACATGATTCAATTTACCTGTTGACTTCACTTATCATTTCTGTATTATAGTGTTAGTAATATGAAGAGCATTTTTTTAAAAATATAGTTTCTGGGTTGGAAAATAACACAGCTTACTCTCAATTAAGTCAGCTAAAGGAAATAAGGGATAGAGGTAAAGGAAACAACGCAGATAAATGTTGCCTCCCAATAATGAGTTGACTTCTTCCTCATCCGAAGGTTCCAGAGCTATTACTTAGAAGCAATATATACACAGTGGATTGGTGTTTTTCTCCAATCCTGAGCCTTCTAGTATGTGTACAAACACAGAAATAACCACAAGGAAAAAACAACACTACGGATAACAAAATACTCACTAAAAAGTAATGTCAACTAGAGGAAAATGCTGTTTTATTTCTGCAAATTGTTAAAACGTTATCAGTTCTAAGCACAAGGATATGGACAAAATGCACATATGGTTTTGGCAAACAGTGAATATCTAATGAAATTATGAACCATGAGTCATTATTTTTATATAATTAAAGGAAGAACTTTTGGAATATTTCTTCTAGGGAGAAATATTAATACATGCTTCATAAAATTTAAATTTCTGTGAAATTTAAGTATATCTAAAGGAATAAGGGCATAGTCTTATGTCAAATAAAATTCAAGTGTCACGTAAAAGAAATACTACTCGCTTTTGCAAATAAAAATTCTTTGCATAGTAAGTGTTCTTCAATTACACATATTGCTAAAAGCAACACTGACTTCAGGTGACTGGCTGTATTCAAGAATCAGATAACACGATAACCTTCCAGATGCCTCTGTGCACAAGGAACTAGAGGCAGTCAGGAGACCATTTTATCTGCCTGTGTCCCCATGTTCCCTCCCTCTAACCCTGTGTGGAATCATGCAGCTACTCCCCCAAGCCTTCCTTCCCTCGGTCACAGCATAAACCTGGTGACGTGTTGTGACAGCACACCAGAGGTTTGCTCTTTCAGTAAGATTAAACTGCAACAGAAAATACCAAGCCATTTCTTATCTCCCATGGTAGAGCACTCTTGCAATAAGGCCCCCAACCCCTCTCCTTCAGCTCGTGCCTCCAGTTG
Organism: Rhinolophus sinicus; assembly: GCF_036562045.2. Lineage (NCBI taxonomy): Eukaryota > Metazoa > Chordata > Mammalia > Chiroptera > Rhinolophidae > Rhinolophus > Rhinolophus sinicus. Next base: position 26,707,999 of record NC_133754.1, on the reverse strand, counting down.
TTACCTACTGCCTTTTCTTCTCCTGCTCAAAACACTGTCCACTCCCTCCAAGGGAGCTGAGTTATACAACAACAGATGCTAGAAAGACAGCTCTGTTCAGAGAGCTTGTCACCAGTGACTGGGATGGGACTTTAAATAAAGCTCAGAGGTAAGACTGAAAGGTAAAGCTGAATATGATGTCTAGCTCAGTTGTAGGTTTTAATCGTAACTAGAATTTGATGCTCAGTCTATTAGTCAAAAGAAGCTATTTCCAAACACCAAACCTCATTGTTCCCTTTATCAGAAAGCTCTGATGTGGAAAAAATAAGCCGAGAAATTATTTCTTACTCAGTAGAGGTACAAAATGGAGGGACATCTTCTGACTTCCTATTTCCAAAGACTTTCCAAATGTACTAGAGACACTGGCATCAAAGAGCACATCAATACTCTGAGAGTGAACTTTTTAACCTATGTATTACTTGGTTAGTCACTCACACATACATTTCTGATATCCTTCTGTTAACCACATTTTTTATTTTTATTTTCTTTTATTTTTATTAAATTTATTGGGGTGACACTGGTTAGTAAAATTATATAGTTTCAAGTGTACATTCCTATAATACTTCATCTAGTACTGCATTGTGTGTTCACCGCCCAAAGTCAATTCTCTTTCCATCACTATATGTATGATTCCCTTTACCCTATTCTCCCACCTCACCCTCTGGTAACCACAAAATCATGTTTCTTTCTTTGTCCGTGCTCATTTGTTGCTTTCAGTTTTATATCTCACATGTGAGTGAAGCCATATGGTTCTTGACTTTTTCTGTCTTATTTCGCTTAGTATGATAATCTCAAGATCCATCCATGTTGTCGCAAATGGCAGTATGTCATCTTTTCTTGTGGCTAATATTTCACTGTATATATGTACCACATCTTCTTTATCCAATCACCTATCAAAGGACACTTCAGTTGTTTCCATGCCTTGGCCACCATAAATAATGCTGAAATGAACACAGGGATACATATGATCGTTACAGATAAATGTTTTCAAATTTTGGGGATACCCAGAAGAAAGATTGCTGGATTGTATGGTAATTCTATTCTTAGTTTTTTGAGATTCTCAATCCATACTGTTTTCCATAGTACCTATACCAATTTACATTCTCACCATGAGGGGTTTTTTTTTCCTGCAACATCTCCAACACTTGTTATTAGTTGTCTTGCTGATGATAGCCATTTTAATAGGTGTGAGGTGGCATCTCATTGTGGTTTTGATTTGTACTCCCCTGATAGCTAGTGAAGTTGAGCATCTTTTCATATATCTGTTGCCTGTGTGTATGTCTTCTTGAGAGAAGTGTTTGTTCAGGTTCTCTGCCCATTTTTTTAATTGGATTGTTTATTTTATTTTGTTGTTGAGTTGCATGAGTTCCTTATATATTTTGGATATTAACCGTTTATTGGAGGTGGTGTTCGCAAATATCTTCTCCCATTTGGTTGTTTGCCTCTTCACTTTGCTGACGGTTTCTTTTACTGTGCAGAAGCTTTTAAGTTTTATATAGTCTCATTTATATAGTTCCATTTTTGCTTTTACTTCCCTTGCCTTTGAGGTCAAATTCATAAAACCCTCTCTGAACCCAAGGACCGTAAGTTTAGTACCAATACTTTCTTCTATGCAATTTATTGTTTCAGGTCTTATACTTACATTTTTCATCCATTTTGAGTTAATTTTGGTACATGGTGACAGACAGAAACCTAGTTTCATTCTTCTGCACATAGCTTTCCAATTTTCCCAGCACCATTTATTGAGGAGGCTTTCTTTTCTCCATTATATATTTTTGGCTCCGTTGTCGAAAATTAGCTGCCCATATATACGTGGGTTTATTTCTTGATTATCAATGCTATTGCATTGGTGTCTGTTTTTGTACCATCACCATGCTGTTTTGACTGTTGTTGCTTTGTAGTATAAGTTGAAGTCAGGGAGTGTGATACCTCCAGCCTTGTCCTTTTTTCTTAGGATTGTTTTGACTATTCAGGGTCTTTTGTGATTCCATACAAATCTGATGATTTTTTTGTTGTTCTATTTCTTTAAAAAACGCCATTGGAATTTTGATGGGGATTGCATTAAATCTGTATATTGCTTTGGGTAATATGGCCATTTTAACTATGTTGATTCTTCCAATCCACAAAATGAAGTAACTTTCTATTTCTTTGTGTCTTCTTCAATTTCTTTTAATATTGTCTTATAGTGTTTAGCCTATAGATCCTTCACATCCTTTGTTAAGTTTATTCCTAGGTATTTTTTTCTTTTTGTTGCAATTGAAAAATGAATTGTTATTTTTTTAATTTCTTATTCTGAAATTTCACTGTTAGTATACAGGAACACAATGGATTTTTGTACATTGATTTTGAATCCACATTTCTTAAACATATACCCCTACAGTAATCAAACTTTTCCTAGTAGTAACTAAATTTTCTTAAAGATATAATAAAGATATTACACTTCCTTATAAAGAGCAATGATTTTTGTTTTATCTATTATTTGACACTCACTTGCCTAGTTTTCTCTAGATGCAAACTCTACTCAACAAAACATCTGAATGCTTCCTAAAGAGAGAGCACTGTTCTGGGATAAGCAGCACAGCAACAAGGCAGCGAAGCTACTAAGCGCAAGAATAGTCACTTGATCCAAACAGCATCTCCTAGCACTTTGCAAAGTACCCGGTACTCAGTAGGTGCTTTAAAATATGTACTAAAATCCACTGTCTAACTTTTAATGCAGAATTTTTTCTGTGAATGATTCAAATATATTTAGAAAAACTTTACCCTTAATTCCATTCAAATGCTAGAAATGTTTTTTTGCTTCTCCCAACAAGAACACCTCCCTTCTGTTATTTTTTCTGTTGCTAGACAGTCAAACTTGAATTTTTACTTTATTACATTGCCCACAGAAATAATATACACCTATAGCATAAATTTTAGTGACTGAGTACAGTCCCTTCTATGGATGAACCAGAATTTACATTAAAATGTGCTATAACTGTTGGACTGGATCTTAAGTAAATTCCTTACTAAGATTTTAAATTAATTACCCTCATCTAAATTCATAAGTTGTAATATTTGAAAAATAGCACTTAGTGATTACATTTCCATGGGTAAAGTAATAAGCATATGTAATTTAAAATTTCAAAGTGTAAAAGCATTCAATATAAATGTCTATGATGACTTTAGTATTTTCAAAGACTGGTAGTAGAATTAGCATAAGTTCAATTTGTAGAATTCCTGTTGTAGTAATTTTGAATACTGCTGAATTACCTGCCACACAACTAAATAGGTAACAATACATGCTAAGAAGGGAAAGTGAGTGGAACAGCAACAAGTCAGTACCAATGCAATTTATAATTATCATTTTATTGTAATAGGACTTCCTTATTTAGCCTGTTATGCCTGAAGCATCTTGAGGTGAATCAGCAAAGCTTGAGCAGCAGGTTTCTATGATACTAATGGATCTCCCTGAGTAACAGGAATTTCCCCAGTCCGCATCAATAACAAATGATGTCTAGCAGGGGGACAGGGGGTTCCCGTCCATGTCTTGTCCTTTACTCTTAAGTAACGTCCCTAAATTTTCCTCTATCTTTTCATGTAAATGAGAGTGATATGTCATTCTCTTATAGTTGTACTTAGGTTCTCTCCAATTTTTGCCACTGTAAAAATGCTTTGATGCATGTTTGTATGTGTTATCTTTAGCCCTGCTCCTTACCATCTCTTTCTTTTTTCACTTTTTTCACCACAAGTACAGTTGGTATACAATATGATATTAGTTATATTCGCTTCAGGTGTACAATATAGTGATTTGACATTTTTGTACCTTACAAGGTGATCAAATTCTAGTAATCATCTCTCATCATGCAAACTTACCACAATTTTATTGATTATATTTATAGTTTCTTATATTTTATTTCTAGAAGTAAAATCATCAGTGCTAAGCTATTGATAACTTGTTTGAACAGGAATTTGGCAATATGAATCAACTTGCTTTTGCACCAGCAGGCAGCATTCATGTGGCTCCCTTCTGGCATGATGTAACAGTGACACTGTTCTCATCTGCAATAACAGTGACAGTCTCCCTCTGCCTGTAAGCTACCTGTGCATGACCGCCACAGTGCCGCAGCTTTTATAACCTCCAGTCGTAAGAGATGTAACAATTTTCACCAATTTTACATATTACATCTTAGATGGTTTTAATACTTTCCACTATGAAAGTGCTTTCAAATATCGTTTCCTCCATTTTGTAATCTTTTCTTAGATTCCCAAAAGAAGGATCATTGGGAAGTCTTTTTATGGTAAATAAACATGTTTATATCATTAAATAAAGTAGCATATAATTACTTGATAGGTATGGCCAAATTGCTCTTCAGAGCTGTACCAGTTTATATTCAAGTGGTCATTTTGAGAATATTATGGACCATTTTGCCACAATATAAGCATTTTATAACAGATTTTAAATTATTTACTACTTTCAACTAAAAATAGTATCTGATTTTAGCATAATTATTTCTTACTAATGAAGGTGAAAGTTTTACTGTTTATCTCTTGTACTATTTCTTCATTTGTGAATTATTTGGTCATATACTTTGCTCACTTGTCTACTGCGGTTTTGAAATGTGTATCTTATCAATTTATTTGAACTCTGGTAATCTTTAAGTCATTTTTTGCTCAAAATATTTTTCTCAGAATGTTACTTGCCAAAATATCGATTTTTTTATATATTTAAATCTATTTTTTTCATATTCCTTGGAAGTTTAGAATTTTAAACTGCCTCCAAAGCTTTTTTCAACTCTTCAAGTGTATTTTTCCAGCTTCTGTTACTTTAATCTAGACTGTATTCCTGTATATGAGTTTTTTAAATTAATTCTTACGTAATTATTTATCCCAATACAATGAGCTGAATGATTCATCTCTTCTCCATTTTCTCTTCTCTTTTATCACAGATTCTTATCTATAAGAAGGTTTTTCTGAACCCTGCTATTACATTAATATGTACATTTATAAATCAAACCATAATTATTAAACACTGTGCTTTGTCATGTGTTGTAATATTGGGTCAGGCTTGTTCCACAGAAATTTTTATTTTTCTTATGCTCATTTGTTTATTATTTCATATAATATTAAACTAATTCTTAATTCTAAGAAAAATCTGACTAGATTTTATATGGGTATTAGATTAAAACTATAAACTAACTTTGACATCTACTACCCCATACAGAAATGTAGCTTTTCATTCCATTTCTTAAACCTTATAGCTTACCATTTTATTTTCTATATATAAAATAAGTCCCACATTTCTTCAAAGTAAATAATGTTCTCAACTTTATTGTCACTATTCCTTTTATCCACTATATCCCATCTAATTTTCTGACTGACAATTGTTGGTACATAAAAATGATAGAGATTAAGTCTCTTGTTAAGATAATGACTCGACTTTTCATTTATGTGATGCCATTATATATTTGTCTTTATCACAACGTTCATTCCCCTTATTCACTTCTCAGTGCACTTACCAGAATCCCCAGACTTGCACCATTTCATGACCGATGCATCATTTTCCATGTGTCCACCCAAAAGCCTTCATTACATCAAAAACCTACTTCAATAACCTCCTGCTGATCAACTTGAATATAAATTGTTTACATCATCTACATTTAGCACATATATTTCTCCCTTTTGTTTTTAGTGAACCTTCATTTTCATCTATTTCTCAAAGGCCCTATCGCTGAAACATTATAGATTCTCCTCTTAGTCATTAATATTTAGGGTGAGAAAGCCTATGGTACATGCAGGTTTACAAAACATATGTGAACTTTCTACCTTCAAGTTTGCAGCCACAACATATAAAACTTTTGCAAAATTTGCAATAAGTCTGAACAATGTGATTACCATAATACCATAACAGAAGTGAATTTTTAAATTGATGTGTGCCAAGCTCACTTTCAACATGATATGCTTTTTTTAAATGATGTCTTCGCTATATGTAGATATAGAGTTACAGAAAAAAATTGACTATGAAGCTGAAAAAGAGAGTACACAGATGGCAACCACAAAATACTACCATGAAGAAAAAGCAGTTTAAACGTTTTAAATTATTTCATGAACTTGCATCTTTGTTTACCTACTGTTGGGTTATCAAATGATATGGAAACATCAAAGTTTATACTACTTTAAGTGGAAAAAATACTTTTTATATATTACTTAAATTTCAAATGGCTACAATATGAATCAGGATTAATAGATAGTGTTGGCAAGCTGGAGAGCTGTATGGAAACAATTGTCCTCCTCAGGAAATTCAAAACCAGAAAGAGCTCTAAGAAAAAGCCTTCGCCGTTACACAAGAGCCTCTTGGCTTTACATGGAGCACTGCAGAGAAGCCACAAGGGCCCACGAATGTCACTGTCATTCACTATGTGAACATCCCCTACCCTAACAAAGGACGGAGTTCTGTTGGCATAAATGAAAAGTGACAAAGTTCTCTATCTTGTCTGATGTCTTAAAACAATCACCTAAGTGTCTCAGAGTAAATTAATAGTATTTTTAAATATTTTTTCTTCTTCTATTGAATAAATCTTTAACAAAATATTATGGTACTTTTGGGCAGATAGCACAGTCATAACATGGTAGCAGATATAAACAGAAACGGGATTTCTCAAACCAATAAGTGAACCTCTTGCTCCACGCTTTCCAAGCTGCCAGCCATGGAAAACAAGGCCTGGTGACAGTGTGAGAAGAGTTTTCTCATTAAAAGGCATAAACTTCTGAGGCATAGCTAACTTGGGCCACAGCAAAGACAGGGCATTATTCCAGGGATGGGAATTATAGACTGACTAAAGAGAGACACACCCAATAGGATTATCTTCAAATAAATCTTCTTATTTCGAAAAGGAGAATAAAGAATGTTTTCATTTGAATATTTCTAAGATTATTCTCATAAGTGTGAAATTCCTAGCTCGTATCAAGCTGGACATTCCACTAAATATGTTTGGCAAAGAGAAATAATTCTGTTAGAACCACAGAGCAAGAAAGGATTGTAGATAGGTATGCAGTAGCAAACCTCATATATTTTTAACTATACAGTAAGATGATCCTATAAACACTAATAAACATTGAAGATAGCAGACAGAGTAATGAGTAGTATTAATAAAATTCATAAAAAAAATTATAACAAGAGCCTTCATTCCATCAAAAAACTACTTCGACAACCTGTTGACTTCAAATGACCTTATAGGTTCTTGTCAATACTTTTATTAATTAGGAAAAAAACCCAAATTAGATCTTGTTTACATCTCATTGTTTAGTAAAGCCAAGTGAGAGTACATATTTAAGGTATAAGGTTAAAGAATTACTACAACAGGCTTTAACCAGCAGAGTATTCTTTAGCCCTCAAATCATTAGATCCCACTAAATGATACTATAATAATTAACAGAAGATACTAATTTCAGTAGTAAATTAGATTGAAAGGCAATAAATGCACATAATATCCTCATTACTCAGATGTATACCTTGTCTGACACCTCAGTGCTCAGTTTATACCCAATTTAGACTATCAGAAATGTCAGTACACTGCCAGATGGGTGAAAGCTAAAATAAGCTCACTTCTTCCAATTCTTCATTTTGATATTTCAGAATGCCAGTTCAAAAGGATTAACTATTACTAAATGATAAAGGACTGAAATTACTAGATAAAATTACAAGAAAACTCTTTAATGGTAGTAATGAACTAGGATGTCTAGAGATTTTTAATAGGCTACAAGCAGACCCTATATTTCACAAGGATTGGTAGTTTTTCTAGCAGTGAGCCAAACAGAAGTCAGCCTTTTCCTGTAAGAAAATGAATTCAGATTTTTAAAATATCCTGATCATATTTCAGCCAAAACTCTAGATCTCTTGTGGGTAAAACTCTCACAGACAGACCAATCACTGTATTTACCATTAACTTAAAGTCTGGGCTTATAATACTAGGCTTCTGAACAATGGATTTTGCTTTCCTCGTAGGCATCATAACTCAGGTGGATGTGCTCAAACGGTGATGTCTGCTTATAGACCAACGAGGTAGGCTTTCTTTAGTTATGGATTTATACAGAATACAGTTACCTGGACTTTTTCCCCCCAACACTGTACCTTTTACATTAATATGCCTTCATTAACCAATAGCTAAAACAATGTGATTCAGAATTAAGAAAAATACCTTTTTAATACAAATATCATGCAGTACTTTCGTGTCCCACAGTAAACTACAATTGCTGACTTCCAGGCTTAATGGTCACTTATGCTACATTTGGGAAACATTCATTTAAGGAATCCTGGGTACTAAACAGATTGATTAGACTTACCTGGTAATGCACAAAAGCCAAGCTGGTGTTATTGCCGTTAGGAAACAATCTAACAATGAGCTTTGGGAAGTTGTGAATTAAAGTGACGTTTTAAAAAAACCAATATATTTCTAAACATGCATCCAAATGTTGTGTGTGCATGTGACCTTTAAGGTAGAACTTATGTATTTATTCTAATAGTACTGCTTGTGATCAAAACAGTTTTCCATCAATTGTGAATATTCTCCCTGGTAACAGGTTGGGTACAGTTTTCAGAAATCACCCTAAATCATTCAGAGCCCAGCCTCATGCATAAATTGCATTTTAAATCAAAAATTAAGTTGTCACTATCAAGTATGTTTAATGACCTAGCTATGGAATGCCCCCCAAAAGGGGGTTCTCTAAAAATGCTTTGAGTTACTGTTCAATAGTGTATAACCACAAAGTGACTTCTTTGGAAAGATCAACTATTTGGCCCATTTGCTCTCACATGTCTGAGCAATTCCATGCCTCATAGGCACACTTCCTGCCTAAACCCACCTGACTTCTGGGGCTTACAATTGATATCATAGTTTTGGCTGCAAACCTCTAAATAGTCTATAGCAAAGGTGGTTTTCACAAAAATGTCTTTCTGAGACATCTTTGCCCCTCCATCTTCTGAACACATTTAAATCATTCAGTTTTCAAATCAAGATTAAGTAATTTCCTATCAGTGACCAATTGGGCTGACCACATAGCCTACTAAAATTAGTTTAAACACTATTTGGCAATGACAGTTCTGAATGTGACATTAGAAGAGGTCAAGATACATCCCTTAAACTTCTTCATATGCCTGTCCTAAGACATATTAGCTGGAACCACATGAACTTGACATTTCTGTAGGTCACAGATGGTTAAATATTGACAACTTCATAGAGTTCAACTTAATAATATTGCTGTCAGACAAAGAAGTTTGAACACCTATCAAAAGAGCTGATGAAGTACAGACTATTATCTACATGGCCACCATCTTCCTAGCAACAACCTGCATTTATACAAAGTTTGATAGTTTATAAAAACCTATGAAGCTCCATATGTCTTATGGAACTTTGCAACCCTGTTAAGTAGGCAAATCAGATATCCTGATCTCCACTTTATAGGTGAGAAAATAAGGCTCAGATATTAAGTCACTTGCTCAAATGTCCAAAGTAATGGAGCAAAGAATCAAACCTAGGCCCTTTGATTCCTGATCTTTGCTGCAAACAACCTTCCTTTAACAGAATAATCAAAATCATCTAAGTACAAGCACATACACTCCCAGTGCTTACTTGCGGACAGATTCCATAAATACCTATGCAGTAAGTGCCTAGATCGGTATACTTAAGAGCGTTTAAAAATGTGGGTGCATACTCAAGTACATTCTTATCATTTATTTGCTCACTTCTGCAACCTGGACCCTCACACCTTCATCCTTATACCTTACAGGCCTGCCTACCCCTCACCCCCAAAGGTCACATACTTAGCTAACTGTACTACACAGCCATTGGGGAACAAACCATTACACTAAACATATAATGCAGGCCTCATACCATCAATCATGGCACCATCCTATTTTACTTATGATAATCAAAGCCGGGGATGTGATTCTCAATAATACATTAATTAAATCAATGGCCTGTGACTCAAATTGATTGTGGTAATGTAATGACTCTACATAAAGCTTAAAAGAAAAATTTGCTACTGCCCAAATTTGTTCTACAATCATCACTATTTATTGATGAAAAAAAAGTGTTTAATATTAACTTTCAAACCCAACAATTCCATACATTAAAATAATCAGAGTAAGTGATAGCTGGTGCAATGTAATAAGGCTTTCTCCTCAACCACACACTCCTACTGGCCCATCAAGCAATAATAGAATCTTTCTTGTTTACTAATTTAAAATAATATATATTTCACCAATGCTATCTTTAGATACAGAGACTGATAACCCCTTCCTACTGTCTGGTACTATGGGGGTGTCAATTTGCAGGGATCAAATCTCACTTGTTACCAAGAAAACATATCTGTGACTATGGTAGCCATGGAGAGGGGAGTGAATACACTTCCTAACACACACACACACACACACACACACACACACACCTTTGCTTTTGAAATATTTAAATGCTTTAAATACTTACTCACACAACAGAACACCATTCTCTAGAGAGGCTCGAAAATCCTTTGCTTCAAAATTCTTCTCTGTTACTGCCTGAAAGACAGATTTGGGCATTTATTTTCTGTTAATCAGGGGTAATACACAAGTCAAATCCAGCACTAGATTAATTAATATGCGTTTAACATGACAATTGAAGGATACGCATATATCAAAAGTTATTCCTTATGAAAAATTGTATATGGTTCTATGTTACAAAGAGAGAGGTTAACTGTTTTAGTATAAAAAATATAAACAGGAAAAACCACAATGAGCGTTTTCTATACTGTAGAATAGATGGATGACAAAAGTTAGAAGTTAAATTTCAAACATATTTTCTATTAAAAAGAAAAAACCCTGTGGACGATCTGTTCAATTAAGAGTAAATAAAAACAGATTAAGGCATAAACTTGAAATACCACTATATATGCACAGCACTAATTTCAATTCCAATCTTAAGTCAAGTTTCATTACAAAACTAAATAGCAGAGGGCATAACTCTCCTTAAATGTATTCATGAAATGGCCCTGATTTGAGTAAGGAGTTATTTACTGAAGCATCCTAAGGAGAAGATTATTAAATCCGGACACAAAGAGACAAAAAACACAAAGGGTAGATGGTACTGATTTTAAACAATTCCCCCACTTAAGGCTATTACAAAAGACCAGGCCACCTAAGGTTACCACCACCAATGATCTTAGTGAAACTGCTGGGACAATATCTACAGATTCTGTCTCTTCAGGGTGGAGGGATGGGGAATCCATAAAGGACAGAGTAGCAGAGAAAATGGAGGCCATAGTGGGAAAAAGCTGCTCCAAGAACCACTTGTGGGACTGGGTCCCCAGCTACAGGTGTGGGCAGGAGGCACTGTAACAGCAGTGACACCAGCTCCCCAAGAGATGTATCCACCACCTGCCAGCAGGAGTCCCTGCTCCATCTGCCACTTCAGGGAGAAATACGGTCTTTGAAACCTGACTGGGAAATTTATTCATCTTAAATGCTTGGTAAGCCACAGGGCCCCTGCTGTCCTGACTCACCACTGCTAGCTTTTCCATCCACCTAGAATCGCTATGTGTCTTCTATATCATTTCCACAATGCCCAACAGAGCTATAGCTAATCATACTATCTATTAACGGACAAAATAATGGTTCATTTTAGAATTAAAGTTAGTGTCTCATAAGCTGGTAGAAGATCCCTTCCTATACACGACATTAATCTACAGAAGGGCTACATTGCTGCAGGAATTAAACATATGCTGAGTGTCTCTGTTACAAGCATTTACCTGGATACTGGGTAGAGAGATATAAAAAACAAACAAACAAACAAACAAAAACAGGCAGCTTTTCCCATGTAAGAAGCTCACAGCCACATAAGTAAAACAAAAAGTTTAAAAGCACAGCAGAACATATCCAAACAGAACGGTGCATTTGTTGAGAGATAACCTTAAGAGGCCTATGGATTATCCCACGTAACCTGTGTAGCACAAACTCTTGAGTTTTCCCCAAACAGATCCAACAAAATTCAAGATGAGCACTGATCCCAACCAGTGAAAATATAGTAATATGACATTTATCTGGGAACTCCTGTCCAAAGCCAAACAGCATCAAAAGTCCCAGGAACATCAAAGCAGATGTCAAAGTCCATTTTCTCTAGTCATAGGAAAGTGGCTCAGTGCCACCAACACTTAATTGTCCTCCACTGAAACAATCTAGCAGCTCTATTCTCATAGAGGCAGTACTTTACAAGAAAGAAGGCTGTGCCCTACAGACACATGGACAGCAGTAAAGATTAACAGTTAACAGCACTGGATGGGCCAATCAAGAGGGCAGAGTGCAGCAAGTGACAAAATGGAAAGAGAAAGAACTCAAGATAGACAAAAGTATATTCAATCCCCACTGTCATTACCTAATAGCTGTGTGATCTTAAGCAAATTAAATAACCTCTCTGAATCCAGTCTGCTCATCTGAACCAGGGAAAACATCACCTGCTTATTAGCTTGTACTGGCCAAGATACTGTGCAATCAAATACCTGAAGGTAGCCAGCATCAATATATGCTTAACCTCATTACATGCATTGTTAATACTTTGACAACAAACTCCAATAATTAACCCTGAAAAGAATTCCTCTGCACCATATAAACAAGTCTGAATTATATTCGGAATATTAATTAATCAAATAGAAATAATGGAATATACAGAGCTATTCAGAGAACCTAACTATCCAGAACGATTCATTTCCCCAAAAAGACTACAGAAAGGCAAAATCATAGCACACAGATTTCAGACCACTTCCTTCCATATATCAAGATATTAAGGTACTCGTGTGTGTGTGTGTGTGTGTGTGTGTGTATGCTTACCGAAATCTAAATAATCATAATATAATACCAGACTCTATTTATAATGTATTTATAAAGAAAACAATAGGAAAACTAAACAAAGATTTTTATTTAATTATCTGCATTTTGGGGACATGGGAATCTGGCATGCTCTGTAAAATACTGAAGATAATATAAAATGATACCACCAGTCTAGAAGGCAATTTGTGCTATGAATCTGAAGTCTTAAATATGCACCCTTTCAGGCACACTGTGTACAGACGTGGGAATTTATATTAAGACAACAGGACAAGAACATAAAGACATAAACAGAACTGCTTCACAGTATTACGATAATAGCAACAATTACAAACATCCTGAATGCCCAACAATAAGACATGGGTTACATTATGATATATAACCATCAAACAGAAAACTACATGAAATTTAAATTCATGTCATGAAAGTAGATTATTTGTAAAGAATCCTTAATATGTTAATTATAAAGCAATTTATGATATAACTCATGAAGTATGATCCCAGTTACTATAAATGTATAATTATGCATTGTATAAATGAATATGGAATGAATATATTAACAGTAACTATTTCTAAGTGGTGGAATTATGGGCTAACTTTAATATTTATTACAACCAGAGGTGATTTTTATTCAATAGATACACAAATTAATATTTTTTTAAAAACAACATTCAAAAGAGGTCAAAATCCATCAGATTCCAGTCAATTTTCTGTACCTCCTATATCTAAAAAATAAAAGAAGGGAGACACCAGTTTTTATGCCAGGTAATTTTTCTCATTATCTATGAAATCCACACAGTCCTTAAATTTAATTGTCTTTACAATTCTCATTTCACCAGTGAGAACATTGAGGCTCAGAAAGTTTAGTTTTCTAGAAAGTTACAGAATCATCCACATGTAAGAGACACGAAAAACCTACAGCATATTATAAGTATTCAGTTATGAAAGTGTCTCAATTGAATCAGATACTAAATGTTTCGAAACTAAAAAAAAACTGTCTTCAATCTGTATTTAGGTCTTTTTAAATCTAAATTAGTGTATTATATTATGCAATATGCCTTCAAAAATAATCGTCCCCTGTTAAGGGTATAAATAGTAACTCAATAAATAAAAAAAATTCAATTAAAATTTTTGAATTTTCCTGGATAAAAGAGATTGGTACCTTAATGAATAATGTGTGTGTGTGTGTGTGTGTGTGTGTGTGTGTGTGTGTCTGTCTGTCTGAAAGAAAGGGGGGTGAGAGAGAGAGAGAGAATATGGCACTCTAAACTCCAACAACATGAAAAACTCTCTTAAAATATTCTAAGTTTCTCTGGACATTTTTATGAACATTAAAAAATGTTCAAACTGTATATGAACAATGTTCAAATAGCTACCACAATTACTCAAAACATCTGATTGTAAAGTAAAATTCTTAATTAGCAATTCATATAAATATAAACTCATCTAAGACCCCTCCTAAGGAACTAAAACAAAAATAGTTTTCCAAAAGTCTTAAACCAAAAAAAAAAGCATAAATTTATATCAGAACTTGTCAGTCTACAGCAGCTGTCTGGGCCACATTCCTTAATAAGAAACACACAACAGGGCATCTACCACTGCTGCGTGAGGCCGGATGGGGAGGTGGGGGGGGTCTGCAGCCTGTGAACCCTGGCTCTGCCATCTCTTGCCTATAACTCTGGACAAGCTGTTCAACCTCAGTTTTTCAATCTGTGTAATGGAGGTACAAAATATCTGTCTCACAGGGTAACTCTGAGAATTAAATGAGACCCTGCATATGAAGCGCTCAGCACTTGCCTGACTCAGGAGGACCATTCACTAGTATTAGTATTAGTTAGCTAGTATTGTCAGCTGTCACTCTCCATCTGTAGAATGAAGACAAAGTTTCATCTTCACAAACAAAGTCCATTTTGCCAGATGTAATATCCTTTTACTTAAAGAAAGAGACTGAGTTACCACACGATAGAGATCTACGAGAATACCTTTTGTATCCTGGAGACTATAAAAATTACAGAGGTCTATAACGGACTCAAAATATAGTGAAGGCAGTTTGCACCACAAAAATTAGATCATACTTTAAAATACCAACCCATCCTTATTTTAAGAATTCAGTGTGCTGAACGATACATTCCAGAATTTTGAAAGAACAAGTGTTTGTCTAGTAGTTCTAAACTAACAATTACTCATTGCGTTTTCCAATAATTCAGAACCTTACTCATTAGCAAGTTATTTGAGGTGTGATCCATTTTATGTAATGAGATTGTGATTCATAGGAACTAAATTGAGACGTGTTTCCCACTTGAGTTATCAAAAGTCAACACCAACAGGAGTAATTACAATGTATTCAACAGCCACACCTTGCCTTCTATAAAAACTTGTTTTTTTTTCCTCTTCCTTGCCTCTTTCCAAATTTCTTAACACAATTAAATAAAATCATTACCACCTTAAATAACCTGAGATGTACATCAGATGAGAAGATCTGGGATTGAATCCTGGACCCATCTTACTCTATATATTTCTTCTGACAAATCACTATTCAGTCCCCTAATTTTTAAAGGGAAAAAAATATTTGCCCTATCTTCTTCACAGTACACAAATAATATGTGAAAATATTTGACTTCTCTTAAAAAAAAAAAACAGACTGCACACTCTAGTTGAGGCTACTGCTTCTTCCAGCCATGTGGCCCTGTGCACTGACTGGCCATCCTGTTGAAACGAAAACTAAGGAGCGACAGGGCCCAAGGAATCTTGGGCAAGATGCTTCCTGTGAAGTTATAATTACTCTCCCAAACATTAAGGGCAGAGCATCAGGCTGAAAACATGCTTTGCACAAACACTGCTGCCAAACCTGTCCTACCACCTAGCCTCCAGAGAAGCCCTTGATACCAAGTGTTTTAAAGGGCATATTTTGTGGAAGAAAATATCTATCAGCTAAATCTACAAGCAACCAGTGCCAAGTTCACAAGTTTCAGAAGTTATTTCTTTTCCTATGAACATATTAATTCAATCAACAAATGGAATTACCGTCATACCCTTTACTCTTTTGTTTATGGTTTCATTTTAATCCTCTTGCTGGATGAGATTTTCCCACCAACATAAGCACCACCTTTCTCTAAAGCTGCATCTCTCAGTTCCAATTCTGACCACATAATCCACATGATTTAAATCCCAAACATTCTGGGAATGTCTCAAAGACTACTTATACCAGACGGGTTATCAGCAAAACACCCATTAAAGCAAGTCAGCAGGCACTCATTCAAATTTTTCAATTCCTTTTGAGCAGCCATTTTAAAGACATCTAGAATCCCAAAGCACTCTCTACCACATTTTTGTACAAATCAAAGTGCAAAACCACAGTGCCCGTTTGAGCTTGTTTTAAAAAAGAGATGGTCGCCGACTAAAACTAGGTGATGAGCTGGGCGCAGAGTTGATTCCAAATTGTTACCTACTAATTGATTGATCAGCTACTAGATCATGATATTTAAGATACATACATAACATTCATCATCATGCCAATCATTTCAACAACAGTAACACAAAAAACAAAACAAACAAACAAAAACCAAGGAACATTTACCATCAAAAGCCACTGTGGAACACAGGATCTACATCATGAAACAATTCACAAAATATGGGTCTGCCTTAATTTTCCACTCAGATAACTGAGTGTTCACCTTCGAAATGAAAGATGCATTGTTTCCACTGCAAGAAGCCCAAGACCAGCACATCTGAAGGAGCTGCCATGCTTTTCAGTCTGTCTTTAAAACTGTCAAGGAATTAAAAAAACACTGCTTCCTCCTTTCTTCCATTAAACTTCACTGTTGAAGCAACCATTATATAATCCTATGACTCCACAAAATAGGACCAATTTTTATAATGAATTCCATATCATTATGTCTATATCATTATTTATGATGCAATAACTGACAGATTGCCTTGGTCACACACGCCAAAAACTTACAAGTGCAAAGATTATGGCACACAAAATGTTTTTGATTTTAGTCAAAAACATTAACTAAAAACTAAACATAATTTAAATAGAACAAATGCCTACCTCCTAGCTCTTTGCCAGAGTAAAATTATTGAAAAAGTTATTCATGATGTTAGAGAAGCCAGTTCTTCCCACAGAATGGGCTAAAAAAATAAAAAGAAAAAAAGAAAGTTGGAATCAGAAAAGTTGAGACAGAAGTCCAGGCTCTTTCCTTGTTCCTCGTGTAATAAAGTTTCCTAATTTTCCCAGGCCTCAGTTTCCCAGATGATGACAACCAACACTTACTCTCTTTTCTTGTGCACAATCTCCCTTAATCCTCACAACAACCCTATATGGTAGGTGCTCTTACCCCATTTATACATGAAGAAGCTGAGTTACGATACAGTTGCATAAGTTGAGAACCTAGGTCAATAAGTAGCTCCCGACATAACAAGAATTGAGCATCAAATGAGAGTGTCTGTGAAAGCACTGAGTGAACTCTACAGTATAATTAGCAACCCACTTCCATATGCTTCTGGCCAAGTCTACACTGCATACTCTCAAGGGCAGGACTATCTTACCCAACTTCTCATTTGCTGAAACATGGCTTACACATACTGATCATTTATGTTAAATCTAATTACTCTTCCTATGAATATTTTCACTACAAATATTTAAGCAAGGAAAAACAAGACAAAAATGAAGACAAAACTGATGATTAAGTTTCACGTGTCTGAGGGCGGGAGAATTGGTTGTGTTTTGGAGGAAGAACCTGCCTCAGTTCCTGAACTCACCTACTAAAGTAGCCTTCTACTGCATAGGAATGACTGCATATCCTGGTTTTGTCCATAGATCAAGAACAAAAACATACAAGAGTCCATGAAAACATGTCACACTAGTGATACACCTTTTTGAAAGGGAATATTCTTGAATGAAACCTTCAAAGCTAGGAGCTTGTCACTATTGTTGATTTGCTACAGGAAAATGTTTCCAAACTAAAGAATAGGCTAGAACTTAACTTTCCACTTAACAGTGTGTCTGAACCAAAGATGCTAAGAAAGTACTCATTTATTCATCCATTCTAAAATCATGGAATGACAACTGCTAAGCACGTACCTGGCATGGTGCTTGGCACGAGGAATATAAAAGGTCAGATGTAGCAATTCTTAAAAATTCCTCTTTGAAAGTCTAACCCTGTTTTGAAATATGTGGTTAAAATGGCATTTTAAGCCGAAGCATCTCTGAAAAACGTGGTTAACCCTCTGAATTACAGCATGTTCCTGGTCAACCCATATTGTGTATTCAGCAAATAACATTGCTTTTAGTGGCGAAGTTCTCAAGTCTCTCCTAAGACTGGGCCTTGTGCTACATACCATCCCAGAGTATATCAGGACCATTTTTGCCAATACTAATATCACTTGATAGCAAAACCAAAGCCAACTCACAGTCTTCCGAGATAGTGGTAATCAGAATTGCACAGTTCACTGAATGATAAATGGAATCCAAAAGCCTCCTAGCGGTAAAAAATCGAAACAGTTTCCTGGCCCCGCTGTCCCACTTCAACCCTTTGTCTCAGTGTCTAGGGTAAATTACAGCTCCCACTTCACCTTCTCTTGGGAAAGACCCCCAAGTCTTCATGCTGCCAGGAAGGAAAAACAAAGCCAGCAAAATGCGAACCTCTCACTTGTGTCTCTGGGTAATTAAAAGCCAATTGTCTTTATAAACACTCCAAATTCTTCCTCAGTCATCATTAGGCTAAATGTCAGGTACAATCAAATTTTGGGGACCCAAAAAAGATGAGTTTAAACACAATTTCTGATCCAGGAGAAGTGGCCACTGCCTTATACCATTATCAATTTTTAGCTTCCAGTCTCAAATTATTTTTTCCTCAACCACAATTATTAATAAGCTAGAAATAAAAAACAACGGTAAAGAACAAAATAAAACCAAGGCAAGAAAGGAAGATTTGCTCCAGGATTATAATTTACATGCCAGGTTTCACCTAGATATGAAATCCAGGACAACCTGAGCCCTAGTTAAGTTCACTAAAAACACACACAAAAATGTGCTCAAGTTTTACAGCTCTCCTTGTTCTGTTAACAATCACAGAAACTACAGCAAACGGGTAGCATATAAAGTATAAAGTATGTTTCGTCTATAAATACAGGTTCATACTCTAATTTATGCTGTTGCAGACAACAGGGAAAAATATTCCAAGGGAAAAGTCTATGAAAGGCCTAGTCTACGCATAAATTATTATTTTTTTCTAGATCAAGAAGTTTTTAAATAACTAGCACACAAGGCACACACAGATGTGAACATCCATTATCAGTACATGTTAAGTATAGTTCAAATGTTTAATATAATCATAGGTTCTCAAGAATCAAGAGACGTCATTGTCTTTTGCAGAAATGTCTCACACACATCAGCAAGTCTCAACAATTACCTGCTTATCTCCTGTGGATTACTATGGGAGTCATCGCTGTGGGAAACATTCATTTTCAGAAATAGTGTGTCTTATTATAGGTGAGAGTCACTACTTATTTTATATGAAATTCAAATTGATAGTTACACCTTAGTACCTAAGATATACTTTACTCTCCAGCATAAGTTTGATATTAAGGGATGGGGTTGACATGACCTGCAACACAGAAGTTCTATAAATGATTCTTGATGGATTCCTACTACAGGCTAACAATGTGATTCTTCTGGTACCTACACATCAACGTCCCTTCCAATCAGCAATAAATTTTTAGGAATTCTCTATTCCCAGGTATCAAAAAGAAATAAAAGCATACGTCCACACAAAAACCTGTATATGAATGTGCATAGCAGCATTACTCACATGAACCATAAATATGAAAACAACCCAAATGTTCATCCACTGATGAATAAATCGAACATGGTATAATGACACAATGGAATATCATTCAGTCATAAAACGGAATGAAGGACTCGTATATGATACAACATGGATACATCTTGAAAACGTGAGGCTACGTGAAAGAAGTCAGACACAAAACACCACCTATGATATGACTCCATTTATTTGAAATGCCCAGAATAGGCAAGCCCACAGAAACAGATAGGAGATTAGTGATTGCCAGAGTTTAGGATAAGGGAGGAATGGGAAGTGACTGATCATGGGTACAGGGTTTCTCTGGGGCTGAGGAAACTGTTCTGGAACTAGGCAGTGGTGATGGTTGCACAACTCTGTAAATACACTAAAAAGCAATGTTTTTGTACACTTTAAAGGAGTGAATTGTATGGTATGGGAATTATATCTCAATAAATATGTTCTTAAAAAAACTCAAAGAATTGTACACTTAGAAAATTGTGTATTTCATTCAAATTCAATCAAGATGGGTTTTTAAAAGATAGTTGCAAAGGCCTGAGATGCCATCTCATACCCCATACACAGAAAGTCAATGTAAGTTATTAATTTCTGTACTCAAAGTGCCTACCTCCCTCAGAAAGTTATGTATAATTTTATAGGAATAGGTCTAAATGTGGAGAGTGGAATTCCCAGCCCTCCTACCTCACACACAGAAATGCTTTAATATTAGAGTATTTCCTTTTACATATTTGCAGCTATTTTTCTTTTTCAAATATGCCGTCTTTACATTATATCTAAACAATTCCACAACTCTAAGTTTTCTAAAGTGCATTCATGGCCTTTTTTCATAATTCACTTTACTTACATGTTTCCAAAGCAGAAAACACACTTAAGGTGCAAGAAAGTGGGCCACAGTGAACGGGCTTATGGCACCTCCACATTAACTTCTGCTTCAAATTAATTATAATCCCAGCAACAGCACGGTTAAGAAATCAGTTTTACTAAAACGACTTACAGTAACAAAGTTTCTCCTAGATGCCTTCCAGGGCCTTAATAGGTACCAACAAATTTTCCAGTTTATTTAGCTCAAAAGTAGATATACTGATGGCTCTACATCGTAATTATTAGTTTAAAATATCCTTGACTGAGTAATAACTTTACTTCTCTTGACTGAACGCATTTGCCTCAAGGTTATAAAAGTTGAATCACTGAA
The DNA here is from genome assembly GCF_036562045.2 of Rhinolophus sinicus. Classification (NCBI taxonomy): domain Eukaryota; kingdom Metazoa; phylum Chordata; class Mammalia; order Chiroptera; family Rhinolophidae; genus Rhinolophus; species Rhinolophus sinicus. The sequence goes on along the minus strand of NC_133754.1, from coordinate 26,687,109 downwards.
ATTAATTTTTTAACACTATTCTGGTATATTGAGACATAAAAACATAGATGTGCGGGTTCCCTGTTAGGATAACAGAGGGAGGACGCTGCCCATACTAACGAATGAGTTTATTTTCACCAAATATTGGTGACCTTGAGAACTCACCTTCAGAAAGTCTGCTAGACCATCCTCAAGCATTACTGGTAGCTTCCGCTGCCCCTCCACTGCACCTTCTACTCACGTCAACCCATGCCGTTCATATCACTATATGGCAAATGCAAAGACTTAAAATTGCCTCCATTATTTACTCATCTATATTTGTTGATGAGCTCCGCTACTGGCCTAAATTCCTAAATTCAGGGATCCGCTACTGGCCTAAATTCCTAAAGGAGATATCACAGCTTACAGGCTGACTCCAACCGGTAGGCATGGTTTTCTGGTCCACACAGTATGTTGGAGTTGGGAAATACAAAACAAAGATCTGGATGGCTAGCTTCTCTTTAAAAAAAGAAATGGTCTGGCAACAGTGGGTACAACTGGCTGCCCCTGAGGAAATGGCTGGCTGCTCTGAAGAGAACGCTTTCTCTATGTAGTGACAGACCCCACCCAACTGACTGGCACCGGGAGCCATAGTTTGAAACTATGTCATTTCTTCTTTGTATCCTCAAGGCCTAGCACAATTCCTGTCCTTAAGAAGGAGTCTACTTTCTGACTCTGAGTTTAGTGTGTAGAAGAATCACCTGCTTGTGAAACAGTGCAGGTCCCAGTCCTTTCTCTAAGAGATCCTGATTGAAAGGGCCTGGACTGACATCTGAAGTCCACATTTTCCTGAAGCGCCCCCTTCCTGTGTCTGGCTAAGAATGGTCTCTCATAAATACTGTTCTAGTGTTAGGTATGTAGGGCTCTTAGGAGTCTTTATTTCCTTGTAAGAAAAACAATTTGCACTAAATAATCACATCTCACAGCTCTAAATACTTTGGTTCTTCATTGAAAGTCTAAGGAAACCAAGCAGAAATCAGTTCCTGTTTGCTACCACCTGCTGGCACGGTTGTGCTATTGCAGAGGTATAAACTGCAGACCTGGGACTACTGTCTTGAACCAGGTACATGAAAACATACAGCAAAACAGCTTAAAAACACAACGTCAAGTTATATTTGGAGAAAAGAAAATAGAAATATCTTACAGTTTTATTTGTCAATTATACCTCAATAAAGCTGTTGTGTGTTTTTTTGTTTTGTTTTGTTTTAAGTAATATAATACCACCAGTCTGTCACCTGATTAATTCTACAAGAGCTTCTGATGTGTTCCTACAAAACTGGCTTTGGAACACACAAATAGATCTTGAGACCTTTCTGTGGGAAAATTTGCAAATCAACGTATACAATCGGTTTAAGTGTAGATTTGGGACCCACTACACGGAACAACTTTCTACCATAATGAAATGTCCCAAAATGGAATGATCTGCATTTTTGGAAAAAGTAAACTCCTGATATAGAAAATGGCCAAAGGCCATACACATGTAATTCACCTTGACTGGGTGAGAGTTATAAGATTTCTCTCAATACTCTGGATGATTTCGCTCTCATCCCACAGAGCACCCGGGTACTCATGAATCTGGGTTCTATGAAGCTCATAAATTTAGGTTATACATGGATGCTGCTCACCAACACTAGAACTTGAGTTTAGAGGGAAACAGTATGGGCAGACAGCCAATCATAACACACTGAAGATCTTTGCCTGTTTAGGCAAAACCGAGAAGGATCCATGGCAGAGCGCAGTTGGGTGTGACAGGCTATGTGGGAGGCACAAGAGCATGGGTTGATTTGGAAGGCTTCGTAAAGATGATTACTTCACCCTCCTCGAAACCGAAGCTTGATCTGCCAACCACTCCCTCCTTCAAATTCTTCTTCATCTCACCTACCTGGTGCTCTTCCTCCACCTTCTAAACTTGGTCAATTTAAGTAGAAACTGTAAGCAGGTAGTCCTAAACTTACAACCCTGGTCCTTCCCAGGAGGCAAGCCTCCAGCCGCTCATTTACAGCTCCCACTCGAGAATTCCTCTTGAACACCTTAGGTCACCACAATGCCAGCATGTAAGAGGCCTCACCCTCTCACCCAAGACTGAACTGCCACACCTCAGTTCTTGAAATCATAATGCTAACAATCTCCCAAAGCATCAGCCTGAACCTTCCTTATCCCTCCAAATCCATGGAATTCTCTCCCTCTCCATCCAGTTCTACATTTCTCTTCTAGCAGATGTAACACATCCATAATCTTCTCCTGATTTCTCTGCCTCAATCTCCTCCTGCTCTACTCTGCATTTTGATGCCTGCCCACCATTCCTTAAAAAATCAAAAAGGATTTGTCACAAAAAAACCCATTTCTCAAAATCGTCCAAAAATCCATTTGGCCAGTAGAGGAAGGCCTTCCTACCTACCTTTAAGCCTTCCACCCCTGGATTGTCACATATGAACCCTTGATTCACCATAAACACAAGAACTCAATATCCTCCAATGCCCTTCATCCCTCCATCCAATAACTCAAACTATACCTCTCCATTGACTTTCCCAAACACCGCAACCCCCTAAATTGCTTCTCCCTCCATATCTTTTATGGCACTGATTTTCTGAGCCACTAATTCAGTAATTAACACTATTCTGCCTTAGGTCATCATTATTTGCTCATCTTCTCCTCTGTTCTAGGTTGAAACTTTATTGAGGTCAGGAACCTCTGTTGAGGGTTTAGACATCGTCCCCTGCCCTTCCCCACTGTGTAACATGCAAAACAAGTATTTGTGAGTAATTAAAAAAAATATGTTGTATCACTTCTCCTTAAGGCAAACAGATTAAAAGAAAAGAGAAATTGTGGCTTGAGGTATACAGAGAAGGTTTAATTCAGAATCAGAGACTGAAAGAGCACAGCTCAGGAAAAAGATTTTGACCCTCTGAAACAAAAAAGGTGTGATAAAGAGAAAGACCAAGAAGCTGCCTGACATCGCAGAAGATAGCCTGGAAAGTAGGAGAAGCAGAGAAAGCAAACAAGCCTCCCTGCCTCTCAAACCATAATTCAGAAACAAGAGTCCTTGATCACACAGATGGTGCCTTTGCTGTGGAAAAGCACTCTGGGAGCTTCTGGCAGCACATGAGAGGCCTAACTAACGTCTTCAGGGGAAATGGAAAAGCCAAAAATCAGCGTTGACTATTTTCCTCCCCTAACAGAGAATAATGACAGTTATCATACATCCTGGAACAGAGAATAGAGTCAGGGCACAGACAAGCTGGAGGAAAAGGAAAAGAGATTCAGTGAAGGTAGGGAGGAGGACTGGGAGAGCCACATGAAATAATTATCACCCCAGCCTGAAGCAGAGACAGATGGCAGCCGCGGACAATGGAGACCTACACAGGAGAGATGAAATTTTGATGAATTCCTTAATGGCCACACAATGAAAGCCCATATTCCAGAAACAGGCTAATAATAGAACAAATGTCACTGCTACATAAAAAGACTTAAAATTGCCTCCATTATTTACTCATCTATATTTGTACATTTTTCAAACTGTTTAATAAGTGCTTTCGCAGATGAGAATGATAGTTCATGGCATGAATACTAACGGTACTGTTTTGAACCTTAAGCTGATGCTCCAGGACACTGTATTAATTGAATTACCACAAAAGGCCTGATGATACAGCCACCACACACTTGACCCAAAATAATAGCTCTAGTCATGAATTAGAGAGAACCGTACATACCACTTTCTGGCATCTCAACGTGAGAAATCAAGTAAAGTTACACCTTCTATAACAAAAAACTCTGAATCCTCAAAATGAGTAGACTGATTTGCACAAGAATATGTACAGTGCCTCACTAACTCTAGCTTGTCTAAGCAAGGGAAGATGCTTCTGAATTGCTTGACTTTTGCCTAAAAGGTCATCTTTAACTCCCTGAAGTCAAAATAAGACTGAAGGTCACTCGTGTTATCTGCCTTCTATAAAAGCCTGAGGAAATAAGTTAAATCTCCTAGAGAGAGGCTATTCTCCAGGAAGACACTGTTTGAGACAGCATAGCCATTTGATGACTGGCATGAAGTGAAGCTCCAGGTTGAAAGAGCTAAAACTCGATGGCCCAGAAGGAACATGAGTAGCTATATGCATACGTGCAGGATCCCAAAGCAACTGAAAGAGAATTTATGGAATAGGAGCAATCCTGGGGGCACGGGTAGATGATAAGCTCTTACATAAGAGACAATGAGTGGACAAACAACCTTGAAACTACCTGGGGTCTGTTGGTTTGCGACCTACTGCACAGAAGTATGGTCTACACAATCTGTAGCTAGTGCAGATCAAGAATACCTGAGCAGAATGTCAACAGGCAGGTATTCCCAGGTAGATATTGGAGGACAACAGAGCAAGTCTGAAGACATTGTCAAGAAAGTATCTTAGCATTAGACTGTGCAGACTACACCAAACAGGGGAAGGAAGCAGAGACAGGGGTAGCTGGTAAGGAAGAAGAACGTAAAGGGTTTTCGCTAAGCAGGTTTACTTGAAGCTACAAGGTAAGAGATTGGGCAAGCTACCGAGTAAGACATTGAGATTTCATAAATCAAAAGTGAAGAAACAACTATATCCAGGATTAGGACATCAAAGAAAGTGGCTGGAGTAGAAGTGGAAGTCATGGATTGGGAGATAAGAGAACTTGAATACGGTCTCCACTGTATTCACCCAGGATGATGGCGGGGTGAGGGTGGGAGTAAGTCATGAGGCAGGTGCTCATGACTTCTTGGAATAAAGAGGAGCAAATCAGAGGTCAGCATAATAATAAGGAGAGATCTGGGATAGTTTAACCAAACTGTAGAATGGGGATATAGGGTACACCATAAGGATTATAGTCAATAATATTGTAATAACTATGTGTGGTGTCAGATGGGCACTAGATTTATCAGGGTGATGGACGGGAGGGGGTCTGGTGGGGCAGGGTGAAAAAGGTGAAGTCATTAAGAAGTACAAATTGATAGTTACAAAATAGTCATGGTGATGTAAAGTAAAGCATAGGGAATATAGTCCATAAATAATATGGTAATAACTATGTATTGCACCAGATGGATATTAGTCAGGGGGATCATCTTGTAAATAATATAAATTTCTAACCACTATGCTATACACCTGGAATTAATATAAAATAATATCGAAAGTCAAATGTAATTGAAAAATTGAAAAAGAGTGGGGGGAAAGGTGAAAGGACATAAGAAGTTAAAATTTTCCAGGTATAAAACAAATAAGTCATGGGGATATAATGTACAGCTTAGGGAATAAAGTCAACAATGGTGTGATAGCATAGTACAGTGTCAGATGGTTGCTGGATTTATCATGGTGATCACTTCTTTAGGTATATAAATGTTGTATAACTATGGTGTACAACTGAAACTAATATAATTTTGTATGTTAGCTATATTTTAATAAAAATCTTTTTAAAAATGGTATAAGACACAGACATTCCTATGTGAACATGTCAGGCTGTCTAAAAGTGGACACTTGTTCCAGCCCTGAGGTACGCAGGGAGTGGGAAAGACAGGCAACGGGACTGGGAAAGACTACAGGAGAAAAAGAGGACTGGGTGTTTCTCACAACAAAGAGGTAAAGGAAAGGGTTAGGAAAGGGGTAAAGGTCAGGTGTTCACCAAAATTTGTTCCAGAGGGCAGAGTGGAAAGATCTGGGAGGAAGCATGGGCACTCGGCCAGAAAGTCAAGTGTTGAGAACCATGACCCAAACGCTTCCATCTTAGGTAGTAACAAAGGCTGACAGGAAGGACACGAGGTTAGCGGGCTGCAAGGATGACCTTGAAATTATATTAAACATTTCCATATTACATTTAACAGTTAACTAACTTGTGACACTAAGTAAGGCCAAGACCATATAAATCCTGCAGTTTTTTCTTATTATAAACTCCTTTCTGCATTCTGAAACTAAACTGAACAAACATCCTCTACCCACACCCAGGAGATTGACGAGATGGATAATAATTCAAACATTAGATCATTGGTCTACAAACAGTGTGATATTTTGGCTATATTCACATTACCTGAAGCAGAACTATTTTTTTTAAGCTTTTTAAATTAAAAACACTCTCCTCAGTCACAATTCGGCTTAGAAAAATCTGCCAGTTTTGCTTAAAGAGTATACTCCAAATGGACATATCAAAACTTTTCATTTACTAAAATTAAATCTCCAGTATTAACTATAATTTAAAAAATATATATATGTATATATACATATACATATATACACACACACACACACACACACACACACACACACAAATACAACGTAAAGATGAGTCCTTACATATTCTCTGAAAACTTCCTTGAAGCATTATCAGAACAAGTAGGAATTATTATTCAGCCTTTGGAAACAATTATTCATCCATCCATTCAACAAAATCAATGTACTTGACGCCTTTGGTTAGTGTTGTGTTAAAGCAATATGGTAGACAAAATAACTTATAAACCTAATTTTATGGAAAACCACATCTTAAGCTGGCAATGGGCAAACTAGGGCCTATGGGACAAACCCAGGCCTAACACAATAAAGTTGTATTTATTTATATTTTATAAATAAATCCTTATTTATTTTATAAATAAAGTTTTATTGGAACACAGATGCCAGTCAATTGCAATGAGATTTCTCACTACAATGGGCAGAGAGTTGAGTAGTCCTAATAGAGATCCATGGTCCACAAAGCCTCAAATATTTATTATCTGGCCCCTTATCGAAAAAGTTTGCCAACTGTTGTCACTGACAAATTTTCTAGTGTTTTCATTCACTTATTCAAATACATTAATGTCAAATGCTGGGATAGATACAAATATACACAGCATGCCCTAGAGGATCTTACAAATACAGGAGAAAGCACACAATAAAATATGGGCTTGGGTTTCTGGTAACAGGCCCAGATAGGTGATCTGGGCCAGAGAAGACCCCAGCCTGGCCTACACGTTCCTCAAAAGGAGCACCTCAGAGGCCTCCCAGATCTTTGGTGGGAAAAGTTTTCTCTGTCCCACCCTAATCAAAGTGAGAGGGGTGAGGACTCTCCCCACTGGGAAAATGGACTGTGTTTGTAATCACTGTATCCTGGAAAACACTTACGGTTCATGGAAACGTCAACAGGCTAGAACTTCTACCTGATTCCTGAGCATTGAGTTCTGTACCCAGGAAAGAAGTCTTGCCAAACCTGGAATGAAGGTCTGCCCCCAGAGCCTAGACTTCTGGGTGTGCAGCCAGGCAGGAGAAGGTGTACCTTTCTTGAAGAAGAGGTGACCCTCTTGAAGACTGGAACTTTAAGAAAAGCGGGCTGCTTCCTCTTGGCCTAAGTGATGTGATGTTGCATTGAACTCTAAAGATGAAGCTCAAACTCACAGGAAGAGAAAGATCAGATAATTAGAAAAACAGATCTCAGATTTCCCTACAGAAGGACCAAACACTGAAACAAAGGCAAATATAAATGCATGTGAAGTGTGCCGTTCTGGAATTTCCTTAAATATGTGGAATAAATTTCAAGAATTACATGAAAAACATTCCAAGCATAAAACTCCAACCTCATGATTGAGGGTAATGGAGGAAGAGAAACTCTCCAGAGAAGATCAACTGAAGAATGAAGGGGCATCTTGTAGGAAATAATCTTTAAATAAAATCCAGTGGAAGGAATGTAGTCAACATTTGAATTAGGGACAGGTTTGAAGAAAAATGTTTAAAATGGACAAATCAGGCCTTCAATAGCATAGACCAGGCTGTGTACAACTGGAAGATGGAGAAAGCTGAGTAACTCAGCAACCAGTGAGCTACCAGAGAGCTTGGTGTAAAAGTTGTCAAAGCTACTGCCAGCTGCAACTTTGTAAAAGGCAAAAGGGATGCTGAAAATTTATCGGTTGTTTGAGAAAATAAACTTGTAGGGAGGTTTGAAGCAAAGAATAGATGGGAAACAAAAACAATATGAGATCTATGTAACTTGGCTGGTATTCTTCAATATATTTGTCAGCTCCAACTCCTCAATTTACTGAAAAGATCTGCTTGGGTTAAATGTATTGGGAAATTGACAGAAGTAGGAAAAATATGGGAGCTAATTATCAATTTTTTTTCAATCTTTTTCTAATGAGTTTATCCAAATGAAATGAATGAAATGGAGCTTTTTTGTTATTTGTATTATACAAGAAATCTAAGCATACTAAAGAAAATATAAGAAGTGCTACATAGAAATATGTACTGAATGCTGTGGAATAACTCTGCTTAGAGAGAAAGAAAAAGTTTGAGAGAAAAAATATCTATTGAAGGTAGCCAGGTAAAGGGAGCGGGGTGTAAAACAAAGTTGTCTTCACTCCAGTCCTTGCTTTCCTTTCCCAAAGTTTTCAGTGTACTCTAATAAAATACGGAGTTCAGTAAATATTTGTTAAATGAATACTGCCCTCTGGTGGCCAAGAAGCACTATCCCTCACTAAGGCTTTCTCCTAAATTATAGGCATACCTTGGAGTGATTGTGGGTTCAGTTCCAGACCTCTGCAATAAAGCGAATATTGCAATAAAGCAAGTCAAACAAATATTTTGGTTTCCCAGTGCATAACATATAACAGTTATGTTTACACTTTGCTGTAGTCTACTAAGTATGCAAAAGCATTAGGTCTAAAAAAGCTATATATATATAAAACTTAATTTAAAAGTATTTTATTGCTAAATAATGCTAACTAACCATCCTCTAAACCTCCAGTGAGTTGTAAACACTTTGCTGGTAGAGGGTCTTACCTTCAATTTGTAAAAAGCATAATACCTGTAAAATGCAACATAGCTAAGTACAATAAAATGAGGTATGCCTATACTCAGATTGTACTTTGTGTTCTAGAACTTTCTCAAGTGCTTCTCCTTTAAAACTTACCTATCCTTTATTCCAGCCACTTAAAGAGTCAGATCAGACATGACAAATATTTCTAACAAAACAGATTCTAATACAGTCAAGTTTTAGCCCTCCTTCATAACTGGTAGTCACCTCATAATAAATCCAAAACGGGGATCATGCAGGCACAACCTGTAGGGTGCCCTCATTCCCCATAGGAAGACTGATTTCACATGCACCCGCCTTCTCCCAAATGTTTCTCCAGTTCTTTCACTGTAAGGATCTGTTTTCAGACATTGTTTCCACAAACTTCACTAGACCCTTCTGTCATACCAAAAATCCCTCCCACGAAGTCGAGTTCAATATATTTTATCCCTTACAGGGAGTAAAGACAAAGGTAAGAGGGAAATCTTTATTTTACGGGGCCTCATTTCCCAGTAAATTGGTATAACTAAGTAGCTATGTCTACCCTATTTATCACCTCCTGTTTCATATACATAATTACTGATGATGAAATTACTTCGTATATAGGGACCCACAAAATGGAGGCCGTCCAGTAGCCTGAATCTAAACCAAAGTCAGCCTGCATTTACAGGAAACACCTGTCAAAGAACCCAACATACACCAATCATAATTCTACAACTGAGCTTTAGCAATCTCGCCTTACCCTAGAAAACAGGACCTGCTTAGCCTTATAAAGAAATCCCCAAACTCTTAGTCAATCACGCCCTGTTTCCATGTTGCTGCTTCAAATACTCTATAAAACTCACTCTGGCTCCAATCCTTCCAGAACATTGCTCCACTGCTTATGGGAGGTGCAGCCCTCTCCCATCCCACGTATTGTATGCCCTTGAATAAAGAACACCAAACTCACTACTTACCTGATTTTTTCTTTTTTTTTTCTTGTCATTTGACACAGCCCACAGACACTTCATCTATAGCCAAGCCATTAAAAGCTTCTTACATCTTCTCTCATTCTTAAATGTTTGGCTCTGTCAAATGCCATCACAGGCCTCAGGGAGCTATGCATTCAAAGGGAAGCCTGAAAGCACGGCTTGCATTTCAATGTATTCTTCATGAGCCATTTGGTACAAACCATGAACAGCTGAGCACTGAATTAGTTTCCATAGGACAAACCCAAGTAAATATTCCACAGGCTCCACTGCTTCCTCTCCTTGACAAGGCCTGGAAGCCACCCAGGACAAGCAGATGAGATTAAAATAAACTGCCAGGCTTTCATCTTTTAATTGGTTTCTTTCCTTGGCATTCTTTTGGAAGACAATAGTGTGGGATGAGGCTTTAGTTTCCTTCCACTTCACACAAACACGAGTCAACTCCAGCCAGAAGGGGGAAAGAACACTCAATAACGGCCTTGCAGCTTCATTCCCAGTGGCCAGTAGGGTTCACAAACCCGGGTTACTCCAAGTTCATGTCCATCTTTTACAGGATGTTTACTAAGTCTACGCAAAATGAAATAAAGGCAAATTCCATGGAAAATCTAAACCAAAGCACACTCAGAGGCAAAACATTCTCTCATTATCTAAAACATTCTGGGGAGATTACCTGAAGGACAAAGAATTGGGAAGTTACAGAAAACATGCTTAAATTTTCCAATATCGCTGGCTTTATACAATAATTTACAAATAGCTGAAGAGAGGTGGAATTTACCAGATTCAGTCTAAGACATCCCATCACAGAAAATTAAAACTTGAAGATTACATCATAGCTGACATCTGAAGCTCTTTGTAACCTGTAAATCACTAATACACGAACAAGATGAGAAAACGAAGGTTCTGCAGTGAAAGAGACAAAGAAAAGTAAAATGGTGAGTGAAGAATGGACAGTATGTAGTAACAAGCCCAAGCTTTGGGTCACACACATCTGCTGTTCAGTTCAGGCTCTGTCACTCTAGTTATGCCATAGAATTTCAAAGCCTCTATTTTTCTCTCTTATGGAAGCAAATTTTAACAAGATTACCCAACTTCTAGGTCCTTTCCCCAAGACTTTCTACCTTCCACGGTAAAAAAAAAGAAAAAGAAAAAAAAAACTTTAAAAAGAAAAAAATATACTAAGAAATTTCAAAATTCTTGAAGGTTTGGATACATGGAAAATAATCTTTTCCATTACTCTACACTGCCAATGCATATATTTAAAGACACTGCCATGGGTTTAAAAGTACTAGAGAAGAGTGGCACAGCTAAACAGGAATCTGTTGAGAAAAACAGGAGGGTATGGTTGCATTCAATAAGAATTACAATAATTAGTGCTGGGACATAACTTCTACTCTTTGAAGGCTTGAAGGACACTGTTAAGCAAATGAAAAAAAAATCAAATCACTGGGAGAAATGTTTGCAAAACATAAGTGAAAAGGACTTGTATCTAGAATATAGAACTCTAGAAAACAAACAAACCAATTTTTTAAAATGGGTAAATAATCTGAACAAATACTTCATCAAAGAAGATACATGGATGGCAAGTAAGCATACGACAAAGGTGTTCAACATCATTAGTGTAAATAAAGAGGAAGACTCAAGGTAGTCTGTCTGACCTCTGACAGCTTTCAAGTCCCCAGCGCTCCCCTTTCCTCTTTGTCCCATAACGACAACCCAATTATAAAGCCCACCTGCACCATCAGTCCCCTTGGCACCGACGGAAATTTCAGACCATACAAACCTGGCTGACAAAGGATCCCATTCAGGCTCCATCCTTTCACCACAATAAAAATCCCAAACTACCAACACCTTTCTCACCATGTTTCACTCCAGACAAAACTCAAGCCCTTCCCCTTGGTGAATCCTTTTGCTATATATTATGTGAGTAATAAAATTTATTTCACATTCATTGGTACCTGCGTGTCATTTGTCCTGAAATACATAAATTCCTGGGGGAGGGGAGAGCTATGGCCTAGTGTCCAACAGCGGATGCTGCGTGCTCAAATAAAATAGTCAGTCATTAGGAAAATGCAAATTAAAACCAGTAGGACGTACTACTACCTCACACCTACAAACATACAAACACTACATTTTAGAATGGCTACAATTTTAAGAAGTCACAATAACAAGTGTTGACAAGGGTGTAAAAGAAACAGACACTCCTACATTACTGGTAGGAATGCAAAATGGTGCGGCCAACGTGCAAAACAGTTTGTCGATTTCTGTTAAAGTTAAACATACACCTACAATAAGACCCATCAATCAACTCCTCAAGCATTTAGTCAAGTGAAATAAAAAGCTTGTCATGAATGTTCCATAGTGGCTCGTAATTGCCAAAAACTAGAAATAAGTCGAATGTCTTTCAAATTGGAATCAATAAACTGTGGTATATCCATTCTAGGAATACTACTCAGCTACAAGAAAGAATGAAATACTGATAAAAACGACAACTTCGATGAGTCTCAAATGCATTACGCTAAGTGAAAGAAGTCAGACTCTAATAGCTTATAAATAGTATGATTCCATGTATATAACATTCTCAAAACGCTAAAACCAGAAGGACCTACAAAGATGGAAAGCAAATCCGTGGTTGCCAGGGACAGGGGGTGAGGAGCAAAGGGTCGACTACAAAAAGGTGCGTAAGGAATTCGGGGGGAGGGATGACTCTGCTGTATCTTCATTAAAGTGCCAGTCACACAACTGTATGCATCTGTTACAACTCAGTACGCTAAAAAGGGTGAATTTCACTGAAAATTATACCTCAATAAAAAAAGGTAAGAGCCATCGATGTGAAACAGCTATTAGAAATGTTGCCATTATCTCAGCTGATATTAAGAGGTTTAAGACAGTGACTCTTGAATGAGGAATCACCGGGACCATGTGCTCATACTTCAGGCGGGAGCTGGGAACTGGCAGCGCTAACAAGCATTCTAGATTATTTTGATGCAGGCAGTTCGATGACTATACTTGGAGAGTGTTTCACAGCATTATTCTGGCAAGAGCTGGCACAAATACCCTCCCGCCATTTCCTCATCTGAATAAGCTTTGCTCCTTTCTAAGGCTCAGCAACTCTAGCTGCTCTGGGCAGAATCCGGTCTCCTACAAAGACAAAACAACTGTGAACAGAGACTCGGTCATTGGAGGGTGTGGGCATAATAAACGTGATCAAGTACCAGCTGCTGGGTAAGGTCTTTTCCAAACTTGCAAATCTAACAGAGCTACAAATTTCAGATAATCATCTAGTTAGTGTCCTGAATAGTTTTACCAAGCAAGAAAGACAAGAAAGAAATTAAACTCATAGATGAACGTGACAGATAATTATGACAACAAAGGTTAATCATGGAACATCTAAACCACTGTGCTGAAGGCAAATTTCAAACAGGAAAAAATAATTATCCATTTGTTAATGCTCTGCAGTAATAGGCTATTCCCTTATGGCCTAGAGTAGAACATTTATTTTTAAAGGAAACTATGTAAACTGATGGGAGTAGAGCAGATCTAATAAAGGGGGTTTGGGGTGAGATGTGGAGAGGTGGGGTGACACAAGATTCTGCAAATCTGAAAAGCCATCTATTCTGCAAATCTCATCCCCATCTCCCAAAAGTCATCATGGAGAGCTCTGCTATGTGGAACCCCATTAGAAAGTATTCCTCAAAAAAACAAGGTTGCAGGGATAAATGCACAGCCTTTCATTTGGACACACAAGCAATCTAGCTAATTTCTACTACAAGATTTTCAGCAAACTCAGTAAATTTGGCTGAACTTTGTTACAAACTTAACTCTTACTCTGTATGTTTGGTTTCTTTATGAATATATCCCAAGTACCTAGAAAAGACATTGGCTCATAGTAGGTACTCAAATATTTATTGAATGAATGTCTAAACATAAAGTAGCTTATAAACATAAATCAACACAAAACATATCCCAAGTGTATTCAAAATGTGATATAATGATAAGAATTAAATGACAATGGTTAACTCTCCCAGAGAATAACTGCAATTAAAAAAAAAAAACTTTAAGTAAATGAATCTCTAATTAATCAAAAGTATTAGAGCAGATATTTTAGAGAAGACTTTTCATGGTCTATATCCTCCAGCAACCATGACACCATAACAATATGTCAGTCTTTTCTGGTGCTTAATGTATATATTATTAGCTATGTCACTTCTGAATTAGTCAGCCATGAAAAACAAATCTAGGACAAAAAAAAAAAAAAAAATACTTGGGCTCCATCTATACACAAATAAACTCTTCAAAGACTTTTCTTAAAAAGCAAGGTAAGTTGTTCTTACATACCTCGGACACAAAAATAAAAGTTGTACCACCAGGATTTGATCCAAAGGAAAAACCTCATAGTTTTCATATTAAAAGCTTCAACTTAAGTCCAAGTTACAGTTTTACACATTTAATAGGTTGTAAGAAAGCCTTAAGTGCAATCATCGAAGAATTGTCACCTTATTACAAAAAAGTACCACCCCTGAATAGTTGTTTTTGTTTTAGAAACAATGGGGGTGGGGGGTTGTCCTCAACTTATTTACCTAGCACCCCTCTTAGTGGCTAAAAGCTTTAATAATGCAGTGCCTTCTCATCTTTGTTAGCTAGTGAAACAAGGTTTGAGTTTCACATTCAATTGGTAGCTGCTGTGGAATGCATTAAATAAGGAATGTTTTATCCATAGCAGAACAAACCTAATCTTCAGGTGTGGATTGATACAAAGCAAAGGACATTCATAGAATTCAAAAGAGAATCAACACCTTACAAATTCCTGCTCCCCCGCCCTGGTGTTACATTACCTGCTACATTGCTTCCAGGTACACTTCCCCCTACAGTCAGAGATGCTGAGAAGGTATTCATAGTAATGGAAAGAAGCCAGTTTGGAATGCTTGATTTCTTTGTGTATAATTGCCCTGAAAAATGCAAGCCCTGAAAAATCTTTTTTTGTTAACTACAATTACATTAATAATCATAAAGACTAATGAGTAGCGACAGTCACTATTTTATCAAATACATCAAATGTTCAGTCTGGAGAAAGCCATATTTAAAAATTAACATGCTCTACTTGAGAGCATAATTTTATTCATCATTCCACCAACATTTACTAATCATCTAGTATGCTCCAGGCAGGAAGCTAAGGATACTTTCAACAGGAATGTGACTACATCTAACCACGCATACATATTTATCTATTAGTCACTTGATATTGTATATGCAGTCTTTCACAAATGTGTGCACTTTTAGGGAAAACTTTGTAAATTTTCCCACATATCTTAATTATTACTTTGTTTCTTCTAAGAACTCTGTAAATGACATCACATCCCTATGTGTGCGTGTGTGTGCGTGTGTGTGTTACAAGAAAGAGAAATTTACAAATGGGGAGGCCAATTTACAAAATAATTCTTTCATTTTATGAGTTACAAGCATCATGTCTCATTGACCACCTTATTCAACTAAGTTAATAACTCACTCTTTGTCTCTTTAAAGAACAGCATTCCAGCAGTGAAGGGCTGGGTAACATTTAGATACAGAGCGTGCTCTCAGAGCAGTCACCCATCACTTCAGTTTGCTTCTTGCAACAGAGATGTCTTAGGATTTGCCTTGTTGGTTCAAACTCCCACCAATACCATAGACAAGAAAGTTTCTGCCAAAAAAGCATGTTTAGTTTATTTGTGGAACTAAAAGAAAATGCTAAGATTAGGATGGGAGAAAAAGGTGTAGCAATCTGAAAAAAAAAAAAAAAATGAAGCCAATTTCTTAAACAAGTTTATTTAAATATCGTTTTATGAAAATATTTGTTTTACAGTCAAGGATCCTAGCTTAAATTTGGTTTACAAAAGACTTTATAACTAAAAGAAAATACAGGGTAAAAATACACTTGAACATTCTTCTGTATAATTTAAATGGAAGATAAAATTATAAATAACAGGAGTAGGGAGTTGAAATTGACTCTGAAACCATATACTCTCTACAAACTATTTGTTGTTGCTGGCAGATTTAATCCAGTAATTTCATTAAATTATTCCTTGTATTTTCTTTACAACTAAATCTCTATTTTTAAAAGACTAGATATGACTTATTCCACTACTCTCATCAGAATATGTTATCCATATGCTGAAACTAAATGGATCATTTCCTCTGAGCAGGTCTTCTCTGCCTTTCAAAAAGTAGGCTAATGAGAAAACCAACATATCTGGTTTGAAATGCCATCATATTTCAGAGTAGATTGTATATACCCTAACTCTCAAGTACAGTTTGGGGAAGGCCAGCATATTAGGAATAAAAACTAAGAATTGAGTCCTCCCACTCAGTTGCATTCTTCCCTTGTATTTCCCTCTGCTTTGCCTTTGCCAAAGTACACATCCACAGAAGCACTCTGACCTCTGCTGCCAGAGATTGGAATTTTTTCACAAGTGTTTTTTACTGCTGTTCCATTTTTCACAATTACATGTGTGAATTTCATAGCATCCATAGCAGTGTTTCTCAAAGTGTAATCCACAGTAATTTCCATGATGGTCCACAGATACCGGACCTCCGCACCTTACATCCTCATAAAGCAGGAAAACAGGGAAGGTAAGACCAAAGGGTGATGCCATCAGCTCATCCCTCTTTGCCAGCCAGGTGACAGTTCTGGATACTCTATCCCCTAGTCCTCCATGACTCATGGTGATCTTAGCACAAGGGTGTCTGAGAAGACAAATTTTTTTCTCTGAATTTACTAACATTCACATAAACATCAGGGTTCAGATGGCAAAGAGAGAAGAATGAATATCAGGTGAACAACCTATAATGTCTGCTGTAGATATGTACATCATATCAAAAAAAAAAAAGAAGTGAATTCACCTGGGTCGCTATCTGAGGGAAAAATAAAGTTAGATCCATAGTTCAAACCTTAAATGTAATTTAATTCCAGATAAATCAATGATTTTAAAGCATACAAAGTGAATCTACAAATAACCTAAAGAAATTGGGAGAATTTTTATACTCTAGGAATGAAAAATGTCTCTATGACACAAAAACCCAGGAACCATAAAAGGAAAGATTAATAAACTCAATTACATACAGATAAAAAAAAAAGTTTCTTCATGAAAAAACAAAACACAGTCAACACACAAACCAACACACACAAACAAATTACTCACATGCTAAACAAAAAGCCAATTTCTTTCATTAATAAAGAGCTCCTACAGAAGAGGAATGGAAATAACAAGTTAACAGAGAAGACACAAATTGCCCTTAAACATATTAAGAGGTGATCGATCTCACTTATCAGACAACTACAAAATCAAAACCACTAGATACCACCATCATGTTTTTTATTGCCCAAGAATAAGAACAGGGGTAATAGATCCTCTCCTACATGTGTGGCAACCCTCTAGAAAAGAAACCCAACAATTCAGCAGCTAGGAACCATCCTACAATTATAACTACATGCATGTGAAATGACCTATGGCCAATGTTGCTTACTGAAGCATTAGGGCTTATAATTATAAATATCAGGACAAACTTAAATATTTATCAAAAGAAAACAAGTTAGATTAATTCCAGTTCATCCATTCAATGAAGTACAATAACCACAAATAGTAGATTTTCCAACTTAAAAAAAAAAAAACCACAAAACTTTTTAGAGCCCTTTTTGTGCCAATATATAAGAGTCATCAAATTATACTATTAAGTACCAAAACAAAGGAACAAAATAGTGTATATATTAAATTTCCATTTGTGCTTTTAAAAATTAAACAAAAAGTGAAATATGCAGACTACCCAAAGCATTCAGATTTCTCAGAAGCCGTGTGACTATCTGTTTTAGTTGCAATGTACAGTTAACCAGCACTTTCCCACCAAGGTGTGCCAGCGCAGAGCTTTCGTGGAGGGAAGCAAGGCAGCAGGCAGGCTGTGGGACTGAACTCCAAAGCTGAGTTGATATATTTTACTCTTTGGCAAAGAGCCTAAGCAGAGTAGGGTCCAAAATATCTACCGTAAATTTAACCCACTATAGATCCATTTTTTTAACAAATTTCTATAAGAATTAAATGTTGACGGTGAATTGGCCCTCATTTATTTGTTGATCAAATATTTCCAGCCTTATCTGGTATTAGGAAAACAATGACACTTGATAACTTCCTTGGGGCTAGAAGGAACAAGAATTTTTATTAAATTCGCTGGCTTAGGTGAGGGGGGCACACTGGGAAGCAGGAAAGTATTCTACTTCTCAGGGGCAGAAACTAAAAGCGATAGGAACAAACCACAGTAGCTATTTTGCAACTTTCCTTTAACATAAGGACATCAGGATGAGTTCAGAAAGCTACGGAACCTCAGCCCCCTACTCCAGCCTACCTTTCCAATTCCCATCCTAGTTCAGTCAGTGTCTTTCCATCTAATCACACTTCTCGCCTATTAAGAAAAGAGGACCAAAGGCGGGAGAGGGGGATATACATACCATACTTCCCTACTTGTCTTAAGGCCTTCCCTTGTTCTAAGGGCCTATACGGGGTAAACCTTAGGAAGTCAAGCCTGTAGTGTACACAAGCTGCAATCCCCCTGGAGACCTGAGAATATCGAGGCAGAGCTGGAAGGGAATCCTTGCACCAGAGATGTGCTCTACACTCTTGGCACTGGGACCCCTGTTTCCACTAGCTCACGGGCCTATCCCATATCCTGAAATCTTTCCCAGTGAGCCATGTGAAGTCTTTTCTACATGCAGGGTACAATAAAAGGTGCTATCGGGAAAGAACACCGGAAATAAAGAGAAAAGTCAGTCCTGTTTTCCTGTAGCTCATAACCACTTTGGGATCAAAAGCTGTAAATGTATGCACGCCAGCCTACACAAGCAGAGTTGGACCAGAAAGCAGCTTTCACAAACTGGAAAACTCAGTGCATAAGTGCAATGGGGATAGAATGGCAAGTGGCCTGTGACAGATGAGGCCAATGCAATGTTTTTCTTGATCTGATTCCTCTCTATCATGCAATCTCTCCTCGCCTTATCATCCAGACTTCCTGAAAGAGAATTCTATCCTGCTGATCCTTACCTCTGCATCTCCAATTTACTTCTCAGTGAATTCCAAACTGTCTTCCACCTTCACTCTGAAATGCGCTAAACCACAAGTGAGCTCCAAAGTTGCGGATTAAATAGCGATTTTTCAGTCATTTTTCTGAGCTTCAATCTGTTTATTTCAACATTTAAGTATTTGTAGGTCACAAACCCACAGACCTTTTTAGAAATCTGATGAATGCTATGGACCTTCACCCCAGTAAAATCACACTCACACACACTCACTCACAAACACACACACACACACATGCGTGCCCACAGTAGAGCGTTCAGAAACCCCCTGAAACTTAATAATCCTGGACCAACTGGATCAGTAGATCCCAAGTGAAGAACTGCTGCCCACTGGCTTGGTTCCTGTTACAATTTTCCCTTACTCCATTTACATTTTGAATCTCCTTCCTGGATTGCTCTTCCTAGCTCTACCTCTTAAACATGGTTGTTCCCCAGAGTTGTGAATACAGGTCAACGCTCTCTCGAAACATCCCTCCTTGCTTATCCACTCTCGTGATGTCAGTCACCATCAGCATGCTGAGAAGTCCCAAATCCGTGTCTCCAGCCCAAACCACACTTCCAAGATTCACACATGCAGAACTACCACTTGGTGGGTAACTGCACTTTGGTTACCAACATACTCAACATGACCAAAATTAAACTCATCATCCCATCTCACTTCCCTACCAGTCACTTAATTTGGCTGTCTTTATCATCTTTCTTCCTCAATTAGTACTGCCAACAAAATTTCTAGGACAAGTACCTCCTACACGTGTTTCCCCGAAAATAAGACCTAGACGGACAATCAGCTCTAATGCATCTTTTGGAGCAAAACTAATATAAGACCCAGTCTTATTTTACTATAAGACCAGGTATAATATAATGTAATATAATATAATGTAATATCGGGTCTTATATTAATTTTTGCTCCAAAAGATGCAATAGAGCTGATGGTCCAGCTAGGTCTTCTTTTTGGGGAAACGGGGTATCAGACCAACTCTCCCACAGATAAAAACTATAAATGCAGTACTTACAGATAAAGAAAAACAGTTTTCTGACAGCAGTGGAGAGCAAATAAAAGCAAGGCAGTTACTGGAGGTGAGCTGACATGTGGAAGAAGGAACTGCACTGCACGGATGAGTTTCCAGTTTTTTTAAGCCTGAGGACACACCTCAGTCTGTGCCACACACGTGGCTCACTTTCTGCTAAACAAAAAAACAAACAGAAAACAGTCTCACTGGCTCAGAACTAGAGGGCAGAGTCCCGAACAGTCAGCCACTGGAAAATGAGAAATTCCAGGCAAGAGAGCAAGAGAGAATGAAGTATAAAACTTCTTCCAAATCTCAGGTGGCCACTGAGTCACAGATGTGAGGCAGACGCCAAGCATTCTGCTGAAGGGAAAAAGCTGAACTGAGAGTTAAGCTGCCGCCATGATAGGAAAAACAGAATTGGCACTCTGCGTCCAGCCAAATTAAGTGTCTGCTTTCACCAAACAAACAAGAAAACAAATATACCTTTTTTTTTTTTTTTGCAAAAATGTAACAAAATTGAGAGCTCCTACAACATGTCATTTATAATGTCCAGGATACGATCCAAATTACTTGAGATAAAAGAAGCAGGAAACGGGTTCCTTCCCAAGGAAAAGGACAATCAAGGGAGACACCAAAGTTCTAATTAGCAAGCAAGCATTTTATAGCAGCTATCATTCCAATTCTCAGGTATAGAAAGGAAAAAAGGCTCACAATAATAAAGGAACTCTCAGCAGAGAAATAGAAACTATAACAATGATAACAAAAATACTAAATGAAAACTCAGCAACTGAAAAATAAAGTATCTGAAATAAAAACTTCACTAGATGTAACTAACCACAAAACGGGACAAAAAAAAGTCAGTGAACTCGCTCAAGATATGGGTGATGTACCGGAGACAGATCAATATAAAAATTATTCAATCTGAAGAACAGAGAGATGAAAAATGGAAAAAAAATGAATCTTAGGGACCTGTGGGACATTAAAATGTCTAACATAATTGGGTAACAACTGTAATTGATGTCACAGAAGGAGAGAGAGGACTGACCTTCAGCGGGGCCAGTACCACCATGTTTTCTTGGACAGGGATTGCTGGGCTCTCAGCCCTGGGCCACACAACCATGATGGATCCAAGTTCAAAATATGGCAACTTTGAAAGCTATTACCAGGTGACTCAAGTCAATTAAAACCACCCAGAAAATCACCAAGTCTATAAAAATGCTAACAGCCTCAAAATACGCCCAAGCTGAGAAGGAGCTGAAACCAGCTCAAGTGTATGGAAGAGCATCTTTGGCTCTGTATGAAAATGCCGATGTTAAGGTGCCTGCCAACAAGAAGAAACATCCTCAGATGGAGGGCTTTGTGGGCTATCCATTCTTGGATTGCTAAACAGATGAACAGCCAGGAAAGAAGTTAAGATTGTTGGGACTGGTGATAAAATTAGGGCTATAGTTCATAGGACTCATTCTGACCAGTGTCCGGTGACATTAAAGGAAGTGGGAAGAAAACCCCCTACTTTTGGAGATGCATCAATCACTGCCCTAGAAGTATTAAATTCTGGATATGAATTTGATGAAGGACCTAGCATCTTTAATCGATTCAGATCTGTCACCTCTTCTGAGACAGAAGGAAAGCCCACCTTTTCCCTTAATAGCAATGCAAGTGCTGAGAGCATGAGTATCTACGATGCTATTGATGATGACATGCTGCAGAATTACCAAGAATACAGTCTGGCCAACATCATCTGCTATTCTGTAAAGGAATCCAAAATGCCAGGATGACAGCCACGGACAATGCTGGCAAGAATGCTTATGACATGACTGACAAATTGACTTTGACTTCCAATCACACCCGCCATGCTGTCATCACAAAAGAGTTGATTGAAATCATCTGGGGCACTGCAGCTCTGAATTAATGAAAATCAAGTTCCCTGTTCACATAAGGGGAAAAGAAAGAGAGTTCAGCCAGCAGGATTACTGCTATCCTGGTAGGAAGAAATTTTTGGTCCATTGTTTAAATTACTAAAGACATCAAGATATTTGTAAAGTAGCTCACAGTAACTTACAATAATGGGGGGAAAAAGAAGGGGAGAGATAGAGAATACGGAAGAAAAAGTCTTTGACAAAATAATGGCCAAAATTTCCTCAAAAATTGGGAAATGCATTTAGCAATTCAAGAAGATAAGCAAATACCAGGAAATCTAGAAAACCACCAGAGGAAAAAGACACATTGCAAACAGAAGTGCACTGATTTGAATGACAAGCTCTTCTCATGAGAGACAATGGAAGGAAGCCAGAGAAGAGTGCAACATACCTTTCAAGTGCAGAAGGAAGAAAGCAGTCCACTCAGTTCACGATACTCCACTGGGTGCCAGCATCCAATGTCAAAAACCTGGGAGTGAGCAGGACTTCCTCCTCACACAAACATTCCAGAGCTACGGATTCTCGGTACTTTAGATCTCTCTACAAGTATTTATACCACCACATCTATCCCAACAGAAAGTAGCTGGAGCCCTTGTATCTCTCCTAAATTACAGCAACAGCTGCTTGACGATTCTCTCTGCCCCAGGCTGGCCTGTAAGCTCTTCATCCCAGGCTCTAAAAATACTGATCACGTCACCATCTTGCAAAAGTCACTAAATGACTCCCTGTGGCACTTAACATAAAATCCAAGGTCTTTAGAACAGCATTCATTCTCAGACTTTTGGGTCTCAGGACACAACTCTTAAAAATTATTGAAGGCCCCAAAGAGCTTTTGCTTATGTATGTAGGCTTATCTATCACTATTTACTGTTTTAGAAATTTAAAGTGAGAAATTTTTCAAACACAAGAATCCACAAGTCCATACCCCATTAAACATGAGAGCCATGATGTCATCACACATCATGTAGCCTCTGGAAAATTCTTAGCATACTCTGGAGAGAATTAGGGTGAAAAAGCCAAATAAAATCTTAATATTGTTTTGAACGTATAGACTCCCCTCCACACACACAAAAGTGTCTCAGGGACCTACAGGTCTCAGAAACCCCCTGGAAAACTGCCGCACTGGTGTCTCACTGCTCCCTGAAGCTCCAGCTAGAATTCGGGGAGTGCCCCGGGAACACCAGTCTCCCTCACATTCAGTGCAACCTGTTCCCTTAGAAGAAAAGGCTTTCAGTTCCACGTTTCCCAGTTGAAAACCTACTCATTCCCAGGATGTGGATTCATTAAGTTTGCCTCTAGAAAGCTGTCCTAATTTTTCCCCAATAATCTGCTGCTGATGTCTCCTCTCCTCTCCCATAGCTGTCTCTGCCTATGTGCCTCATGATATGTATCAGACAACTAAAGCAAGAAATAATCATGTAAGCCATTCATTTCTGTATCCCAGAATAAGGCCCAGAATTTCATTCATGCTTTTAGCACACACATGATCCTTAATGAATACTGACTTAATGGAGAAATAAAGTCAGCCATACCTGCAAACTCTAAATACAGAAGTTCATCTGTCCTGTGAGGCTACAAGCATGCTCTTCACTCTACTTCCCAACATCAAACTTATTAGGAGGTTCGCCTTTACACGTATAATAAAATCTCAGGTACCTAAGTATAAGCATTTCAGATTTCTCAGAGTTCAAATAAAGTACAGAGAAGGAATCTGGGGACAAAAGGAAAGGGTGACAGAAATAATTTCTAACAGGGAAGAAATAGCTCTCAAAGAAATATCTAGCAATGATGTTGTGTCTCCATGAAAAATTCTAAGACATGTGTGGAGTTAAGATAGTCTAATTCTCACAGAGAAATGAAAAAGCACTCTGATTGACTGTTATTCACATAAAGGTTACAAAATAAACAATGAAAAAAATTGAAGAGGGAAGAAAATGGGAGAGACCCACAATAGAGCGACAAATATCACACACTTGTTTGTCAAGAAGAGCAGCTGCAGAGGGGTACAGTCCCCAGGCATGGAGAATAAAATGTCCAACAGCTGAGTCCTCTTTCTTAACAGCCTAGGACCCGTGACTGAATGAAAATAAAGAAAGGAGAAGGTGCCTTCTTTTTGTCTTTGCAGGAAACCTGGAATGGCCTTAGGAGCACAGTAAGGACCCAGGATAGCATCAACCGTAACTACACCATCCTGGGTCATCAAGATTATTAAATGCCTCATTCTAGAACTAACAGGTAAGAATTGAGAATACTTTAGGAAGATTTCCCGTTTTTAAAGTTTCGAAATCCTGACACAAATAATTAAGACATTGGGGAAACCTCATTAAAAAAAAAAAAATTACAATCACAGAATAGTCAGAGTAATATCCCATTCTCAAATATAAACCAGTTTACCAATTTATTGTCAATTTTTTAAATGTATTTCAGTGTAAGTTGTAAGCACGGTTTATATCAATAACAAGCTATTTCAGGTTTAAGTTTTTAACTTCTGTTTTACATTTTATTTAACTTCAATTTCAGTTAAAAGCACATTAGGACATTCTTACACCAAACATTGGGGGGGAAAATCTTAATCCTTTATGAGTTTTCTTCTAAATATCCTCTAACAGTCTTCATAACACAGAAAATATCATCTTAAATAGAAAACGTACTTTTAGTTAAATAACTACCAACACCTGTAGAAATCCTTACTCTATTCATTTCTGGTTTCTAGCCTCCAACACTGAATAGCTACAGAATACAAAAAATGTGGGCCAAGTATATAGATACAAATTGCCTCTAAATTAGAATTCTAACAAGTAATTTAATCCATTCAGATTAAAATTTTGTTAATTTAGAAAATAACAATCCAAAAGTAAATCTGATCTTTCCCCATATAAAGTTTACAAAGTATCTAAATGACTATCTCCAAATATCCAGGAGGTATAACAATAATTACACCACAGAAAGAAAATCATAGCCTTAAAAAAAAGGAAGTATCAGAACAGATCTGTTTCTGAGCTCTGATTCTAAAATTTACCTCAATCAAAACCTTTGAAAATTTTCTGAAAGCTTTATATTTCTAATGAAATTACTGAAAACCTAATAGGGCAGTCCACCTATGAATAAAAGCATGAGAACAAATTTAAAACGACTATGAAGTATTTAGTATAATTTGAGAAGCCATTTTTATTTCCTCAAAAACAAACAGTACTAAAAAAGTTTATTCTATACACATATCTGACATCGTATCATTATGCTAATTTAAACTAGGTAATGGAAAATACATGCATTTTCACCAGCCAGAGGGCCCCTTAGGGATGATCGTATAAACAAGGCTTGCCAGATTGGCTCCAGAAATACTATCTTATACTGATTTTGTACTATGAGCGCAGAATATGTAAAAAATAGGGATTATGAGGTCAATAAATAAATAATCCACGTAACATATGTCTAAATGTTTGAATATATTAAGATAGAATTAAAAGACTAGAAAACTTTTCTTTCCTTTTTTTCCAATGTTCTTTTAGCCAACTTGAGTAGTAAAATTAAAATCAAGGCAAGTTTTAGATTAAAAAAATAATATTTAAGAATTCATTGACAGACTTTTTACATTCCCCTTTCTCTATCCCAAAATCCCATTTATGAGATATAAAAATAAAGGGAAAAAATTGGAGCGCAGAGAGAAAATATCACAGAAAGTAGCACTGGAAAAAGAATCTTGGCATAAGGGAAAGCATCAAAGAATGTCTAGAAAGAAAATAGCTTAAAAAAAAAAAGTCATGAAAATCATCAACCCTAAATAATAGATATATATTTTCAAAGTACATAAACTTATTTTACTCTATCAGTCTGTCTCATTCAACAAAAACTGAAAGTCATCAATTATTTCACATTTTCATAGTATGAAAGGATTTCAATTTAAAATGGAACTGGAGGCTATGAAATGAAGAATGTCAGCATACGCCCTCAGAAGAATGGAACTTAAGAACTGAGAAACTGATTTCCTGGAAACGCCTGCCTTACAGGAGACTGAAAACTACTTCCTGGTCAATTAACATTTGCCAACAATCCCTCCCCATCCTCAAGCCAATGAACATACTGTTAGGACTCCGGCTGGGCTGCCCCCTCTTTGCACTCCTTGACTGTGTATACAGACTGCCCCAAATCCTCAAAGGACTCTCCTGCAACTTGCCATAGCATGCATTTCCCAAATTTCTATTCCTTTGCTACTCCCAAATAAACTCAATTTCTGGTCATTTGCATTTGCCTCAGTTTACCTCTTTATTTAGGTTGATAATAGTAACTACACAAAAATGAGGCACATAATTTATTTTTCTAATTGAAAACTATGTTTTTCAGCTATCAACCTCAACCATGAAACAAAATTTCCCCAAAAAATTATGAGCAGGAACACATATATCTATTGTTGCCTTACAAAGATATTTAGAAAGATCTTTTCAAGGACCAGCCATTATCTAAATTAAAATAAACCTTGTTATTGGATTCCAGATATATCATGAAGAGTTAGTAAAAAGAAAATCAAGTTTTTTATTTGGCTAATGTTACGTTCTAGACATGAATACACGGGGAACAAAGATATTAATTGTTCCCTAGTCATTAAGTTACTTGATATATCTTCTATAAAAACTCCTATTATATAATGTTTTTCTAATTTTATCAGAAGTGGCATAGAAGTGTTTTGTATCTTAAACATTTGACATGCAGACCAGAAAAGGTCCAAAAACTACAGTATTCACCATTAGTACTGATACTTCACAACATTTTGAAACTTTAAAGGTTCTTATTTAAACATTTAGAAGTCCTATTTTGATTCTTAAAAACAAACAAGCAATAATTAAATTTGTAGTACAATAATTTTATGTCCCATTTTTCTTAATACACCTCAGAAGAATTTTCGTTGTTGTTGCAGTTAGTTTCGTTGTTTTTCCTTTCAGCAGTTTGCAATATCTTTACCCTGTGTCCTTCAGCATAACAGTTTGTAAATAATTAGCTTCAAGACAATTAAAGGTAAGTCTAAACCCATTTCATCTTACAATTAGCATTTGACCCCAACCAAGCTAAGACCGGTAGGACTAGCCCCACCAAACCATTACCCAAGGGAGGTAAATAAACACATTAGCACTTTATTTTAGTAACTTTAGTATTAGTGCATACACTATTTTAAATTCAGATTTTTTAACTGATAGTTTGAAACATTAAAACTACAAAATTTTAATTCAACACAACTTAAAATTATATTGGATTCAAGAAGCATGTAATATAAAAAGGAACTTACGCCTGAACTTTGAAAAAAAAGATATGACTAAATATTTTACAAATCTGAATTTAAAATATAGATATCTCAGAAAAGTCTTTAGCAATGAAAACAAATTTACTACATTGGCTATGATCAAATAAACTGTACACATAGCGATGAAGAACATTTCAAAGGCTCATTAGTAATCTTTAATATCGTCCCTTATACTCATATAACAAGTCCTTTCCATTACTGTCAGCATCAAAAGCACATGAAAAACCCGACGCACTGGTCATTTTAAAGACATTATTTAGCCAGAGGATGCTACAAGTGCTCCTTTAAACTCTCAGCATTAAAGTCAGAAAACTTCCAAAAGGGGGGGAAAAGGGTGGGGAAGTATTGAAAGGGAATTAATAAGAGGTTCCCTTCCTTTGTGAACAGTCAGGGATTGGTTTAACTCCCTGAGGCCAGATGCTTTCTTCACAAGGATAATTTCTTCTTTCTCCTAGGCCCATACCAGAAAATCAACAAATATTCACTGGGTTAAAATTGAATATTAAAAAAACTTTCCTTTTACTTTTAATTAACATGTAGGATAGCCCATAGGAAAATATACTTGATCTACTCATATGAATGAAATTAGGATTCAAACCAGAGGCCCTCAGCTCCATCCCTTGGAAGCTGTATAGAGGTCCCTTAGGGGGGCTTCCGTTTCCTCATCTGGAAAATGGGAACTTCATCTGCTACTCCTAAAGGAGATCCTTCAAAAAGGATCAGATGAGAAAACGCAGGAAAGCACTTAAAAGCCCCAAAGCACTAACATCAGGACGAGAGATGTGAACCTGGGACACTTAAATCCACATCTTTCCTCACACAGTTCCTCTTTCAAGGGTTAATCATTATCTCCTCTCTGGCCTTCACAGGGTAGTTATGAAAATGGTCTAATACTTGGAGAATGTGAAGGCAAATAAGAAAGCAAAAGCACAGCTGAAAATTAGTCTTTGTTAAATGATCAGTTTCTAAAAATTCCATGAGTCCCGCACAGAAGAACCTTTGGACCATTAAAAAATTTAGTTTAACACATGATTAAGGGTGACTCACGGTCAGGAGTAGCCATTCAGTTCAACTGTGTCACTTTCCACTAAATATTAAAATAGCAAGTAACAAGGAATTTTAAAAATAAAAGAAAATGTAAAGGGCAGGTAAATAGAACAAAACATTGATAATTTATGATTTCTAGTCCCAGAAAGTCACACCCATTTAAAAACAAAATGCTGTTCAACTTTAAAAGTAATCCCATGTAATTAGGAGAATGTGGGGGTGCTGCTTAAGAATCTTGCATAAAGCACAGGATTTTACGGGATGTAAATTATATCTTACTAAAGTTGTTAAATTACAAATAAAATTAAAGCTGCAGCATAGGAGACAGCAAGGGAACACCTGCTTCCAGGGTGGACGCACTCCGAATGGGACAGTAAGGACACAGGACATTTCTCACACCTTCCGTATGTCTCCAGCAAGAGGAGGACAAGAAACTAGAAACAGGTGGCAGTGGTTGGAAGTCGTGTCTGGTTACTCGTCACTGTTCATTCCTTTGTGCACTCAGTGTCTTCATTACCTTTCTGGAATTTGGTGCCTCTCCTTACTTCTGGTGTTCACATCTTCTGCATTCCTTCACTGCTCCAATTAAAACAGCTTTCTACTTGCCTTGCCTCATCCTCCAAACCCCATGAAGCAGGTTTTACTACCATTTTGCGATAAGAAAACTACAGCACAGAAAACTTCAGTAATTTTGTATACAAAGTACTACGGGAAACATGAAGATGAAAAAACCAGGGTTTCTCGGTCTATCAAGTCTCCCGTTCTCCACATTGGAACAGGAGACAAAGCTAAGCCAAAATCACTATTTTTAAAAGAGATGGATATATACACTATAGGTAAAAATAAAGTAGGACAATAACATGTAGAAGGAAGAGGAATGCTGGAGAGAATAATAAAAACTTCTTAGAATAGGGATTTAAAGTGAACGGTAAGAAGACTAAATGTGAAAATACAAGTTTGCAAAAATGTCTGTGGCATTGAATTAACCCCACTCACGGGGACTCCATACTCCCTTACTGACATTCTAAATTCCATTGACAAAGTACTGGCTATCGGCTAAGTCTACCTGAGAATCCTGACAAGGAATAAGGCATCTCTTCTACTACTCAGGAGGGGGACTTGGAAATAAAATCTCCAAAACTCCAGAGAATGGGTTTCTAAGAGTAGAGACCAGAACAAACTAATGGAGTGATATTTAGGACCGAAGGTCCCTTCCACTCACGTCTACTCTACAGCTTCCTGAGACCAAGGTGCCCCGTCCACACTGATAAGCAGAGGGATCTGAAGAAAACAAAAGTGGTAAAGAAAAGACCTGGAGAGGAGAGAAGAGGCAAGATGCGGTGAGTCTCCCAGCACAGTATCTTCAGGCCTCCCACCCCATCAGCTTGCCACTTAAGAAGTTGGGAAAAGCAAGAGTAGAAGCCAAGATAAGAAGATTGATATTAAAGAGAAGGGCAGAAACAGTGAAATGGAAATGCCATTCCCTGAATGCATACCAAAAAAGGAGTAAATACAACCAAAATTGGTTCTTCGAAATGATCAATAATACACACACACCTCTGGATAGTGTGGAGAGACAGAAAGAGAGAGAGAGAATAAACTACAATGAGCAAAATACAGACTGAAATGGAGCAAATGATGAAGATCTAATATAATGTCAGCTTGTTTATTTTTTTATCTTCTCCCCCAAAATGCAAGCCTGCCCCATGAGGCTGAAGACTTTTATCTACTTGTTTGTTGCCATGTCCCCGTCAGCTATATTATCTAGAATGTAGTAAATGCTCAGTGAGTATTTTTCCTGTAAATACACAAAGTTTTGTTGTTGTTGTTGTTAAGAATAGTATAAACTATTAGCCACAATTTGAGAATCTAAATAGGATGGACAGATTTCTGGAATCATATGAAATGCCAAAATAAATGCAAGAAACAGAGTTTTAATCAGTGTTTCCCTGAAACACGGCCATCTTTAAATGTCACACATGTCAGAATAAGAGGAAGTATCACAATTCATTTTTAAGAGACTAATAAAATCTTGATCCAATTCTAAATAATGCCCAAAAAGAAAAATATAGGGCTAATTCACCTAAGAATATAAATGAGAAAAATCTTGGGAAAATATCAAGTAATAAAAGGTAACAGTATTTTTCAAATCATCACAAAGGGTTTATTCCAAGAAAGCAAGGGTAGCTTAATAGTGGAACACCTATCAGTATATTTCACCACATAAATGGATTAGAGAAAAAAAATCAGATAATTTTAAAAGATGATGAAAATTTATGTGATAAAATTCAATATCTGATCATGGAAATATTCTCAAAGCCAAGAATAGAAGGGCCCATAAGTTGATTTTGTAACAATATATACCCAAAAGTATAGCATAAAGAACAGTAGAAAAGAGAAACCTTTGATGCATTCCTATTAAGATAGGAACAAGCCAAAGACACCACATAATGCTGTCGAACCTGACCAATGGGGTAAGCAAAACATATGAGCTACTGCAAGGAAAAAGATTAAATTGTCATTATTTAGAGATGATTCGATTATCTACAGAAGAAAACCAATCCACCCTTAGCACTAATGAGAGAGTTTTCAAATTCAAGAAAAACTTCTCAATAACATTTTTCTGCGCTAACCAATTAGATGATATAATTGAATAAGATACCACCCAGAGCAGCAGCAAAACTATGAACTTCCTAGATACAACCTGATAAATAAGATCAATTTGGGGAGCACTGGCATCTTTATAATGTTTTATTCCATCTGTGAACAGGGTATATTTGTTTATTTCTCAAGCCTTTTTAATAGGTTTTTTAATTACAGATAAAGTTCTGTTTTAAAATACATTGTGCCAAAAAATATTGGGGGGGAAGTCTAGACTCAAGAACAGTATTTCTCCACTTCCATACTATTGGCCTTTGGGGCCACATAAATCTTTGGCATGAGATCTGACCTGTATATTGTACGATGGTTTGCAGCATGAACTCTACCCACTAGGTCAGTAGCAGCCCCACTCCAACTGTAACAATAAAAATGTCTCCAGACATTCCCAAATGTCACCTGGGGACAAAATCACCCCCAGTTGAGAACCAACACTCCAGAAAAGTAAGACTATCTTTTTGGTCCAATAGTCACACAGACCAGTTTAATAGGAAAGAGGGATGCCCAGCTCATCCTTGAACTGTTGATTCAAGAAGGGAAGGAAAAAGAAGGATCCTGAAGTCTAATCTTCTTTACGGAACAGGTCCTCAGAGAGGCGGCCAGTGTGCCGATCCTGAAATAAGCTCTTTCACAGGCAACAAAATTGATGTAACCTTTCCAAGAGCCACGCGTTTTACAACCACATGAAGCTTGTCGGCTGGGATCTCTCTGCACTGACTCTAACTATAAACGTTCTATAGTCTGTTAACCACAGGCTAAACATGGCATCTCAGAAAGCATAACTATGACAACCCCTTAGAATGCAAACTATGCTTGCATTTATTCCAAAGTCATAATTTAGGAGACAATGTTAGAGTCCAGGTCTGAAATGTAAAAACATCTTCATGCATTAAAATATGCTAAAATTAAAGAAAAACTTTTAAACATGATTCAAAGGTGAATAACCACTCTAAATTCCTGGATAGATGGTCAAACACATGATAAATATTAATGGCACATCTATACAGAGCCTAAAATATTTGTAAACATACTACAGGTGATAGTGTATTAAATGCAGCCTTTTTTCCTGCCCCAATTTCAAATTCAAGCCATTCACCTCCTCTGGACCCACAGACAAACCTGAAGCCAGTTTCCATGACCTCCAGGATGAGAGCAGGTAGCATGTGTCCCCTCCACAAAAGGGTAAAAGATCATAAAGACACCTACAGGTAGGAGCAGAGACGTTTCCTGCTGGTGTCTCAAGATAGAACAAGAACCCACCTGTAGATTCACTGCCCATCATGTGGACAGAATCTACCGAGCCTCCATCACACAGTGAAGCCTCAAAGCTGAACCTGAGCTGCAATGAGGAGATGAGGCAAAGTCATCACATACCTATGGGGGTCCAGCCGCCAGAGGAGGAACAAACAAGAAAAATCCTTCCAAGTCCTAATGAAATAGAGCTAGTGGAAGATTCAGGTGACAAGAGCAAAAAAAAACAAGCACTTCAGGAAATTCAAGTCAATATCAAAAAACCCTCCTTTTGCAACCATGTGTGTGTGTGTGTGTGTGTGTGTGTGTGTGTGTGTGTGTGTGTGTGTGTAATTAGCAGATGAACTGAAGCATTAACGCTACCAAGAGCAGAGGTCTCAAAGAAATAGCAACCACAGGGCACATCTACAAAGAGAAATTATGAAAAGATTTTGGGGAGAGTTGTGGGAGACCTATACACACAAAAAAGGAGTTGCAAAAATATGTGAGTGATAAACAAATAGAATAAACCTTCACTGAGTCAGATAAAATCTGATATACCCTGATAAAGAAAAATATCACAAGAAAAAAATATAGGACGCTTCCAGATAAGAAGTTACAATGGACTTCTGACTTACAGCACTAGAAATGAGAAGACTGTGGACAACTCTACAGATTTCAGAGGGATGAAGTCTGCAATCTAAAACGTCTATACCCAGACAAGTAATAATTCATCTACGAGGTGTGATAAAAAAAAAATATGGTGAATGTTTAAATTAAAAATAAATAAATTTGTTACAGTAAAAGACACATTGCCATTAATCCCCCTCAAAATACTCCTCCTCGCTTCAAACACACATATCCCATTGTTCTTGCCACTTTCTGAAGCAGTTCTGCAAGTCCTCTTTCATGAGTACCTTTACTTCATCCTCCATCATGACAACACCCCCGTCACACATTGCTCTGGTACGGCAATTTTTGTCACATAAAAACATTATGGTGTGTCCTCATCCACCTTATTCACTGGATCTGGCACCGTGTGACTTCTGGCTCTTCCACAAAGTCAGAATGACCATGAAAGGTAAACATTTTGAGTTGATTCAGGACATCAAGGCAGCCATGACAGCACAACTAAAGACACTCAGGAAAGAGGACTTCCAGAACTGCTTCAGAAAGTGGCAAGAACGATGGGATAAGTGTGGTCAAAGGGAGGCGGAGTATTTTGAGGGGGATTAATGGCAATGTGTCTTTCACTGTAATAATTTTTTAAAATTTAAACAGTCACCGTATTTTGTGATCACACCTCATATAGGTAATAGATATATCCAGATAAGCAAAGTTTCAGAAACTTTAACCAAAATAGGATCTAAGGGAACTATCTGAGAAATAAGTATAAACTAAGCATGTATCAGAGGTTTTGAGATAAAAGATGAAGGGATGAAACAATGGTAGACCAAGATCCTGAGTAGTGACACTGAGGCATATAATATTAAATAATCACTCTAAGAATAAAATCCTGCAAGGAAAATTCTCAGTCCAGACCTAAAGTTGGGCTGCAGGGGAAGAGACAATGAGGGATAAATGTATTCTATGCCTGTTCGTTCCTTTGCTTGCCCCTGACCCCAGTCTATTCTCTAGCTTCCCCCAGAATTGATTTCACTCCCTTCCTGTGCTACAGAAGGCGCCTTCTGAGGACTCCACCATCTTGGTTATTTAGTCAATTGGCCTCTGATTGGATTTGGCCATTGGGATGTATTAGATGGAGGTAAAAAATGTAATAATAATAAGGATCAGGATATTTTTTCCCTATTTTTCCCCACTGCTCCTCAATAACCTTCACAACTAAAACTCCCATCTGTCCTCCCCAATGGCCCAGATTTGGTTTTCTGGTTCTCAGCAAAAGTACTTCTTTCTCCAACCTTCTCAGCCACTCAGGAAGATGCCTTTCCACTGTTGCTACCTTCTGTACCTCAATACCCCTTGTTGGTTTCCTTCCCTCTTCCTACGTTTGTAAGAGCTTTCCTTCTTTAAAGTCTCTTCATTTGAATAATGTGAATCATGGTTGATTTCTTGCTAGAATCTTGATATATATATATTCCAAATTTCTTATTTGGGGGAAGAGTAGAGGATAGGATAGTAATGATTACAATGAGAAAGTTACATTTTTTGTATGTTAAGAAAACTAGATTCAGTGTTGTCTTATGATTTCACGACATTTGCCATGGAGAGATCTACTAATGGTTGCAAAGAAAGAAAAGTACACAATGAATTTTAATTATTCACTAACTTTAGATCACGATTGATTAGTGCAATCTTACCTATTTTATATTTGAGTAACATATAAATGCCTCTAATACTTCTAATGTCAAGTTGTGAATTATCTTTTGATTAATGTACGAGAATCAGTGGTCTAAATTCATTAGAATAACAGAAAACGATTTATTGGGCTTCACCACCAGAGATGTGAAGTATACCCCCTTTAACTACAAGGTATCAGAGGCCATTACGCACTGCTTCCAGTTGTACTGATGGCTTTCCTTCTCTTGCTAAACATTTCTTCTTTCCAGAAGCTACAGGTCAAAGCCACTCTCATTTCTCATTCATTAAGAATTTACAGTGCCAATATGACATGCAAAGCACTGAATTCATTCAACAATGTTTCTTTCAAGAAATTTCTATTGAGCCATCATCAAGGCTGAAGACACTGCGTTTGGTCCTGGGTGGTTTGGCAACTCCCCTCAAGAAGCTTGTGGCATAATGCACAGTGTGGTGACAACAGTTAGCAACACTCTATTTTATACTTGAAAGTCATTGAGAGAGAAGCTCTCCAAGTCCTCATCAGAAGGAAAACAACATGCAACTCTATGAGATTTATGGATGTTAACTAAACTTATTGTGGTAATCACTTTACAATCTATACATATAACAAATCATTATGGTGTACATCTTAAACAAACACAAAGTAATATGTCAATTATAGCTCATAAAACTGGGGAAACATAAATCTTGTATCTTCATTAAGTAACGAAAAGAACAAGAAAAAGCTGGCAGCAAAGATGGACAACCGATTACAAGCGAAGTGCCACAGAAGTGGTGTTCTAGGTTAGGGAAACACAGAAAGGAGCGTCATTGGAAGCAATGTGATGGCACGGAGAGGACACCAGGCTGGAAGCCAGGACCGGGGTGCATGGCTCGCTTTTCCTTGGGCAGCTTACTTAGTCTATCTGATCTTCCGTTTTCTTATCTGCAGAAGGCAGCAGTTTGAAGTGACTGGAACGTAGGTACTCAACATAGGGTAACTTCCTTTTTTTTTTTTTTTTCCATGAAGGGACAAGTTCAAGGCATGTTCATGTTCTCCCCCCACATTCTGTCCTTCAAGTGAATAAAAGAGCATGTGTAAAAGCAAGGCTGTGAAAAGCATGGATGAGGTCATGGTTCTGTCTCTGAAATGACGGCTGGAAAGATTAAGTTTATGAATCATTACCAGCACAGACATGAGACCATATGGCAGAAATAGTACCTTATCTAGGCTTTAGTTTATTTTTCTTATGCTCATTTTCCTCTTGTCCAATAGTCACCATCCCTTTATTGATGATTTAAAATTCACCTCAATACAGTACGTGGATTTACGATACATATGAGTCCTCTCAGTTCAATTTTACAATAAGGCAGGATTTTTTGTAATTTAAATAAGGTGACACTTATTTTACTTGTGTGAAATTATACCTCGACAATAATTGTAGCCCTCATTCAATCCATGATTTTTTCTATTCTTTTATTCTATGATGCACATCACACACACACACACACACATCCTTCCGAAACACCACCAAAATGACAGCATAGAAATTTGAGGCTTTAACCCACAAGGACAAAGGCAACCAGAAAAGACACAACAGTAGAAGAAAACTTGAACAAACTTTGGAAGATGGAAAGTAAATGGACAAGCGTCTACACCATCCATGAAGCGTAGATGCCTGACCACTGCTGCACACCTGAAGCTGAAGCGGAATAATATTGTATGTCAACTATAATTTAATATACCGTGTTTCCCCGAAAATAAGACGTAGCTTGACCATCAGCTCTAATACATCTTTTGGAGCAAATATTAATATAAGACCTGGTCTGATATTATTTTAAAATAAGACCGGGTCTTATATTAATTTTTGCTCCAAAAGACGCATTAGAGCTGATGGTCCAGCTATGTCTTATTTTCGGGGAAATATGGTATATAGAGTCACGGGATGTGGAGTACAGCACCGGGAATAATCAGTGGAAATGTAACAGCTATATATGATGTCAGAGGGGTAGTAGATTGGGGGAGGGGTTTATCACTTTGTGAGGGATGAAATATGTATTACATTGCTTTGTACACCTGAAACTAATAAAAAAGAAAAGAAAAGGGAAAAGAAAAGTAAATGGAGGGGTGGTAACTGAGTGAGCAGAATGAGGGAAATTTCAACCTCGGGACATGCAAAGGGACACTTCAGAAGCAAAGCAGGCAAGTTTTCCTAGGAAAAGACCCAGAGCCTAGAGGCTACAGGTCCTTCCAGTAGGAGAGGGGTAGTGAGGAAGATGGCTGGATACACAGAGATTGGTAGAAATATAGAGAACAGTTAGACAAGGATCATTAGAGGCTTCAACATAAAAGAGATGAAAGCCAAAAGGGGGGAAAAAAGAAAAAAAAAAAAAACAGAAAGAGAACTTGTAAGAAACAGAGACAATGCAGAGGACAAGAAAAAAAAAACTATAATATCCTCAGTGAGCTAAGACACTAGATTGCAATCATAACAAAGGAAAAATGTTATGAGAAAGGAATGAGAAAAATAAGTGTAGCAGAAACTTCACTGTCACCCCAACATGGTCAGCATTTTCTTCCTCAGTAACGGAACCCCAGTAGTCTTGGAAGCAGTGATGTGTTCAGGAAAAACATTTTCCAGATTGTCTTGATGATAAGGGTGACCAATGAAAAGTAAGTAGACCAATGAAAAGTTCTCCTTCATGGCACCAGCCGAACTTCCTGATGGGTCTTCAAACTGGTCTCCTTCCAGCGTGGACTACCCACAAGCAGAGATGACTGACACTTTTGGTCCCACATCATGCCAAGTGCTGAGGCACTGGCCACATCATAAGCTTGGGCCCCAAAATGACCCAACCCAAAATGCAATTTGCCCCAGAGTGTTTCAGTTTTGCAAAGAATTTTAATGTCACATTGGCCATTACAAACATAAAGAGGGTTGCTGTAACTAAAATGAATAATGAAACCTGAATTTTAAATGACTTGGTAATAATCAAGGAGCCAGAAACTCATCTGGAATTTATTAAGCAAAGTAGATTCGTTTCCTTACACAAAAAAGGATTACTGTAAATTGCAGTGTGGCTGTCAACCACATTCTTTTACCAGAACTAAGGCCAAATTTCAAAAGTATCAGCTATTTGGCAAGTTATACCTTTAAAGACTTACAAGCATTTTCCAAGTCTAAAAATGTTTGCAAATTGGCTTAAAAACAGACAGTTGTATAAACTTTATCCTTTGAATAAAATACCTAAAAATGCATTTCTCTTCTTCATGGAAACTATAGAAGCTTCTCTTTTCTAAAATAGCTCATTAGGCTCATTTTCAGTGAGACATCATAAAATGTCCTTCTTGGAAAGATCTTACAATTGTCTCTTTCAAATTGAACACAGCAGAAGGACTAAATTAAAAGGATGACTCAAAGACACACGCACAAAACATGAAAAGTAACTTAAAGGATAAAAAAAGATGCATAAAGAACAAAGAATAATTGAGATAACAGTAATATATTGAGACTTCAAAAGTTTGTTTTTTTTGTTCGTGTAATGAAAAGAAGAAACGTAATGCATTGAATCTACTCATTCTACTCTCAAATGTGAACCTTCAATAGATAATAGCTAAACGGAAGGGAGCAGTGAGTACAAGAACATACGGCAAAAAATATGGAATTTTTTTTCTTCAGCTTAAATGGTCTCGGCAAGTTGACTTAGATTATATTCTAAGTCCATTGACAGGAAAGAATCAACAGCAAAGAGGTGCTAAAACGAACATGAGGAGTCCTAGAGAAGATGACAGAAGTACCATCAAGAAACAGAACTCATTACTCTTAAGACACTTGTTCATTCCAACATCAGTTTCTCACAAGTGAAAGGATGTTTATCACAGCTTAAGAACAACATAGAAAGGACTTAACTAAAAACCAATATTCACAAATCAGAGTTAGAATATACAGTAAGCTATCTAACTGCATTGTGGGATTCACACACACTCACAAACACATACGCACACAAAACCTTAAAAATCAGCCATTCTAGGAAGACAAAAAAGTTATCATGAAATAATCCATTTTCTAATTCTATACAAATGTAAGTAGAATAATAATAATAACAAGAATAATGGCACTTACCATTTGTTGAGTACCTACATATATCCCACCTTCTTTTCTTTCTACACCTTATCACCATTTAGCAATCCTCATTGTCTAGTTGTAGGAATTTAGGCTTACAGATGCTGCTGCATGGTCACACATCTTACTCTGGGATTTGCCATGTTCCTAGGCAGTATTCCCCAAAACCCTGCCACTCTTTCCACTACACCACGTTAGAACGCTACAAAGAAACAAAGACACAATGTGCCAGAAATGTACACTTTCACGGCAACTATGTATCTATATTTAAAAGTCAGAAATGTTTCATTTCCTTTCTTATTACCGTCTGTTTCCACATTAATATGACTTTAAGCTTCACAGATTTTACTAAATCAAACTAAGATACATTTATTCTAAACATTTAATATTTATTGTAAACATTAAAAACAAAATATCTTCAAATGATTATCAGCTAAAAACCCTAGGAACAGGAGAGACACTTTCCCGGTTTAGAAAAAAGGAAAAAAATTCAGAAGAAGATTAGAGTGATTTCCAGATGATCTTTAGCACATTAAGGTCAGAGATTTCTAAAATATAATAGTGGGATTCAACTTTGCTACT
Organism: Rhinolophus sinicus; assembly: GCF_036562045.2. Taxonomy (NCBI): domain Eukaryota; kingdom Metazoa; phylum Chordata; class Mammalia; order Chiroptera; family Rhinolophidae; genus Rhinolophus; species Rhinolophus sinicus. The sequence goes on along the minus strand of NC_133754.1, from coordinate 26,648,105 downwards.
TTATATAACAGACCACAATGATTCCTTCAGACCTCTTGTCCCAAAGCATAGTTCCCTTAAATATGAAGGATTTATGCCTCTAATACATCTAATAATTTGGCTGAGGGCAGGGAAAGGTTTTCTTAACCTACATGAAGAAAATATTGATTTCTTGGTAACTCTTCTACCTCTTCTCTCATGGTGCATCTGCCACTACACAAAGACTTTCCAGAAGGATTTTCTGAAGCTTGGTTTGGCTCTCATGCATACACTCCAAAGCTGCACTTTCAACAAGTGAGAGGCTGCTCTCTCACCAAATTCAATAGCCTCGTCCCCATTTTCTTTTCTCTCTCTCTCTCTCTCTCTCTCTCTCTCTCTCTCTCTCTCTCTCTCTCATGGAACCAAGGCTTCCTTCCTTTAAGGATCCCTAACACTTTCTAGTTTTCTGCTTAGCTTCCTGACCAGGACTTTTCTTAGGAGCCGTAGGATTTCCTATGATTTCCTTTCCTTAGGATTTCCTTTTCTCTTCCTGTCCTCTTAATAGAAGACATTTCCCAAGGCTTAGTCCTTGTTCCTCTCTCTGTGTGACACAGTCTTTCCCCTCCACTGACCCGCTCTGTCCCATGGGCTCCAACATCAGCTGATACGTCATTTAGAGAAAAATAAAATCAAGTCTTTATCTGCAATTTGGTCTTATAATCCTCATTACCTTCAAATAAGTACCGTCCACACTAAGCAGACTTCTAGCTTCATGGTCCTGCCAAGAGGACAATCCAACGGACCCTTGTTCATGCTAGTACCACCTCTAACCAACTCAGGTGCTTTCCACATTGCTTTCCACCCATCGTTTTTCTGGTCCAGTTCAAGAAGGATCTCTAATAGTTTCCACATGCTTTCCCATCCTCAAACTTCCTGCAGATGGGCTGTTCCACTTGTCGTTTTCTCCCATGGCTGCCCTGCAACTGTCCCCTCCCCACCGACACACGCCCCAGAGGGAGCTACCATAGGAAGTTCCTTCCCTCATCACACACACACACACACACACTGCCTCTAAGCCAGGGGTGTCCAAACTTTTTTCAACGTTTTTCACCAAGGGCCATATGCGGTAAAATACACAAACAGCCGGGCCACTCACTCGAGGTGAAGTACGTATTGCCTCACCTGGTTTATTGAAGTAAATTAAATATATTTTTGGAATTTGCTACGGACCAATAAAAAAATGAATTGCGGGCCACAGTTTGGACACCCCTGGTCTAAGCTCATCACATCCCAACAGCAGGAAGTTATTCATATCTTATTGGGGATTTACACTACATTTTATATCAAGTCTGAGCATTTTCCTCTGCTTTTTAACTTAGCCCCAACTTTGAAAGAAGAAAAACAAGAGAAACAGAGGCAGGCACACGGACTGGCGACCAGCGTAACAGGGTGTGCGTGTGCCCAGACAGCAGGCAGAACCATAAAAGAGGGAAAGAAAGACAGGAAGGAGAATGAAGTGCTTGAGGGCTTGAGTTTTTCTGTTAGAAAAATTTAACTGCAAATAATGGTTCTTCTATCAGCATCAGCTGTGCGGTGGTAGGAAAGAAACTTACCTTCCCTGAGTCACTCTCTTCTCATCTGTCAAAAATACATATATTTATAAAAAGAACAGTATCACTTATTTCATATGACAGCTAGGAGGAATCATTTTAAAAAGAAGAAAGTTAACAAAGTCATTTTGAATGAAAATAGACAAGGGTTTCATCTTCCCTTTTCCCCTCAGTTCTGAACAAGGCTCTTCCGACAGCCTCTACTCCTCAGTTTTACACCATTTCAGAATGATTCCTGGAAAATCTGGTATAAAATGCAGCACTTTGAGAGCGTGCGGTGGGCCTCTGAGGTTTGAGTTGGGGCAATGGAGGAAATGTTCTTGCTGTCAAATTTTAAATGATTTTATTTTATTTCTAAACAAGGTAAAACTATTTCCTGCTTCTCTGTCTCCAATTAGCACGTGGGTATAGCCCATACTCAAGCTGGAGCTCAGTAATCAGTGAGTTGTGAGATCTTTTGATGATTACTATCCCAAAGTTTAATTGTAACGTCTCATCCCAGTGCAGGATATTCAGCTCAGGAGACTCATCTTCCAATTTTCGGGGACGTTTCATTTTCTCATGATACTTGTTTACCTCTGGGCAGCTTTACAATTGGATGAACAAAGTCCATTTCTCATGCTTTAAACATGCTTTTTTAAGAAACATGCTTTAGATTTGCTCAATCTAGAACTGCACTGGAAAAAGAAAAAAAAGAAGCCTAATATAATAAAACCACTTGTCTTGTTGAATGAAGCACAGCCAGAAAGTCAGTCATATCACAGGGGTAAAAAGATTTCAAGTATCAAGACTTAAAAGACATCTGTTCATTCATCCATTTATTTATCCAACGGATATGTACTGAGGGCCTACTAAGTAGCTGGCACTTGTCCAGGCTGGGAAACAAATGAAGCCCTTGCACACAGGCATTTATCTTCTGGGGGGGGGGGGTAACAGCCAAACAAAAAAATATACATCATACAAAAGCAAGGATGACAAGTGCTATGAAATAGAAGAGTATGGAGTGACAAGGACAGTTATTTTGTAGGGAGGGAGTGGGGGACGAGGAGGTATCGGTTAAGCTGAGACGTAAGTGAGGGACACGGATTCATGCAGAAGGAACAGCAACACACAGGCTCTAAAACAAAAACCTTCTTTGTGTATTTGAGGACCAGGAGGAAGCCGGTCTGACTGGAGCGTGGTAAGCAAGACAAAGAACAGGAGCAGCGATGAGATAGGCAAACAGGGAACAGGTCATGTAGGACCCTATGGACCATGGTTTAAAAATTCAGAGTTTATTCTAATTGTCATGAGCAGCCATTATGGGGGGAAGAGAAGGCATGTTGGATATATAACCTCTGGATCACATGTTTAAAGAGGAATCTGGTTGTTTCTTTGGAAACAGGTAGGTGATAGCGGATATGGCGAGAAATGGTCAGATTCTGGATATAGTTGAAGATATAGCCCATCGGATTTCTTGACGGATATGGGGTGTGATAAAAATAATGACTTCAAAGTTGGGGACCTGAGCAAGTGGGTGAACAGTGGTGCCATTTACTAAGTGAGAAACATTGGGGGAATGAGTAGGTAGATGGCAGGGAGGGGGAGGAACTAATAATTATTTTGAACTGTGATGTGCCTATTTGACCAGTGGTTGGAAATCTTGAGTGTAGACAGACATAGTAGAGATATAAATACAGATATAGGTATACAGATAGATATATAGGGCAGAAATATTGTCAGGACCAGGAATATAAATGTGGAGGTCATCAGCACATACAAGGTGTATAAAGCTATGAATTTGATAATATCTGCTAAGAAGAGATTGTAGACAAAGAAAAGACATGGAAAGATGAGCCCAAGAACACTGTAATATTTATGATCAAAATAGTTGGGAGGATTCAGCAAAGTAAAATCAGAAACACTAAATAAAATAGAAGAAAAATCCAGAGAGTAATGGAAGGAAATGGTTCAAGAAGGAAGGTGTGACCAATTGTGCCTGATGTTGTTGGTAGATGGAGAATATTTTCTTTGGACAATAGTATCCGTTGCAAATTGATTGCTCACCATTCAAGAAGTAAAAGTAAAATGTTTGCTTATTTTCTCCCTTCTCAGGTAGAATGACTTTAAACCGTAATGAGAAAGAATTCCAGAATCAAAGTTTATAATGAGGTTAGCAATACCTGCCCTTCCTTTGAGTATTGTGAGATGGTGGTGTTACAAAATAATTCAGATATCTCATGACAACTAGGTCCAATTTCAATCTAGTCAAGAAGGCAAAATCTTTAATTATGGTCTTTGCTTCAGTACTTACATATCTAAAACACTACATACAAAGTATCACCAAAAACGTGACATATATTTCAAAAACACTGTACAATAACAGTCTAGAATTTTTGTAAGTCACGGACGACTAGGTCATATAAGAGAAGATACTGATACTTTTGTAAATTGATTTATAGACTAGACTAGTTAGCTACAATTTATCCCCTACTCTAGCTCAAAATATAACTCGATGTCACCACATAAAAATGCTTCCCTTTTATAACACTTCAAATGGTCTATTGAGCACTAATCCATTCACTCAGATACACCATAACATGTGAATCTAAGGTCTGCAATTGCGAAAGGTGCCTATAGTAATTCTGTAGCTTATATGATAATTGACCATCATCTGCTTCTAGGTACTCACATCACCAGATAGAAGCTGTAGTGGTACACACAGGACTAGTTATAAACGGAAAAGAGCTCATCTTACAGCTTGAGAGGGAATAGAGACTGAGAGCCCATTCTCTTCCCGATTTATAAATACTTTACCACAATTTACTGACCAGTGTCACTTGGTCAGGCAGTGTAGTGATTAAGAGGTAAGGCTGTGGAGTCAAATTGTGTGGGTTCAAATCCCCAACTACCACTTACTAGTTCTAGTGTTTCCTTAAGCAAATTATTTTACCTCTCACGCCTTTTCCCGCATCTGAAAAAAAAAAGAAAAAAACACCCTGGCATAACAATAGTCCTTCATTATAAAGGTATGCAGGTATAATGCCCTTGCCACATGTCCCGCACATGGTGGGAAAAAATACCAGTTGCTTTCAATGTCAGTTATGCACCTTCTCTTGTAAAACCTTCACTAGTGGGTATCTCAGTATTCACATCAGCCTACTCTGGTGTAAGACAGCTCTTGTTTATAGAAGGGTCCTCAGAAGACTTGAGCCAAAAAGTCTCACTGTGACCAGTTATTACCAGTTCTGCCCTTTAAACCCACACAAAATTTTTCTACCCTCTCTCCTTATGAAAATCCCCACTGTACTTAAAGACAGACATAATGTCTCGTCCTGTGCATCATCATCTAAATTCACTCAAGCATCCTGTACCCGGGAATTAGAACCAGTCTTCAAGCACCCCATCAGGAGGATTTCACAATCTGGAAAGGCTGTTTATGGGGCTGTGTTGGGATCCATCTGTAGAACTTGCTAACGCCCATCTCCTTAGAGCAAAGTGGCAGACTGACTGCATTAAGACTCTGTTCTCAGAGTTGTGCATATGTGACAGCTATTATCCTTATTAAGAGCTTGGGGTACATCAAAAGTGTTTTTAGAGAAACACACCCAATAATTACCTTCAAGAACTAAAGAGTAAGCACAGGCACGCATAATTTATCATTTCCTCGGGCACAAATACATTTGTGACAGTTAACAGGCTTAAGGCGACCTGCAAACATCAATTAAATATGCCAACCATGTTGACTGGACACAAAACATTCATTCCTTCAACAAGCATTTGAGAACTTTCTGTCAGGGACTGTAGGACCCAAGAACAACAGAAAACTCAGTCTGCAGATGATAACAGATGAAAGAGTTCACCCTACAAAGCCTATGTCCTCCAAACTGAAAGAGTTAGGCAAATTGGCTGGTGTTGCTTTGTCTTTCTTAATGAACATGCTCAAAACTAGTGCTTTTCTGTAACTCAAATGATGGTATGTTGAGAAGCAGTTTAAAAAAGCGGGGGGTAAAAGGAACCAGTTAGTCTCAGTAGCGGTCGCTTACTAGCCAAAGCACTCTTGGCATCCAGAGGGAGACGGCACTAGAGCACTGCATGGAAGACCAGGAACCAAACGGATTGAATAAATCGGCACACACTCCCTGCCACACACTCAGCATTATTCCTCTCAGCCTAGGAGAAGCTGTAAGAATTTCTGGGCTCGACAAATGGCTGAAGAAACGTCATGATGCTTCACTTCCTTGAAACGGCCAATTGTGCAATTCTTCAACTCACAATTATGTTGAGAATTCCCAAGGTCTATCTCCAAACAACCCAAAAGGAAAACAACTCAGGAGGTACTTCCTCATTGGCCCTACTATGCCCATGATCTTGGAGACTTGCCTCACCAGGCCAAGGACCCTCTGACCCTTTTGTGACCTTATTCAGAGGGGACAGAACCTTTCTTGTTTCGGCTTCATTCTTTCTCGCTGGAAGAAACCCAACGAGTCATCTCTTAGATAAATGCTTCACATCATTAGTGATGTGAGAAAAAAATAGAAGATCATGCATCTATCTTCTATTTATTTAGAGGGAAAATGCAAATGACAATTTTTCAATTCTGGTCAGAATATAGAGAAGCTGGGTCCCTCGCCCCATTCATGGTTTTGCAACAAAGCTTTCAGAGGGTAACTTGGTGATGTATATCAAGGAACAGAAAATCATTCCTTCTCTTTGGCCCACTTAGTTCACTTTTCTAACTGGTTCAAGACCATTCTGTTTTATTCAAGGTACAAGTTCTTTGTAATATCCTATACTTTAAAAGAGGTCCATTTTTTAGCTTTCAGTACACCAGTACTTTGGAAGGTTCCAGAATGACTGACACTGTGCTAGAATCCTCCCAGTTCCTCAGGAAATACCTTGACTTATCGGTTTACACTTCCTGGAGTCAGGCTATTCTTACGGCACCCGACCCCGGTTCCTATTTGTGTGAATCAGTTCCTTCCAAGAGGACTTGGGGAACTCCCTCATCTCCTACCATCTGTCCTGTCCTAGAATACTTTCTTATCTGCCAAGTAAAGATGGGTTCAAGAAATGAGAAAATGTGGCATAAAGAACAAAAGGAACAAAGTGATACCGAGACATTTAACGATTGTGCAAAACTACCCTGAGAAGTCTATGATGCTAGAAAGCAGAAGAGCAGTTGCCTATAGGAGGGGTGCAGGCTGATGCGTCCTTCTGGAAAGGAACTTTCCTGAGTGATAAAAATGTTCTCTGTCTTGATTTGGATGCTGGTTATATGGGTATATACATTTGACAAAACTCCCGCAGCTGCACACTTAAAATCTGTGCATTTCACTGCATGGGAACATCACCAAAGTAAAAATAAAACAACTCTCAGCAATTCCTTGAATTTGTGATAAATGCAACTACGAGATCTCACTAGTTATGAAGGCACGATGTCCTCAGTGGGCAAATGTGTTAGCCCCACTCCAACCTCAACTCAAATGCTGCCTCCTCTGTGAGCCTGCCTGACTCTCCAGGCAGACTCAGGCTGCTCCTAAATGCCATCACTACACATTGTACAGACTTCCATTATAGCAATTATCTGATGGCGCTGCTCCTTAAACCCTATTTTTGAATTTTGTGAGAGCTACAACCTTAAGATTACACTTTCATATTTACCAGGCACCATGCCAAATCCTCAAGCAAAAGATAAGATACTGTTCCTGCCTGAGTGAGTTCACCGTCAAATATGGAAAAATGGATGGAATTACACCAACAGGGCAGAAAGAAAGATCAACACAAGCAGTGAGGAGAGGAAGGAATGATGCGGGTGGAGGTTCAGTGGTTCAGAAAAGGCATTGCATAAAGCTTGATTCTAGCCCAAGGATGGAGGAATGAAGAGCAGTAATGGGGATTAAGTCCGTAAGAAATAAGGAGTAGTCCATGCACCACAATCTGGAGGTGAGAAAACAGCATCCTGTGTGTGGGGAAACACAGGCAATGACTAGGGAGCACTGACTGCTTTATGGTCAGCAACTCATTTAACCGGCACAACCTGCACGGGAGGTCCAGAGAAGAAAACTGAGGCCCACAGGAGGTAAGTAGCAGAGCCAGGACTTAAACAATGACTTGATTCCAAACTGTACTCTTCCCCTCCCTCCCCTTTTTGTTCATTTGTATTGAGTTATAGTTGACATACAGCTCTGTATGCATTTAAGGGGTACTGCATGTCTTGACATACAAATATTGCAAAATGTTACCACAATAAGCTTAGCTAACATCCATCTCCTCATACAGTTACAAAAAACAAACAAACAACAACAAAAAAAACCCCACCTTTTTCCCGTTTTCCTTCTGATGAGAGGATCTACTCTTTTAGCACCTTTCATATACACCATACAGCAATGGTTAACTACAGTCACCGTAAATGCGCTAAAGGTGGTCAAAAGGTAAAAACTCCCAGTAAAAAGATAAATTAACACTTGGCACGTAATGTACAAAATTACGCTCTTTATCTCTATGCAACCTGGCATAGATAGTTTCGGAGAAAATGACCCCAAAATAAAGATAGCTATATAGACCGAGAACAGATTATAAAGAGTTGTGAATGGGATACTTCACAGCACAGCATTATGGAAGGATTGTGGATTTTAAAAATGTTCTCTTGACTCCCCAGGAAACGAGGATAACAAAATCAGGTTTGTATTTTGAAAAAATAATTTTGGCTGCAGCAGCTAGTATACGCACTGCTTTCTAACATGTAAAAATTTTGAGAAATTTTTACCATCACAGGAATTTCAGGATTAATATCTGTTAAGTATAATTATATGCAATAACCAAAAAAAGCTTCTATGAATTCAGTAACATTTTCAAATGAATGTTTATGTCGCTCACATACATCTGGAAAGCGATGGCACAAATCCATGAGAGCTTCGTTTAGTCTACAGACCACAGTGGTGTGCAATGAGGGTTCACGTACACCAGGCAAACCCTTCCTGACCAGACCACAGAGTAGAAACCACCAGTGCAAGGGATGCAGTTTACAGAGAAAGAGGAAAACCACTTGGAAGGATTTTGCCTGTATTAATGGGGGACCCACAGAGTACAAATCTTTAATATTTTAGTACCAAAGGTAAGCAAAGGTGGTGAGGGGGGCAGGTGGAGAAACAGATCAATTGGAAGCAACTAAGGGAGGATTCACATTCTGGTGCCAGGCTTGGCAATGAGCTCTGTTGGCATCCCTTTGGTCCTTCTACAAAGTGACAGTGATACTGAAAGAAGTGAACTCAGAGATAAGAGGAAGAGCAGGTGAGCAGGAAGGTGATGAATTATGGTGGCCCCTTCTGCTCCAGCCATAAAAATGACTGCTATATTTAAACATCAACCCAGAGAGTAACATTAACTCACAGACTGGAAACTGGTGACCAACCAATGCAATGAGCCGTATACCCAGTTTTCAGTCTCATTGGCACTTTGTCTGTTTACTACAAGGCATTTTAATGTCCCAAAAAAGAGAGGCAGAGGAAACGATTAGGTCTACAAAATTAAAAGGTGCTGCAGAAAAGCACCAAAATTAGAGGGTCCAGCCTGCATTTTCTACCACTTCACCCACTCCGTGACCTTGCTAGAATCAAGCTTCTCCTCTGCCTTTGCCTCAAACCATTATACTATTTGGTTGTAAACCAGTGTTTAATCATAAACCAGCTCTGCTACATTATTAATATTCCAAACAGCATTTCCAACCAGATAATATCCAATATCATTATGTTGAGTTACCTTAAAGGGTGCCATTCCTACATTTGTTTTTAACTGAAAAATTAAACTAACCAGAAATATACATATATGTATATATATACAGATATATATATATATATATATATATATATATATATACACACTCTAAAGTATCAAGTACAGAAATAGTCATAAAAAGAAAGTGGCAGAATAACAACCATTAGCCCTTTCCTACCTCACTCTTTCTCCTCCCCTCCCCCCAAAAAATAAAATAAATAAAACTTTAACTTTGGTTGTGGCAATAATACATTAGCTATTTAAAATCACAAATGGAGAATGGAAACGGCAAGGACATACTTACAGGGACTCTGGTCATCGTTCAAAGTTTTACAAGATAACTGGAGTTTCTTGACCTTGGGCTATGCAAAGGTGAAGGTGAGAATAAAGGTAGATTATAGCATATGTACCATACATATAATATAAAACATATGTATAGGTACATATATACACACATATATAAACGACCCACTTACACTTCAATATATGTAGAGGAAAGTATAACAGAAAGAAAAAAATGAGCCAGAATATTAGCAAGCAGAATGACTTACACTATAATCTTACTTGCTTTCCAAAATACTTTATAAAATACACTTTGGAAACAATATTTTTTCTTCAAATTGAGGGTTCTCAGAGTTAAAGAGGCTGTGGCAATGAGGGAGTCATTCATCCTGCTTTTTTTGGCAAGAACAATATTTTAAAATATGTGCTTTGGTTGTAAAGGCAAAGCTAAGGAGACAAGTAAATTTGGATACTAAATAAAAATAATGAAGTAAACCTAAGAGTGAACACACTGCTGTCACTTCAAATGCCCAGAGTATACCAAAGTGTATGTAAATATGTCCATTATTCATATATCTTCAATGAACAGACTGCCTTGTTCCCTGTGGCATAGAGAAAAAAAATCACTTAATTTTAGTTTCATTAATTACATTAAAATGATATGCCAAAACCTTTAGAAAGATTTGGCTCTCTGCTAATGATGAACAAAACACTTTACAGAGTTGCCAAATCATTGCTGAAAAACACTTTGAATGGGGTGGAATGGAAGTGGGAAGATGAACGTATTTATCATGCACTATGAATATCTTTTATCACAAAATACTTCCCTGAGTTTATTAGACACAACTTTCTCACAGAAATCCAAACAATTATGAGCAAGCTATGATAAACAAGGGAGTTTTAGACTTTAAAAATGTGCATACTAAAAAAGAAAAGGGTGTGAAATCATCCATACTCACAGATTTCCTGAAGCAAAAACAAAGCATAGATATAAACTCTACACAGGAGCTATGTAAAACCCCCAAATGTCTCCATATTTCTGCCCTTCTCTCTCCCTTCATCCCCAATACTCAAACACCAAAAGGGCAAGTTTAATTTCTTTTCTAAAAGTAAGCAGAACAAACACTGCTAATGGAAAATTACCTTTGGAAGCTTTGACTTTTCTAAGTTTATGAATGAGGAAAGTTATTTCTCTTAACTACATTGCTGGAATTTTTCTACTCTCATTTCAGTTCAAAATACAGGGCTTATTCTTCTCCCAACCTTCCCACCCGCTCCTCTCACACCTTTCTAAGTCACCTTCAGACTAGCTCAAAGTTTTGGCCCAGAAAACACTAGAAGCTAATTTTTTAGACCTCTTCTACAGTCTGGTGGGTAATGCTACTCAGATTTCACAGTACTTTATTTAGCGTAAGAAATGTAACACTGAACGTTTATTCCCTTTACTTTTCACTTATATACACTTATTTAAGGACAAATGAATTATTTTTAAGCAGCTTGCTTTGGAATTCTTAAAATATGCTCTTTTCCTGTAAAATAATCTCCAAACCTAATTTGAATTTTTAAATATGTTAAGCTATATTTAAATATGAATTAATTGAATATGAAATAAATTAAACATGAATAAACCAGCACGTGGCACCAATAACTCCTAAATGACTACAAGGCTGGCTGGCGTAGGCAACAATTTTCTAACAAGCAGCTGTTCCTCATTCACATCTGCTGGGAAGACGTCTTCGGCATCATTAAAAAAGTCATCTTTTTCGCGCAGTAGAATAACGGATAGAGGTCCAGGTGTTAATATTCTACAGATGTTCACCCTAAGACGTTGATGAAGAAGCCTCCAAGAGACCATCTCCTTCTCAATGAGAAAAACAAGGGAATGGATGATCTTGCTTCTGAGGCACAGCTGGGAAAGTAACAACCCTTCGGTGACTGACCCCAGGGTATCTTATCTCCTTAATGCGGACTTTAAAGAAGTGCAAGCCCTGCCTCCCACCCCCAGGCTCCGGAAGCTGCCTGGAAGAAAGCATCTCCCCAGGTGCGCGGTAGGTGCCTAAGCTCCTCCACCCACCCACCCACACAACGCACACTTAATACACTGCCCGTGCAGGTATGTGTCCGGCATCCACTCTAGTCACCCCAAAGAAACGCACCCGAGGACCCTGGGCCGTCTCTGCCCCGCAGAGAGACATCCCGGGCGTCCCGGTGCCTTCGTGGGCTGATCCCCAGGGATGCGCGGACCCGAACCCCGGTGGGCCAGCGCTCGACTGTGTCCTGGCAGAGGAGCTCTGGGGAAGCCTGCGAAGACCGTCGAGGGTAGGACAGCGCTAAGCTTAGCTGGACGTTAAAAGATAGGAGAATCAGAACTTGCAAAGTCCCCCAAAACTGTACACGTAGACCAGCCGGCTGCCACGCGCCCGTGACTGTCCCAGGAAGAGACTGAGGCGCAGAGGGGCCGGGGTCGTCCTCATATCTCGACGCATGCAAACCCGTGCGGAAAGGAGCGGAGCAAAAGCACTCACCTCCACCCATCTCTGGGCCTCAGCGAACGCCACGGCGCAGTCGCCTTCGGCCTCCTCCATCGCTTCCAGGACTAGGGCAGGAGGGAGAGAGAGTCCGTGGGCGCGCGGAGGGGCGGGGGTCTCGCGCGCGTCTCAGCCGCCGCCCTCGCCTCTGATCCGCCTGCGAGACGCCGGGTTCTCCTTCCTTTTGTTGCGATCTGCAGCTCGGGAAGGTTTCGAACCCGCAAAAACTTGGAGACGTGGCTTTCTCTAAACTCCTGTAAACGACCCAAGGTCCGCGGGGACACAGGCAGCCTGGCAGGGCGACCAGAGGCGGCGCGCAGCACCAACAACTGTTTGGACTTCAAAAGTCGCAGTGCTGTCGCCGCCCTCCCCGAAATGGCCCCGCCCCAGCCCACCCGGGGCCGCCGAGTCGCCGCTTCCGTCCGCCCCCCTGCAGCTCCCCAGGGCTCCCCGGCCGCAGCCGCCTTTGTGGTGAGACTGTCTGGGCCAGGAGATGCCACCGTCAACCAGAGGCCGAGGCCCGGGCCACGCTCCCGCTCCCGCGCTGCCCGCTTGGACCACAGCTCCGCCCCGAGGGGATGCGCCCCCGAGCCCGCATCCTTCCCGCCTCCGCTCCCCTGGCCGCCTTCTCTCTCTCTCGGGGCCCCTGGAAGCGGCTCCCCCGCGGCTCGAGGCCTCCGGGCCCGCCTGACATACCAGGAATAGCTGCACACAATTACACCTTTCTCGGCCAAGAAACTTCCCCGCGGGGACCCGCCCGGCCCGCTGCCCTCACCTGCGGCCGGACCCGCTGCGCGCGGCTCCCGCTCACTAAGAGCCGGCTGTGGCGGCGTGCGGGCTCCGCCGCCAGGTGCGCGGCCGCCCCCTCCCCAAGCTCTCCGCCCCCACTGCGGCCGCCCGGGCTCTCCTGGCGGCAGGTGAGGGTAGTGTCTTGGGCACGTGCCGCCCATTTCGCCCCGCATGGGCCAGACCCGCTCCGCCCTGCTTCCTGGTGGGTGAAGTGAAAGGAACCTGCCTCTCCAGCCTCGTCTCCTTGTGAAGGGTTCCAGCAGCAGGGAACCCTGCTTTCTCCTGCCCTTCACCCACTAGGCCGAGGTCAGGCCATTTGACCGCCCTCACGCTGAGCGTCGTGGTTTGGGTACCCTCAGGGGACAGTGAGGTGACAGTATCCGCAGCGTCCCTGGGTAGTTGCTCAGGGCTGGAGGGTCGTAGGCTCTTGGGGTGGCTTATTTGGGTTCTTTTCACACATAAATCAGATCCGAAAGGACCCTGCTCATCTGTCTTGTTCCCCAGGGACCTGCTCAGGTGCTCCTGAAGCCCTACCCGGACCACACGTTGATTAGAAGAATGGATTCTTACCCCTTTTAGGAAGCAATCCTTGTCATCCGCGCCCCCTTTTCTTGTCTGGTTGTTTGTTTACTCTTTACTATGAAAACTATGTCAAATATTTAACAATTAATTTCATTTTACCTTATTTCATCACCTTTTCTGCTGAAGCTTTAAAGATAGATAGATATTGTGATGTTTCACTCCTAAATATCACAATATACATCTCATGTTTAAAAGGACACTTTCTACATAACCATAGTACCATTTTCACAAGTAACAAAAGCTAACAATAATTACCTAATATCAAGTTATACCCAATCCAGACTCAAACTTCCCCAGCTGATCCCAAAATGTCTTTTACAGCTGATTTACTCAGACCAGAGTCCAAACAACGACCACACATTGCATTTGGTTACATCTTTTTCAACCTAGAACAGCCTCCTCATTCTCCCCACTCCCCTATTTTAAGAATGACATTGTCTTGTTAAAGGAACCAGGGCAGCCTTCTGGATTTGTCTTATGGCTTCTTTGTGGTATCTTCAACATAATTCTCTTTCCTCTGTATTTCCTGTTACCTAGATGTTAGATCCAAAGCCTGGATTGGAACCCATTTACTCTTCTGCAGAAAGACTTTACTCACTTTTTCCCCCACTGGTGTGACTTCTACAGGATGGTTGGTATGTTGTTGTTTTTTCCCCAGTGGCCTCTTTTTTAAATAAATAAATAAATATATACACATATTTAAATATATATGTATTTGAATATGTATATATTTAAATAAATATATATTTCAATTACAATTGACATTGATATATATCTATATCTATATATATATATACAATTGACATTGATATATATAAATAAATATATATATATTTCAATTACAATTGACATTAAATATTATATTAGTTTCAGGTATTCAGCATAGTGGATAGGCATTTATAGAACTTATGAAGTGATCCCCCAGATAAGTCTGGTACCCACCTGACACAATACAGTTATGACAATATTACTAATTATATTCCCTATGCTGTACTTTACATCCCTATGACTATTCTGTAATGGCTAATTTGTACTTCTTAATCCCTTCACCTTTTCCACTCAGTCCCCCAACACCCTCCCACCGAGCAACAATCAGTTTATTCTCTACCATGTTTCCCCAAAAATAAGACCTACCCGGACAATCAGCTCTAATGAGTCTTTTGGAGCAAAAGTTAATATAAGACTCAGTCTTATTTTTCTACAAGACCAGGTTAATATATAATATAATACCGAGTCTTATATTCATTTTTGCTCCAAAAGACATATTAGAGCTGATGTCCAGCTAGGTCTTATTTTCGGGGAAACATAGTACCTATGAGTTTGTTTCTGCTTTGTACATTTATTTTGTTTTTTAGATTCCATACATAAGTGAGATCATATGGTATTTGTCTTTCTCTGTCTAACTCATTTAACTTAGCATAATACGCTCTAGGTCCATCTGTGTTGTCGCAAAGATTTCATTCTTTTTTAGGGCTGAGAAATATTCCACTGTATATATGTACCACATCTTCTTTATCTAATTGTCTATCGATGGACACTTAGGTTGCTTCCATATCTTGGCTATTGTAAATAATGTTGCAATAAACCATAGGAGTGCATAATATAGCTTTTCAAATTAGTGTTTTGGATTTCTTTAGATAAATACCCAGAAATGGAATTGCTGGATCATAGGTTAGTTTTATTTTTAATTTTTTGAGGACCCTTCATACTGTTTTCCATAGTGGCTGCACCAATTTACAATCCTACCAACAGGCACGAGGGTTCCCTTTTCTCTATATATCCTCACCAACACTTGTTTGTTGATTTACTGATGATGGCCATTCTGACAGGTGTGCAGTGATATCTCATAGTGGTTTTAATTGCATTTCTCTGATGACTGGAGGTGTTGAGCATCTTTTCAAATGTCTATTGGACACTAGAGGGTAGTTTTTATTTGTTAGATTTATTCATTCAATTTTGTTTTCGTTGGCACTGTCGGTAATACATGTGTCTATTTAGAAGAGCTGAGAATTGTTCTTGCTGAAGTCAGGCTATTGAGGGAATATCTCTTTGCCTCCTGGCTATGCTATGATCAGACCAAACCCAAAATGAGGATGATAGCATAAAAGAAAGTGGCAAGATATTGTTCTCTTTCTCGTAATGCATGATCTGTTCTGTGAGATATTTAGTGAGCACCTTATATATATACACAAAGGGCTAGGTGTTTCGAGTGATAGAAAAATGGAAAAAAAAATGTAGATACTAAACCCCATGCACTTCCAGTCCAGTGGAAAGACAGACATTCCTCAATCTTCATGAGAGTTGTTGTTACTACAGTTACTATGTAGGTATATTATACTGTTTAATGCTACTGCTCTGTAACTTGACTTACAGCTTTGAGGACAGCAGCCCAGAATGGTAAGAAGTGCACAGGCTCTGGAATCTGAATGACTGAGGTTACCAAGTTACCAAACTCTCTGAGCTTCATTTTTCTTGTCTGAAAAAAAAAATGTGGTAATAATAACTACTTCAAAGGTTTTATGGGAATTACATATAATGGTGTATGTATAAGCCCGGGGCATTGCTGGCATGGAGCAGACGCTCAATAAATGATGGTTATTTCCCAATAGTCTCTCTCTGTCTAACAGTAGTTGTCAAACACGGATTTTTCCTAATAAATGGAAATTTCTTTTGTTTGCTCAAATACACAGAAAGAGCTGTAAGATCTTGCAAGTTCTGTTGCAAGTCAGCTCAGGCAACAGCCATTTCTGTCTCTCTAGTAGTGCAAATTTGCAACTCAGAAGATCCCAATGCAATTCTTTGTATCCTAACATCAGTCATTAGAGTGTCTTATCCTTCTGGAAAGAGGTATACAGCTCTATAGAGAAAGGTAACCTGCCTCAGGAATTTAAAGGAAAAATCACAATGATAAAACATCAAGAACATTATTTATTTTTCAAAGGAATTTGACGTATCTTTCAAGATTTAAGAACAGTACAACTGCCATGTTCTTATCCATTAGTGATGAAATGAGATGGTGGAAAAAAGTGATACAACCTTTTTTAAAGGTAATCTGGCAATAAATATTAAACGTTTTCTAAATGCCCACACTCTACTGCACCAATTGCACTTCTGGGAATTTATCCTAAAGCTATGAGCAGAGATACATGCACAAAACAAGCATCTGTGGTGTGGATACACACATGCATGATCCAAACCTCCCTTTAGAGGAGGAGCGTGGTGAGCACAGGCCTCCATCTGTCAGCACCTTTGAGATCTGTCTCAGCTGCAAGGCACAGCCTCACCAGATGTCATGCCCCTCCCACAGCATTGCTCACTGGTGATTGAATGACTTGAGATTATATAAAAGCGCAATCATTTCCACTCAGTATGGGACAACTCTGATGGGCCCTTTCCATAGACATGGCGTCTGTAAAGCCTGCATGCCTCTTTCACAGTTGGTTAGAGTGTGGTGTTGGTGGCACCAAGGTTGCCGGTTCGATTCCTGCATGGGCCACTGTGAGCTGCACCCTACTTAAAAAAAAAAAAAATTGTAAACCTCCAACAATAGAGATGGTGGAGCAAATTATGGTTTTTCCAGAGTGAAATATTCTGCAATCATTAAAAATGTAAAATAGTCAATGACATAGGGAGATGTTTCAAGTATATTCCAAAATGAAGAAAAGCAATGTATAAAGCACCCTAACTTATGATTATATTTTTTAAATGCATAACTTTTCCACATAGAACAAACTGGAAAAAATTCCACCCAAATTTTAGTGCTGGCTATTTCCTAATGGAGAATTTGTAGTCCTCTCTCTTTAACAAGTTTGTTTTGTTTGTTTGTTTTTAACAAGGGCCATGTATATTACTTTTTATAAATGAGAAAAATTAGTATGACACAAAGGTATGTCCAAATTTGAATTTTTATCTTGTTCTACAAACTTCAACCTCTCCCTGACGTCCCTGACTTGGTAAATGGTACCAGGCCTAAAATCTGGGGTTCACGCTGGACTTCCTCATCTCTCATATCCATGTCCACCCTATTTCTAGTCCTGTCCATTTTACTTCCTAAATATCTCTCCAATTGGCCTCTCTTTTCAATTTTCCCATCACCTTAGTTCTGGCCCTCATTAGTTCTCAGCTAGATTTCAGAAATCATATGACCTTTCTAAAATGTAAATCTTATCACGCCAACACTTCTCCCTAATTATCTCCTCATTCAAGGATTCCCAGTTGCCTTTAAGGACCATCTAATGGCTGCCAGCACATTAAGTGGCATCCTTCAATATTTGCTCCTGCCCACTTCTCTAACCACATGCCCTGACCCGTGTTTTTCCCTTTGTGAGAAATGTGTTGTCTCCCTCTTTGCTTGGTTTTCTCCTATATATTCTTCCAGTCTCAATTCAGGCCTCTTCGTTCTCAGAATCCTGCAAAAAAATCTTTGCAGATCATCTTGGGCTAGGTTAAGTATTTCTTCTTTACGTAGTCTTAGCCCCTTTCATGAGGTATTAGATTGTCCATTTTCCTCCTTGAATCATGAGCAACTTAGGAGTGCCTGACTCATTGCCTGAAACATATCTGATGTTCAACAACTATTTATGAGCTGAGGTGTGTGTGTGTGTGTGTGTGTGTGTGTGTGTGTGTGTGTAAAATTTATAACTTTTAATGCACAGAAAAAACATTGATAGTGCAGTAGGAAATATCACTGATTACTGCAGCTAATACAAGAATTTCTTTATAGCAGGGTTTCTCAGCAGAAGTTGAGAAATGATTGTCAATTTGGGCCAGATAATTCTTTGTTGTGGGGGATTGTCTTGTGCATTGTGGGATGTTTAGCATCATCCCTGGCTGCCACTAAATGCTAGTAGCACTCCTATAGATTTGAGAAACAAAAATGTCCCCAGACATTGTTCAACGTCCCTGGCAGGGGTGGGGGTAGGGGGGTGCAAATCATCCCCAGTTGAGAACCACTGCTCTTCAGGGAGAGGCTGGCTTTGTGGCTTTGTTAGCTAATGCTTTGGTACAGCAGCAGTGTAACTCAGGCCCAAGTTTCTTGAAGCAAATAGGGGCTGTAGAACAGAGAGGAGTTAATGTGAATTAAGGGGGAAAGCAATTCTATATTATAAAGCAGGAAGGGACAGAAGAGAACTGGGCTGAAGGATGCCTGGAGCCAAGATTATAAGAAAGAAGGGTCCTGGTGGCTGGAAATAATTGCAAGAAGAGACAGGTAGAGTGGAAATTCTTCTAATAAAAGGACTGAGTTTCTCTCCATAGTTGATTGTGGTTCATAAAGTATCAGCCCTATGGGTTGAATGGTAGCCAACATCGGGATTGAATGTATATTTTTCATGTTTATGTAAGACCTTTATTAACAGGAAGAATGACTCCTAGAAGGTGGATGAAAAACTATGCTAAATATAATGACAATTGTCTCAGTTTATAGATGATATAATCGTATAAAGAGAACATTCTAAAGATGTCAAAAAACTTAGAACTAAAAAATAATTTGGAAATTGCTGGATACAAAATCAACATACAAAAATCAGTTGCATTTCTATACACTAACAATGAACTATTTTAAAAAGAAATAAAGAGAACAATTCCATTTATAATAATATAGACAAAATAAAATACTTAGGAATAAATTTAACCAAGAAGATGAAAGATCTGTACAATGAAAGCTATAAGACATTGATGAAATAAATTTAAAAGACACTAATAAATTAAAAGATATTCTATCTTCTTGGATTAGAAGAATTAATATTGTTAAAATATCCATAATACCCAAAGCTGTCTACAGATTCAATGCAATCCTTGTCAAATGGCCTTTTTCCCAAAAATAGAACAAATAAACCTAAAATTCATATGGAATCACAAAAGACCCTCAATAGCCAAAGCAAACTTGAGAAAGAACAAAGATGGAGGCATCACATTTCATGATTACAAAGCTATCATAATCAAAACATTATTGCACTGGCATAAAAACAGATGCATAGACCAATGGGACATAATCAAGAGTCCAGAAATAAACCTACGTCTATATATATATACATAGTCAACTAATATTTGACAAGGCAGCCAAAAATATTCATTGGGAAAGGAGAGTTTATTCAATAAACGATTTGGGAGAAAGTGGATATTCACATTAAAAGAATGAAATTGAACCCCTACTTTATATAACACACAGAATTTAATCTAATGGATTAATTGTAATACCTGAAACTGTGAAAATACTGGAAGAACACACAGGGCAAAAGCTACTTAACGTAAGTCTTGGCAATCATTGTTTTGGATATGACACCAAAAGCACAGGCAACAAAAGCAAAAATAAACAAGTGGGGCTACATCAAACTAAAAAAGCTTCTGTACAGAAAGAAACAATCCAAAAAATGAAGAGGCAATCTACCAAATCTGATAAGGGGTTAATATCCAAAATATATAAAGAACTCACACAACTCAATAGCAAAACAACAATGTGATTCAAAAAAGGGGCAAAGGACCTGAATGGACATTTTCCCAAAGAAGACATACAACAGCCAACAGTATATGAAAAGACACTCAGTATCTCTCACTTTAAGGAAATGCAAATCAAAACCACAATGAGATATCACCTCATACCTGTTAGAATGACTATTATCAAAAAGACGAGAGATAACTGTTGGAGAGGATGTAGAGAAAAGGGAACATTTGTACACTATTGGTGAGAATGTAAATTCTTGCAGCCACTATGGAAAACAGTATAGAAGTTCCTCAAAAATAGCTCCATCATATGACACAGCAATTCCACTTCTGGGTATATATCCAAAGAAAATGAAATCAGTAGCTCAAAGAGATATCTATATCCCATATTCATTGTAGCATTGTTCACAAAGGCTAAGATATGGAAACAACCTAAGCATACAACAACAGGTGAATGGATAAAGAAAATGTGACACACACACACACACACACACACACACACACACACACACAGAGGAATATTACTTAGTCATTACAAAAACAAGGAAATCCTCCTTTTGGATAACATGAATGGACCTTGAGGGCATTATGCTAAGTGACATAAGTCAGTCAGAGAAAGACACACATTGTACATTCCCACTTATATGTGGAGTCTTAAAAAAGCCAAACTTCTGGAAATAGAGTAGCATGGTGTTGGCCAGGGTCTAGGGAGTGGGGAGTGGGGGAAGTGGGGAAATGTTGGTCAAAGAGTGTAAACTTCCAGGTATAAGATAAACAAGTTCTGGGGGTTTAATGTAGAGTATAGTAACTATAGTTAACAATACTGTATTATATACTTGAAAGTTATCAAGAGAGTAGGTCTTAAATGTTATCACTACAAAAAAGAAAAGAAAAGAAAATGGAATTACATGAGGTGATGGAGGTGTTAACTAACCTTATTGTTGTAACCATTTTGCAGTTATATATCAAATCATCACATTGTACACATTAAACTTACACAATGTTATATGTCAAATTTATCTCAACAAAGCTTGAAAAATAAATAAAAGTTCAGTTAAACAAAAAAGAATATACACATATAATGATAACGTCCTAATTATCTGATCTCTATCTACAAAAATATATTCTTTGGTGTTAGTAATCAGAGAATTGTGAGTTGTCAGTATTTGCATAATGATATTCAGACAGCTAGGTTCAATTCTATATTTAGGAAATGGAAACCAGAGACAAAAAGAAGCCAAAATGTTACAGATAATGATTAAGAAATGAAGATGAAAGTGGGAAATGTTCCAGGAAGCAGAAGGAGAAAAAAAGCAAGGTGAAGCCATCTATATACCCCTGAAAGGCAGACATACCTGGAGGAAATTTTCAGTACAATCTCAGGATGATGGTGAGTGCTTTGCTCAGTGAGTGAAGGCAGGGGTCCTAAATTTCTCTCTGACTGCTGGGTTAACCAAAAAGGGATAGAGGAGAAGCACTTGGTTCTTATCGACCTACCCCCTGTGTGCTCAGACATCTCATTAAGAGATCAACTGAGATGGTAACTTTTAAAACATGGGACCAACCCCATAATTTGAAGAGCAGTTGGTCATTTTCTTCCCACTATAAAGATCTTAAGAGTTTTTTTCTTAATGTGTAAAAGATTTCCTATCATTGAACTCAAATTATTTAACATAAAAACTAAGACTTTTTTTTTATGGTAAATCCTGAATTCTAGCCAGAATTGCAAAACCACACTATAATTCTTTAAGTGATAGCAGTGAGATCAAAAGGACTTACCCTAGAATTAGCTTTAAAATAAACTATCAGGGCTTCTGGGAAAGAAGGAGAGAATGTGTGTTTACTAAACTTCTCTTCCTGAAGCCCAGTGAAATGATTTTCCCTAAAAGGCTATCTTTAGTAATGATAATCAAAGATAAAAATAGTCCTGTGCAGACTTTTTATTTAGTTTTTTCTTTGTGTTTTTATGTTTTGGTAGAGAAGTTCTACCTCACCTCTCATTAAGTTTACTTAAAAAGAGCAACAACTTTACTATCTGTTCAAATTGTTCTGCTAAAAAGGCAGGGAAAGAAATTAAGTATGCTGTTTACTGTATTATTAATACTTTAGAAATGTAACAGTCCTTTTTGTTTACATTTTGAAATTGGACCCAGAGAGGAAACAGCCCATCCATTATAGGAAACTTCTAAAAGTTCAAAGCACAATTTTTTAACTAACCCCTTCATTATCCCTATTCTGTGAATACTGGGTGGTACCAATGATATATTTGCTTCAAAAAGGAAAGGATTCAAGAACTACAGAATGGACTGGCCTGGAAGCCAAAGATCCAAGCTGCGCTCCTAGGTTTACCACTATCCTAATCTGGGCCTTGCTTGTGAGATCACAGCGCTCTCTAATAAACCGCACCCTCACCCTCCTGCCATAGAAGAATGCTTATCAATGGCTGTGAAATGAAGCACTTGGCTGTTCTTCAGACTTCCAGTATGGCCACAAAATCTCCATCCCTGTGGAGACTGGTCTGGTGTTCCCTCGAATCTTGCAAGTCATCCCAAGAGATGCCAGCCTTGGACCCAGCCCAGTCAGCAGGTTCTGTAGGAAACGAGGTAGTGGGGTTTTTCCTCAAATGTGGGGATCGGTTTAGAATGCTCACAAGAATCATGAACAAACCAGGAGTTCTTGCACTAGGAATGCTCCATCCAGGACTCCACTAGAAAATTCTTTAATCCCTGTGGACAGAAAGAGACAGAAAAAAAATGTAACTGATTTAAAAACAAAATCTATGACATTGGGGCTTTCTAGGGATGGAGAGAGAAGACCTCTATTTATTGCTCCATTTCTACTTATTGAGACAATTAACTGGGGGGGAAGCCCCGCCTAAGACTTTGATATGGATCAAGGCTACACACACACACACACACACACACACACCCCACACTCCCATTCCCACAGATTACACCCACACATACTTTCTTCTGTTGAATCTTTGAACAGTTAAAGGTCGTTATTAGGGCTACATGGCTCTGTTATTTGAAGTATTATAATCAGTTCCATTTTATTTTTGCAAGAAAGACCTCTGGGCAAAATCTAGATAATCAGAATAATATGGGGCAAAGGCCTGAAACTTTGCTGTGTAAAATGTAAAAGGCTATTTATTGTGAACAGGAAAATTCTTTGCAAGACACCATGGCTGTAGAGACTTAAACTGTCTGATCCCTGAGACTAATTGTTTGACCCTGGGAGATCTTGTGTGAGTGTGTGTTTTAGCCCAAAGGCACCCAGAGGAGATCAAAACACATCAGGAAGAATAAGAAAGGTCATGTTTACTTCCTACTGGACAGAAAACCTCAACATAAACAGCATTTGTCGTGTCGACAGTCATCCCGTATTTTTTTACTCTAGGTCTATGCCACCATCCCCAGCACTTTTACCACAGCTCAGACTGTGGAAAGTGTAGTCCTGTGTGCATTCTTGTATCTAGAGTCTCTAGTGAATCCTAAAATGAAACTAACTCCTGTGGGTAGTGAGTGGAATATTCTGAAAGTAAAGTGGAAACTGGCTCTGTGAAATACTTACAAAAGGGGCTCTCTCCACCGAATGAGAGAATAGCCCTTGAGGTAAGGGAGAAAGGGAAAGGCTGAGAAGCTGGATATACTGCAAAGAGTTTAATTTTTTTTGCCTTAGATTCCAGAAAGAATTCCAGTCGAAGTATGGGTTTAAGGTAGTGGTGGACAGGGCTGTATTCGAATTCTCTCCTGAAGTGTGGGGCCCTTCAGTAACATTGGATAAGTAGCTTTATGCTAGCGGTGCCTTGAAGAGTAGGTTCATGTCTCACATTAAGCAAAGTGCTACCTGCGAAGGGTCACTGTCACACATGAGAGACTGAAACAGAACTTGACAATTTAGCAGAACCATACAATTGAACCAGAGCTAGCTAGAGAACTGTGTGTTCTTGAGAATTCTAGGAGATGTTAGGGGGAGTTTGAGATGGTCATTCAAAGCAATCTATTTAAAAATGAAAAGGAGGTGTCACTCCAAAGGGTCAAAGATTTAGGGGTACTCAGAGACAGCTTGGTGTTATCTGCATTTAAGAACTGACTTTATTCTCCAGTGCTGGAATGGGTCAGGAAGAATGTTATTTGCGCATTACTTCACATTCCAAAGCTTTATTCCTAATCACACCACAGTCAGATTTTCAGTAATTTTTACCTTCTTAGAACACAAAAGT
This sequence comes from Rhinolophus sinicus, assembly GCF_036562045.2. Taxonomy (NCBI): domain Eukaryota; kingdom Metazoa; phylum Chordata; class Mammalia; order Chiroptera; family Rhinolophidae; genus Rhinolophus; species Rhinolophus sinicus. Next base: position 26,623,935 of record NC_133754.1, on the reverse strand, counting down.
TTTTTTCATAAAACAAATCTAAATTGGTAAACTTCAATAGCCAAGGTTTCCATCATTTTGAAAAAAATATTTTACTTGATCACACCTTAAATTACCAATTTAAGTTAAATTAAATTATGCAGTGATGTTTTTCTCATTCTTTTTCTAAATCTCGTGAGTACAACCTCATAATTCATGTTTCCACTCTAGTCATGATTTTAAGTTTTCAGAATTACAAGCCCAGGGCTCCTTTAAAAGGGATCAAACTAGAAATAGATGTTTATGGCAGGTGTCATGTTGATTTATAGAAAAATTTAACCCTAATGGAAATAGTCCTTCGAGAATTTTTTTTAATCTCCAAATTTCTATCTGTGTAAAAATTCATGACTGGAATAGCTAAAACACTAACATGGGGGAAATTAACTAATCAACAAATATTTATTGAGCAACAAATGTTTGCTGAATTTCCAAAGCCCTATGCTAGCTAGCAGAAATACAAAAATACACAAATGCTGCTCCCAGAAAAATCAAACACAAATATATACTCAATAAAATGCTAAGAATATTTTAAGTTTAATTCAAATTTTAGATACACAAGATTATTTTTGATTTTCTAATGACTTGTAGAAATTTCATAACATTTTCAAAAGACTTGCAATATAAAATTAATCTTTCATTTCAATCTGTACAAAGAAAAATCTTTACAGTACTATTTCATGCCAGAAAAAGGTGTTGCCAAAGAGTAAGCCCTAGTGATCAGAAAAAAAAGGATACTGGATGCTAAATTGAAAGAGCAGGAGTTATTAATTTTCAGATCAGCTTTTAATTTTTAGATCTGCTCTGAGTATCTTGAGATAGTCAGCCTACATAGTAGGAGAAAATAAAACTCTTCTTATGCAAAACCAAATTTTTCAAAATCAGATATTAGTATGCTCTATGTTTACTATCATGTCTGTTAAATAGATCTAATATTAGAAGAGTGGCCATAAATCAACGTGACACCCACCATAAACATCCATTTCTAGTTTGGTCCCTTTGAAAGGAGCCCTGGGCTTATAATTCTTTAAGCTCTTAAAAGTAGTCACATTATGGAAGTAGTAGTCACAGACAATTACAAGATTTAGAAAAAATAAAATGAGAAAATAATTTTTCAAAGCAAAATCCAGCAAGATCTTAACAACACAGAGTCCACAAAACAAAACTGAAACTGACTTTGAATAGCTCGGTTGGCATCTCCCATGCCCTTACCACCTGGCATGGGGAAAGCATTTTTCAAACTATAACATGCCTTATGCTATCTTAGTATCTTCTACCACCCAGGCATGTTCTGTCAGTACAAGAGATCAACAATGATCACAAAATTGATAAGAGACGGCTAAATATTTGTAATATTGTGACAACTGACAATAGAAGTTCAGGTTAAATATGCCTGGGCATACTCTGCAAAATGGCCTTATTTTTATCTCAACTGCAGTATTTACTTCCTAACCTCCTTCTGACCTCTCTTCCATCTGCTTGTGTTCCTGAAGCAAGCCAAATGGAGACATTATGTTTAGTGCCTTCAAAACAACACTATAGAAGCAGTCAAGGAGCTACCCCCTCTGTGCTGCCGACTCCGTCCCTGGCACCCAGCCAGCCCACACATACCCAGGCATGAGCACTGATCAGTTGCCTCCAGATTTCCAGAGCTCAGAGGTCCATTCTCAGCATAGGAAGTCCAACTGTAAAAAGTGGAAATGTTGGTAGGGTGTCAGATGGGCACATGTCTTATTAGGGAGACCACTTCATGGACTGTGTAGATGCCTGACCACTGCACTGTATACCTGAAGCTGAAGCTGAATAATATTGAATGTCAACTATAATTTTATATATATATATATATATATATATATATATATATATATATATATATATATATGTAGGCACGGGATATGGAGTAAAGCACAGGGAATAGAGTCAGTGGAACTGTAATCGCTATGTACGATGTCAGAGGGGCAATAGATTGGCGGAGGGAGGTTATCACTTTGTGAGTGGTGAAATGTGTAGTTATTACATTGTTTTGTACACCTGAAACTAATTTTTTAAAAAGTGGAAATGTTGTGTATCCTAATTTTCTTCATAGCAGTTGTAAAAAAAGTTAAAATAGGTTTATACCATAACCATACATTGAATTTACCTGACCTTGTTTTGTCATGCTAGCACTGTATTGAAACTCATCAAAATTCAAATAGCTATAAACGAAACACAAATAGAAATAGTAAGTTGAAATGTTGAAATAATCGTTCAGGGTGATTCAGATTTTGTAAACGTAACTATCAAAAAGAAAAACAACATTCTTGGCCCCCAAGAGTAAAAGATTCAGATAAAAATATTTTCCTAATGAACAGTATGCTTCAGTATAGTATTATTACAGGAAAGACCAAAATTCCAATCATCCTTGCTAAATTGCATGTCTGCTAATGTCAGCTATTCTCAGATTTTTTTGAAGTTAAACCATTTCTGAGTTAACGAAAAAATATGCACAGTTCCCTTGTGCATGAAAGTGAAATGTAATCTATTCATTCCATCTTCTTATTTAAATTCTTTAGAAAATTAGGTGAATCTGATGATTCATGAAACAAACTTTCAAATTATGTTCAGTATAGCTTATTGCACTCTTGGGGTGATTGTGATAATAACGGATACCAATTTTTCATGCTGGCTTTTATGTACTACACTTACAATTCTCACCAAAATAACCTGCATAAGAGTACTTGTATTTGAAGTGTTAATTTTTTGCCCAAGACCACTCAGAATCAGAGTCAAGAATCAAACCATGTCAAAAACCAAAGTCTGAGATCTGTTCAGGAACCAATGACATTTAGCTAATTCTTAGAGGTCCTAATGTTTTTGGGGTTTTTTTTTGTTGTTGTTTGGTGTTTTTTGTTTTAGTTTTTTTGTAGAACCACTATATTTTATGCTATATTTTATGCATTATATTTTTTGGTTTTTAATTATTTATTTTTTCCAGTTACACTTGACATTCAATATTATTTTATACTAGTTTCAGGTGTACAGCATAGGGTTAGACATTTATATAATTTATGCAATAATCCCGATTACTCTAGTACCCACCTGGCACAATAATGTTGCAACATTATTACTGACTACATTCTCTCTGCTGTACTTTACATCCCCTGACTATTTTGTAACTACCAATTTGTATTTCTTAATCCGTTCACCTTGTTAACCCAGCTCCTCAATCCACCCCTCTGACAACCATCAGTTTGTTCTATGTATCTGTTTATTTATTTTGTTTCCACATATAAGTGAGATCATATGGTATTTGTCTTTCTCAGCATGGCTTTTTTCACTTAGTATAATACTGTCTAGGTCCATCCATGTTGTCACAAATGGTAAGATTTCATTCTCTTTTATGGCTGAGTAATACTCCATTGTGCATATGTACCACATCTTCTTTATCCAAGCGTCTACTTACGGGCACTTGGGTTGCTCCATATCTTGGCTATTGTAAATAGTGCAACAATGAACATAGGGGTGTGTATATGTTTTTAAATTAGTGTTTTGGATTTCTTCAGATAAATATCCAGAAATGAAATTGCTGGGTCATAAGGTAATTCTATTTTTAATTTTTTGAGGAACCTCCAAATTGTTTTCTATAATGGCTGCACCAATTTGCAATCCCACCAACAATGTATGAAGGTTCCCTTTTCTCCATATCCTCACCAACACTTGTCGGTTTATTAATGATAGTCATCCTGACAGGTGTGAGGTGATATCTCAAGGTGGTTTTAATTTGTATTTTTCTGATGATTACTGACGTTGAACCTCTTTTCATGTGTTTATTGACCATGTCTATGTCCTCTTTGCAGAAATGTCTATTCAGGTCCTCTGCCCATTTTTTAATTGGATTATTTTTTTTGGTGTTGAGTTGCATGAGTTCTTTATAAATTTTGGATATTAACCTCTTATCAGATGCATCATTGGCAAATATCTTCTCCCATTCAGTAAGCTTTCTTTTCATTTTGTTGGAGGTTTCCTTTGCTGTGCGAAAATGTTTTAGTTTGATGTAGTCCCAAATGTTTATTTTTTCTTTTGTTTCTCTTACCCAAGGAGATGTATCAGAAAAATACGTTACTAAGAGCAATGTCAGAGATTTTACTGCCTATGTTTTCTTCTAGGATTTTTTTATGGTTTTGGGTCTTACATTTAAGTCTTTAACCCATTTTGAGTTTATTCTTATATATGGTGTAAGAAGGTGGTCCAGTTTCATTTTTTGCATGTATTTGTGCAGTTTTCCCAACACCACTTATTGTCTTTACTCCACTGTATATTCTTGGCTCCTTTGCATAGATTACATGACCACATATCTGTGGGTTTATTTCTGAGCTCTCTATTCTGTTCCATTGATTTATGTGTCTATTTTTATGCCAGTACCATGCTGTTTTGATTACTATAACCTTGTAGTATAGTTTGTTATCAGGTAGAGTAATACCTCCAACTTTGTTTTTCTTTCTCAAGATTGTTGTGGTTATTTAGGGTCTTTTGTGGTTCCATATAAATTTTAGGACTATTTGTTCTAGTTCTGTGAAAAACGCCATTGGTATTTTGATAGGGATTGCATTAAATCTATAGATTGCTTTGGGTAGTATGGATATTTGAACAATGTTAATTCTTCCTATCCATGAACACGATATATGCTTCCATTTATTTATATCTTCTTTAATTATTTTCTTCAGTGTCTTATAGTTTTCCAAGTACAGCTTTTTTCCTTCTTGGTTAAACTTATATATATATGATAGGTAGATGGATAGATAGATAGATGCAGTTGTTAATGAGATTTTCTCAATTTCTCTTTCTGATAGGTCATTATTGGTATATTAAATAAGTCAAATATTTTAAAATTTTGTTTTAATCTCTACTACCTACAGATCAAGAAATATAACCCCTATAAAAGTTCTCTGGGTTCCTCAATTTTTAAGAATGTTAAGGGGCTCCTGAAACCAAAAAGTTTGAGAACAACTGAACTCCATTTCAAAACCAGGTTAGTTGCTCAACAAATTCCTAATACTACATCGCTATCAACTATAGAATTAATATCAGAGAGATATGAATTGGCCTAAACATTTCTCTCTCCTTTGCTTTATTAATTTAGCTAAAAACATGACTTTCTCCAGGCATTCCATGCACAATTAGGAAACAATTGATGGCTCCTACCCCTGAAAAACTAGAAGCCTTCTCTGGAATACTTGTAGCAATTAAGGTACATACTCTTTGTCTTCTGTAAATGGAAAAGAGCAAGGTAAAAAAGGTGAACAGTTGGCTGTAAACATTCTTTCTGTGTTTATTTTGTCCATAAGCCATATTTTCTGAAGTTCTTAAAATCAGTATAATTGTGATCTTATCTTGAATACTTCATATGTACCTGGTTATTAAGCCATACCAGAAAATGGCTATAAGAGCAACCATTTTATCACATTAAAGAAATATTTTAGGCATTTGCATTTTGTTTATAAAACAAATCAATTTATCAAAAGAATGTATCTTTTAAATTATGCCCAGACCAGGAAATATCATGCTTTGGTCTCAGTGGTAAAACATATGAAAAAAATGTTACATTCCCACTAACTGGGTATACTACTACCAAATGTGTACACTGACCTATAGTGGTGGTAGAGGATGGGAGGAATTCCTGGCTTCAAATACTTAGTATTCAGGGCAGAATAAAGAAAAATAACTTCCTACTGCTTAGCCCTAAAGGAAAATTCAAACGCAATCTTTTGTCATCTTCTACCACATGTAGGAGAGGCTCAGTAGCCAATGCAACTTCTCAGCAGACAGGTTTTACAACATTTTTTAAGACTAGTCTAATTTACGACCTTTGCATGTGCTTACAGTCTTTCATGTTTATGATACAAATAAACCCTCAAGCAATTTGTTTTCATCTTGTTGTCACATAACTTGTGCAGGACACAGAGATCTGACCCTTTAGCTCTTAAAGGATGCAGTATTGGACATAACTTATTAAATACCAACTATGTTTACATGTTGATAAAGGGCATAGTTTTGAATCAACTAAAATGTATCATTCATATCATTTGGGATTTGTGACCACATGGATTTTTATTTTAAATAATTCAATTTATACTCGTGTCTGTCTTATATATTTAAAAACCTTTATTATATAATTTTAAGCTTTTAAAATTATTTTAAAGAATCCATTTTGCAAAGTAGCTTTCAATATAGGCAAAGTAAATTAAATGCCTCTCAACGAAGGATTCCCAACCACCTTATCAATTAGACAATAAGGTAATGCTCATGATATATAGCCTTTATTATTTACATAACTTCCCATATAATATCTAAGAGTGGATTGTGGAAATATCATACTGGGGACTCTCACCTATCAAGTAGATGTAAGCAACAGACAGGTTCACTGTCCTAAACAAAGAAGTCAAGAGAAAGATTTAGAATAACTTTTATTCAAAAGCAGAATAAGTACAAGAAACTAAGGTATGGTGGAGTGGTGTGATCAACTGACATCGACACCAAAAAAATGTATCGCCTCCATGACACTGAATGTTCTACATCACAATAGTTTATGCACTTAAAAGGTCAAATTTTTGAAATCAAAAGAAGGAAAAGAAATAAAACTTAATTTCTGCCATCTGAAAACTCAGTGTATTCTATACTTGATTTTGGCAGTAATTTTTTTGAGAGCACAAGGAACTTCATTTTAGTATCTTACCACAGAATCTTACAAGCTAAAAACATTAACTATTAAACTTTATATATGTGTGTATAAAGCCATCTAAATTAGCTCTAAAAACCATTTACAATTACACACTTTTCAAAGTAGATTTACTTTTTCAGTCAAGGATTTAAATACTATACAGAAAATTTTGACCAAAGTTATTTGCCTTTTCAAAGTATGAAAGTGTGTGAGCATGTGTGTGTACAAATATATACATGTACATATGAACATATACCAGGGATGCCAAAAAAATGTACACATTTTAAGAGATGTTATCTATGTGTTACTTTTCAAAGTTTAACTGAATTACAATATTAATGTGTAGTATGACGTTTGCTCAAAAGATGGTGTTAATCAAATGAATGCTAGCATTATTCATTGTATTACAATTTTAATGCAGTTTTTTTCCTTTCTTAAAATGTGTATACATTTTTTTGGCACCCTCTGTGTATGTATACATACATACACATATGTTAGTTCCCAGGTAAAGCATATTTTACACACACATACAAATATATACAAATGTACATATACGTGTGTGTATGTGTGTATATATGTGTGTGTGTGTGTGTGTGTGTGTGTGTGTGTGTGTGTGTGTATGCTTTCCCTAAAGGAAATAAATTTCTATGGAAAGTTTAAAAAGTGATGAAAATACGCCATTTTGCACTTTTCTTACAAGCACCAATACAGAATCTTACATTTATAGATGCTTGTTTTGAAAGCTATATTATTAGCAAACATTAATAGCTGAAAATCTCTCTTAAATTATATTGCTCTCATTAAATGAAATAAGCAGGTTGTATATTATACACAGCTCAATTATAAAGCTTACTTAACAAACCCTATACACAAATCAGATTTCTTTGTTTAAACAATTTTTATACAGAATTAAGATGGTTTTCACTTAAGACACATTAAAGTTTGATTCACCATAGAATACACATAACATGTTTTAGTGACAAATGAACACAGAAAATATTAGAGGTTCAATATTATGGAGTTCATAAATGCTCCTCTGTTTCAATAATTTAAAGCAAACTATTACATCTGGTGAAAGTGAAGTTGATGTTCAGTCAACTTCCAAAAGTCCACCATGCAAAAACATTTCAAGTTTCAGTTTTCATTTTAGTTCCATTCACCTCAAATATATTATGGACATTAATGGAAATATCAAAAATGACACACAATTTGATCACCCTTCGTGTCTTTCTATAAGCTTCCATACAAAATTAATCATTAATCTCTTCTACAAGTGCTAAGTTTTATGAAAGTGACTAAACAAAGTATTATAGGAAATAAAGCTCAAGGAGTAAAATTCTAGACATAACCTAAGAAGGAAGAAAATTTTCAAGTTTTATATTCCACAAGGAAGTATCACCTAAAGTGTGTGCAAAAGAATGCTAATTCTACATGTTGTTCCATAAAATTTTTAGAAATTATATTCATAATGCATACAACAATTTTGTAAAAGCTCTGAGTTCTGTAATTGCCCTCACCCAATATATCTGCATTTTTAAAAGTTAACTTTAATTCAATGTTTTAAAAAAGTGTTTAACTTCAAATCCTTCTTGCCCATTAACAGTCAGCCAGGTTAGGATTCTTCATATTAAACTTTGAGAAACTATGTAAATTCTTAGTGAGATGCCATTAAGAACCTATTAAGAAATTATATAGTAAGAGAAATCTAGCAAGGTACAAAACTGCTTAGAAATATTTAAATTACTTAAGATAATATACAAGAGCTCCCCACTCCCAGTGTGCTGCCTCAAGCGGCCGCCGTGTCTAAGTCTCCATCAACCTTGCTAATACTGTTCATTCCACCCTAGTGATTCCCTGAGACCCTGTCCCACCCTATTTGCAGGCCCACCCAAGCTGCATCCAATGGCTTTCCCATACAAATGGCTTGTCTTGGCTCATGCTGTGGACTTTCCTAAAATCTCTCAAAGGTCCACAAACGCCAAACAAGTAGCATTTGGCCTCATCATGCCCAGTACCTCTTGCTAAGCAGCCCCAAACCCAGCACTATCAGCAGCCAGCCTCAGTTTGCAACTTAGCTTCTCCCAGGCACCTCCATGGACAGCAGAAGAGACAATCATCTGCAGAGCACTCTGTTGCAGGGAACAGGCACAGCTGACCTTGGCCTGCAACAGAGCCCTTCCCAAGAGGCCCTAGAACCAACACACCCAGAGGCCAGATTCAGACCACGCCAGAGCACCACTCAACCACTTCCACAAAGACACACCCAAAAGGCAGACTGGGCAGGCACCAAAGCCCTGCTAAAGCAAATCTTGCTCTGCAGGGTCAGCCCTTGCATAATAGTTCCTCCATTGTAATTATAGCCAGTCCTCACAGTCAATCAGCCTGAGGGTCAATCCCTCCAACTGATACACAGACAGCAACCAAGGCTCAACTACAATAGGAAGGCACACAGAACCCACATAAGAGACACACCTGGAGCAGCTTGCTCAGGTGACCAGGGAGACTGTGCCACTGGGCCCCAGAGGACACCTACTACATAAGGCCACTCTACCAAGACTGGGAGATGCAGCATTTCTACCAAAAACATAGAAGCAAACACAGGAAGGTAGCCAAATTGGGGAGACAAAAAACATGTCCTAAATGAAAGAACAGAACAAAGCTCCAGAAAAAGAACTAAATAAAATGGAGACAGACAATCTATCAAACGCAGAGTTTCAAACACTGGTTATAAGGATGCTCAATGATCTCAGGGAAAAATTCAACAAAGAGATAGAAAACATAAAAATGGAGACAGAAAACATAAAAGATAACCAGTCAGAAATGAAGAATGTAGTAGCTGAAATGAAGAACATGTCAGAGGGAATCAACAGTAGATTAGATAAAGCAGAAGAGCAAATCAGCACTGTGGAAGAAGGGGTAGCAGAAAACACCAAATCAGAACAGCAAAAAGAAAAAAAATAATTTTAAAGATGAGGATAGTTTAAGGGCCTCTGGGACAACATTAAGAGTACCAACATTCAAATCATAGGGGTACCAGAAGGAGAAAAGACAGAGCAAGGAATTGAAAACCTATTTGAAGAAATAATGACTGAAACTTTCTTAACCTGGTGAAGAAAATAGACATATAAGCCCAGGAAGTGCAGAGTCCCAAACAAGATGAACCCAAAGAGGCCCACACCAAGACACATTATAATTAAAATGTCAAAGGTTAAAGGCAGAATCTTAAAAGCAGCAAGAGAATTACCTACAAGGGAGCCTCTGTAAGATTGTCAGCTGATTACTCAACAGAAACTTTGCAAGTCAGAAGGGACTGGCAGCAAATATTCAAAGTGATGAAAAGCATGGACCTACAACCAAGATTACTCTACCCAGCAAACCTATCATTTAGAATCGAACAATAGATAAAGAGCTTCCCAGACAAGAAAAAGCTAACAGATTTCATCACTACCAAACCAGTATTACAATGAATGTTAAAGGAACTTCTTTAAAAAGAAGAAACAAAAAAAGATAAAAAATATAAACAATAAAATGGCAATAACCACGTTACCTATCAAAAATTACTTCAAATGTAAATGGATTAAATGTTCCAAAAAACATAGGGTGGCTGAGTGGATAAGAAAACAAAACCTTTACATATGCTGCCTACAAGAGACTCACTTCAAATCAAAAGGCACACACAGTCTGAAAGTAAAGGGATGGAAAAAAATATTTCATGAAAATGGAAATGAGAACAAAAAGTTGGTGTAGCAATACCTGTACCAGACAAAATAGACTTTAAATCAAAGGCTATAACAAAAGTCAAAGAAGGAATCAGTAATCCCACTTCAGGGTATTTATCAGAAGAAACCCAAAATGCTACTTCAAGGGGACCTGTGTATCCACATGTTCATTACAGCATTGCTTACAATGGCCAAAATATGGAGGCAGCCTGAGTCTCCGTCAATGGATGAATGGATAAAAAGAAGGTACATATTTACAAGGGAGTATTACTCAGTCATAAAAAAGAATGACATCCTGCCATCTGCAACAACGCGGATGGATCTAGAGGGTATTGTGCTGAGTGAGACAGAGAAAGACAAATGTCATATGATTTCCCTTATACGTGGACTCTAGAGAACAGGAAAAATGAACAATCAAAACAGAAACAAGGTCATAGATACAGACAACATTTTGACCGTTGCGATTTGGGGGGAGGGAGGATTAAGTACACATTGCAAGTTACAAAATAGTCATAGGATGTAGAGTATAGCATGGAGAATATAGTCCGTAGTAATAACTATGCATGGCATCAGATGGGTACTGGATTTATCAGGGTGATCACTTTATAAGTTATATAAATGTCTAATCACAGTGTTGTACACCTGAAACTAATATAATATTGTATGTCAACTGTAATTTAAAATATATACATATATAATAGATGTGAGTACAAAATGCACACACTGTAACAAAATAATAAAAAAACACTAGGTTTTGTTAATTGGCATCACAAAAACATTAGCTACGATGCTTATAGAATTGTTTCAGGTTATTTCTTCATCCCTGTTGACATCACTTCATTTAAGCCCTTTTCACCATAGAAACATGTTCAATTTAAATACCTTCCTAAATGACTTTCCTTATTATAGTGTTTCTTCTAATCCAGTGCTTCCCAAATTTAATATGCATATGAATTACCCAGGGGTCTTATTGAAAATGCAGGTTCTGATTTAGTAGGTCTGCCTCAGGAATCTACATTAACTCAGTGAATCCTGTATAAACATTTACACTCAATTTTATAAGAACTTCATTCTGGACCAATCTCGTTTCTCTCCTAAGGGCTATACTCTTTCCAACCCAACCCAGCTCTGCATTTTTTGGGGAGGATGGGAGTGGAGGTAAAATGTATATACACCGAAGTAGACTTTAAATGAAAAATTCAATGAATTTTGATAAATGTATACACCTGTGTAACCAAACTCTCACAAAAAGATACACGATATTCCCATCATAACAACCCTGTTTGACTGAGTTTTATAAATACCCTTCCACCTTTCCACTGCCTTCTACGTATCAAGACTCAGCTGAAGCCTTTCCTTCTTCAAACTTCACTCACATACCTCCACCTAAATTACTATAATACTATCTGTTTATCCATGGGCATATGTTCCAAGACTCCAGTGGATGCCCGAAACTGTGGATAGCACCAAACCCTATATATACTGTTTTTTCCCCTATACATGCATATTTTTTCACTTACAGGACGTACTTTATGGCTTCTCTGGTATATCCAAATTGCCAGCATCACTGCTCTTGTGCTTTGAACATGAGCACTGCATAACCACAACTATCAATCTGACAACTGAGCTGGCTACCAAGTGACTAACAGGCCAAGTAAATATAGGGTGGACGCATGGGATAAAGGGGTGGATCACGTCCCAGGCAGGACGGAGTGGGGCAGTGGGAGATTTTCACGCTACTTAGAATAGCACACAATTTAAAACTTATGAATTATTTCTGGAATTTTCTATTTAATATTTTCAGATTGCATCTGACCGTGGATAACTGAAGCCGCAGAAAGTAAAATACCAGATAAGGGGGATCTACTGTACTTTTAAGACCTAGCCATCACCATCTCTCACTGAGCAAACCCACGGGGCTCCTCACAAGTCTCTCTACCTCTTCTTACTCCTCTCCCCTCTCTTCTTAGTCCTCTCCCCAATATATTACCCACAGAGTAGTCAGAGTGATCTTCTAAAATTATAAATCAAATCAGGTCACTCTCTTGCTTAAAACCCTGCAACGGTTTATCATCACACCTGTAATAAATCCAAATGCCTTACCTTGTATTCCTGTATCCCCTCCTAAGCCCCTCCTTCTCTGACCTCACCTCTTGCTACTTTCTCCACTACTTTCTATGCTCTGGTCATATGAACCTTCTTTCTGGTCCTACAACACATTGAGATTTTCCCACTGTAGGGACGCTGAGTTAATTATTCCCTCTATTCTTCCCTACCAACTTTCTATTACTGGCTACTTTTTGCTATTCAGAGCTAAAATTCAAAATTACCTCCTCATAGAAACCTTCCCTGACCACAAAATCTTAAGTACACACTCAGTCACTCTCTAACACAAATCTGACTTTAATTTTCTGCATAGCGTCTGTCATTGGTATGTATCCTATTCATGTGTTTGTCTCTTCTCACAAGAACATAAGCTCCACGACTATAGAACTTGATAGTGTTCACTACTGTAACTCCAGCACTTAGAACAGTGTCCATCTCATTACAAGTGGATGCTCAACAAATATTTGCTAAATAAATAAACATATATGATATACCGTATTTTGCTGTGTATAATGTGCTCCCATGTATAATGCGCACCCATGTTTTTGGCTCAAACTTACGGGGAAAAAAAAATCTTTCAATTTTTTAATTCACATTTTTATTTGTTTACATTTAGGTACTTGTTTTGGTATTATAAAGGAATTTTAGTATTTATTTTCTAACATATTATGGTACAAGAAATTTTATGTTAATAATTACAAAACACAAGAACAGATACAAGGTATTACAAGAAATTTTATGTACCGGTAACAAATTTACGATATTTACACATCATAGAAAAGAATTCTTGGCCATTGCAAGTTCATCTTAAATTCAATAAAACCAATTATCATATTCCAGTGTATTATTTTGCATATGGACATCACTATTGGTTTCTAGAGTTATACTTTTAACTCATAAGCATAAATAAAATAATTTAAAACATTTATATAGATACAGAATTAGTACTACTCATGTATAATGAGCATCCTTATTTTTCTCTCACAAATTTGTGCAAAAAAGTGCTCACTATACATGGCAAAATACGGTAACATATATTCATACTAGGCAGATGGAAATTGTGTCTGTGTTATCCAAGACAAATCATCTTATAAAATTTAAAAGAATAAGAAAGCTATTGCTAGTCATTAAACAAGGTAAATCCTTGGGAAGAAAAGGGAAGAAAATAACAGGAGCTTTGAGGCAAAAATAATATAAAACACAGGTTAAGTCAAAGTTTAATTCACATAAAGTTTAATCAGTCAAGTTAATGAAAATATCAAAATTTTTGAGTTAGTGTATGGCAGCAAAAATTTAATTTATGCTGTAAGTAATACAGTATTTGGTGTTTCCATTACTGACAAGCTATGCTGCAGAAAGAGCAATTGCATTGAATCTTAATTCATCAGGGTCACGTTCCATAAACTTCTTGCAAACTTCTATGGCATCCTATAGGAAAAATAAAATGCATAATTTTTCAGTTTATAAACAAGTGTTTTACTTACAAATGATAAGTACATGTTCCACATTTTCCTAATTCATACTAATACTACATGCAGACTTCTGTTTCCAAATGAAAAATAAATTAAGGCACACCAGAAGAATGCACAGTTTGTGGTCTAATCTGCTTAGTATAAGTAACAACAGTTTAAATACAGTGCTCTTTCTTAAGAAACTTTTAACCTCACACTTACTTATTTCATTGATTCTAAGCCACACAATTTGTTCATAAATTTAAAAATCTCTAAAATCAGGATCAAGACACAAATGATGGTACCTCGGATTCAGTGAAACATGGAACATGATGAGCAATTCTTTCAGTACTATTGTTGTCTTTTTCACATTTGACACTTGTTCACACAAAGCTCTGAAAACGTCTTTGCTGTAGGTTTTTAACACTAGTTCAAATTTTTCTTTTTGGGTTTTCTCAAGAGAGCAAGGAAAAGGAAGCATCCTAACACAGATAAAATGTTATACAAGTGACCTTCAGAGATGTTTTAAAGATAACAAGCACATCAGTAACACTTAAAGTGGGCCAACAAGTTTTACTGTTACCTCTAATAACGTTTCATCACTAGTTTCACCATGGTTAATTGGAAATGGTTTCCGTCCATCTGTAAAAAATAGACCAACAGTTGACTGTTTAGCTCTTTGTACAAGATAATGTATTTTCAGCTTCCACTTTCCCCTTCTCACAGTGAGGCATGAGTTAAAATGTATTTAAAATAATATATCAAGAAACCAAATATTTTAAATGTGCTACCTATAATGGTTTTTAACATTAAAAGCTATTAGAACCTTGCTACCATGTTTAAAAGCCTAAATTATGTTCGTAAACAGAATTTATTAGAAATACATACTGGCTTTAATTTCCTAAAAAGAATATGCAAAATTAATAAGTCAGTTTTTCAAAAAGTCACGGTCCCGTTTTTACCCTCCGAAATATGAAAAAATTATTTCTTCACTTTAAAATCTAAATCAGAAGGCTTCTAAGTAAGATTGACATGTTTACACCAATGAAAGGAAGCCATCACAAGGTTTATATATTACTCCTGGTAACTGTGTTCCCCGAAGGCAGTATTATAAAGCAATAATCAAATAATACTGGATTACTTTACTGACCACCAAAAATAATTTACCATAATCATAATCATCTTGAATAAACTAGTACTTTTTAACTACTCTGAAAAACTGAAAAAGTCCAGAATTATATAAACTCATGCTAACCCAAAGTTAATTGATAATCTATATATTATATCTAAATCTATAATTTCAGATGTCTTCTAAGTGGCAGTTCAAGTTTAACCCATAAAACACTATCCCTTATACAATTCCATGGCTTCTAAACATAATAAAATTTTTTCTTTAGAAAACTAAGTCTTTATATTGGACAATGGAGCAACATGAATATTACTTACCATGTTACATGCATAATATAATCATTTAACCAATAAACAAATATGATTTCAGCAGTTACTACATGTCCCCTACTAGGCCAAATATAGAATTTACTTTGCTTGCAATTATATAAAACATAACTTTTACTTTGAAAGACATAACAACAATCTTTTGAACAATCTACATATATATATATGTAGTGATGGACTTGGCCTAACAGATACTTTTAAAGACAAATATGAGCAAAAAGTAACCAAACAAACGGTTACTTAGAAATGATTTTTTTCTTAAAACCATATGCGGTTCTCTTAATCACTATTTTCTATTCACTAACACAACACTCCTCTTCCTCAACATTCCTTCTAAATGTATTAGGAATCCACATCCACAGCCAATTTCCCTTGCAACTGCCCATCTTCATTTGTCTTTTACTTTTCCCTGTTCTCTGACATTTCAAATACTATGGCTATTCTTTAGAACTCTGAAACTCTTGACACTCATTTAAAGAATGTAAGCCCCAAAAGGCTCTAATTCTCCATTAGCCATATTGCTCATTCTTGCTAAAGACTACCTAAACCAAGTAAGATTTCAGTAGTTCTGCCTTTCTTTTCTGATGTTCTTACTTCAAACCAATTTAAAAATCCTTTTGTGTTGATTTTGGCATGCTATAAAAGAGGACCATTCTTTGAAGCTTACATGACGCTTACCCTTGAAATGTCTTTCCTTCTACTGCTAGCTAACCAGTCAAATCGAGTTTTTCACACAACTCTTTGCTTCCCACTGAAATGATCAGAGTTTTAAAAAAAACACATTTTTGATGTTGTTTGTTCTATTACTAAATCTCTCATCCTGAATGTCACTATTACTTTTATAGTCTCTGGTTATGGATCATGTTTATTGTTTCTCTGGCCTTTCCTACATCTACTTTCTTGAAGTCAACAGAATATGCTTGTAAGTCTAAGCACTCTCTTTATTTCCACTTCTACTAGTTATTCTTTATTATTAAAAATTCAGAGTAGAAATGAAGCTTCCAGCAATCAGACACTTGAAATCCCCATACACTATTGTATTTTAGCTCTATGTAGATTTTATAGATGGAATTAGCAAAGCATGTATCTTCCAAAGTGCTCTGCAGGTCTGTTATGTACTCCTATAACAATGATTTCTTTTCATTTCAGTTTGATTCCTACTCAAATCTCTCTACAATAGTAGACAGCATTCAGGGGTGCACATTTCTATAAATATTATGCTCTTTCCTTTCCTTGTGCCCTTTAATAAAGCCATTTCTTTTTAATAAAGTGTATGATTCTGCTGCCATATTCCAAACATAAAATCTATTTAAATTTTATGGACCACATTTATAGTCACAATGTCAGTCCTTTCAGAACTCTTCTGCCTTTACATAAGGTAAGGAAAATGAAAGTGGTATGCTAATACTGAAAAGGACTTCATTTTTGTTTCATTATTTGGCCTTTTTTTTTTTAACCCAAGAAGGTCATATGGAGGACAAAAAGGACTCACAAGTACTATATACCAGTTTTGAAAGAATCATAAGAAGTTCCTCTCTGAATGAGGCAATTAAAATTAGGAGGATCTCTTCAAGATAGTCCATGAAATAGTCTACCTATAATTAAACTTTTAACAAAGTAAGTGCAGGTGTAGGCCAAATTACTAAGTAATTAATCATGGGTACTTTGACATATGCCCTAGGAAGTTGTTGCCCAAAAGTACAGACTTCTGTAAAGTCCTTTAAACAAACAGATGTAATATAAAAGCCTGAAAACGAATGATACCCATTACTGAATACAAAAACTAGTCATGGAAATTGCACTGTTTTAAAACTAGTTTCAGGATCAAGATGGTTTATCCAGATGTTGATGATAACCAACTCAATAATTTAGTAAAGACTGAAGTGACTTACAGGAGTTTCCTATCATGATTTTTGCTTTCCTGCTTTGCTAAAATGCAAAGGTGGGATGCAAACATTCTTGAATTGTAAGTTGCTTGAACACCAAAAAAAATTTATTTTCTCTACTAAAATGTCTTAAATGGAGAGCTTTCATTATGTCCACTCAATGTCATACGGCAATTGATTAATTTAAATAAGCACAATAAATATCAATGGTTGGTTCTGTTTATCATAAATACAGACTTTCCCATTTCTTTCCCCAGAATAAATTTTAAAAGTTCTTACCTAATTCATAGAGATGCCCATCTACGTGAACTAATGCAATAAAATGAAGATCTACTTTTTCATCTATACTTGGTGCCTAGGAGGGAAAAACATGTATTACATATGTTAATAGTCAAACTAATCAATCAAGTACATGTAAACACATACAGATACTGTTTCCCCGAAAATAAGACCTAACCAGAAAATAAGTCCTAGCATGATTTTTCAGGATGACACCCCCTGAAATAAGCCCTAATGCGTCTTTTGGAGCAAACCTTAATATAAGACCCGGTCTTATTTTCGGGGAAACACGGTAATATCAAATGACATGAGAGAGTAGTTATCCAAAATAATTGAAGGCTTGATAATTGATATTGTAGACAAAGAATGAATATGTTTACATTTATAACATGCTTACCCATCAAAAAGAAAAATGTCTGACTAAAAGCATATCTTTCTTAATCTCAACAACCTAAAAAGCCAAAGATTGTTCACCTTCAAAGCCCCAATGCTTAGCACAATGCCTGGTATATAGCAGATGCACAATGCATACTTGCTGAGTTGAAATGAATGCATGAAGTGATTTCTCTAATTTTTGAAATTTGATACAAAAGTTTTTTTTAAATTTAATAGCATAGACAAAAAAAAAAAAAAAACTCTTTTCAAGTTAATTTTAAGACACCAAGAAAGTTCTCCCCGTAATGGCTTGACCTTGATAATCTCATTTTTTGAACAATGCAATGTAAATAGTGTTAGAATTTTTAAAAGTATCTTCATTCATCCTAGATTCATAAAGCTTAAAAATGAATAGGTGCAGGACAATATTCCAGAAGATTAAAGGATAAGAGCAAATTAAAATACAATTAACTGTAGCCTATGATTTTTTCTCTTACTTGCTTAGTGAACTATTTGAAATTAAAAGTATACCTAGGTGGTTTGGTCTGTCTGTCTTTCTTTCTTTCTTTCTTTTTTTGTTGTTGTTTTTTTGGCTTACCAAATTCAATTTGCGTGAGCAATATCTACTATATTTGTTAGATATTCAAGTAACATATGCAAAGTAAATACATAATTAACTGCTAGTGTCTATAATATGCACTGACTACCGTTAACACTAGTATGTGTTGGCTATACATCAAATCTAAATGGTTTGAAATGAAATACCATCACTTTATATAAATTCAAGTACAAATTTTAGAGGTAGAAGTTTTACAGAGGCATAAATCGAATTATTTCTCATATTACTTAACATCCTGTAAATAACACATTAGTATCTTAACTCTAAAATGTATACATTTCTCACCCTCCAGTAATTATACGATTTTTTTATATAATTGTCGTCTTTGCAATATGAAGTTTTTCAGATGCAGAAATTAAAAGGTACAGAATAAACATTACTTCTTGGATTTATAATATGGTTCTAAAACATTTACAGATAGAGTGACTCATCGCATTATTCTTCAGAAATTATTTCCCTCAAGTTTATGAATGAGAGAACCACAACAAAAATTGATGTGGCAAACTAGGGCTTCCTAACTTCAACCTAGAACTAAAGAATTCCACAGTTGGTAGGAATCCACGTTAACTGGTTTTACTGTTGCTCCAATACTAGACTCCTCTCTATCACAGGCCCATCTTGTGGTAGTTAGTCCCCAACAACAGGGAACTAACTGCCTCTAGGTTCTGAGGCAGGCATTCCATCTTTGGGCAGTGTTGTTCAAGGCATCCCTCATACTGAGGCTACAACAATATTTCCCAGTGTTTTCCATCATCTTAGAAAAAGTCTAATCGCTCTCAAGTATGGTATTTCTTCAAATACTTACAAATGGTGATAATGAGTCCCTTACTTTCCTGGTCTGAGAATCAAATATATTAGTGATCACTCAATCCAATGCCCCAATTTTACCAATAAGCAGCAGAGAATCCAGTTTTTCAAGTCTAAACCTAGGCAATTCTACAAACTAAATCCAATTCTATTTAAAAAAATACTAGAAAGAATTATTTATCCAACTAGGAAAGAATCTCATTTTACTTATTTTAAGACATAATTCACCAATAAGATATCAAGTATTTTAAGTCTTTTGGCTATTGTGATTTCAAAAATTACTTTACCACCATCTCTTAAGAATAATATATCTTATAGCTTCTATATGTCGTATTTGTCAGTAAATACAACCGTGCTAAAGTAATATGACTGGACTCAGAGATCTGAATATGCACCCAATCCCTCTGAGCATTGGGTTTCTTACCTGTTTTGTGGTTTGAATAAAATGAATGAAAGTACATCGTAAACTGTTAAGTGCTATCTAAATATTATGTATTATTACAATATTAAAACTATCACAAATGTGAGAAATCACTACATCTAGTGACTCAAAGTTGTGAGTCATTTTACCTTTTATCCAAAAGTGCATATTAAAGAATACAACACTCTGAAGAGGACATGAAAGGCCTTCAAATTATTATAAAAGGCAAGCAAAGCTCAAAAGTTCCAAGACTCCCACAAAACATCAGTACCTGTTATGGGCCTTTTCCTTTGGTAAACTTTAATTAGCACGAAAGTCTAATATCTGCAATTATCCAATTGCTTAAAAATTATTCCACCCCAAAACAAGAATAAATAAAAAGCAAATTCCAATAAGTTTTCTGTTTAAAAAAGTGACCAATAAATAAAAAGGCAAAAACAAGAAGCTATAGATTGGATCATTTTTACCTGCACTTACATATATTATTTTTCACAAAGTTCCATAATTTAGAATACTTAGCTCAAAGAACTAAAAATATAACAAATTAATCACATAAAAATTGATTAAATACTAAATAGAAATGTCAAATTATAAAAAAATATACTTTAAATTTAAATTATAATTGTATGGCACTTAATATATACCAGGCACTATTCTAAGTACGTTACAAGTATTCACCAATTAATCATCATATAGGCCGTACACGGTAATATATATTCATTTTACTCTCAAGAAATCTGAGGCACAGAAGTGTTAAGTAACATGCTGCAGGTCACACAGCTAGAAAGTGATGTAATTTGGTTTCAAATCCAGGCAGTGTCATTCTAGAATCCATGTGGTTAACCACTAGACTATGAAAATATTTATGAAGCTATAAAGCAATGGAATTAATATGGAGAAAAGATCAACAATATATAAAAACACACAAAACAGGAAAAAACAATTTTTATAACATGTTCATTTACATTTAGAATAATTTTAAGTACAAAGGAATTTATTCATATTTATAATAAATTGTGCCCAAGTCAGAATTTACAAAATTAGGGTTTTACTGTGATCATCTAACACACCTTATATCTCCTACTTTGCCAAGTAGTATATGGCACGGCAGGGAAGCAACAAATATCAAATGAAAAATGAATAAAAATGACAAATGCACATTGTGACCCAATGAGGATAATGAAATAGAGAGACATCAGTTTGTTGATACTCAGCACAAATGAAAGGCTGTTTGGATGACCATACTGATATTTGGTAAAAGCAGATGTTTAAGAAAGTGTCAAGACACCACTTCATAACTTGAGTACAGCGCTAGAGGAGTAAATATGGGGGAGGAAAGCATGTTTGACACCAACTTCTTTTTTTTAAAGCATTAAATGTATGTGTAATCAGACTTCCTCTGGCTTCGAAAGTCATGATGATTTATAAAGTGTTAAATTTCTTATAAACGTATGGCATACACCAAAACTTTCAGATATAGCATTTCTAGGTAGGCTCTACCAAACCAGTCATTACCACTAACAGTTTAAAACATCAGAGAGATAGATCAGTAGGTGCCGAATCCTGCAGTTTATTTCAATTCTGAGAATTAATAGAATTCTATCATCAACTTCAACATTTACGATAATTAGCAAGATTACAAGAACAAATGTATTTTTAATAGTTTGCTAATATTATCAACCAAAGAAGGAGAAATCATAAAATTAGTGGGAAGCCTACATCAATTCAAAGGAGAAAATCTTCACCTCCTACTTGGAAAGACGGTTAGAAACTGAATAGGCAGGGAAGATTGGATCAAGATTAAACCAAGTACCTGAGCCACCTCAAGGAATAAAATAGCTTAGATGAAACACCCTACACCATGGAGGATTAGATTAAGGATAGAGTAAGTAAAGCACCCCAGAGCATGACAAGAGACTAAAGTCATGTTCAGAAACATGAAAAAAATAAATAAATAAATAAAGAGATGGCAAAGAACACAGAAGGTACACAGCATTTGTTGACCTGAGTCAACTAAATGAAATTGGAAAGATGAAGGTAAGAGAATACATATTCACTTTAACAACTGAAAGGAACTTAAACATTATCATGAATGCTGATCAGTACTCATCAAAAAGCAGGCACCCTTACGTTGGCAGGATATGGAGTGGAAAGATGGATGTTCACCAAGACACTGGTGAAAGTCAAGCTAGACTGCAAAGCATAGAGGTATGTTTGCAATCTTATTGGGGGAGAAAAAGCTAATGGTTGAGTGAACCAAGAGGAAAGCACTTTGAAGACGGAAGAAGTTTAAGGGAATAAAAAGGACTGTCCTTGTCACTGGAAGAAGAGATGGAAGATTGACTACACTTACAACAGAATGGAGACCCAAAGATGGTAGGCGTAAGAAGGGTCGCCAGCGACGAACACGGAGAGATGGACTGGTAGCCTTTGCAGGGTCTACATGGTTACGTTTGACCCAGGGCAGGGATGCATGGTGACACAATGATGAGGCCTTCGTTCTGCAGTGGCTAGAATGAGGCTGTGATGAGGATGGCGAGGAGGACTACATAATTAAAAAAGAGAACATTTCACTTAGACCACGTTACTGGGCCATCATTTATTCTTAAAAGCAACGTATGGTCATGCTTGTATTTACATGGTCTACTACTTTTAATCAACCATAATCTAGAAAAAGATGGTGAACGAATTTTGGTTAAAAGAGGGTAAAGTGGAAATGTATAACCAAGGCATCAGGTTATATGCCATAGCTTCTGTAAGTGCACATCTGAAATATTTACAAATCCTCATTTGCAAAGCACAGACTCATGGAACTGATTATTTAGAAGCCACTAAAATGGACTTATTACATCAAATTATTTTTTAAAAAGGAATGCACACACATAAAACATGTAACACATACAAAACACACTAAGAATTATGTGTAGAAGAAAACTGTATGGTGATACAAGAATTTCTTTGAGAGAATAGGCTCTAAGGGAAAAACAAAAATACTTCAAAAAATAAAGAGAAATGAAATAAACCTCTCTGAAGCTGATGACCTGTATAAACTATCCTCTCATTTAGGCTGACAAGTTAAATGGAAATGATCATGTCCTATGAGCCATTTTTTAGTAAACAATAGTATTAATTAAAATATGTATCAATCACTATGTGCCAGGTACTCTTTTAAGTATCAATTTTTAAGTATTTTTAAGTATCACTTTATTTCATCTCCCAGAAACCCATGAGACAGGTATTATAATTATTTCCATTACTACAAATAAGAAATCAGAGCACATAGAGGTTAAGTAACATAACCAAGGCTGCCAGCACATGGCAGGGCTGAGATTAAAACAGGAATTCTTGGTCTAGAATCCAACGATATCAATCACTATGGTATACAGCCTAAGTGGCTAAGAGAAAGACTTTAACAGTAATTTATTAGATCAGATTCTAATGAGGAGAGAAGTAATCCTCTTAAAATTAGATATTTTGAGTGTCACCCTTTCATACACTATTGTAACACAAAAGCCAAATAGGACCCAATAGTTTTCCATTAAATAAACATGTTTACAGTAATTATTTATGGTAATCCAAATGATAATTTTATAATTGTCACCTCCAATAAATAACACCAGTACATGAAATATAAAAAAATTAATTTAAAGCAGTATGACAAAATTATAGCTACTTATAACCATAGTGAGAAAAGCAATAAGAATTGCAATATAAGCCCTTGCTTAGTGGTAATGGATTTCATTAACCAAGACCTAGTCTCTCTAGGAAAATAAAAGGGTTTTCCCTGAATGATTTCTAAGACTCATTCAACCCTGAAAATTTTATGATCCTACTTAGTACTTTTGATCTATGTAAATAACACAGTAATCTAAAACAAAGCTATCATTGTGATGAGTTTAAAAAACATGCTTGTGAATACTTCACATGATCATAATATCAGTCAGTCAATCAGAAATACATAAATGAATCCTATACTTGACTAGATGGAAACAAAGGTGTGTATAATAAAGTGTCTGCTCTCACAGACAGTCTAATCAGAAGTTTGTCATGTTCAATCTGATTACATTTAAATATGAGAGACAGGGAAGGAAAGAATAGGGAAGAGGAAAAAGGATACAGATGAAAAAGAGAAAGAAATAAACAAAAAGAGGAATAGAGAGAGGTGACCAATTAGTAGTGGAAAAAATAAAAATTTTCTAAGAATCTGGGGAGGGAGACATTACTAAGTCAGAATTAGAATTGAAGGTGTACACTGAAAAAATGTGTAAGGTTTGGGCAGGTGAAATGGGAAAGTTATTCTAGCAAAGAATTCAGTGTAAGAAAAAGAACAAAAATAGCAACAAATAGGACATGTTCAGAGGACTAGACTACCAGGTCTGGGATTTGATTTTACCCTTTCAATCTAAAAAGTTAGCCTGTTACTTTATGGGTGATGGCAGAAGACAGGAGACTCCTGAGTCAGAGGAAAAGGACATTACTCACAGCACAGAAAGAAGCATAGTCATCAGTATGTTTGTGTCAATTCACATGAGAGCAGCACAGAGGGCCCAGATGGATGGCTACACAGAGTGGGCTGCATTACAGGAGAGGAACATTGAGTTTGGGGAAACCAATGTTTTATAGCAAGCAGTAAGCAAAACTTCTCTCTGTTCTAGAAGCAGACATTACCTCATCCACCACTATTGCTTACTGTGAGAAAAGTAATTTCCAGTTTCAAGTATGATGGCCTTCTTCTTTTGCCATTTTTGAAGAATCTTCTTTAAAACTTTAAAAAACTTTCAAATTTACAGTTACAAAAACAACAATACAGGAAACACCTCGATTTGCCTATGACATTTTACCCTAACTTCCTTCATCATCTTGCTTAAACTCTTCTCTCTCTACCTCGCTCTGCACATACTTTTTTTCCTGAACCATTAGAGGGTAAGTTGTGTATATCATGGCCCTTTACTCCTAAATACTTCATGATTTCCAAAGATTAAGAGAATTCTGTTACATAACAGTAGTTATCACCTTCAAATATTATAGTTATATAATAGTCTAATCTTCCATCCATATTTTAATTTTGTCAGTTGATCTATTCATGTCCTTTGTATCGTTTTTCCTCAGGATTTAATCTAGAAAACAGGTACTGAATTTACTTGTCATGTCTCTTTAGTATTCTTTAACCTAGAATATTTCCAACAGTCTTTGTCTTTTATGACATTAACATATAGCTCCCTTCATCTATTTTCTAATAAACAGTTTTCTAAATTAAAAAAATCTTTTATCTGTGAATACAAACATTTTTACTTCTTTCTTTCTAACACATATGGCTTTAATTTCTTTTTCTTTCCTTACTGAGTTGGCTAGAACTTCTAGCACAACCATGAATTTCATTGATTTTCACTTTCATATTATTTCTTTCTTCTGCTTACTTTGGACTTATTTTATTTTTTGCTACCTTAAGGTAAAAACTTAAGTAATTGATTTGAAGCCTTTTTTCTTTTCTACTATAAGCATTTAATAGTATAGATATTTCTCTAACCCCTGATTTTTCTTTTCTACTGTAAGCATTTAATGTTATATATTTTTCTGTAATCTCTGCTTTAGCTGCAACCTGAATTATTTTATTTTATTTTTAAAATTTTTTCAATCAACTCAAAATGTTTTCTATTTTCCTTTGTGACTTCCTTTGATCCATGAGCTATTTAGAAGTGTGTTGTTTAATTTCTAAATATTTGGGGATTTTCCAAATAGTTTTTTTTATTGATTTCTAATTTGATTCCGTTATAAGTAGGAAACATTCCTGATTCTGAATATGGTCTTATCCTGGTGAACATCCTATGTGCACTTGAAAAGAATAATCAGCTATTATTGAATGGAATTTTCCATAAATGTTAATAGGGCCAAATTGTTTTATAATATTATTCAGGTCTTCTATGTTCTTACTAATTTTCTGTGTCTATTTGTTCTACCAGTTACTAAGATGAGTGTTGAAATCTCTGTAATTATGGACTTGTCTATTTCTCCCTTCAGTGTTATCAGTCTTTGCCTCACATTTAGAAGTGCTGTTTTTAACTGTATACACAAACTTTATATTATATGCATGTTATGTCTTCTTGGTGAATTGACCTACTTATCATTAGGCAATGTCCTTCTTTATCAAAGGTTATATACCTTGTTTTGAAGTCTACTTCATTGAATGTTAATATTCCAGCTTTTTTTTTTTTTTTTGGTCTTTTCATTGTACATCTTTTCCCATTCTTTTAATTTTAATCTTTCCATGCCTTTATATTTAAAGTGACTTTCTTCTAGACAGCACATAATTGAGTCTTGCAGCTTACCAATATGATAATCTTTCTTTCAATATGTGTGTTTACATTTGGACCATTTATTTTTTATTAATTTCATTTAATTATTAATATGGTTGTATTAAAATCTATCATCTTGCCAGTTCTCTAGTTTTTCTACCTGTTCTTTCTTCCTTTTCTGACTTTTTTGGATTATTTTTATGATTCCATTTTATCTGTACCACTGTCTTATTGTTTATACTTCTTTTTACCTTTTTGAGCAAATTGCCCTAGGATTTACAATATATACCTTTAGTCAGTGTACCTTCAAATATTATTATACCACTTCATATGTAGTGTAAGAATGTTACAGCAGTATTATCGCAATTTCTTCCTCCCATCCCTTGTGCTACGGTATTGTCATACATTTTATTTTTACATGCTATAAATTTATAGTACATGGTTACTATTTTTTATTTGGACAGTCAATTATTTCTAGAACAAATTTAAGAAGAATACAATTTATTTTACATTTACCTTCAATTGTTTTACTTCCAGTGCTCTCCATTCTTTGTATAGATCCAAGTTGTAGTGCAGGTAAGCTGGTAATGAATTCTTTCAGGATTTGTTTGTTTATTTCTTCTTTATTTTTAAAAGATACTTTTGCTCTGTGGAATTTTTTCAGCACTTTAAAAATGCCATTTCATTGCTCTGGCTTGCGTAACTTCTGATGAGAAATCTGCTATAATTTTTCTTTTTGGAGGGTAGGGGTATTAATATTACCTAGTGTTCTCTGAGATTCTTGAAGCTGTTTGATATCTTTTTTCGTTTTTTTTGGAAAACAGTTGGACATAGTGCTTCATACATTTTTTTTCGGTCATATGCCCACTCCTCACCCCCACCTCTCTGTTTTCCTTCTGGGATTCTACTTTCATCTATTAAATCATTTGCAATTACCCCACAGCTCTCAGATACTCTGAGACTTTTGTTGTTAGTTTTTTCTCCCCCGCGATTTTTAATTTTTATGACTCAGTTTAGATAAATTTCTAATGATTTATCTTCATATTTACTGATTCTTTCCTTAATTTTGTTGAGTCTACTGGAGAACCCATTAAAAGCATTTTTCATGTCTGGTACTGTGTTTTTAATTACTAGCATTTCTGTTTGATTCTCTCTCTACTGTGTTTCCCCGAAAATAAGACCCAGCCAAACCATCAGCTCTAATGCGCCTTTTGGAGCAAAAATTGATATAAGACCCAGTCTTATTTTAATATAAGTGTGTTGTTTAATTAATAGTAGTCTTAAATAATAGTAGTCTTTAAATAATAGTAGTCTTATTTTAATATAAGACTGGGTAATACATAATATAATGTAATGTAATATAATGCAATGTAATATAAATCTGGGTCTTATATTAATTTTTCCTCTAAAAGACGCATTAGAGCCGATGGTCCGGCTAAGTCTTATTTTCGGGGAAACACGGTATGTTGATATTCCCCACCTATTGGTACATGCTGTCCACCTTTTCTACTTGAGCCTTTAACATACTAATCATACTTATTTTAAACTGCATCTGACAGTTCCAACATCTGAATCACATCTGAGTCAGACTCTGTTGATTGCTTTCTTTCATGATAGTGTGTTATTATTCTTGTTTCCTTCTTTGTCTTGTAATATTTGGTTAAATGCCACATATCGTGTGTAGTAGCACAGAGACTGAAATAAATTTTTGCCTGGGAATGAGCATGGCTCTTCTTCTGCTAAGCCTTCAGTGTGTGGAGTTGAGTCAAACCTAGTTAGGAGATGTGCTGTTTTGGTTTTGTTTTTGTTATGGTTACTCACCGAATTAAAATTCATCTCACATTACCTTTACTTAGGGTAGGAGCTGGGTTGCTGGATGCTTTCTTTTGCAGTGTTCTTGTTCCACTCAGTTTTAGACTTTTATTTAGAGCCTATATTTCAACAAAATGTCTCTTCATGTCCTTGGCCCATCCCTACACATTTGAAACTTGTTTCTTGGTGCCTGCAGGTCCAACGGTGGGAAAGTGGAGGCATTCTCTGTTGATCTGGTTCAGCCTCCATCATAGGTAGGCTATATCAAGAACAAGGCTTTCTAAAGGATCCTTCCCTCCTCCATTGATTTCTCTCATAGGAGTTTCCTGCCTCTCCCCTTTTCTGTTCTATCCCCAGGAAAGGTTTTCTGTCTCAGTCTTTACATTTTGTTCCATAGAAGAGAAGTATCTGGGCCTGATGGCTTTCCCAAAGTAGAAGCTGCTCCCTTTTCCCAGGCCTGAACATTAGGGTTCTCTCCTGCCTTGTCCCCAGTCTACCTCATGAGCACTCAGTGAGGTCTGTGAAGAGTGAATGTAAGCTCCCCTTTTGGGGCTACTTATAGGGATTTCACAGTGTCACGATAGCCTACCTTGGGCTTTATCAATTTGTTAAAATTTTTAGCATTTTGCTTTTTTCACTATCCATATATTTTGGGCATCTATTTACTTCAATAAGTATATTTCTACACTACTTTTCATATCAAAATATTATTCCTTAAAAAGATGTACCATAAATATATTATTGCATTTTTAGGTTGTTTCTAGTTTTCTACAATTATAAATTATGTTGTAGTGAATATGTTCACATAGGTGTGTGTGTGTTCAGTCAGTCAACAATATGTTCATCAGTCAACAATAATAATAGCTACCACTAAGTACTTACTATTATGTACCAAATGCCCTAAAGATGCTGTAGATTCTTACCAGAATCCCATAAGGTCATAAGAAATTATGATCATTTCTATTTAAAGACATAATTTTTGCCCAAACTCTACCACATTATCTATGGGTGATTTTAGCCCTCTTTTTGCTCATTGCATTTTCCAGTGTAAACTTATATAAAAGGAAGTAATGAAAACAGAAAGGATAAGTTCAAAAGCCTACCCCACTAGATGGGAGCACCTTTGTAAGTAACCTGCTGTCTGTCTCTTGCTGCTTTTAAGATTCTCTTTTGTCTTTAACCTGTGCCATTTTAACTCTGATGTGTCTTGGTATAGGCCTGTTTGGGTTCATCTTGGTTGGAACTCTCTGTACTTCCTGCACTTGTGTGTCGATTCCCTTCCCCAGCTTAGGGAAGTTTTCAGTCATTACTACTTCAAATATATTCTTGATCCCTCGCTCCCTCTCTTCACCTTCTGGTACTCCTATGATGTGAATGTTGTTTCACTGGATGTTATCCCACAGGTCTCTTAAACTATTTTCATTGTTTTTTTTATTCTTTTTTCTTCTTGTTGTTCCGCTTGGGTGATCTCTGCTATCTTGTCTTATAAATCGCTGATTCGATCCTCTGCTTCATCTAACCTGCTGTTAAGTCCTTCGAGTGTGTTCTTTATTTCAGTTCTTATATTCTTTTGTTCTAACTGGTTGTTTTCTTATGATTTCTCTATCCTTTTGTACGTTCTCACTAAGTTCCTTAAACATCCTTATCATCAATGTTCTAAACTCTGTCTCTGATAGGTTGGTTACCTCTATTTCATTTAGTTTCATTTCTTAAAGTTTCTTCTGTTCTTTTATTTGGAACATGTTTCTTTGTTTCCTCATTCTGGCTGACTCTCCGTGTTTGCTTCAATGTATTAGGTAGATCTCCTAGGTCTCTGAGTCTTTCCTGGGTGGACTTATATGTCCTTTATATATATTTGAATTCTACAGTCTCCCTATTCTCTGCGTGTGTGCCAGAGGTGTCCCTTGTGTTGTGTATATTCTCAGTTGAAGTTGAGCTTTGATTGCTTTTGGCTTGTCAGCGAGTGGGATTGACTCCCAGGAGGACTAGCTGTGGGAATTGGCTATGCCCACAGTGTATGAGCTGCTGTGTGAGGGTTGACCCCTCAGCTGAGGCTTGGCCCCTTTGGGCTCTTGTGCCTGTAGAGCATTCCCTTTGGATGTGCCGCTTGTAGGTTTGGTCTGGAGTTGGCCACTGGGTGTGCTGATTCTTGTGATTCTTGGGCTGGGCCCTAGTGCGCGGCGATTTCAGAACAAAACAAACCAACAAGTGCAACAACGACAACAACAACAACAAAAAACCCAAATATGCTCACATGTAAAAACAACCAACAACCAACACAAAGATATCAAAAATACAAAAAGCAAAACAAAAGAAACAAAACAAAAAATAGCAACACCTCCCCACCCCCCAAAAAAAATCAATACAGAAAAATGGAAAGAAGGAGAAAAAGTAGAGCAAGGAAAAGAAAAAAAAAGAGAAAGATACTAAAAATGATAATAAAATTTAAAAAAAAGTATACCCCATTAAACGAGTTCCACATATTCCACATATTAAGGTTCGTGTTCGTGTGTGTGTGTGTGTGTGTGTGTGTGTGTGTGTGTATCTGGCAACTGTTCCACAGCATAAAAAATAGGATCGTACATTACTATATTATGACTATTTTACTTGTAACTATCTTGTAAAGCTCTTAGGCAGGGAAAGTCTTTAATCCACTGTCTTACTGCCTGAGTGCCAACACACTAAGTATTATTTTTAATAAGCAAATTAATATGTTGAGATGTTAAACATTAGAACCAATAATTCCAAATTTTTACTGTAGTCATATTTATTTCTACCTCCTAATGCTAAATGAATATAATGTATATATATTTTCTCCCACTGTACAATCTGTAAAGACAATTTAATTCATAATACAGACATAACATTGAAAGTTTATATAATTCAGGAAGACTTTTGAGTAATATTTCAATAGATGAAAATATGCTGTTATGGAATCTTAAAATCTCTAGGCTTTCTTCTTAGAATTATAAAGGTTAAAGATGTTAGATTTTCATAATATTAGCTGTCAATGCAGTTGCTTAAGTAATTAAGTTAGCCTTGCTCTCAAATATAAAAATTTAAAATATGAGCTGAATCTTAAGACTAAATATCCAAGTTTTCACACTGTTTTCCACACTAACTGAAACAGATCAAATATCTACAATTTACTCTTGAGTCTTTTAGAAGGCTTAATAAAGAGTTCACTTTCTTGAGTGTCTAAATAAAAAACTCAGTTCCTCAGTTTTTCAATTTTGGTACAGAAATACAAAATTGCTTTTAAAATTATGTATTTCATTAAAATTATTATTAACATAAGTGTTTATCAGGACATTAACACTGAACTTGTGTCCCCTCTGCTTACTGTGTTGGGTATTGCAACAGGATAATGTGACTTCATATACACCACTTTACATGTAATATAAACCTATCTCTTCATTACAGTTCAGAAAAACCTAGAACAGGTTTTTCAGAAACCCTAAGAATTTTCAAAGGAGGTTAAATGTTTTACTCTTCAGAAAGAACTCTAAAGGAATTTAATACATTATTTTTGCATGGAGGAAATAGGTACAGACATTCATTGCAAGAAATGTTTAAGCATTGTGATTCTGACTTAAATCCTCTCAGAATTTAAAAAAAATAAAAAATATAGAGAGTGAGTCCACAAGCATTCATGACAGTGCTGGGTTTTTTTCTTTTTTTTAGAAGCACAAGGGCTCAGTTGACTTGCCGGAAGACATATAACTAGTGACTGTCAAAACTAAAGGCAGAACCCATGACGCCTGGCTCCAATTTCAGTGTTTTTATTACATACAAAACCACCATCCATCAACTGTCAACTATTCACAGACAGTTGATGGTTCAACCAACCATGGTTCAACCAACCATCAACTGATTCACAGATACAAATCTATTACTATTTCTATTTATATTCCCCAAACACTATTCAAACCTTTCTATTTTTCAAACATATAACTAGTTTAAAACAACCAACCAACCAAACAAACAAACAAACAAAAACAAAACACCTGAGTCCTAAAAGGCCAAATTATTATTCCTTCACCATTAAGGTACATGTCACTTTGTACATGTGAAAATGAGTGAATGACTATTTAAAACTGCTTAATAGTAACAAAAAATGAGAAATGGCATGAAGGCTAAAAATAAATGAATCAAACCTTTAATAAAAAGGTGGGGGGTAGTGTGTCCGTCTAAAAACCAGCTCACTGTTCCTTCAGTTAATGTACATGTCACTGTGTGTATAAAAAATAGAGAGATTACTCTTTGAACTATTTAATAATAACCAAAGAATTAGAAATGCTATTAAAAGCTAAAAAGAAATGATACAGATCTATTAAAAAAAAGGGGCCACAGGGGTGGCCGAAAAGTACTTCTATATTAAGAAATCAAGTGTTTGGTAAGTGATCGTAAGTGCTTAAATCTGAATTATTCTAAAATGCTAAAATAAAGTAAGTAGATTTTCGCTTAGATCTAAAACATTTTCTCATTTTAATGGGCATCCGGTTATTAAGAAAAAAATATTATAACCATGTAATTTCCTGAACATAAAGGGATAGTTATCTGGTAGATACTTAAAATAATTACTGTTTTCCAAAATATATGTAACATATTGCTCCTGGCCTTTTGGCTAAGATCAAGTGCAAAATATACATAACATAATTACCAAAAGACAGTGGTTGGTTTACGTGTAAAATTTTGTTTAAAATAAGGAAAAATCTACTACTGAATAAGAGCTAACTTAGATATTGTGTCATAAAGAACAAAGTATTCAGCACAACTCTGAATATTCATTTATACTTTGTTACATATTTGCATTAAATTATTAGCTCTGTATAACTTTGCTTTTAGGACAAAAAAATAAATTTAAAAAAAATCTCACTTTCTTTATTTGTGTTTGTTTTAGCAATTTTGATACCTCTATCTATATATTTTGTTTCCTGAAGAGTATGGGCAGCACTTAGTAGCTGTGTATCCTTGGACAAGTTAGTAACTTTTAGTCTTCAGTCTATTAAATGGGGTAATATCTATGTTAAGAAATTGAGAAGATTAGAGTAGGCTACATCTAGTATAGTATAATGCCTACCGCAAAAGACGCATTCAGTAACCAACATTTCGACAGCCATACTTTCAAAAGCAGTGAGAATTAAGATGAAAAAACTTGGAAAAAAAGATAAGCACTTCAATTTCCCTCGTATTCACCAATAAATGACACTGAAGAACAGTCAAGATTGACACTACAGGATCCAAAAATGATGCCCAGTGTTTCCCGCAATGCCAAGCACTTCATGGTGAGAATATTTTGGCTTGACTACCTACAGTATTTGTGGATCTCTAGTAGAGAACAATGTGCACTTACTTCACAATGCCTCCTTCCCTTTACAGGGTAGAAATGAGAATTAAAATACTGAAAATGAAATTCAACCTTTTTTTTTTTTTTTTTAGCTTTTAAAAGAATTTTAGCTTCTTACTAGATGATCATTAGAAATCATGATTCCTTTTATTGACCTGTTGATGAAATATGCACTTGATCATGACAATGTTGTTACTTCCATGTACTTTCATTGTCATGTCCTTTCAGACTTTAGAAATACCACTGAGTCTAAAAGAAGACACATGAAAAGGAAAAAAAAAATAGGAACTTCTCTAGGGCTGCTAAAGGCTATGAAAAGAAGTAAAATTATAATGTGATACATATGTGCATAAAGTGTGTGCATACGTATGAAAATGTACACATATATAAAACTTTAAAAGTTTAAAACCAAAATTTTAAATTAATTCTAAATGGATTTCTGGATATTTTCAAGTAAAGTTCAGTACAATACTTTACATGAAATTCAAGGTCCAAATTTAAAATAGAAAAGTAAAACCAGATTACGCAAAAAGTGTAAATTTTCCTACACGTTTAGTTGGCAAAGAAGTCAAACATGGGCTGTGTATCACAATTCACAATATACCACTGGATAATGGCACATTTCTTGATTTTGCTCACCTAATAAATCAATATACCCAAAGATTTCGAGATACTCTTGACTTTTCTCCCCTACTGATTTAAAAACTGAGTTTTCTCACTTCCATTTACAATTCTCCATGTCAGAAATTGCTATTAATATAATTACTTATATCTCTACATGTTACATTAAACTCAAGTTTAACATCATTAAGCTGGTCAATCTAAGTCCCAGAAATTTTATTTTATATTTTTACAATCTGAAGAATAGCCCCAATTAGGATTCTCATTTACTACAAATGAAAAAATCTTAAATTCTAACACTGCCCTCTGTTTTGGAGAGCTGTGCTTTAAAACAAACACAAAAACCCATCATCCTCAAACACAACCTCGACTCTATTTTTATTGCTGAAGACGTTTTTAGATAGAAGAGTTACATCTAGTCAGATCTGGAAGAGTAAACTGATGGGTTTAGCCTAAGAGATTTCCTTTAAAATAGTAACAGTTTAATAGCTCCATTTTCAAAACCCTGATATTGGAAAAGAAAAAAGGAAGAAAACAAAAGGAGATGAAGAAAGGAAAATTAAAAAGGAAAAAAATATATATATATATTTTTTAAAAATATTTTGATCCATTTTCGGACAAAACGTTTGTTAACTTAAGAAAGAAA
Organism: Rhinolophus sinicus; assembly: GCF_036562045.2. Classification (NCBI taxonomy): domain Eukaryota; kingdom Metazoa; phylum Chordata; class Mammalia; order Chiroptera; family Rhinolophidae; genus Rhinolophus; species Rhinolophus sinicus. The sequence continues at coordinate 26,589,383 of NC_133754.1, read as the reverse complement.
AAAATGTGTAAACAGGACAGAGTAGTAACTACATCCTTACCATTTCAACAACTAGATCCATTTTTAAATCATTTTTTTAGTGATATTAGATAAAGAAGAACTGACTACATTCATGGATACATGGCATGGTGTCAGTGCTTGAAATTAGAGAAACAAAAAGAACCATTTCAATATTATTTTTCCCACTACGACCAATCCTAATTTGTACGCTCTCCTTCAAACTCAGCTCTCCCATTCAACTCCATACATACTCTAATCATACCTTTATTCAAGGAATGATATGCAAAAGAAATGACAATAATAAAAAAAATAAAAGGCAAAGGAGCTGGGATAGAAATTCTAGAGTCTGTCTCAATTTTAAAAATTAAATAAAATGAAATTGCCAAAAAAAGACTGTCTTAAGTCTTGTTGGAATGGAATAAAGAAAATGGAATAAAGTAAATGGGGAAAAAAAAAAAGATCAGAAAGTTGCAATTTCAGACTTCTTCACAAAACTGGACTATATAGATTAAAATGCATATTTTTCATCAGAGTCCATTTACTGTCTCCATAATTCGTCCAAGAAAATCAGGAACCTAAATTGTATATTATATAAGAACTAAGTTTCTTCCTAATACTTTCATAGTTTCTTTCAAAGTCAAGAAGAAAATAAACCCCTAAAGAAAGACAATAAATGTGAGCTTATTAACTCTTTGTAATTCTAACATAATCAAACTAACGAAACTATACTCCAGAATAAAATGAAACCATGCAAATTATACTTATACATTTAATGAAAATGAAACTTGACACTATTTTCGCCCATTTATAATTTGCATTGATTGGGTCAAAAAAGCCCACTAGACACACACAGATTTATCTTTAATTGTGTATGCATATATATGAACACATACTTGAAATCAGAATTAACTTATTGCTTACCCAATAGTCAAATAAACCTCTTGGAGAACAACACTAACCAAAATAGATTGCATATTTCACTGTAAATTAATTACAATTTAAATTTACAAGATTTAAATTCATGTCATAAACTTTTAGAAAGATCTTTGAATAGTCATGAACAATCAAACATATTATTTCCCTCTTATCAAACAAGCCCAATATTAAAAATAGAATTCAATGCTGGCAAGGGCTGTTTTTGAGGCTATCACCACTGAAGAGATCCTTGAAGACACAAACTACATCTTAACATCTTTGTATCTACAGCTCCTAGCACAGTAAGTGCCCAAACAGGTTACTTGGTTGATCAAATGAAAGAAAGACAATTTCATATCATGTAACAAAAACCTTAAAAATGTTCATTTCTTTGACTCAAGGTAATTCTGTCTACGAGAAACTGTCTTAAAGAAAGAAACCAGAATACATGGATAACAAAGATATTCAATTAAGTTACATTTTTAACTTGAAAAAATGAAAACATCAAAAGTTAAGGAAATTGGAAATTATGGTTCATTCACATGAGAGTATACAGCCATGAAAAATTATTTATGAACAAGGTTTTCATGAAACAAGAAAAAGCTCACGAAAACTGTTAAGGAAAAAAAATCCCACAGGATTGTTTGATATCAACTATTTTTTTGTTGTTGTTTTCTTTTTTGGTGTGTGTGTGTGTGTGTGTGTGTGATTTTTATTTTTAATTAAAATATTTTTTTTATTTTCAATTATAGTTGACAGTCAATATTATGTTATATTAGTTTCAGGTATACAGCACAGTAGCTAGATATTTATATAATTTATGAAGTGATTCCACCAATTAGTCTCGTATCCACTTGGCACTATACGTAAGTATTACAATATTGCTGACTATATTCCCTGTGCTACACTTCACATGTCTGTGACTATTCTGTAACTACCAATTTGTACTTCATCCCTTCACCTTTCACATCCAGCCTCCCAAACCTCCTCCCATCTGATAACCATCAGTTTGTTCTCTGTATCTATGAATCTGTTTCTGTTTTTGTTGCTGTTTATTTTGTTCTTTAGATTCTATATATAAATGAGACAATATAGTATTTGTCTTTTTGTCTGACTTATTTCACTTAGCATAATAACCTCTAAATCCATCCATATTGTCACAAATAGTAAGATTTCATTCTTTTTATGGCCAAGCAATACTCCATTGTATATACAAAGGGTGCCAAAAAAATGAATACACATTTTAAGGAAAATTGTATTACAATTGTAATATTCAATATATACCAATAACAAAAGATGAATACAAGTCACGTTTTACTTCTGCAATTACAAGAGGTGAGCAGAGTGGTTACCATCAGCATCCAGACACTTTTAATTACGGCAAACTACTGCTTGAGCAATGTTGACCAAAGAGTCTACTTGTATACATATTTTTTGGGGGGGAGGGGGCATCCCTGGTATGTACCACTTAATCTTTATCTAATCGTCTATTGATGGGCATTTTGGTTGTTTCCATATCTTGGCTATTGTGAACAGTGCTGCAGTAAACATAGGGGTGCATATAGCTTTTTGAATTAGTGTTTTGGATTTCTTTGGGTAAATACCCAGGAGTGGAATTGCTGGGTCATAAGGTAGTTCTATTTTCATTTTTTTGAGGAACCTCCATACTGTTTTCCATAGTAGCTGCACCAATTTACAATCCCATTAAGTGCACAAGGATTCCCTTTTCTCCACATCCTCGCCAACACGTTTGTTGTTTTACTGATGATAGCCGTTCTGACAGGTGTGAGGTGATATCTCGCGGTGGATTTCACCTCCATTTCTCTGATGATTAGTGATGTTGAACATCTTTTCATGTCTATTGACCATGTCTATGTCCTCTTTGGAGAAATGTCTATTCAGGTCCTCTGCCCATTTTTTAATTGTTGGTTTTGCTGTTCTTCAGTTGAATGAGTTCTTTATAAATTTTGGATATTAACCCCTTATCAGATGTGTCATTGATGAATATCTTCTCCTTTTCAGTAGGTTGTTTTTTTGCTTTGCTCATGGTTTCCTTTGCTGTGCAAAAACTTTCTAGTTTGATGTAATCCGAGTTGCTTATTTTTTTCTTTTGTTTCCCTTGTCCAAGAAGATACATCAGAAAAATAATATTACTAAAGAGTAATGCCCAAGGGTTTACTGCCTATATTTCCTTGTAGGAGTTTTATGGTTTTGGGTTTTACATTTAAGTCTTTAATCCATTTTGAGTTTATTCCTGTACATGGAATAAGGAGGTGGTCCAATTTTTTTTTGCATGTATCTGTCCAGTTTTCCCAATACCATTTATTGAAAACACTGTCTTTACCTTATTGTATATTCTTGCCTCTTTTGTCATAGATTAAATGACCATATAGGTATGGGTTTATTTCTGGGCTGTCTGTTCTGTTCCATTAATCTACATGTCTGTTTTTATGCTACTACCATGTTGTTTTGATTACTATAGACTTGTAGTATGGTTTGTTATCAGACAGCATGATACATCCAATTTTGTTCTTTCTCAAAACTGCCATGGCAATTCGGGGTCTTCTATGATTCCATATAAATTTTAGGGTTATTTGTTCTAGTTCTATGGAAAATGCCATTAGTATTTTGATAGGGATTGCACTGAATCTATAGATTGCTTTGGATAGTTTGGAGATTTTAACTCTGTTAATTCTTCCTATCCATTAGCACAGTATATGCTTCCATTTGTTTGTATCTTCTTAAATTTCTTTCTTCACTGTCTTATCATTTTCTGAGTACAGGTCTTTTATGTCCTTGGTTAAGTTTATTACTAAGTATTTTTTTTTCTTTTTATGCGGTGGTAAGTGGGATTGTTTTCTTAATTTTTCTTTCTGATAGTTCATTATTGGTATATAAAAATGCAACTGATTTCTGAATATTAATTTTGTATCATGCCACTTTACTGAATTCATTTATCAGTTCTAATAGTGTTTTGGTGGAATCTTTGGGGTTCTCTCTATATATAGTATCATGTCATCTGCAAATGACAGTTTTACTTCTTCCATTTCAATATGGATGACTTTTGTTTCTTTTCTTGTCTGATTGCTGTGGCCAGTACTTCCAATACTATTACATAAAAGTGATGAAAGTGAACATTGTTGTCTTATTCCTGATCTTTAAGAAAATGCTTTTAGCTTTTCCCCATTGAGTATGATGTTAGCTGTGTGTCTGTCATATATGACCTTTATTATGTTCCCTCTATTCCCACTTTGCTAAGAGTTTGTATCATAAATTGTTGCGGGATTTTTTCAAATGCTTTTTCTGTATCTATTGATATGATCATATGATTTTATCTTTCATTCTGTTTATGTGGTGTATCATGCTAATTGATTTGTAGATATTAAACCAACCCTGCAACCCAGGAATAAGTTTAACTCGATCATGGTGTATGATTTTTTAAATATATTACTGGATTCGGTTTGCTAATATTTTGTTGAGGATTTTTGTATCTATGTTCATCAGGGATATTAACCTATAATTTTCTTTTTTTGAAATGTGTTTGTCTGGTTTTGAAATGAGGGTAATGGTGGCTTCATAGAATGAGCTTGGAAGCATTCCCTCCCCTTGAATTTTTTGTTATAGTTTGAGAAGAATAGGTGTTAATTCTTCTTTGAATGTTTGGTAAATTCACCTGAGAAGTCATCCAGCCCAGGACTTTGTTTGTTGGGAGTTTTGTGATTTCTGATTCAATTTCACTAGCAGTAATCAGTCAGTTCAGGTTTTATGTTTCTTCTTGATTCAGTATTGGAAGATTGTATATTTCTAGGAATTCATCCATTTCTTTCAGATTGTCCAATTTGTTGGCATACAGTTGCTCATACTATTTTAGTAAAATATTTTGTATTTCTGTGGTTCTATTGTCACTTCTCCCCTTTCATTTCTGATTTTATTTATTTGGGTCTTCTCTCTTTTTTTCTTGATGAGTCTGGTTAAGGGTTTTTCGATTTTGTATATCTTTTTAAGGAACTAGCTCTCAGTTTCATTGATCTTCACAGCAATCTTATAAGGTACATGCTATTATCTTCCTTTTTGCTGAGGAAAGTATGTCGCCTACGTTACTAAAAGATACATTCCTTAGCACAGTAGAGTTAGTATACAAACCTACATCTTGTCCTCCTTACTTTTATACTATGTAATTTCTCATAAATGCCTATATATGCCAAGTACTGTCTTAGGTGTCAAGGTAAATATGACAACAACAAAAAAAGGCCCATGCCCTTGTGGGACTTATATTCTAGTAAATAAACAGATAAATGAAAAAAAAAAAAAAAAAAGAAAGTAGTACAGATTATTTAAAAAGTATCAGGAAGAAAATAAACAAGATTTTATCACAGAAAATTCACAGGTATGGACAGACTTAACAGTGATGAAAGAAAGCCTCTCTAAAAAATGACTTTAAAGTAAGACTTAAAGGATGAGAAGGTTCCAACTATGCAAAAAAGAGAGCTACATCCAGAAGAATACTAGGTCGTTAGATAACACAAACACTGTGTTGTAGACTGAATTGTGTTCTCCCAAAATCTTATGTTGAAGCCATAACCCCCAATGTGACTATATTTGGGGGGGGCTTTTAAGAAGCTAATTAAGGTTAAATAAGGTCATAAGGATGGGGCCTAATCTCATAGCACTGGTGTACACTGATGTAAGAAAAGAGACTTCTCTCTCTCCCTAAGCACAAAGAGGAAAGGTCACGTTAGGACACAGTGAGAAGGCACTTGTTTGCAAGTCAAGAAGAGAGGCTCACCAGAAACCAACCCTGATGGCACCTTGATATTGACTTCTAGCCTCCAGATCTGTGAGAAAATACATTTCTGTTGTTTAAGTCACTGTCTGTGGTATTTGGTTATGACAGTCCACATAAATGAAAACAAATGGGAAAGACCAAGGTATTTGTAGGGACTGACAAAAACCAGTGTGCTAGAACAGAGAGCAGTGGAGATAGTAATAATGACAAAGACTTAAGCTCTTAGACGGCGGATGAACCAGAAATGAGATGATCACGAAAACAGTCCCTGCTACAGGAGTTTTAAGCTGCATGATACTGGATTTGGAAAAGTATGGTGTTGGTTTTTTTCTTTCAGTGACTAGACTATAATATCTATATCCCAGCCTGGAATGCACCAAACAGCCCCACACAACAAAGAATTGAACCTTTGAACCTTTCCCAAAATGTTAATAGTGCCTTACTGAGGAACAATAATTAATGGATATGTTTTATTTACTCAGAGGACTACGAAAAACCAAGATTTAGTCTTTTTTTTTTTTTTTTTTTTGTAGTTTTTACAACACTAAGGATAGTTCTGAGTGAATTCTGGTGAATTAATAAATATGCATTGTGCCTCTGTGTAAGGAATGGTGTTGGATACTTTGGAGTATGCCCAAAAGAATCAGACACCAACCCCATGTCTAAGAGCCATAGTAAGGGAGATCTGATACCACATTTCATCAAATTTAAGGCATCGCTGGCTATAAGATGTTATCATTTTATGTACCACTAAGACGGGAATACTACCAAGTAAATTATGACATCAACTATAAGATATATCCTAATTTCAGAGCTGCTAAAATATGAAAAAATATGCATCTTCAAAATATGAAAATATAGAGATATACATAGATATCAATGGAATTGTATTGAGAGCACAGAAATAAACCCGTCCGTCTAAGTCAGTAGATTTTTTTTTAACATACACATTTAACTTATTTACCATTGTCATTTACAGCTTTATTTTATAAAACACAGAAAGACACTTTTTTTCTATTTTTTCTTTTCCCTTTTTTTTTTTTTTGGTAAGGAGGGCGCAGCTCACAGTGGCCGATGTGGGGATTGAACCGGTAACCTTGGTGTTAGCAACACCACGCTCTAACCAAGTGAGCTAACAGGCCACCCCCAGAAAGACATTTTTAAAAGTGCTCTATTTAAACACTAGAAATATTAGTTTTGTAAGTGTAATTTATATAAATTACAATCCAATAATTGGAGATTTTTTTCAGTATGGTTACTATACAAATGAAATTAATGGCAAAAGGACTTAATAGCAATATTTTGTTATCTATGTATTATCAGATACTTTAGGACCTAAACAAAGATTCTGAGTATTCAGAAAAAAAGTGAAAATAAATAGCTAAAATGCAAATAGTAGGGGTCATATAAAAGAGTCCTTTGAAATAATGGACTGCTTCATGCAGAACGTTGTATTCAAGCCAAATCTTGAAGGATGGATAGAATTAAGAACAGAGATTGACAGAAGGAATGTTTTTAGGAAGAGGGAATTTAAGAGATAAATCATGGCAACAATAAAGTGAGGGATGGCTAAAGAGAAACATTTAAAGAGAAAACACTGTTGATAAATTAGAAGGACAAAGATTAGGAAAACCTTAAATACAGCTAGGCTAAAGAGGCTGAAATTTTGTGCCTATGCTTGGGGAATGGTTCTCAAATGCTTTTTTTTCCCCACCCCAATACACAATAGAGCTATAATATACATAAAAAATATGGCTCACTCTAGCAGTGATTCTCTATGGGAGATGAGAAAGGAACAGAAGAGATTAATTCTGTGGGAGTACAATTTGAAAAAGCTATCCAAAAAATCCTAACTTCTACCTCCATCTCACCTGAGAATCACTGTTTTCCATGTACGTGGGGAACCCCTAGAAAAATTTGAGCAGTCAAATGATTCAGGTTACATTTCAGGAAAGATAATCCAGCAGAACTGTGTAAAAATGAATGAGAATTAAAGACTGAGAATCTACATAAGAAGCTGATATTCCAGTTAACAGATTTATATTAGATTAGTGACAGTAGGGAAAATATATGATGGAACTAAGGTATTGTAAGAAACAGGGAAAATAAAAGGGAAGAAAAAGTTTAAGACACAAGATAATAAACTCAAACAAGAATAAACACATTCTAAAATATTGGTGGTCACTCAGGTGATGTCTAAGAGGCAACTAAGATGAGAAAAAAATGAAGGAGTTTAGGTCTCGAAAAAGAGATGTGAACATTATCTCAAATGAGGCATTAAAGCCATAATTTAGAGAAAGCACCAAAAAGGAGGCAAGAGAGGGTATCACAAAGCATTTTTTTAAGTAAACATGTATTAAAGCCTTTAATTCCTGTATTAGAAATATTTTTCTTATTTTACAAATTTCATGCTGATCATCATCAGCATTAATTTTTATAAACAAAAAAAGGCAAAACATGATAATTATGGAGAACATGCTCAGGATCATATAAAATAATTTAAAAAGAAGAGCATTTCATAAATTTCCAGTCTGGTGCCACTTAGACATGGGGTGTGTGTGTGTGTGTGTGTGTAATTGTAGTCAAAAAAACAACAGTCCATATTTCTGATAGCAGAAGAGAGTAAACGAGAAAGTATGATATAATTAAGGAGAATTATTGTTTAAATTCCTAAATGGTTTATAAACATTCAGTTACCCAGTTTGATCTATGAAAAGATCAAATTGTTTTCTCCTTAAAAAAATGTTTTTGGAGATAGTGGAAATAGTTAATTTCACTATTTTTAAATCAGGTATTTTTAAAGTATTTTTAAAGCAAAAAGGCAATGCCAGCTTTGTACATGAGAAAGCATGGTCTCAAGTCACATATGGGATAAGAAAGATAAAAATTTATAATTGTCTGGTGTTAACACTTAAATGTGCTATCGATACACCAAATGACTTTAATTAAAAGTGAAAGAAAACAAGAAATGGAAGAAGAGAATGAGGAAAATCACCGGAATGAAAAACGAGGCGAGAGGAGAGGAGAAGCAACCTAGCTGAAGAGCTAGCTAACAGAGTAAAGATGGTAAAGACCATGACATTGCCCCAGACCAGATTTACTGAGCAAAGAGAATGATGCGGCCTTTTGCTAAAAGCTGGGTGTGAGGAAGACTCCTGAAAATCACACAGGTTATCTCCCTGTACTACAGGACAGGTATTTTTCTCAAAATACTTGCGAGTCAAAGGAATCTCAGAGGGAAGACACAGGCCCCCTTCCCATTAACCTGAAATCTACCCAAACAGTTGGACAAACTGAGATGGCCGACATCAAAGTGCATGTTAACAATTTGTCAAAACATGTCCTCATGCTGCTTCGTGACTACTGCTACCTGAGCAAATTCCTTCAAAGGAATAAAAAAGTCCAAGTAGTTTTCTAGATGCCATACAACACATTTATGGTGAAATTTACACATGGCAAGAAAAGTTCTGAAAAATGTGAAATACCTCAGTCTGACCTTCATGGGCACTGGTCTCATGAGTAACCCGAATAGCCTGTAATAAGAATATACAAGGTATTAATAGGAAAAAAATGACTATATCCTACTTTTTAAATGAAAACATCAATGCTAACTTTTAACATCTAAAGTGTTGTAAGAAACAACAAATTGGGGGACATTTATGAAAAGGTTCATACTAAATATTTAAGAAGGATTTCTGAGTACCTAAATGAATTGCTGTACTTTCCAACCCACAATCTCTGAAGATTTAGGAAATTGAATATCGGATTATTTGTAATTTCCAGGTGTAAGTGGGAGTCATTTAACTTATTTGTTAGAATTAACATTTAACACTTCATTCATCTGAGACTAAAGTAAGGTAGGAATCTCACAGGTACAGACTGAAGAAGCTTAGCTCATCTGTTTCTCCAGGTTACATGCTCCTCTGCAGCTCTGGCTGTATGTATGCTTAATCATGCAGCTTCAGTCAGCAGTTTAGAAATGTGCAGCCAAAGGCATGCGTTTATCAGAAGCTAGAGATTTGAGTTTCCGGAACATAAAAACAAATGCTCTTATAATACCCACTATTAGCAAAGATGAAGAGAAATGGGCAAAGTAGTAAATTACAGGTGAAATTACAACCTTTATGAATGGCAATTTGGCAGTAAGAATCAAAGCTTTCAAAACATGCAAACTGTTTGATCCAGCGATTCTCTTCTAGAAGTTTATATATTTGCATATAACTGTACTTAAGTATGTATAATTAAGGATATTTGCAAAGATTTAGCTACAATGATACACCTTACAGTATTTTTTTAAACATGGAAAAAAGAAAAAAATATTAAATTTATGACAATTTATTGGTTAAATAAAATATTATACAATGAAAAGCTATGCAGCCATTAATTGATGATGTCAAATATATACTTACTGGTATGTAATACGTTTGTGATAAGTTAAGTGAAAAAAGCAAGTTATAAAACAATATTACACTGTGATCAAATTTTTTGCTTTAAAAAATTGTGTATATACATATATATTCCCTATAAAAAATATTAATGGTGGCTACCTCTCTTTGGTGGGATTACTGTTGACTTTTAGGTTATTTTATTTTTAAGTAAAATAAAGATGTCTTATGAGATCTGCAGGCTTTTTAAAGAAATAACAATTTAAAATAATCAAAGTACATTAGAATGCAAAAACAAAATAATTAAATCAATGAATTTATTGGGCAAACTCTGCGTAAGGCATTATTCTAGTCAAATAATTTGTACACTACACTGCTTTTAATTTCAGAGAACTTACAATCTACTTAATGATGTTATTAAAAGATAAAAGCCTAACATAATATTGTATGTTAACTATAATTGAAAAATAAATTTTAAAAAAGCCTTCAAAAGAAAAAACAGGTTTCAAAAATAATAAAATATCAGTATCATTCTAAGAAAATTCTATGAAATGGTGCAATCATTTAAAACTAGATTATGTAGCCTCTGTCTTTCCCACATGCAAAAATATTACGCTGCTAAAAGAGCTAGGTATAACATCTACCTTTAAACTTTTGTTTTTTTTCCACTGGTCTTCAACCTTGCTCCAAATTCCCAGTGAAAGACACAAAGGATATTGCCAGGCATATAGTTATTATAGGGAGGGAATGGTAAGGGATGGTCAATCATAAGATATTTTATAAATTTATAAATCAAACTGCTTGTTTTCTCTCATTCAGCTCTGGATATAGAAAAGAATTGGACTCATTTATGGACATTACAGTAATGTTACCTGAAAAGTACAAAAGGCCTTTTTTAATGGATATGACAAAATCCATAATTGTTCAAAACTACAGGTTCAAGACAAACCCCCAAATGGGATCTACAATCCCACAAAACTTTGACCACATATGAAACCAAGACAGAAAGAAGGTACTGACATCATAGTTCTCCAGGTATTTGGCTCGTTCTTCAGGGCTCATTGATACAGACTCCTCCAGGAATTTTTTCAAGGTTGATCCAGATTCTGAGAATATTAAAAAAATACAGTTGAAAAGCCTTGATATCTCAAAGAGACTGATATATGAAAATACTAGACACATGTTACCTATTTTTCAAGTAAAACCCTTTCACTTGTAAATTAGGAATATAAGAATATTGAGGTAAATGATAGCGGCTAAGTTGTTTTTGTTTGTTAAGCCTCTATTTATCAACAATATAAACGTATGCAAGAATTAACATTTCTCCTAACAGTATATACAGACAGTGACAAAAAAATGTATATACATTTTAAGAAAGGAAAAAACTGTATTAAAATTGTAATGCAATGAATGACGCTGGCATTCATTTGATTAACGCCATCTTTTGAGTGAACGTCATACTACATGTTGCTACTGTAATTCAATTCAACTTCAAAAAGTAACACATAAATGACATCTCTTAAAATGTATGTGTTTTTTGCACCCCTGGTATACGTCCCATTATAAAAGAACGGGAAAATACCTTATTTAGTACTTTGAAAGAAAGAACTAGAGCACCACCTAGTGCTCAATAAGTTAACTTATAACTTAAGGGGAGACAGCAGCAGTAATGGAAAATTATTTACCAAAGTGCATCTTCTCTTTATTGTTGGCAATAGCATGGATCAGTCCAATTGTTCCGCAGGCATTGCTGATTGTTTGCTTCATGAAATACACTGATGATGTAACATCTTGTCCCTGAGATTTTATTCTTTCCTCCTCTTCTGTTCTGAATACTTCATACTATTAAAGAAAAAGTCAATAGTCTGCATATGAAAAAAATACATTAAAAAGGACTTAAACATAAAACTTGAAAAATGCTAATATCCATCTATGGGTATTTGGTTAACATATATCTTAATGGAATACTATAAAGCATTTTTAAAAGAACAAAGTAGATTCATATATTCTGACTTAGAATCTACCTATGATTACAGAGCGCTTTTAGATCAATATATACTAATATAATTCTCATTTATGTTTATACAAAAACAACAGAGGTTATCTCTGAGATAAGAGATTACTGGAGGATTTTTACTTTCTATTTTTTACATTTCTATATTGTTAAATCACACTATAATTTTAAAATTTACACTATATTTATAAGCATACAATATTCATAACAAATATTCACCATTATCTATAATAAGTGGCTGTAAAAACAACATGGTAGAAATGATGAATGTCAGAAGTGTGGGCCCCACCCCTGACTGCCTGGCTTTGCCCTTATTAGCTGTGAGACTCTGGCAAGTTATTTAATGTCTCTGTGCCTCATTTGTAAAACATGGCTAAAAATAATAGAGACTTTAAAAATGAGTGAGGAGAAGGACGACAGGGAGAGCAAAGACATGATTTTATTCTTTTGTCTGTTGTTTTCTTATAAGTTTCAGATTCCAATAGAGTCAGCAAACTACAGCCTTCAGGTCAAATTTGGCCCATAGCCTGTTTTCAGAAATAAAGTTTTATTTTAGTAGTGTCTACAGATGTTTTCATACTTGAAGGTTGAATAGTTGTAACAGAGACTCTAAGGCCCACAAAGTTGAAATTATTTACTATTTGGCCCTTTACAGAAAAAGTTTGCTGATCCCTGCCATAAAAGAAACAAATGATGTCTATGAAAACCCATAATTAAGAAACTGCTTCTAACAACAAATATATCTATGCTTTTAAAAATAATTTTTATGAATTTGCTTCTAAATCAAATTTTTAAGTAACATTTTCACAATAAATTCTGAACCATTGTTTCATTCATATAAGTTCAACTGGCAAAAACTGTGAAAGGCTCAATGTAGTAATAAGGTGTTATGTTGATATGTTTATATGGTTCTACCATTAACTTTCTTGTTGTTGTTTACTATCAATGCTCCTTGATAACAAAGCAAAATGAGATTTGATAATTTCACAAGATTTAATGCTTAGAAAAAGAATCCTAAAATGACATACAGCAAGTATAGGACAAAAGGAAAAGTGATTATGGCAGGCCTAAGTGAAAACACATGGTCAGGAGACAAGAAAAATATCAGAAAGAAACAAATGTACAGCCTCTTTACCCGTGATTCATTGGCTGGTAAGCACTACTATAAAGCACACATTTAAAACCCAAAATTGACATTATTTGAAGGGTAATAAGGTATCCATGACAGTTCTTTTGCTATTAGTAGTATGCTTAAGCCATTTGAAACTACGTACGTAATCAGTTCCTAAAGTAGAATGCAGAAGACCGAAACACTTTTTATCTCCTAAAACATCCACTAGATATCCTTTGAGTGACTTCAATATGTCACGAGTTGAAATGGGGATATACCAAATTCTAAGAGACATGAAAAAGTGGCAGATGCCACTTTATCCTCTACTTACGCATTTATATAAGTAAGTCAAACTATCATAACTACTTCTACAAATATTTTAGAATTGTGTTCTTTCTAGTAGTAGGCACAACGAGCTTTTCAGTACTATCGAACGATCCACTAAATGAAGAAGCTGTACTGATAAGGATAACACGTTTATAAATACTGATGACCCACTAAAGATGATCAAATCCCATTTATTCTTTAAAAACAAAAAGGAGGTCATAAAAGTCAACAGCTTGGGAAATTTCCAATTTATACAATAAACTCACATTTGTAGCATACCAACTAAGAAAGCCTAAGCTTTCAACAGCCGATTTTTTTTTTTCATTTTTTTACTGCTCCGTACAACTGGGATCCAGTAGCTGCCTATTGGCTTATTTCAGGAATTAAAAAAAGGTGAAAATAACAGACTAAAAGAGGGTAAACTTAAGTGTTTGTCCTAACTCTTCCTCAAAGTTCAGAATAACCACAACCTCACCACTAAAAGTAGTTTAATCTAACACTGGGTAATCACAAGAAATTTTCTAACTCCAAATTTCTATGAATATTACAATCAGTAAACATGAAGAAATATCCCTTCTTTAATTAATTTGTTTCGTAGCACCTTTAAGTAGAAAAGAAAAATGTCACAGTATTTTTCATTTTACCTTGAACTGGGGTTAATTAGTTTTGGCACAAAAAAATTTATCCAGGAATTTCTAGGACTGAACAAAACCTAATTCTTAATTTCTGGCTCAATTTATTACTGAAATTGATGACCTGAGCAAATCTATGCCAAGTCATCTACACTTATTTTTCCCACATCTTCCCACACATTTACTTCTTTATTTTTTACAAGCTCTGAGTTCATCCTATTATTTCTAAGGTTTTTTTCCCCCTTTTTTCCACCCTCCCCCCAACTCTGGTTCAAGCTGTTGTTTCTCAGTCTAGTTGTGTAGGACACAACTCCCTGGCCCATGCTGGTACTGTAAGCCTTGCACCGCCCCCGGCTGAAGAACTTGTTCGCTGGTTGGCTGCTCACAGCAGCTCATGGCAGCTCTCACCAGCGCTCCAACCACCTGAGCCACCAGCCGGCCCCTATTGTTTCTAAGTTTAAAAATAAAATTAGAAGGATGTAGACTCATAAGCTGTATTAAAATGAACCTAAAAGTTCTGGCTCCATAATACACATAACTGCATTACATTATTGTAGAAGAAAAGCTTGAAATATGGTAATTTGAATTTAAATAGAAATCTAATAATAGCTATATATAACCCTCAACACATCCTAAATCTACCAATTAAACTCTATTTAATCTTAGTGTTTCCCAACCAAATTAGGTTTATTCTGAAAATGTAACCCATGTCATTAGTTATACCTACCTCCTTAAAAAAAGCAAAGATTTCTTTTTACATATATGTATATTGAAAAAATTTACATATTTTATATATTGAAAACTTGAATATATTCCTTATTCATACATTTTCTAAGACACATTTAAGATTATTCTAGTACTTATGTTTCTAAAGTATAAACAACAAAATGTGATTAAATGTCATACCAAAACACAGCTGAGGCAAACTAACCATATTTTATAAAAGAAGAAAACCACTCATATTTAAAAGACTAAGGGCTTTATTGTCAATCTATAAATCAAAATCTAAATATCATCTCTTTAATGAAACTAGATTTTTACGGTATTTCCACTCCCTAGAGTTCCTCTTTTTATACAAGAAGGGACTCACTTGTTCTTAAAGAAGAACATTATTTTTAATTGACCAATAAAAAAGAATTTTCTATTTACTAGAATCTTGTATCTTACTTAACAATACCTTTTCTGTAATAGGGAAGAGAAGTAATACTGCACACACTGGTCTTGGTACCATGCTAAGGAGTTCAGGATCCATTCCATATACATCAACAAATTGCCAGTTAGGATGTAGACCTAATTGTTTGAGAAACTGGTAAAAGGAGGGAAAAAAAAAACATATAGTGTTAACAGGGAAATAATCAACATGTAAGTACTGTGTATCTAATACATAAAAGAGAATGCAAGGTACAAATATTACAAATTTTCAATAAGAAAGAAGTGAAGCTAGTTTTCCATGAACAGGGTAGGAAGGAATTTATTTACATCAATTGGCAAACATTTAAAATTTATTATATATTAAGCAAAATTCCTTTTTTACAAAATTCATTATTTTGGGATTGAGCATAATAAGCCAGAACTTAACCAAACACATAAAACAACTTGGCTTGATTGATATGTTAAATTAATTTCCACACTTGATTCTCAATGAGATACATCTAAGTTCTGGTAAATAAAGAATTCTTTTAATAGAAAACCAACACAGTTTGTCCTACTTAACCAAAAATGATGCTGAGGTTTAAAGGTGCGTAGGTAGGTAGATTATTAAATACACAGATAGATAGATATCACAAATTATATCAATAAGCAAAGAGCATATAAAGCCAAAAAAGTCCAAGTGACTTGTCTGAACACCAAAGAATGCTTGATGTAAGAAGTAAACTATGGCTTTCTGACCTCAAGTACACAATGAAACCTACTCAACTTCATTGTGCCTTTCTTATATCTGGCAAAACAACTAACAAAAGAATAGTGGTTTTTCGAAACTCTTTAGATTTCATTGGAAAATAAAATGTCAGACCCTAATCTTTTGCAGAGAGGAAAAATAAAAAAATAAAATAATAATGAGAATGAAGTCAATGTCACAATAAATTCTTAACAAATATCTGTACTGAATGAAGCTGATGATTTTTAAAAGTGCACCATCACAAAATAAGTTTCAGACAATAGAAGAAAAGGAGCAGAAAAAACAAAAAATAGCAGTTAAACATTTTAGTGAAAAAACAGTCTGGACAAAACTGCTAAGTTACCTTGAAGTCAAACGTGTAAATTTACTCCATGTCAGCCAAAGCTAACAAGTCTAAAAGGTACCAAGCTCCAAACGCAGCAAGTGTAGTGAGACTGATTAGTATCAAACTGAGGACACAATGGCTAAATAGCAGATTAAATTAAATATGAAATTGAATAAATTTTAACTGAAATCATACTTTTCCTTAACTTTTGACTCGTATCACCAAGCAAATGACACTCATACAAAGAAGTACAATGAAATTAATATCTATTAAATACATTGGCGGCATCCTCTGACTCCAGATTGTTGAGTCAGACTCACACAGGAAGTCACCAGATGAATAAAAAGAATAAAGCAGCTACTAATAGTAACTACCGCTGGGAAGTGGAGAAAGGATGGGGTAGAAGGTCTTCAACTTTTACCTCTCACTTTTTAAAAAATCATAAAGGTGTCCTGCTTTTATAATTTAAAAAAAAAAAAAAAAAAAAAGCCCATCTGTGGGTTTGATGATCATATGCAAAAAGAAAGTAGGAGGAAATGTTCTAAAATATTAACAGCAGTTAGATTGGGTAGAGTGATCTCAACTTTTTATTTTCCAGTATTTTTTAAAAGTGTTATTTTTACAATAGTTATATGTAGTTTCTAAGTTACAAATCTATAGAACTGATCCACATGTGTATTTCATTTAAATCTTTAAAACTGGGAGAAAACCCAAAATAAGTCTTAAAACTATACCACCCCAAAAAAATATCTTCAGACAATCACAAAGAAAAGTATTCTATATATAGATGTGCAAAGCCATCTCTACACAATTAGAAGAATCCTGTTTGCACAAAAAAGAATAAAGGGACTTATAACCCGTAATACCAGTCATCTGGCTCTTCTAAACACCTGGTAATAAAATAACAAAAAATTCTGACTGACTAGCTCACTAAATTATCACACTGTCTTTAAAATTTTGGCCAATCAATAAAAATAATTAGTAAGGTAGAATATGTGCCTCCAAAAGATCCTTGGTCAACTGATCCTTTTTATTCAATGGCCAATGATAAATTTTCCACCAAACAAAGAAAAAGTTATTTGTAAATACTTAAGAGTAGCATGTATCAGAAACCGTGTGAGGAGTTTCAATGTACTTCTTTTTGACAACTGGGAAGATAGGTTTCATTATATCCATCACCAATGAGAAAACCAAGTCCGGGGTTTATGTGGTTTTTCAAGGCAACAGAGCCAGAACCCACATGCAAAGTTCTGGATGCTCTGGTACTTATCTACTTTTCCAGCCTCACCTCTCACTGCTTGAAGTATCTTTTCTGTACCTTGTTCTCTAACTTTAGCCACAATGAACTAACTCTTCGAGTTCTCAAAGGGTCTATAACCAGCTCTTCTCTCCAGGTTTTTAGCTATACACTGGAGTTCTCGATCTGAAAAACTGTTATTCTCTGCCCTTAATTTATAATGAATTCCTCATTCTTTAGGTGACAGTCAAATAAGAAAAATTCTGACTTTATAAATTAAAAAAAGAAAATTCATTTTCTTGTCAATTGTTCTAAAGCCACTTTCTCTGGTCTTTAATGGCCTGAGCAGTAGTAACAAGGCCTAGTTTCTGCCTTGTTACTACTTTATTAATGATCTGGGTTAGGACAGAAATTATACTTATTTAGTAATTGTTTGATATTGTAACTATTAAAAGTATACTAGTAGTAACTGCTAGATGAAGAACTAGGAGAATAACTAATACTTAAATGAGAAAATGACGGTTTTTAAAGACTGGAAACCAGCAAAATGAATTTTAATAGAGATTAAGTGAAAAATAAAACTGAAATTATTTTAGTACAGAAGAGGGAAATATGAAAACATCTAATGCGGGGATTAAGGAAAAAGGACGTTCACTTCCTTGCAGGCTCAATGGACTGACTACACAATTGTCAACCAAAGTGGTGCAGCACTGGTCTGCTTTAAAGGCAGTATCACCCAGAATATTCTTTTCACCCACTACATTCAACACACATTTTCCAAGTGGATTATGAAATCATCTCTGGGAGGCCTACTTTATGAAGAACAATGATAAACAGAAGCAAAGTCAAGAAAGGCAATCAGGAATGAGAAGGTTTTGGAAGATGTCACAGCTGGACAATCTGTTCAGAGACTAAATTATTATGATCCCATCGCCAGATATTCTTAGGAATATCATGGAAGAGCCATTAGATTTACTCCGTATGGTTTCAAAGGGAAGACGGATGAGCAACTGGAAGAAGTTACAAGAAAGCAGATTTGCTTTCAGCAGAAATATAAATGTAATTCTTCTAATCATACTGCATATTATTCTCATTATTAAAATAAAAAAAATTAAACCACTTTATGAAGTAGAATACTGCTCATTGAAATTTTCAAGTACAAGATTCATGACCACATTAAAGATAATTTTGAGAAAGATTTTCTGGAGCAGGAAAGCCGTTATATAAGGTTTATTCATTCTTCCATTCAATAACTATTTGTTGAGAGCACGCTGTGGGCCACGCACCATACTTCAGACATGTCCTTGCCCACATAGAACTTACGCTGTGGTGGCAGGATACACACAATAAACAAGTAAACACCTGAGATCATTTCATAACCTGGTAAGTATTATGAAGAAAATAAAACAAGACCTGATGTCAGTGCAGGTTCCAGGGGTGGGGAGGAACTCTAGCCGCATAATCAAAGAAAGACTAACTGAGGTGACTTGAAGTTAAGGAACAAATGACAAGAAAGAACCAGCCGTGAAACAACCCGGATCAGAATGATTCAAACAAAAAATGGGCAACCGCAAAGACTCTGAAGCAGGAACAGGTTTGGCGTTCCAAGACTGCAGCTCGGCATGAGTGGGGTGGAAGCGGCAGCACCTCCTCATCAAGCCACAGTAAGAAGTTTGAACTGTATTCGAAGGACAAGCAGTGGAAGATCATTTTGAGTGTTTCAAGCAGGGAGACATAAGATGTGATTTGCATTTTAATAAAACCACTTCGGGTGTACATAGAGAATAGATGTTGGGGAGGAAAAGGGAGAAGCAGCAAAACTAGTTAGGAAGCTACTGAAGTTGTCCAAACTAAGGAAGGATGGTGGCTTGGGTTGTACTAATAGAAATGGGGAGAACGGCCAGATTTGGAACAGAATTTGAAAGAAAAGTCTGTAACAGTTGCAGATCAATTGGATCTTAGAAGTTAGGGGAAAAGAATATTTTTAAAAGCTAACATTCACAGAGTGCATGTTTTGCTCTAGAAATTGTTCTACATATTTTACATGTAGTCATTTATTTAATCCTTACAACAATTTTATAAGATCATGAGAGATTATAAGAAACTAAGTAACGGAGGTACAGAGAGTTTAGGCAACTGCCCATAGTCTTAGAGCAGAGATACTAATCCAAGAAATCAAATCAATACAGTACAGCCTTTCCAAAGTAGCACAGTTGTAAAGTAGAACTAATGCCACTGACTTGGGCATTCAATAAATGGCAGTGCCCTTGGAAGACTGGGAAAGAAACACCTTTGGAGAAGTGGGAGGATAAAATCCAGATTTCTTTTCCAGCCATGTTAAGTTTAAGGTATCTACAAGACATCCAATTAGTGATAACAAAGATGTAGTTGAATATACAGATTTCCAATTTGGTGGAGAAGTCAGAGCTTAGAGGAACATGGGATCAATTATGTGACAATTGATAGCATTAATGCTATACAACAGAAAACATCACTCGGGAGAGAATGTACATAGAAGATGGAAGGGAGAAGAGATCCAGCAAAGGCGAATCTGAGAAGCAGTCAAAGAAAAAGGGGGAAAGCCAGAATTATCACTGAAGCCAAGAAAAGATGTTTCAAGAAGGATGGGGCGGGCTACTCTACCAAATGTTGCTGAGAGGTCAAGAAATATGTTAACAGAAAGTGACCAATGGATTCGGCAAAGCTATGACTAGTAAACTTGACAAAAGTAGTTACTATGAAATGGTGAGGATAGAAGCAAGCTAGACATAAGTGAATATAGGAAAAAAGAAAACAGAGATGAGACAGTAGCAACAGTTCCTGTGGACAATTAGTTGTGAAAAATTTACAAAGAAGTAAAACAGAATGAGACAGTAGTAGCTAGAGGAAAACAGAGTAATAGGCTGTTTTTCTTACAATGAGATACACTGGAGAATTTTTGTATGTTTATGGCAATAATCCAGCAGATGATCTCTAATTCATTTTTCAACTCTAAATATCTAAGCTAAATACAATAGTTACGTTAAATTTAGTTTCCTTTGGACATTACACATTATGCTAGAAAATATTTTGCCTCTTCAGTAAAATCAATTAGGAATACTTCTAGGGGAATTCCATATCCTTTCAGGAATTCCAAAAATTAACTGGTTCTAAAATACAACAATATTTAAAAATATACGTAATGTGGCTGTACTATGCTCAAATCACAAAACATAATCAGGATGAAAATCTAATGTCGTCATAAAAAGAAATGTTATGATTGCCCATATCAGAAACTGTACTTTTTTAAAAGTTATAATTCTTGATGCTTAATTATAGGTTACTTTCAATCAGCTACAAGCTCCTACTACCCCTTTAAAAATATTGTAAATAAAAGAGCTTAATATTTTTAAATAAAATTTTTCTATCACGTCACTGATTTTTTTTTTAATTTATTGGAGTGACAATTGTTAGTAAAATTACATAGATTTCAGGTATACAATTCTGTATTACATCATCTATAAATCCCATCGTGCACTTCACTGATTTTTATTCTAGGTAAGTCCTACCTGTAGCATGACAAAACATCCTTAGAAGGGACTGACAGCATATTAACCAACAAAATAAATCATTGCTTACCACGTCTACTGAGTCATATGGTTACTATTTAATGTCTAGCAATTAACAATGATCTGCATATAGTAGACATGTGTTGATCATTCTTATACAAAGTAGGCATCATTAGAGCAAAAACTGTATTTGCTCAAACTGAAAGTACAACACATGCAGCTGCCAAATTGTAAGACTGTGAAGATAAGTAAAAGGCTACTATTCATTAATTTGAGGAAATAAGAGATGGTGGGGATGGATACTGTTGTTAGGGTTTATCTGTGCCTTAATTCTCCAATTCTAAGTCAGTTAATCAAATTTCTATTCATTTTCTATTCTTGGTTCTAACACATTGAGAATTAAGAAACAACCACAAAAATTTTCATTAAAATTAATCACTTCCTAGATACTTGCCCATTCTCCCACTAAAAGTACATCACTTCTCTTATAAATTATTTTAAAACTGAACCACAACAAAGCATGCCAGAAATGGTATACAATCATATACTAATAACATCTCTTCTCTGTTTATGGCACCTCAGAATGGCCTCCTGTTACCATCCAACCTGTTGTTTTCCCTAATGGTCTCCATCACAATACCCTGTTAATTTTTTTTCATTACACCTGTAACAATTGCTGATTATTTGTTTGTCTCTTCCCACTGGACTGAAAAGCAGAAAAGCATGAATGTTTTAATCCCAAAGTGTAACCACTTTCTGCTCAGATAGTTGATATTAAAAATGATGCCCCCAAAAATTATTTAATTAATGTGAATAAGTGAATTTATTTAAGTTTATCAAGATTACCTAGGAACAAGATCCAATAATAGCTGAATCACACAACATAATTTT
The DNA here is from genome assembly GCF_036562045.2 of Rhinolophus sinicus. Lineage (NCBI taxonomy): Eukaryota > Metazoa > Chordata > Mammalia > Chiroptera > Rhinolophidae > Rhinolophus > Rhinolophus sinicus. The sequence goes on along the minus strand of NC_133754.1, from coordinate 26,567,312 downwards.
CTAGTAATATATCTTATTAAAACAAATGTTATCTAAAAATAGTTTTATTCTCTAGTCTGTTAAGATAGTTAATTATACTGATTGACTTTTGAATGGTATACCAACTTTACAATACCAGGAAACACTGTTCTTGGTCATGACATGTTATCGTTTTTATATACTGCTGCATTGTCTTTGCTAATATTTTGTTGAGGATATTTCCATCTATGTTCATGAGGGATGTTGGTCTTCAGTTTTTGTAATTATGTTTTGTCTGGTAATGCTGACCATAAAATGGGTTGAGAAGTATCCCCCCTCGTCTACATTAATGTATAACTGATATTATTTCTTCCTTAAATGATCATCTCAAAAGATGCAGAAAAGTCATTTGAGAAAATTCAACACTGATACATGATAAAAACTCTTATCAAACTAGGAAAAGAAGGGAACTTTCTTTGCCTTATAAAAAGCATCTACCAAAACCCTACAACTAACATCTCTAATGAGGAAAGATCAAATGTTTTCCCTCTAACATCTGGAAATCTCCATGCTATTCAATGTCGTGTTGAAGGTCCTAACCAGTGCAAAGAAAAAAAAGAAAGAAAGAAAATGCATACAAATCGAAAAGAAGTAAAACAGTCTATTCACAGAGATACGATTGTCTATATAGAAAATCCCAAGCATCTAAAACAAAAAGCCATTATAATAGGTAAATTCAGCAAGCAGCAGGATACAAAGTCAACATATAAAAATCAGTATTTCTATATATAGCAATGGACAATTAGAAATTAAGACTTTAAAACTGTTATCATTTACAATAGCCTCCCAAATCACTACTTAGGTATAAATCTAACAAAATATGTGCAAGATCTACACACTGAAACAAAACACTGTTGAAACAAATCAAAGTAAATGATGAGATGTACCATCTTCATGGCTTGCAAGACTCAGTATTGTTAAGATGCTAATTTTCCCCAAAATGAAGCTGTCAAGTTATGCACACATTCACCATCAAGTCAAATAGGACTTTTTGTAGAAATCGCCAAGCTGATTCTAAAATTTACATAGAAAGGTAAAGTAACTAAAATAGGCTAAACAATTTTGAAAAATAAGAACAAAGTTGGAGGATACATACTATTTAATTTCAAGACTTAGTATAAAACTACAGTAATCAAAACTGTGTGGTACTGATGAAAGAACAGATACATAGATCAACAAAACCAAACACTCTCCAGATATATGGTAAACTGATTTTTCACAAAAGGTGTAAAAATAGGGGTGGCCAGTTAGCTCAGTTGGTTAGAGCTCAGTGCTGGTAACACCAAGGTCGCCGTTTCGATTCCCACATGGGCCACTTTGAGCTGCACCCTCCACAACTAGATTGAAACAACTACTTGACTTGGAGCTGATGGGTCCTGGAAAAACACATTTAAAATAAATAAAGCTTTAAAAAAAAAACACCTTTAAAAAAAGTGTTAAAATAGTCTTGGATTAAGTCTGAGAGAAATATGCTTCTTTTCTAGGGCATTAAATTAGAAATTGTAAATACTGACTTTCAGCCTGATGATTATTCTCACTTTACAAAGTGCTCAAAGTATGATAGGAAAAAAAAATGAACAGCAAATTTCAAAGGGGGTAAAACAAAAGAAAATTAACATCAATAGGAAATGCTACCGTAAGAATAAAAGATATATGTTGGGCTTTGAGCTTTTCCTATTTTTTTTCTACATTATAAATAGATAAGAAATAAGTCATTTCAAAAGCACATAGTAAACCTGAATAAAAAGACAAAGGTTTTGCTGCCAACATTCAAGTATTTCTATCTACTTTCTTATATAAAGAATTTTCTACAAGCTTTGAAAACCAAAAGGCAATTAAGTACGTGATGAATCGATATTCCTTAGTGATGGAGAAGAAAGATGTGGTGGTGGTGGTGGGGGGAATTGTATCATATAATAAACTAAGAGGGCAGTGAAAAGCAAACTAGCTGTTGACCATGTAAGACAAAATACACCTGAGCAAATCAAAAGTTTATACCTGGTAGCATTGGTTCTTTTAATCGAGGAGCCCTCTCCCCTCCTTAAACTCCAACGTACAATACACAGGCGAACTTTAAGGGTTGTATGTGGCAAAGAATAGTGTGGGAACTATTATACTGAGCTTTCTATGTTATGAAAGCAATTAAATTCCAGTTTTATGAAACTGGAAGAGAAAGGGGGCGTGACGGGGAAGGGAAGTGACTTGATGGGGCAAGAGAAGATGATTTCATAGTGCAGGCGGTAGATGAAATTACAAGGACTGGGTGGGCGAGTTTATAAAGCTTGGAGTCAGGTAGTGTAGGCAAATTAGTCACCCAGGAGGTACAGGGGTGGGAAAATTATGGAATCTGCACGTGCAGGAAGCAAAAGAAAGAGGAAATGAGCAATAGGGATACAGAGTGAAATCTCTGAAACCCCGAAACCCCAGAAAAGGTGATGACGGAGGAATGGGACCATAGGGAAGGGCTGAGACAGCTGGGAGCATCTTCAGGAGCCAGGTGGGAGAGGCACAGCCGTAAAATGGGAACACTCGCAAGAGGGACCGCCCGGGAATTAAATCCCAGACTCTTAGGGAGCGTGGAGGTGTAGATGGCCAGAGAGAACTCCAGGGTCTCGAGCGACAAGGCACTTCACTCACCTGGTTGGTGACCTGGAAACGAAACAGAGAACAGGATTTAGAGACAGACTGCCTTGAACTAGCTCCATCAACCCGGTTCCTTCTCCCCTGCCCGCGGCCCCAGGCCGAGATTAGAGCTGCTCTCACCTCGGGATTGGCCTCCAGCGGCAGCCAGCGCTGACGCTCCATGGCAGCTCCGCCGGGCCACTCTGCAGCTCTGACAGCCGTCGCCGTCGCAGCCGCGGCCGCTTCCGCCCCCGCGCGCCTTGACCTGGGATCTTCCACCCCACCGCCCCTCGGGAGGGGTGCTGAAGGACAAGAGACGAACTTGAAAACACTTTAGCCCCTTTCGCGTTCCCTGCAAGGCCATATATAAAGCTTTACATTTTAAATTAAGATACACTTGGAGAGAAAAAGAATAAGAGCCACCTCCCTGTTGCAGTAGGTAAAAAAAGTATATGAATCTGCAGCTCGCTCCCCCTCACGCTTGGACTCTTCCGATCCGGGCCGAGCTCTCCCGTGCTCGCATGCGCCTTGAGCTGGTCTAGGACCGCGTGCTCGCTGGCGCCCCCCATTCCTGCAGCGTCAGTCGGAGGCGATAGGGGGCGCACTACTGAGTCTCATTCTGAGAAGTAAGGGACACGGTAGCTGTCCATCTGAAGGTCTCGAGGCCAGAGGACGCCTGGGAGTTGTGCCCCAGAAGCTCCTTTGTCAAGGTGCAGAAGTGATGCGTTGACCTTGTCTGGTCTGCTATTGCAGAGGGCCGGAGTGGGGGTAGGGGGGTGGGGCATTTCTATATATCTACTCAGTTACATTTGACAAAAAAAAATGTCAAATGCCTATTAGGAATCAGACGTTATACTGAGTGTTGGGTGGACAAAAGAACGAAGAATAATAAAGTGATACATATGTGGTAGTGTAGCATGAAGTGTGGTGGAGTGACACGAAGAGTAGCTGAAGGAAGAAGGGAGTGTCCAGAAGGATTCCTGAGGAGTGTGGACAGCTGGAGTGAACCCTTAACAGAGATTGACGTTAGCCGTGCAGGTGACCTGAAGAAAATATGCATGGTGACAGCAGAACCTGAAAGATGGAAAGGCAGAGGTTAGAGGTGATGCTGGAGAGATAAGCAGGGACAAGCCAGTTGAGATATTTGGGCTTCATCTTGAAAACAGCAGGGAATCATTGAAGGATTTTAAGCATGATTTTCATATGTCTCATCCACCAGACTGTCAATTCCATGAGGCCCGCAGCAGCAGCTTTTTAAATTCTTCACATTGTTTCCCCACAGCCTAACCCGGTGCCTGATACATAGTAGATGCTCAATAAGTATTTGAGGAATGAATGGAATAATCAGACATACAGAAACACCATTTGTCAATAATGTAGAGAACTTGCAAGAGTGAAATGACGACATACTTAATTAAGGTAGTAGCCATGGAGACAGAGAGGCAGGCACAGATTAAAGAGACACTATTTTAAAGGGGTTCCCTTTGCTGAGCAGGAATTGTCAATGGTAACTCCAAAGTTTTGTCCTGGGGTAGAGTGTATATTACGATTCTGCACCCAATAAAGGACATTCAGAGAGAGCAGGAGTTAGAGAGTGAGAAAAAGTTTATTTTATTATGGTGAGCTTGCCTTTCTTGGGAAACTTCTAACTCTCCCACTCATGTTTTTCTGGCCACTGTTCTTTGACCTCCAAGGAATTTCCAATCCCTGACTCCTCTTTTCCTTATCTATGTGATAGCTTGCTGCTATCCCCACTCAACTGTGATTTGGCAAATCTGAAATGTCCAGCTCCTGATGGGCAGCTGTAGTTGCATAATACTTAAGTTGCACGGCCAGGCTCTCCGTGGCAGGCCAGGAGCTGTTTTTCAAATGACTTGCTGTCAGAGGAATGGCCTTGCTCCAGGGCTTTAAAGTTCTGCACTGTGACTCTCCTGTGAGGGCTTGCCTAAGACTCCACACAGCATCCTTATCCATCACGGACATCTCGAGCACCCCTGGATCTGCGGAGACATAGAGCCAAACAGCAAGGAAGTTTTCATTTCAGCTTGGACCTGCTACATAACACTCTCTGGCTCAGAGACCCACTCAAACTGACAGCTGTCCATGTCACCCAATGAAAGTGTTGTAACTGTTTTCCAATGTGGCATATGCTGTCACCGAGAGCTAAAGAGACCCACCAAGTGCTCTATCTCTTCCCAATTAATAGGAAATGCAAGGCTCAATAACTTTGTCTTCACCTTAGAGAGGTTGTCCCAGGATGCTCCCAGACTTTTGGACCCATATAAACCTTATTAATGTAGTAGGTCCCTAATCTTCATAGGGTTTAACTGCCACCACCACCACCACCCTCACCCCCACCACCACCGCCTGGCATGGATGTACCTACCATCATCTGAGGGCAGTGCTTTTCAAAGTTGAATGTGTATACAAATATCTGGGAAATTTGAAATGCAGATTTTGATTCAATAAATCTGAGATGGGGCCCAAGATTCCACGTTGGCCCCAATTTTTAAACCCTCACTTTATCCACATCCTTTGCCATATCCTCGTAACTTTGAAGTTTATCCCACTTAAGGGGCAAAGTAGTGTCGATACTCATTATTCAAAGTAGTGTCGATTCTGAATTTTGAATTTGCCTACTTACTAACATTTATTTGGTAATAAATCAATAACCGAAAATCAACACTCATGTCATTTTTGCGGTCATTCGCAGACATGAGTGAAGGAGTGGCAAAAAACTTGAATTCCCAGCTGAACTCAACCAGGCAATGCTGCTCTACCTTCTTGCTTCAGGTCTCATGCTGGAAACAAGTGTTCTTTTTGCAGTCTATTTAGTGCCACATTATTGTGCTTTTTTTGGTGATGTCATTGTATATATATATGGCCTAAGCATTGTGCTGATGTGTTATCTAGTGTTTCTAAGTGCAGTAAGGCTGTGATGTGCCTCATAGAGAAAATACGTGGGTTAGATAAATTCCTTCAGGCATGAGTTATGGTGCTGTTGACAGTGAGTTCAATATTGATGAATCAATAATATATGTTAAGTGAGGAGTCTTTAAACAGAAACTCATAAAACAAGGTTGTGTATTGATCTGTTGATGTAAGTGTGACCAGAGGCGCCCAGAAACCTAACTTGTATTTCTCCTGGGAGCAATGATTCAGTATTTACTAATTCAGTGCTCATGGTGAGACTTTAGATCATACCTATCACAAATAATGAGAATCAACTGTACATTTCCCAACTCTGACACTGAGTTCAGCCAGGCGACTTGTTTTGGTCAATAAAATGGGGCAGAAAGCACGGTGCACCAGTTTCAAGTCTGGGAGCTTGTGTTTCTGCTTGCTGTCTTGCACTTCTACCATAGAAAAGTGTGCTTGTGCTCGCACGCTGGTCCCAGGAACAGAGACACAGGGAGCACAGCCGAACCACCTGGGCTGAGCCTAGTCTAGAACCGCCAACCCACAGCTAAGCCCCAAGACACGTAAGCTAAATAAATGTCTGCCCGGAGTATGACATTGGGGACGTGTGGGCTTTTTCATTTCCATTTTACATAGCAAAAGCGAATTGCTATACCTGACAGAAATTTAAATGTTCGAATTAAAAGGAGTATCCGCTAATGGCTATGCCTGCCCAAAATTCTTTTTCTGTGTTTCCTTTTTAAAAAATTTCGTAGCCTGGGCCGGGATTGCGAGGCTCCGCGGGGCCAGGTCCCCGCATCCGGGTCGGGTTCGGGCCACTGTCGCCGAGCCGTACTCACCAGGGTCAGGCCGCAGTGCCGCCGCCGCTGCGGGAGATTCTCGCCCCGCAATTCGCTGTGCGGACCCCGCAGGAACAGCGCCGCCGCTTGGGGACTCCACTGCCTGGGTCACTGCCGAAAGGAGCCCACAAAATTCTGATGCCCAAATACAAAAGTGGAGTTTTACGAGTACCTCCAAAATTTTTTTTAAATGTACATGTTAATGCAACTTTAATTTGTTAATGAACCTTTTAATGATGTTAACTAAATGAGATGTTTTAACAATGAAACAATCATATATATTCACACTTGATTCAGGTTTTTACACGTAATAGAAATTTTGATATTCCTCATATATTTATTTGATCCTCACTATAGTCTGAAAAGTAAGCAGGTGAGATACACTTTTCACCATATTTCAAACAAGGTAACTGTGGCTTGGAGACTTGAAGGTGTTTCCCAAAGTGGCACAAGTGGCAGAATGGGACGTCAGCCTAGATTTCCTGCAGCCAGATCTAGGCTTGTTTACAAAGCAGGACAGAGGCAAGAGCAGCATGATGCTGACAAGCCAGGGAATGGTACACAGAAATCGGGGGATTGGAGAAGGCTAAAAAGAAGTAAATAATCGGTAAATTACTCTGGGAACAAATCTGCCTCTATTATGGGCCAACAGTTAAACATTTCTTGTATATAGGACAGTGATTTTAAAATAAATGTGTTCTGAAATAAGTCGAAGTTTAATAGAGAATTGGGAGTCTTTAATGTAGTCTTTACATTATATATCCTATAAATTTTGTAAGTACAGTACTAACAAGGTGGAAAAAGTATCGTTGCAACAGCAGTGCCACAATTCCTCTTAGGAATGAACTGTCTATTCAGAAAAATTTTGCACCATCGATGAGCTGCTTAGATTGGAGACTGAGACCAAGGACATCAGCAACAGAGGGAGGACAGGCAACAGCAGATCGCTTCATGAGACAAGAGTGTAAAGAGGGCTGGAGAAGGAGGGAAGGAAAGTGGAAGAAAAAGAGAGGGAGAGAATGAGGGGGAAAATAAAAGGAGGTAAGACTGAGGAGCATGAGGAGCCTGCAAGAGGAAGAAACCCTGGAACTCAGTGGGAGGTCGAGATATTTCATTTTATTTTCATTGATCACTAATAAGTTTGAACATTTTTGAGGTTATTGGCTATTGTTTCACAGTGTTTTCATCCTCCATCCATCCTCAAATTCTTGCTCAAAACTCCTGTAACATTTATCAGCTATTTCAGTGCTTCCCAACCTTTTCCATCACAAGACACAGATAAAAAATATAACCCATGCACGTTTATTAACTTTAACATTAACAGATTGATTTTATGGTCATCAAAGAATATCAGCATTAGTTGCCATTTCCTACTTGACTAAACTCAGTTTTATTTTCTCAGCAACTGATGAAAATTCGACAGCTCCTATTCAAAAGCAGCGGGAAGTTTTTGACAAATTGATGTTTGTTTGATGTCTTAACAAAAGTACTTGTGTCTCAAAACCTGCTCTCTCATCCTTATAAATTTGATGATTTTCCCACCTTAAACTGAAATAAGCAACCTTTTGGATTTATCTACTTAAGGCTCTCCATCTTTTCTAGGAACTGTAAATTATTTGGTTGCTTTGTAATAAAACGGAATTTTGGTCATTCCTCCAATAATCTATATTTGCCTTGCTGTTACAAGTTTACAACCCACTGTTCTCTTTCCATGCCTATTTCCATACCTGGTTAACTTTCTATTATGCCAAATCACAGCACAATCTTTTAAAAGATATTTTAAATGACAGTTAAATATAGTAATATACAGCCAACAACACCCATAACTTAATAGAAGTGTTGAATGGCTATGACCAAGTTCACGCATGTGCCTGCAAGAACAACTGAGCCTCAGCTGCTGCCCAGCTACCCATCACTGTAAGAAGCCATCTGATGCAATGTGTAGTACAATTTCTGAGATGTTAAATGTGAAAAAATACAATGCGAACAATTGATGAAATGTGGTATTTAATCACGTAAGATTGTCATCAGAGTCTTAACCAGCCCAAGCAATCTTCCAGACTCAGGCCCCACACTGCTTTCCTTAGGGCTAGGGGGATTAGTTTCTCCACGTCCCTATAACTCATTCATGGTGCACCAATGTGAATGCATACTATCTTATGTTATATATCTTATTAGCAATATGTCTGCTAATATTTAGTCATCTGCATTGAGACTGCATTGCATTGCAAAACCACCATCTCTAAACAGCTTTTTTGCTGTACTTAAGGACATATCCAAACCTTACATAATTTGGCTTCACCTATCTGAATGATGGCTTAATAATTCTCCCTACTTGATCAGAAATTGTGACTACTATAATCTAGCTATGTTTCTATAAGCCATACACTTAACCTACTTAGGTCACTCTGTCAGGTGCCCTTAAGCCAAAAGTTGAAAACTATGTCATGCAGATATCAGGTAATTGTGTGAACTGGCCAGGTGGAATGAAAAAAGAATGTGGGGACAGTGACAAAAACTGGAACATGTAAAACCTATCTAAATGCATTCTCTTTCAGTTTCTGATATAGTTTGTTTTCTTTTCTTGGTTTTGATTTAAATATGTGGGTAGGCTAGATTTGGCCCAATGGCTAAGAATTTGTGCACTCTGCTTTAAGTTCTAAAACCTCTATGATTCTAGAATCAGTGACCCTGCTATATTCCTAGTTCTGCAACTTTGCTTATGCTGCCCTTTGATTACCTCCACTATCCATGCCCCCCCATCCCCACCATAACACACAGAAGCACACACACAATCATTTATATTCTTGAATAGCCTGGAGTACAGACAGAACATTCAGTTAGCACAAGGTATCTGAGAAGGGTTTCAGCAGGCACTCTGGGAGTTCTGAATCTCTCTGGAGTTCTCTGAAATTAGGTTACACACCATGAATTAAAACCAGAGTTTGAAGTTTTACCTAGTAGCTAGGGGATATTGCTTAACGTTCCCAAACATTAGTTTTCTCATCTCTAAAGTGGACATAATGTGCAACCTAGATAACTTACAAGGCTTCTTTGGAAGATCGAATACCACGATGATGATAATAGGAGCTGGTAATTACCGAGTATTTCCTATGTTCAGGAACTTTGCTATGGGCTTTCATATGTGTTCCCATTTAACCTTTAATTAAAACTCTGTGAGACAAATATGAATAGCTCCATTTCCACAGATTAGAACGCTGATATCACAGAGGCTGCCTTTACTGAAATCACATAGCTGAGTGGTAGAAGACGGATTTAGATTAGACCTGTGTGACTCTAAGGCTTCCAGAACATCACGTTATCCTCCACTACCATAGTTTCCTATTGCTGCTGGAACAAATTACCACAGGCTTCGTTGCTTCAAACAACACAAATTTATTATCTTACAGTCTGAAGGTCACAAGTCTGAATTCAGTCTCACTGGGCTAAAATCAAGGTGTTGGTAGGGCTGTGCTCCTTCTGGAATCTATAGGAGAGAATCCATTTTCTTTCTCCTTTTCCAGCCTCCACCTGCCTTCTTTGGCTCTTGGCCCCCTTCCATCTTCAATGCCAGCCCTGGCTGGCTGAATCTTTCTCACATTGTATCACTGGTATTCTCTCTGACTCTAACTCTTCTGCTGCCATCCATCTTCCACGTTTAAGGCCTATCTAGGTAATCCAGGAACATCTCTTTATTTTGAGGTCCACTGATTAGCGAAGTTAATTCCATCTGCAACCTTAATCTTCCCTTGCAATGTAACATGACATATTCACAGATTCTGGAGATTTGAACATTGACATCCTTGGGGGGGCCATTATTCTGCCTACCACCACCATGTATAGTGTAGGGTTATGTAGTGTAGTGTAGTGTAGTGTAGTTCAGTGTAGTATAGTAAATGTGTTTGGTGGACATCTATTGTTTTTGTTTTCCCAGAATCTTTTCGTCCAAGTTTTGTTGCATCATCCTCGCCTTTATCTCCTCACCCCTTTTGTACATCTTCTCACGCCTTTTGTTGCTAGTGACTTTGCCAATCACACAATTCTACCTCTTGTGGCCACAACAGGAAACATGGGGAAAACACATTAATGCATCGCCCTACACCCAGTATTGGTCCAAGGAGTGGGTGTCTGACCCAAGCAGACATATCAAGGGTCCTCTCTGAGAACTGAGACAGAAGAGCAACTTCCTCTTTCTCCTTGAATCATTAACCATAGGCTGTAGTCACAGATCTAGTGGCATATACCTCTCCTGAATAACATGGAGAAACCTAAGACAATAAAGACAACAGACACACAGAAGGCCAGACCACAACTGAGAAACAGAAATGGGGCCCTTTAGCCCTTCAAGTCTCACAACTCTGTGGGATTCCTGAAATTGGCTTCACCTCTATATTTCAGAGGCCACCCCTATAAAAAAATAATTTCTGCTATTTTGCTCAGGCTAGTTTGAGTTGGATTGTATCATTTGGGAAAAAAAAAATCTAACATAGAAGCTTAGATTGAAGTATGACTTGCTTCAAGCGTGTCAATTTTGTTTTCTCCATTACACTGTAACTCTTGTGAGATCAGAGTTCATGCCATAGTTCTGTGGACATCCTCCTACACATCTGACAATACTAGGTTTATTGTAAGAGCTCCAGAAGTATTTTCTGATTTATGCCTCCTACACACGTCATCAGATAAAAATAAATACAACAGTTATGCTTACACATCTTTAATTTTGGTATTTTTCTTGACTCTATTCATAAAGTTCTGTATTTTCCAAGTCTGAAGCTTGTATACGTCTGACCTTTTCTGAGATGGAGGTCTTAAAAATAAATTCTTGATCACATGTGGTGCTGGAATGTCAGGAGCATAAGAGCAACAGAAAGGATTGGCAGAAATTGTCTTAAACACTACTGACATTTTACTCTCCCCAAATTAGATCAATAGATTTTTGGAAAGGGACACTCATGTCTAATTTAAATTTAAAAATAAATAAATAATGGAATGCATGAAAAATACAGAGAAATACAAAAATCAACTTTTTAATATATATCGTTTCACTTTTTGGAAGCCTTTTTATATAGCGAAGATTTATGTATGTGTGTGTGCACACATGTGCCTCTGTGTATGTGTGCATCCAGCCCTTCATGGAGCACAATCCCCCCACGGAACCTAATCTGATGGCAACTAAGGGCCACAGAGAAATATTCCCTGGCAAATGGAACTGATGCACTGACCAACGTGCTACACCACTGTGCCCTATCTTTTCATCACTTCCACAGGAAAGAAATAATTGGATTCATTCAGGGACTATGTTCCCAAGCTAATTAGTACTTTGAATCAGGCCCAATAACCTGATTATTTTTGGGGCACAGATTGTGAGTGCTACATGCCAGGTACAGTCCTAGGGGCTTTACGCGCATTAACTACTGTATTTCTCCAACAATCAGATGAATGTGTCTGTGGTAGGCAGAATTTTAAAATATGTCCCTCTCTCCAAGATTCTCGTCTCCTGGTTATTCAATCAAACACAAATCTAGATACTGCTCTGAAGGGACTTTGCATATATACGAGTAATTAAGGTGATGGACTTGAAGCTAGGAAGGTTATCCTGGATTACATGAGTATGCTCAATGTCATCATTGGAGACCTTAGAAACAGAACTCTCTCACACTGGAGCCAGAGCAATATGGTGATAGAAGAAGACAGAGGAGAGATAATGCAGAAGGGGAGGTCAGAGTGATTCAAAGTGTGAGGAGGACTTGACCTTCTATTAATAGCAATGAAGATGAAGGAAGAGGGCCACAGACCAAGGAATGCAGATGGCCTGCAGAAGCGGAGAACCCCATCCAAAAGCCAGCAAGGAAATGGGAACTGCATAGAACTGAGTTCTGCAAACAACCTGAAAGCAGATTCTCCTCCAGAGTCTCCAGTGAGGAACCAGTGCAATCCTGACATTTCACAAACGCGGTTCTACATTTGAGGTGACTAAGGAGACAAGATAACTACATTTAACAGGTGGTTCTTGATGAGATTCCGGTGGTGGGTGGGGTAGGGACAATTTTTTAAAATATTGAGGAAACTAAAATTTAAAGAACTGAGGAAATTTGAATTCGGCACCTGTATTAAATAATATTTATAAATACTAAATTTGAGTGTGACAGTTGTATTGTGATTTTTTAAGGAGAATGCCGTTGTTCTTAGGAGATACATGTTCAAGTATGTAGGGATAATGTGTCAGCATTACTATGTATGTAGCTAGAGTTAAAGTAAATGTGTAAAAATGTTAAGTGAATCCAGATGAAGTTCGTTGAACTATTTTCGCAACTTCTCTGAAAAAATTCCAAATTTTTCAAAATAAAAAGTTGGTAGGGAAAAAAATCGCTCTAGATATTCTGTAGAACGGATCTGAGACGAGTAGGAGGGAAGTGGGAAGACCAGACGGGAAGGTACTGCTGTAGTTAGCTTGAGAGCTGGAGTGGCCTGGGGATAAAGGAAAGTGTCCTCACCCTACTCACAGCCAGGCCGGTGAGGTAAATCCTAGGGACGGAAGCTGGTCATATAGGATGACGATAGTTCCCACAGGCACCGTCGTCGCAAGACAAACCTCTACGGCGAAGGAGGCGTGGTTTTTCAGCCCCTTTCAAATTTCGTTAGAATTCATTACTCCCGCAGCTAGAAGCTCGCGCTCGCGCAGAGGGCGTCGAGTCCCAAATAGGAAGAGTCCACGTCTACAGCGTAAGTAGGGGCAGCCGGCATCCTAAAGTTACTATGTCTTCCCCTTCTTAGGTTATATACCAAATCTCCGGATCTTTTCACCTACACTAATTAAATTGTTGCTGAGTAGACTCATAAAACTGATATTTAATTGAAACTAAGGATGAGTTATACAGGAATGTTTGTTTCCTGCTCCCCCACGTCCGCTGCGTGCGCCAGGCCGCTGGGGCGGGGAAGAGGAAGCGGAAGTGCTGGCAACCCCGGGAGCGCCCACCAGAGTCGGCGGTGAGCTCCCGGGACAGTTGCCATGGAAGAGCCTAACGAGCCGCTGCTGGATGCTAAGGCCGAGGTAAGTCCTGTCCTAGGAGGAGCTGGGGCAGCGGGCTCTGGAGCAAGAAGGATCATTCCCTAAATTGTGTTTTTCTGCTTCCGTTTCAGGTCACCAACCAGGTGAGTGAGTGGCGGCCCCGCCCCGTGCTCAGCCGGCCTCCACCGGGTAAGGGGCGGGCGGCAGGCGCGGTCCGCCTCCCATCTGGGGAAGCGGCGGCAGGACGCCACCCTGAGCCGTCCTCAGCTGTCCCCAGAGTCCAGGGCCTGTGTCCGTGGGCCGGTGACTTTCATCCTACTACCCTCATTGCTCCTTCCACTTGGCACCTAAGGTGGTGACCGCTGGCATTGTATAATAATTCAACCTCTCCCACCCAGTCCAGCCGAAGGAGTACAGACTGAGGATTGTCCTGATTAGGCGACGTTTATTCAAAGCTAGGTACACTATATTTTAGAATGATTAGAGAGCGAAGCATTTATTAAAATTTACAAAGATAGCACCGCAAACATTTCCTTAGTATTAAAAAAACCAGTTATTTAAAGGATGGAGAGTATACCTCTTTAACCTTACAATGTAATATGTATTTATGCTAAGAATAAGAATTTGAATTTTGAAATATATCTTACTCTTGTTTCTTTGTTCCAAGTGTTCGTGTCCTATTTTAGCTAATAAACTATTTTTAGACAAATAACATAACACACTTCCCAGAAGAGTACTAAAACTATAGTATTTTAGATCGGGAATTACCCTGGTGCATATAAAATACTGTAAGAAAGCCCTGAGATAAGAAATAACGAGAATACAGGGGTTGAGAGATGCCTATTAACTGCTCTCAACTGATCTTGCTGTTGTTTTGGAGGATTCCTGGGAGGTAGAGGGAACTCACAGTGATAGTAATCATCTCCCCAACCTGTCTTTGCTCAGAATTATCGAGTTAGTACACTTTGAGTCAATCTTTCATAAATCCTTTTATCCATTCACTTACACTAAATTATGTTTACTTGAATAAGACATCCTGAAACTGAATTATACTAGATTATAGAGTTTTAAAAATTGAAGTTTGCGGGGGTGGCGTGGGGAGGATGTTTAAAACAACACAAATTTTCAGTTCTGCAGGTGAGAAGTCCAAAATTAGTGTAATGGGACTAAAACCAAGGTGTTGGCAGGACTGTGTTCCTTCTGGAGGCTCTAGGGGAGAATCTGTTTCCTTGTCTTTTTCAGCTTTTACCCGCTGCTCACTTTCCTTGTCTTGTAGGTTCAACTTCTGTCTTCAAAGCACATCGTTCCAACCTTGACTTCTGTTACTTCTCTTTCTGCCATTGTCATTGTTACCTTCTCTGGTTCTGACCGTCCTGCCTTCCTCTTATAAAGACTCTTTTGATTACATTGGGCCCATCTGGATAATCTAGGAAACTCTCCTCACCTCAGATCCTTAATTTATATTTTTTAAAAAGAAAATAAAAGTCCTTAATTTAGTCATATCTTACATGTTTGGTCATGTAAGATAACATATTCACAGATTTTGGGAATTGGAATGTGGACAACTTTGGGGGTGCTGTTCTTCAGCCTCCTACTCACCCCTTCCCTGCATTTACAAATGACATGATTGTTTACATAGAAAAAGCCAAGATAATTTACAAATGTTATTAGAACTCATATGAGAATTTAAACAGGTGATTCAATTGTTTTCTTATTTTCAGACACAGTTGAAAAATATTTTGTGTAAGATGTCATTTACAACATTAAGAAAGAAAGTACCTTGCCATAAGAGATTTAAAACGTTTATGAAGAAAATTATAAAAAGTAATAGATTTTCCAGCCTATCTTCTTTTTTTTTTTCTTTTTTTATAATTTATTTTTTAAATTTATTGGGGTGACAATTGTTAGTAAAATTACATAGATTTCAGGTGTACAATTCTGTATTACATCATCTATAAATCCCATTGTGTGTTCACCACCCAGAGTCAGTTCTCCTTCCATCACCATATATTTGATCCCCCTTACCCTCACCTCCTTCCCCCCATCCCCCTTACTTCTAAGGTGCTCATTTCATCCTAAAAAGTTAAAAGTTGACCAAACTGAAAAAGTCAACAACTCTTCTTAGACTATCAGAGAAGTAAGGTCACAGGGCATACTGCTGCCTCCAAAATTGAATACAGAGAATTAAAACTTACCAGAACAGAAACTTCCACAAAAACCAGTGCAGGGTAGGAAGACCTAAACTATAGTTGATAAATTAGCTGGAAGCTCAATGTGAACAGGTCTAAATAAGAGTTAAAATCTCAGGGACCCAGTCATTGGGCGTGGGTGGGATAGGGGCTTATACTTTTGTGAGTTTTACCTCCAGGAACTCCTGCATTGGACATTTTTATTCATAATGATGTGTTTTTTAATACACTGTTAGATAAAATGATTATTTGTATTCAAGAGTATTATAGAGGGGAAAGAAATCTACCCAGATATTTTATTTATGTTTATAGTATATGCTGCTTAAAAGTACCAGGTATATCTAATACTATTTAGGGCCATTATTAGTTTGAATTCCTTGTGCTATAATACTTTATCTCTTTACATATTTCTCACCAGTGTATGAATCACCCAGGTTAATTGGGACTACACCTCCACTGAGAGTTCACAACTCCTGTATATTCCTTTAGCATACTCTTTTCTCTGCCTTTAAAAATGTACTCTAAATTCACCTCCCCTTGCTGCCACTTGAGTCCTAGCCACCATCCTCTTGCCTAGACTCCTGCAATAGGCTTCCAGTAAGGTCTCCTTGCTTTCCTTATTAAACTTAATGCCCTCTCTAGCAGTCTGGATGATCCTTTTGCAATCTAAATAGACCTCGTCTTTCTCTATCTCGAAGCCTTTTAAGAGATTCCTGTCACACTAGAAAAAAGTTAAATATTTACTTTGGCCTCCAGGCCCTTCAAAATGGGTTTATTTTGGCCTTCAGGCTCCAAAATGGGTTCCTATTCTCTTCCTACTCTTCCCCTAATGCCACTCTAGCCACGTGGGCCTCGTTCCCTGTACACATGCCAGGCATGCTTCTCCCTCTGTGCAGAAGACTCTTCTCCAGATAGACATGTGGTTTTTTCCTTCACTTTATTCAGGTCTCCTTCCAGTCACACTATCCCCTTACCCGGTATTGTTCTTACACTTTTTAACATTTACTACAATTTTATTATACATTTATTTGTTTACTGTCTGCCTTCCCCACTAAAATCTAAGTTCCTGAGGTCAGGAACTTTGTTTTATTCTTTTTTGATATTTCCAGTGCCTAGAATATAGTATTATTTAGTAAATACTTATTGAATAATGGGACACAGAAACATAGTAACTTGTCCAAAGCCATGTGATTATAAGGTAGCAGAGCTGAGATTCAAATTCAGGATCTGTGTGACGTTAGAATCTATGCTTGTTAAACTTAACAAACCATGGTGCTGTATTTATGCAGCACCAGAGGTCTAAGACGGCCTATTACTTCACATTCTGATACTTAGAATCATTGTTTTGAAGTAATTCATGTCTAATATTGATGTCTAATTAGGACTCTTCGTAGATGAATGATCCTGTTCCGGCCACATTTTAGTGCTTTCTCGCCAGTTTCATGGTATAAATAAAAAGGAAAATGTTTTATTGACACACAATATCTAGTACCACTGTCCTTCCCATGTATAAGAAATAGTGACTTAAATTTTTGTACAGGTTTGTGTTGGTTCACAAATATATGACATTTTGTTCTGTGTATTGCATTGGATGTGCCAACTGCCCTCAAGGCATTTGACAATCTAGTGGCTGTGGGGCAGAGACAAATCCATAAATGACTACTATACAAAGCAGAGTGTGTTAAGCGCTGGGGTATAAAGTGACGTCGGACATTCATAGAAAGGTTGAGTAAACCAGAAAAGACTTCACAGAGCAGGTAGAATTTGAGAGGAGTTTTGAATTTTAGGAAGATGTGAGTTGTTCGCCAAGAGGAACAGCATGAGCAAAGGTGTAAAGGCGGAAAGAGAATTTAGAGGAGGGATGCGGTGCAGTGGGAAAACCCCTGGGGACCTGGGGACTGTGCAGTGAGGGGGCTTCAGTGCGAAGGGAATGGTTGGTAACTCACTCTTGTGGCGGTAGACTTGAACAGGTTTTCCCGTGTGATACTAGATTTGGTTAATTTATAAGCAGTGTTTAATGCAAAGTATAAGCTCTGCCTTAGAGCTGAGAAGGACTATAGGCAAGAAACTAATTAGGAGGCTGCAGTAAAATTTAAGGCAAGAGTTTTAAAATAGGCACAGAGTAGGTTTGTAGCAGTGGGATTGGGAAGAAGGGAATACATGTCAGTAGGCATGGCTGAAATAAAATCTTGAGTACCTTGCAATCCATACATGTCTTGAATAAGGGAGAGAGAAAAATCAGAGTTGACCAAACTTCAAACCTGAGTCACTAGGAAAATGAGGGTCATCAGTAGAAATGCAATGAAGATAAAAAGCATTTTTGAGGGAAGATGACATGTGTTTGGTGTTGCCGGGCAGTTGTACTATGAACTTACTAGTAGTCAGTGTAGCTAATGGGAAAGGCTTTATTTTTCTGTATTTCACTTCCTGGACATACTAACATCTCAGTGGTAACTAGTTACACTAACCAGATCAGAAATGTTTTTTGGTTATTTGTATTTGCTAAAATGTCTATAAACTAATATAGTCCAGATTATATGCCGTGTTTCCCCGAAAATAAGACCTAGCCAGATCATCAGCTCTAATGTGTCTTTTGGAGCAAAAATTAATATAAGACCCAGTCTTATATTATGTTATATTTTATATTATGTTATATTGTATGTTATGTTATACCTGGTCTTATATTAAAATAAAACTGGGTCTTATATTAATTTTTGCTCCAAAAGATGCATTAGAGCTGATGGTCCAGCTAGGTCTTATTTTCGGGGAAACACGGTAGTTGTGAGAATACATTTTTGATAAGTCATGTATTAAACTTATCGACAAAGTTATTTTCAGTTAATTGTGTTTGCCCTGCTTTAGTTATCTATTGCTGCATAACAAATTACCCAAAACCCAATGACGTGAAACAACTGTTTAATTAGCTCTTGTGATTTTGTGGGTTAATTGGGTTTAGCTGGGTGGTGGTTCCTGCTCCGTGTCATTCAGCCGGGGCTTCCGTCATCTAGGAGCCTAATCAGGCTGGAAATCAAGAGGGCTCGCTCACATGGCGCAGCAATGGCTGGCTGAGAGCTCAGCTAGCGCTGGTAATGCAGTGACCTGTTGTCCTTCACACGTGGTGGCTGGGTTCCACGAGAGAGAGTTCCAAGAGCCAGCCTTCAGGGAAGAAGGAAGCAGACAGTTCCAGTTCTCCTAAGGCCTCGGCTCAAAGATTCCACAAAGCGTCGTCTTCCATAACCTGCTGGGCAAAGCAATCACAGGTACAGTGCAGATTTGTGCAGAGGGAAGGGAAGCCCCACTAGTTGATGTGAGGAGCGACACAGGGAAGGGTGACATTAATTGTCGGAAGCTATTTTTGGAGACCCTGTACCACATACTCCCTAAGTCTTAAACATGTCCCCGAAAATAAGACCTACCCAGACAATCAGCTCTAATGCATCTTTTGGAGCAAAAATTAATATAAAACCCCGTCTTATTTTAACTATAATAATATAAGACCAAGTCTTACATAATGTGATATGATATAATATAATACCAGGTCTTATATTAATCTTTGCTCCAAAAGACACATTACAGCTGATTGTCTGGCTAGGTCTTATTTTCAGGGAAACATGGTCGTTCAACAAATACTTATTAGACCATTCACCTTGTACCAGACATTGTTCTAGTATATTCAGTAGTAAACTAGGTCAATACTGCTGCTCTAGTGAAGGTTGCATTTCCTTGGGGAGACAGTTAATAAGTAAACACAATGATTTCAGATAGTGGTAAAGTGCTATTAAGAAAATAAAGCAAAAGTTTGGATGACAGTGTCATTAAACAAGATGAGGAAGGCTGATGACACTTGGCAGATGTTTACTTGAGCTGGAGCTAATAAGAATTCTCAAGTAGAAGTTTGCTAAGAACCGATGCCTCAATCAGTTTCCACACATATGTTAGCACAAGGTATAGCACGGTACCGTCCAGTAGAACTTTTCTGCGGTGATGGAAATACTCTGTGTTGGTGCTGTTCAGTGTGGTAGCACCAGCCACGTGTGACTGTTGAGCACTTGATATGTAGCCATTGCAACTGAGAACTGCATTTTTATTCTATGTATTTTTAATTAAACAGTCACATTTGGCAAGTGGCTCAGGTCTAGCATGTAGAAGATGCTAAACATTCCTGTGCCACCCTAGACCTACCTGCTTTCTTGACCTGCTAGAAGTTAAATTCCAAATAATAATCGTGTGGCAGCTAGGGATAATGAAAAATGCATGGAATATGGGATATGACAAATTCGGGTTTGAATACCAGCTCTACTAGTTTTGTATCCTTGGACAAGTTGTTTCATCATTACATGCAGGTAAAGACTAATAATGGGACACAGGAATAAGAAAATCATTTTTAGGATGGAGTTGTGCATGATTGTTTTTCTAATTTTCTGTTTTGAAAACAAAATGTGTTTTGAAAAATAAAAATTAAATTTAAACTGAAGTGGTCTTTAGTGGTTTTTTTTCTTTATAGACAGTGTTTATAATGATTTTTTTATATTACTGATAACTTCAGCTGCCACATCTAATTTTTAGTGTGGTACACCTAATTTCTTGGTTTACCTTTTTATTTATATTTGCTTTCTGATTATTTTGTTTTTGTATTCATTTTACTTCTGGAGTTTTTTCACTGCTAATGTTTTCGCTTGCATTGTTTTCTTTTCAAATTATTTTTCTTCATCCTACAAGAATTTTGAGGCTATGTTATTGTTAATATGCTCCATACTGATAAGTATGCTCTGTTTTGATTTTTTTTTTGGTATTGTTTTTTAAATCTCATCTACTGTTAATTCCTACTTAAGGCTAAATCATATTTATTGGAAGGTATGCTTTTAATTGACATTTCAATGTTCAGTTTAGAATTTGGGAAATTCTCATCTCATAAACCTAATTCCAGCTTTCTTTAACACATGAATATTAGTTTTGCACAACAAATGTCTGGTTGGGAGCTCTCCCTATTTCGTTACCTGCCAGTTTCACCATTGTAATGGTCAGTGGATTCCAACTTTGTGTTAATTGTTTTTCTGCTTGAAATGCTCTAGATAATCCAGAGTTTTATTTCAGACTTTGAGAGTCAAATGAGCAATGATTTACTCTACCATTTTATTGTGGACAGTCGAAATGGGACTTCTTGCATCAAGGAGTTGTACAGGCTGAGTAAGTTTTAAGAAGTGTCCAGTTAAATTCTTGGATATCATTGAACTGATATAAAAGCTGTATCTCTGGTCACAAACTCCCTTGAATTCTGTTCTTGGATTTATAGCCACTTACTGAACATTCCTATTTAGATTTTCCTTTTCATTTCTTGATAATACCTTTGGACTTAAAATATATTAAGTCCCGATTGATACATGATATCAGAATTCTCCCAGTCATCTGGGCTCACATTTTTGAAGTTGTCTTTGATACCTCCCACGACTGTGTCAGCAGTCATCAGCCCCGGGGGGTTCCTTCTGTCGAGCTTCAGCTTAATCCTACTTGTCACCACCTTCCTTCAGGCACTTAAAGCCTCATACCTGGACTATTGTGTTCTGCTCTCACAAGATGAATATTTTTTAATCAGTACTGTCATATTCTCTGTGCTCGGAAACTTTCAGTGAATCCCCATTGCCTCCAGGAAAAGTTTAAATGACTTACATGTTTTCCATAATAAGATAGAGTATATGAGGGTACTTTGAAAACCTCTGAAAGCTCATACCTTGCAAAGACTTATTGGCCCCTAGATCACTTTTGTCACCTTTATTTTCCATGCTTCCTTGCAAAGCCTTCCACTTTCAGACAGATAAAAGCTCCATCTCTTAATCAGATACTATTTTTATCTCCAGTTGGTTCAGCTTAATATTAAGTAAGCATTTTTTTTGTTAGGTGTGTATTTATAGAATATGTAAATAAGACACATTTTCCTCAATTTCAGTTCTGTATTCCTCAAAACGGAGCTTAAAGTTATCCCTTCTGTGAAGGTGTCCCTTGACCACCCTAGCCTACGACAAATGTTCAATTTATGGTCCATATACTATAAATGTGGTGCTCACCGACTTCTGTCCTCCCCCACTGTTGTATGTGTAAGGTAACCTATACACCAAAACGTACATAACCTGTGGACAGTGGAATGACTAATTTTACTTTTTTCTGGTTTTAGGGAGAGATAATTCACATATAGCTGTGCGTAAATTTAAAGTACATCGCCTAATGACTTGACACGTATTGTGAAATGAGTACCACAATAAATTTAGTTAACCTCCATTTCATACTGTTACGAAAAAAATTGAGTAATTTAAAAGGGAACACCTGTGTAGCCACAATTAAAACTCAAGAAATGGAGTATTACCAGTACCCAAGAAGCCCACCACATGCCCCTCCCCAACCAAAACTCTCCCTTCCCTCCTCCCTAGAGATCATGATTTACCTTTTGTGATCATCATATTCTTGCTTCTCTTTAGATTAGGTTGGTACAAAAGTAATTGTGGTTTAAAAGGTTAAAAATAATTGGAAAAGCCACAATTACTTTTGCACCCACCTAAAAGTTTTGCCATTTGTGTACGCCTCCTTCAACAGCACTATACTCCCCGCTTCTCAGGTTTCAGTGAAATGAGCTCATAACTTTACTTCTTTCGACATTTTTGGTGTGCAGTGTAGGTGAAGTTCATTGATTTTCTTTTTTTTTTTTTAAGATTTTATTGGGGAAGGGGAACAGGACTTTATTGGGGAACAGTGTGTACTTGCAGGCCTTTTTTTTCCCCAAGTCAAGTTGTTGTCCTTTCAATCTTAGTTGTGGAGGGCGCAGCTCAGCTCCAGGTCCATTTGCTGTTGCTAGTTGCAGGGGGCACAGCCCACCATCCCTTGCGGGAGTTGAACCAGCAACCTTGTGGTTGAGAGGACGCGCTCCAACTAACTGAGCCATCCGGGAGCTCAGTGGCAGCTCAGCTCAAAGTGCCATGTTCAACCTTAGTTGCAGGTGGCGCTGCCCACCATCCCTTGCAGGAGTCAAGGAATCGAACTGGCAACCTTGTGGTTGAGAGCTCACTGGCCCATGTGAGAATTGAACCGGCAGCCTGCAGAGTTAGGAGCATGGAGCTCTAACCACCTGAGCCACCGGGCCGGCCCCTGATTTTCATTGTTGTACAGAATTTCATTTATCTATTTTACTACTGATGAACATTTGGGTTGTTTATAGTTCAGGCCTATTATGGATGTAACTACGAGGAAGATTCTCATATGTGTATCCTATGTACATATGCGCAAGTTTTTCTAGCTTATATCCCTAGAAATTGAATCATTGGCTCACAGGATATGCATAGCTTCGGCTTTCAGGTAAAGCCAGTTTTTCAAAAGATTGGTCCAATGTAGATCTCCATCAACAGCATGGGACACATCCTTCCTTCCCAGTGCTTAGAATTGTCAGACTTAAAATTTTGCTGTTTTGGTAGGTGTGTGGTGGTATTTCATTGTGGTTTAAATGTGCATTTCTCTTTCCTTTTCATATGTTTATTATCCATTTGTAGGCCTTCTGTTATTTACCATCCTTTCTCTAGTTTTGTTTGGGAAGCTTTTATTTAAAGTGTATCTATATAATCTTTTTACTTATTCAGTATGTTAACCTTTCATCAGCACTTAATGCTGGACTTAATGCTGTAGCTGATTGGTCCAAAGTCTGAGACAGGAGGAAATTTTGGTCCTCACACTGATCCCACGTCTTACAACAATGAATTTATTAACAAGCAAAGGTTTTACCCAGTCAGCATTAATTTGGTAGCAAAATATAATCAGTCAATAGACAAGCGTTTTTTTGTATGTCTACTGTTTACTCTGTACCTGCCTAAACTTTGGGAACAAGATGCATAGTTAGTTCCTCCACTTACGGTCTTATGTTGTAGAGTTAGTATGAAGAGCTGCATTTATCCAGTTCTGTTTTCTGCCATGGCAACACGGAACAATCACTGACGGAAATTAGCTAAAAAGTATTGAATCAGCCAGTAGTCAATAAGCATGTAATATTTGGAGTCAAACAGATTTGGGTTTCAGTTTTGATTCCAGAAATGTGTGACCGTGTGCGCATTATCTAAGCTATCAAATTCAGTTGTGTCATCTGCAAAATGAAAATAGCCTATAATATTATGATGCTTCAGTGAGGCATTTAATACATGTCAACTGCATAGCACATTACCTGCCAGCTGTCCATCATCAACAGAGATGAAATCTAAAGCCACCTGTCACCCAGTATTTATGCTAGCGTAAGATCGAGGACTGCTCGGGAAAGAAACAGGAATGGTTTCCGTGTGTGCCTCAGACATGGAAGATGGCATATAACTCATCTTCCGTTTTAGGACTTTTGGGTTGTGGAATGAAGAGGGCATATATGGAACAGGAAAGTGAGTTAAGAGAGTCCAAATCTTTTGGAGTTTCCTTAAGTGCAGGAGCAAGATGCAGGAAAACCAGTACTCCACAGCTTCCTTCTACTTCCATTATACATCTGGTGAAGATTTTTGTTTTTATTTTGTAATTATGAGTGTTGTTTTCTAACTCTGTTTATATCCCTTTTTGTGTCTCTTCATTTTTGATTATTGTTCACCTAGCAATATTAAAATGAAGGTTTTTTTTTATGATTGGCAAAAGTTGAATGTGAGAGCAGTAAAATTAAATATCTGCATTCCGGACAATATTATTACTGATGTATTGTTTTGTACTGTTTTATTATAGCTTCTAGATTTTCAGTGGAAACTGGGCATGGCTGTGAGCTCGGACAGTTGCAGATCACTTAAGTATCCTTATGTTGCCGTGATGCTGAAAGTGGGAGATCGTTCAGGCCAAGTGAAAAGCAAGTCTTTTGAAATGACAATTCCACAGTTTCAGGTTTGTGATTTAACTCATTCAATTTTAGTTCATCGTTCTCTAATTGTTTCCTCAAAAAGATGAATAAAACCTTAAGAGAGAATTTTAATTGTTTTTATTTGCATTTGTTTTTGATGTGCTTTATATGTACTAATACAAGAGACCTGAATTTGTTTTCTTTGGGAATTTGATAAATTATTTTCAATATACTTTGCTGAATGTGTATACTGTCACATTTGATCACTTTCACGGTACTCCTCTATAGTATATTTATGAAATTTCATCTTCTGAGGCAGGATATTTACTTTGCATTTAACTGTTTTATTCTTATTTTTAGGCTTAATATTTGAGAATAATAAGCTAAATGAATCTGATTTTGAATTGTGCTGACCTTGAATTTTCTGACTAATGTTTACAAAATGCAGGTTAAAGCACCAACACTTGATGGCTAGAGATTTGAGTAACTCCATAATTTATATTTAGAGCCATGTTTTTCATATTATCATTGTACCTCTTTTCTGTAAGGAGGGAAGAAACAAAAGGGGTGGGTGAGAAATTAGATTTTCTTTAAATGTACATACAGGGAAATATTTTGTCATTGAGTAATACAACGGGCCTTAGGGTTTTGTTTTAGTTTTTGATTTCTCTGGTGAGTGAATAGATAAGAGTCTTCACAGCAGTTAGTACTCTAAGAAAAGCCTCTCACATACCACTTTAAGATGCTCTTGATTTCTTCTTTTACAAACTACACTCCCCACCCCCACCACCACAGCTTGACTGAAGTGTAATTGACAATAAAAATCATATATATAGGTATACAAAGGTGATGTTTTGGTATATATATATATATATATACACACACACACATACACACACATATATGTGTGTGTATGTGTGTGTGTGTGTATATATATATATATATGCACATTGTGAAATGATTACCACAGTCAAGCTAATTAACATATCTGTCATCTCACAGTACCTTTTTTATGTGTCCATGTGGTGAGAACACTTGAGGTCTGCTTGCCTGGCAAATTTCAAGTATATAATACATTATTAACTATATTCACCATACTGTACATTAGGTCTCCAGAAGTTACACATCATATAACTGAAACTTTGTAACTTTGACCAACATCTCATTTCCCCACCTCCCAGCCCTGGTAACTACTGTCTTGTTACTATGAGTTCCACTTTCTTTATTAGATTGCACATATAAATAAGAGATACAGTATTTGTCACTCTGTGTCTAACTTACTTCATTTAGCATAATGTCCTCCGATTCATTCATATTGTCAAAAATAGAGGATTTCCTTTTTAAGGAGGAATAGTATTCTAGGTGTGTGTGTGTGTGTGTGTGTGTGTGTGTGTGTGTGAGTGTGTGTGTGTGATATTTTCTTTATTCATTTCATCTGTCAACAGGCACTTAAGTTGTTTCCATATCGTGGCTATTGTGACTAATGAATGTAGGAATGCAGTGATTTTAGTTCCTTTGGAGATCAACCCAGAAGTGGGATTTCTGGATCATATGGCAGTTCTATATTACAAACTATGTTTTAAGGGTTTTTTCCCCTTTCTATTTCTTTCCTTTAAAACACGTGTCTCTGCTTTAGAACAAAAAATAATCACAAACTCAACATTATTAATGCTTATTAGTGTCTTGGAAGGAATTAGGACTTGGTTAAAAGGAAATAAATGTAGTACATTGGGATATGTGAATAGCCTTCAACTGAGTGTAAGGACCAAATCAATTTCAAAAGAGAATATGGTTACAGTCCTTTTTGTAATTCACAATCCTGGCCTAATTCTTATTTTTTTGTGCAGCATTCATACTTTGATTCAACCTCTAGAATCGTTTTTTTCTCAGAGGAAAAAAATCAGAAAGCGGGAAACTCTTTCAAAGGTAGTTTTAAAGGTTGGCTTAACAGCTAACCAGCCAAATAGCCTGTTAGTCACATTACAGGACTGAGCGCTAAGGAACATTCTTTGAGCTTTGAATTTATATCTTTCTTGTAGCTGAAATTTTGACCATCAGTATATATTTTTAAAGAAATGGTGACATTCTGCTTCATTCCATTGCGAATTTGCATATAAACTAAAACAAAATACCTATACTCTTAAGTAGCAAAATAGAGGATTAAGACCAAGAAATAAGGACAGTGCAAATATGTAAATCACTAGAGGATATCCTAATTGCTGAGGTTAAGTTTCAGATTTGCATCCTGGCAGGTAGAGGAGAAGGAAGACAGAATTTATTTGATCCCTCTCTTATCTGAGATTTGGGGAAAAAAAAAGATGACTTCTATAGGAGAACTATCAGACTTGCTCAGTTTTGTAAATGAAAGAGAGATAAGCTTCTACTATTCAAGCCGTTAATCAGTGTTGGGTCTCTCTATTGTAATTGAACACATATCTTAACAACACCGCCCCTAACACCCTGGAGGAACCAACCTGTTGTTTTTGTTTTTCTCTTCAGTTTCTAGGACAGTGCTGAGTGTCTAATAAATACTTGTGTTGTGATCTCAAAGGAACTTTCTTGTGTGCTTTTTGAGGAGTTTAGTCCTCAGCTGATTATCCAACTCCACAATAGCATTTTTGCCTGCAGTACCAGATTGCACCTGTTTGTTGCTCAGAGTAACCTTCAGTAACAGTTAAGAATGTAACATTAAAATACAATCGTAATATGTTACACAGCCTCTGGCAGTCAAACATTATTAAAAGAACTACTTAAATTACCTCTGAAAGCAAAATTCATGTTATTTTTCCCCCTTTCTCTCCAGAATTTCTACCGACAATTCAAGGAAATTGCTGCAATTATTGAAACAGTGTGAAAACTGATTAGTTGGTTGATAAATTGCTATCATCATCCTAAAATCATGGACTTCACTTTCTGCAACAAAACTGCATAAGGATCAAATGATATTTATTGAATGAAAATTGCATGTTTGTTTTTCCATTTTTTTAAATAATGAAAAAAATCAGACAAATAGAAATTAGTGATAATTGATGCACAACTTTGTGAATGTACTAAAAGCCTCTGAATTGAACACTTTAAAGGGCAAAGTCAGTGGTATGTGAATTACATCTCAATAAAAATAATAAACACTTGAATATTGAAAACATTGAAAAGGATAACTAACATTACAAATTCAATTTTATAGCATTCACTTATTATAAAAGCAATCAGTGAGAAGAGTGAGACTTTCCTCAAACATTTGGAAGCAGGTTGAGGACTGACCATTACCCCCTTATATTAGCCATGCATTCAATTGTTTGTGTTATTAATATTTATAAAAAGTTCCAAGTACATGGGAAGAGATAGAAAGATAAGTTTTATTCTGAGTTCGGTCTACAACTGAGTTAACGTGGTAATACAGTTTGTTGTATTAGATGATCTCCTTTGGATTTAAATTTATAAACCAGTTCTAAAAATATTCTATAAAGTCACAGCAGTCAACACATAGGATTGCTTAGGAATAAACAAATAGATCACTGGAATAGGCTGTGTGACCTAGAAATAGATCAAGACATTTGGGACAAGGCTGGTATTTCAGTTGGATGGGAAAACATCATTTATTTAATAAATGATGCTAGCAGTCACAACATATTTGAAAGTAAATTCCAAATGGATCAATGACTTAATTAAGTAGATAGAAAGAGGACTTAGA
The DNA here is from genome assembly GCF_036562045.2 of Rhinolophus sinicus. Classification (NCBI taxonomy): domain Eukaryota; kingdom Metazoa; phylum Chordata; class Mammalia; order Chiroptera; family Rhinolophidae; genus Rhinolophus; species Rhinolophus sinicus. Next base: position 26,539,189 of record NC_133754.1, on the reverse strand, counting down.
AGTTTTGGAGAGTATTTATGTTAACTAAGGCTTTGGAAGACGGCAACCCCACAGGTGTAATATAAAAACATAAATGTATTTTAAAAATAAGAATTTAAAAAGTTATGTAGAAAAAAAAGGGCTATAAATAGACAAAAACAAGTGCTACATTGATGTATACGTTAATTCTTGGTCTGGAAAATAAGTCGCTTTAAATATTTCAAGTAGGAAGAGATTTTATACAAGAAATTAGATGTGCACTAAATTGTCAGAAAGACTGAGGGATCAAGTCAGGAGAAATCAGTGCTGGGTTTAGAAAATCCAATGTGCGAGAATTTCAGGGAAAGCCCCTGCCAGTAATCTCTCCCCAGTGCAGGACATCACCTGGAAGTCGCTGTACGTGCCATTTCTGCCATCTGTTAACATGTATAATGAAATAAAGACTGCTTGCTTTCTTCTCCCTTTCAAATTTTATAATGAAAGGGCCTTTCATTAAGTGGAAGTTAAACCAGGACCCTGCTGACACACAAATCTGGTCAACTGACTCCCATTTTTTATTACAGCTCCTATAGAGGGGAGATTTATAAGAGCAAGAATAGTGCTTGCTGAATGTTCTTACTCTGCTGGCAGAAATAAGTTATTATGCAAGTCTTTTTGCAAAGTGATTGCATACACACATATCATACACAAATTACACAGTCTAGGAATATATCCTTTGGAATAAAGCAATCAGTGTATAAATATATGAAGGTATTTGGCAAAATTGGTTAAATGCTCATCCATTACCTCTGGGAATACAGGAAGACAGCATTTCCCAGCCTCCCTTGCAGTTAGGTTGGGATCACATGGTTGGGTTGTAGCCAATGGAATCTTGGCAGAAGTGTCTTAAGCCACATCCAGTCTTCCTCATAAATTGTTCCTTATCATGCAAACCCTCTCTCATCCTTCCTGCTGGAAATGAAGGACCTACGGTAGCAAAAGCATAATAAAATGGATCCCTAAAGCACTATTGGAGGCAGACTGCAAAAGAATAGCCCCACTTGCATTGGACAGTGGTGTGAGCTAGAAACAAACTATTGTGGTCAGTTGGTGAAATTTTTGGAGTGTTTGTTACAACAGGAACGTAAACCTGAATAACATAAAAGACATGTATGAAGATTTTTATTGTAACATTTCCAGTGGCAAAATGCAAAATGAAACACAGCAAAGAATACCTGTCAAGGAAACGGTTGAATAAATTTGGCATAACCTATTGAATGTCATACAGCAGCTAAGGTTTGCCTTTGAGATATTATCAATACTGTACATATTGTTATGGTTTAGAAAGTGGTGTAAAAATGCATTCATACATGTTTTGACACTTAACGGGAAAGTAAGAAAGGTAAGGAAAGAAGCCTACCCTGGTTGTAAACACTGTGGAAATGGTATCTAGAGAGGGAGAGGAAAAACACATTTTTGTTAAGTCCATGATGTATTCTGAAAAATACATGTTATGGTTTTAAAAAGCACTTGAAATTCATGATTTTAAAAAATAATTGTTTTTAAGTATGCTTTTGAAAAGTTCTTACAGTATTTTTTTAATGGTATAATGATTTCTTACTTCTTTTAACAAATGTGTAGTGAGTAGGAAACAAAATTATTGTGAAGTGCTTCCTCAAACCAGGATAGACAAACCTGAAATACATCAGAGGAGGCCTTGGTGTGCGTTGGAAATGGGGACTCCAGCTGGGGCTAACATTTTGGCTCTCACCACTGCAAGAAACTTCATTCCTAGCTCTTGCCTCCATTTTGGTCCTCTTTGATGGTCCATGTTGGAAACTACGCCCTGTTCATGTGCCATCAGCATTTCCACAAGTCTATGTAAATAAATCCCCTTTCTTTGTCCTCTGCTAGCTGGCACACTGCTGTGAGAAGCCCAGGTCCGAAGCCTACTGCTGCCCACCTCAGATCCCACAAGCTTGAAGAGTTAGCCAATCTCTCATTCGGGCTTACCAACCACCGGCAGATGTACCCTGTTACTCACCCTCTGGATAATAGCACATTAATGACTGTAGGATTATGAGAAGCTAAGTCCTTTCTATCCCTTCGTCCATCCTGTTTGACACCAGTTTCATTGTATTCCCAGAAGTCACCGTAGAACCTCCCCCACCCCCAATCTGGGTTAAAACAACATACTTGCTTTCGCAGACTGTTCCTAGGGTCTCTCCATCTCCCACCCACCCCAGGGTGACGCCTTCGCTCTCCTCGCTTTCCCCATTTGCAGAGTTTAGCGTTACATGCAAAGAGGCCTCAAGTGAGCCCCTGGAGATGGAATTGATTAAAATGAACTTAAATTGTATGTTTAAATTTATCTCTGAATTTAAAAGGCATTTTTTTTCCCCAAATATAGTTTTACACTGTTTTCATTGCAAATGTCTTTTTGTTTATAATGAATTTAATGAGCTTCACTGGGCTGACCTGGGAATTCATCACTGTTTGTAATAACATTTCTGTGGGAAAATGTGTTTCAAGTTTCCAACATTTGACTTCAATATAACCTTTTGGAAAATAACTCATTTTCAAGTTTGAAAATATATTAATGAGCTTTTAGTTTCCAAAAGGAGTAGATTTATGCCTGAGCTTATCAAGAAGAACACAACTATTTTAATACACACTGCTACCGAGACACCTTAACATAATCAGATTTATGTGGGAAGAAGACAAAACAGTCACATTTTTAAAAAGGGATTGAAACTGCCAACATACTGGTGGCTTGTTTTTAAACGTGCTTAAGCAGAATTATCTTTTTAAATAATTTGTAAAAAATATTGTGTATACGTACTTTAAATTTTAAATAAATTTTATTTTTGAGAAGTTTTAGATTTATAGAAAAAATGAAAAGATAGTATAGAGAGTTCTCAAATACCCCACACTCAGTTTCCTCTACATCTTACATTAGTATGGTACATTTGTTATTGACGAGCCAACGTTGGTACATTAGTTTTCTTTGGTTTGTACCTAATATCCTCTTTCTGCTTCAGGATCCCATCCAGAACATCGTATTACATTTAGTCGTCATGTCTCTTTCAGGTCCTCTTGTCTGTGACAGATTTTCCTGGTTTTTGTTGACCTTGACAATTTTGAGGAGTGCTGGTCAGATATATTGTAGGATGTGCCTCAATTGGGATTTGTCTTACGATTTTTCTGGACTGGAGTGATGGGTATTTGGGAGGAAGGTCACAGAGATAAAGTGCCATTTTCTTCCCATCATATCAAGGGTGTGCATTAGCAGCACGATGTATCACTAGGTGTTGATGTGAATTTCCTTGCTGAAGTAATGTTTGTTAGGCTTCTCCACTGTGAAGTTCTTCTGTTCCCTTCTTTCCACACTCACCTCTTTGAAAGGAAGTCAGTATCTGCAGCCTATAGTGAAGGAGTGTAGTTACGCTCACCTTTTTTTTTCTTTTTTAGCTACATACTTTATTTGGAATTCTGCAAGAGATGTTTCTTCTCCACAATTATTAATTGATTATTTATGTCAGTGTGAACTCATGGATTTTTATTTTATACTTGGGGTTATAACACATTTTGTTACTCAAATCATTCCAACTTTGACCATGGGGAGCTCCTTCATTTGGGTCCTGTGCCCCATTGACATCACCTCTTCCCCTCCCCCCGCTTGTTTTTTGAGGACTTCCCTACTTTCTGTCACTTGACACTACAAGATGCTCCAGGCTCATTTGTATATTTTCTTTCCTGGGCCTAGAGTCAGCCATTTCTCCCAGGAGCCCTGGTTCTTTTTATTGTACAGTGGTGTTATAAACCAGGATCTGAGTAATTAGGGAATCCTGCATTTTCATTAGTAATGCATTTATCAACCATTTCTCTCATGGGAGTGCAAACTACTAATCCTCCAATTAATTGACATATACTAGCATTCATTCCATGAGAATTAATGAAGTATTAATAGTAATGAACTAGCACAAAGGCAGGTCGATTATTTTAGACAGTATATAAGAAGCTATATTGCAGTTTATCTCCAGAATTGTTTGATAAGTTTAATTATCCCTGTGCAGCAAAGAGTTAACATAGTAGTCCTGACTGCTTGTACTTAAAAAGGCCTGCCTACAAAGTTGCCCCTTGGCCGGCATCTGGGAACTCGGACATCAGGAGGGTTCCCACCATTAACTGATATGAGTCGCTCGCTGTGTCTAAAGTGTTTGTACAAGCAATATAATTTATGCAAACCCCCACATTCCTTCTGGGAGCCTGAAATTTGGGTATGTGCCAGGCAAGGGGTGCCTGTATACAGCTCCCAATAAAACCCTGATGTTGAGTCTCTAAGGAGCTTTTATGATTGACAACATTTCCCATAATTTGTTACAACTTGTTGCTTAAAGAATTAAGCACATCCCTTGTGACTCCACTGGGAGAGGAATCTTGGAAGCTTGCATCTGGTTTACCATAGACTTTGCCCCGTGTGCCTTTTCTCTTTACTGATTTTACTTTGCATCCTTTCACTGTTAATAAATTATAGTCATGAGTATGATTACATGCTGAGTCCTGGGAGTTCTCCCAATGAATTACCAAAATTAAGGATAGTTTTGAGGACCCCCAACACAATGCCCTAATCTACTTTTAAAGAATCCTAATTCAAGACATCTGTAACAACTGATTACAATTGTAACTTATGATAGTGGTTATAGTGTTGTAGCATAGCAATAGAACCTTTAACTGGGCATGCAGCTACCCACTTGCAGACATTTTCTCTTCTCCTTTGCAGTTGTGGCCACATGAATAGGTTCTGGCCAATGAGATGCAAGCAGAGTGAGAGGTGTTTATATGGAACAAGAATTTATATGGAAAAGTATGCCTTTACCTTTCCCTCTCTTGCTTCTGCTGGCTGGTATGTAGACATGATGATAGAAATTGGAGCCACCATGTTTTTCACAAGATGGAAGCCACATGTTAGGATGGCTGGTCCCCTACATAGAAGGAGTCTGGGGCCCTCAATGACTTGCAGAGGAGAACCACCATATCAGTTATCTTACTTAGCCCACCTCACCAGGAGGGTAGATCTACTTGAATTCATGGCTCACATATATTACGTTGCCCTGTTTATTAGCTGGTTCAATCACAAACTGAAGTGATAATATCATTAACTGGTTGTCTTTCTCACCAATCCTATATACTCGACTACACTGAGCAAGACATCACTGATCAAGAGGTTTAGAATTTAAGTATTAAAAGTTTTAAAATTTCAGAAACTTATGTGTGCCATCACTTAAATGGAATTTTACTATTTCACATGTCATTCTCCAAAGAATGTGCTGATTTTACCAGGCCTATCGGGAATATTCAAGCAGCTGATTTAACCACCATTTATATAGCACACAGAAATATTCAGTATAATGGATTGCAGAGCTTGATTAACTTTATCTTGACTTATGTTCTTCTGAATTGCAAGTGTCCTTGGAGAAAGCAGCTATTAATCTTTGGTTAGTTGCTATTTCAGCATATAAAAAACATTTGTTTAAGAGAAACACTGACATGTCTTACTGTGTTTTCACATTTCTGTACCAAGGGAAAGGGCAAAGCAATATTTAAGATGTGCTAGTCAAAAACTGTTATTATCAAGAACATAACTGCAAGATGTAGGGAGATTTCAGATTCCATGATGACTCAGGCAACAGGTTAGATGAATTCGGACAGAAATTAACATTCTGGCCCATAGGAGTTTCCAAAGGAATGGCAGGCAATGGGAATCCTCGAGATGCAGACTGTGTACTGTCTTCTCCCAACATTGGCAAACCCCTTTGCACCATAAAAGTAGCTTAGTTTGGGGGATGAGGAAAGAGGGTGTTTTTCACTTGTTGCTAAAAATGCCACCCATGGAAGGTATAAAAACCCTTGCTTTCTAGTATAGACATTTAACAATTGATCATATATTTGGTGCTTACTCTGTACCAAGCATACCAAGAGTCAAGGGTACTGAGATGAATGAAACTGATCATGCCCTTAAGAGAGAAGATTTTGAGGTAGTGTTTTTCGAACTATAGGGTGAGTACAAATTAGCTGGGGAACTTGTTCCTACCTACAGCCACTTAGTAGTCAGAGATGTAGGTGAAAGATTAGCCATTTATTAATAATTGTTGGAGTTGGGTGATGTGTGTATTTGGGTTTATTATACCCTTGTATTTTTTCACTTGTGTGAAAATTTCCATAATAAATAATTTTTTGAAATCTTGGGAATTTACCATATCTTATAAAATATCAAGACTGCAGAATTTTTAGTTTACAAATATATTTGTTCTTACTCCAAGATGGGAGACCACAATACATTATAGAGCAATTTTTTTATCATACAGCTGACCTAAATCACACACATTACCATAATCACACACTTTGAGACAGATAAAGTGTTCATGTTTTGATTAGTGATACATGAATTGGTAAGCAGCTTATTCCAAAATTATACTGGCAGCAAAAGATACTTGTTTGATTCTAACAAATTTCCAAAAGTAGTTTTACACTCAAATCACTTGGAAATACTAATTTGACTAAAATATTCAAAGCCTTTTTAAGAAATTGACAAAAATATATAGGACAGAGGGATATGTCAAGATAAATGGAATAAATAATTTAGACAATAAACAACCAAGAAACCCTCAAGTCGTGGTGTACATGTGAAGGCAGGAATATGCTCTGCTATACGTGAAACATGAATAAAGTTGCAAAGTAATGAAATCAGGTGGTCATCTTTTTAATAAGCCTTATTATAAATTATAAAACTGTAAACAATATAATTGAATATTAAATGAATAGGTAAATAGAGGTTGTCTTTAGCCTCAATTTAAGAGATTACACATCTAGTTGTTGAATAGAAATACTCTTTTGGTCTCCACAATGTTTTTATCTTTAACTTGAGAGTCCTTCACAAATCCGAAGACCCTAAAACACTCTGCCTACATTCTCCAGTGCCAATAATTGGCTAGAGCTGAGTAGCACCTGCCCGCTTTAATGAATGTTCACAACAGTTTGTGTTTGTTCTTTATACTTGAATATCAGTTCACATTGGTATAAAACTCTTAGGTCACATTTTCTTGCTTTGAATGTTAAATATGTCACTCTATTTTCTTCAACCACAAAGGGGTTGTTGTAGAAAGCTCTGATGACAATTTGATATCATTTCCCCTATAAATGATTTTTTTTTTCAGTCTAGATACAAAATGAATATTTAAAGATTTTCTTTACAATTCCTCAGTTTTACTAGAGTAAGTCTTGGTGTTGGTCATTTTGGGTCAGTTTTTACAGGTACATAGTGTGCTTTTCAATATATATTATTAAGGCTTTTTTTTGTTTGTTTTTTACTTCAAGAAAATTTTCTTGGATTCTAGGCTTTTAATATTTGTTCTGTTCCATTGATTTGGTTCTCTTCTTTGGGTACTCACCTAGTATACATCTGTAGGAACTTTGACTGTCTTCTGTATCTATCACTTTCAAATCTTTTTCACATCTTTCTTCATTCTTTTTGAATTTTAACATTTCCTCCTTTTAATCTTCTGTTTCTTTTAAGACATTATTTATTTTTACTTGTTCTTGTGTTCCTTCGTGTTTATGCTTCTTTAAAATATTAAATATTATATCCTGAGTTCCTCATTTTTTCCCCTCATAAACTTTTTGTTTCACTAAATAAAGCACATTTAAAAATGAGGGAGACTCCTAGACCCAAATAGCTAACAGTGAAGTTACTACTGCAATAACGAATGCTTCGTACGCTTATTCGTATTAAATCAAAAGAGCAGACACTTCAAAGTACTTCAAATGCTCTCCATTAGATACGTATCTGGAGGAAGAGAAAGAGCAGAAGTCTGAGTGAAAGTCATACAGTCATGGCCTGATGCCCTCTACCTCACACTCAAAACCTCTGGAAGTTGTGTGACTTCTTCCAGAGGTATGTTCCTGTCTGTTCAAGTGAACCTTTCTCCTGATGTTAATGATTAGAGCAAAGGCAATAGTTACAGAAGAGGTATTCCATTGATGAATATAAAACAATATCAGAACATCAAAGAGGAGGTGACATAGAAAATCTTGTCTTTTCAAATACCAGAAGCTTTTATATTATAGTTGTACGGCAGTGGAGTAAGCTCTACCTCCCACAGACTTAATCCAAAAACTTTCTGTTAGTATTTGCGCCAAAACTTTCTGTTGGTATTTGTGCCAAACAAGCTCACCATACTTCTGACCTCATTCCTGAACTATGAGATCCAGCTGGCTTTTTAGAGTATTGCAAACCTTTATTTTACGATCTCTGTCATGGATTTCAACACTGACAGCTGTTTACTCAGACAGGTAGGCCTCTTGATCAATTTAGACCTCAGCATCTTTGGTTGGCAATTTTGTATGTCGGGATCACTTTTTGCACTTTGGCTTGTACGAGAAGATGGTCCTGATTCCTGCAATGAACTGTCACTAGGGGCTACAGCAACTAGTACAAATCCTGGAGGACCAGCGTTTCCAGCACCCAGTGCCTGGTTGTATTTTATACCACCTTGCTTGAGTGTCTGTTTTGCTTCATTTGGTCGGTAATCAGGTTATTTCTGGCTCAGAGGACTTTTGAACTCGCTTGATTCATCAAGTGGGACATCTAAATTTCCCTCTGCTGCATAACCTGCATTTCTTCCTTTTCATAATATTCCATAATGTTCAGTCTTTTTGTTTGCACAAGACAACCTTTCTTACGTTTTACATTGCCTTTGCCTCTATTTCTTCTGCATTCTCAGTGGCTTCTTTCAATGGAAGCCAGCATGTCCACATTGCTGAGGGCCTTTGCAAAGACAAAGCTGGCCTAAGAATAAAGGGCTGAAGTGGATGTTTGAAGGGACAGACGAAAGAGGTGGCAGCCAGAAACTCAGAAAAGATCTTGGCTTACTTGCTTTATAACCCCAGATTATGGTTTTGCAATTTTTGAGTTTTTCTAATGTTGATTTATGTTATTCTTTCATGGCTTCTTTCCTTCATGTCTGTTAGCTTATTTTGAAATATTAGATTTTATTAGCTTATTAGTTTCACAATTTGTTGGTGTGTCTTTCTGAAGTTTTTTCATCATGGTTTGTGGGTTCTTTTACTTATAATTTTGTATGACATTTATTTACAATTTTTTTCTATTCCTTATTTTGAAAATAATTTTCCAACACTCTTATAATGGAGTAGTTCCAATAAGTTCCAATACTGATTCCTTCCTATAGTGTTTAACCATGCTCAATGTTCTTTCCCATTTAAAAACTAAGCCAAACCAAACTGAAAAAAATCCCTCCTTCCACCCATCTCACACCCTTCTTCATCTACTAACCTATCTTGCTTCGCTTCAGTCAAGCATCTCTAAAACATTGTCTATGCTTAGAATTTTCAAATATCCATGTCTCTTTCATTATACAACCCACACATTCTAGCTTCTGCTCTTATGTCTTTCACTGAAAGTGCTTTCACTGTGCACTTTAAAATACGGACCACTTCTTTTTTCACTGGGTTTCCATGACACAATCTTCCTATGTCTCTGGTTCATCCTTCTCAGTCTTTTTTGCAAGCTTCATTTTCGTTTGTATTTCTCTTAAATGTTGCTGTTCCTTAGGGTTTCCTAAGCAATCCTTCCTTCTCATTGCCAGCAAGCACTCTATGGTTGCTGTCATCAGTTCCTAAGATTGTAATTATCATATGATGTAAGAAAAATAGTTGACATTGTTTTTAAACATGAAGTTGTTGGAATTGCAAAGATTATCTTGTTTAAATAAAGAGAAAGACAAAATAAAATGTGCTAATGGATCCTGATTAACAATCTATTTCATGCCAATTAAATACCAGTGGAATGACATAACGATATCATTAGTTTTATAGTTAGTATCTTGGTCATCAAAATGCCGGGTACATATTACAATGTAGATGTATAAGAACCAATTCTTAACAATAAATAATCTAACAGATATAATTTCATGCAATATTGATGTAGTTCACAAATGCATTATCATAATAAACATAAAAAAACCAAACTTAGCAGCATCTATTGCCTTGAGTTAATTATCTCCATCCAAAGGAGATAATGGTGATAAAATACCTTTGCAATTAAAACTGAAAGCACAGAAACATTTTTTTGTCTTTCTTGGAAAACAGTCCAGTAATTTGTATTTATGAGCGATGGGCACCTCTATAGGTAAATTGAACATGGCCTTCACCCCACCTGACTATTGCTATCTATTCTTTGTGCGTTTATGATATCTGATTTATAAATATTATTAAATCTCCTTTACTCTAAAACTGGTGCAAGTTATTCTCTGTTTGTTCATCCAGGTATGTGTCCTGCCCCTGTCTCCCTTGCTTTATGCCATGAGACATTATCACCTGTGCCCCTTTGGCTTGTCCAATGGGAGAAGACCTGCGGGAGATGTAGCAAAGGAGGACAGCAAGGCCAGGGCATTTCTTCTCTGCCCCCTCCCTGCTCCGTGCCAGACTCTGGCAGCAGCCATGTCCCTCCTCAACTACAGGTTCTATGGGCAGTGCCTCCCACTGGGTTCCATTGGCACCGTTTCCTACTCTTGACTTTGTAGTCCTAGGCATAATTTTGTATTCTCTATTCATTTATTCATTGGATATCGATCTATCTATTGGTATCTATCTACCTATCTATATCTCTCTCTACATAGATAGATATAGCTATAGATAGATAGATATAGATATATAGATAGATATATACGTACATGATTATATATATATAATGTTATTGAAGTTTATAAATTTGATTATAATTAGTTTATTTAATCTTACAGTATCTGAGAATTATATGTTAAAATCACCAACTAAAATGTTGATATATTCAGTTTTCCTGTCATTCTTTTACTTATTGTTTTAGGTATTTGGGAGAAATTTATTTAGTGTCTATGTGTTTAAAAATAATATTATCTCCTTAACACTTTTACTGGTAAATATTTCTTCATAACCCCCTTCATTAACCTTAAATTCTACTTAATCTGATAATGAAACTACTAGCCTAGTTTTCTTTTTATTCATATGTGCCTGATATATTTTATTCTATTTGTTTCCACTTTTTCTATATCCTTTTGTTTTAAAAGTGATTCTGTAAACAACACATTCCAGGATCTTTTTTTTTTTAAAGATTTTATTGGGGAAGGGGAACAAGACTTTATTGGGGAACAGTGTGTGCTTCCAGGACTTTTTCTTTTTTTTTCCAAGTCAAGTTGTTGTTCTTTCAATCTTAGTTGTGGAGGGTGCTGTTCAGCTTCAAGTTGTTGTCCTTTCAGTCTTAGTTGTGGAGGGCGCAGCTAAGCTCCAGATCCAGTTGCCGTTGCTAGTTGCAGGGGGCACAGCCCACCATCCCTTGCGGGAGTCGAACCGGCAACCTTGTGGTTGAGAGCCCACTGGCCCATGTGGGAATCGAACCGGCAGCCTTCGGAGTTAGGAGCATGGAGCTCTAACTGCCTGAGTCACCGGGCCGGCCCCATTCCAGGATCTTTAACTCTTTATTTTTGGTTAGTTAGAGTAACTAATTTACATTTATTATAGTTACTATTTGGAATTACTTTTGCCAACTATTTTAAGTTTTCTATTTATCACACTTTATTTTTCTTTTCTTTCATTTCTTATTTTAATTTTTATTCCTTTTCTTTTTCCACAAGATAGATCAATATTCTACTGGTTTGAAAGTCATACATTGTATATCTGGTTTTCTAGTAGTTATCCCTTATTTTTTCCCTCCATCTTTGTCTCCATCTCCCAAGTTTGAGAAAACTTTCATTAGTATCTACAGCAAGAAAAACTAACTCCTAGAGCATATAAATATATTCTAAATCTTTTGCCTTCGTCAGGTCCTTAGCTTTTGAAATCTGAAAGCTAAGAATAGACTCTTTTGTTATATGTGCTCTGCTGCGTCATCCTTTCCCTAGAGCAGCGAAGATGCTGTGTCCTGGCTGCCCTGGTTAGGGAACATGGACAATAGAGGGACAATATTATTTCTAGATTTCATTCAGTCACAAATGCTTGTGCTCTGTTTGCCATCTGCAGTCAGAACTCCATCACAATTTATAGGAGACAGTCTATTATAATTTTCTAATATTTTATAATTAATGGGTGGATATATTTAGTATGTTTTCCTGAAAATAGCTAATTAAATCATTTGGTATATCACCTCTGTGATATTAAAACTACCCTCTTAATCTTTGGTTTCTTCAATTTGAATTTGCTATTTATTCAATTCAACTCCTTCTTTCACTCAATATTAAGACCCTACTAAGTGTCAGCTACTGTGCTTCCTGCTGGAGAAAATATGGCACAAAACAAACAATCCTTTTCTCAAGATGCTCTTTCTGTAGTGGGTAACACAGACAAATCACCCAATAATTATAAAGAATGCAATAACAGCTCCAATAGTGGAATGCGTTTGTTTTTTTTTTTTAAAAGATCAGGGGCTGGCCCGGTGGCTCAAGTGGTTAGAGCTCCATGCTCCTAACTCTGCAGGCTGCCGGTTCAATTCTCACATGGGCCAGTGAGCTCTCAACCACAAGGTTGCCAGTTCGATTCCTTGAGTCCCGCAAGGGATGGTGGGCAGTGCCCCCTGCAACTAAGATTGAACATGGCACCTTGAGCTGAGCTGCCGCTGAGCTCCCGGATGGCTCAGTTGGTTGGAGCGCGTCCTCTCAACCACAAGGTTGCCGGTTCAACTCCCGCAAGGGATGGTGGGCTGTGCTCCCTGCAACTAGAAAATGGAACTGGACCTGGAGCTGAGCTGCGCCCTCCACAACTAAGACTGAAAGGACAACTTGAAGCTGAACGGCACCCTCCACAACTAAGATAGAAAGGACAACTTGACTTGGAAAAAAAAGCCTGGAAGTACACACTGTTCCCCAATAAAGTCCTGTTCCCCTTCCCCAATAAAATTAAAAAAAAAAAAAAAAAGATCAAAGAAGAGAGGACCATTAACTCTGACTGGGGAAATAAGAAATATCTTCACAGAAGAGATGCCTTTTGAGTTGGGTTTTGAACAATGAACAAATATTTAAGTAGTGAAGGATGGGGAACTTCAAGTTGTGGGGTGGTGGGAAGCAAGTGCGATCAAGTAGACAAAGAAGTCTGTGATGCCCCATTGAGACAACAGATGTATAATACATTTGAGAATGGAGAGATTGTCTGAAAGAGAGAGTGGGGAGAGAGGAGCAGCAAATATAAGACTAGAAAAATTTTTGCTTTGAGTTTTTAGGAAATGTATCCTTATCTAGAGAATTTTAAGCAGGGAAGAAAAGTAGATGTTGAGGGGCACAGAATGGGAGGGAGGGAGGGAGGGAGGGAGGGAGGGAGGGAGGGGGAGGAGGACACACTTAGAAACAAGCTTAGAGATTTCAACAATCCTTTGTAGTCGTATACCACCTCACTAGCATCTCAGGCCCTCGTGTTTGTCATACAGTATACATTTTTAAACTAGGATTTGACTGGATGTTGCAACTTCTAATTCATGCTGACACCATTAATTTAGATTGGGATTTAGAGGAGCACTTTTTAAAAAAAAGTATGTGTTCACTTTTGGATATCATAGGTAGAGGTGATTATGAGACTATTCAGGAGATATTTTTTGCAGATTGTTGGAAGTCTTTTCCATGACCATATTCTTTGGTTCATTTTTTGGGGAAAGGAAGTGTGGAAGGGTTTGGGGTCAGAGGTTGACTTATGGCCCCACCATTTGGTAAACATCACAGACCAGCATATTGTGTGTAATATCTACCAAACATCTTTAAATTATATCTTGTCCTTTTATGTTTTTCCAAATTCAAGTGATCAAGTATATAATTGAGCACGTTTTATGTGTATGCTATTCTCTAAGGTTCTGCAGGTGATACAGCAGTTGTAAGAAACCAATAGCTTACCATCTAGTTCATGCAAGTAGCAAGTCAAATGTATAAATGATAATAAAACAAGTTATATACTATATAACATATATTACATTAAATATGATATAATACATTTATTCAGTAGGATAAATTAACAACAAGGTAGTAAACAACTCTACAACCTCAGTGGTTTAATAGAACAAAAATGTTTATTTCTTACTCATAAGAAGTGTGCTGTGCTCCTGGGAGTTTCTCCAGGACAACTGTCATCCGTGTGTTGGCTCAGCATTCTCGCTGCTTTGATTCCAAGGAACTTCCGTGTGGACCTGTTGCTTCTATGATGACCGATGGAGGGTAAGAGTGGGGCTGGAAAGCAAGATAGGCTGGAGCCTTGACTACTGTTAGCCAAATGCTTCTACTTAAAATGCGATCCAAGTCACTTCTGCTCACATTTCACCCCCAAAACAAGCCTTTTGACTGTGCCTAACTTGAAGAGTGCAGGGAAGAGCTATCTTGCCATGTGTCAGGAGGCAGAGAGGATCAGGCTTTGGTAAACAGTAATAATGCTTATTAATGCATCGTAAGATAAACATCACAAAAAGTTACAAAGAAAGGGCTAAGAGCATTCCAGCCAGGAAGTAATCACATTTAGGATGTCATGTAATAAAAAACATGTCTTCTGTTTTTCTGTCAATAAGTGAAAGCTGTTTATTGCTTCACTTTCTTTTACCAATGGGACATGGCCTGCTGGGGCTCCAAATTCAATCCTTGCTCCAAAGCTGGTTGATTTGGTAGAACCGACAAGACTTCCATGCTCTACCCAGATCTTTGTTCTTTCCTTTCTCTTTTATAGAACTTAGGTATGTGGCCTAGAGAAATGGGATCTGTATGAGAGTTTCTGGTAGGTAGGGTTCTGGAAGGTTTCAGTCTACATTCCAAGAACTTTTCACTGCTTGTTGAAGACATGTGTCTATTTTGCACAAAGGTGTGGGGGAGTGGTTAACCAAATGTCTAAACCTAAGCAATTAATGTCTCCATCTTAGACCTTAGATGTTTATCCACAAGAGAGCCACCATGGTGCATTCAGAAATTCAGTATGGAAATAATTGCAGTTGATCACAGTGATCTTACAAAAGTAGACTACAATATAGTCCCAGGGCTTTATAGAAGGTCAGAATACCATTAAACTAAAAACAATGAGAAATCTGGGTTTTCGTTCTTCCAATAAACGTTGGAGAAACTTAGGAAATTTCAGTGTCTTTCCCATCAAGTTTGTTGATCTTTTATCTGATTCTTAATTATAATTCAGTCAGAGTAAAAGGGAAGTCACGAGTTTAATTTGCTAAAATGAATAAATACTTCTCTTTCTGTTTTAAAATTAGAATGATCAATTTGTCCTCCCAATTTTTCAGTTCCTCGGAAATAGATATCACTACTTATAAAAGAGTGAACTATCTCTACATTAGTTATGAATGGGTATATATAATTAATAAAAGATAGTTTTCCCATATTTTAAGAAGATGGCTGCAATTAAGAGCTAGGAAGATTCATATTTCTCATACAATGTTATATTTTAAAGTGAAATTGGAATTGAAATATTTTATTGTCATACTATGATTTAAAACACGAGTACTTTTTGAGATTACTAGGAAGATTCAGACATTATTACGCAATCTTTAAAAGGGATTGAAACCATTAGTAAAAAAATATAATAAATAAAACTAAATAAATAATGAAAATCAAATGAAACAAAACCCAAAAAACTCAGCGCCCTATTGAGAGTGTCCCCCTCTCCAGGGGGCAGCAGAGATGCCCAGGAGAGGACGGAGATCCCGGCGAACCTGGAGAGTCCCGCATGGTCCGGGCTGTGCCCGCGCCAGGGGCAGGACTGCCGCCCCAGGGGCGGATTGGAGGGGCGGGCTGGGACAGGGGCTGGAAAAGGGGGAGACTTCACAGATATGCTTTCATAGGCGACGCTCTCCGCCCGCCGAACGGGAGGCGGGGTGGCTGCACGATTAAAGAAGCAGCCTGGAAGGAAGGAAGGAGCGAGGGAGGGACGGGAACAGTTGGAGGAGGAGCAGCAAGCTGGGCTGTGGCCACCGGAGGAGGAGCGGCCCCAGCGAAGCCACGTTTTGTTTTTATTTTCCGTTCGGATAGTTCTTGCTGGCTCTTCCCGAAGGCTGACCGCGTCGTAGCCCTACGGCCCCGACCTTCCAGGTGACAGCCGGTCACCCTGGTAGGAGTCAGCTCCGCCCCCAGTCACCCCCTCCCGCCCACGGCCCATTCCCCGCCCAGGTTCCCAGTGCCTGCCCAAAGCGAGCGCGGCGGCCGCAGCGGCTCTGCAGCGCTGGAGCAGGCGGCCACCGGCGGTGGCGCGGGGCCCTGAGCGTTGTCCTCTGACCCTGAGCCGCGGTGGAGGAAGAGGGAAGTCTGGCCTCTATGCACGAGCCCGAGGAAGGAGGATGACGATTTAACTCGCTGTCTCCTGCCAGTCCAGCTGCCGGGCGCAGCCTTGGTGCCCGGAGCTTCCCAGCCGCGCCCGGGAAAGTGCCGCATGGGGCAGGGCCGCTGAAGCGCGGAGTTCGGGGTCGCGCCGAGGCGGGCGCAGGGGCCCGGTGCGGCAGTTGGCACAGTTTCGGCGGCAGCTTCAGCGCGGGAGTTGGGGGCGCGGCGCGCCTCTCCGGCTGCCTCGGTGCACTCGTGAGGCGCGAGTTATGGAGCCCCCCAGCTGCATTCAGGATGAGCCGTTCCCGCACCCCCTGGAGCCCGAGCCGGGCACCCCTGCGCAGCCGGGCCCGGGGAAGCCGGGCGACAAGAGGTTCCGGCTGTGGTACGTAGGGGGGTCGTGCCTGGACCGAAGGACCACGCTGCCCATGCTGCCCTGGCTCATGGCCGAGATCCGTCGGCGTAGCCAGAAGCCCGAGACCGGCAGCTGCGGGGCGCAGGCGGCCCGCGAGGTGCTTTTGGTACTCAGTGCGCCCTTTCTACGCTGCGTCCCCGCGCCAGGCCCCGGGGCGACAGGGAGCTCTGGCCCCGCGGCCACGCAACCCAACCCGGCCGTGTTCATTTTCGAGCACAAGGCGCAGCACATCTCGCGCTTCATCCACAACAGCCACGATCTCACCTACTTTGCCTACCTGATCAAGGCCCAGCCCGACGATCCCGAATCGCAGATGGCTTGCCATGTTTTCCGCGCCACAGACCCCAATCAGGCAAGACGGCTGCTCGGCGGCGCGGGGGAGGGTCCGGCGAACCCTGGAGGAGGAGCAGGGCTGGAGGCGCAGGGACCTCACAGTGAGAACCGACTGGTCGGGCTGCTGGCGCGCGCACTCCACGTGGCGCGTTTGAGCGTCCGCTGGTCCCTGGTCCCCCTCCTCAGACCCTGAGTCTTGGAGTTAGCGTTCACAGGCGGGTGGGACCCTACGTCGCGCAGAAGCAGGGGACTGGGAGGGAGCTGAGGGTGGTCCGGGACCGTGGAGAAGCGGGCGAGCCCTGGAAGGATGCGAGGAGCAGCGTGCGTCCCGGGAGGAGCGCGGTGTCTGGGGTGTGATTGGAGATGGCATGCCTGGTCTGGGCCTGGCGTGAATGCCTGTGTGTGTTTAAGAGGGAATGCGGGAGATGGGTGGGTTTCTGGAGGCCCTGCACTCACGCACCGTCTTGGTGGAGCCCTGCCTCATAACCCCTTTGGAGGGTCGTGTCCTAGTTACTGCCGCACCTGCAGGTCTGTGGTCTGGTAGGCTGTTTCGGAGCGGGGCTTAGGAAAAGTTACTCCGGAGACGTCAGATTGTCGGCAAAGTACGAATCTACATTTAAATGTTGAGTGGAAAACCCATTTTTTAAAAGTTTTTTTATACACGAATTGGAGACAATCAGTATCTACTTCGGTGATTTAAAACTCAGTGCTATAGGAGAAGTCGAAATCTGTTTTCTAGCATCACTTCTCCAGAGTTTACTAAATCGGATGTCTGTTACCAAACAGTGGATTTTTACTTCCTTAAAAAGAGGCGCAGTCCTTTACCTAACGGAGAGAGGAATCTAAGCAAAACTCTGCCACACTGATTATGTCTTTGAAAACAGGTTTAGAGAATGTGTGAAGAGTTTTTGTCGTATCAAAAGCCTCCAAAATGCTATTATAAAAGTAGTTATTTAATGTTTGCATAGTACTATAGAGTCTTTTGAAAAAGTGTCTAAATATAAAGTTTCAGTTGCACCATGTGACTGTTCTGCTGGTAGCTGGGAAATTAATAGATGAGAAAAATATCCTACTGTTGTTTCCCCGAAAATAAGACCTGGCAGGACAATCAGCTCTAATGCGTCTTTTGGAGCAAAAATTGATATAAAACCCGGTCTTATTTTACTATAATATAAGACCGGGTCTTATATAATATAATATGACATAATATAGTATAATATAATATAATGCACTGGGTCTTACATTATTTTTTGCTCCAAAAGACGTATTAGAGCTGATTGTCTGGCTAGGTCTTATTTTCGGGGAAACAGGGTATAAATAAGGCTTTAATTAACAAAATTCATTATTCTCATATCTGTAATAGACTTTCAGTTTGTCCAGTAGTTTCTCACAAAAGGCCTGTAAGTGAATTGAAGAAAATAAAAGCTCACCGTATTAGATTTAATCAGTTACTTTGTAAACTAGTTTAATATCTTCACACTCACAACTCCCAATGTGAAGAGAGCAATTTTAACTTATCTGACCACTATTATATTTATGGTAAGACACTTTATTAAAATTTATCTTAAGATCCTAAACATCAGTAAAATGAACTTCATTTTATGCTTATTTGTTCAAAACTTATTTTTTAAAATCTTTCACCTATGTTGAAATTGGAGTGCAGCATGCTTTTTATTTCTGAAAGTTATCCCTGTCTGATTCTGTCAGTAAGGAGGAAAAAAATTGCATTTTTTCAGGACATTAAGGAACATTTCATGATTTTTGGTGGTTTATGTTAGTTTTTTGTTTTTGTTTTTTTTCTTTAGATCTAATACATGACACATCATTGATAATTTTATTGATGGTTAAAGTTTGTTTATGAGTCATGGCACCTTGAATTCTCCACACTGGTTGTGAGTCCCTCCTGGACTCTTTGGTAGATCTATTAAAATCATCCCCTTTTATTTACCTTCATTATATACCAGAGGTGCCAAAAAATATATATACACATGACTTGTATTCATCTTTTGTTATTGGTATATATTGAGTATTACAATTTCAATACAGTTTTTTCCTTTCTTAAAATGTGTATCCATTTTCTTGACACCCTCTATATTTAGGTGTTAGAGGCTGAACATGCTATTGCTTTACAAATAATAATATGCTTAAGTTAATTTCCCCCTTTTGGTCCTGTAGGGTCAGTGGAAGCCATATGGCTTTTTGATTAAAACAAACAAACAAACAAACAAACAAACCCTGTTTATTGCCATTTCCCAGTTGAGTCTTTGAGCTAAAGACATGGATTCCTGTCTGTTAATTTGAAAGGCCAGCTGTTGCCTAAGGATTATTTCCAGCCATAAATCAGGGGTTACAAACAAATGCCTGGGAAGAGGGTTGAGTGAGAACCTTGGAAGACTAGATAGTGGGTGTCCTTTCTTAAGGTGCTACTCCGCTCCAATTCGAAATTGCATTAACAGGATACCAGCCCAGTGTTGCCAGAGCTTCTGATTGCCCAAGAGAAAGTGGAAATCTGGATTTTTATGAATGAGTCCACATTTTAAAGTATTAGAAAATATGTTAAACATTTAAGAATCTTATCTGGGCCAAATCAAACAAAACACATCTGAGGGTTGGCTTTAGAGATATAAGTACTGCCTCTTTTAATTTTTGGCATTAATATTTGTTGAGTGAACAAGAGTAGACATCAGACACTGCTGTTTGCCACGTTTCCTTCTGAGTATCTGAGTTCACTCAATGTAGCTCTCCTAGTAGCACACAATAGGACCATTTTTGGGGAAGCATTTATAAGTGAAACTCTCAGAAGTGATGATTCGTCATCATTTATTAAAGGGATGGATTCATCACATTATTAGCATAACAGTATACCTCATGTAGAATAGGCTCTGTATGGTCCTGGTCACCCTTGAAATCAGAAGGAAAAAGACCTGCTATTCACTTGGCCCCTGGGTTCTACATTTGAAGTGGGGAAGTATTTAGTTGAACTTTTAAGATCATTAAGAGAATCTCCTAAGTGTTTTTCACAGTCACGGAACAAAGTGTGGAAGCAGTGGGCCTATGGACACCTCCAAATAAACTTGCCTCTGGTTTGTCCCTCATGCCTGTCCCTTTTCTGAAATGGGCCTGTCTGTAGGATGACTATGTCATTTACTATATAACTTATTCTTTAGTCTGGGACAGCTTTTCTGGAGAAAGGGGGCACCACTAATAATTACACAAGCATAACAAATGCACACCTAGATCATTCAGGGCAAATCCGGACATACAGTTAAATGGCAAAGTTTGTGTTCTTGCTGAGCCACTGAGGCGGAGACAGAAATCAGAGCGGTTTCTATGTATTAAATGAGAGTGTTTTACAGAATATCTACTCACATCTTTTTGCAGGGGTGGATTTACATGTGACCTCAGAGTTGGAAGCACTGTGCTAGTAGCTTGGGTCTGTTTTGCGGAGTTGCCACAGTGATGTGCCCTCTGGCTCCAGACCTTACTGGGGGATCACAGTCAACTTAAGGATGTGTGTCTGGAGCAGTGCTCAGCCAGAATGGGCAAAGGCAGAGCTGTTTTTCTCAGGTGCTAAGAAAGGGGGGGTCAGAAGCAAACCAACCAATTCCAGATCAAATATATGCCAATACAGAACGGTTCCCGTTTCCTCCAGCTTGTGCAGTTTTGCACTGGAAGAATGTCAGCCTTAATCACATTTCAGCCAGACTTGGATATTTGAACTAGTAAAAGTGCTTAACTCTGCATACTTTTAAGAATCACACTGGCATAAATTAAGTTATAGACTTAAAACTGGTTGGGGATCCAAGAATATCTGATTCTGTACCGAAGATCTAAGATGGATCACTAAAATTCTTCAAATATTTATCTTTATCTACTTTCAGAAAGAGGCTATATAGCATTATCTCAATTCCCCTTTTAGAAAGCAGAAATTCTTTTATGTATATTTTACCAAATTAAAAAAAGTGTTGTTAGTGTTTATAAACATTGTAAGCGTTAAAAATGTTAATTATCATTTACATGAGACTCTTAGCATGAAAATTACATATCATAATTATAGAATAAGCAATCATTTAAAAGAAAAACATGACTGCTATAATTTTCACTGACTTTGTTTATGTATATATTTCTAGAAGCTTGCAAGAATGTGCTTTCAAAGAGGTTTTACAAACTGTATTCTTAAAATTAAAAATGAACTTGACACCAGTTTTTTCCAGATTTCAGTTCCCTAAATCTGTAGTTTTTTGTTTCTCTTAAAGTATGAGTATTTTGTGCGCTTTATTCAGGTAACCAAATTTCAGCTTAATTATTGTTGATCTATTTCCAAAACGTTATTTCTCAGTTCTTCCTCATAGTTGATGGTCAGTGGCTTTGGGAATATATTAGTCAGGAAACCAGAGAAATAGGAATCTGGACGTTTTCATAGTTCTCTCCCTGTGCTTTCTGAGTAGTTTGTGCTATTCTGGACAGGTAGACCTCTTTCTCCTCATGTTTGCTATACTCATTTTTTTTGTTTTTTGTTCATGTACCCTGGCTCCATAGTAGAATCTTGATTGGGGTATCTGGAGGGAAGATGAAAATGTATGTCCAGAACTACCGAGTTGTGAGGGAAAGTTGTAATAAAGATTGAGGTTGTTCAGTTGATCATAAACCAGAGGTTTTCAAACTTAACTGTGTGTCAGAATCACCTGGAGCGCTTGATAAAACAGATTGCTGGACCCTGCCCTCACTTGCTGATGCTAACAAGTTCCCTGATCTTTTTCAGACTACTGGTCTGGGGACCACAGTTTGAGAACCACTGCTCTCAGTGATTTTGTTCATGTGGTTGGTTGATTTTATGACCACTCTGTTCCCTTGGTTATTTTTGCAATCGTTCTCAGCCTTGAAAGTTCAAGGTGAATGTGATGAGGAATACTATCTAACTACAGAAGATTTTTATGAAACTTCATTTTTCTAGCTTAATAACTTTGCATATCTTCTACCCTTGATAGACATTATTCTGCTAGGCATCGTAAGACTCTCCATATGTTGAAAGAAAACTTTACTTTTCCAGGAAAAGTTTGAAGTTCTGGAAATTGGAATAAAGAATTTTAGGGGGATATATCCTAATGTTATGTTATGATAAGTTTTTGCAAAAATTAAAGCTTTATTTGCATCTAGAGAAATAACAGCATTCAGCAAGTTTGATGTACTGGCTATTAAGAAAATCAGGCAAAAAGAAATAAATATTTGACAGTTTGGTGAATAAGATGATGGCCATTTTGAATAATTATTGCAAACAATTCTGTTTACTCCTTTACAAAACAACAACCTCAAGGTCTTTGTCTTTTTAAAATCATCTGGATAGTTTATATATATATATATATATATATATATATATATATATATATATTTTTTTTTTTTTTTTTAATTAAATTTATTGGGATGACAATTGTTAGTAAAATTACATAGATTTCAGGTGTGGGATAGTTGTTTTTAGAGTTCCATTTCATTTGAGCTATGTTGGTATGTCTGAATAAAGTCAACATGCAGTTACTTAGATATATAGTTCCTTGTAAAATGAATAACAGATTAATTATAATTTAATGTAATAGCATATTCAGTTATTGACCAAGAAAGGGTTTTGCCTGAAATATCATCTACATAAAATATTAACATGAATTTAATAACTCATTGGGAAGCATCAACTAAGGATGTCATTCGCTTGTTAGACTAAGGTTGTTATATGATATTTATCTAAGTAGCTTTTTAATGCATTTCCTTAAAAGTTAACATTGAGCTCTTGCTGGATGATGTCACTGCCCTTAGTGCATTTCCTAGGTTATCACATTTTATTTTTATAGTAAGTGTGTAGAGTATTCCCTATCCACCCATTTTACAGATGAGAAAGCTGAAGTGTTGAAAAGTTAAGTTATTTCCCCCAGGACAAAAGTCTTGTAATAATACAAGCAGATTCCAGTCCAGGAAGACAGAGTGTAAAGCTTCTTATTTGCTACTCTAGAATGCAGTTGTTGAAAAATTTTTTAGTTGTTAGCGTTATAAATTTTTATGCTATCATGTTTTTTCCTACTCTTTTTTTTTAACATGATAATTTTATATTTTTCTACCTTTACTGAGGCATAATTAACAAATAGCAATTGTATATGCTTAAGGGTGCAATGTGATGTTTGGATATATGTATCAAATGAAATAATTACCACAATCAAGCTAATTAATGTATCCATCACCTGGCAAGGTTATCATTTTTATTTTTGTGGTGAGAAAACTTAAGATCTTCTCTTTTAGCAAACTTCAAGTATACAATGTGGTATTGTTAACTATAGTCAGCGTGCTGTCTGTACATTAGCTCTTCAGAACTTACTTATTCTGCATAACTGAAACTGACAATTGATACCCTTTGACCAACATCTCCCCCTTTCTCCCATCTGCAAGCCCCCGGCAACCACCATTCTACTCTCTGTATTTATGAGTTTGATTTTTTATATTCCATATATAAGTGAGATCATGCAGTATTTGTTCACTTTTCCCTGTTTTTATATTGAAATTCTCCACAGCTAAATATACTTATTAAATTTGTAAAGTCATAATTAATGCTGAATGCATGCTTGGATATAGTTATGGCAGTACGTACTTTGGTTTTAATGGGAAGTAAAAAGTCTGTATGATTCGTTAGGCTGGAGAAGCTGATCAGTTAACTTTTCTTAAACCACTGGAAAAGGTTTAGGATATAAAGGGCTGTCAAGTAATAGATTATAATACCATCCATTTTCACATTGCTTTAGCACTGTTATTAGAAACTAGATAGAGATCTGAACCTGCTTCAAATTAGATAAAAGAATAATGAATGAATATAGAAGGTCCTGCCTACTACCACCAGTAGGCTGTGTTCATTTTAACAGGTCTTTGCAAAATCAATATGAAAGCTAAAATAAAACCAGTATACAATGGTCAACAGCCTTGGAAGGAGCCAACAGGCAGGGACAAGGACCAGATCCCAGATCATTTCTCAGAAGAGGGAAGACCAGCTTTCATAACTGGAACTTAATCAAGAAACGCAATCAAGCAGATAGTGCACAATATTGAAAGAGTTCGGCCGTAGGCATTGGTGGTCTTCAAAGTGAGTAACAGAATCGGGGCTGTCCAATGCAGAGTAACAAGGTATCCCAATGGGCATGAAAGTGTGCTCCGAGATTCTTAAGGGGAAGACATTTGGAGAACCAAGCGGAAAGGCCATCAGTTTAATTTCAGGTAAACTCAAGAAAATCTCTTGGGTTGCCCAGCTAACGAGAATTGAATGGCTGAAACCAACACAAGAGGTGAATTGAAAAATCTGGGAGCCATCCAGGGCCAAGAAACATATGTGCTTATTGGTTTGTAAAAGGCCCAAGCCATAAATGTATTTGTTCAGACTATATAACCTATTACTGAAAATGTATATTAATATACAGTTGTGAGATACAAAAAGATATAATTGTGAGATACAAAAGACTACTTGATTTGCTCAACCTGGAACACTGTTTGACTTAGAATTTGAGTTGATAACAAACTACTCACTACTTACATATGATACTATTGATAGTACAGTGTTCTATGGTTCTAACTTTGAGAATTTTGGAAATGCATGTTAAAATGCACAATAGTTCCAAAGGGAAGACTGTTCAACTGGTTAGGGACATCCACAAAATACAAGAACCAGAGCAGTAAATTTAGATTCTATATTTAGCCAGGAATATCTCATTACTTGGAAATCCTCTTTCCAAACCAACCTCTTACAAGAATTGAAACTTGGAATACATCAGTAACTTGGAATACATTAGTAACTTAAAAAATAATAACTTGGTGGGGCTGCAAAAACCTGTGTAAAAATAATCTGAAATTAAACCAACCAAAAATTTGATACCAGATATTTTTCCTTTCTCACATACAATCATAGAGTATCAGGGGTATATTAAACAACATCTGAAAGTTTAACCTCAGAGTTTTCCAAACTTACAGTTGTTCAGAATCCCTTTAAAGTTAAATTAAGATGTTAACATAATTATTTTACTGTTACTTTATTTAAATATGTCTACAAAATGTAGATATAAACTTGATATACTTATAGCTCTAGCTTTTAAACAACTCTAAAACCAAAACCAATTTAGAAAATCCTCACAAACACAAGTATAAAACCAGTAACATTTATACTAGCAACCTAAATTCAATGTGATGCAAGATGTTATTTTCCAAACACATGATGCCACCGCATGCTATATATAGCACAAGTTCAGCACAGTGATGTTACTATGGGCCTGTGATTTTTTTCTTTTGACCACTTTTTTCTACTGGAACTTCTGCAAAATTTCTGTATATCAGCCCATCAGGTCACTGGGCTTTATCTAACCTTACATTTTACATATTCTTTTCTCTTTAACTCAAGATAATTAAGACACTATGACTTGCTGCCAGTATTTCTTGTTTTATTGTACATGCTGTATAATGATGCTAAAACACATTATTTTTATATTTTGTAATTTTATACTTTATACTATATAATTATATACTTTTATATCACAATAAATAGCTTAATATAATACTTTATACTTTGTAATACTTATTTATATACATCATGGTTCAATAAAATATATTCAGATGCATCGTTGTACCTGTGCTTAAATACATATCCTAAAGATTTTTTATTCTAAATTAAAGTAGTTATAACTGTTACAAATGGACTCTTTTAATTCTCTGCGATTCCTAAGGACACTACATAAAAGATACCCCAGAGTTCAGCTTCACCATTTGTTAGGATGGTGAAGTTCAGCGTCAGGTCATTTCTCAAGTATTCTTACCTAAGCCCACCTTATAGTTTAATAGAGTTTGTTATCTCTCCTTTGCTTGTCCTACCGTAATTACACAGCATTTGATTCTACCTTTAGGAATTGTACTGTAAACTTCTGGGAGCCAGTTTATTATTATTAATAACAACAACAACAACAACAACAATAGTGATCACAGATATGTATTGATAATAATAGGCATGTTATAATACCAATTGCTGCACTGTCACATCACCCTCAGAGTTTCTGATTCAGTAAATCTGGGGTGAGGTTCAGAATTTGCATTTCTAACAACTCCCAGGTGATGCTGATGCTGCCGGTCCAGGACCACCCTGTGACAACTACTGCTCTAGACCAGGGTTTGGCAATCTATGACCTTTATTTTTGTAAATACATTTGTATTTGAACACAAGCCCACTCATCTGTTTGCATATCGTCTATGGCTGTTTTCATGCTACAATGGTAATAGTGACTGTTTTCAGCACAGATCTTATGATCACCCGGCCCCAAATTCTTGTTACATGGCTCTTTACAGAAGAAGTTGGCTGACCTCTTCTAATCAATCCTGTTAAAAATAGGTATTTTTATCCAACTTGATAGGTGAGAAAACTAAGTCTGTAATTTTCCTGAGGACACAAGCTAGCAAGTAGGAGATCTGGGTTGCCAAACCCCATGAACTTTCTGAAACCCACTTGGTAAATTTTTATTAATGGCTCTCAAATTTATCGCTACAGCCCAGCCCTCTTCTCTGAGCTCCAGCTTTCTTCAGTATCTAACTGCTTACTTGACATCTGCACTTGAATGTGCAGTTGCTAGTGCAGGTAACCTAGGAATTATGTTTGAGTACTACTTTTCACACCCCAGTTTCAGTCCTGGAGGTAAGTCATGTTGACTCTGCCTCCAAAACTTAGTTTTGATATGTCCACATCTCTCCATCACCACTGCACCATGGGGTCTAACCCCTGTCATCTCTTGCTGGGACTACTAGATTCCTCTCAACTATACTCCCTGCTTTCCTCTTGGCCACCTATCAATAATGCCTTCTTCTATGGAGCAGTAGGAGTGGTCCTTGTAAAACACAGGCCAAATTAGGTTTCCTTTGCATTCAGAGTAATAAGCAAGTCCCTTCTTGTGGTCCTGTATGACTCCGCCTTGTCTGGTCTCCAATCTCACCTCAGACTGCTACTCTCCAGCATGCTCTCTGCGTTTCAGCTGCTCTTAAACCAGCCCAACTCTTAGATCACTTTAAAGTCTTTGCATATGTGGTTCCCATTCTTTGCTAGATTAGCTTTTTCTCAGGTTTAGTGCTTCGCTTTCCTCACAATTGTCATTTCCTCAGATTGGCCTTCAGTGACCTGCTATCTAATGAACTAGGTAAGTATCCCAGTTTTTCACTTCTATCTCGGCCCTTTATTTGCTTTCCTTTTGTCCCTAAACATTTAAAATAATTTTTTAAAACACTTTCTGAGGGTACTGTCACCACTTCTACAATGTTAAAGCTCCATGGAGAGAGAGGTCTTGCCCATTCAGTTATATGCCCAGGACCTAGTTTTACAGTAGGGATGCATTTGAACAAATTGAAGTTGAGTAAGAATTGGTCCCTGACCTCAAGGAATGTAAATCCACTGGCAGAGTTTAAAGTTTACTGGCAAGGATATTCATATGTTCCCATATGTATCGCTTTTATTATCATTAACAAGTGTTGATTGTATTGTTTGAATAATATTTTTTGTTTGTTAGGGATGTTTATAATTTTAGAGACATCATACTGCTTATAATATTAAATGAGATTACAGGGTGGGCATTTTTTTAATACGTGAGTTATGTAGTTTCTGAAAAAAGTTTGTAGACTAATTTGAGATGGATTTTTTTCACCCCATCAAAGCACAGGAGGTTTACTCACGCTGTCAACATGAGAACAGACATCTCTGTGACCTTTTTTATGAATAATATGAATTGAGCATTCGGGCTTCTGGAAGATGCTCAGCAAGAGTGGTGCTGTGAATATATCCCTGCAATAATTGGATTATTCTTCAGTTTCAGTTCAGCTCAGTTGTTTTTGCTTCTCAGTGGAAATATGATCTCATTTGGAAGACTGCTTAGAACAGTTATACAATGTTTTGAATGGATTCTGTAAGGTTTTACTCCAAAGTCTAAAACTGGCTCTTTTCTTAGGTCCTGATTTTTTAAAATTAAATTTATTGGGGGGACATTGGTTAATAAAATATATATGTTTCAAGTGTAAAATGTTATAGTACACACTGCGTTGTGTGTTCACCACCCAGAGTCAGAGCTCCTTCCGTTACCATATATTTGACCTCATTTACCCTCTTCTATCTCTCTCCCTTCCCCCCTGCTCACTGGTAACCACTATACTGTTGTCTGTGTCTATGAATTTTTGCTCATTTATTTGTCTTGTTCATTTGTTGCTTTCAATTTTATATCCTACATATAAGTGAAATTATATGGTTCTCGACTTTTTCTGTCTGACTTATTTTGCTTAGCATAATAATCTCAAGATCCATCCATGTTTTCACAAATGGCAGTATTTCATCTTTTCTTATGGCATAGTAGTATTCCATTGTATATATGTACCACATCTTCTTTATCCAAGCATCTATTTTTTAAAAAAAATCTTCACTGGGGAATATTGGGGAACAGTGTTTTTCCAGGACCCATCAGTCGTTGTCCCTCAATCTAGTTGTGGAGGGTGCAGCTTAGCTCCAAGTCCAGTCACCATTTTCAATTTTGGTTGCAGGGGGCGCAGCCCACCATCCCATGAGGGAATTGAACCAGCAACCTTGTTGTTAAGAGCTCGTGCTCTAACCAACTGAGCTATCATCTATTGAAGGACACTTCGCTTGTTTCCATGTGTTGGACACCGTGAATAATGCTTCAGTGATTATAGGGGTATATATATCTTTATGGATAAGTGTTTTCAGAATTTTTGGGTAGATAACCAGAATAGGGATTGCTGAGTCATATGGTAATTCTATTCTTAATTTTTTGAGGAACCTCCATACTGTTTTCCATGGTGGCTGTACTAATTTACATTCCCACCAGCAGAATATGAAGGTTCCTTTTTCCCTACATCCTCTCCAACACTTGTTATTTCATGTCTTATTGATAATAGCCATTCTGACAGGTGTGAGGTGGTATCTTATTGTGGTTTTGATTTTTCATTTCCCTAATAGCTAGTGAGCATCTTTTCATATACCTGCTGGCTGTTTGTATGTCTTCTTGGGAGAAGTGTCTGTTCAGGTTCTCTGCCCATTTTTTAATTTCATTGTGTGTTTTTTTGTTGTTGAGTTGTATGAGTTCTTTATGTATTTTGAATATTAGCCCCTTATACGAGGCATTGTTTGTAAATATCTTCTCCCATTTGGTTGGTTGCCTCTTTGTTTTGTTGATGACTTCTTTTGCTGTGCAGAAGCTTTCTAGTTTGATATATTCTAATTCATTTATTTTTGCTTTTACTTTCCTTGCCTTTCAAATTCATAAAATAGTTTTTAAGACCAACGTCCATAAGTTTAGTACCTATGTTTTCTTCTATGCATTTTATTGTGTGAGGTCTTATATTTAGATCTTTGATCCATTTTGAGTTAATTTTTGTGTATGGTGACAAATGGCAGTCTGGTTTCATTGTTTTGCATATGGCTTTCCAGTTTTCCCAGCACCATTTATTGAGGAGGCTTTGTTTTCTCTATTGTATGTTTTTGGTTCCTTTGTTGAAAATTGTTTGCCCATTTATAGTATATATAGTATATACATTTTTTTCTTTTCTGGGTCCTCAATTCTGTTCCATTGATTTGTGTGTCTGTTTTTCTGCCTATACCATGCTGGTTTGATTATTGTCGCTTTGTAGTATAATTTGAAGTCTGGGAGTAGGATACCTCCAACCTTATTTGTTTTCTCACGATTGCTTTGGCTATTTGCATTCTTTTGTGGGTTCATAGAAATCTGATGACTTTTTGTTCTATTTCTTTAAAAAATGCTTAGTCCCTGATTTTTAAGCCTTATCTTAAAAAGGACAAGGAAGGTCAAAGAGATGTCTCAAAAAAAATTTTTTTTAATCAAGAAAGGAAATGAATGAATGGAAGGGAGATCCACCGAGGTGAGACCAGGGATGGGAAAGAAAAATACCGTGGCCAATGTCCACAGTGGATTGCTGACAGATAATAACTTGTAGGATTTAAATTCTGGATTTGTTTGCTTAAATAACATGTCCTTGAGACAGAGTCATTATGTCCCTTGTATTCATTTTATCTGATGTTGATAATAAGAGCAGTTGATAGGTGGATTATAGGTTTAGTGGCCACGGGGGCATGAACCAATCTGCAGGTGAGATGGTATTTATGTTCTGCAGTGCAGTATTGATGTGTCGGGGCTCTACTTTACAGAAAAAAAACAACAACCCAAGGAAAGATGACTTTATTCTTCCAGCAAAAATGAAAAAGTGCCACATTCATACTTTCCATTAGTAAGCTTGGCTGAAGACATAGATATTGCTGATGGTGCTTTGTTCAAAATAGCTAATGTAGCTGCTTATTAAGGTATAAGGCTAACATGCAAATAGTTTCAAAATGTATTTGCCCATTTACAGAAGTTTGTTTCCTTTTGCTTCTGGAGTGGAGGATAAACTCAGGAGTCACTTCACTAGAGGGACAAGCTGTAATGTACATATTGAGAATGAGAGTTGATATTTGTTAGCACTGGACTTGAGTTACTGTGTTTACATTACCCCATTTACTGAGGAACCGGTCAGGTTAATAGCTTTTGTGTATGTGTTATTGTATCAATTAACAGCTTCTCTGGGAACCTTGTTTGCCATAATTTTGCTGATTTTTCTTCTGAGAGCATAATTAATTCTGGACATTGACAGTGGGAACTGACATATACATGCCCCGTAATTTTGTCCTATCTGCTTATATTTTCCAGATGATTTATTTTTTAAAGTCATTCTGCAACCATGAAAGAGAATACAACAAATGCTTTGTGTAAACTTAGATCTCCATAAATCAAGTGGAGACTTTGAACTGATTAATTTACTAAAAAATTGATGATTTCAAAAAAAAAAAAAAATCAAGTTTATTTTCTTAGTATACCTGACACTGCAAAGGGCTGTGTGTATGTTTTCAGTTTTTGGTTTTTACTCTTGAAAGAACAAAATGTTCATTTGTGTAACGCAGATAGGGTAAACACAGAAAAACCCGTCCTTAACTCATATCATTCTCTGTTTGCAACATGTTCACATGATCCTTCTCAGAAGAAGTGAATGACTCCTGCTTGAGTCTGCATTTGCTGTTTGGTGGCTTTGCAAAGGAGAAAGGACAACTTACTATTGACTATGCAGGTGCAACCATGTGGAACAGAGGTAATAGACCTCCAGCTAGAGAACCCAGACTGGACATAGGACATTGAAGCTCTGGACCCTACCCTCCATAAGTAATCATAGAATATGAACAATCTGTGAGTCTGGCTGACGGTCCTCCTAGTTGTCCCTTTGTTCATTACCTCATTCATTCAGTCGCTCCTTCCTTCAACCATGTATTCAATGTTTTCTATTTGCATGGTACTACACAGGATGTGGATATGGAATGGTGTAGGAAATAAATGCATTCCCCGCTTCATGTGTCTTATAGTTTGGTGGAAGAGTGAGACAAAACTAAGGAAAAAGGAACTGCATGGTGTAGTATCTCAGTGCCTGGGCTCTGGAGTCTGTTTGCTGGGACTCAAAGCTCTACCACACATGGGCTCCCAGGCCCCAGGCAAGCTCTACCTCTCTGTGTCTCGCTCTCCTCATCTGTATGGAGATGATAGAATTGTCCTAAGGATTAATTCATATAAAGCATTTAGAACAGTGCCATATAATTAGTGCTCTGTGAATGTTAGCTACGTATCCACAAATATCCAACTTCAAATTGTGATAAGGGCTATGAAGAAACAGAAAGTGATGCTAGAAGAGAATAAAATGCGGAAACTTACTCTAGATGGGGGCATGTAGTAAATAGATTCTCCAGCTGTCTTTTCCTAATAAAATCTAATTGTTTTTCTTCAAGTCATCTCTCCCTCTGCTACTCAGCTCATATGCTACAGGACAGCTGGCCCCATCCCCAGCTCCAAGGTTGGAAATGCCATTGACTGGTGTAAGAATACAGGCGCAAGCCAGTCTGTAAGGTTGTACCTGGAGATTTAGGGACTGTGCCTCCATTGTGCCAACGCAAGAGGAGAGAAATTTGGTTGGGGATCCTGAGAATGTTTTCTCCTTGGTTTTTGTGTGTAGACTTAAAGCCTGGAACTGTTATAGTTATGTTACTACCAGGGTTACGATGAGGCTCACACACTCTTGAGGAACCTGGAAGAAATTGCACCTGAACTCTGATGGGGACAAGCCTAATTACTACGTACCTGCAGGCCTTTTCATTTTATGAGAGTTGAGTTGAGTTTTCTGGTACTTGTAGCCAAAAACAAGACATGAGTTAGGGAAAGAAGGCCTCTTGTGGAGGTTACAATTAAGGGTGACTCTCAGGTTTGCTGACTCTTTGCTAATAGGTGGGTTTCATACCATTCATAGATATAAGGAAAGCTGGTTGGTGGAGTGGGGGAAAAATAGGCTTTAGGGGTAAAATCAAGAGTTTTCATTTGTGAAATGAGAGGGCTGGATGTTAGCAGTGATTTGCATACTTTTTCTGACCGAGGACGCTTGAGAGAGATGACATCCTTCCATCAGTAATTATGATTTCTGGAGCCTTCGCTACCATTTTCATCAACATTGGGGCCAATGAAATGAGAATCTCAGCAGGGTGGGGAGGGTGATATGTGGGTGTTTTTCAACCTGATAGCACGTAACAACCTCATGGGGAGTTTAAGAAAAGTATACATGTCTACTGAATTGTTGGGCTCCTCCCCAGATATGGTGAGTAGAGTCTTTACGATGAGACCTGTCTGTTTAAAAACAGATAACTGGGATGCAGCCAGCTTGGCACTTGTGTGCAGCCTAGATTTGGGGAACCACTGCATTAGGAGGTGCAAAAGTCCTTCCTTTATGAGGATTTTGATTACAACTCTAGGAACCAATGGTTAAAGCTCAGGACACAGCAGGACTCATAGGAGTTTGCACAGCACAGGCTTGTTAAAATGTGTCAGCTGCCATCGTGACACTGTTGCTTCTTGACACCACCTCTGGTCAAGTTGTTATGACACATATTCTTTCTATTGTGAAAGTCAAAACACTATATCTGACTGCCGGCTTATTGGCAATGTTAGGAGTGTGTTAACAGTTACCAAATGCTTGGGTTTTTGATTGATAGTTATTCAAACACCTGTCACTTAAATAGCAGTTAAAATATCACTTTACATACCAATGACTAGGTAAATTCCATGAGAAATGAGGTGCTAGGTCAGTCTCTAGTCATAAGGTTATGTTCTATAGTCATTGCATGGACGTTATTACCACGGTCTGCCGAAGCTAAGTAATACCAATAGATGACATCTGTTGTCAGATAGTCAGAAGGGGTCCTGGAGAAGAAATAAGTCAAGGACAGAGTGAAGCATAATTAGCAGTGTTGAGCAGCGGGAAGTGCGATGTCTGTGATGGGGATGAGCCGAGGAGGGTACTGGCTCCAAGGCTGAGACAGGACTCCCAAATAATGAGATGCTCTGAAGGAAGAAATTGCTCTAATGAATGTAATTAAGGCTTTATTTGTGGTCATTTGGGGCTGCATTGGCAGCCAGGCAATTTGCCCAAGGTGGTAATGATGCTCTCAGCTTTGGAAAATGATGCTCCAGGCATTTTGGAGGAAATTTAGCTCTGCTTTGCCACTTCCTTTTTTTTTTTTTTCCTGCTTCAACCTCTATCCTCATAGGTTTATGAGTGTGGAAGGAGAACATACAGTCCTGGAAGGAGGCGGCAAGATATTAACTCTACTACCTAGTAAGAGATCGATTTCTGATTTGACTTCCCCAGAAAGAAAACAAGATGTAAACAGAACACTCTTCTCTTGGCTTATTTATTTTTGAGGTAATACATATACTTTGGTAGTTATCTTAGGTATCATATTAAGTTTTAGAACATTGGACACATTTGCATTTGTTCCTCTTACTCAATTTTCTATCCCTAATTAAATTGGGTTTTAAATTTCAAAATGAATTGATCTGAGAAAAGCAAAACTAAGAATGGTGTCTGTACGATTTTTAGAGGATGATTTTTGGTTATGTGTTAGACAGTGGAAGCCATGAAAATCTTGTAGTTGTCAGAGTGTTTTAATTTCCTTGTCACCCCCACTGTTGTCAGCTCCACCATGGCCCTGAACAAATATTGCGTGAGCTAATCAAGTGTGAGATTGGCGAGTTAGCAAACAGGCATGAGAGATGTAAGTGATTTCTACAGAAACAGGTGGAGAGGGGTGGTAGCATGAGCTTGTGTTGACTGTGAAGGGAAGCTGTTGAGAGAACACACTTTGGTTGGGACACTCCCTGCTCCCTGACATGAGATCTGCACTGTGTCTTGAAGGGTGTGGAAGTTTCAAGTCCTGGTTCTAGAGTTTAGAGAAAAATGACAGCTAATTAACACTTAGGGTTTTTGTAAGTTTTGGTTCTTTAATGAAACGTCACTCTTAATCTGTCAGAAACTTTTTAAAGTCAATCCATCTACCTGAATGAAGGAAATGAAGAACTCAGTGATCAGGAAAATTTAATAGCCGTGGTTGTTTTGTCATTCTGAAACTTCTAGAAATATGTGGCATTTATGGGTTTAATCAAGTTAAAAATTTATTTCCGTGGCTTCATGGTGATTTCTAAGTTGCTCCGAAATGTAATCCTGCCACTTTGAAAGTGTGGATAGAGCTGGAACGTTTATAGCTCTGGGTAATGTTTTACAGTTGTATTATTAAAGAAATTTATGGCTCCATCATATATGGAAATGAGAGCTCGGAAGCATATGGTAATTGAAATCCACAGGTTGTCCTTTACTTAGAGTTGTTTCCAGACTGTGGTGAGGAACAAATAATTATACATAGTCTGTAAACCTTTTTTATTTTGAGTTATCACTTTCATTTTTTAAAAAATGCCTTTATGTATTGAAGATTCTAAGGTGTTAAAAAAACGTTTTAAGAGTAGTAATCTGAATATGAGCTCCTGATTACTTTGCTGCTTACTTTCTGTGGTACAGACACTCACTGGGCCCCACACATGAGGCAGAATATTAGATGCACTCTTTTGTAGGCTAGTGGCTTAAGTAATCAGGATGGTATTCAAGATGATAATCAGCAAATATGTAGACTGTTCATGGAAACAGATTATGAATGGGTGCAGCTTAATCTTGTATTAGGTTGGGTGCAAAAGTAATTGCGGTTTACAAGGTTACAAATAATTGCAAAAACCTCAAGGACTTTTGCACCGACATAATATAATGTTAGTGTCCAGCCTGTAGACAGTGTAGTCATTGATGGGGTAAATTTACTTCAACTATTTACTTCAGTCATCGTTTCTCCCCTTGCTTAGGTCCAGCCCAGTTACTCAGAGAATGCTCAGACTCCCTAACATGGCTTCTGTCCTGCCCTTTCCCCCTTTTCCCACGTGGTATTGCAGCTCTACCTTCCAGCCTCTCTGAATTTTTCATCATTCCTCATGCCCACCTGGCCTTGAGCGTCTTTATGTTTACATGCTGGTCTTTTTGTTGAGAATGTCCTCTTATCCGCCATTCTGGTGGTGTCGTCCTCTAATCTTTACAAACGCCACTCAGGTCACGTTGTTTTCTATCACATCGTCTTTGCTATCAACCTGCAGCCTCCAGCTGAAGGTGGCAGTTTCCTCTGTGCTCCTATACTTCGTATTTATAGCTTTCCTCATCTTCTTATTCGTTTACAAGCCTTTCTTCATTACTAGTTTGTGAACTCATTGAAAGTTAAGACAGTGTCATTTTTGTATCTTTAGCATCTAGGACAATGACTAATATGTATTCAGCATTCATCATATGCTTTGTTGAAATAATTTCAACAAAATATATTTTTGTTGTTGTTTGTGAGTGTTTCCTTTCTGAGTAGGACTGTGCTATGTGTCCAGCTCTATAAGGAATGTGACATTTGATCTGGGCCTTAAGAGATTTATATTGCAGTTGGAAGAGAAAGACACAGAAGGAAAATGTTAAATATCAGGTTGGTGCAAAAGTACTTGTGGTTTAAACGGTTAAAAAAACTGCAAAATCTGCAATTACTTTTGAACTAACCTTATAATTAAAGACAGTGAATGGTGCTACCACTGTTTTAAGAAAAAGAACCTGGAGAAAGCATATAGATGCTCAATAGAGTAAAAGATGTTATGTTTATACAGAAGAGGAGATATATAAGGAAGTGGGATAGAGATATATTTTGGAGGAGGAAAGGCAAAGACAAACAAACAAACCTCAACGCCCCCAAACAAACAAACAAACAAACAAACACAGCAGTGCCAAACTATGGAGCTAGATGGGCTTGGGAGAATTAGCAAATTACTTCAAGTCTCTTCCCTTGTTTCTATAATAGTAGGAATAATATTAGTATCTATCTCACAGAGTTATGAAAAAGAGGTCAGATAACCCATATAAAGCATTTAGCATAATGCCTGCAACAAAGGAAGCGCTCACATGATGGCAATTTGTTACTATTATTGTTATTATGGTTGTTACCATTCAATTGTAGTGGCCTAAAGCACACACTTTTATGAGGAACTGTGGAAAGCCAAGTCATACAATCAGCCAGCAGTACAACTGGGGAAGATAAAGGTATGGAATCAGGAATCAAATTAGCCGAAAGGAAATTGGGAGTGAATGGGTATCGGCTCAGTGTTGGGGTATGGGAAAGGCAGGCAAGTTTGAAGAGCAGGTGAGAGCTGAGTGCAAAGAACTGGTGAAAAGAAGGTAACCTTGAAGCTAAGGCAATGCTTGCCTGAGGCTGGTGAAAAATAAGAAAAATGGTGACTTCCTGCTGGGACTGGAGTGATCATGAAGTATGACCATGGCAGGAGCTGCTGGTGGCAGCAGGTGTGCTGAATGGCTGAGCTGGTAATTAGGCGGACTTGTGGAAAGTGGGGAATTGCAGTAAGGGCAGACTCTGCCAAGATAGAGTAGCAGTGGAGGTAAGTAGGGAGACTGTTGAGGTGAAAGAATGGCTGGAAGCTTTATCAGAAACAGGACCCCAGTTTCAATTTACCTAGTGCTTTCTCTTTCTACTGCCCTAGGTTTGAAAGGCTAGGTCAGAAATCCAGAGATGGTGTCAGTCTCGTAGGCCCTAGGGGAGTCCATTGCCACTTACTTGGCTGGTCTTTCTCTAAATATGAGACAGCTACTATGCTCAGTATTTCAGCTTCGGTAGCCTTTTATTTTATTTTATTTTATTTTATTTTATTTTATTTTATTTTATTTTATTTTATTTTATTTTATTTTATTTTATTTTATTTTATCTTATTATTTTTTAAAGCACGAGAAGAAAGTCTTTATTATTATGCTTGTGGAAATGTTCAGGATTTTTGTCATGCAGTACATCCAACACATACTGTACCTAAGGTGTATACATTAAATATAGCTGTCAGAGTACTGCTCTGAGCCTTGTGTGGTTTTAAAAATCACCTGAGGTGCTTGTTAGACAATTTAGATTTATATCTTGTGTGACTACCATTTGTATTATGGCATAGAACATTCCCTGCATTCAGAAAGCATCTTTGCCCTCCTCCAGTACCCATTGTCTCTCTAGAAATCATTATCCTGGTTTCTGTCACTCTAGATAAGTTTTGTTTGGCCTGAGCTTTATATAAATAGAATCGTACAGCATGTACTCTTTTGTGTCTTGCTTTTGTTCAACGTTCTGCCTGGCAGATATACCTGTGTTGTTCCATACAACAGAAACATGCCCTTTTTGATTGCTGCAGTATGTAATACCACAATGTGGTTATCCATTTTGCCGTTCACAGACTTCGTGTTGTTCCCAGTTTTCAGCTGTTATGATTTAGGTGCTGTGGATATCTTTGTATATGTCTTTTGGTGGTCTGGCCATCATTCCTCATGTGTATATTCCTAGGAGTATAATTGTTGGATCTTAGGCTATAGTGTTTGTTTGGCCTTAGTAGATACAGCCAAACAGGCGTCCCGAGTGTTCGATTCTGCCAGTGATGTGTGACACTTCTGGTAGCTCTATCACATGTCCTAATGTCTGACATTGCCAATTTTCACATCTTAGCCATCTTTCTGGGAGAATAGTGGTATCGTGTGGAAGTTTGAATTGGCACTTCCCAGATAACTAATGATGTACTAAGCACGTTTTTATATGATTTGTTGGCCATTTGGATATTCTCTTATGAAGTGCCTGTTCAAGTCTTTTGTCCATTAAAAAATATTGTATACCTCCCATACTTAAATTTAAATTTTTTTTTTTTTGCTTTTTTACGATTGATTTGTAGTAGTTTTAAAAAATATATTCTGGATACAAGTCCTTTTTCATATATATATATGTGTGTATATATGTATATATACATATATGTATACACACACATATATATCAAATATATTCTTCTATTGTGTTATTTGCCTTTTAATTCTCTTTTGTCTTTTGTGAAATAGCAGTTCTTAATTTTAATGAAATCCAATATATCAATCTTCTGTTACAGTTAGTGCTTTGTGTCCTGTTAGAAAATCATTGCCTATCCCAAACACTTTCGGTCTTTTGATATTCAACTTTCTATGTCAGCTGTGACCTCTGTAGGGTTCACTACAAAGTGAACCAGACTTGAGCAATTATGCCTTTTTTGTTCTTTTGGTATAATGTAGTTAGTTTAAATTAGACACTCTATAAAAAGCCTATATAAGTAGAAGATAAATATATATATATAATAAAATATATAAAATATGTATTATATATTTATATGTAATATAATAAAATATATATGTAGAAGATATATACGGGTGTGTGTATATATGTATATGTATATGTATGTGTGTGTGTGTGTGTGTGTATATATATATATATATATATATATATATATATATTTTTTTTTTTTTTTTTTTTTTTAACTTGTTAAGTAAAAGTAAAGCTAACCATTTGTTAGTCTCTTGAAGTAGGTTCAGGTCAAGGCCCTTTCTTTGCAGATGGGTACGTTAGCGAGAGTGGAGTCTCTGTTCTGTTTTTAAACTAAATCACGCTTTCAAGGTTCTGTTAAAGTGGAGTCAGAGTGTAAAGACACTTGGGAATTGGTCTCAGTACTAAGATCCTACATTTTTACAATTTTTCTCACTTTCCTTTATGACTGTTTCATCTTTACTTGGTTTGGCAACAGTTTTTTTGTTTGTTTGTTTTAGTTACTTGTCTTAGTGTTGTAAGACACTTATTTTTTTGTTTGGAACTCGTATTTTATCAGTTTGTATTGCATTTAGTTACATGAATGTGATTACAATAGCTGTGGACTGAGTACAACAAACAGGACTGGGTACAAACACACTAGACTTATAAGTATAGGATTCAACTGGGGGGACCAATAATCTTTTGTGTATGGACGGTGGGCTGTAACTGCTAGTAGCCAGTGGATTTGTGGGGTACATGGGACATACATTGTGGGGGCAGAGCCAGAGAGCAGTTTCCAGGCTTTCGACCTCACGTGGAAAGGTGCTGGCTCGGGTAGTAGATGACCATCAGCTGTGACTAGTTGGCCATCAGCTGTAACCAGTTGGCCATTGGCCTCTGATATAACTGCTGTGGTTAAGCTAGCAAGTGCAGATTGCAGCTAGCAAGTGGGGTTGGTTGGTTGGCAGAAAAACGGTTAACAAGCAGATTGCGGTTATCAAGTGCAGTTAGCAAGTGTGGATGGTGGATTGCGGATCATGTGGATTCTACTTCCTGAGTCTCGCCTGGCCGCCAGAGAGACTGGGGTGCAGGAAGACCCCTCGTTGGGGTACTGGCAGATGTTTGCTTTTGTGTCTCGACCAGCTGCCAACGAGAATATAGTGGAATAACTCCCCTATCTATGGCTCCGTTGGTGTTCCTTTTTGGCCTCACCATGTCCTGCATTCTTGTGCGTGGAGCAGGAGCTGAGACCCTGCATGATACCTGGAGCAGGGAGCAGGGTATGGTGTTGGCCAAGCTCTCCAGAGGGCAGTGGAGGAGTTTGTGTTTATGAACACACAGTCTCAGGAAGCCCGTGAGGAGTGGCGCTGGGAGCAGGAAACACGATCTGCCTGGGAGAAAAGTGACCCCGCCATGAATTGATGGTCCTCTTGAGCCTCCGGATGACACACCACCCTATTGGCCATAGCAGGTGTCACCTGCTTTTTGGTGGTCGCTGCTGCTGTGGGCTCCTAGAGTTCTGGATGTCTTGCACTGGGGCCACTACTCAGGGTGTCCACCACTGGATACCTGACACTGCGAGCAGGATTCCAGCCAGGTAAGAATGATGTTTGACTCTGGGCAGGAGGACGTGTGGCCTCCTACACAGCATGTGGTGCCCAGTGGCCACTGTTCTCAGGAGTTGGACCCCTGTGGAGGGGTGGGAAGATGTGGATGGTTCTCCAACCGGTACAGGCCGGAGAAAGCAAAGATCCTTGCAGCTGTGTGGGCTGAGAAGTGCTTGGTGAGGCAGCCCAGATGCAGGACTTGTAGTCCCAGGAAGAAACGATTGCTGAGTCCTTGGTGGAGGATGCAGGTGAGTTCAAGGTCGTCCCTCACCCCCAGGTTGGGGGGGACTTGGAGCCCTCGCCCTGTGGAGAGAGCACACATTGTAAGACCAACACACAGCCCTGGCAAATGACTGTGGACTATGGGGATTTGCCTTCCATCCCTGAGTTGATGGACCACTCGACTGTTTGTTTGGGAATGTACCACCATGTAGTGAAACTGGCAGATGTTTACTTCCTGTGTCTCGTCTGGCCGCCAGTGAGACTGTGGTGCAGGTAGACCCCTTGTTGGGGTGCAGGCAGATGTTTGCTTCCTGAGTCTCAACCAGGCGCCATGGAGAATATGTAAGCACCTTGGCTGTGAGCCACTATTGTTCTAGCATGGTACCCTGAGAAACTTCCTGGCTGTGTCCAGGAAGTTTGGCTGTGCCCAGAAAGACTGGCAGTACCCTGAGAAAGCCTGGTGGTGCCCAGAAAACCTGGCTGTGCCCAGAAAGCCTGGCTGTGCCCAGGATATTGCATCCACCTCAAGGTTCCTCGCATAGGGCCCATTGTGGAGGATGCTTGTCGTGTAGATTGTGAGGCAAGACCCTGGAGGGGTGGAGTGTGGAGACAGAGCCAGGAGAGCAGTTTCCAGGCTCTCGACCTCATGTGGAAAGGTGCTGGCTCGGGTAGTAGACGGCCCTCAGCTGTAACCAGTTGGCCATTGGCCACTGATATAACTGCCATAGCTAAGCTAGCAAGTGCTGATTGCAGCTAGCAAGTGGGGTTGGTTGGTTGGTTGGTTGGCAGAGAAGCGGTTAGCAAGTGTTGATGACAGATTGCGGATCGTGTGGATCCTACATCCTGTGTCTCACCTGGCCGCCAGCAAGACTGGGGTGCAGGAAGATCCCTCGTTGGGATACTGGCAGATGTTTGCTTTTGTGTCTCGAGCAGCCGCCATCGAGACTATAGTGGTATGACTCCCCTACCTATGGCTCCATGGGTGTTCCTTTTTGGCCTCACCATATCCTGCGTTCTTGTGCAGGGAGCGGGAGCTGAGTCCCCACATGACATGCATGTTTTACATCCATCAACTCATTTTCAGGAAGGTTGATTAAAAAGCTTCTCCAGTTCTCATTGAGCCATGTAGTTTGAAAGACAGGATGAAGAGGAAGAACCAGATATTTTGGTCTTTTTGATTAGTTGCATAGAAACAGTCTCTACTTTCTCTAAACTCTCTAAATTAGACAATTAAAACTTAAATTTGGATTTTTTTCACCAATTCATATTTTCTGAAAAGAATCAGAAATAGATAAAAGAGTAGCCATATATTTAATTGGGGAAAACATTTCATGTTGTGTTTGCATTTTTCCTCGAGAGTACTGAATTTTCAGATTTGAAATAACAATTTGGGATTAGATAGAAAAATCTGACAACTATAAAAGGTTATATTTGAGTATGTTTTCAATGTAACTATGTAAAATACTTACAGATTGTATTTCTTTTTGTTGTTGTTGTTGTTTACCCCTAATTTTTATTAATAGATTTTATTATTTTTAAAGCAGTTTTAGATTCATGGCAAAATTGAACAGAAGGTACAAAGATTTCCTATATACTCCCTGCCCCTACTCATGCATAGTCTCTCTCATTCATCGGACATCCATCACCAGAGTGGTAATTTTGTTAAAATGATGAATCTACATTGACATATAAGATTCACCCGTAGTCCTTGGTTTACATTATAGAGATCACTCATAGTGTTGTACATTCTATGGGTTTGGATAAATGATCTACCATTATAGTTATCAGACAGAGTTGTTTCACTGTCCTAAAAATTCTCTGTGCTTAATCAATTTATTTTTTCCTCCCCCCTAACTCCCAGCAACCACTGATATTTTTACTGTCTCCACAGTTTTGTCT
Organism: Rhinolophus sinicus; assembly: GCF_036562045.2. Classification (NCBI taxonomy): domain Eukaryota; kingdom Metazoa; phylum Chordata; class Mammalia; order Chiroptera; family Rhinolophidae; genus Rhinolophus; species Rhinolophus sinicus. Next base: position 26,496,799 of record NC_133754.1, on the reverse strand, counting down.
TTCCCAGAATGTTGCATAGTTGGAGTCATACAGTATATAGTCTTTTCAGATTGTCTTCTTTCACTTAGTAATGTGCATTTAAGTTTCCTCCATGAATTTCAAAAGCAAAAAATATATCTTTAGATCAAATTACTATAAACCCTGGGAAAAAGTACTAGGGCTTGCAGGCTCTTGTTAGGTCTTGCTTGTCTGTATTTAGAGTCAGCCTGTAATAACAAGCCAAATTCCACCCCGTAAATTCTATTGGAAAGCACTCTGCCAAGTTGAAGCTGCCTGTTGCTTAATAAAGTCTCACAGTTCTATTTATTTTCTGTAGAAACTGAATAAATATAGCAAGATTGAATCTGTGTTTAATTTTGGAAATGATAGTACCTTTTACTTAAATATTTTAGTTAAAGGTTGGAAGTCATTTTTGCATATAGCTTTAGTTCCACATGAACAGTATTTTTATATACTGTAGGAGAAATTTTGTAGGAATTTAAAATGGAAAATCTATGCTAACATTTGTATCAACTTTTTTTTAAACCCGGAAAGAACACTGTTAAATAACATGAATAGATTTGAGTACATAGTTTGAGCTACATTTCAGAATGGTTGACTATGTACTTTTTAGTCACAACTGAGATTATTTATGATGCATTGTTGGAAATAATTGTGTTTCACAAAATATTCCTGTTATTTTCATTTTTGCTTAATTTATTGTTGACAATTCAAGGTACCAAGATCCACACATGATTTTTTTTGTTCAACATTATTGAATAAGAATCTTTTAAAATAGAATTTTTTTTCTCCCCAGTGAAAACATATGCATGATTATACTTATAATTAATATTGTGTAAGGAAAATTGAGTAACTTGGTTTAAATATGTGTAGGTGTAACTCAATTATTTGACTGTATTTGGGGAGGAAAATATGAATTGGCCAAAAATTCAAATTTAAGCTTTAATTGTATGATTTAATTATTGTATTGAAAATAAAGGCTATATTATGTAAAATTTATTGCCTGTTAGAAATTCTTAGGGAATTTGGATTTGAGTAGCTAAGAAAACCTTGTAACCAGCAGTTCTAAGTATGTGTCTCAATGCTTGAGGAGACTTGGCAACAAAATACATTCTTCTTAAAAATATTATTTACATATTCATACAGCAATATAATATCAGACTTAATTAATTCATTAGTCATTCACTGTGACTGATTTGTGCCAGGTACATTGGAGACATGAAGAATAAAACTTGCACAAGCTGATAAGAGTTTTCATGCATTTGCAAATAATTTTTGTGAAATTTTACTTTTTTGGTAGAGGAGACTGATACGTACCAAGGCCAATACTTTCATAATTGTCATTTTATGGGTTAATTAAACCTGTGTTTATGGAATCCCTACCTTATAGCATAGTGGTCATAGTTGCTATTCATTTCTTTTGCATTGTTCTCATTTTTTTCATTATTACGTACTGTCAGAATTTCCATCTTTTCTCTAGAAGAGTACTTCATTTAATGTAATAGCAACATTCCTGAGACTTTGTATGTATCTAGTTTTAATATTGTCTTTTCATTTACTTTATAACTTCGGAAAGGAGTACCCAGCCCTTTAATGTTAAGACTTGATAGCGTCTTTGACTTTCATTTAATTTTTAACAGACACACAAGTTACAAGGGTTTTTTTTCCAGGAAATTACAAATAGAAAGGATGAAATTGGTAACTTGACTCTCTTCTTATAAGTGTTTAGTACTTTTATTAACCTCCTGGAACATCAACATCTGATAAGACACACAGAATATTGCCAACCACAGAAGCTCACCCCAACCTCAGTGTCTAGAGTTTTTAACTGAGGCTTCATTACACAGGCAAGATTGGTTCAATCATTGGACACATGATATCACAAAGGCCACAGTCTAATTGCATGGTTGGTCTTTCTGGTGAGTCTTCTTATAGCATACACTATCTAGGGGGCATGAGTTACCTCGTTAGGAAAAACTATCTTATGTGAAATGTGGTCTCAGAGACCCACTGTAAAATAACAAAGGTACTTGTCATTTGGGAATTTTAAGGGTTTAGAAGACAGCCCGATTCTTATTATAGACCCTCCTATTCCCCCCAAAAAGTACAGAAGGTTTTGTTTTATTTGGTGCCTGCTATTTGTTGCCTGCACAGTTGAACTATGCACATACATCATTTCTTTAACATATTTGAATTGCAGTGAGCATCAAGAGCTCTTAAGTCAGAACTTTGCCACTTGGTATGTGGCCTTAGGTAAATCACTTAACTTGTTTGAGCCTTAGTTTTCTTGTCTGTATAATGGAGCTAAGAAAGCCTACTTATTAGAGAAAAAATAAAGTGTCTCACAGAGTGTTTGCACATAAAAGGTGCTCTATAAAATAATAACCATTATTCTGAGGTACACATTTGCCCTGTAATTGAGTGCTATATTTAAGAAACAGTAGATAATTTTTTTCCTGCTACTCATAAGCATACAGTTAGGACTGTTTTTGTCCAACTTGACTTTTTTGTAACATATATATTACGTATATATTATTATATATTTATATTATATTGAATATATAAAGATATTAATACTAAATATATATTACTTATAACTTATAGAAAATATATAAACAAATATATTTTAGTGAATATGAATATCGATTATATAGGAATGTAATATATTTAATGTGTATATAGAAAGCATTTAACCAAGAAACTGATAATACAGCTGTCTGACATTTGGCCACTTCTTGTCACACAAACCAATTGATCGATACTTTAAACTATTCTATTTGAATTGATTATATATTTTTGGACGACATCTGTAAATTCTTCAATACAAGGTGTAATTTTAAATAAGTAACTCTCTTTCGTACCTTATTTTGACTAGTTTTGTGATGCTTTCCTGTTAACTGCTTTCATCATACCAATCACTTGGGATTTGACTGTTTTTATTTTTCAGTTGCTTACATTTGTTATGCACCTGTTTGTGTTTATCCTTTCTACTAGGTAAACTCACTATTTATTACAGATGTACACATGTTTTATAATGAGTTTGTAGCACCTGAGATTGCTCACTGTATGCTGTTGTCTGTCTAACAAGTTAGAAATCAGATTAACTTTTGTATCTCCTCCATAAAAGGTAAATATACTGTATTGGAATTTATGATAAAACATACCCTGATTAATATATGATAGCTTCATCTGTTCAGAAACTATGAACATGTGATATGAGCGTATCTTTATAGAGCTATGAGTAGATTTTTCTAGCACGTGTCACACTGGCTGACAAAGCTGAATTAAAAAATGGGGAAACGTAATTTAAAATATTTATTAACTAACTGTAGTAATAAAAGCAATAAAAATGAGCAAGTGGTTTATAGAAAAATCATTTTTATTTCATAGTTTTCTAAGAACCCGTCAATTAATTTTTATTGAATATTAACCCCCATTCCATTGCTGAGCTATTCCCTAAAAGCTGTTACAAACTGGCACAAGTAATTTTCACCAGAGAAACTTGTAGAGGTTATACTATGTTATCTTTTAAAACATTTCAATTCCTCATATGTGAGTGGAGGAGTGAAATAATTATCTGGACCACAGGAAATAAGATACCGTTTTAGCTGTGGTTATCTAGAAATATCATATGAAAGTCTTTTTTCTTTTCATGAGTGTCTGTTTGCAGCTTTCTGTATGGCCTGTTGCTGTGTTAGGGAAACCTGAGGAGGAGTTAGTATCCTAACTAACCTGGGCAATAGTGTCCGGAGGGATTGCACGTCTCACCAACATCTTCATTCAGCGCAGATGGTTTGATTTGATTTGTACTGGGATTCCATGAAAGATGTCCTTTGAAAAAAATAATTCTCCTGAGTCCAAACCCAGGCTGGTTTTAAAAACCCCTGGCCTAGGAGAATGTTTAAGGATTTTTAACATAATTCGAGCAGTTGAAAATTATACTAGCACATAAGGAAATAGAAGGGAGTAGCAATGCAGCTGGAGGAGGCTAGATTAGTTTTCTCTCCCACACACCACAGTGAAAATGGGAAGAATGTGATATGACTGTTTGGCTGCTAACCATATGGTACTTGCTGGTGTAATGTTGTACTTTTTTTTTTTTTTTTTAACTGAGGTAAGATTTATAGAACATAAAATTAACTATTTTAAATAAAATGAGCAATTGAGTTGCATTTAGTAAATTCATAAAGTTGTGTAACCATCACCTCTGTCTAATTCCAAAACATTTTCATTGCTATGTCGTATTTACACATTTTATTTACTGATTTTATTTATACTGGACTTCTTTCTAAAAAGAACTTGGCAGTGGCATTTGATAAGGATTATTGACAAAATAGAAACTGAGATCAGGACCAAGGAAAGGAGAAGGGAACTAATATGTAATCTACAAATGTTAATGTAATTTTTATTCATAATGTAAATTTTTTCAGAGTTGACTTTTAGGCTTCCCAGCAGCAGAGCATTAAGATAATCTGATAAGTAATCTAGCAGCAGAGAAGAATACCAGCTCCTCAGAGGAAACCGGTTTTCCTAACACTCAGTTCTAAATGACATTTCTCCTTTGGGAATTGACATTACATTGAATGACTACAGTTTTACAGTGGATACTAAGCATTTTTAATGTGGCTTTTTCGGGAATAACCTTCAAAAAAGGCTAAGGGCACAATATTATTCTGTGATGTGATGATGGAAGTTTTAGATATAACAGAATCACTAATATTTGACTTTTCCTTCCTTGATTTCAAATTAATCCAGTTTTTTTTTTTTTTTTTTTTTTACTAGAAAGGGGCAGAATGTGACATTGGCAGGAAGTCCTTAAGAGACCTCTGTCAGCAGGTCCTGAAGGGATGGAAGCCTGGTTGGGCCAGTGATCTGTTTTGCAGTTAACAGTGAAATATTATAGTTTGAGGGCTGAAGTCTTTTTTATATGCTTATGTAGTGAGGGCTAGAGAATACAAATAATAAACCTCATTGAGTACAAAGATACATAACTATTGCACATGGTAACAGAAGTTACTTGTTTTAGTCAATGGACTTGGCGTGTGGCAAACCTAGAAATAATTGGGGATATTTACAGGCAAAATTTTCCTTATTTAGATTTGGCAAATTTATTACCAGCAGTGGAAGTATAGAAGGATTAAAGTAGATTTATTGGTTCTATATACCTACTTTCAAGTTGTTTTTCCTAAACCTTTCTTTAATTTACAGTGCAAGTAGCAGTTTAAGAGAGTTCCAGTTTCATTGCAGATTTGTAAGCACTGGGCATAATCATTAACACTTTTTTCTAATATAGTACACAAGGAAATTCTTGTTGTTACTTTATTTTTATAAAAGAGGAAACTGAAGGCCATGATTACTGAGTTAGTGACATCAGACTGTAAGCTAATGGGCATAGTCTATATATTTTTTACTCTAATTTTTGTTTCAGAAAATTTCAAATCTATAAAAGGTGGAAAAAATAGTACTGTGGATATGCTATTCCCTTCATGTAGATTCACCAACTGTTAACATTTTATGACATTTATGTTATTATCTCCTTTATTAAATGCTGAAATATTTGAAAGTAATTTATAGACATGATATTTCAGCATGCATCTTTAAAAAATAGAGCATTTTCATTTACCCCACAGCCCCCCGTCATTATTACAGCCAAGTATTTAACACTGATATAATAAAGTTATGTACGAAGGTGTGACAATTAAGTTTGTGAACTTGTTGCAACAATGTTGCTAACTTTTTTGATATCAGAAGGATTATTCATTATGAATTTGTGCAAACTGGACAAACAGTTAACCAAGTTTACTGTTTGGAAGGGCTGAAAACGCTGCATGAAAAAGTTAGACGACCTGAACTTTTCACCAACAATTCATGGCAATGCACCAGCTGACACGGCACTGTCTGTGAGGGAGTTTTTAGTCTGTAAACAAATCATTGTATTGGAACACCCTCCCTACTCAACCTCATCTGGCCCCCAATGACTTCTTTCTTTACCCAAAGGTAAAGGAAATATTGAAAGGAAGACATTTTGATGACCTTCAGGACATCAAGGGTAACACAATGACAGCTCTGATGGCCATTCCATAGAGTTCCAAAATTGTTTTGAAGGGTAGACTAGGAACTGGCATCAGTGCATAGCTTCCCAAGGGGAGTACTTCGAAGGTGACTGTAGTGATACTCAGCAATGAGGTAGGTAGCACTTTTTCTAGGATGAGTTTTTGAACTTAATTGTCAGACCACTGATTGTAATTATATGCCCATTCCATTGATAGTAGTAACACATATAATATTAACATATGTGTTTATATCTTACATAATTTTTGGTTTTAACATTACATAGTCTTTTAAGACTAAATGACCAGTGATATAGTCCTGGCATTGTGATGATTCCAAGTAAACCAATTCTGATACATTTTGCATTGTTTTTTTTTTAATATGTAAACAGTATAAATTGAATAGTACATTAGGTATGTGTTAGTACAGGGAACAGTTACCACTCTAGTTTTTTTCATTAGAATAATAAATGAAGAAGAGAGTTACTACAATAAATCACAAAATTGTCAAAAGAGCTAGAAGAGTAGAAATCAGGGGCTGGCACTAGGTGATTGCATTTTCTCACCACTCAAGCTGTGATTAAGAGTTCTGGAAAATCTTGGGTGGGAAGGGGCATGCACTTCCATGTCCCAAGAAGAGAGGATCCCAGGTAAAGGAAAGGCCAGTGTTGGCCAGGCAGGGAGCCAACCTAGGATTATGTCAGGTACTTTGTGCGTGTGTGTGTGTGTGTGTGTGTGTGTGTGTGTGTGTGTACACCCTAGAGAAAGTTATTTAAGGTCTCTGTCCTCAAGACATTGATTGTCTGGAGGTGAAAAGATTGCATGTCAGAAACAATTTAAGAAGAATGACTTAGAGAATCATAAATCTGGAAAGAATTTTAGAAATAATCTACCCCAATTCCTTCACTTCACAGATGAAACAACAATCACCGAAGTGTGATGGTTTTCAAACGTTTACATAACAGACGCCTGGGCGGAGGACAAGTTTAGCATAGAAAAATCTTCCAAAACCAGACCAGACTAGTCTTGATAGTATAAAGGATAATTTCTTTGAGAATAATTAATACGAATGCAATCAATGTATTGTAGTATGTTTCTGCAGAATAGCGGCAGTAACCTACACTGATTATAAAAATGCGAACAAAACAAGGTGGTGTTTTTTTTTTTAACCATGGACTGTTCAGACATGTATAGATTGTACAAGTACGCCCACAGTGCTATTACATTTTGCACCCTCTAGTGTTCTGGGTTACCCTAAAGTGAAGACGTGGGCCTTTAATTTAACTATTGTATGTTTCATTAATTCTAAGATATATATTTTCTCCTCTGTTTTTATTTAAAAATATTTTTTTTAAGGAAGGCACAACTCACAGTGGCCCATTCGGGGATCAAACCAGCAACTTTGGGGTTGCTACCAGCTGAGCTAACCAGCTACCCTCTCCCCTGTTTTTACTATCTCTGCAGTCTGGATGTGTCTTACAATCTATAGCAGCTTAGATTTGATTAAGGACAATAATTACATGACAGAGAGGGTACTGAAGTGGTTCTCAAAGCAACTGTGACTTAGAACTACCTGAAATAACTGTTTAAAAAGAAAAGTTTCTAGGCTTTGACTCAGGCCTATTGAATAGCGGTCATTGAAGTAGATTATGAATATGACAGTAAAATGGCAGCAATATTTCACAACTTTTTATCTGTTCACATTTTTGGGAAATGGTGGAAAATTCCATTTAGGCTTGAAAAATTTTGTATCATCAATCAGCGTACCCTTGATTGTTGCATGTTGGTCAATTGTAAGTTTACCAATCCACAATTTTTTCTTTGCTTTTGTACCCATCACAAATTAGATGAAATGTCATCACTACTAAATGTTACTCTGGGTGAGTGACTATTGTGAGACTGCTGATTTTAGTATCTACGTTTACAGAGGATTTTACAGTTTAGAAAGCATTTTACATATCATATATTATCTCATTGGATCCTTACAATGGTTTCTGAGGAAAATATGACAACAGACATCATTATGTCTTTTGGTACAAATGAGGAAATACCATGTGCAAGGTCCATGGCTAGTTTACATTCAAATCTCCATAAGAAGTCCAGTGGGTCGTGTAACAAGAGAATGTTCTGTTCTACACATTTGAAGATATTTACTCAATAACAGCTTGAGCATTTTCTTTTTTTATATTAAGTATTTTATTGTATGCTGTATATATAAAATAATTTCCCTTGTGAAATAGAAAATCATGAAAACTCAGAGAGGCAGATGTTTAAGGACTGACAAAAGCAGCAGTTTGTACATAGTACAGGCATGTGTGACAGGGATGAGCTTTTCGTTCAGGCTTCAGATATAGCTCTCCTTTCAATATTCACTGGTTCGTGAAAAGTGGTTTAGAAAACCTCCAAAGAGTTTCACTACAAAAAGAAACAGACTTTCTGGGGTCTGAAGGGATTTGTACTTGAAGATATTCCAGTCAGCAGGGGGTCATGGTGAGCACTGGAGACAGAATTGTTTCAAATCTTCAACGGTCTGGGAAACTTTCACGCCGTTGAACCTGGTTTCCCGTTGGAAATGTTGAACCATTGTTTTCATAGCGGTGTCGCTGGAGGAACCAGACATGGTGCATGCGAGAGCCTGGCAGGTTCCTTGGTTGTGGGTCTGGGGTGCCAGACAGTGGGTGAGCGCGGTAAGGGGCTAGCTTGACTATTTTCAAGAACAGTGTTGTACATTGTACTGTCTGCTCTGTGGGATATAGAGACGTATAATATATACCTGTAGATTCTTTCAAATTCTGTGAAGATGTAAAACTGAGAAATGGCAATTATCTCTGTGGTTGTGTTCTTTGATGACTGTATAATACTAGAAAATACTAGTTTCAATATAGTATGGTGAAAAAGCGTGGACTTTTGGATTCACATAGTCATGGTGCAAATACTTAGCTCTTCCATTGGTTAAGTGTCTGTGACCTTGGGTCAGTGACTTCTTTTTGAGTGTTGTTTGGAAAATAGTGTTGTTTGGATTGTTTCTATTTACACATTTTTTTGTGGGGGTTAAATGACAGCTTGCACGTAAAGGGCCTAAAAAATTGCCCGGCCCTTATTAAGCAATCAATAAATGGTAGTAATGAATATCATTTTCTTTCAATATTGAAATATAAAGTGGAAAAGTGAAAACCCTTAAGTCAGAATTCAGTCACATTATAACTTAATGTATTAGCACAACAATAACACAAAGCTTGAAATTAGATTTATAAATAAGTATACAGACTACAGGGATAAATGATAATCCTAGAGTCAAAGGCATTTTATTCCTTCTCTCTTGAGTTGTTTTCTAAGTCTTTAGGTGGCTTATGGAAAAGCTGGGGAATGCACCATAGTTGTTTTAAACCCAAGATTCCATGTATCATCAAGGTGCTCAATAAAAGAAAGAAATGAAACATGAAGAAAATTGATTTCTTATTTGCAATGTGAAATTATTAATCTTTTGATGCACTTCTTTTTCTGTTCTCTTTTTTTTAACAGTTTGTTTTTTTTAAATTGGGGAACAGTGTGTTTCTCCAGGGCTCATCAGCTCTAAGTCGTCCTTCAATCTAGTTGTGGAGGCGCAGCTCAGCTCCAAGTCCAGACGCCGTTTTCAATCTTAGTTGCAGCCCACCATCCCATGTGGGAATCGAACCTGCAACCCTACTGTTGAGAGCTCGCTCTCTAATCAACTGAGCCATCAAGCTGCCCACTGGGACCTCAGCGGCAGCTTGTTGTCTTCAATCTAGTTGTGGAGGGCACAGCTCACTGGTCCATGTGGGAATCGAACTGGCAATCCCGCTGTTCAGAGCTCGTGCTCTAACTAACTGAGCCATCTGGCCACCCCTTTTTTCTATTCTCTTGTACTCTACTTTTCTTTTATCTAAATTGATGAGCACGCATTTTTTTTTTTCTGTTAAGGAATATCACTTGATTTATGTAACACCTTTCCCCCAACAATTAAATATATTTTCTTGAGCATTTGGACGTGTCTAGTATCAGTGGTTACCTTGCTTTTGTTCTCTGTTACTCAAACAGTTACTGTTTTTTTTCAGGTGTTGTCTTTTTTTTCTTTTTCCTATTTTACATGCTTATAAAATGCTTTAAGCAAACTAGGAAAGTTACGCTATTGTCATGTCTGTGTGTTCTTCTAATTCCCACTACCTGGATTTCAGAGTTGGTGGTGGTCTGACATGCTTGGCGAGGCAGGTGAAGACGTTGCTGTATCTTCAACCTCATTGTTCCTGCTCTCTGATTGCTGATGGCTGTAGTTCTGCGGAGGGACAGGCAATTCTGATGAACACTGGTTGAGAACCACTGATGTAGAAAAAGGGGAGGCGGTAGGGGTCCTCTTGCTGCTGCTTTAGCTGTGATTTCAGCTTTGCAATGGTGACTGGAAGGCAATGTTTGATAGATGCCTACTGTTCTCTGATGCTGTTTTCCTGTATTCTGGACATGCATGATAAGGACGTTTCCGACCATTTACCTGATCTTGCCCTTGCTTGGCAGTATGCTTTGATTTACATGTAATTACATTTTTGTTTTATGTAATGCCATATTTAGCACTTTCAGTTATAACCAAAATACTGAAACACTTTATAAATTCATATAGGAAGCTCAAACATTGGTTAAGCTAGATATCTGGCAAATCCACCGGCCTTTGTGTCTATAATTCTAATTTTCTTTTTTTTTAAAGGAGGGTGCAGCTCACAGTGGCCCATGTGGGGATCGAACTGGCAACCTTGGTGTTATCAGCACCACGCTCTAACCGACTGAGCTAACCGGCCACCCCTATAATTCTAATTTTTATATTTTTTTGTACACTTCAGAAAAACTCTATGACAAATCTTGCCTTTTAATTTCTTCATGGTCAAACTCAACAGGGGAAAATAAAAGCAGTTACCCAGTTATTTGTCAGTGACATATTCTGGCTACTGCATTTACTTTTCATCTGTCCACATTCAATGAGGGGCCTATAAACTGAAGTAACTAGTTGCTTTCATAAGCCCAGAGGAGCTATGATAAACTTCATAAAATAAATAAAGCAGTGACACATGTAGCAGTTTGTCTGGTAATGGTGCTCATTTGTCGTCAGACTAAGTTGGTGATGCTATTTTTAGCATAGACCAGGTCCCAGAGAAGAATTCTCAGCCCTGTGAGGATGGAGAGCCCGCACTGTTTTCTGTTTCTTTTCTTTTTTTTTTTTTCCTCCTCTGTCACCCTTCACAGGCTTTTCTTCATTTTGTACTCCAAATCAGTAACACTCAAATTTAAATATTACTTTTAGATTATATTCCAGAACCAAATGTAAGTGATTTTACACTTGTCTTCTGTTTGGGGATATCTAGCATTGCTGATTTCATTACTTTTGATCATAAGGACCTTATAATAACATTAATTATAGTGACTACAGTGGCTAACGCTTAGTGAAGATCGATTATGTGACAGATTCTCTACTGGACCTTTTATTTTATTTAATTCTAAAATGATTCTGTGGATCAGTTTTATTACTAGCCCTGTTGCATGGAAGAAGAAACTGAGGTTTTAAGAGGTTAAATGTAAAATAACATCTGCCAAAAACTAACTAAATACCACTTCCTCCTATTTGAGACCTGATATTTTTGTTGTGGATTTTCTCATTATACAATTGGGGAAGTTATATATATATATATGTATATATATATAATATATAATGATGTTTATATACATGATATATATATGTAATACATATATATATATCTATATATATCTATATATCTATATATCTATATATATATATAAAATGATGTTTATAACTGATCCAAATATTTACTAAAACCATTGAGTGCCCTAAAATGGAAATTATGACTAGTTATTATTAACATGTAAATTCAGCTGAGTTCTCTTCAAAACACTGGGCTTAACTATTGATGTTGCTACACCATTTCACTAGATACAAAGATGTGGAAAGACAGTCTAGTCTGTCTTCTTACTGGTGAAATAGACACATATACCGTTTAACTGTAACACAGATCAGATAGTGATGGCTGCTGTAATTCGGGGTGGGGGACTGCAGTGGGAGCAGAGAGAATGCAAGGATTGATTTTTACTGGCATGATTGTGGAAGGCTATAGAGTTGTCATTCTATTTCTGGATGTAACTAATCCTGTTACAGTTTACGATTATAAATTAGTTCAAATTGTCATGATTGTATACATTTCCAACACAGTAGGTGTCATATGCCATCTGTGCATGAGGTACATAGACCTTCATGGGTTATATTTAAGAAGCTATATTTTTTATCTTCTTAGAGATATTAAGAATATAATGCTTTTAAGGAACCTATTAGGGGGAGCTATTTGATAATTTTCGTATGAATGCAATTTCCTTAATTTTTTTTAAATTTATTTTTTAAATTTATTGGGGTGACAATTGTTAGTAAAATTACATAGATTTTAGGTGTACAATTCTGTATTACGTCATCTATAAATCCCATTGTGTGTTCGCCACCCAGATTCATTTCTCCTTCCATCACCATATATTTGATCCCCCTTACCTCTTCTCCCACCCCCCACCCCCCTTACCCTCTGGTAACCACTAAACCATTGTCTGTGTCTATGAGTTTCTGTTTCTCATTTGTTTGTCTTGTTCTTTTGTTGTTTTTGGTTTATATACCACATATCAGTGAAATCACATGGTTCTCTGCTTTTTTCTGTCTGACTTATTTCGCTCAGCATTACACTCTCAAGATCCATCCATGTTGTCACAAATGTTCCTGTATCATCTTTTCTTACAGCCGAATAGTATTCCATTGCGTATATATACCACAACTTCTTTATCCATTCATCTATCGAAGGACATTTTGGTTGTTTCCATGTCTTGGCCACCGTAAATAAAGCTGCAATGAACATTGGAGCACATGTGTCTTTATGTATAAATGTTTTCAGAAATTTCCTTAATTTTTATTTTTGAGATTGATTAGATTACACTCTAATCAATTTGTTAAATTGTGGTTCCTTATAGTCTGAATTCGGTGTCTACTTTTGAAAAATTGGCTTTTAGATGAGTACCCTAAAGTAGAGATAGCTGCTTTCATTGTATACATTTTGTATATTGTTGTAGATCCAAAGTGATAGTTTTTATATCTCAAAGGCTCTAATCATGTCTTATTCTCTTTTTCAATCTAGCATTTAGCAAGCACATGTCTGAGAAAATGTAAAGAATCACTGAACTTTTGTGAATTAATATTAAAATATGAAGACACTATAAACAAAATTTAGTCTTCAATATGTATTTCTTGCTTTTAGTCTAGCCTTCATATTTCTTCACATCACAGGCAGTGTTTTCTCCTTCTAAAATTTAATTGTGTCAATCACTTCACTAGTTAAAACCCCCAGCTATTTTCTCATTACTTGAAAGATGAAATCCAATTTTGTGCATGGCCTACTGCCCACTTCATAATGTGACCTGGCTCAGTTTAGCCTCCGACTTCTCAAGGGACCTATTTCCCCTGGAAGATTTAGCCATTTCTTTTGTGTACCCTCCACCCCCAGTTGAGATACCCTTCTCTTCGTTCCTGATTAAGGCACTTTTTACTTTATGGTAAATGTTCATTGACTTATACAACTCTTTGGAATTTCTTGAAGATGGGGAGTTCTGCTTTCATATATTTATATTGTTCATCTTTTAAATACCAGTTTAGACTCATAGGAATTAGATTAAAAAATGCTTGTCTAAGGATTGTGGATTGTCCTGAACCCGCTCATTAAGTATGTAAGAATCCTTTAGTAAAAGATACAGTTCAAAGTCAGACATTAATTTTAACATTTAGTGTATTATTTTCCAAGGAATTTTGACTGTTGTAAATACATCAGTTTATTTTCATACTGACTCAATTTCATATCGGCACTAGTAGTTAATAAAAATTACTGTATTAGTTTCTTATTGCTGCCTTAACAAATTACCAAAATTTAGAGGCTGAAAACAACACAAATTTATTACCTTACAGTTCTGGAAGTCAGAAGTCTGAAATAGGTCTTATGAGAGTTGGCAGGGCTGCCTTCCTTCTGCAGGCTCTATGGCTCTAGGGGAGAATCTGTTCCTTGCCTTCCCATGCATTCCTTGGCTTGTGGCTCCCTCATAGCAACTGCATTACTCTGATGTGTGTTTCCACCTGGTATCTTCTCTGACACCCTCACCTCCCTCTTTGTCTTGTAAGAACTCTTGTGATTGCACTGGTCCCACTGGGATAATCCAGGATAATCTCCCCATGTCAAGATCCTTCATTTAATCACACTTGCAAAGTCCCTTTTGCCATGTAAAGTATGGGGATTTGGACATGGACGGACGTCTTTGAGAGAGGGCATTATTCTGCCTACCACACTGATTACATTCTCTTAAAAACTTCTTTTTCTGAACAGCGAGCAAAGCAAAAATAATAATTGACAGAAGAATCGATTGAGGGTTGTGTTCTAAGCAACCAGTATGTATCTATACCAAGATTTAGATAGTCAGTGGTTTATCATTTCTGTTAAATACTCTTCATACCAACTTTATTATTTTGTACAGTTAATATATCTTGAGTGGGTAGAATGATTTGCATTGGGGAAAGGACACAAGGTTAAAAGATCAAGCATATTAGACTTACAGAGTTCTAAGTAGCATATTCAGGCTAACGACAAAGTATTAAATATGAACTGTTAAAAGTAAAAATTATAAATTTTATCACGGTACTTGGCCTTAAATGAATGAAAATAAACATATTTACCGTAAGAACTAAATTTTCCATATAAAGGTTATCATAGAGATATTTAGATCTGGCAAATTTCACTTCAAGTTTCCATCAAGAAACTGGAATTACCTCTTGGATGAGGAATAAGGCAGTTTTTCCAGAGATTTTCTTTATGGCAAGCATGTTTATAGAACTTTCAAAGAGAAGCATTAATAGTTGTATTTCTTGAGCTTATCTTCAGCTGCAGCAGCTAAGCCCTTTGCTCTCAAAATGTGTGGTGCATACAACACTATAACACAGAGTATTTGGTACTAAAATAGAATGTAGCTCTCCACTTAAATTACCTTAAACCATAAATATTTTTTATCTCAGATGTGTTTTTTTCCCCCCTGTACATCTAGCTGTAAGAAACGATTTCTGTATTTTCTAAAATGTGAGCCTAAGGGAATTAGATTAGCTACTGTTTATTTGTAGTGAATGAGGTTGACACTGAACTCCTACAAAAAATAAGTGAAGAGCCATGCCATGTTTTTGGATGAAAATATTAACATTGCAAAAGTTTTCTGTGTTTTACTGTTTGTAACTTGAATTTTCAGTGTTACGTGGCCTTGCGTGTTCTTCCTTTTAGATCTACCATTATTAGAGAATTCAGCTACAGGTTTGTTGGCTGTGCTTCCTAAAACAGCAGGTGCTTTGGAGGACATTGAGTGGATTTGCCCCTTTTTACCTATCCAGGATGGAGTGCTTTCTTTTTTCCATCTACTAGGCTTTTGTTAAGGTGGGCATTTCAGGAGCAGGTAATATTTAAAGACATAGTTAATGAAATGTTTCTAGAGAAAACTGAACATAAGCATTGCTCAAATTAATTACTTGGATTTTTTTTTTCCTACCATGGTCAGATTAATAGAGATGCTTATTTGCTTTATTCTTTATTTATGATACATTTCTAGAAGTTCCTAGGAAAATCTAATTAATGGAATAGGGACAATTTTAAGAGGAAAGCTTGACTATGAAAATTCAAAGGGTGGGAGTTGTCTTTTGAAAGAGCAATTCACTGTCATTTTAATTATTGGGTAAAGCAGAATGATGAAAAGTTTATGATGCTGAAAAATTGGGGTGTGATGGGGCGAGTCTGCTGGGTCTCTTTCTTTTTTTCATTTTTGCCATGTTAGTTCAGCTTTTTTGAGTATCCTCTAGGCTAACAACACTTTCCCCACATTGCAGATATATTTTCTCAAAAATTGTTTAAAAAGATTTCAAAAAACAGGTCTACTAATGATTTTAAGCACATCTCTACTGGTTAGGCAGCCCTCTACCAGCAACCAGAAAGAGTTAAGACATCTTCAAATAGTTCACAGCGGAATAACAGTGACTTCTCACTGAGAAGGTCAGGACACTTAACAGCCTGCTGAGTTTTATAGAGGAATTAGCTGCTACTGGTGAGTTAGTTCTTCTCTGGGAGACTATTTTCCATTGGAGAACTACCAATTTTTTTTAAGACAGCAGCCACTTTTTAGTGTATCAAATCTGAAAAGTTGTATGTTGGTGTTTTGTGGAGGACCTAGAAATAACCCACATTTTTATTGCCTAGCCTGAGAATACAACTTAAAGGAATTTACTCCAAGGGAGTAATTTTCCTCCTGGACAAAAGGAATGTGTATACTCCAGCCAACTGATTGTAGATTTATAAAACTACTTTTCTCTTTTGAAATAATTTTAGACTTATAGAAACACAAAAGAACTTTAACAGAACTCTCACATTCTCTTTGCTCAGGTTTCCCATTTGTTAATATTTTTTGCCAAATTTGCTTACAATTCTCTCTTCATATTTTTTTTACATATCTTTAGTGAATTTTTTTAACTATTTGAGAGTAAGTTGCAGATGTGATATACTTCTACCCCTCAATACTTAAGTGTGTTTTTCCTAAAAACAGAGACACTCTTATATAACCGTAGGGCTATCACCAACACCCAGAAATTAACATTGATCTATTATTACCATTCAATCTACAGACCCCATTCAAATTTTATCAGGGATCTCCATGATACCTTTTATAGATCCAGGATCTATCATCGATTCATTTGTTTGTTTTGTCTCTCTAGTCTCCTTCAATCTGAAATAGTGCCTTAGTCTTTTCTTCCCTTTCCTTACCTTGACAGTTTGAAGCGGTCAGTTACTCTGTAGGATGTCTCTGAATTTGGGCCCGGCTTTTTAGAAGAAATACCACAGACATGTATCCTCAGCGCATCATATCAAGAGACACAAAATGTTGATTTGTCCCTTTACTGGTGATACTAACTTTCTTGTTTTTTAAATTGAGATATAATTGACGTACAGCATTATATGGTGATGCTAACTTTTATCACTTGGTTAAGATGGTGTCTGCCAGGCTTCTCTAGTGTAAAGTTAATGAGAATTTTGTACTTATAGATTAATAATAAGAGTTGGCCGCGGAGTAGGGGGAGAGACAGTGAGGTGCTGTGCCTGAGGAGCCCTTATTGGCACAGGAAGAAGCCTTAGGGAAGCAAGTGTTCATATCCACACAGATCAAATGGGAAATAAAAGAATGGAAGATTCAAAACAGAAACAGCCATCTGTGCATATCAGAAACATTTGGTAAGTTGTGGTTTCTCCATCTGTGCCCTGATGAGCTGGAGGACTAGCCTGGTATAAAGCAAAAACATTACCAAGAAAAGCCCTTGTACTGACCTCTTTTCTAGTTATGCCAGTTTCGCATTCTGCTTTCTAACGTCAAGTAAGTAGGGTGGTTATGTCTGGAGACGATGGAACTATAAGAAAGAAAAGAGATTTTGTTCTTGGGGTGGGGTGAGGGATCAGTGCAGACTGTTTTGAAAAATGGCCTGTTTAATTTAGATTCACAAATTCCCATTTGTTTAATTTTGAAGCATTGCTAAACTAAACTCCATTTTTCATAAGAGAAAGTTGCCAGCCTTTAAAGCCATGTGTGTTTCACAAGCCATGTGTTTTTCAATTTAAAGTGGGATTTTTGTCATCTCTTTATTCAGATTACAGAGCAAATTTTGTAATTCCCAGTTGCAGAGTAAATCTATGGTGAGATATAGTTATGGATACTGTGAGAATATTTTATGTAAACTTGGATTCTCAACTGTCATATGTATTTGTCATAATTTTATTATGTTCACCAGAGTGCTTGTTATAGTAAATGAGTGAACTGTCCTGCTCAGTCTTTGTGTGGAGATTTAGAGTGAAATACTTTTAGCCAATCTTGCTCATTCTATGTGGATTAACTCTAGTTTTCCTCCTTTTCCAGGTGGGTATTTTTTGAATACTTTATTATGTAGACTATAAAAGTAATCTAAAATCTATTCATTCTATTTAAGTTCTTCAGGACTAACTACTCTGTGCTCTGAAGTCCTGTGAGTTCTCAGAGTGAGGTTTTTCTAAGTTCCTCTTTGCATTTCAGTGTTGTCTTTGTCTGTTTGGGCCGCTATAACAAAATACCATAGACTCGGTGGCTTATAAACCTGGGTGAGAAAATTTTTTTCTCACAATCTGGAGGCTGGGAAGTCCAAGATCAAAGTGCTAGCAGATTCATTATCTGGTGGGGGTGGGGCACTTCTTGGTTCATAGCTACTTCCTGGTTCTCTCTATAACCTCACGTCTTAGAGGGGACAAGGGAGCTCTCTCTGGGGTCTCTGAGGCCACTAATCCCATGAGGGCTCCAGTCTCATGGCCTAATCAGCTCCCAAAGTCCCTACCTCCAAATATCATCACATTGAGGGAATAGGTTTCAGCATAAGGATTGGGGGCATTTGGGTGGAGGGGCACCAATACTCTGTCTACAGCAAGTATCTTAAAGTTAAAATTATTTTTCAAATTTGTCCCAGATGTTTTCTTTTTCCTTTCATTCCTTTGTATTTTTTATAGGAGCTCTACATAAGCAAATTTAAAAAGCATTTTGGGACCATTTAAATTAATACCTTTTATGTTACCAAGAATTGTTTTTTAAATTTAAAAACCTAATGCAGTTTATTTGTTTATTTTTTAAATTTAATTTTATTGTTAGTTTCAAGTGTACAAAAACAACATAAAGATTAGACATTTACACACCTCACAAAGTGATAACCTCAGCAAGTCTACTACCCATCTGACACTGTGCATCGCTATTACAATACCATTGACTACATTCCCTAGGCTGTACTTTACATCCCATGACTATATATAGATATTATATTAGTTTCAGGTGTACAGCGCAGTAGTTAGGCATTTATATAATCTATGATGTGATCCCCCTGGTAAGTCCAGTACCCATCTGACACCCTACATAGTCTTTATGACATTATTGATTATATTCCCCATACAGTATTTCACATCCCTGTGACTATTTTGTAACTACCAATTTGTACTTTCTAATCCCTTCACCTTTTCACCCATCCCCCAACCCCCTGTCATCTAGCAACCATCAGTTTTTTCTCTGTATCTATGAGTTTTTTTCTTTTTTGTTTGCTCGTTTATTCTGTTCTTTAAATTCCACATATAAGTGAGATCATATGGTATTTGTCTTTTTCAGTCTGACTTATTTTGTTTAGCTTAATACCCTCTAGGTCCATCCATGTTGTTGCAAATGGTAAGATTTCATTCATTTAATGGCAGAATAATACTGCATTGTATAAATATACCACAATTTCTTTATCCAGTCCTCTATTGATGGGCATTTTGGTTGTTTGCATATCTTGGCTGTTGTGAATAGCGCTGCAGTAAACATAGGGGTGCATATATTTTTTCCAGTTAGTGTTTTGGATTTCTGTGGATAAATACCCAGGAGTGGAATCGCAGGGTCATAAGGTAGTTCTAGTTTTAATTTTTTGAGGAAACTGCAAACTGTTTTCCATAGCGTCTGCACCAATTCCAAGGATTTCTTTCTTTCTTTTTTTTTTTTTTTGAAGGAAAAATTGCATAGTCTTTCTTATCTGACAGAAATATAAATACCCAGGAATGGAAGTACTGGCAGATAGAGCCATGTTTATCAAACCTTGAATGCTTAGACGTACAAATTCAGACCAGAAGATCCTGAAAGTGCAGGGTCAACCCTGGATTACTCTCCGGAAGTTCTGTTCCATATTTAGATTTTGGGCTTATTAATTGAATGGTGGAACTGGATCTTCCTTATGATTAGATTAAAATAAGATTTACTTTCAGTGATGGAGACTATGAAGGGAGGAAATTCTCTTTATCTTCTCTAGACTATTGATTTCCATATTGACTTACTTCATAGAGTAGGGTAAGACATTTATAAACATTTAACTTTGCTCTGTTACCTGAAAGAAACAAATCTTCAAGCATAAGGAAGTCATGCATATGAAATATTAATGATAGAGAACTTAAAACATCCAATGTAAAATATTTTAAAATATTGGTTATTTTTTTATTATGATTCTTTACTGACTTTATGGATCCTTTTGTATAATGCGCTATTCCTGAATCTATTTGCTCTACTCTTATGCAATTTCTTTCGGTGCTGGGCATGGGATAACAATTTAGCACTTACCCAATCATCATTAAAATGAAAGTATTTCTGTTTGACAGTCTGTGTTAATCTGCTTTAACTCTAGAAGGAAATGAAAGTAGAAGCTAAATATTTGGGTATGATTTTTAAAGCACTTACACATAAATCATGTCATTTGAATCTCACAACTGCCTGGTAAGTAGTCAGGACAAGTGTCTTTATCTCAATTTTATAGATACAAAGATCAGCTTTTGTCTGAGAGTTAAATATCGTGCTGAAGCTCACACAGTAAGTTTAGTGACAGGGTTAGAACACAAGATCCTGTGCTTCGTTTTTCTTTTTAATAAATGATAATCCGTCTATAATGGATTATTAATGTTATACCATGTTTCTCTGAAAATAAGACCTAGCCGGACCATCAGCTCTAATGCATCTTTTGGAACAAAAATTAATATAAGACCTGGTCTTATTTTACTATAATATAAGACCGGGTCTTATATAATATGATATATAATATAATATAATACCGAGTATTATATTAATTTTTGCTCCAAAAGACACATTAGAGCTGATGGTCTGGCTAGGTCCTATTTCTGGGGAAACAGGGTAGAAGGATATTGAACTTCACAATAAATTGCAACATAGGACTTCTTTATATAACCAATTTCTATAAAAATTGGTAACTTAACTTGATTTATTAGTTAAATCAAGTTAAGTTACCAATTAAGTTATTAGTTAAATCAAGTTAAGTGGTTCATTATCATTTTCACATTGGCATTTTAGAGGGCATTGTAGTGAAAATGTGTTCCCTTTGCCACATAGTACCTCCCACTTGATCTGGCTTTTCGATTGTTGCCTAATGAAAGTTTTGACCAGGAGAGAGTCGTCAAAAGCTGGTGATGCAAGGTGGCAGAGTTCTGGTGTGGCGTCTGTCATTGCCCTGTAGCTTTAAAATTAATGACATTATTCCACTTCAAAAAAGCTATCCCTGAAATCTGTCTCTTGACTATTTGGTTCATTCACTTATTGCTTCCTTTAAAACACATTTAATTTTTTACCTGATAATTCCTATAATCCATTTAATATTTTGTCATAGGCTTATTTGTTAAAAAATCGACTTACTCATTTTCTTATTTTGGTGTGATGATCTCTTGAGACCATCCCTTCCAGTTATCAAATAGTTCCCCTTTTGGATATGCAAAAAATTTTTGTTTATATTTTAGGTTGCTCAGAATGCTCTTATATTACTATTAATTAAAATTTACAGCCATGAATATCCTACATATGATTAGTGAGCCCTCCTGGAAGAGTCACATAATCCCTCTGTTTTGAGAGTTGAATTTTTTATCACCAGACAGATAATTTAAACAAAAGTAATACCTAAGAATCTGTATCAAAATTTAATTGTCCCCAAACTTTTCTGTTTGTGTTATTTTTGCATTATGGCTTTGGATATATTCTGCATGATGTACCTTTTATTAAAATGAAAAAATAAGATTGGAAAATAAGCATTGACCAGAATAAGAAATATTAGATTTTATGTGTATAGTTTTTCTAGAAACCTGCCTATATTTTTGGGCACAATGTAGTGGAATTGATTCTTCATTGGTCATAAAGTGAAAAAAACAAAACATGAAATTTATAGTCAGTAGCAGGAAGTAGTCTGCAAGGAAGAGGCTGGCCTTTGAAGAGGATATCTTTTTTCAGCAATCTGGAATATGTATATCCCTACTAACTAAGCATACTTCATCCAGACCCAGACCCAGGAACTGAATAGATTTGGGTAGTCAAAGGTATCTGTCTTTTATTCTGTGTGATGGTAAATGATAAACTTGTAAAAGGATATAAAAATGCACGCCTGTCTGCTCTTTTCCATCCATGAACATTGATAATGGACATGACTTCCAATATGAGTAATATCATATGCAGGTTTGCATCGCTTCCCTCTCTGTTTATGAATGCATTTTTATACATATACCTGTATCTAAGCATGTATCCACACATACGCAGAGGCACAAAATGCTAAGTTTAAGCAAACTGCTATTGTGATATTTCTTGATACTCATCAACTGTGAATTGGGGCCTGATACCATTTATGGGCTTCCTTCTTTTTTCTAGGAGGTGATTTTATGGTATAAAAACAGAATGTGATGGTTTTCATTTTTCAATGATGCTTAGAAAACAAAACAAAACAGAAGAACTGTTTACACAAAGCTAGGATTGTCATCACTGGTGACTCTGTGTAAAGGTAATCTGGGCATGTGGTGTGAGAGATTTTGTGACACTTGGGTGATCCAACAATGGCAGTCCACAGTTAATTTATTCTTATCTCAGGATGCATGAGTTTTTAGGCAGTGGAGCTCCCATCATCATTACTTCTTTGAAAGTTAGCTACTAAAGACCACAGTTGTAATGGGAAGGATATGGGAGCCACAGGAAATGTTTAAGGAAGTGGGTCTCAGTGACAATTTGCCTTTTCCTAGTTACCCTCAATTTGTCCCGAATTGCTTGTGGCAAACTTTGGTTTAAGAAGGCACAGGCTTTTGTAGTATTGTGTTAGGTGCAGTGTGATTTCATTTCAAAATGGACAAATGAGCTAATCCAGGGAACTATGTCACCAAAATCCACTCTGGACGAATGATGATCTGTTATGTTTTCATTTCTGTTATGTTCAGTCCTAGATTCTATACAGGGTGATTTAGCTCATAAGACTATTGATTTTATTCATAAGAGCTAAATGAAATTATTATATATTAATTCCTGACTTGTTTGTTTTTCTAGAAAAATCTAGTATAGATCCAGATTGGCAAACACAATACTAGTTTCCCAGTACTTATTATAGATATATAAAATTTTAAAAAGTAAGGATGGAATAGAAACATGATAGAGGGGTATGAAAACATATGAAAATTTTCATAGGTCAAATTTCTACTTTTTTTCTTTAAAAGGCTGATTTAGTAGTTCACATCAGAACTTAGTGTAGAATGTATAAAAGCAGATATGTTTGAAGTCTGTCTCTTGAGATGAAGCATTTCTACTGTAATGTGTGGGCTTTGCTTTATTTCTTGCCTTCCCCCCAAAGTCTTCCTTTAACCATAATAAACAAACAAAGCCTACAGTACAGGAGCACCCCAGTAGTAAAGGCTGTATATTATATCCCCTGTAAGTTTTTATACCTGTAGAGAGTACCAGGTGGTATGTTAATACCAAGTATTAAATACTTACTTCCTGACTTTATATTTGTGGTTCATACATACTCTCTATTCCTTATTTAAGCCCTTCTTCCTGTTGATAAATTGTTAGAAGAGTGTTTGCCAAAATACATCAGAAATCGATGATTAATTTACTAAATTATTATGGGAAAAGTTACTGAGCATTTTGGTGTTCTCTAAGTGACACCAAACAAAAGAGAACAGAAATGTACCATATGTTTTAAAGACTTTTCGCTTAAACAGTGAGTAAAGCACTGTTGTAAATGTTGTAGCAGATGCAAAGATGAGTGAGACCAGTGGTGCCAGCCCTTATGAGTCTTTTGAGAGTGATAGGTAGTGATGTCTAGGGAAAGAGAGTGATGTTTATGAGTAATTTGAAATAGTGAATATAGGAGTCTAGTAAGTGCCCAGTGAGGTGTAAATACAGAAGGAAACAGCTTCAAGCTTCGAGGTGGGGCAATGCGAGTGTGAAGTTGATGAACTTCTATCAGAATTCTTGGTTTTAATAATGTTGATATACACGGGTACTTAAAAGGTAGTGTTTTGCAGATATTCACCCTTTTTTCTTTTGTTCAATGATTTTTGATCTGGGAATATTTCATGTAGTTTTTGGACATCAAAAGCCTTTTCTGGTTATTACCAGAAATTGGATTGTGCAAGACCATCAGGTAAGAAGTTGAACCAGTGGCTGAGTACTTCCTAGAATTTCATTCCGGTGTTGCTAGGAAATGAATTTAAAGTTGAGGCTAATAAGAGCAAGCATTATTTGATTTATATGCATTTGTCCCAATATGTCTAGAATGACAGGGTTACCAATAGCCAGTCATAACTAAACGGTTAACCTCTTCCCAGTTATTAGCTGAATGCAGCTTCCTGTGAAATCACTTAGTAATAGGAATTACTCCCTATATTACTTTCAAAAAAATAATGTGACTTACGCATTATCTAAAATGATTTTTAAAAAGCAATTACAAGAAATCCAATGTAATTAAAAGATTTAAAATTCATTAACTGACTTTTCGTGGAGCAATTCTTCATCTGTATTTTTTTTAAATTAATTTTTATCGAGAGAATAAAACCTATGGTACGAAAATAGAGCAAGGAGTCTCCCTCCCTCAAACGGAATTATACTAGAAAGGCCTTAAAACAGAGACTTAACAGGAAAAGTAGTTGTGGAGATACTATATCATGGAAGTTTTTTTTTATGGTCTCATAGAGAAGTCTTCCTTTTTCACTTTTCAGTACATACCTAGAATATGCAGAGTAATTAGTGTCTGGAATTGGTTGATGTCTTCACCTGTTTGGGTTTGCTGCCTCCATCTTGGTTATTCAATCCCCTCCTTTCCGTTTACAGATTAACTGATTTTTTTTTTTTAAGAGAAAACTGTCTTTCTTTCTTAAATATAACTTCTGTAGCAAGCAAGTCATCCTAACAAACCACCTCTTGTTAAAAACGTTTCTTCCTATGTTTTTACTACTATAATAACTGGGAGAAAATATACATGTTATTATGCCACACTCTTTAGGAAATAAGTTATGTAGAAATTTACTGAGATACTTCTCTAAAAGTTACCAATTAGCTTTAAACAGTAAAGCAAAACTCAAGTATACAGATATCTATCTATATAAATGAAATAGCAAAACAGACATATTACAATAAAACTGTAGCTACTTTCTGTTGACTGAGGGCAAATGCCACCTCTCTATTTAGACCTAATTTGTGATTACTTTGGGCTAGGGCTAATGTTTCTAGTTTCCAAATTAGAGTGTTTTGCTTTTTGAAATTGCCTCTCTCAACATTAGCTTTGGTATAAGCCATCATAATACATTTTCTCTGTCAACTGGGTCATTAGCATAACTAGAAGGGAATGCAGCTCTAAAATTAACCTGATTTTTTTAAAGTTTAATTTGAATTAAAAACTACAAAATAAATGACAAAGGTTAGTAAAGTTACATGGGTTTCAAGGGTACAATTCTGTAATACATTATCTATGTATCACATTGTGTGTTCATCACCCAGAGTCAGTTCTCCTTCCATCACCATATATTTGATCCTGTTTACCCTCATCTAACCATTGCCACTGCAATAAACTTTAATTAAAAAAGAAACAAACAAAAACAAACACTATAAGGTAAATGAAAAGAGAATTGGTAAACAGATGGTGGATAGAAATACAAACTAATGGAAAACTAAGGCAAAAATCCATTTTAAAATCCAAAAGTAGCTGGATATTTGTTGAATTCTCTGTTTTGCTTGTATAGAAAAATAATCAAGTTAAAGATCTCCTAAATATTTTGTTCTATTTAGAAATGCATTAAGGTTCCCCCCCCCCCCGAGTCCTCATTTTTATTAGAAAAAAGCAATTTATTTTCTGTGATTCTTTTTATTAGGAGGCACGTTGATGTTACCTTTAACATAAATGCCCAGAGAAGATCCTTTTCACAGTCTTTCTGAACAGTGATGAAAGGTAATTCAATAAATGTGCAGCAGAACTACAGCAGCTTTTAAGAAGATGGATTTTAATCTTGTAAAGGATTGAATTTTTGAAAGAATAATAATGAAAAATTTATAGTAGAAATTCTCAATATTTTAAAATGAACTTCCAGTGTGTTCTGATTCCACAATGAATTAATTTCCATTTGAAATGATTAACAAATCTTTGCTTGGCATACAGGTAATGTGCATGTCAGAGAGTATTTTAAGATGGAGATAAATGAAATAGTGTCTGGAATTATGTGTTGCCTACAGCTTCGCATCTTGGTTATGTGAAAAGAAGGACACTCTAATATCCTGTAGCTGTTACAGAAGCACTGGCTGTCTAAGTTCAGGCATGAATTATTTTGATTTTTCCCCCTTAACACTATTTTTTGGACAGCGTCCTAGGAGACTCCATGAGGTCAGAGGACGGATGGACTCATCTTTGCTTGGTATTTCACAATGTAGATCAGCAACATTAGCCCCTTGGAGTAAAGTCTGTGTGTGTTATAATGGGTGACATTTAAAAAATAGTACTTAGTTCATTAAATCTGCGTTTTCGTGCACAATCTTTGTAACCCATATACCTATGGGGAACAGAAAATGTCTTTGTATAACACTGAATGAAATGGAAGAGCAAAGAACATAAATGATTGATTCACCCCAATGTCAGTGATTAAGCTAAGTCGCAATAACTATCCTTAGAACAAACACATATCTTTTATAGACTTAGAATATGGTTTCCTTTCACTAAGAAAGTTTTCACTTTTAAAGCAATTCTTTACATGCTTTTAATATTAAAGGAAATGAGGTACATGTTTTATTCAAGCCTAAAACTGACTGAAAATCAGATTTTTTAGAGAAGTTCTCTTTGAATAGTCTATGATATTCTGGTTCATGTCACCTTTTTTTCCTAAGACTCTACACACCACCAAAAAAATAACCATTAGTGATCCTTTGAAGTGTAATTGTCCTGGGCAAAAATAATTATTCTGGAGTTCTTGTTATAGAACAATTTGTAACAGGAAAGCATGTCTAAATATACTCCAAAGAAAAATTTAGTAGCGGGTTTTCAATTTAACAAGAAATTCCTGAGGACTATATACCAGGCTCTCAAGGGTTGCAAAGATGGGTCTGACTCAACATTTATCCTCAAGGACCTTTTTTTTTTTTTTTTTGTAAATTTGAATATCATGTTTATTTAACCCAATATATCTAAAATATTATCATTTCAACATATAGTGAACATAAGAAATTGTTCATCAGATCTCTTCCATTCTTTTGTTGGTTCTAAGTCTTTGAAATCTGGTGTGCCTTTAAACAGTTAGAGCGCATCTCAGTTTGGGCCAGCCACGTTTCAAGTGGTCGGTAGCTATGTGGCATCACAATTCTAGATGATAATGGAAAGGGTGGTTTTCCTAGAATCCAAAGTCCGGGCTCTTTTGCAAACTGATATAATGTGACTCAGAGTTTGTCATAGTCCTGCTCAAAATCCTCCCAAGACTTCCCATCACTCAGTTGGGGGATAGGATGACACAGTTGGGGAGACTGGAAATGGGGTTGGAGAGACCAAAATCAACTACAGTGATGTTTCCAAGGATGGAGAGAGTAATGTGGTCAAAAGAATCTGAAAAGGCTTTGTGAAGAAAGTCGTTTGTTTTATTGTCACTGTCCTGAGACGTCATTTGTGTTATCATGAGATTTGCACAGCACTTCAAATGCCTGTGCTGTGGTGGTGCCACCCAATTGTTCCCCAGGTTGTCACTTTTCTGAAAGACACTTGGGAAGCAAATGTGGCAAAGGTTGTCCAGATTTTATTAGTGCTTTGTTTTGGATATGCAGTTAGAGTTTCTGTTGATAAGTCAACATCGAAATTTTGAATGAAGGAAGATATTTTTATTGTTGACTGTTGGAATGTCTAAAGTCAGGCTCTTAATAATAACCAAGTGTCAATCTACTTACATCATTCCTACTTTTAATAAGTGCTTTGTATTTTGTATTCATTCAAGTTCCGTTTTCTAAAGGCCTCATTCAACTCTTGTGTATGTTACATTTCTTCTCGAGAATTTGTTCATTCCTTCTTCCTGAACGATTTCCTGCTTCCATGTTTTCTTGGACTGTTTGTTCTCTTCCTGTCCCCGTGGCATCTCTGTACTCCACTATATTAGATCTAAGTTGTTAGATTATTGTTGGGTAGATTTCACAAGGCTCACACAAGGCACAATTATGTGAGGTGATTTGAAAAAATATTTGTTATTTCTAATTATGTTCCAGGAAACTTTAATAGCGACCTGATTATGATTCCTGCTTATCTTCTTGAAAATAGAAGTATCTACATGTCAAGTTGCTTTAAGTACTTCTAAATTTCTTGCTTATTTGCCTCACCAAATCCCCACTTAAGAACTATGTAGTTTCAAACAACAGAAGGAAGGATGCACCTATGTAGATTTTGTTGGTTACTTAGCCAAAGTAGCATTCTAAGAAGAAACTCAAACTATTAAAAATCTAACACTTATGCTGACTCCATACTTATGATTTGCATACCATACATTAACCCATATATTTGACTACTTCTCCGCTGTCTGAATTTGCAAAAGCCATGTAGTTAGAAGACTAGCTACAGCTGGTGAGGAGTGGTGGCTCTCGTTCATTGGAACTTCTCTGGGGTCCAGTGTTTCTCAAACAAGAGAAGTCTTTTTCCCATTCTTATTTCCACTGCTCTACCCAGCGCTCATCTCTCATGCCTTTCTGGAAGCTTATGGCATTTAACTTCTTAGTTTGCCGCTGAAGAATTTCCCAGACCGAGGCTCTTTGACATTCTCTGGACTATTCTGTCTTTGCCAAAATGTGTTAACTTGGATTCTTCAAATACATTCTTCCCTCTCCTCTTTCTTTGTGTTTGTTACTGCAGTGTTCTTTCCATTTCTGCCCAGTGAAATCCTGCTCTTCCTTCAAAATCTGGCTGTAATGCCTCTTCCTGCCTGAGGTCTTCTGACCCTTCCAGAAACTTTGTTAGTAGCATGTTTTTTTTTGGTTGTTGTTGTTGGTTTTTTGTGTTTTTTTTGTGTGTGTGCTTATCATACTTGATATTCTGTGGTTATTTGTATGAATCTTATCATCCCTGAGGAGAGCCTCTATTTCATATAATTTATTTTTATATTCCCTATAGCATGTAGCCTGGTACCATTCACATAATAAGCACAGTAAAGATTTTTGGATTTAATGAAATTTGTGAGTCCCAAATGTACCACCACACAGAGGCTGGGAGGTGATGGCTGGGACGTGATGGCTGGGAGGTGATGGCTGGGAGGTGATGGCTGGGAGACCACAGTTAATGTATGATGCCCTCTTCAGTCTCATCCTTTGGAAGACTGTAAATTGTTATAAGTCCTTTTACTTCCATGTGATTTACATTCATTTCCTATTGTAATTTAAGAAACACACCTATTAGAACCTTTGGAATAATATTTTCCTAATTGAATATTATTTTTAATAGCTTTGTCGCATATAACTTTGGGGTGTGCTTCCTCTGAACTAAGATATTTGCCTTATTTTAGTCTGTATTTTTTTTTTTTTTACAGCTGGTAATAAAGTACTACTACTAAGTATGAAAAGTTGGTAAAATCTGTGATCTTAACTAGGTACGTGCATTTTTAGGTAGCAATCCAAGGAATAGGGTGTGAGAATGTTGAATAAAACTTCTTTTTTGTTTTTTGTTTGTTTGTTTCCTCCAGCACTGGAATGGGAAGAGGGCAAAACAGTAGAGAGGCCAGGTGATTACTAAAAACACCTCTTAGCTTGTGACAGAACTTGACTACCAAACGAAACTCCAGCAAAGCTTTCTTAAGCAATTATCTGAATGAATTGTAAAGTTAGCTGCATAGTAAAGGGACTCCTGAAGTAAAGGTCATATTTAAACTTGAATTATTGTAACAGTGCCTTGAGTTATTTATAGTTATGGTATTGATTCATTCATCTCAGAGAGAGTAGGCGGGGGCGGAGAGAGAGACAGACAGATGGAGAGGGAGAGGGTGAGGGAGAGGGAGAGAGATAGAGAGACTGAGAATATGAAAGGTTATAGGAAACAAACTTTCAGATCAGGGATCCCCCAACCCTTTTGGAGTTATGCCACCTCAGTGACCCCATGTCTAAGTAGCTGCCCACATCTTGTCCAGCTTTTGATTCACCTGTAGATCTACCAGAGCCGCTGCTGTAGTAGAAACGGTAAATGAGTGTGTTTGGGTAGGTTGTGCTGGGAGTAAGGACTAGATAAAGAAAATAATTCAAATACAGCATCTGTAGTTTTTAGAATATCTGTGAGTTCAAAAATGAAGGAAAGAAACTTTTGAAAGTAAGTGTTGATCAGAGCTGACCCTTCTGAGTCAAATTACTAGCGTTGCTTGTATAAGATTGTGTATTCATGTTACCTATATTTTTCACTTTAACCTTGCTTGAAATACTGTCAGGTAAATATTTATTTAGAATGCAACTATTCAACTTAATTCAATTAACTAATTAAGTAAACATTTTTTATTAAGGTATAGTTGACATACAAAATTATGTTACTTTTACTTTTATAACAATGATTTGGTATTTGTGTATATTGAAAAATGATCAACACAATAAGTCAGGTTAGCATCTGTCACCATATATAGTTACAGATTTTTTTTCTTATGATGACAACATTTAGGACCTACTTGCTTAGCAACTTTAAAATATGCATTATTATATAGTAATATTAACTGTCGTCACCAAGCTATACATTACATCCCCATGACTTATTTTTTTAATGACTAGAAGTTTGTACCTTTTGACCTCCTTTACCCATTTCATGCACATCCCCTCAACAGCCCCCAAACCTGCCTCTGGCAACTGTGCAAGTATTCTATTTTAAAAATACAGAATTTTTGGAAACGTTTAAAGGACGACTTCTTAGATAAATTAACGAGAACTTTTGGCCTAATAGCTAAAGATATGTCTTTAATTGCCTATGATTTTTCTTGTGCTAGGATCCACTTCTCCCCTCGTTCACCTGGCAGATTCCTGTTTATCCTCTAGGGCCCAGATCTGGTGCCACTTGATTCATGTAACTGTTCCACATCCATCTCCTTTCTGGAAGGAGAAGTAATTGTCTATCCTTCTGGATTCTTTTTTAGATCGGGCTGTTCACACCTTTCATTATGATTTTTCTTAACAATCTGACTTCCTAGTAGACTTTAAAAATAAATGATGTGGCATCCTCAGCACTGTATCTTCAGGCTCAATATTGACAGTGGCAAAAAGCAACCACTCAAACACTGAGTGCTTTAAAAAATGGAAAATTCGATTAACTTGATTTCAAATGCATTCTACTAGATGATTTTCAGGTCATTCCTTGTCAGGGCTATCATTTTTATGATTCCAGGAGAAATGCATAACTTTTATTATCTTTAACAATAATGATGATGATGATGATAGCAATAAAAAACACAGTGGTCAATATATATAAGGATCTGATTACATTCCATGCATTATGATTTGTACATCTGTCCATTTAATTTTGGCACCAGCCCTACAGTAGTATTAGTACCACACTGAGAGCTTTGAAAGAGATTATGAGACTTACTCCAGGCCACATAACTAGTAATTGGCAAGATTTGAACCTAGGTCCATCTCCTGTCTGAGTTTATCTGTCAATTAGCAGAGTTGGAACTAAAAGATGAACAAACCCAACACCACATGGGGCATTTATTTATAAGAGTTGGCAACACACGAATCACTGGACAAGAATACATACTACCAGTTAAAATAGGTTTTCATATATTCATTTTTACCGTCTGAAAAACGAAGCCACAATTGAGCCCCTGCAGGAGGCCATATCCTTCAGTGGAGGTGCCCCTCTTCCTCTTCCTCATCTCCACTCACTCCTATTCTCCAAAAGTTTAAGGTCTGGCTCCCAGGCTAGGCCTTTGCTCAGTCTTTCCCAAGTCCCTAAACTAGAAGCAGCATCCTGTTCTGAAAACATCCGGGGTTTTTATTTTTATGGCTCTTATTTTCTATCTAGTGTTACAGCGTCAACAGGATAATAAAACGAGATTCAGTTTGAGCTGAGGTCCTACGTGCCCGTCACTGTCCTGGTCCATAGTGCAGTACTGCACCTCCAAAGCAGGATTTGCTAAGGGTGGGGTGAGGCACAAGTTTTAGGGATGCCAATTCAACACCCACCTTCAGCCTCTAAGTAAGGCTGCGGAGGCTGGAAGGAGATTTGGAACTAGGAGATGATGTGGCTAGTGTGTTGAGAGCCCCATCCCAACAAGAGGGTGGCAGAGAAAGCCTGACAGGTGTGCCCTGGAGGTTGGGGAACAGAAGGGACCATGTATCAATCATGTCAGAGAAATCGGAAGGCGAAGGAGCTGGCTGATTCAGCCAGTGGCAGAGAGTAGAGGACAGTGGATGGGAAGGAACTGTTTCCCACTGACAGTGAGCCAGAGGTATTCTGTGGAATTGTAGGTGACCATCCAGAGGTGTATTCATGCTTGTCGGGGACGGGCCAGGGGGCCCACCTGGGGGTGGAGCAGTCAGCTTTGAGCATCTGTACAGCAAACCAATCAGATATTTGCAGGGCAATTAAGACTTTCTGCCCTTTTAGCTCCCCTAAGGGGGTCAGCAGCAAATGCCCATTAGTTAGTAGGGGGTTGGGGGGACCAGCTGTCCAGGTGAGGAGAGGAAGCAGAGCCTGCCCTCCCACCCCGGCCCCAGTGCAGGCCTCATGTCTGCAGCAGGACTGAGCCAGGGGAGGTGTTGCTCCACTTTTGAATGAAGTCCAGAGTTTGGTTTATACATGAACTGAGTATTTAATTACTGAACTGAGACTATTTTAGGGACTTTTTGTTTTCCAACACCAGGCACACAACTGTGGGGCCTGTCTTAGATTTAATCCAGGGCCAGAGGAAGATTTAGTCTGGCAGAGTAGATTTACAGGAGAGCTTGAGAAGAGGAAAGGAGTTGCTTTATGATTTGTTTCTTGTTCTTTCAGCATCCTGAGTCTTATTTCTTCTCTCCTGGACATTAAGCTCCTCAAGTGTGAGAGTTTGGAAATTAGAGGAAAATGATGTCTTTGTCATCAGGTTTTAGTCATCTCTGTAAATTGTACACAGCTGAACACCCATTGGTTCAACACAAATTTATCAACTACAAGTTTGTTTTATGAGATTATGCAAAATGTGATCTTTAAGTAAAAAAGTACAGTGATTCCTTTTTTAAAGAAGAAAGTTTTAATTTTAGAGTAGTTTTAAATTTATAGAAAAGTTACAAATATAGCATAGAGAGTTCCCACATTCTTGCCCAGTTTCCCCTATTGTTAAAATTTAACTTTAGTATGGTGCATTTGTCACTATTAACAAACCAGTGATTACTTTTTATCGGTACAAATTCTGCTTACACTATGAGATAATACAGGAAAGAATGCCACCGTATTTATTTCAGAGTAGTCATTTGATTTCTGGATGACGATTTTCTACTAAGTATTTGTTAAGCTTCGTCATGAGATTGCTTTCCACAAGCAATATGCTTCTGAATTTCAGGTATAAATCAAAGAATATTGCAAAATTCCTGGTGAGTCATTACCACTAAGTTCCTTGATTCTAAAATTTCATGAAGTAGTTATGCTTTTCTTTAAAATGGCTAAGGAAGAACTTGATATTTATGTGAGCTGCTATTTTCTTTAGTCCATGATGGAGTGCTTCGTGTTGTTGCCAGAAATAACATGAATTAAAAGTTGATTATTTTTGGTTCAGGTGGTTATGTACAAAACCATAAAATATCAGGAAGTGATGAAGTAAAACTTTTTAATCTTAGAAATTTTCCTCTATATGTAGCCCAGCCTTTATGTCCTTGATCCAAGCAAATTACATGGTCTTCCTCACAGAATAATTGCAAAGAAAAAGTCAATTAATGTAAGAAAAAATCTTGAAAAGACAAAATCCCTAAATAAATTCAAGCAACAGAATCAATTTTGTGTTAATAATGTGATACACACTTTATCACTGTTTGCCAAGAACCACATTTTGTGGTCTGTTGTATGATATGCGTTTATGAGCACAGTTTAAAACATTAAAGTAAACACAGCAGACATTAGAAGTACTCTGAAAAAAAAAGTACTCTGAAATGGTATGTGTATTTAAAATTGGCTTTATTTAAACTTGTTTTTGCATATAACTTAATCACCTGTAATGGAAATTTTATCAATCTAATACTTTTTTTAGTGTCGCCATTCTCAACGGTCTTGTGGTCATTGGGACTTTATATCCTACCTGCCATCCATGCTGGCTGCAATTGGATGACTTATGTCATTCCAAACTCAGTATGTCGAAAATCAGTTCATGTGTTTAAGTCTTAAATAGTTCTCCTGATATCTCTTTTTCAGTTTATGGTAACAATTCTGTCACCTGTCCTCAATCCTCATATTTTATCTTTGACATTTTTTTCCCTTCTCACCCCTGGATTCAAACAATCTTCACATTCTTGACTGTGAATGCATTTCTTCCTTTCCACTTTCAAATCCTTAGTCCAAACCTGGATGGATCACCTCATATCTGAATTATTGACATAGCATTCTAATTGGTCTACCTTCTTTTATTTTCTCTTCTCCAACACACACGCATCACACTCCCACTCCCACACAGACCACATTCACCCACCAATACCGCCTCTGTACCCTTCCTGCTCACACAAACGTGTGTACACACGCACTTTAATGGAGCTAGTGCATGGTCAGATTAATGTTCCTACAGTACTTCCATCATTTCCGCATGCTAAAAAACTTTCAATGGGTGTTTCCTCATGCTCATAGGACGTTCTCTGGACTTCTCAGTTGGACTCTGTAGGCAGTTCACCTTTTACTTCACTTTGTTGAAAACTCTTCCTCTGCCATGGCCCTGGATTCCTTTATGTAGGAGATTTACGTGTTCTTTCTTGAGACTTCTACAGAGTGAACTAGTCTTTGTTTAATAAAAGCAGCTATTTTTGTGGCATCATCTAGAACTCAGTTGGAATTGTCCATTGACCTAGGCCTGGAATCCTCCTTATCTCACGTCAAAACCTGAGAATATACCCAGACAAGCCGAATGATTCCTGCTTAGCCTTATGGATTTATAGGATTAAGTAAAGTTAATATTGCAAGTTGTGATAGTGCTTTTTGAGCCCTAAGGGTCTTAAAAGACTCTGTAAGCATCCTGTGGTTGCTGGATTCAATCGTAGGGGCTATTATTACAGCTTTTACAACAGTTTCTGCATTGTTCTTTTTAAACACTTTGGTCAAATGGTCCTTGCCACTGAAGCATTTGGGGAAAAGTCCTTTCCCCCAAATGTTTGTGGGTTTGAGAGGGATCCTAAAGGTCCCATGTGGCAGCAGTTTTTATTGACATGTGTTGTGTATAATTATATCAATTATAATATTGATACTATTAATTGGGTTTTACATAAGACTCCTGCTTCATACAAGTGGTACCTAGTTCCTTTTCATTACATTACATTGGAAAGTTGGAAAGGATGGTATTATGTAGTTTATTTCACTCTCATCTGCATTAGAATTTGAATTATTATTATAATTACTGTATGCTTGCCTTTTAGGCTCAGTAAAGCCAAGGAACAATTGTGGAGAATAGAATCATTTAAATCATTTGCTGTGAAATTGTGGTGCTATGTGAGGGCACTTTTGGCTTCTTCATCTGATACAGCTTTTGTTTCTAGGATTCACGGTCTGTGTGAAGTGTCTGGTATTTGACATGGGTTGAAATAGTTTATACTATGCTTAGAATGTAGGTTGTGACTTTTCCCCTTCTGTATTTCTGAGGGTAGTTATTTTCACTTTTAATCGCCATGGGGTATCTCTGAAGAAAAACAAGAGAGGTGTTTAATTTATTGGTGACCAAATATAGATCTGCAAATCATGTAGTGTGCAGTGTATTATGAGCCATCTTTTAAGCAAGTATAGCACGTGTATTACGTGGAGTTTATTTATGGTTTTGACCTCTAGTCTTCATTGGCTCTTAGTTTATTTGGGACATAACCCGCTAAGGTTATGGATTGCAGTATTTCAGGGTCAGCTGAGGAGAACCAGACAGAAGAAGACACATGTCCTATTAAGTATATAATACTGAGATGTGTCCATACTTGAATTCTGCATTCTGATGGGTGTGGTTTAGGCAGACCATAAAGGAGGACGGACTGAAAGCATAGGAACTTTTAGTATAAAAGGCAGAGATGGGCATAATATGGGAAAGCTTTGAAAATATACTTAAATATTCCTAGCTGGAGCTGCCATTTATTGAGTGATTCTCCTGAGCATGCACTGTGTTAAGAGCTTTATATATATTAGCTTATTTAAATCTTACAACAATATTCTGAGAGGGTTGTTATTTCCTTTGTACAAAATAGATAGCTGAGTTTCAGGGCTGTGGCAAGTCAGGATAAAATAAACAAACCTGAATTTGGTGAACAAATTTAAAAATCTTGAAGCTGAGTAAATCCTTTATAACTTCTGTGAAGTGTATCAGAATATTTAGATTCATCTTCTCCAGAGGTGATATAGCAGGACAAATATAACTTGACACTAATATCTTAACATCCTAAGATTAGGAGGAACTTTGTAGCTATCTAGAAAAGGGTTTGTGAAATTTATTACTTGAAGTTACATAAATGTCTAAAGAGAAGCTGGGATTGCAGAGAACATTCATCATCTCTTTGGGTCGTTGTTGGCAGCAAAATATTAATCAGCCAAGGAGATTTGTATTTTTATTCCTTAAAATTATATTTAGAATTTTGTTTGTTCTACTCTGAAACTTCACCAGGGATTAGTCTGAATTAAAGTATGTACTTCAAGATGAAGTGAACTGAAACTAATTTGCAAAAATTCAAGAGGAGCCCACATACTTTAAGTTATCTATTAACCAGAATATTTTGAAAGGAAAAAATAAACAAACAAAAAAATACCCTAAAAGTATTTTTGAATAAATCCACACTGGGAAAGACAACTGAAATGGAATTACAAAATAATTATGAATCCAGTCA
The DNA here is from genome assembly GCF_036562045.2 of Rhinolophus sinicus. NCBI lineage: Eukaryota > Metazoa > Chordata > Mammalia > Chiroptera > Rhinolophidae > Rhinolophus > Rhinolophus sinicus. The sequence continues at coordinate 26,459,792 of NC_133754.1, read as the reverse complement.
TTATTTACCTATTCTTAAATTGAAGCAATTAATGAACTTCCTGGACAGAAGTGAAAGCACTCTGTTTAAAAATGAATTTAAAAAATTTGTATTAAAAAAATTGCACATGTTTATTGTAGAAAAAACTAAAGACAAATTGAACAAAGAGGGAAATAAATGTCCATAACTCTGGTCATAACATTGGTAAGATTCTGGTATGTACATTCTTAGCCTTAAAAAAAATAGACACATGTGCATAATTATGTCCACACACATTTATATATTTAAAATATAAATTTCAATAAAAGTTTTTTGAGGGTAATACTGATAACTGATCAATAGCTATTTCTGGAAAACTGGTATTTTAATAAATTTGGATGTGTGTGTGTGTGTGTGTGTGTGTGTGTGTGTGTGTAGTTTGCTCTAGGTGAAATGATTAAGAACTGAAATTTCCATCTGGCACCACCCACTTTCCTTAGTTATGTCAGCCTCTTCCTTCTTCTTAAACATAGTTTATTACCCATCTAAATAGGAAAGGAAGATGTAAAACGATCTCTTTTCACAGAAGACAGGATCTTTATGTAGTAAATCCAAAAGAAACAACTGAAAATATTATAATTAATAAGTAAGTTCAGTTTGTAAGTTATAAGAACAACATAAAAAATCCATTATATTTTTATTCATTAGTGATAAACAAGCCAAAAATGATATTAAGAAAACAGTTAACATTTACAATTGCATCGAAAAATGAAATAGGAATAAATTTAACAAAAGAAGTGCAAGACTTGTACACTAAAAACTACAAAATGTCACTGAGAAGCAATAAACAAGCTCTAACAAATTGAAAGTCATCTGTGTTATGTTTCAGAGGAATTAATATTTTTAAAATAGCATTGTCAACTTCATCTACAATTCAATGCAATCCCTATCAAAAGCCCTGCTAGCTTTTTTTTTTATAGAAGTTGACAAGCTAATCCTAAAATTCATATGGAAAGGCAAGGGGTCCAGAATACTGAAAACAATCTTGAGAAATACAAAATTGGAGGATTCAGACTTCCCAATTTCAAAATTTACTATGAAGCTGCAGTAATCAAGACAGTGTCCTCACATAAAATAATCACATAAAGAGAGATATATAGATCAATGCAGCAGAATTTGGAGTCAAGAAATAAACCTTTACATTTGTAGTCAATTGACTTTTGACAAGGATACCAGGACAATTCAATGGGGGAAATAATTATCTTTTCAACAAATGCTTTGTGACAACTGTATAACCATATGAAAATGGATGAATATAAACCCTACTTCATACCATGCACCAAACATAAAGTGGATTATAAATCTAAATGTAAAAGTTAAAACTATAAAACTCTTAGTAGAAAACATAGGAGTAAATCTTCATGACGATTAGTCCGTGGTTTTCAGATATGATTTCCAAAACACAGAGGTCAAAAGAGAAGATTGGTAAGTTGGACTTCATCAAAATTAAAAACTTGTGTGCTTTTACAATCAAGAAAGTGAAAGGATAATGAGATAAAATATTTGCAAATCATATCTCTAAAGGGACTTGTAACCAGAATATATAAAGAATTCTTACAACTCAAGTATAAAGACAAATAATCCAGTTAAAAATGGGCAAAGTATTTGAATGACAGTTTTCCAAAGGAGATACGCCAATGACCAATAAACCCATTAAAAGATGCTCAACATCATTTGCCATTAAAGAAATATTAGAACCATGAGGTATGACTTGACACCCACCAGAAAGACAGACAACAACAAGTGTTGATGAAGAAGTGGAAAAATTGGAGCCCTCATACACTGTTGGTGGGAATATAAAGTGATACAGCCGCTATGGAAAACAGTCGGGTGGTTCCTCCAAAGGTTAAACAGTCGGGTGGTTCCTCAAAAGTTACGATAGAACTCTGCAATTCCACTCCTACGTATCTGCCCAAGGGAAACGAAGACATAACTGTATACAGAACTTGTGTGTGAATGTTCATAACAGCATTATTCATAGTAGCCTAAAAGTGGAAACAACCCAAATGTCCATCAAGTGATGAATGGATAAACAAATGGTATATCTATACAATGCGATATTATTTGAAATTAAAAAGGAATGAAGTTCATGAATTACTAATACATGCTACAGCATAGATGAACTTCAAACAAATGCTAAGTTAAAGAAGCCAGTCACAAAAGATCACCTACTGTATGACATTATTTATATAAAATGTTCAAAGTAGTGAAATCTATATATAGAGAAAATAGATTAGTGCTTCTTAGGACTGAACGAGTGGGGTAGGTTGAGGGTAGGGAGATGTGACTGGTGATAGGTACAAGGGTTTTTTGGGGGTTGTTGAAAATATTTTAACATTGGGTAATGGTGATGGTTGCACAACTTTGTAAACATACTAAAAACCAGTGAATTGTATGCTTTTAAAAGGTGAACTTACATACTCATAAAGCTGTTAAAAATATGGGTGTTTATTTTCTGAGAGTTCCCTGGCTTGTTACCCTCTTTCTCTTTTATCTGGACCTCCTCTTTCCTTTCCCTCTGTTTTCCCTGTCCAGCTCAAGTTTGCTTCCATGCCTAGCAGTTTTTGATCATGGTGGGTTCCTATCTGGAATATGAGTCCTGGGGGTGCAGTTTCCAGAGTTTAGACCCTCAGAATTGACTGTGGGCCCCTTCCACTCATGTTATTGCAGTAGACAAAAGTCTTCCAGTTTCATCTACTATTCTCAAATTGGCCAGCTAGGATTTACAGTGGGGACCTGTTGGCTGTTCTGGAGTTTTCTGTTCCCGGGCCCCTTTAGCGCGTTGCTTTCCTTCTTTCCTCCTTTCCTCAGACACTGTGCGAGTCTTGCAGGTATATGTAATTTGTACCAAACCATTTGTATTTTGAAATTCAGGAGGATACTTTCTCACCTAATTTTGTTGTGATGTCCATGGGTTTTGGTTTGGATATCAGTCGTTCTGTTTTGTGTGGAGATTTGGGAAGATTCAAAAACTATGCTTCCATTGCTGTTGCCATCTTTCTAGAATTCAGATCTTTCAGACAGTTTGAGGGAGAGATTTGGAAGGAATTGATCTGGCAAAAACAGAGGGTAGCCTCCTAGAGATTTTAGTATCTTTGAGGGAAGAGCCCATGGCTTAGTAATCTTTCTAAATCCAGCACCTAGCACAAGCCCTGGCATTAATTAATACCCAGTAATTCATTGAATAAATAGAAGTACAGAGATGAATGACTGCTTGGAGAGTGAGCCAGAATTGATAGCTAGTACTCATTTACAAGTGTTGGCATAAAAGGGGGTCTGGTTAGATAGTTTCCTCCCCTTACACAGCAGATGAAAAACACTTCTGAAGCTTTGGTCAGCTATTCATCTGTTCTACCTGCTTCAGTTTATCAAGAACTTGTGAAATAATATGTAGCCATCATTGCAGGTTTCCAGTATCTCTACTGGAGATCCAGGTTGCTTGGATTCTGGATGCATCTGAGTGAGTGTTGGGAGACCCGCCATGGGCCCATAGATTCTGGGTCTATGTCCCAGGATTTGGTGGCCATAGATTCCTTTTTTTAACCAAGTCTTGCTTGGTGGTCAACAAATGACATATTTTGATAAAATCTTGTCATGCAGCACCTTCCAATCTGATATGGGGGAAACTGTCTGATCTTTCCCGAGCTCTCTTGTTTCTCTAATAAATCCCTTTTGTTTATTCTACCCTCCTAGGAACCATAAAAGACTTAGTAAATAGAACTATATATCTTACAAAATCCAATTCCCTCACAGGCCATGTATTCTGACACTGTTTCTGGGCTGCCTTGGGACAGCTACTGTGAAGTGCTCAGTGCTTCCTGATCCTCTTATCCTCATCAATACTTCCCTTCTGCTGTTTCATTTCCTTGGTACTCTGTGTTTGGTGACATTTAATTGTGCTGACATAGAAATGAAAGACAAAGACATAAAACATGCTGTCTGTTCAAGCCAGCGTATTTATTTGTATTGTAACAAAGGCCTGCAATGCTTGAACTCAAATACATTGAGTTGGGTGGAAATTTGAACACCTTTGCCATTTTTCAAATCCAGGTGATGCCCAATGATCTTGGAAGTAAGCGAGGAATGTGAGTAATGAAATGATAAGGAACGCAGTGCTGACTCTCTGAGTGGCTGTGAACCTGATTAATTTCTGGGCCGGACTCTTAGGTGGGTGTCTGAAAAGATTCTCTTGAGATGTGTGTGTCAAATGTGCTTGTTGAAAAGCAAAGGAAGATGTAAGCATCACTCATCGTTGGGATGCTTTTAGGCACTGCAGCTGTTTGAAAGGCCTGGGAGAACTAATTCAATTATGGCTGAGAAACCTCTCTCTCTGATGTTAGGGCTTCTCACGAACATCCTTCTTAAAATAATGATAGCTGGTGGGAGAGAGATGTGCAAGGAATATAGACAGCTATATTTAATTTCAATTCAGAAAAGCAACACACACAAAAATGGTATGTACATTCTTAAAACAAGATAAAGGAAGAATTGTAATCTTGGTATGTCTTACTTGCATTTATTGAAACTTCCTTTTTTTGGTTTACTCTTTGGAACTGTGTATAATTTTGTATATAGTGGTTAAGCTAACTTTTTAAATAAATGAATTTTTGGCTTAAAGCTTTTCTATATTTTAAAACCTTTTTATAATAATGAAAAGTGCTTATGGTAAATTTTATATAATATAAAAGTAGAAAAAGTAAAAACAAACCACAAAAAAATCCCCCATCAACTTCCCTTTTCATTCTCCTTCCCCTCAGGAAATTATAGACTGATACATACACTTCTAGACCTAGAAAATGCATATGTATGATTTGTTGGAGATGTATATATCTTTTTGTTAAATTACATCATATTATTTATACTATTCTGCAACTTGATTTTTTTTCACTAGCAGTTCATGATCTTTTCACCATATAGATGAGAATTTAATGAACTGAATTCTCCCTTTTTGTACTCATAAGGGTATTCAATGATGGCTTATATGTAAGAAAGATGTAAAGAAGAAAGACAAGTCCTCAAAATAGTTTGCCCTTCTTTATTTCTGGCCTAAATAGAGGTGCCAGTACCTAGAAGTCATTCAACAGCTGTCAAATCAATTGCCGGCTGCTGGTGACAAGGAGGAGAAGCAGCAGCTGGTAAACAAGTATAGTTCCCCCATTCTGAGCATGGGGGGAGGGACAGCAGATGGACATATTTCTGCTATTGTTCCACTTTTAGCTACATCCTTTCCCTTTAGATGTTTCCTTTTGCAGTCATAAAAAATGGTTTTAGTGAAATATTTTTTGAAGCGATTTAGATAAATGAGAGAAGAAAAGAATTACCCATTGACCCCCATGGCCAAGTTAATTATTGTTAACATCGCCTTATAGTTGTTTCTTCTATGCCTTCTATTAAATGTGTTGTTAGAATTAGCATTTCTGTGCTCTTCCTTCCCAAAACCCATCACCCCAGTTTAATCATGAGAAAAACATCAGAAAAATCCCAATTAAGGAAATTCTACAAAATGCTGACAATTATGCCTTAAAACGGTCAAAGTCATCAATAACAAGAAAGTGTGAGAAATTGTCACAGCCAAGGGAAGCTTAAGGAGACATGATGAGTAAATAAAAGTGGGACGCTGGAAGAAACCCTGGTAAAGGCCATTTGGGAAAAGCTATGAACATCTGAAGAAAGCACAGACTTTAGTTAATAATAATGTACTAATACGGGTACACTAATTGTGACAATTGTACCATGCTGAAGGAAGAGGTTAACAGTAGTGAAGTTACTGGGTCAAGTTGAATGACGATAGTAAACATTTTGCCGAACTGTTTTACTGAAAGCTTGTTCTAATTTATAGTTATATCCCCAACATATACAGGTCCCTGGTTTCACTGGACCTCCTTCAGCATTGTGTATCATCTTTTGTTTTAAAATCTTTTCCAAAACTAGCATCTTCTTGATGTAAACTATATTTCTTTAATTATCTATGATTTTAAACATCTCTCCCTCATCTTTATTTTGCTACTTCTCTTCAGAATTATCTGTTTACATCCTTTGTCTCACTTGAATTGGTGTTTTTCTTGTCAATTTTGCTTGAGCTCTTTTAACATAAAACTTTTAATAGTAAACACAAAAGCGATGAGATATGGGCTTCATAAGTTCTCCTTTGTAATGATGCTGTAGTGCAACGAGGAAGAGGGAAAAGTATAATTTATTACAACAAAATCTAATGTAATTGAAATCGTATCATAAGAGATGTAGAAATAATACTAAATATTCAATCCATCACATTATAAACCTAAAATTAATATAATGTTATGTGTCAATTATATCTCAATGAAACTGGAAAGAAAAGGACATAATAGTAAGTCATAAATCACTTCCTTTGTATATGTATAATTATTTTGGAGAAGCATGTGAATTTTGGAAATGTTGGAGTGTTTAACAAAGTTATTTATACTTCTTGCCTTTATTCATTAAGGTATCTACCGGATCAAAATTAGTGAAGTTTGTAATCATGTGGTAATAAACAAAAAACAAAATGAAACACAAAATCATTTAGAATGTAGTTTAAGCAATGTAAATAATGGAGCCTATAATAACATTTTGTTTAGTAATGAAAAACTCATTGTTAGCAAAGAATTTTGTTACTACCTATGAAATTAGAATCAATCATTGTTTTAATGCCTCTCCCCTGCCAAAAGAATCGACAAACTTTTCTCTGAAAAATAAAATGAATAACGATGTGAAGCTGAGGATGTGACGGAAGATGAGGAACTGAAAAGGCATTGACCTTGGATCTATGACACCTGGCCATGGACAGGAGTGGGTACTCACCCATGGGTGAGAGGCAGTTCAGTCTCCCGCGTTGGTTTATTCTGGCCCTGCATGACTACAACAGTCCTTAAGAGAGGGGCCCTGGACTCTGGGGGCTGCCTGTTCTTTCCCTCTGACTGCAAATGCCAGACATACTGTGAAACTGGATTGTGGGGCTCATTCACCCGGGGCTTAATGCCTGGCATGCTTCACAGCTTCCTCTTGCTTTGGCCGGGCCAGTTCAGATGCCGTGTGTGTGTCACGTTACTTCTCTGTGAGCTCTGGTTTCCTCTTTTGTGCTTAGGCAGTATACGATTTTAGATATAGAAAGCCTGCTGTAGCTCTCTCACTTTGACATTCTTTATGAATTTTACCCTTTATTCTGTGCTCACCTGCATTAAAATGCGTATATGAAATAATTTATTAGAAATCAATTCATGACAGATTATGGTATGTGAGTGTGTGTGTGTGTGTGTGTGTATGTACTAAGTGTAGAAGATCATGTGGAAAATGGTTTTTAAAGTAAAAGTTTTATGTATCCAATAAAATATATGGGGTCAGGTAGGCAAATGACCTTTTAAATGGGGAATATGATCAGAAAGTTCAGCTTTAAATATGTTATCCTTTTCTTTGAAGCTATGGAAGTATTTGTTATACTTCCTGAGCATGAGCTTTTGTTATACTACAGTCATTATTATATAAATGGTTAGTTCTTGTAGTGAGTAATGGTGAAATGTTCTATGAAATGCTCTCTTCAGTCCTTTTGAATTTTTCAACAAAAGCTCAAGAGAAGAGGAGGGTGAAGCTGTTAACATGGGGTGACTGGGGTGAAACCCTTGCAGTCTCCCACAAGCTCTAAATTACTTTGAGGCCCTGCTGTATATTACAGATAAATGCAGATTTTAGTCTGTTCTATAACACGTTTTGTTTATTTTAATGTAAAATGTCTTAAATTGCTTATTAATAAAATTATTTCACCCTTCCCCTCTAATTTATAAGTAAGAGTGATTCTGCTAGAATGCATGCCAAGTATATCCTTGACTTTGGGAGACCATTGGCTGACTGTTACACAATCTACAGAGTTCACCTAACTTCATTGAAATAGCTTTGTAAAAGATGGAGGAAGAACAGCTCCAGATGTGCATGTTTTAGATGCAAAGAAGTTTTATTTGAAGTGTTCATTTAAGCAAAAGTCCACAGGTGTTCGTGATTTGAGTAATACCTCACTGCTTAATGTTCACTGTTCATGAATTCATTCATTAATTTGACAAATATCCTAGTCTCCAGGATTGAAAAAGTGTCTGCCTTTATGGAGCTTACAAAATTGTTTTTCCTGTGATTTCTAGTTTAATAGACACATTCTATTTTTCATTAGCTAAAATGATGTAAAAATCTAAACGAAAAACATTTTTATTATCTGGAAAATAAATCAGCTGCATTCTGTGGTGAGATAGTGTGTTTTAATCTGTAGATTCTATTAATTATTGCTAAGAAGAGACTGTCTCGTTGCCAGGGGATTGTATTTTTAAATTTCATACATAACTATTGATAGAAAAAAATTGATTGTGCCTCCGACTGTGTGCTTTCTGATTATACTTTGCTTTCAGCTAGTGAACAAGGCACCTAATGCGGAGATCATTTAGTATTATGCACTGACTGAAAACACAGAGGTAGTGCTGCCTGCAAAGTACCTGGCTCATAATGCAAAATGCAGCAGGTATCCTCCCACTCTGCTCTCCCCCGCCACGCCATCGTGGAAGCCAACATGAGAAGGAAGCTCAGGGTTTGTGAAGATAATGTGACTTGAGAGGAAGAAAGGGTAGGGGGGAGGAATTAAGAACACTTAAGGGAGCTGATTCTGGAGACAAACTCTCAAGCAGGCATGAGGGTAGGGCTGGGGACAGGGAGAAGGATGGTAGGTGTCACTTTCCTCTTTGAAACATGCTTTCCTTGTCTGACTAATTTTTAAAAACCATTTGGAGAATGACAGCAAATTGGAGATGGGTGAGAGAGCAAGAAATCATCTAGTTTTTGCCTAACGCTAATGTTATGTGTAAAGGGAGCTAAAGCCTGTTTTAAGTGACTTGCCCAAGTTCATCTGGTTAATTAGTGTCAGCATATACGCATCTAGATTCCAGTACCGAGTCTTGGAACTTTCATACTAGACTGATTCTTTTTCTGGAGTGCTCATTGCCCATGGGAGGCAATGGGACAGGCACTGAAGAGGTGCTGTATAGCCAAATCGTGGAAGGCACTGTATGCCATGCTGAGGGCTTCACCTGTGTGTGATGGCCAGTTAGTGATGGCTTAAGCATGGGCAAGATATTAGATTTGCATTTAGAAACTTTGCACAGTCAGTCCTCACTTAATGTTGTTGATAGGTTCTGTGACTTGAAGTGAAATAACATAACGAAACCAATTTTACCAAAGGTAATTGGTGTAAACAAGAGTTAAGTTCTTGCAGCATCTCATCAACGTTATAACGAAATGACTGACGTTGAACAAAATGATGTTATTTGAGGACCTGCTATGATTTGGAGTATGGGTTATGTCTGGGGTGGTGGTACACGGTTGAAGGGATATTAGAAAGCTACTGGAATAGTCCATTCGAAAAATGAGGAGACTGAAGATTTGTCCTGTGACCGCTTTTACTGGCAGAGCCCGATTTCGGTCTTTGCTTAGAAAATAGAGGCTATTTTTCACTTTGAGAGTCTTTTGCTGAGACTGCAGAGGCGAAGCAGTTTTACCGTTCGATCGATAACGTCCTGGATCCTTTATATTTCCTCTAATTTCTGCTTTGAAAACTGAACAGTTTCTTCTTCGCTTATCTTGCTTCTCTCATACTTTGTCACAGGCAGCTTAAAGACGCCAGTCGCATTCTGACTTTCTGACTGGAATTTTCTTGACCTTAGATACTCTTAGAGTCATTCCATACTCTTTGTACTGTGCACACTACGGGCAGTGTCTTTCACTCGTTTTGCTAGCGCACAACCTGCATCTTCTTTTCTGCAGCTTTCTGTAGCAATTTCCTTACTGCCCTTCTGGCTCCTGCTAGCCTTGTTCTCAATGCCTCCACACCATGCCCAGTCCCAAAGCCAATGCCATCTACTTTAGGGTTCTGTTATGGCACCATCATTTCTGGATTTTGTATTGTTTATTCCATTACAAACCACCCCCAAACTTAGTGGCTTTAAATCACAACACTATCCATTTACTTACTTCGCTGCGATTTGGGTTCTCCTTGGTGAAATGGTTGATCTCCATTCTCCTTGGCATTTGCTGGGACTGGAATTCCACTGTTGTGTGTGGAGCCTCATCTGGATGTCTGAAACGTCTGGGGCCTGGCTGAGCATCACTTTTTTCTCTGTGCAGCCTCTTTACAGGACTAGCTTGGCTTCCTCCCTACACGGTGGTCTCATGGCAGTCTGCCTTCTTACATACCTGCTGGCATTTTTTTCAGAGTGTGAAAGCAGAGGCAGCCAGGCCTTCTTAGTGCCTGAGCTTGGAAACCCCAGAATGTTACTTCTATTGCATTGTTTTTATCAAAAGGGCAAGCCCTGATTTAAGGGGAGGCATATAGCCCTCACCTCTCAATGAGAGAACTACAAAGATTTTTAAGCTATCTCAAATCCACCACTCTAGGATAATTCCTAGGTTTTTTCTGGTTTGGGTCACTTTGCTAGATTATGATACTATTCACTTGGAGTAAGTTTCCTGGGAAAGGTCATGATTTCCTTATGGATACATTTCAAAGAAACCAGGTCCAAATCCAAACAGAACAAAAAAGGAAAAGAAAACTGGTCCTTGCAAAAATGTAGACTAACAATTCTACCTCCCCTTACCCTCTCCTCGCAATATAATTGCATTACTATTTTCAAGTTTTCTATCTGTTATCTCAGTTTCCTGTTCTATCAGCTATAGACAACATCTCTTAAAATTTCTATGACAATTCTACCATCTTTGCTTTTATCTCTTTCCTGCCATTTCCACTTTCTAGTTTCTGGTAGCTGTACTTTTTTGTTATGTTGCTAAAATTGATATCATTCCATCATGATGGGTCCATAATTAATTCCTTACTGTGTTCGAAGGTTGCTTCTTAAATTTGATTATTAGTAGTAGGTTTTATGCTATTGTGACTGCGTAAATATTCACTAAAGGGTCAGTGTGCCTTAATTATATGTCTTTTGTTTTGTAGCTTTTTCCTGGAATCTCTATGAATTTTTTCTTTGCTTTCATTATATCCTTAAATTCTTCTAACATCTCAAGCATACCAACTAAGCTATAAAATCCTTTATTTCCTAGATACTCCTCAGCTAGCGCCCTCTGGTATCTTGTTTCCATTCGCACTAATGGCACCGTTGTCTGTGGCACAGCCCTCAAGTTGAGATTCGCTATTTCCTAGATCCCGTGACTTCCATTTTCTTATTTTACGCTTGTGTTTTACTCTCAAGCATATCTTTAAATAACTTCTCCAAAATGCTTGTGTGGTTAAACCTTCTCCTCTAAAAATGTGTCTATTCTGATCAGAATTTGTTTTCAACGTTGTTGGAAATGAAATCCCTAAGTACTTAGAACATGTCTCTTATTTATGCTATAAATAACTGTAAGGGGATGTGATTACTTGGTTTTGTTTTTTCCCTCCAAAACCTATGTTATGATATTATGATTGTCTGCTTCATCATTGTTGTTTATTTTATTTTATTTAGTATTTGTATTTTTGAATTGTAGAAATTGCAATCAGACTTTAGTTGTTGGGTTTATTGATCATTAATTACATTAGATGACAAACTTATAAAATTTTACCGAAACGGAAATCATTTTTGTGAAACAAACAGATAGGCTTTTAGCTAAGCCTGGAAAAATATTTGGAATATCCCCATGTAGTTCTTATTTAAGAATCTCGTTGTCTCCCCCGCCCCCAACCGTGAGATAAGGTCAGACTGTATAAAACTCTTATTTCAGGAAGGTTTGTCCCTGCAGGTGAACTTGAACTTTATCTTTTAAAAACACAGTCAACAAGATCTGAAAAGGTTTTAGACCTCTGAGCAGTGGTGCTCTTAGATCAATTCTGTTATCTCTCCTTTGAAACAGCTGTTGTGATAATAAAAGGTTGAGATATAAACTCCATTAGTAGCATTCATGCCTGGAAGAAAAATGTGCTTTATTGTTTTAGTATAATGAATGGAACTGTCTGTGAGTATTGAATTTTCTCTACACCTGTGGAGGGGTGAGATTTGAAGCTTGTGACTTTTAATGAAGGAAACTGGATTAAGCATTCACCCTTTACATAAATTATAAGCATGTGATGTACCCCTGTGGAAAACATGGCTTGAAAGCAGGAACTACATTAATGGCAGGCAGGTCATGAGACAGACAGTATGCTCGAGGGGAAGTGCAGATCCAGTGGGTCGCAAAAACAACCTGAACCTGTAAACAAATGAGGACGTTTAAACAAGCCAACCAATTAAAATGGCAGCGGCACAAAAATTAACTGGTTCCAGAGCCACGATACATACCAAGTTGTCATTTTTTTCTCTAATGGACTGTGAACTTCATAACCTGTTTATGGGTTTGCTATTTCTAGTACTACAAGAGATCTTTACATAAATAGCTTTTGATAATATACAGATACTTTAATATGATATCTGAGGAATGCACTTCATTACATGACTTGTGAACTTCGCCACTCACTTTAACAATAATTGTGTGAAAAAGGCCTTCTCGTGTAAAATCAGCGTTTCCTACATCATTCCTCTCTAGGAACTCTACAGAGATAAGAGCCACCGCCTGTATGGTGACACATGATTAGGAGAAGAAGGGACAGATGTCTTCTCCTCAGGCTTAGGTTCACTGCTGGGTAGAGACAACCAGGACATGGTCCTGCCAGGCTCCCATCTCTTTGGATTTCAGGGAACGTCTACTTTTGTTTTTAAACTTCCCTCACAGAACTACTTTAATACTTAAAGGAACAGCACTATTCTTCTCAGAAAATATATTAAAATCTGATCAACTCACTTTTTAATTCACATACTTCGACATGCAAACTTTCTGCATTTCGTACCTACACTCTGTAAATGGTTGTATGCTTAGCAATTTCTGATATCTTGTGGCAGCCTTTTGGAAGGTGGTGATTCCCAGCCCCCTCGTCTACTCTGCCCAATCTAATAAGGGTTTTGCACACGTTAGTTGCTCAGTGATATTTGCTGAATGAAATTAATTAGAGGCAGTCCTGTCCCTGTTGTCATTTCCCTTTAACTCAAAGTCTACGCTATATTAGTGTATTGAAAGTACGGTAGCATCGCTTCCAGTGTTCAGAGTCATTCGGAAGAGGATATGTGATTTGACTTACACTGACAAATAAAGCAAAATGCATAACCAAACAAAACAGCTAGCCACATACGTTTTACTTTATTTTTTTAAAAATTGGTTGGCAAGTCTGGCTTCTATGGTATTTGAAATATGAAATACAATCATTTGTGTTATTTAATAATAAGTTTATATAGTCTAGCAAGTATTTGGCATCTGTGTGGTTCTCTCTGAGCACTCTTTTTTCCTTTTCTGTATTTTTTCAAAAAAATATCACAGCTGAATCATTTGGCAAGCTTAATACACAGACAAAATTACCATTGTTCTTTCCATCAATGTAAATGATTAGATGACCTCTTGTGTTATTTCTTTCCTATAATTCACAAGGGCCCCACAAGATCTAAAATTTATGGACTCTAAACTAGGTTTTGCTAAATCTGGTTATTAAATAAGACAGTAATATGATAATATGAATTTGAGCTCAAAATAAATGGGTCTGAAATAACACTAAACTTGTGTTTACTTCTCTAAGATAATGCACCTATCCATCTACCTCATAAGGTGATTTTAAGTCAACTTAAAATTAGTTGAAAAGCATTTCATAAGGTATTAGAAAATATACATTTTGTAGACTTGGCCTGTGCCTAACAAGCCAAGTGGGGGATAGTGGGTAGTATATTATCTCGTGGATCTTAGTGTACTAAGATTATATTATATCCATTGATTTATACTTGTAAAATGTTTAGAGCAGGGCTTGGCACACAACAAGCCCTATATACTTTTTATTGCACAAAATTTGAAAACCAAGAAGTTAATTATTTTAGTAAAAATATGGTCAAGTGTAACATTCCAGAAACCAGTTTAGTAGAACGAGGGTCAAAGTGGGAAGCCAGGGCTTTCAGTGTGTGTAAGGAATGACTATCCACTCCATCCATGTTCAGAGAGCTCAGCAGGAAAGAAAAGGTAAAACAAAGCTAAGTGGGGTAATGAGATGCAACCAAGGTGCTCTGTGTCTGTGTGTGTGTGTGTGTGTGTGTGTATTTTATAAATTTAAATTTTTATATATTTTGAGATGACAAAAAGGATGACTTGCACAGGGAAGAAATGATTGGAAGTCTTAAAGAAGAGGGTATATTGTAAAATTTGGAGTCCCATCTCCCAGGAGGAGAGATGGATTAGGGGCTCAGAAGAGATGAAGGATTCACTCTAGAGAAGGGAAGAGAGATATTCTAAATAGTTAGAGGAAAGTATTAGAGGGTAGATGATGTAGCAACAGTGAGAAACTAAATGAAATAGAAACACATGAAAGAACTTACACTGGGTGGTCTCAGCCAATAAATTAAAAGTGGATTGTCTATTGTGGGGACCTTCTCTTTGTCTTTGGATTAAAATCAGTAGAGAGTAAGTGGAACTAAAGGAAATGCTCATCTGAGAGATGTGGAGAATGAATTTTGGTAATGAAGCAGAAATAAAGTATGAAGGAGGACCTTGTGATATTTATGGTAATATTTGGAACATACTGAATGGATTTTTAAGTATAGTAATTTTTGTGGTCATTATATGTGCATTTTAAAATGTGGTCTTCTGTTTATTAATTAAAATATTTTGTTGATCCAACAAATAATTTATTGAAAATCTTTGGTTTCATAAGGCTTATGTTTTAGCATGGTAAGACATTTTGAAAAGATAACGAAGCAAAAATTATGTCGAATAGTGATAATTGCTAAGGAGAAAAATTGTGCAGAAAGCGGTGGGAGGGGGAAGGAAGGAAAGATGTTGAGAGAGAGAGAGAGAGAGAGAGAGAGAGAGAGAATATAAAGAATGTGAGAGAGTTTAGTTTAATTTGGGGAATATGGCTGTTGAAGTTCTCACTGAAAAGTTGACAGTTGAGTCATGATGTAAAGTTGGTGAGGAATAAGGACAGGTCTTTTATGGCCTGAGGAGGAAATCTGTTGAAGGAGCATAAGGAGACCATTTGGCTGGAGCAGACTGAGTAGAGGAGAGTGGTAGGAGATGAGCTCAGAGAGGTGGAAGGAATCAGACCGTGTAGGGGCTTGTAAGCTGCGACACCGGAAGGCACTAGTAAGTGGAGACAGAAAAGAGGAGAAGACCAATCACTGAGTCCAGGGAATCTCCAAGGGTTAGAGTCCAGGGAGATGAGAGGGAATAAGCAAAGGAGACTGAAAAAGGAGAGCCAAGGAAGTGAAGAAAAACTAGTACAGTGTGGTGTCTGGAAGCCAAGTGAAGAAAGTGTTCCAAAGGGGAAGGAAGTGATCATATCTGTCAAACGCTCCCAATGAGTCTAGAAAGAGGACTGATAATTAATTGGATTTAGCAACGTGACAGTCAGACCTCTGATGGGATGATGGGAGCAACCGCCTGACTGATGTGGGTTCAAGAAAGAAAGGGGAAGAGCAGTTAGAAGACAGTGAGCACAGGTAACTCCTGCAAGGAGTTTAATTGTGACTGGAAGAGAGAATTGGCATTGGTAGCTAGCGAAGTGGGGGCAAGAGAATTCTTTTAGAGTGGGAGAAAACAAATGCATGTTTGTAAACCTATGGGGAAGATAAAGAAGGAAAAAGTGTTGATGCAGCAGAGAAAGGGAATTGTTACAGCAGTGTCCTTAAGTAAACAATAGGGGATAGCATCTGGTATCCACAGTGTGTGAGTCTGTGTGTGTGTGTGTGTGTGTGTGTGTGTGTGTGTGTGTGTGTGTGTAGTGGAGGGTGGCCTTAGCTAGCAGCATGTTCATTCACCGTATCAGGAGGGAAGACAAGAGAATAAAGGCACAGATGCAGATAGGTGATTAGATGTGGAAGGAGGAACTTGGGAAAGCTTCCTTTGGATATACTTGTATATCCAAATATAGCATATATTTTATCTATCTGTCTTAGTGCATCTATCTATCTATCTATCTATCTATCTATCTATCTATCTATCTATCTATCTACCTACCTACCTATCTGTCATCTACAAGGATTCTAATAAACCAAATAGAAGAGCAAGATGAGATTTTGTCTTTTGACAAATTGTAGCTCATATACCTTGAGGTCTGCTGTAATTTTCTAGCCTTTTTTGTAAATCCCTTTGAAGTTCACATGCAGCATCTTTAAGCTTTTACTCCAAGCCTTGAAGAATTACTGTTAGAAAGGCAGAATGTTAGAATTAGTTTCCAGTTCACTTTCATTGATTGTGCTTTAAGTCTAGCGCCTGCCTTTATCCTTTTGTAAACAAGAATGTGACTCCCAGAGATGAATGAAGATTGCTGAAGGTGGCAGTAAAAGAGTCCTTTGGTGTCAGAAATTAGTAGCACCTTTAAAGACACTGGCTCATAAGGCCTGGTGCTAGGTTAGTGAGAGAAAGCCCTGTCTCAGTTGATTCCATATCCAGATCGCTCTGGACATAGACTGGTACCTAATGTTCTGGTTACTGGACGGTTTGACCATTGAGACTTGATTTACCATTTAATCTGTTTTGACCTTTCCATCTTTACTTTTTGGCTTAATGACCTGTCTTCTGGACTAATTCTTTGTGACTTCTAGGACAACAGACTTCTGATTTACTGATCATTTCCCACAGTCTTCTGTGTTAACTTGTTAACTTTTAGACCTTTTCTACTCACATTGTTTGCTCGTCCTTGTCTCTATCTGACAAAAACGATATCTTGACACCTAGAGTTGGTGTGAAGTAGCCAATCAGACTATAACATAATAGATTGGATTTTTAAATGGAGTTTATAAATTTCAATAATTGCTATGCCTGAATTGATCAGAAAATTTCCTAAAATTACGAAATCATGTCACAGTCAAGACATGATTTTTTTAATTCTGTAGTATTTGTTTAGTCAGTTTAACTGTCTCTAATACTCTACAGTATTAAAAATAAAACAAAAAGCAACTCTCAAATAGAATAGTGAGATAAAATTAAGCTTTTCTATAAACTAGTCTGTTTTTACATATAGAGCTTTTCTGAAGAAGCAACAAAAACAAAAACAAAAACAAAAAACACTAATGGTAGACTCTGAAATAAATAAAAGTACCTAGAAAGTGATGTGATTGTGACTTAACTTTAATATGAAACATACACGGTGTGATTAATGCTTTTGTCTTTGTTCCACATCTCCTTTCAAGGTTATTTATAATTCATTTTTGCTGCAGGGTAGGTAACCGACAGAAGCCAGTCTGGTCTGTAGAGTGAATACTCTTTGCAATACATCATATGGTTCTAACTGTCATAAAAATAGGACTCAACTAAGCATATTGAGGTCCTGTTTTAAATATGAGAGGAGGCAGAATATTTTAGTCTGTCTATCAATTAAAAAAAATACCAACATTTTTGAACCCAGAATAGATGGGAGCAACAATGGCCAGCAGTTAGTGAGTATTTACTACGTGCCAAGCATATATTCTCTCTCATTTAATCTTTACAACAATCATTTGAACTAGTATCATTAAACTATTTTATACATGAAAAGTTTTAGAGAAGTTAATGATGAACTTGTTGAAGGCCACATGGCAGCAAGCTGGAGAGCTGGTTTTGGAGCCTGTTTGAATAATTTTGGAAAGTGTTATATCTTGATTATAGCCTATGTGTCCATAAGTTTAGCAGATAATTGAATGCAGTGGAGATAACTTTGGTCAACCTTATAACATATTATTGTGGACATGGCGGAATACTCTATTACTGTGAACTCTGGGGTTCCCTGAGATGTTTGCAGTGGGTCAGCAAAATGTTTTTCATTATAATTTTAAGATGTTATGGGTCCTTTTCACTATGTTGACATTTGCACTGCTGGTACAAAATGGTAGATAAAACTGCTAGTGCCTTAGCATGAATCAATGTGGAGGCACCAACTCTATTTACTAAGGGTCGCTGTATTCTTCACTACCAAGGACGACAGTTAAAAAATAGCCACATACACTTATGAATGTCCTTGAGGAATCAGTAAAAATTATTCAGTTTATTAAGTTTTGACCCTTGAGAACACACCATTTTCATCCAAATACAGTGGTTGTCTAGAGGAAAAACATTTGTACAATTGTGTGTGTTGTGTGGTAGTCAGAACAATGGTCCCCTAAATATGTCCATGCCCTAATCCCTGTGAATATTTCACCTCGACATGGCAAAAGTGACTTTGCAGATGTGTCTAAGGTTAAGGATCTTGAGACGGCACGTTTGTCCTGGATTATCCAGGTGGTCTCAATGGAATCACGAGTCCTTAAAAAGGAAACAGGAAGGTAGAAGAGGAGGCCACAGAGACACGATATGGGATGGACGTTACCCATTGCTGGCTTTGTAGATGGAGGAAGGGGCCACAGGCCAAGGAATGTGAATGCCCTCTAGAAGCTGGGAATATCCCTCAGCTGACAGCTAGAATGAAAATGGTCCTCAGTCCCATAACTGTAAGGAAATGGATTCTCTCCCAGAGACTTCAATAAAGAATATCGTCTACCAGCACCGTGACTTTAGTGAGACTTGTACTGGACTTCTGACCTACAAGACTACAAGACAGTAAATTAAGTTTTTGGTAATTTTTTAGGGCAGCAGCAGAAAATACAAATCGTGATCTGAACTAGTCACTTTTTCATGGAACACCTCTTTTAGCTGAAAGAATGACTCTCAGCAAAAATGTTTAATCAGTGTTGGCAGACATTTTGTTGAAAATGGACAAAATGATCTTACCACTTTAAGGAAAACAACTGATAGTATTGAGAATTTTGGAAAAACATATTTATCACTGTGAGCTTGCCAATGCTAAAGACTTCTGATGAGACTTGTGATGATATTAACATGTATGATATTTTGATAACATTTAAGAAAATGTATCAGTGTCAACCTTTGTATAATTCCATGAACCAATATTTTCCAAAAGACTGAAGCATGAGTTATAAAGTTATGCTTTAATAAAAGATCTATTCAAAGTTCAAGAAAAAGAAATGGATTCTAATGGAACAGAGTACAGAAAGTTCACTGATACAGTTTCAGATTTCACATTGCAACAGACCTGTAAAAAAACTATCATTTATTGGATTTGGGGCTAGTGTCAAAGAGAATATTTGTAATTATCTGAAAAAGCTCTTAGAAGTCCTCCTTTTTCCATTTATATATATTCATGTGAGGCTGGACTTTCTTCTTATGCTTCAACCGAAGCAACATATTGCTGCAAGTTGAATACAGAAACATATAAGAGAGTCCAGCTGCCTTCTATTAAGTTAGATGTTAAAGGGATTTCCAAAAATGTAAAACAATACCAAACTTCTCACAAATTTTTTTTTGTTTTGAAAAATTAAGTTACCTTCTATAAAAATATATCACTTAGAAAAAAAGAAAAACATAAGACATGTCACTTAGATTAGTATGTATGATTTATTGTTGTTTTAAATGAACAAATAAATAAATACTTAAAATTTTCTCATTTGTAATTTCTAAAATGGTAAATATTGGTAGATAGAGCCATACAAAAACTCTTACAAGTCTCTCAACAATATTAAAGCATGAGAATCGCCGTTCTTGAAAGCACGTTAAAAATGATGATCAAGTATATAATTATTGACATGGAAAAGTGCCTAAGCCATGTTTTCAAGCACAAAGTGGGGGTGGGGGTCGGGGGTGTCACAAAACTCTTTTCAGAAGGACCCTATTTATTCAACATTTTATACCTGTACTAACTATATGCACATAAGAGATGTCTGAAGGGATGCTCACTAAAATTTCAGTAGTGGTAATCTCTGGATGAATATTTTCTTATTTGTACTTGTCTTTATGATTTTATTTTATAACATGCAGGTATCATTAAAGAAAACAACTAAGGTATATAAAAACCACGTTTTATTGTGTTACAGCATGTCATTTTTATGAAACCATATAAAAAGTGTAGAATGTGTTCATAAAAACTGTTCTTATAGTGCATTTTTAGAGGTGCTAAATAATAGTTATGGTTTGTGGTCCAAAAGTATTGCCTAACACTTTATGTGGTAGTTTGAATCTACATATTTAAGATGGTGTTACTGGTAGCTTGATCCAGTAGGTACTCATATTAGATATTTGATAATGCAACCGTACATTACTAATCCTCTTGTTTTTCTGTCTTGTACTTATGAATAAGCCTTGTAAGATAGAATTATTCTGAGGATGTTATCAAAATACTGTATATTGTTTAAGATCATAGCAGGACGTGGTGGCTTTATGGTATACACATTTAATCATAAGCAAACTTTGTCACAGAAACCCAGTGTTTGATGTCTAGTTTCTGGTATAATCACACAATCTTTGATGTCATCCTCTCAAGATTGGAAATTGTCATATTTATTTTCTTGATTCAGTTAACATGATTTAGTGAGTGGGTTAAGCAAATTTGCAGAATCTAGGGCAGTTTCTTATCAGTAAAATGAAGATAGTAATAGAATTAACTCAAAAGACGGTTGTAAGGATTAAAGGAGATAAAATACGCCTATCTAAAGCATTTAGAATAGTGCCTGGTACATAACAAGTACTGGATAAATGTGAGCTATTATTATCTAGAAAGTGCACAAAGTAAGTCCACAGGAAACATTATTTACAAAGAGCTATCTGTCCCCAATATTCATTTATAAATTGTTCATGTATTTGCATTAGCCATGGGTATGCAACGGCTCTTAGCAGTTTTTCTTTTTAGAGCAGGCACCTGCTTTTAGGTGGTGTTCATAATTTCATTAGCACTATCTTCCCAAATGAAAACACTCTGGGTTCAGGAAAGAACCTGTGCAGTTTTCTGATCTAGGAAGGTGAGCAGAACCACCATTTTCTCTTTGATTATTTGTTTGCTCATTCATTTTGCAAACATAAATTGACTGTGAGCTCTATGTGCTATGCCTCGTGCTAGGAATGGATAAAAAGGCATAAGACACATCTGTGGGTGAAGCAGATACTATCGGGTGACTAAATATGGTGCATTATGTACTATGGACGATTTGGAAGGGCCTGATGCTGCTATTGGGTTTGGGTTGGGCATAGTTGGATAGGGCCATAGAGGGAAATTTCGCTGCGGAGTAATTGTATCAGCTTGGGGAAACTGGGCAAAAGGGCCTCCCAGGTGGTAGAACAGCATGCTTTGTTCTTTCTTGTTTAGGTTCTCTGGTTCTCTAAGAACATTCTCTGAGGACATTTTATCATCTGCTGGTGTGCCCTGGAGGCAATTTGCATGGGAGATTTATGAGTGATGTTTTTATGTTCTTAATATTCTATTCACTGAGCTAAAAGAGAGCTTATATGTTTTTCCAATACTTGTTGGCTATCAAAAGTTTTAGGGGTATTTAATAAAGGCAAGGCTTTTCTGAAAGATTTTTCCTTAGGTTCTTTTAATCGTACCTGGAGTTTTTCTTTTTTTTCATGTAATGATTACCTTTGTTTTGTTTATTTCAGAAATGTTGAAGGAATACTGTTTCCCAAATTCTTTTTTTCTGAATCAATCCACAACCTTGTAGATTAATCATAAAAACAAAAACAAACAAAAAAACCATTAACTGGTATCTCTATAAAGAAATATTTTATTATAATTGAAAGGTCAAATCATTGGGCTCATATTCTTACCTTTTGCAGTAGCATCTTTTTTAAAAAAAATATTGTTCCTTCATTTTTTCATGTCGTTAAATTGAAGTATACATTTTGAGAAACTGGAGAGTTGCTGTCAGGTTAATTTGATGCAGTGCTCTAATTGTGTCCAGAAAGGAGTTAGTTAGCTCCCTGGAGATAAGTTTAGAAATGATTTAAGAGCTGGAGAGTAGGAGATGAGAAAGAATAGTTCAGGAAAGCTGACAGTCTGTGTGCCCTGGATATATATATATATAATGAGATAAGAGTACCAAGCAAGGAATTTAGAATCTTGTAGGAGCCATAAGGCAAAAAGACAAATTAAATATAAGTCAGAATGTAATACATACCATGAGGATAAAAAGAAAATGTTTTAGTGGTTTATTCAATAAATATTGATTGAGTGCCTACTCTGTGCCATGGGTGGGAGGGAGATAATTTCTACTTAAAGAATTCAGGAAAGTTGATTGTTTGTAAATTCTGATATATCGCTTGAAGATTTTAAAAAAATTAATCTTACTTATCTAGTTCATTACCATTTTAGAAACAGACCGCTCAGATTAAAGTGTCTGCCTTTTAATAGAAAAGTCAAATGAACTAAACTTATACTGTTAAATGTTAGCTTTTATTTGGATATTATAATTTTGTCATCAATGATGAATGTGTGTTTAGTTGCCTGACCCAGGATAGTAAAAAGGTACTCTCTGAAACTGATGTATCATTTGCTGCAATGAGGCTGTAAAAGGCCCCAAGGTCATCTAATATCAATTAACCATCAAAAGTCTTCTGTGTTTACTCTTTGCTCAACATCTTGGTAGGTTTTATGTTTGTAATAGATATCAGTCAGATCGACATTTTGGTCTATAAGATTCCATATTAAATAAGAGGCTGCTGATTTCCAAAAGCATGTATTCAATCATCAAGTATTTGCTGAGTACAGAGCTCATGTTAGGCTCTGTGGCAGATACGGGGTGTACAGTGGGGGACCAGACCACATCCTCCTGCTGTCATCCTTCTTAAAATTTACTGAGGTTGCCAGACTTTAAATGGATAGTTACACAAATGAATATATACGGATACCTAGTGATATTTGGCGTCGAAGATATTGATTTCATCAAACATTGGAGATTTACCTTCTTTAAACAGAGGTATACTGAAAAGACATCTGTGTATATAAAATTTACATTTGTGTACATCAAGTAAGAATTTAGCTTTCTGACTTTGAGCAAGTTGTTTAGCTTCTCTGAGTTTTCATTTTCTTGTTTACTTACAGAGTAAATTATAGGGGTATTTGTGGACTCTTCTGATGTTAATTCAGTTTTGGTGTTATACAATGGAGGTATTTATAAACTTTAAAAAAAAAGGGCTCTAAAAACCTAAATTAATTTGTCTACTCTTTAAAGAAGAAGCTAAGAGTTGTTAAGTAATACGTTTAACTAGTCAGCATCAATATTAGTAAAGCTGCCACATAGGAAATCCTGAAAGTTTTTCAGAGGTTTAGATATAAAGCTTTGAAAAGTACTGTGGAAATTCTAAAGTGTGCTACAAAGCTTATTAGTCTCTTAAATTGTATATTCATTTTATCTGTATCTTCTAAAGCTGAAACAATTAGACACTTAGGACATGTCTGATCACCAATTTTACAATTTATTATTTTTAGTATACTTTTATTTTTTTAGAACAGGTTTAAATTTATAGAAAAATTCATAAGATATTCCTTTTCTTTGTTTTCTTTTTTTCTTTTTTTTTTGCAAGTGAGATTAATAGAGCCTATCTTGGAGAGTTGTCGGAATTAATAATGTAAAAATCTTAGCACAGATTCGTAAGCAGTTATTTTTATTGTGAGCATGTTTTCCTTCATCATTATATTATTGCCTGTACTGAAGGAGAGTCGGATATCTAGTTTACTTCTGGTTAATAAAAAATTTCATTGTAATCCCCAAATTTCTAGCTGTGTCACTGATCTCCTTCATGAATCTTTCCCACTATTTATTGTTTTCTCCCATTGTTAGGTAATTAGTTCAATGATTTTTTTTGTTTGTTTGTTTGTTTGTTCATTTAATTGTTTCCTTTTTTGAACTATAGAGTTTTATAAAAATCTAGGGATGGAGAGGAAGCAACACAAGAATGAGTAGGTGGTTTTTGTAATATTTTACATATGCTGATCACTTTAAAACAGTTTCTAATCATTCACACATGTTTATTATGCATTTGAAGAATTTTTAATAATTTCAACCAAGTTTTAGTAAAATAAAATTGAAAATATATTGATGAATGTTTATTATACAAGTTGGAATATATGGAAAAGAGAGGCTAATGTGGAATAAAGGATACAGAGTAAAAATCACGTTGATAGACTTTTCACTAACAAAATGCTAGACATAATTATAGTACTAATGTATTGCTTTTTAACATATTACAAGAATTACATTTTATTGCTTTGAACCTTTTAAGATAGGAAACCCCTAATCATAATATTTTTATATTTCAAAAGAGAAACTTAAGACATGGAATGGTTTCTATCAATTAGAAGTATGTTTTGCAGGTCATTAATATATAATCACATGTTATATTTATGTATTAATTGCAGCAAGTTCACAAGTGAATTCTATTAGGCCAGGTTTAATTGATACATATGCTGTTTTTAATATACTAGCATATCATTAAAATATTTTTGTAATTCAAATTCTTGCAAGTTTGACTCATCTTTATCAGTGAAATCAGACTTGAATAGCCGGAGAGTAACTGAATGTCTTTGTTTTTGCTCATTCTTGTTTGGAAGAATAGTTGTAGGGTCCATGGGGTGGTACATAGATATTTGTATCAAGTAATTGATGCAACTGGGCCTTTTTGTTCCCATTGGCTTTCAGGACCACTTTGAAAAGTGCATTAAAGAAAATTGCTGAGACATTTTCTTCTGGTGTTAGTAAACAATCAAAAAGTAATTTGTATGTCACATCTCTCCTTCTGTAGTCTTGGAGAACAAAGTCTACAAAAGAAAATAGATGGCCAGAACAGTTATTCTTGTAGGGCTTCGCCTGTCATAAAATGTTGTATTTCCTAGAAATAATATAGGGGCACATTTGACATTTAACTGCCTCACTCTGTTTGAAGTTGAAGGTTCTTTACTCTATGGTACAGATAGGTTTTGATATTTATTTAGCAGCTGGCTAGGAACAGGGGGCCCTACAGTGCTACATTGAAGACAACATCGGACAGAAACACTTATATTATACCTAGTAATACTATTTATGGAGACAGAAATGTATATAATACATACCGGGTGATTGAAATGAAAAGTTGACAGACAGCACAGTTAACTCTCAGCTGCTCCATCAATCCTTGTAATAAAATAAATGTGGGTTTAAAAAGTAATGTTCCTTGTGCTTGGCCTATTGGAATGAATTGAATCTATAGTTCCCAAGATAAAACATAATTAAGGATTTAATTTTAATTTTATTTATTAACTAGTCTCATTGCTTTGTGACTACACCAGAGTACTATGTGCAGGGGCATACTACAGGTTGAAATAAGTATTAAGTGGTTATTTGTGGGTTGTTGCCCCATGGCTATCTCTGTAGAAATGTAAAAGTTGACTTAAAGACCACCAGACTAACATGATTAAAAATATTTGTAAACTTCAGTGATGACTGTCGATGTAGCTCACCAGTATTACTATCAGAGGTGCTTTATTATTATATCTTTGGGTGAGAAGCTATAGTCCCACGACTATCTTAGAGGATTGGTCGTAAGGTTTTCTGCTTCTTCAATTTGGGAGAGTTTTGAAACATCTGCTCTCGTCTTGTCTTTATTAAGTACATATTTCTGCAGCTTTGACATGAATCCTTTCTTTTTAGAACCGTTACTTGATTTAAATATACTGACTTATATCTAACCCCAGCTTTACTTTGTTGAAGAGCTCTGAGAGACACTTTTCTGATGAATTGTTGACAATGATTGACCCTTAGGAATGCAAGTTGTTCCTGATCTGTTCTCTCTTCCGTAGTAATTTAATTTTAAGCCAGGTACATGGCCGTTCAGAGTCAGGACTACCTTTCTTAGCTTCTCTTGCTGCTGGGAATTCCGCTAGTTCTAGCCAGTGGGGTGTAAATAGAATATTTTTGTGTGTCAGCTTCCTTAAGAAAGAGAGTGTCCATTGTGTGTGTGTGTGTGTGTGTGTGTTATGGAGGGGGAATACCACTTGCTTTCTTTATTCATTCCTTGTTCATGTCTTGCTGCCTGGAAAACAGTTGCTAGTATTTTGGACAATGGGGTAGAGGCTCCCAAGGCAGAACAAGATCGAAGGAACCTGAGTCTTTGATATTTAATGACACAATGGAGCACCAAGACAGCCCTTCATCCCTAACTGGACTTTTGCATGAGAGGGCAGTAAGCTTCTGTTTTGTGTAACCAATTGCTGTTTTGGGATTCAGTCAAAGGCGATGGACCCAATCCCAGTGATTCTCATAGACTTGCATACTAGTCAGGGCTTCTAGATGCATGGGTGAACACCACCACCATATGAAAGGATCCTGAGTGGCCCCCAGAACTGGAGGAGACCTACAGCTCATGAGCCACACTTCTTCCAAAGGTGTCTACAACCAGAGACGTGACCCAACCAGGATTCTTTCTCTCCATATCTTGGTTTTAATTCTCTTTTCCTGTATGTTTCATTTTATGTTACTCCAGACTGGCTTTCTTCAGTGATGGGAGATGGTCACCTGTCATCCCAGACTTACTCCTTCAATAGCTTCAGACTTCAGATAGGAAGCAGCTGTGTTTCATCTTCTGTTTGGAAAACATTAGGGAGCGACTCAGATTGACCTGATTTGGGTCTTGTGCCCACCCCTCTCTCTGCCACTGGTTGAACTTGGATTACATGCCCTTCATTGCGATCTACTTTGTGGAGGGTGAGGAGATTGGGTGAAGGGGGGAGTGCAAAGATTGGCAGCGTACACTAGAACCACTTGTACTAAATTAAGTAGGTGCTATTTAGATAAAACAGGCCTATTTCAGTTGCTAAGTCGTTCAGAAATGATTTAAGATAAGAATCATATTCTTCCTTGATATCTGTCTATGTATGAAAGAAACAAGGGCTGCTAGTTTGCCTTGAATTGGCTTTCTGGGTTTGAACTTGTGAATTTTTACAAGACACCGCTCAGGTAGATGCCTTGGTTGGAAATTTTAATGAAAATGAATTCTGGCCACATTATCACACCTACAAGCTAATTATTAGTAGCTAATAACCAGATTTCCTTAATTTCTTTCATCTTTAGTCATGTTGATTGTAATATCAGCATTGAAGCATTGCTGCAACCATTCGTTCTTTTAGTATAGATATGAGGAAGCATTTTGGGTGTTAGCAAATTAAGGCTATTACATCATGAAGAATATTTTGTGCTACGCATTCCATTTAAAATTGTAAAGTGAGAGTTTCCTTCAAGTAATTAACATTTGGCAGTTAAATGTTTGAGAAGTAAAGTTGATAAGTAAAAATACTTCTGGGGGGCTTTGATATACTGAGTTACCAAAGTTTACTTGAAATCTTAATAAATCATGAAAGATCAATTAATTGAAAGGTAAAGGTGTCATGTGATTGACTTCTGTTGAAGGAAAGAGTAGATCTCTGTCCACAGGGTAAATCCAGGGGTGGGTAGGGCCTGGTTTGTGCTGGGCAAAGGCTAGTCATGGCATTTCACTCTTCTACATGGCTTTCAAGCAACATGGTGACACTTCAGAGACTTCAAAGGTAGGGGGTTATTGCTTTAGATGTACTATATTTATTAATCTGGTTTCCAGATGTCTGCAGGGTGCATAGGAGAAATATATGTGTATATATATATATACACATATATTTCTCCAGGACTCTGAAAGGCTAAAGTTTTTCCTTCCGTTTTGAAATTAAGGATGACAGGAAAATAGGTTGAGTCACATAAATCGTTATATGCTTTCCCCTGGTGTCATTTAGCCAGACCACACAAGAGAAGGGGAGGAGGAGCTTCTTTGATGCTTAATGAGCAAAGAGGAATATCGGAGCCACTGTAAGCTCTGAAAAAAAGTCCTTTCTGGCCAGAAACAAATTACTTTCCTAGGTAGGGTTCCTCAGAATTGCAAACAGGAGGAAGGAAGGAGGGCCACAAAGGACAGTCTTGGCGCAAGTTTTCATTGTACGTGTTAGTTTTTTATTTCCCTCGGAGTGACTGTCAGACACACTCCATTATGACTTCTGTAGTTTGCAGCAGTTTAATGCTGTTGTGAGGGTTCCATATAGTGCAGTTTAGAGCTCCAGCGTGGGTAGTCACCATGTGGAGACAGTGCTTTTCCTTCACCCTGGAAAGGGCAAGCCCACGTCAGAGATTAGGCATCTGGTTACTTAGTGTTGCCTTTCCTTCCAGACTAATTTTGGAGGGATGTGAATGCATGTTTTCCTTTTTATCCTTGGGTAGCAGACAGTTAGTACTTTCCTTCTTGGAAGAAGAGAGACGCACGCACATGCAGTGGCTAATGATAATGTGGACGTCTCTGAACAAAAGTTCAAGAATGTTGTATTATTTTCATGTGCAAAGTGAAAACTCTGTGGTGTGTAAATATCTGAAGTTATACATAAGGCCAAGACAAAAATAGGTTTCTGAGAAACCCATGGTGTCTTTTGCTTCCTGATACTAGTACAGCTTTATCTACTGATCTCAGCAGAACTTGTCGCGTCCAGGTCCCCCTGGGCTTAGCCTTTGCTCCCTTGCCTCCTTTCCCAAGGCCTATTCCGTTTCACAACTAAGCCTTGCTCAAAAAGGTCTCTCCTCATAAGTTATGACATTTCATAAGTAACAACTATTCATTAAGTGTCCGGTTTTAGCATTTTGTTTAGAGGACTTTATACTTTCATGTATCACATTAAAAGAGCAAGACACTTTCTTATTATGTTTATTATATCCTGTTTGAAAATATCTAACCGATTAAATATCATCAAGTGCTGACTTTGATATACTTTAATATTTTTCAGTCGAACTTAATTTTATTAATTTAATTTTATTGCCAAACTTGTCTAATAACTGAAAATTCCAGTTAATTTACTTGCCAGTGGTTAATTATATAAGTCTAAAATGGGAACAGTAGTAGTAATATTTTATAAACAGCAGCATTTTTTAGTATTACAAAAAGCCTTTTCATTTTTTTTTTTTTGGCTCAGGTAAACTAGTTCATGTGGGAAAGCTCCCTCTAGTGTTTCTTGGAGTAAATGCAAATGGTATTGAACTACAATACTTTTTTTTTTTTTTTTTTCTGTTAAGAGCACTTCAGGGTTGACGACGCAGTGAGAGGAAGGCACAGAGATTTACCATATAGCCCTGCCCTTGCACATACATAGCTTCCCCCATAGTCGTCAGAATGACTACCAAGAATTGTGCACGTGTTACCAAGGGTGAAACCCGCATTGGCAGTATGATCACTCAAAGTAAATAGTTTACCTCAGCGTTCACTGGTGGTGTTGTACAGCTTTGGGTTTGGACAAATGTATGATGACATCCATCCATCATTACAATATTATACAGAGTATTTTCACTGTTCCAAATTTTTCTGTGTTCTGCCTAGTCATCCCTCTTGCTTCCCCCACTCCTTTTCATTGTCTCCAGTTTTGCCTTTTCCAGAGTGTCATATGGTGGGAATCATATAGTATAGAGCCTTTTCAGATTGATGTTGTTGTTTTTTTACTTATTAACATGCATTTAAGATATATTTTCATGGCTTGATAGTTCATTTCTTATTGGTGCTAAATAATGTTCCACAGTTTATGTACTGAAAGACATCTTGGTTGCTTCCAATTTTTGGCAGTTTGAATAAAGCTGCTATAAACATCGGTGTGCAGGTTTTTGTGTGAATATAAATCTTTAATTCCTTTGAATAAATACCAAGGAGCATGAGCTGCTGTATCATATGGGAAAAGTATGTTTAGATTTGTAACCGTCTTTCTGTCAAACTACCTATCTTTCAAAGTGGCTGTGCCTTTTAGCTTTCACACCAGAAGTGTGTGAAAGTTTCTCTTGCTCCACATCTTCACCAGCATTTGATGTTGGCAGTGTTCTAGATTTTGGCCATTCTAATAGGTATGCAGTGGTATCACATTGTTGTTTTAACTTGCATTTCCCTGATGACATATGATGTGGAGCAGCTTTTCCTATGCTTATTAGTCATCTGTATATCTTCTTTGCTGAGGTATCTGATGAGGTATGTGGCTTCTTTTTAAAATTGGGTTGTTTGTTTTCTTTTTGTTGAGTTTTAAGAGTTTTTCGTGTACTTTGGATAACAGACCTTTAGCGGAAATGTCTTTGGCAAATATTTTCTCTCAAATATTATCTTATAATTCTCTTGAAATTGTCTTTTGCAGAGCAGAAATTTTAAATTTTAACGAAGTCTAGCTCATCAGTTATTGCATGGATCGTGTCTTTGGTAGTGCTGTATCTAAAAAGGTATCACCATCCTGAAGGTCATTTAGGTTTTCTCCTGTTATCTTCTAGGAGTTCTATAGTTCTGAAATTTCCATATAGGTGTATAATCCCTTTTGAGTTAGTTTATATAAAGGATGTAAGGTCTGTATCTAGTTTCATTTTTTTTTTAATGTGGATGTCCAGTTGTTCCAGCACCATTTGTAGAAGAGACTATCTTTACTCCACTGTATTGTCTTTACTACTTTGTCAGAGATCAGTTGACTTTATTTAGGTTGGTCTACTTTTGGACTGTCTATCCTGTTCCATTGATCTATTTGCTTATGCTTCACCAATATCACACGGTTTTGATTACTGTAGCTTTGTAGTAAGTCTTGAAGTCAGGTAGCATCAGTCCTCCAGCTTTGTTCTTCTCCTTTAATGTTGTGTTGACTATTCTGGGTCTTTTGCCTCTCTATATAAACTTTAAAATCACTTTGTCAATATCCATAAAATAACATGCTGGGGATGTTGATTGCAATTGCATTGAATCTATAGATCAAGTTGGGAAGAACTGTCATCTGGACAATATTGAATCTTCTTAACTGTGAACATGGACTATCTCTCCATTTATTTAGTTTTTCTTTGATTATATGCATCAGAGTTTTGTAGTTTTCCTCATATAGATCTTGTACAGATTTTGTTAGATTTATACCTAAGTATTTCATTTTGGGGGGTGTTAATGTAAATGATGTTGTGTTTTTAATGTCAAATTACACTTGTTCATTGCTGGCATATAGGAAAGCAATTGACTTTTGTATGTTAATTCTGCAAACTTGCTATAATTGCTTATTAGTTCTAGGTTGTTTTTGTTGTTAATTCATCCAGATTATTTACACAGGCGATTATGTCACCTGAGAACAAAGACAGTTTTATTCCTTCCTTCCTCATTTTTATGCCTTTGTTTTGCTTTCTTGCTCTATTGCATTATCAAGTACTTCCAATGTGATGTTGAAAAGGAGTGGTGAGAGGGGGACATCCTTGCTTTGTATCTGATTTTAACTGGAAAACTTTGAATTTCTTACCATTACGTATGACATTAACTAGGTTTTTTGTAGCTAGTTTTGATCAAGTTGAGGAAGTTTCTCTGTGGTTCTAGTTTTCTGAGGTTTTGTAATGAATGGAGATTGGATTTTGTCAAATGCTTTTTCTGCATCTATTGTTATGATCATGTAACTTTTCTTTTTTAGTCTGTTGATGTGATGGATTACATTAATTGATTTTCAAATGCTGATCCAGCCTTGCATACCTGGGATAAATCCCACCTAGTCTTGGTGTATAATTTTTCTAATGCTTTTTTGTGTTCGATTTGCTAATATTTTGTTTAGGATTTTTACACCAAAGTTCATGAGAGGTATTGGTCTATAGTTTTTCTTTTCTTGTAATGTCTGTGTCTGGTTTTGGTATTAGGTTAATACTGGCTTCATAAAATGAGTTAGGAAGTATTTTCTCAGCTTCTTTCCTCTGAAAGAGATTGTAGAAAAGTTGTATAATTTCTTCCTTAAAAGTTTTATAGAATTGACCATTGAACCCATAGTAATCATTGTAATCATTGTAATCATTGATTCAATTTCTTTAATAGATGTAGGACTACACAGATCATCTGTTTCTTCTTGTGTGAGTTTTGGCAGATTGTGTCATTCAAGGAATTGATCTATTGTATTTAGGATATCAAATTTCTGGGCATAAAGTGTTCGTAATATTCTTTTATTGTGCTTTTAATTTCCATGGGATCTGTAGCGATGTCCCTTTTTTCATTTCTAGTATTAGTAATGTGTCTCCTCTTTCTTTTCCTTAGTTAGCATGGTTAGAGAGTTATTGATTGTGAATTGTACCCTTTAAAAAATGTGAGCATGAAACAAATAACAGGACCAATTTGATGACTAGAAAGCATCTAGAAGAAACAGGTAGTGGGTTGATCTCACATTGAAAGTACTTTGTAGTTTAGTAAAGAGATATGCTGCATTTGAAATTGTGGGTCTCATGAACATGAAATGCACATTTCCCTATGAAAGTATTGTAAGGGGTCACATTTTGACATCATTGGAGCATAGAAAGGGTAGTCCGAGGGTTCGAAAGATCACTTCATTTCACAATTTTACTTATAGTCAGTGAAATGTTTAATGTTCACTACTCTGTTTGATTTTCTTCTCTATCAGCTGATGATCATGCTTTCTATTTTATTGAGGAAATTTAAATAGTCAGAGGAGAAATTCTCCAAACTCCCACCACCATGTGTTGCTGCATCTGTGCTTTTATATTCTGCCTTTCCCTTTGAAATGAACTGTGCATGCCTGTGGGTCAGTTTAAACTTTCATTGTTCCCTAGATTCTGTCTCCTCTTGTCTACTTAAGGACATTATCAGCAATTCTACCTTCTTTCTCTAGATCACCAATGTCCCCATTTACTACTAGATATTCTCTTTTGGAAGCTGGCATTTTTTCCATCTATGAGAGCACTCTCTTTTGACTCACTTGTACCTCCGACTACTGCCCTAATAGATTGTCTGTGCCTATTGTTTTGGGTTTTGTTCCTGAAGTTTTCATTGGAACCTACTCCATAAGACTTATGCTATAAGCCCCTACCAAAACTTTTCTTGTCGAAGACGCATATGATCTCATATTGATTACTCCCTTCTTCTTGCAAATCTTTCTTACTTGTCTTCAGGATACCCATTGTCACTTGGTTTTACTCCTGGCTCTTGCTGTATTTTCCTTTGCTTATATCTCTCCACTTCCCAAACTATAAGTACTGTGTGCCTCAGGGGTTGGTTCCTGGAGATATTGCTCTCTCTCTCTCTCTCTCTCTCTCTCTCTCCCCCTTGCATTTCTGCTCTCTCTGTCAACTATACTCACTCTCTTGATGAACATATCTTATCTCACGGCTTTATATAACATCTATATGTTAATACCTTCCATTTTTTTCTTTCTCAGTTCTGTTCTGTCTCCTGAGCTTTAGACACATATATTCAACTGCCTACTGACACTCTCCTTGGATGTCTCTAAGCTTCTCAAAGTTAACATGTCCAAAACTAAGTTCCTGCTCTCTTTAAGCCACCCACCTCCCTCAACCTGTTTCACTGAAGCTCCATTTTTCTAGTTCCTCTAGCCAAAACCCGTAAAGTTCATCCATTCTGCTTCTCCTTCTCTTGTATGCTACAATAGATCCCTCAACAAATCATCTTGACTGTGCCTTTAAAATTGTATCCAGAAGCCTGAAGCTTCTTTCCACGTCCCTTGCTGTTGCTCCTGTGTGAACCACCGCTGGTTCACCCTGGATGGGTACAGTAGGCTCCTGCCCCATCACTCTTACGTCTATTCTCCACACAGCAGCCAAAGGGATCCTGTAAACACATAACTCAGCAGCCTTTCTGTCTCACTAAGAGTGAAAGCCAAAATCCTTTCGAGGCGCTGCGTGATCTTGATGCCCCCTGTTCCCCACAATGCCTCGTCCATAAACTGCTCACTCACTCACATCCAGCTACACTGGCTCTTTGAAGTTCCCTGAACAAGCCAGGCACATTTTTGCTTCAAGGCCTTGGTACTTGATGTTCTATCTGCCTGGGGAATGTTCCTCCCCCAGGTCTGTGTATGGCTCACTTCCTTGTTGACCTCAGAATTTTACTTAAGTATTTTATAGTGAGTCCTTTCTCTAAAATTGGAACTATTCTGCCACTCTCTCCAAATTTTCTGTTCCCTTTCCCTGTATTATTTTTTTCCTTGGCATTTTTCACTATCTAAAATCCTTTGTATTTTATTTATTTATTATATACCCCCTGCTACAATTTAAATTTCATGAAAGCAATATTTTCTTACTTAGCAGCATGTTTTCACTTCTTCATCTCCTTACACAATGCAAATCTGTAAGGACTTACATTTTTCATATAACTACACATTACTTAATACTTCCAGTGTCCCAGCACTGTGTCAGGCACATTTGCACATTTAATTGAAATTTCCCGTCTTATCTCTGAAATAAACATGGTAGTTCCCATTTTGCAGAAGAAAAATCAGAGGCCCAGAAGGATATGGTGTCTGTTCCACAGACAATAATAGGTATTAAAAATTGGGCTTTAAACTCAAGACCTCTAACTGCATGTTATGTACTTTTCTAATATGCCATGCTGTGGACAAATCCACTTTTAAAATAATGATTTTGCTTTTGAAAGGGAATTTGAAAAGGACTGTCCTTGCCTGTCTGCCACCATCTGACTTCTTATCACCACCCCATCTTCTGTCTTGTTATTCTCATCTTTTCCTCAAGCACTAAACTCAGTTACAATACTACTGAGGACATTCCATTCTCTTAATCCAGTTGCAAGATTTCCTGGATTTCTTCTGAGTTACCCTCGTATATTTTCTATATGATCACTTTTGCAAATTTGGAATGCTCATAAAGGCACAAGTCGTATCTACCAGAGAGGGAATTCAATGATATGATAAGCCAAAGGGAGGGGAGAACTTAGCTGGAAAATTTAAGGAATTTCTCTCTCGGATGCTTAATCTAACTCAGAAGACACCAAGAAAGCACCCGTTAGAGAGGAGTTGAGCCAGAAAGGAGTTTAGAGCAAAGTGACTGAGAATATCTAAGAACTAAAGCCTGCTCTGAGAGGAAACTGTTTTGGCTCAATCCCAAGATTCAAACGCCAAGTAACTTGTATGACTGTGGTGTAAGCTGCAGAGACATCCTGCTTTCTTTGGCCCCTGCTAGTCTTGTTTCTTGTAATCTCCTTATTTTCTTCTTTATTTAGTTCTTTACTTTTGATGGGAACAGTTTGTTTCCACATCTGTAAAACAAGATAGTGATGACCAAATAATTCCAAGGGCACCTTTAGTTTTAAAATTCTGTAATTTTAAAATCACTATATTATCCTAGTCGATTTTTAATCTACATCTAGTGAAAATTAGACCTCTTTTAAATCTTCATAATAATTATGCAAAATATGACTTAAAATAATAATTTATGTTTTTAGCTAAATACAAAGAATCGCTAAGTACTTTCAGATAAAAGTGGAAATGGTTTACAAATCAGTTTTATTTCTTATTAAGATTGTCAGACAGCCTCACCTTAAAAACGACAAAACAGACTAATTTTGAAGTAATGGGCTGGAAAAACCTCATGGGCTCTTAGGTAATGGTTAGTGTTTCCTTAATGTAAGTGAGCTATTTCATGATGTATGTATATCTTCTGATCACTTTCCATTGACTGAAAATGAGATTTAAAAAGCCAAATAGAAATTATAATATTAAATGACCAAATTAGCATTTTTCTCTCAAAACGCTGAGTTGATCTTGATAGTTTCTTAAGTAAAACATAATTAGAAAGGAAATCTACTCTCCTCCTCAAAGAAGGCATTATTTCCAAAGCAAATATTTCTTTTCCATACTATCTTTATTTGATTGAGACTAGTTTAAATTCTTAGTTCTTCTCATTAGGTAGTTTTTTTTTCAGTTTACTGGAAATGTTTCCTAGTGTTTTCCTCAAAATTTTTTTACACTTTTTCCTTCCTTTTTATATTTACTTAAATTTTGCTGTGCTTACTATAATTATTATGAAGATTAATAAGGAATCAAGCAGTGAAGCTCATATCAGTTATAAAACAAATTACCCAGTTTCTTTTTGTTTTAAGAAACTTATTCTCACATTCATATTTGTATCCAATTTTAAATGTTTGCTGAGGTTTTTCTGTTTATCAATGAACTCTATGAGGAAAAAAGACATTGTACTGTAGATGAATCTTCTCTTACCTTCATTATTAATGAGTACCGCACACTTACGATTATTTAAACAGCATAAGGAAAACAATGGCTGTCAAATTTAAAACTTTTTATTTATTTTTTTTTTTAAGAAAGTAAAGCCTCTGCTCTTTAGTACTAAACAATCAGTGTGTTTCCTGATTGCAGAGTCAGGAAATACTTTTCTTTTGAAGCAATAACGGTTATTCCTGAACAGTTTTATAACTGGCTGCACAGTGATAACATAGAGTTTAACAAATACAATGATATCACTGCTGACTTATTTAAAAAGAAAG
This sequence comes from Rhinolophus sinicus, assembly GCF_036562045.2. NCBI lineage: Eukaryota > Metazoa > Chordata > Mammalia > Chiroptera > Rhinolophidae > Rhinolophus > Rhinolophus sinicus. The sequence goes on along the minus strand of NC_133754.1, from coordinate 26,423,594 downwards.
AGAACTTCTTAAGTGCGACAGAAGACTAATACTGAGGATTAATCAATTTGGTGTACTCAGTGCTCTTGGAGAAAAACTTTCAACTGGATTCCCAACCAAAGGTACCTTTCCTTGTGCTTTTAATGATCTAGATTTTTACCCTGTGTTTGCTTAGATCTTTAAACATTATTGTGTCGTAGTTGTACAATTTGTTGTCTTCTGAAGTCAGGCAAAATATAATTTTGATGTACCCCCTGAATTTCTTGGAGTGTGATAATTAATTATGATAATAAATGAGAATCAACAGCATGATAGGCAGGGATCTAGTAGCAAATTTTTCTCTAGATTGAGGACTTGTTTTAATGTCTTAATTTTGATGCTTGAATCTAAATTATTTTAATAAGATTACTGAAGTGTAATGACAAAATACTAGCTAAAGGTGGCGCTGTGCTTTTTTAAAATATGAAGCATTTGAAAAACAGTCTCATTCATTTCATCATTTGTTGAATTGATTATTGTATATTAATAGAAATGAATAATTTCAATGACTTAGAATATTTTTGGCTTAATTAGAGATGATTTTCCATCTCCTTTTAATGTACATTATCTTGCTCCTGTATTGACATTGTTGCAAAAATAAACCCAAAGAAATTTGGATCTAGATGAGACCTTATTGACCAACTATCTATCTAGTTTCCCCCGCCCCGTTTACTGGTGTGGAAACTCTGGGAGGCAGGATAGCAAAAAAAATATTGTAAAGCTGGGGATAGACGCTCTAGTGTGGTAGAGTATTTTTGTTTTGTTTTGTTTTATGGTAAATATTATGCCACAGAATAAAAACCTCCCCTTGAATTGGCATTACATCCTCATCAGGCTTTGTGGGATGTAGGCCGATTCTGAGCAATGGCGTTTTTCACAGGCAGAGTTTAAAAAATTAGAGTACGTTGCTAGAGTGTATAGCTTGAGGTGCTCTATAGCATCTGGAGACATTTCTGATACACACATTCACTTCCTAGTTGGGGTGAGCTGAGCAGCATGGAAAGCCGTGGCTCTCCATTTTGGGGGCTAGCAGATCTCTTGAATTATCTACAGGAAGTTGCTAAACCTATCTCACTCCTAGAGAGCTTTTATAGGGTTCTAGGTAGTTTATTCACTACTATTTATGTGCCTGTTTGCTGACAATAGTCACCCAATTTCTTCTGAGCACAGAGCACCTTCCTGCTGGGCATATGAAAGAGCTCTAGTAAGATACAAAATCATCACAACTCATTGTTTCATTCAAGAGCTTACAGTGTAATAGAGAAAAAAAGAGATGTTAAAACATGGAATACCTACAGGGAATCAAATTCATTAAAAAATATAAATATAAATATGGATATATGTCAGTTAATACTGTCCTATGGGAGAATACTGTTTTCTCAAAATATGTTTAAGAGCAAGTACTAGATATTTTGTTTCTCTTGTGCTGCTTCTGATTGATCCCTTAAATAAATGCTTCAGTAGAAGGTTTCCATGGCCCTCTGAGAACTCATTTTCCCACTATGGATATTTTGCTGTCCTTGCTTTGTCAGTGTTTCCTTTGTGGTGTGGGCTCTAATTGTGTTGACAGGAGCTGTGTGATGTTGACTTTTATATGTGTCTTCTACGTAGTAATAAGCAAACACAGAGCTGAATGTTGTTAGGTCAGTCTCACAGTCAGTCTCTCTGCAGCCCAGGTCGTTGAAACGTGTGGTTAGTTATGACCTGAGAAAAGGTTTTATAGGCAACTAGAATTTGTGCTTTATGGTGTAGTTAACAACTCCACTTATTGGAAAGTAAATTACTGAGTTCAGTCCAGGTGAGAAGCTTTGCTTGTATAAGATGGTCATTAACTGATTTACATTTAGGTTTTGAGTCTTTACCTGTGGTTGCAAAGAAGTGTGTCCTGTGAGACTATAGAGATTCAGCCACTAATCAGTTCTTCGCAGAAGAGCTCTCAATATAATGGTAAAGTACAAACATGTAATACAGAGTAATTGACTCAACTGAGGTTGAATTGACTTGATTTGCAATCTCAATGGTGGAATATGTATAAGTCGAATACCACACCAAAATAATTTAAATATTTGTAACAAGATAAAAACTCTGCAGATTCAAAAAATTGCTACAGATAATATTTCTGATTCTTCACTTTTATAGAGACATGTTTGAAAATTCAGGAGCTCTTGGGTTGCAAACTCAGATGAAGTATTAAACTATGGTTTTTGAGGAAGAAGGGGTCATTCTATCTTAGGGCTTTGCCCAACTCACTGGAATCATCTTGCCTTTTGTGGGGTTTAATGTAAGCTCGCTCAGTTTCCATAGCTTTGTAACTTGTCGGGTACTAAAGTAAAAAGAAAATGTCAGAGAGCTAAGGTTGCTGGTCATGCTTTAGTACGAAACACCTGACTTTTCCCCCTGAGACATATAAAGTCTTCAGGGTGAGTTAATGAAACTATAGTGTTTGGACTTTATTCTTTCATAGGAAATACTCATACCAGCCAGCTGAAGTTGTTGTGATTTTTTAAACTGTGAATTCTTTGGCAATATATATCCAAAATAATCATATGAAAGAGAAGAAATTCTGGATTTAGAATTGGTGCTAGCAGATTTGAAGATAGACCATAGATGTCTGAATGTGAAGCAACCTTGAGTGTAAAATGATCTCCTCTTTCTCCAACAATAAAAATTACCAAAAACAGGTGTTTTTTTGTTTTTGTTTTGGTCGGTACACATATTGAGGCTCTAACGTGTACCAAAAATTACTCTAGGCTCTGGGGATACAACAAAGAAAAAATGAAAAACGAAAAAAAAGAAAAGAAACCAAAAACAACAAAAGAACAAGACAAATGAGAAAAAAACCCCTCATAGACACAGACAATAGTTTAGTGGTTACCAGAGGGGAAGGGGAGTTGGGGGTGGGAGATGAGGGTAAGGGGGATCAAATATATGGTGATGGAAGGAGAACTGACTCTGGGTGGTGAACACACAATGGGATTTATAGATGATGTAATACAGAATTGTACACCTGAAATCTATGTAATTTCACTAACAATTGTCACCCCAATAAATTAAAAAAAGAAAAAAAGAAAAGAAATCACCACCCTCCTGGAGCTTACATTCTAGCAAATAAATTATACAGAATGTTAAAGGTGGTGCTATGGAGAGTAATAAAGTAGGGGGTAAATCCAGGGGAATACTGGCTGTGGCAGAGAGAGAGAGAGAGAGAGAGAGAGAGAGAGAATGGTGGATGGGTACGGCCTTACAAGGGACTTTAGAGCATGGATTTAAATGAGGTGAGGGAGAGAGCTTCGCAGTTATCAGTGAAGGAGCATGGAGTTCAGAGAACTTGAGGGAGGAGTGTGCCTGGCATGTTTAAGGAATAGCTAGGAGACTGATAGGGCTGGAGCAGAGCGAGAGAGAGGGAGTGTAAGTAGGAATAAGTCAGAGGAAATGAGGTGAGGCTGGAAAAATGAAAATCCAGGTTGACCCTCTAAAGGTCATATGGAGGATGTATAGCCACAGTGCATATTTAAGCTAGATATATGTCATATGCAGATGACATGGGCATTGTAGGACGTTGTAAAGATCTTGTCTTTTACTCTTAATGAAATGGGGAGCTTGGAGGATTTGCAGGTGAGTAACATGACTTAAGTTTAAAAAGAATCCTTTTGACTTTTGAGAATAGATGGAAGGGGCAAGGGACACCAGTGAAAGGTTATTTCAGTAAACCAGGTAAGAGATGATGAGTAGTATTCCATTGTATAAATGTACCATATTTTGTTTATCCATTCACTTTCCCCCCTTCAGTTTTATTGAGATGTAATTGACATATAACGTATTAGTTTAAGGTGTACAACATAATGATTTGATACATGGATATATTGTGAAATGATTAGCACAATAAGTTTAGTTAGCATCACTCATCTCACAGTTACAATTTTTTTTCTTATGATGAGAACTTTTAAGATCGACTCTCTTAGCAACTTTCAAATTTATAGTATTTTTAATTATAGTTGTCATGCTGTACATGGCATCCTCAAAACTTAGTTATCTTATAACTGGAAGTTTGTGCCTTGGCCAACTTCACACATTTTCTCCACCCCCACATCCTTGCCTCTGGCAATCGCTGATTTGTTCTCTGTTTCTATGAGTTTGTTTTCATTTATATATTTATTTATTTATTTATTTATTTTACATTCCACATAAAAGTGAAATCATGTACTATTTGTCTTTCTGTCTGACTTCACTTAGCATAATGCCCTCAAGGTCCATCCATGTTGTCACAAATTGCAGGATTTCCTTCTTTTTTATGGCTAAATTCTATTCGTGTGTGTGTGTGTGTGTGTGTGTGTGTGTGTGTGTGTGTGTGTTTCACATTTTCTTTATCCATTCATTTGCTGCCGGACACTTAAGTTTTTTCCATGCCTTGGCTATTACGAACAATGCTGCGGTAAACATGGGGGTAGAGATATCTTTTCAAGATTAGGATTTTGTTTCCTTTCGATATATGCCCAGAATTGGGATTGCTGGATCATATGGCAGTTTTAGTTTTTAATATTTTGACGAATCTCCACACTGTTTTCCATAGTGGAATGTACCCATTTACACTCCCACGAACAGTGCACAGCGTTCCCTTTTTTCCACATCCTCACCAGCACTTGTGATCTCTTGTGTTTTTGATGGTATCATTCTAGCAGGTGTGAGGTAATGTCTCATTGTGGTTTCGATTTGCATTCCCCTGATGATTTGTGGGCATTCACTTGATGAACATTTGGGTTGTTTCCAGTTTGGGGGCATCATGACTAAGGCTTCTATGAATATGTGTGTATAAGCCTTTGTGTGAACATATGTTTTCAGGGCTTTTAGCCAAATCTCTGTATGTGGAATGACTAGGTGGGAGATAAGTCTATGTTTAATTCATAAGAAACTGCTAAACAGTTTTCTAAAGTGGTTGTGCCATTGTACATTTCTGCATACAATGTATGAGAGTTTCGGTGTCTCCACAGCTCAGAGGGCGTTTGGTCTTTTTGATGTTAGCCATTCTAATAGGTGTGTAATGTACCCTTCTTTTCCAGGTTCCTGATGTTATCAGCAGCATAAGGCAGTTGTCTAAAGCTGCCATGAAAGAGGATGCTAAACCCAGCAAAGACAGTGAGGACGCCTTTTACAACTCTCAGAAGTTCGAAGTCCTGTACTGTGGAAAGGTGACCGTGACCCACAAGAAGGCCCCATCCAGCCTCATCGACGACTGCATTGAAAAGTTCAGCCTTCACGAGCAGCAGCGCCTGAGGACCCAGGGCGAGACGCGCGACCCCGATGCCCGCAGTGACCCGGTGGTCTTTGAGGTCGAGGGACCCAGTTCACCCTCAGACATTCTTTTGGAGGAAGAGGATGGCGTCACCAACACCCACCCTGTCTTCCCGGCCGTGGTCAGCCAGCCTGGGCTGTCCAGTTCTCGATGTTCCTTCCCTGAGCGGATTTTGGAAGATTCAGGCTTTGATGAACAGCAGGAGTTCCGGTCTCGGTGCAGCAGCGTCACCGGAGTCCTGCAAAGGAAAGTTCATGAGAACAGCCAAAAACCACAGCCGCGAAGGAGACACGCCAGCGCGCCCAGTCACGTGCAGCCCTCGGACTCGGAGAAGAACAGAACCATGCTGTTTCAGGTGCTGCCCTGGCAGGGGCTCTCGGGCTGTCCCCGTCCATTGCTAGACAGAAGCAGCCGGGTGTCCGGCCCCTCCCACTTCCTCATTCTGCAATAATCCCACTTTTATTTCTTCCTCTCTGGGAAGCAGATAAGGCAGATGGAGAAGGAGCAAAGGAAAGGAGGAAAGGGCTGACAGGCAGACATGGAATGTGGATTGTAAGAAATGAAGGAGCAGGACAGGGAGCGATGGAGGAAAAAAAGCAGTTAAAATAAAGGAGTGTCCTGGAAGGCTGGTGGGAGGATAAGAATAGAAGATTACTTTTAGTATCACCAGCAGTAATGCCTTAGGTGGATTCTTAAATAAATGTTGCTTTTTTAAAAAATAACTGCAGAAAGCCAATTTTATAGAGGATTTAAAGATATGGATCTAGAGAGTGTGATTAGGCATGGGGAAGAGAGAAAGTTTTATAGAGATTAAAAAAAGAAAAGTCCAGAGGCACATACGTGTATTTTCAGATGAGAATACACCCAAAAGAGAAGGTTAAAGAAACATCATAGAGCTGATGATTTACTGGATCAGTGGTGATAGTAATTTGGTGCAGGATATGTTATAGGTGTAAAAGACATATCTTAACTCTAAAAAGAGCAAAGTTTTTGAAGTTGTACAGAGTATAGAAAATGTCATGTTCCACTTAATAGAGCTTAATTTGTAACAAAGCCCTGTAGAGAGATTCTGTAATCCTCAACTTGTAAGATTTGAATTTTCTTTAAAAAAAGGAGTGGCTGTCCTTTTATCCTGATGTAAAGATCCCAGTAGAAGGAAACCCACAGCATACCTTGGTAAAAGCCCCTGTGTATAATATTTGCTTTATCAGAAGTTTGCAAGTTCTTTACTTTTGTTTTGTCCTGCTTTGTTTTTGATAAGTCTACTCATGTAATTAAAGTATGTATAGTCTTTTCTTTGGTAATTTGTAAATTACTTCCCCTCTTCTTTGGGCTATCAGATTCATTCTTTTTCTTAGCCACAGTCCTCACTGTTAATTTTTCTGAACGGTTGCTTAGTTTCAAAAATTTTAACTTATCTTCCCAATGGCAAATGCATCTTTTTGTTGACCATTCGGGAGAAAGTATGATTATAAAGATAATAAAATAATTTGTATTTTCAGAAATCGTGAAGTAAGGAAAATTTGCGTGTGTGTGTGTGAAAAGACAAGCATTTTTAATCTGGAAAAAAATGGTTTCTTGTCTCTTATAAATTAGAACTAACTTAATTTTCATGATTTTTAGCAAAAGAAAGAAATGTTATGAGGCAGCTGATATTTAGAGTTGAAATATTGGTTGGATTGGATGATGAAGCACATGTGAATATATATAACTGGATGTAGCATTTGAGTCTATATTATAGTTGAATATTTAACTGCAAATTAAGATGTTAGGTCCTTGTGAGTTGAAATGAATTGGAATGTTTTCATTTTTAAGGTTGGGCGATTTGAAATTAACCTCATCAGTCCAGACACTAAATCAGTTGTGCTTGAAAAGAATTTTAAAGATATCTCTTCTTGTTCACAGGTATGTATTGAAGTAGATCATAATATTTGAAGAAACTAACCAAAAAAACCTTGTTTCTGAATTAACCACAAAATAACTGTGCTTAATACCCTTCAAATTTTACTGTTTTTTTAATTTTATTGTTTTAAATGGATTTGTCTTAAACTAAGAGTATTCATGTGTTTGTGTCTCTGCTAAGAACAAAATCCCGTCCAGGTTTCTCAGTGTCATAATAGTTTCTTCTCATTTCCATCAACCCTTTCTCCACATAGCATCACGTCAGCAAATTCCTTCCACTGATGGAATTTTTGTGGTGGAGAGTTCTTTTGAAAATACCTTCATAGGTGGTGTTCCTCAGAAGCTTGGGCAACAGAACCTGTGGGTGTTACTGAGTCATGTTTGCTCTTCATACCATAGTAGGTAATAAAAAGGAGAACTAGGACTTTCAGCTGCTATTCACCTAAATGCTAAGTTTTGAAAAGAAAGTTTTGGTATAGTTTCATTCTTTTGTTTATTTTTAGTTCACAAACTATATATTTGAAATTATTCAAAACAATTGATATAGCTACATGTGTACAAGGTCATATTAGGCACAAACTAGTGTCCTAAGTACCACAGTAGTAATTTAGAATATCCATCCAAAAATTAAAACTACTTAAATACCAGGGATGCCAAAGAAATGTATACAAGTGGACACTTTGGTCAACGTTGCTCAAGCAGTAGTTCGCCATAATCAGAAGTGTCTGGATGCTGATGGCAACCACTTTGAGCACCTCTTGTAATTGCAGAAGTCAAACGTGACTTGTATACATGTTTTGTTATTGGTATATATTATTACAATTTTTTAAAAAAAGATTTTATTGGGGAAGAGGAACAGGACTTTATTGGGGAACAGTGTGTACTTCCGGGACATTTTTTCCAAGTCAAGTTGTTGTCTTTTCAATCTTAGTTGTGGAGGGTGCAGCTCAGCTCCAGGTCCAGTTGCTGTGCTAGTTGCAGGGGGCACAGCCAACCATCCCTTGCAGGAGTTGAACCGGCAACCTTGTGGTTGAGAGGATGCGCCCCAACAAACTGAGCCATCTGGGAGCTCAGTGGCAGCTCAGCTCAAGGTGCCGTGTTCTACTGTAGTTGCAGGGGGCGCTGCCCACCATCCCTTGTGGGGCTCGAGGAATTGAACTGGCAACCTTGTAGTTGAGAGCCCACTGGCCCATGTGGGAATTGAACCGGCAGCCTTCGGAGTTAGGAGCATGGAGCTCTAACCGCCTGAGCCACTGGGACAGCCCCTATTATTACAATTTTAACACAGTTTTCCTTTCTTAAAATGTGTATACATTTTTTTGGCACCCTCTGTATATTATAAACATAGAAAGAATTTTTGAAGATGCTGGAGTAGAGCGGGTATCTAAGTATAAAGATGAGACGATTAAAAATGCCAGGATTCCTCTGAGGTGGTCACTGGAATAGAGAAAGATTAACTTTTTCCTAGTGAGGTGACTTAGATGTACCTTTAGGGACATGGGTCTTGGAATGATCTCTTCCTGTATTTTAATGTTGAAAAAGTAATACTGTCTTTTAATAAAATTTTGGAGTTAGCATTCCCATAGATATGATATTTAGACATTCTTCCCTTTGAAAATAACAAGCTTTTGTACATCTTATTAATTATTCACTTTGCCTCAATTAATGCTGTTCTAATATTCTGTTTTAGTATTTGTTCTATTATATGAAGACATCAAATTATGTTGTGAAGATAAAAATTTTATACTATAATAATTTAGGAGACACAGCATTCCTCTATGGGAAGAATATATTGCAAATTAAATTCCTATTTAAAGGACAAAAAATTAGGTAGAAAGATTATTCACTTTAACAGAGAAAGTATTTATTGAACATTCTCATAATTACCTGTTTATGGGGGGTTCCTGCAAGATCATAAGCTCTGTAAGGGCAGGCGTCTTATTCTATGGTGTCTTATTCTGTAGAACATCAGAATAAGATGTGGTAAGATAGAGCTTAACACTTAGGTATTCAATAAATGTTGAATGGATATTTCTACATGTAGGGACTTGTGCCATTTACCAGCTAGAGAGTGGTTGTACAAACCAGGTAGTTCCTACCCCCCAGAGCATGAAGAGTCATCCTGAAAGGTCGCGTCTCTCACCCAACAGTCCCCAAGCTTTTCAGTAAGAAAATTAGCAATGCTCATTGAGCACCTAAAGGAAAAAAGAAAGATAGAGAGAGAGAGAGAGAGAGAGAGAGAAACCAGCCAAACCAAATGTATAACACTGGCAGTTCAAATCTGATTTTTGCTTTTCCTTTTTATTTAAAGCAAGTTTTCCATGCTGACATTTTGGTCCAGAAAAAGAATTAAACCAAAATGAAGGGTGGAAATGCCTTTGACAGGAATAATGATCAAGTTAACCCTCTGTTCTTCACTGAGTAGCCCTGTTCTTATTACTTATTTCCACAGAATTGAACTGATATAATGTGGCCTCATTGAGAAACAGGTGTGCTTTTAAAACATGCACACCTACAAATGTTTCTTTTTTCAAAATCTGTAGGACTGTGTTGCTGGTAAGCATGGAATAAGACAGTGGTTTTCTTTACTGGAAACATTACCTCTGACTGAAGGCTCACTGAGCTAACGAGGTTCTATGGATTTTTCCCATTTAGTACTAAGCTAGTAAAAGATATATATTTTTAATTATTAGTTTCAAAGTGATAAACCCAGCAAATCTACTACCCATCTGACACCTATATTCCCCAAGCATCACTTTACATCCCATGACTATGTGTGTGTGTGTGTGTGTGTGTGTGTGTGTGTGTGTGTGTATAACTATAGTTGACATTCAATATTGTTTTATATTAGTTTCAGGTGTACAGTGTGGTGGTTAGACATTTATAGAATTTGTGAAGTGATCCCTTGATCAGTCTAGTACCCATCTGATATTATACCTAGTTTTTACAATACTATTGACTATATTCCCCATACTGAATTTCACCCTCTCCTGATTATTTTGTAACTACCAATTTGTACTTCTTAATCTCTTCACCTTTCTCACCCATCCCCTAACCCCTCTCCCATCTAGCAACCATCAGTTTATTCTCTGTATCTATGAACCTATTTCTGTTTTATTTGTTCATTTATACTGTCCTTTAGATTCCACATACAGGTAAGATCGTTTGTCTTTCTCAGTCTGACTCATTTCACTTAGTGTAATATGCTCTAGGTCCATCCATGTTGTTGCAAATGGTAAGATTTCATTGTTTTTTATGGCAGAATAATCCTCCATTGTATATATGTACCACAATTTCTTTATCTAATTGTCTATTGATGAGCATTTCAGTTGTTGTTTCCATATCTTGGGTATTGTGACTAGCACTGCAGTAAACATAGGGGTGCATATATCTTTTCTAATTAGTGTTTTGGATTTCTTTGGATAAATACCCAGGAGTGGAATTGCTGGATCACAATGTAGTTCTATTTTTAATTTTTTGGGGAACCTCCATATTGTTTTCCATAGTGCTGCACCAATTTGCAACCCCATTAACAGAGCATAAGTGTTCCTTTTTCTCCACATTCTCACCAACACTTGTTGTTTGCAGATTTATGATGTCCATTCTGACAGGTGTGAGGTGATATCTTATTGTGGTTTTTATTTGCATTTCTCTGATGATTAGTGACATTGAGCAACTTTTCGTATGTCTATTGGCCATCTATATGTCCTCTGTGGAGATGTCTATTTAGATCCTCTGCTCATTTTTAAATTGTATTGTGTGTTTTTTTGGTGTTGAGGTGTATTATGAGGGTTTTTTTAAAAATAGATTTTGGATATCAACCCTTTATCAGATGTATCATTGGCAAATATCTTCTCCCATTTAATACGATGTCTTTTTGTCTTGTTGATGGTTTCCTTTACTGTGCACAAACTTTTTAGTTTGATGTAGTCACATTTGTTTATTTTTTCTCTTGTTTCCCTTGTCTGACAAGATAATATCAGTAAAAATATTACTAAGGGGAGTGTCTGAGAGTTACTTCCTATATTTTCTTTTAGGAGTTTTATGATTTTGAGTTTATTCTTGTATATGGTGTAAAAGGTAGTCTAGTTGCATTTTTTTTGCATGTATCAGTCCAGTTTTCCCAGCACTATTTATTGAATACACTGTCTTTACCCCAATGTATATTCTTACTTCCTTTGTCATAGATTATGTGACCATATAGATGTGGGTTTATTTCTGGGCTCTCTACTCTGATCCATTGACCTATGTGTCTGTTTTTATGCTAATACCGTGTTGTTTTGATTACTATGGCCTTGTAGTATAATTTGATATCAGGTAGTGTGATACTTCCAGCTTTGTTCTTCTTTCTCAGGATTGCCCTGGCTATTTGGGGTCTTTTATGGTTCCATATAAATTTTAGGATTATTTGTTCTAGTTCTGTGAAATATGCGATTGATATTTTGATAGGAATTGCATTGCATCTATATATTGCTTTGGGTAGTATGGACATTTTAACTGTATTAATTCTTCCTATCTGTGAGCATGGTATATGTTTCCATTTATTTGTATCTTCTTTAATTTCTGTCTACAATATCTTATGATTTTCTGAGACAGGTCTTTTACATCTTTTGTTAAATTTATTCCTAAGTATTTTATTTGTTTTTCTGATGCAGTTGTAAATGGAATTATTTTTCAAATTTCTTTTTTTTATAGTTTGTTATTGGTGTATAAAAATGCAAACGATTTCTGAATATTAATCTTGTATCCTGATACTTTGCTAAATTCATTTATCAATTCTAATAATTCTTTTTTTTTTGGTGGAATATTTGGGGTTCTTTTTCTATAGTATCATGTAATCTGCAAATAATGACAATTTTACTTCTTCCTTGCCCATTTGGATGTCTTTTATTTCTTTTTCTTGTCTGATTGCTGTGGCTAGGACTTCCAATACTATGTTGAATATAAGTGGTGAAAGTAATCTTGTTCCTGATCTTAAGGAGAATGCTTTTAGCTTTTCTCCATTGAGTATGATATAAGCTGTGGTTTTGTCATATGGCCTTTATTATGGTGAGATATGTTCCCTCTATTCTCACTTTGCTGGGAGTTTTTATCATAAATGGATGCTGGATTTTGTTAAATGCTTTTTCTGCATCTATTGATATGACCATATGATTTTTCTTTTTCATTTTGTTTTTGTGGTGTATTATGTTAATTGATTTGTGGATATTGAACTAACCTTGCACACCAGGAATGAAGCCCACTTGATTGTTGTATATGATCTTTTTAATGTATTGCTAAATTTGGTTTGCTAACATTTTGTTGATGATTTTTGCATCTACAAGTATGTTCATTAGGGATATTGGCCTATAGTTGTATTTTTTTGTGATGTCTTTGTCTGGTTTTGGAATCAGGGTGATGTTGGCCTAATAAAATGAGATTGGGGAGCCTTACCTCCTCTTGAATATTTTGGAATAGTTTGAGAAGAATAGGTGTTAATTTTCTTTTTTCTTTTTTTTTAAATATTTGGTGAAATTTACCTGTGAAGCCATCTGATCTAGAATTTTTGTTTCTTGGGAGTAAAAGGTAGTCTTTAATCATGAGTTGTACCAGATGGAGCTGACTTTTACCTCATGAATTGTAATCTCACTCCTCCTTATTGACTTATTTTTAATCAGTTGATTAATTTTTTTTCCATATCCATTGGATAGATCTAGCTTATTATTACAAAAGTAGTAGTTACCATTCCTCAAACAAGCCAGGAACTATTATTGATATTTCTTAGTTCTAAATGTCAAAAATACCTTACAATAGGTGCCATTACTACTATTTTAAAATGAGAGATGGGGTCTCAGAGGTAATTATTAGCAGCCTAGCACAATATCTCATACCCAGTAGAGGGCAGAACTAAGATTGAAGCACAAATCTGTGTGACTCCAAAGCCATTTTTATTTTCCATTGAGATTTAGGTTCACTGCAGGATAACTTTAAATGCTTTGCGTACCTGGCTTTTCAAAGACTTATGCTTGCTATTAACATAACAAGGTGCTGTCTTCTAATCGATATGTATATATTCAGGCTGACAGATTCACAGATGATTCCAAATTTTTTATTAAGTACAGCTGAAGTTATTTAGCCCGCATTCAGGAAGTATAGTGATTGATTTGTGAATGTGGATAATTGATATATGCAACAATTTCTTTAATGTGTTGTCTTCTAATAGGTGTGGCTCCTTCAATGTCTCTAAATAGACAAATATTCTAGTATTTTAATGCACCCGTTAGGGAATGGCATGACATTTCATTAGATCATTGTCAGTGGTAGTTTTCCTGATTCTTAGCCTCATGTTGACAAGAACAAGGTTTATGATGAATCATCAGAATATCTATTCTAAGAATACCAATAAACTGAAAACTCCATTACTTGCAATCACTGAATAGCAGTTTTATTACAAGAGACAATGGATCACGCCATCACATTTTCCCTTCTGTGGCCCTGACTAAATAGAATGTGTGTGTGAAACAAACAAACAAAAAAATCTGGGTTTTTGCTCTCAACCTTTATTTTATATATCAAAAGGCCACCATATAAATTTTCTATGACATTTTGTCCCCTATTATAGTGTTGTAAGGAGAAATTAATGGAAGTGTCAAAGCATAGATCTAGTGTTGATTTTCAGTGTTGATTAAAGGACATATTCTCATACACACTGCACTTCTTTCCCTTCCAGGGTATAAAGCATGTTGATCACTTTGGCTTTATCTGTCGGGAGTCACCAGAGCCTGGGCTGAGCCAGTACATATGTTACGTGTTCCAGTGTGCAAGTGAATCTCTGGTAAGTGATGTAATTGCTGTCCACATCCTCCTGTCCACACTCCGCTAATGGGAGACTCGTCTCTTACGAACCCAAGCCTCACATTGGAAAAAGAAGAGGGCATCTAGGAAATACAATTCTGCTCTTTGAAAGTAGTACAACAATAGAAAAACAAAACAAAACAAAAAGCAAATTGTCATGGTAATTTTTAAGCCTAGATACTTTGTTGCGTTAACAAATCCAGTCATGTTACCAGGAATATTTTTAAAAGGTAGGAAAAGACAAACAATAGGAGAAAAGCTGTTACTTTTTCTATTGCTCATGAAAGAAGATGAGGAAGGCCTCTTATGTATTCTCTTAATTGCTGTAGCATTTCAGAATAGATAATGCTTGTATCAATAGAGCAGAGAATGATTTTTCCCCCCTTTATTTCGTTAGTTCTTGTTCTCATTTTTTAAATAGTCTATTCTTTGTGGTCTTATTTTAGCCTTCATTTCTTTCTTTGGAATTTGAAATTCAATTGTTCTCTCTAACACTCCCCTACCTCACCCCATTTATGGGCGCAGTTGGAGTTTAAGAAGAAGTATGGAAGGTGAACTTGGAAATACATCTTATTGACTAAAAATATGTTGATGTTTTTCCCTAAAATTTTTTACTTATTGTTCCACTTGTATAATCTCTCCTAACCATTTTAACACAAACCTTTAGATACACCACTTTGAAGAAAAATATGTCCTTATTAGCTATATAATCTTCCCACAAGCATTTCTCCCAGGGAAATACACACCACTTAGACATGTACAAATAAGCCAGGCATAATGCTCCTTATTTCCTTGCTGCATGTTGCCATCTTTCCTGCATAACTCTTTCCTTCCTTATCCCCAGTGTCTACAATGAGTTTAGGAAAAATGTAGAAATGGGAGTGAATTAGTACAAAGGCATTTTCTGACTAATGCCCTCTGAGTCTCAATCTTTTTCTCTAGGGGATAAGTTAGTCACTTTGATGACTAACGGTTTCTTTCTCAAGAGAGTTCCATTTGAATTTTGTTCTCTCTAAATAATTAACCATAACTCTGAAAAATTCACATGTTGATATCTAAGTGACCACTGTGTAATCCGTTCAGTTCAGGACTCGAGATAGAAATTTGAGAGTTGTTATTATGCAAATGATAGTTGAAGGCCTGGGAGTGGATGAGCACCCAGGGGGAAGAACGAGAGGGAAAGCCAAAGAGAGCTGATGACACAACACTGGAAAATGCCAACCAAGTAAGAGTTAGGTAGAGAATGAGAATGTAGAATAATCTACCACTCTTCCCACTCCTCACCCACGCCCTGCCCAGCTCAGTCCTTACTCCTTTCCCCTCTGACCCTCTTCCTAGCTAAGGCTGGTTCTTCCACCGTGTTCTAGATTCTTTACTCTCCTACCTTCCCCAAACCTGTCATATATCCCATGTTTTATTTTGGCAGCTCTATTTTCCCAACTTCCCAATTTAGAAACCATAATGCATTCTCTTTCACCTTCTATATCCACTGTTAATCAAATCTTACTAACTCAAGATAGAAATGTCCCTTATGTGCATCTCTCCTCCTTTTTCTCTCTGTCTACACTCTGATTCTGGGCATTCATCCTCTTAGACTATTATATTAGTGTCCTAACTAGTCTCCTTGCCACTGATTTAATCTGTCATCTCTCCACTTTGCATGTTATGCTGCAGCTTTCTTTCTCACCAAATGTCCTCACCTGAAGCCAATTTATGCCTCCTTGTTAAGGGACAAAAATCTAGATTGTCTAGCATGGCAGACGAGCCGTCCTCATTTCTTCTCCAATCCCCACTGGAATGCCTCACACTTTCATGAACGAGTCCTCACACATGTTGTTCTCTGTTCCCTAAGCTGTTGTCTAGGCCAGACCTCAGAGGCTGGTGCGATGACTGGTGTGATGTTGCTTTTATTTGCATTGCTATTGAATCAGCAAATGTTTCGTGTCTGAGACACGTGAGATCAAGGATTTAAGTGAGTGGCTGGGGCTCACAAAAGTGCAGCTCAAGTTCAGAGGTCACAGTTGGCTCCTCACATGGAAGGAGGAGTCTGCCTGTCAGAGGAGGCGGGAGCCAGGACTCACTGGCTTTATATTGTCAGCTGGGGAAGGTGACCGTGTGGGCCTGTGAGTCCACCCAGACACTAAGTACGGAGTGTATACCATTCTTTCATTATCTGCTTTCACATTCTCTTCCCTACTGTTTCATTGGATGTGAAGCAGGCCTGCTTTTGCTCTACTGTGACCTGTTTGCTACTGTGTACTTTTCAGGACCCCACTTAAATATCACATCCTAGGGATGCCCTTTGTCAGGAATTGAGTATTTAGTTGCTCTGTCGTCAGTGTTCTTGCTATACGCCTCGTTCATAGGTCTCTCACAATTCCTACAAATCTCCACACTTATTTGTTCACAACTTTCTACTCCACTAGATTGTGAATCCCAAAGGTTAGGACTGTTTGTGTTCTTGTCGCATCCCCCAGTGTTCTAGGATATCAAGTGCTGTGAAGTGTATATTGAATGATGGAGTGAATTGCTCTTAACTTCATGCAATCATTTGCTGAGTGCCGCTTAATCTCTGCTTTCTGGATAATCTATAGTAAAAGGAACACTATGTGAAAACTTATTTCCAACCCTTTTTACAAATTTTGTTTGTAGTATTTAGTATATTCATTTTACCCCCATGCATGTAAAGTGAGTTTTGGAAACAGGGATTCAGAATAGAAAGTCTGGGAATGTGCTGCCTTTTTCCACCTTAAGAAGCTCTGTGACTAAGGCAACAGACTAGACTGGCTGAGAATGTGGTCCTATCACATTGAAGCTGGATCAGAATCTCAGTTTTGGCACTGTGGTTCTTAAGACAAGGCCCGTGTTAGAGGCTTTGAAACCCTGTTTATTCTACTTTTGTCAGAAGACATCTTAACTGAATAGTAAGGCGTCAGAACTGCAAGCTAGAAGAAAAATTAAATATAAATTTCCTGCATAACAGAGGATGGTTCAAGCAGCTGACATATGGAACAAAACAGTCAATTATATATTACAGGTCTAAGCAGTGTTATGATTGATGTGGCTTGGCAGTTGTGTGAGACAAACTATTGCAAAACCACTCATGCTGACTTCCCTGAGTACAAAGAATACACAACTAGCATTTTCCTTTCCTTCTTTGTAGCAATTGCTATGAATTGATAAATAGTATTGTGTTCTGATGGGCCATAGAGGTTCACACTGGAAGTTTAGATGCTCGGTACTCCTTCCTTCCTGCCTTTTTAAATTAGCTGAAGGCAGGTAGCTTAATTTTATTTAACCAACCCTTGACATTTGTAGAAAATATCATTTCTGCTTCTCCAAAATTGTTTTAAAAGGTGTGAAAAAAATTGAAATTCCTACTTATAGACAAGGAAACAGTAAAACTCCACAGATGCAATGATATCTGTGGGATGGGAGGGTGTGGGGAAGACTCAAGCTACCAAGACCCAGGTTTAAATTTTTCCAGAGAATTAGACTAGATAGTCTTTTGAAGTTCTTACACATTCTGTGATTTCCAGACTTATTCTAAAGTGCTACACAATACTAAGTTTGGTGTATAAATGTTTATGAGCATTATCTTCATTACAGATTTTCACTTAAGTATCACAAATTGGCTTTCTTTGTCCCATCTCATACTTTTCACTGGAAATTTTCTTTTGCCTTTTGGTAACGCTAAGAATACTTCCTTTTGGTTTGCATATGATTGCTTTATCTTTGCTCATTTCTTTACTTTTAACCTTTTAACATGACCTATGATTTTTTTTTGTTGTACGTAGAGTAAAACAATTAAGTTATTCATACGTAGTACACTAATTCGAACTTGTAATTGCTCTGCTCCCATAATAGTATATATAGGCCATCTGGGGAAAAAAAAAAACACCACAAAAAAACGGTGGATTTAAAAAAAAAATAAAACGTTGAGAATTTCAGAAGTCAAAGTTTTTAGTAATATTTGTAGCTGGGAGAAATGGGTAGCCACATTTCAGACACCATTGAAATGGCCTTTTGTTTTTATCTAGAAATTTATAAGAAAATTTGAAAGTTTAGTATTTCCATTGGAAGCCTTTTATAAGGCAGAATTACTAAATAACAAATAATAAACTTATGTGAAAACTAAGTAGATGGGTAATCCCTTCAGTACCTTAAATAAACGAGAAGCAAGAAAACAAATACACATCTGCATAAGTTACCAAAATTGTTTTTGCAAATGTAACAAAGCAAATGAAATAAAAATGCAAATGCATTAAACGTGTGGTGCTTTTATTTTATCGAATTAGAGGGCTTTATTTTTAAATTATTAAAGAACAGATTGAATAATTCATTTTTATTCATGGAGTGATGTGAAATTATTCAGAAGCCTTTATGAAGTTGTTAATATAGTAAAACTTAACTGAATAATGACTGGCCGATGAGTGTTTGACCTCTCCTTTTGGCAATATCAGAAGAATAAAGTCTCTTTTTATTTTAGGTTCCTCATACACTCAAATGTAGATGTACACATAGATTAAATCCTTTAAATATTAGATTATTCTTAATCCAGGCCATAGGGGAAGGGGAAATGAAGTCTTAAAAAAAATGGTTTATGAGCATGGGGAACGGTTTTGAATGTCAAAGCTAGATGAGGCTCTTAGTATTCCATAGCTCTCCATGCAGATTTTTGATTTTGATCTCAGTTCTACAGTGGGTAGGAAAAGCATCCTTACGCTGATGTTTGTATCATAAAGAAGGAGACATGGACTGAAGTCAGTTCACCAGTACATAAGGATGAGAGGGTAGTTGACCTGGAAAAAGCAACGAGGAAACTAGAATGCTAGGTTCAAACTGATTGACCAAGTCATTGGAAGAGTAAGGAGGAAAGCAGCTGGCAGTTTTCAAGATGCTGGCTTAGTTGTGAGACTGCGCTGTTAGAGAACATGATGTCAGAATTTAGTGGCACAACTCAGAAGCCCATGATAATAAATTAGAAGCCATAGAGATAAGACCAGTGACATTCATAGACTTCCCCAGCATTATTTAAATCTCATTCACTTCCCCCAGAACTTTGCTTTGTTTTTCACACTAAAATGATCCAGAAGGGTAAAATAAATAGGATATCTATTAGCACAAGTGAATAGGAAAACTATTTTGTTGCTCCCTGTATATTGCAGACAAAACTTCCAGAGATCTTTTTCTGATAAACTACTTAATTAAACAGAGCCCTGATTGACTATCAATTAAACTGTCTGTGATAGCAAAAGACTTAGTAGGATTCAGAAAAAGCAAACAAATAGCAGGTCAGTAGTATATTACACACATTAAAAATGGTCTTTTTTCATTCAGCTTTCAATTACATGTATCATTGAAGGTGTAACTTCATGACAATATTTTCTTTCTACCAGCTCTGGCGTCATCTAGATTCCATTATTTATTATTTAGTCAGCATCAACACAGTCTCACATGGCTATTGGGATTTTAATACATTACCATGAATGCAAACTTTTATAGACCTGAGTTTTGTTTCTTCTTATAGGTTGATGAGGTAATGCTGACTCTGAAACAGGCTTTCAGTACAGCAGCTGCCCTGCAGAGTGCCAAGACCCAGATTAAGCTGTGCGAGGCCTGCCCTATGCACTCTTTGCATAAGCTCTGTGAAAGGATTGAAGGTACAGTATAACTTGGCCTGGGCAAAAGGGGAGTTTGCTTTGGCGTTTGGGAAGTGAAAAAGTCGCTACTGTCACTGAATGGTTCTTTGTTTTGAGGTGAAACAAGAGCCCAAAGAATCATTTCTCACATCCAGTCAAATTCGTGCCGTTAGTTTCTCCTAGATGCTTGGCCTTCCCCCAGCCCCAACCCCCTACCCACCCCCCACCCCCCGCCAGTTTCTTTCTCTTTTTCTTTTTTTTCAATTTTTATTTTTTATTTTTTTTTCCTGAAGGCAGACTTACGGAAGGGACTTTCATTTCCCACAGTTCGGAAGACTGCGCTATGTACATAGTGGGAACTGACCAAATATTTGTTAAATGAATGAAGAGAGGCAAAACCATCTCAGAATGTCAACTGTTTATTTAAGTCTTTCTTTTCTTCCCTTCTCACTTGATGATGTATGCCTTTTCCCTGGAATGAAACTTGTGTAGCTTTTGAAGGACATTTGAAAATGACTGAGATAATTGATGTAATATCATAAAGCAGGTTTTAAAAAATGTGTTTTGGTGAGGACCATGAGGGAAAGATGACTCTCTGACTCACTTCCCCTTTCTTTTCCTTGTTTCTTACTAACAAAGAAGGTTGAAAATTACTGCAGGACAGGAGAAACACAATTTAATATATACTTGTTAAGCATCTGCTATGTGCCAGGCAATATGGTAGGTACTGGGAATCCAAAAGTGATTGAGATGTGAACTGTGCCCCCAGAAAGCTTACAGTCTAGAGTGGAAGACAGGAATGTGAGCAGATCAATACAATTCAGTATGACAGTTGTTAGGATGGATGGGGGGAGCATAAACTCCAGAACAAAGGAGAAAATGGTCTTGTCCTTGTAATTGCAAATTATGATTTCTTTTCAGTAGGCAGCAGAATCATAGGCACATGGCAAAATCGACAATGAACAGCAGTGTTTATTGAATAGCCATTCAACAATGTGATCAAGGATTATCTAAATGTAATATTTAGATTTTAAAATTTGTAATTATAGTTAGATAGAATACACATTATTTTCAAACATATATATATATAACCGTTACAAAATAGAGCATTTAATTATAATTACAATCATAATTATAATTGTAAAGAACACATATTATTTTTAAACATATATAACTTTTACAAAAATGGAACATTATTTTAAATACATATACATATATAAATATATATATGTAACATTTACAAAGTTGTACAGAGAACATTATAAATTTGTGGGAAAAAAGCAGGTTTATTCAAGAAATGGTGTTGGATCAATTTGCTGTCCAAAGAGAGAAAGAGTCCTCCTATTTATCCTACTTAAATACATTGTAGATGGATCAAAGTCCTTAATGTAAACAAATAAAATAGTAAAATCATTAAAAGATAGTAAGAATATTATGTCCTTAAACTAGGAAGCCTTTTTTTTAAGACACAAAAAAATGCAAAACTATTAAAAGAAGACATCGGCAGATTAGACTTCATAAAAACTTAAAGTTTTTACATAACAACCACTTTCTTGGAAGTTAAATGATAAATGACAACTGAGGAGATAACATTGGTATTCACATTTTGTGAGATCTCTTATTATCTGTTAGAAAAAGATAAAACTGCCAGTAGGAAATTATGCAAATCATATTTAAAAAACACTCCTCTGAAAAGGAAATTAAAAGGTTCAATAATAAAAATGAGAAGATGTTTGACCTCACTGCATGTCAGAGATGTGAAAATGAAAACAGCAATGAGATACTCATCAGATTGACTGTTGATGAAATTGTAGGGATATTGACACACATATGTGATACTGATGGGAGTATAAAGTAATATAACCATTAGGGGGACAATTAATAGAAACTCACTGACCTAAAGTTACACACACCCTGCTAACTAGCAGTTCCATGTCTTAATAACAGAAAACTCTTGTACAGGTTCAGAAGGTGACATATTCAAGGTTGTACTGATTGTGAATAATGGAGAATTGGAAACAACCTCAAAGTCCATCAGTAGCATAATGGAAGTTTGTTTATATAATGGAGCAATTAATGGGAATGAATTTCAACTGTTTATCAACTTAGATCCATTTTAAAATTATATTATTAAGGGAAAAAATAATCTGCTGAGTAACACATCCACTTTGATGCTATGTCTGGAAAAATACATAAAATAATGCCCTATATTTCTTTAAAAACATGTTTTTCTTTAATTTGGTCTACTTTTAGAGTTACAGAAAAGTTTTAGATCATTTCCAAATATTCCTCCCCATCCTCTCCCATTGCTAACAACTTCTATAGCCCGGTGCAGTGATCAGAACAGGATATTAACGTTGATACAACATTATTATCTAAACTCGACCCTTCGCTTGATCTTCACCAGTTTTTTCACTCATGTCCTTTGGTTTTGTTTTTTGTCCCAGGATTCCAGTCAGCATCCTACATTTTATGTAGTTGTTATTTCACCCTGGTCACCTGCAGTCAGCGAGTCTTCCTCAGTCTTTTCTTGTCTTTTGTGATCTAACATCTCCCACGAGTGTTGCTCAGTTACTTGGCTGAATGTCAGTCAGTTCGGCCTGTGTGATGTCTTCTCACATTTGGAGCCAGGTCCCTCCTCCCCAGCAAGAGAATTATGGGATGGAGCTTCCTCCTTATCATGGGCTCAAGAGATTGATCGCTTTTAGTACTGGTCATGCTGGCCTTATCAGCTGGTCAGGGTGGTCTCAGGAGTTTTCCACTGTAAAATTACTATTGTCCCCTCTGGAATTAAATATTTTAGGGAAGATAGTTTGAATCTACACAAATATCTTTTCTCTCATGCCTTTGTCCACTGAGTCGAGCATCTATCAAAGGCAAATTTAGCTCTATAATGTTCTAGTATTATTAAAATGTAGAACTTATTACATTACTTGGATAATAAAATATAAAGCATATTTA
This sequence comes from Rhinolophus sinicus, assembly GCF_036562045.2. Taxonomy (NCBI): domain Eukaryota; kingdom Metazoa; phylum Chordata; class Mammalia; order Chiroptera; family Rhinolophidae; genus Rhinolophus; species Rhinolophus sinicus. Next base: position 26,400,947 of record NC_133754.1, on the reverse strand, counting down.
AAGGAAAATAACTGGCAGCAAATATGCCCCACATGTTAATAGAATAATGATAAGTATTTATATTTTCCTCTTTGAATTTTTAGTTTTCATACCTCATGCTGCAGAAATAAGGTATTTTTATGTAGACAATGCTAAACTCTTAGGAGTAAAAAAGCAACTTTGTATTTCTCTCTCTTTTTTTTTTACATTGTAAGTTAGTGTGTTTTCAAATATTTTTTATTACAGAAAAGGCGTTTTACACTTTCATACAAGCAGACGGTGTGTCAGAAGCTGGCTCTAACACTGTAGAGAGCTATAGCAGAGGGGAAGGACTCCGTTTATATGTATGTGTATATAAGGCTAGACCTCAGTTTTGTGGCATCGGAAGTGTTTATAGTTTTAGAGAACTTTCTAAAGAAAAAGAATACAAATTATGAATCCAGAATTAGCAGGGCCCCTCAAGATCTTGAAGAAACATTGAAACTTCAGCTTCCCTAAGTCATGTGTATATTTGCCTCTCAGTATCACTGATGAATACTAATCAGTTATTCCAAAATGGGAAGAAGAAGGAAGTGAAGTCAGAATCACAGCGGTGGAGGGGACATGTATAATTTGAAAAAAACTCCAGCTGTATCCAATTTTTCTACTGAAATAAAGGACTAAAAAACCTTCTTGGGCTATGGATTTCATTACCTATTTCAAATAACTAGCCTCTTGACTTCTCCCTTTTTAAACCTAGGCATGTTAATGAGATACTAGAATAAACAACATAAAATAAAACAAAAACAATCATGTGACTCAGTTTTGTAATATATGCCTAAGGGACCTCTTACCGAGACTTTGCCAGCAAATAATAAGCTATGGTAGTGAGTGGCATCACACCATCAAAATGAATTTTAGTGCCCGCTGTATCTGTATGTGATCAGAGAGATGTACAAATCAGACTTCAGGATCACTGACATGGGGCCGTTGATTTTGGTGGTGAGGTTTTCTGTTATGTTTTAATCATTCCATTGTAATAGTCCAACCACGGTGTGTTGTGGGCAGGAACACGTCTCCTTGAGAAGATTTAACTTCAGAGTCCGTTGGCGAAGGGACAAGTTGCAGTGCATTATATACATGTTGATCTCTGCAATTATACTGGTTAAAACTTATCCCCATCATTTCCCTCAGGTCTCTACCCCCCAAGAGCCAAGCTGGTAATTCAGAGGCATCTCTCATCACTGACAGATAATGAGCAAGCTGACATCTTTGAACGAGTTCAGGTAACATTACTTACCATTCTTACAAATAAGATATAAGGAATGAGAATTGGATCTTGTTTTTCTAAGTTCCTTTTCTCATTTTTCTATCTGGACTTAAAGATATATATTCTATGGTACTATTTGATAGTCTCTAGAATGCCACTGTTACTTTTGCTTCTAAGAAGAGTGGGATGCTTAGCTTTATTTATGTTTGTCTGCCAGACAGATAAAACCAAGTGGACATAAAATAAGACAAGAGAAGCCGTGTTGACCTAGTGTGCTCTTGGTTTGTCTGTTCAACAGAAAATGAAGCCAGTCAATGACCAGGAGGAAAATGAACTCGTGATTTTACATCTGAGGCAGCTGTGTGAAGCCAAGCAGAAGACACACATTCACATCGGGGAAGGTCCCTCGGTGAGAAGGGTGTTTTTTCTTGACCTACTTTTGTTTTGTCTTTATATTTAGTCAAAATAGCACAGAAAATGGGAAAGGAGTTACTTTCCTTTGTATTCTTATTTTTAGGGCTAAAGTCCTATCAGATTTGTTTTTCAGCATTTTAGGAGTTTTACAGGAAATTTTAGCAGGAATTGGCACATTGAGATAAAATAACGATGGTTTTAAAATGTAAAAGCATTCATGGTTTTCTGTATAAAACATTAATAACAAATATTCATAATTTAGAATAGATTTACATTTTTAATTATATTAATGCATTGTTTTACTTCAAATTCATATGAATGTGAGGGAGGAAGAAATGTTCCTCTACCCTTCTAGCTTCTTTCACTGATCTGATAAGCAAATAGACATGAGACAGATTACCAATAGAAAATGACCAAATATAATTACATACATACTAATGTCAGCTCGACATACATGAGTGGTTCAGAGAGGTTAGAATGAGATACATATGACATTCTGAGCTCAGGATGAGGTAAGTGCACTGATGCTTCAGGGGGGAGGAAGTTCATTCACAGGTTGCTGAGAGCAGATGTTCAGTCATCAGAAATTTCCCCTGCCCTACAGATAGGTGATTAAAAGACATTTCCGGTGATAACTTTCATTATGGGCAAGACCCCTAATTTAAATTCTTTAAGGTAGAAGTAAAAGTTTCTCGTGAGCCTGCAGGATCTCCATGGTCTTCAGCTCGAAATCATCTACATGCGAGAGAAGCACATCTTGGGGAGGACTGTTTTGAACCCCTTCAAACATCTTGTCTCATTAAAAGCTTACATAGTCTTGGGTGGTAAATGGCAAACACCAAAGAAGAGATAGTATCATAGAAACAGCTATTCTAGCGGCAGATGAAGGATGTGTTTTTGTGCACATGGTTTAAGATGTGTTCCCAATTGTATAGCTGAAGGAAGAGCATCTGCAACAGCATGGAAGGAGCTGATGACATATTTATGTCTCAATAGCACTAATTCAGGTTATGTCTTTATTTCACGTTATTCAGAAAAAAAATCACATATCACTTTATTAGTGATTCCTTAATTTATTAATTGAACAAGGTCTTCTAGAGGACCTTTTATGAGCTAAGCTGTGTGATAATGATGAACAAAAATGCCATGAATGAATGATGTTCCTTCTAGAGAAGGGCTTAAATATTCCAAAGGAGATTGCAATCAGATAAATGGGCACAAATAATAGAGGCAACAAAAGGCTTCTTAAAAGAAGTGCAATGAGCGCAAAAGTTGCTGTCTTTGCTTCAGAGCAGGAGTGGACAGTAAGAGTAAAGGGTACAATTAAAGAATTCAAGAGGAAGACTTTTTTGGGGGGCCGGGAGGAATTTTAAGGGAGATGAAATTTGCTAATCAGAAAACTTGAGGAAGCGTGTTTTAGGAAAGAAACACTGAACACAAAATTGTGTAGTAACTTTGTGACCGTAAGTGAACACGCTTCTTGCAGGCCCTTGAAGTAGTCTTAAGGGTGTGCTTAGGGATTGGTGGGGGAGTAAGGCTGGAAGGATAGGCAGCTGTGAGATGATGGAGAGCCCTCAGTGCTAGGCCCGGCCTTGTCATTGACACATTTCAAATAGAGCGTGAGAAGATCAGATTTGTACTTTAAAGAGATAATTTAGCTGTCCTAGTGAGTAGTGGGCAAGTTGGTGGGTGAGGGTGTTGACAAGTGTTAGGACTGAAGTCACATTCTCAAATGAGGAGAATTTTGTCATGGAATATGTAAGAAGGGATTCATTCAATTATGATTTGAGCCCTCAAACTTTTATCAAGTGCCTACTATATACTATGTGGGGGTGATGAATAATGGCAGCTCTTTTCTGCCGTCTGCCTAACGGTTTAGGAGGAGAAACCAACATGTAATCATATAAATTAAAATATGGAAATATGGTGTGATTGGTACAATGACATAAGTATGCTCCAGGCAGAAATAGCACTGGTATATAGATAGACTGAACGATTGTGTCATGAAAATTTTGTTTTGTCTTGGAGAGAGGCTGAAATACAGTACTGGAGATATGAGGAAGGGACTGAGTCAAAAGTTATTTAGCATTCATTATTGTTCAGCTTCAGCTTCAGGAGTTCACTGCGGTGATCAGGCATGGTGATCAGATCATCCATGATATGAAGTACAGCATAAAGAATAGTCAGTGGAACTGTAACAGCTACATATGATGTCAGAGGGGTAGTGGATTGGGGGAGGGGGGTTATCACTTTGTGAGGGGTATAAATGATAAATGTCTAACTATTACATTGTCTTGTACACCTGGAACTAATAAAAAACAAAGTTATTTAGCAGGCATGTTTATTAGGACTTAGTGACTGATGGGATAGACATGGAAAGGAAGGGAGGGGGAGTTGCTGGGACAGACTTCAACGTTTCAGATTTGGGGGAACTGGAAGAAACTGAGCTAGAAAATACAGGAGGAAGACCAGAGGCGGGTAATGGATGGACATAACAAGTAAGCATTCAATTTAGGCAATGTGTTTGGAATCTAATAAAAAAAATGGATTTGGTGCCCATGGAGGAATTTGAGTTGATAGTATAAATATGGAAGACAATGAACTTTGGCACAGATTTGAAGTCAAAAGGGATGTACTGAGGAACAGCCACATTTTAGGCAATGAGGTGAATTGAAATCGAGCCAGTGAAAAAGACTGAAAGGGAATAATGGGGTAGAAGGAAACTTAAAAGATTTTATGGTAGGTGACGAAGGTCAGAGAAAAGTTGAAATAAGATCACCAATGGTCAATGATACAAGAAGGTCCAGAAGTATAAGGACTAATATCTATTCATGGGTTTGCTTGTATCAGTCATTGATGGGGATAGTCATGTTGACTAAAGTGGTGTGTGAGTCGTAGATTTTCTTTGTGATGGAGGACACTAAAGATCATAGAGGAGGAGATTTTGTTTTAGCAAACTTTTTGTTTTCCTGCTGGTAGTTCTCCCCCATCTTTCTTTTTCCTTTCCTTATCCCGCCTCTTTTTTCTTCCTTCCATTTATTTGCCTGGTGTTTGCTGAACAGCTACTGTGTCAGGAGGGAAGTGCCAATACAATTTCCCTCTTTAGGTTGTGTCATTTCCTAAAAGCTATAGAATAATGAGTCATCCCAGCCCGTTATAAACACCCAGTCCAGCCCACCTCCATATCCGTTGTTCCCTTTCTTGATGGGTGTCATATTTCTTTTCTCAGTAACTTCTTAGACTGGCCCATGGAGCCACTTTTTGTATGGAACTTTCTTGCCTCCTGCATAGCCTGTGCTGATGCCTCCAATCTGCTTTTTCACTGTCCTTCAGGTGATTTTTGAACACTGCTTTCAGATACATCTTCCCCAAACATTACTTTCTCAGTGATGCCCCTCAGTTTATACATTCTTATCAGTGATTCTTCCTAGTCAAGGTTTTATCTTCAGCCACACTTTCCCAAGTTACCTTCCACTACTTCCCTCTGTTTTAGCCAAATGCCTGCACTGGCTCTCTGTCCCCTGAACACTGGCCTTTATGATTTTGCTCACACCATTCCCAGGTCTGGGAATGTCTTCATCCCCTTACTTTTTTCTACTTTCTGAACCATGCTTATCCTTCTTCCTGACCACTGAGACCTACAACCAATCTTCTGGCTTCCAGATTTGATTCTTGTTGCTTTGTGCCACTGCTTAATATGAATATATTCCATCCCCAAGCAAATGATAAAGTTTCTCTCTTGGAAGTTTCCTGGCACTAACAACCACGTAATATACCATAATAGCTTCTTACTTCAATAGTATAAAAAATAGAAAGAACCTAATAAAGCGAACACACTGTAGATTCCCACACAACTTATCACTATCAATGAATAATTTGTTGATCTAACAGATAAATTACTAACTCACAAATGAAAATGGAATTGTAGCAGAGGCATTAATAGAACGCAGCTTTACTAGAAGGTGTTTTGGTTATTGAAATATATTTCCTGTGTTTTCCATGGTAATTTGGATACAAGTATGCAACTTGGAAATGGGTGATTATAGTGATTAATCAAAATAATAAAAATTGACGTTTCAAGTATAATTTTTGTTATATGCAGCAGGATATATTAGTGGAAAGAAAAGACATAAAGGAAATATCTTATGTCTGTCTTTTTTTTTATTACTTACAGTATTAAAAATTAAATCATTTTCCTTACAATCTATGTGTTCACAATGTGGAACCTAAATTATTACTCCTTAATAGAGCTACAGAAGAATTCTTGTGCTTTTTAATGGCTTAGTTATAAGCCTGTTTTCAAAGCCTCATTTAACTTTGAGTATTTCCAAACTAAAATTTATCTGTTTTTCTTTCTGTAGACTATTTCAAACAGTACAATTCCAGAAAATGCGACAAGCAGTGGACGGTTCAAACTTGACATTCTGAAAAATAAAGCTAAAAGATCTTTAACTAGCTCCCTGGAAAATATCTTCTCAAGGGTAAGATCACACTGAGACTCTTTTAGGTATTACTGTCTATGTTTTCTAACTGCATTGCTTCATTCTTAACTGGCTCACAGAGTTCCTTAAAAAAAAAAAAAAAAAAAAAGAAACTACTAAGATTAATTTAGTTAACACTTATTTAAGAGAATCTCTTAAACTAAGTTACATTCTCAGATATAGATTTATTCTGGTGCTTATAATACCTGAATTTGAGTAATAGAGATTCAGTAGTAGAGATACATGTATAGAAAGCAAAAATAGAATATTGATGCCCAATACTATAGGAATTTTTTATCGTTTGCCACATAAAGTTATAAAGAAGCCATTCTTTTGCTCATTTTAGGAGCTGATAGGAAATACTGAAAATAGTGACTATAATGTAACAGAAACTTATGTGTTTTTCTTTCAGTAAATTTGGAGGGAGGAAATATTGTACTTACGAATGAGCCAAATGATTCCTTTTGCCCATTATTTTCCTTTTCCTGAACTACTCAGTTCTAAAGCTGTCAGTTGAGGTAAAACAAGGTAGATGGAGGGCAGGGGAGGCACAGTGGCCCAGAACAGGAGACAAGCCTATTAAGGGTGGCCCAATGCAGCCTGTGGAATCAGAGTGTGTTGAGAGGGTCAGTTTAGGAGGGCCACCTGGTTCTGGATATCAGAGCCTGAGCAGGCAAGGAGGCCATCCCAGCAGAGGGGTGGCCCAGGGCACGGTCAGAGCCAGAGTGGAGGGGAGAAAGCATGCAAGGTGCCCGATACAAGGAGATAGAGGCTGAGCAGGGTGAGGATGGCACCCATGTGTGAGGGTATTAGAACCTGAGTAGGATGTAGAGAGTGCCTGTGAGGTGGCAATTATGGAGATTGGTTACACACAGAGGATTGATTAAATATGTAAGTGTATCAAGAATAGTGGGATTCCAGGAGAAGGGAATTACAAATGTGAAAAGGGAGAAATTCCAGTAAATGATTCAACTCCGAGGTAACAGTATGGAATCTTGGTTATCTATCTATCTTTTGGAGCAACAGAATTTTGTATATGATATTATACATATGTTATACTATGTGTTTTAACATGTGTGTAAATGTGTGCATATGGTCCCTGGTTCTGTCCACTGATAGGAGATGGGAATAACTTTTCTACACCTAGCAGATAATAAATCAAGCCTGGTTGGGTGACACCTACCTACCACCCAGATTTTGGTTTCTATGTATTATTCTATAAGAAGGAAAAGGGATCCTGGGAGAAATGGCTAATTCCAGGACTGCAGGGAAAGTCCAAGGTAAGTCTGGAGCACCTTGTTTTTCTGGATAGTAAGGAAGTGCTCAAAGAAAAATGGTGATATGTCATAAAGACATGAAAATCTTGTGGGTCTCCCACTGGTGACATCTGAGACAATATGAGGATCAAAATAAATGGCAGCAACAGATTGTAACCTGTTGCGTAACATAGGAAACAATGAGTGTGTTCTTATAGGAAAAATAAATGGGTACTTTGAAAGTTTGAGCATGATCAGGAGATATACTGGATTTAATTAATACTTATTAATTACAAAGGGGAAAACAGTAGCTTTGCAATGTGGCTTCCTCTCTTCTCTCCCTCGCTCCCATAGTGTTTTAGTGAGAATTTTCGTAGAAAAGCCATTTATGTAGGTGGTCAGAGGAGCTGAATTCAAAGCTGGTCCCAGCAGATTTTTATATTTATGATTTTGGACAAGTTATTTGCCTTTTCTAAGCCTTAGTTTTGCATTCTGTGAAATGGGTAATACCTGCTTACCTCACATTATGGCGAGGATGAAATGTCACTATGTTAGGAGAGTATCACACCACAGATATGAGGTGGTATGGACAATGGAGGTTCTGAATCCTGTCATTTACCAAGTGAAAAAGGGGTATGTAGAGTGTTAGTCTCTTTATCCCCATTTCCCGTGTTTCCCCGAAAATAAGACCTAACTGGAAAATAAGTCCTAGCATGATTTTTCAGGATGACATCCCCTGAACATAAGCCCTAATGTGTCTTTTTGCAGCAAAAATTAATATACAACCTGGTGTTATTTTCGGGGAAACACAGTAGTACCTTGGCGTCCTGCACAATACTTGCACGGCTGACTTTGAAGTGCCACTTACATAGCCTTGAACGATTGTAATGACTCTAAAAGAGCAAGGACACAGCCGATCTATTTTGGTCAAGGTGGATACTGTAGCTTTTGTGTCATAAATGCTGCCAAGTGTCCTAAATTATGTGACCTAACAAGGTCTTGCTTGCACCGTGTGCAGCAGACGGACTTGCTGGGAATGTTGGCAGCTACTCATGTTGTATTAAAGGTTACACAGAAAGGGGGTTGTATGTACTTCTCAAATTTGTCAGTTCAGTGTTTTCTCTCTGGGTGACGTAGTAGAACATTGACACTCCAGTCATAAAGTTTGGTTCATAACTTCTGCCATTTTTAAATGCCAAAATATTTCATATAACTAATGATAGTTGTTTATGAAATACGATACATTTCTAAATAGCTGAGAAGCTCAGCTCACTAATGATTACAAAGTGGGTCCAAGGGAGAAGGCTTGATACATGTATTACCAAATCAACTGAAAAGTTGTCTGTTCAAAGGTGAAAAGACAGTCTTGTATTCTGGTTGTTCATTGGTTTCTTTTTATTAAGTGGAAGTTTACCAAAAGAGAACTACTGATGAATATATTTATGAATACATACATTTCCAAAAGAAGAATATAATATAAAGTGTGAATCATTGGAAAACAGTTCTCATTTCATGCTTTCTTCAGTGTAATACCCATTGTCCTTACTTGTTGAAATGCGTGAAGTAATGATTTTAAAGTGAGTTTGTTTTTCTTACACACACGCACACCTCCCCCCCACACACACACACTCTGTGAATCAAACCCCACTGTGAGTAAAATGTGTGATTAAAGTTGCTGTTCTAATAAAGCACATGGTTTGACATCCATCTGACTACTTTCTCTATTGTGACCAAGTAATCTGTTTAAAATAACCAGGCAGGTTGGCATGTAAGTAGCAGCTAAAAAATAGTGGAAAGTGAGCTGGTCTTTAAAATATTTTCCTCTTGACCACACACATTTACCCAATAATTTGTCAGCCACAAATTATATTATATATATATATATATATAATATATATATATATATATAATATAATTTGTGGCTTAATATATAATTTATATATATTATATAATATATATAAATTTGTGGCTTAATATATAATTTGTGGCTAATATATATATATTTGTATGTCATATTATAGTATGGATCTGAAGAACTGAAAGAGACTTGATCAGGTTCTAGCACATTTACGAAATTATACTTAACCAATATAGGCTAGTTAGTTTTATTTGTAATCTTACTTTCACAAAGCTCTGTCTTAAGGAAAGGATATGAATAAGAGCTCAAGAGCTTCACTTTTAAATTGTTCTTCCTGGGTTCCATTCGCTGCTCTGTTAATGAGCTGTGTAAACTTTGGCAACATAATCTACCAGAACTTCAGTTCTCCTTGTCTGTAAAGTTGCTTCTGTGAAACAAGGTATCATAAATATAAAACAGTCAATTGAGAACAAGAAAAAGCTGTAAAACCTTTCTGATGGTGAACATAAAAATAAAAATTCAATAGAAGCTAGGAAGCTCGAGTTGAAGAAATCTTCCAGGAAGTAAACTAAAATGATACAGAAATGGAAAATAGGAGAGCAGGGTGAAATGGTAAATGAAGAGTCTGAAGATCCAAAAACAAGGTGGTAGGACTTCCAGAAAGAGAAAATGCATGCAGAAATTTTCAAAGAAATCATTTTAGAAATTTCTCGGAGCTAATGGGCTTGTTTCCAGGTTCCGTGGACTCAGAATAGGCATAACATGATGACTGAATAAAGCCATGCCAAGGCACATCGTTGCAAAATTTCAGAGCGCCCAAGGATAAACTTAGAATCTGTTCCAGGGAAAAATAGCAGGTCATACAAAGTCTCAAGAATGACAATGGCATTAGACGTCTGTGCCAGAAGACACGCAATGCTAACCTATGCTGAAGGAAAGTTTCTAACCAGAATTATGTATTTAGCCAAACCACTAATGAAATATAAGCGTAGAATAATGACATTTACACACATGTCAAAAGAATTACTTCCCAATCTCCCTTTCTCAGATAGCATAAAATGAGGAAGTAAACTAAAAAAGAGTAAGACATGGGATCAAGGAAACAGAAATTCCAACCTAGGGTACCATTCTAGGTTACTAGTCAGGGGAAATACTGGGATGATCTTTTCAGTAAGCCTACATCACAACCAGTCCAGACTGGGGAAGGAAGACAGGTCTTCACAGTGGGTAGCCCAAAGAAAAAGAAATAGTTGTAATTGATGGATTATGTGATGTTTGACCATACTGAGATCTGTTGGTGACTTTTGTAATCCATTAGTGATCGCTGAAGCAGATAACTCCATGAAAAACAAACTATACAAGTTATGAGTTGTAATAATAATCAAATACGTAGCTCAGGTGCAAACAATATTTACAAAGTCATAACAGTCTAAGCAGAAAATATTGTGATATAACTATGTTGAAAGAAGAGGGAAAGAGAGTGTGTATGGGGTTGGGTAATGAAGTAAGAATACTGAAGTCTCATCTCCCAGAGTAGAGAGTCAATAGATAGTACCTAAAATGGAAAGACTGAGGAATGGTAATATAACTTGAATAGCAGAAGCATCAAGTGTTTGCTTTTGGGGAATGGAATTCAGTGTATGAGAGAAGGGAGTGGTAACTGTCACTTTTTGTTATAAGCTTGGTAGCACAATTTGACTTTTTAAATTTTGTGCAGGTATTATTTTGATTAAAAATTAAAATGAAATGTAACCCATTTCCCTCAAAAAAATTAAATTCAAGAATATATGGCGACCAACCTTAAAACTGTAAACTGCTATCCAGATATTGTGTTTTTTTATTTTGCAGAGTCACTGTCACACTGACTTGGCTTGTATTTCTCATTATTCGTTTTAGAACTTCTCCATGTGTTTTAGTGTTAATGTAAAACTCCTTCGTCTGTGTTTTGTATGTTGGGGCCTTCTGTATGATGTGGTTTTCCGCCTGCCTTTTCATCCTCTTTCCTGCCATAGTTGGCTTCATTTTCTTCCTATGTAAACTAAGAGGAATATATGAGACAATCTCTTAAGTTCCTTTTTTTTTTTAGATCATTTATGAAATCCATAGCAAAGGAGTACGTGAAAAGAAAAATAAGAATCAGTTCATCAGTGTGGAAGCAGACTTACATACTCCTGTAGAGAGAAATGCTTTATTCAAGCATTATAGTTTTGCATTATGGAATAATGAATGAAGCTAAATCCATATCCTTGAGGATGCAGTTTTCTCTTCTGAACCTGTGTTTACTGTGATCCTATAATGTGAATTATGATATTTCTAACCTACATTGTAGGGAGGTTGTATGTATTAAACCGTTTTCTTTGTAACTATTGTGGTCAGTTGTGTTGTACCTTCTACGTTTGTGTTTATCTGTATGAGACACAGTTAATGGGGCTCTCATTGATGTTATGGGGATCTCCTGATTGTATGGATGAAAAAAATATAACCAAAATAACTCAAAAAGCTTGGTTTCAGTATCTATTTATTTAATGGCTGATTTAGACATAATGGAAATAGCTGTGAATAGTTCTATTTACTGTGCTGGAATGCTGTTAATACTGGCAACAAATTTGAGTGAACCACAAAAGGACCAATTTAATGCTAACATACGAGGGAGGTGTGATCAAACAATACAGTGAATGTTTAAATTTTTCAAAAAAAGTATTATAGTAAAAGACACATTGCCATTAATCCCCCTCAAAATACTCTCCCTCGCTTCGAACACATGTGTCCCATCATTCTTGCCACTTTCTGAAGCAGTATTGGAAGTCCTCTTTCGTGAGTCTTTTAGTTGCGTTCTCGTGGCTGCCTCGAATTCCTGAATCATTTTGAGTCTGGGAAAGAGCCAGAAGTTGCACAGTGCCAGATCCAATGAAAAAGGTGGATGAGGATACACTGTAATGTTTTTATTTGACAGAAATTGCTGTACCAGAAGCAATGTGCGACACGGAGCCTTTTGGTTGTGAGCACCAATTACGGTGAATGCTGCTGCCGAGTGCCATCCAACAGAAAGGCAGGGATCTTTAATATGGGAAGTGGTACGTCAAACCTTAGTAACAGTGTGTGACAAGTTTCAACTTGTTCAGTGTGAGCTACGGTTGAGAAAACGTGTGTTTTAAAGTGTGCTGTAAATCATCCTCCATCATGACAACTCTCTGTGTCACACATTGCTTCTGGAGTACAGTTTCTGTCAAATAAAAAACATTATGGTGTGTCCTCATCCACCTCATTCACTGGATCTGGATCTGGCACCATGTGACTTCTGGCTCTTCCCCAAAGTCAAAATGACCATAAAAAGTAAACATTTTGAATTGATCCAGGACATTGAGGCAGCCACGACAGCGCAACTAAAGATATCCAGAAAGAGGACTTCCAGAACTGCTTCAGAAAGTGGCAAGAACTATGGAATAAGTATGTTTGAAGTAGAGGTGGGGGTGGGAGGAGGGTGGGAGTATTTTGAGGGGCATTAATGGCAAAGTGTCTCTTACTTTAATACATTTTTTAAATTTAAACATTCACCATATTGCTTCATCACACCTCATAGAGAAGCAATTATTTTTTATAGCAGTTTTAAAATAAAAATTAAAGCCATATGGATGATTTAATTTTATTCTCTTCACTCAGGGAGCTAACAGAATGAGAGGTCGACTTGGAAGTATGGAAAGCTTTGAACGGTCCAACAGTCTTGCTTCAGAGAAGGTATCTAAGCAGACCTCCCTTTCTTATAACTAATGGTGACTTGGCACAAACCAACACTGATATGGTAACATGCATGCTTAGTGATTTTGTTATGAGTCCTTTATGATTTAGAAAAATATTTGAGGCTTTATTATTTTAAATAGAAGATTCTGGTTATGAGCATGGTGCTTTTTGTTCAGCTGAAGCTTTCTCATGGTGGGACAGAACACATCCCTTGCAGGCCAACTCTGCCCTATCAGGCTTTTTACTATTTGGGGTCAGTATGCTTTGAAGGACAGTATTTGAGCAACTGTTGACCCAAAGCCATAGAAAAATGAGCCATGTAATTATGGCACTTATACAGTGATCTTTTTATCTTTTGTTTTCTTCCCATGTAACCCCCCCACACACGTTTTTAGCCATTTTAACTGTAACATTAGGCTATTTTTTTTATCTCGTAGACAATTCTCAGCAGGTTTGGTTTCCTGTTTCCTGTATCATGCACCATGTAAACTGAAGCATGTGCAACCTATTTTTTAATGGAAAATATTAAACTATTTTTATTAAACTTTCTGTTGATAAAATTGATGACTTAGTCCAGGTTTCAGTCTTTTTATCCTGAACCCATGTTTATCAAGCTAAACATTTCTGCAGTGGTGCTTGTTCTGGAAAATGTAAATAGCATACCTGTCTAAATTGGAAGATTTATGGTGTCTACTCATGCAATATGAGATGCATTCCAGCATAAGTCACTATTCATTCATTTCCTGTTTTTCATGTCTTTTTAAAAAATGTTATATCAGGGAACATGTAGTTGGATAGAAACATCCACAGTGAAGGAAGATACTTGACAGGCTTTATTTTCCTGAAGGCTTTGCCACGAGACTTGGATACCCAAGCATGTGATATTATTTTGACAGTACAGGAAGTATGCAACCGATAGGTCATGGAAATCAGTAGATATGTAAACACAGACTCCACCCTCTTTTGGTCATGATCTCTTTTCATCTTTCTGGCAACAATGAGTAGCTATAGCATTTTACCACAAAGTGTTAGGGAAAAGAATACCTTTTCTTGTCATCCTCTTTACTTTCTGTCCTATCTTGACGGATGCTGTCTTACAGCTGCTTATCAGAAGAAATGGGTTGTGGTAACACTGATTGGCCTTCGGCATGGATTAAGTAAAACAACAACAACAAAACAGTTTTGTCTTGACTCAGGGGGAAGAAGAGGCACCCTGTCACTTTTGAGCTCTGTGTTTAAGTAGGTCTGCCATAATCGATGTAGGAAAGAAAGACCTCCCTTCTGCTGGCTTTTCAGGACTATTCACCAGGAGACTCTCCACCAGGAACACCACCGGCCTCCCCGCTGTCCTCAGCATGGCACATGTTCCCTGAAGAGGATTCTGACTCGCCACAGTTTCGCAGACGGGCGCACACGTTCAGCCACCCACCGTCAAGCACAAAGAGAAAGCTGAATTTACAGGATGGGAGGACTCACAGTCTCCGTTCCCCTCTTCTGAGGCAGAGCTCCAGCGAACAGTGCAGGTGAGTCCAGACCTCTCTCTGGAATGTGAAGTAAAATTCTCCTGCCAACCTGTTTTCATCCCTGTGGAGTCAAGACTTATTGTGACTGCAGGCTGTAGCCAACATTTGTTTTTTAGGAATACCATAGACATGGATTGAATTATGAAAACCTTAGTTACTAAGAGAAACAGGCAAGATTTAAGGAACAATCGAAGAGCTGAGTTAAAGTATTTTGGGTGCAAACTCTTTTTTTTTTTTTTTTTCCAGAGAAACAGAGACAAAAAGATATTATGCATGTGGTTTTGCCTGAAAAACCTGCTGACAACACATTACTCAGTGTCTTCTTGATGGTGGCTCTAATGAACCAAAGTCAGCAAATTGGAAAATAACATAGCAGTAGAATTTCCTGTTAGCTTACGATAAAATGCAAAGATTAAAAAAAATCACATAAATTACCTTCATACACGAGGGAAAAAAAATGGCTGTATTTTATTTCATAATAAATTAAAGCCAAATAGAAAACTGTTAAAATTTTTATCTAGAATAAAGTGATAGCTATAAAGAATAAATACCATAATTGACAGGCAGTGTCCTTTAGGAATTATCTTATATGGTAATTAAAAAACTATTTAACAAAATAGTTTGGCATTTGGTAAGAAATAATAACAGGAATAAACCTGGAGTTTCAGAATGATTATACTTCTTACTGTGCAACACAATTCAGAGTTTATATCCGAGAACTGATTTTGTTTTTCTTCTTTCCCTATGAGTTTGATACAGGAAACAGGGTCTGATAGAGATCCCAGTTAGCGGAAAACAAAAAAAACACACACAAAAAACACCCAGAACTCAAAGTAAAAAGTGGTTAATTTTTACATTGTTATCACATTTATCAGTATTTAAGGATACAATTTTATTTTTATTGTTGTTTCTTGAATGACTTGAGATTAAAAACTAAGATATTTAGGATATTTAAAAACAAAGAGCATTAACAGAATTAATTATCCTCAGACTTTCTTTTATGAAAAAGATTAAGTGTTCACATATAAATCAAGATTTTTTAAATGATTGCTTCATTTATATTTACCCAAGGCAATAAATCTTTTTTTCAGGAAAAATTACTTTCAAAAATTTAAAATATTATTTTAAACTATAAGTGATGTCTCTATTCCTTATGCTTTCCATATTTTAGAATGTACAAATTCAAATAAGTTCTATCAATATAAAAAGATGTTCTTTGTATCATTGTAAAAACTTGCTAGGAAAAGTGTCTTCTGAAAAAAAAAAGAGCTATGCAGGCTATTTAGGTATTTGGAAAAAACTATGGCTGCACAATGCCACAGGCTGCAGGAAAGAACGTGGACGTTAATATTTGGTAGGCCAAAGCTATTATGATGGCTTCTAACAACCAAACATGTTGTTCTTAAATTTTTGGACGAGTTTATATCTTTAAAGTAGTTGAGCCTTTGAACTACCGACAATCGGTTTTTTCCTTGTGGAACTTGTTTCCTGTAATTATTTGTGCCTTCCTTTTTTTTTTTTTCACCTTGAAGTATCTTTTGCATGTAAAAACAAACAGATTTTGTCCTAATATTGTTTTAAAAAATGTAGAGACAAACACTTACTGCATAAACAAGGAGGAATTCAATTTGTGAAAGGGTGAAAGTAGGTCTTGGTTTTAAATAGAGAGAACTGCATGCTCCTTACTTTTCCATATGAGATCCCAGCCCTGAGCCTTTAGAAGAAAGATTAAATGAATAGCAAGAACCTATTTATATGCTTTTTCATAGTGAATGAAGATTTTGCTGAAATATAAATTAAGACAAATTTGCTGTATTTTCTGTACTCAGCATTCTTCCGTCAGTTCGGCGCATGCACAAGGAGAATAATTCTTCCAGCCTTCCAAGTCTTCATACTTCCTTCTCTGCCCCTTCCTTCACTGCCCCCTCTTTCCTGAAAAGCTTTTACCAGAATTCAGGTAGACTGTCCCCACAGTATGAAAATGAAATCAGGTGAGATCAGTGTCCTCTGTTTGCAAAACAAAATTTTCTGCAGTGATATACTGATATGTTATTAATACTAAAGAGTGGCTAATTAAGTTTGGAGTGACATTTATGCATCCTTATATTGTGCTTGTTCTAATCTGCTTCTAGTATGTTGATTTCAATTCCAATTAATTTTACTAAGAAAACTTTTACAACCAGTGTTTCCAAACTTTTAAAACCAGCTGTTTGATTACATGATTGTCTTACTTTTTAAATTATTATTATTTTTGTACTGTTTGTCTGTTTCTTTGCCTTGGGCCCCAGAGTCTAAGCTTTGTTTTATTTGGAACACTATCTGGTGCTAACACATATGAAGCAAACCTCCCTTGACCATGTCTTTTTATCTTAGCTTCTCTGAACAGATCTTATGAAACCTAAAAGCCACTGATTTAAACCACTGTACTAAAGTGATGGATATAGCATATCTTTATTTTTAAGTATATAGAATGTTTCCTAAGCCTTTCTTTGATTATTCAATGACATAATTTTCTGAATCTCAGTGTATCACATAATGGTACAGGATCATTTTAATAACAACCTTTCAGATAACTTGAGAAATCTCTTAAATCTTATCAACATTCAAGTTTGTTTTGTTTTGGTCCCCAGTATTGAAAATGCATAGCCTGTTAAGTCTTGTTCTTTGCTCTTTTAGCTACACAATATTAGATGTAGTAATTTTAGAGAATTACCTTTTTTAAAAAATTTGAAATCATGAACTTTTATTGATCATTCAGATTCTTAGTGGGGTGTTCCAGCCTTTGGACAGAAGTGGGTTAAGTTGGGAATTCTTCTACAGGGGCTGTTGTTGTCTTAGAAATTTGTGATATTCAGTCCTATTTTTATGTGTGGCTTGACTCATTCATTTTTATTGCTATGTAATATTCCATTTAATACGTTACATTTGTCCACTCTCTTGCTAGTGGACATTTGGGTTGTTTCGAGTAGTTTGGTAATTGACAATTCTTACAGTCAAGGAGAGTAATACTTGCTATCAATCAGACCATGTGCCACTAAAATCTTCCTGGATTTCTCTTGGCCTCCTTTCCTTTAGACTTAGGAAAGCTCCAAAGTTAACATAACGAGGTACCCCTTAGTAACTGATTAACTTAGACTATTCTTTGAATTATCACTGAGTATCTTTTGTCCATGTGTGTCAATTTTTTTTCACCCCAAGAAAAATAATTAATGTTGGATTAATAAACTTTTGAACCTGAACTTTCTTCTGAAAATACAGTCATGTTCAAACATTGACTTCCTAGTGAAAAAAGTTGATGAAGAATTGATTTTAAAGGGTTTTTTAGGGACAATCTTACAGGAGAAAATTTAAAGGAAGTTAGCCACAAAAATAGTGTAATATATATAGAATGTGCAATGAATTTAGAGAACCAAAAATGCACACACATAAAAATTTCAGTTTGCCTTATCTCTGTAGTACTAACTATCAATAAGAATACAACGCTTTCAGTGAACCCTATTTGCAGTTTCTTATTGTGTTAAAGCTGAGCATCTGGAGAATCACAGTTTCCTTCTGGAAATAAAACCAGACCTGAAAGTGACTATTAGGAATAGCCATTAAGAAGGTCAAAGGTTAGCTGTGAATAGGATGTAGAATACAAAAATCAGTGGATTTTTAAAGATTATTTATAGCGTTTAATTGTAAGGTTACGTGTTCAACTTAGTAGTTTCTGCTTAGGTGTATGTATTATTCTTGTTCATAGTTTCCCTTAGCCCTCTGTATCTCATTCTACTAGAAGGATATTAAAGTCCAGAGGGCAAATATATGCTCATTTTGCATTGAAAAATGTCACCTTTTTGTTGCCATCTTATTTGAAGTGCCATATTTAAACATGAGGAGAAATTTTAAATTTGTAGGATAATTAAAATGTTTGCTATTTTTTGTACTTTTTAATGTTTTCTTGGCTCTGAGAAATTCTAAAAATCCGAAAGCACTTTTTCCCCATACTTTTGTTTGCTTTTTAATAATTTGACAGCATAAAATCAACAGGGCAAACAGACACTTAATTTTTTTTTCATTATAAATATCATAATCATACAGCACAATGGGTTATCAGTGAACACCCCATGTAACTGCCACCCAGTCAATAAACATAATGCTATGAGCACCCCTGTAACTGTGCATTTTCCCAACCGGCTATTTTGGCATCAAATATCATAGCTTACTGTTGCCTGCTTTTGAACTTTATTTAAATGTAATGGTGCAGTATAAATTCTCTTATATCTGGCTTCTTTCACTGAACATTAATTTGTGAGATTCTTTCCTACTTTTATGTGCACTTCAGTTTATTCATTTATATTGCTGTATAGTATTCCATTTAATATATCACAGTTTATGCATCCTTTTACTGATGGACATGTGGGTTATTTCTAGTTTTTTTGGCTTTTGAAGAGTACTGTCCTCAATAATATTGTACAAGTTTTAGTTGTACATTCCTATGCATTACTGATGACTATCTATCTACACAGTAGTAAGATTATTGGACAAAAATCACTCTTAATAGGTTTCATTTCAACTAATAAGTCACTTAGAAATAAATTTACTAGTTATAATCTTGGAGAGTGTTTTTTCAATTTGTATTTTGTAATGATTTCAAATTTATAGAAAAGTTGCAAAAATATTATAGCGAACTCCTGCTAACTCTTTACCTAGATTCATCAGTCTTTAACATTTGCCCCATTTCCTTTATCTTTCTCTCTGTCCATTTACATATGTATATATACATACATACATTCCTATATACATATATATTTTTTTATTCTTAGCTATTTGTAAATAGGTTGCATCTGTCATGTCCCTTTCCTGAGAATACTTTAGTGTGTATTTCCTAAGAATGAGGATATTCAAGAGCATAGTTTGAATCCAGTGATTTCTGAACTCTACATATCTCATTATAACTACTTTCACACAATTACCATGATATCTGGAACTACTCAGAATACTGAGGGGCGGAGATTCATAATACCATGAATTATGATTATCTTTTCACTTGGATACCTCATATCTTACTAATTGTAGAGGGTGGATCTCTAAATATGTATAGTCAAGTAAAGAATAGAGTAGATTAGCATATAGGCTAACAAATACTACTTTTGGGAAGACATATCAATTTGAAATTTGAAATTCAGATTAAGCTCCCTTCTCTAGGACCCCTGTTCAGGTTACTGTTCTTAAGAAGGCTGAGAAAAAGGAGCCAAGACATTTTTAATATCATGGCTTATTGATTAGTAGGTTCATTTGCACAGCACTGGAATGATAAAGGAAAGGGAGTAAGTGTATATTTTTATTTTACTTTACTTTGAATTAATTTTTTGAAACGGAATGTTATTTCATTGTTTAGTAGCTAAACTATAATTGTCTATGTTGATACAGTATATTTATGTGATATCCACTTATCAAATATATCCTTTCTATCAACAGGCATCTTTGTCACTCCTTATAATGGCTTCCTAGCTTTTAAGCCTATGATTAAAAATTATTTATATTGAAGTTCATTTGTCAAAAGTAAAATGATAATCATTACTTCTACTCAGTTATAGAACTTTTCAATGAGAAAATAAGATTTTTGCTGATGATATAGTTTGTGGTTCAGTTTTGGTTCTCTGTAGTTCTCTCATATTCACTGATAAAAATAATATAATCGCTCATTATGGTTCATTATTGAAATAACCTTATCTATGCTATATTGAGTGACTTAGGGGAATGCCTTTTTATTTTAAATCCTGATTTTGGGCATATTTCTTTCTCTGTGTGCTAATGTCATTCCTTGTTTTCCTGTTGTACTAGACAGGACACTGCTTCAGAATCAAGGTGATTAGAGATCTAAATGTTTAAAAATTCATAAATTCTTCCAACTGAATATCATCATTAGTTTAAAAAGCTGTTTTTGGCTGTCTCCTGAATGCATGCTGTCATTCTGGTGCTATAAGGGTTATATAGTAGAAAAAATGTGATGCCTGGTAGAATAAAAAATCACAAATGATCATATAAAATGTTGATTGCAAACAGAAATCCTGTTTCTACTCTATTCCATGTTGACATTTCCTGAGAATGCTGTGTCCTTCAATCAAAGCCTGATTTTAATTTTGGGTAAATAGAAGTGAATTGACTAGTTTGGAGGTACATACGTACATATACGGAGTTTATTCGGAACCCCGAGAAGATACAGAAATGCGAATCCTAAAAGAAATGTAGTCATAAAATCAAATGTGGTTTTCTCCTGAAGAGGGGTATTAATCTATTTCTGCTCATCTTAATTCCTGTCACGTTTGTTCCTTTGAGACACTGCTGAGGGCTTCCAGACCTCCCACTGGTCTGGACACAGGAAAACACCTACTTCCTTATTAGGGAAGTCTGACCACATTTGTGATGACATCTCTTCCTATTGACCTGCATGCTTTTTGTGGTAAACATCCAGAATCACTGCTGCACAAGTTAACTGAAAACGGTTATTCTTTGCTTTGTTCTAGTTTCTGTGCTTTGCTTATATCATGAACTCAATGAAAAACAGACATGCTCATCTTCCTATTTGGGGCCACTTGACATTTAGGTTTCTGTCAAGGTGAAAGAAAAGCACAGTGTTAAAGTTTGGAATAGAATGAGATGTACAAGGAGGAAAAGGTTCTCTGAAAATTATTTTTGGCCACATTGAGAAGATACAAAGTGACTTTTTTTTTTTTTAACTTGTAATTGACTTATACTTTAATATGGTTGGGTGTAAGACCATTTAGGTAATACGTCTTATCTACTTTTTTTTTTAAAAGACTTTTAAAAATTTTTTTATTTTATTTTTTTATTGGGGAAGAGTGTGTTTCTCCAGGGCCCATCAAAGTCGTTTTCCTTCAATCTACTTGTGGAGGGCGCAGCTCAGCTCCAAGTCCAGTCTCTGTTTTCAATCTTAGTTGCAGGGGGCGCAGCCACCCCCCCATCCCTTGTGGGAATTGAACCGGCAACCTTGTTGATGAGAGCTCACGCTCTAACCAACTGAGCCATCTGGCTGGAGCTGCTGGCAGCTCATTGTGGATGGCACAGCTCACTGGCCCATGCGGGAATCAAACTGGCAACCCTGTTGTTCAGAGCTCTCGCTCTAACCAACTGAGCCATCCGGTCGCCCAAGTCTTATCTACTTTTAAAAGCCTAATAGAAGTGTTGGTTTTACTTTGTGTCCTCTTAGATTCTACAACCGCATAGAATTAGGTCTGTTTATTACCTTAGATATCATCTGGCATATAATTTCCTTATTTTAAATGTGGTTAGATTGAGCCACAGGGAGGTTTAATATCTTGCTATTATTTTTCTTAATCTTAGGTTATAAGAATAAGCAAATGAGTTACCCAGAGATATTTTAATTCCAATATAAAGAACATGGATGGTGTAGATGCCTGACCACTGTGCTATACTCCCGAAGTTGAAATTGAACAATATTGAATGTCAATTATAAATATATATATATATATAGTCATGGGATGTGGAGTACAGCATAAGGAATATAGTCAATGGGATAGTAATAGCTATGTACAATCTCAGAGGGGTAGTAGATTGGGGGGGTTATCACTTTGTGAAGGGTGTAAATGTCTAACTATTACATTGCTTTGTACACCAGAAACTAATAAAAAAAAACACCTTACTTTTTAAAAAAATTTGCATTCAATGTGGAGTTTAGGAAATTAAACTTTGTTCTACTCATTCTTTTTTTTGATTTACACATTATTCCACTGATTAATCTATCACATTTGACTCATAGCTCAGATGTTGCATATTGATATCCACTAGAATAGTTCAATCTCAATTTCATTTAATTAGTAAAGATTTTCCACGGGATGATAGATGGTTACCCAGTTGAAAGCTGAACTTAGATAAACTATTAGTGCACCTGAGGCGATTATGAATTAAATTGTGCTATGGATCCTGTGGGGGGGAAAAAACTAGTTTTATCAGCCTTTCTTGGGGCATTTATAAAGATAAAGCTTTTCCAATTTTCTGCTAAATAGCTGCTATCACATTAATCAAGTTTTGTTTCGATCTTGGGTTGTAATGCATTGTGATTTAGCTATAGATTTCATCAGTGTGTAGTCATTCATTTGGATTTTGTGATGCTAGTAGTTTTAGATGGGTGCTCAGGGGTCGGGGATGAGTGTGGTTTGCTGCTCAGCAGGACAGCGTCTTTGTAAAACTGGTACTGGCCTAAGAGTTTACCTTTGTGAAATATGTATTTATATTGCCCTCTAGGGAAATAAAACGTGACTGCTTCCTTCCTAAAGTTGAGTCCCTGTGAGTGGTCACTAAAATACCTTCATTCTATACAATATCCAGTGAATTAATTGTTTTTAAAGCAGGCAAGTGTGCGTTAAAATTTCTGTGTTAACATACGAAGTATAATGTTCATTTAATAGTTGCTGTGGTAAAGGCTATAACTGCTTGGTCAAGGGTATGTCAAAAAGTTATCTTGAATGTCTCTGGTGGGGAGGTTTCGCATCATATCCACAGCTGTTGACCAATGCTGCATACAGAAGTGCTTGGAAATGCCTCTCAGCCCACATGGTGATACACATAATATACTTCCTCCCCTTATAAGCCCTCATTTGTGTCCACAGATTGTGGTTCTTGATTAATTTGGACTGGTAATAGGAAACATATATACAATATGCTGATTCAAAAATAAGTGGGAGTTCTCCACATTTTATTTCCTTCCTAGTTATTCATTTTTAATTTAATAAATTTTCAACAATTTTATAATGTAAATGCAGATATTCCAACACACAAAAGAAAGAGGAAAAAAATCATCTGGAAAACTAAGGAAATGGTTCTAATTTGTTCCATCATTTCAAAAACATAAACATAATATATACCAATATATGTATATTCTGCCATACTAATGTGTTTTTTATTTGATCCTTGTATTTCAAAATAAAAAGTCTTTACATTTTGGAATGCAATGATTTCAAAAGCAAAGAAAATGAAGTGAAGCATTCACATAAATGATCATCTAATAATATTTTCAACTTCTCTGCTGAAATAAATGACATTATTTCATTAAAAAATGGAAAGAGAACTTCTGACCAAAAGACGTAATGCTAATTAGAGACTGATTTTTTTCACTAGAAATACTGGGGATCCTGGGAGTCCTGACAGCTTTGTTTTTGAGGTTCAATAGAGCTTTGTCTAAACTGATGCAAAGTATTGACATTGGCCTGATAAACTACAGTGCCTAAAGTCTGGAATCTGGACTGCCTGAGTTTGAATCCTGGCTCCTCCACTTATTATCCGTGGAACTATGGTGAAGTTACCTAGCTTCTTTTTATCTCAGTTTTCTCACGAAAAAAGGGAATAGTAATCACACCTACCCCATGAGGTTGCCATGAGGTTGAACTGAGTTCATACTTGTAAAATGCTCAGAATACTGCCTGACACATAGTATGTGCTTTTGTATTAGCTTTTCTATTACTATCGTAAATACCACATGTTGTTTTGTTTTTATTTTCACTCAGAAAATGGACATTATGCTTGCCTACCTGCTAAGTTTAGTTAAAGGAGAAATTAAAGTGAAACTAATGTTGTAGTTAAAAAAACAAACAAAGGATGTAGTAATAACAAAAAACACATTTTCCCCTCATCCCAGTGTAACTTCCAAGGTGTGATACAAGAATTTTGATGCACAACAGTGTTCCACATGGTTTTGATTCTTCAAATTACCACCATAAGAATGTCAGATTCCTGACTAAATGTGAATCAGAAATTAAACTGCTGTAAGTTGCATATGTGCACTGACTATGGAAACCCTTATCTGGACCCTGCCTTCTGAAAACATATCATCTCTTATTAAACGAAGCAGGGCAGCTTTTGCCTTATCTCAGCCACCAAACTGCTTTTTCAGGATGTCGTTTTTTAGTATAAGATTAAGGGTCAATGGTCTGTTATGTTAAGTTCTTCCTTTTAGTATATTATCTTATATTTTGACTGCTAATTTTTGGCTTATTACCCACCATTCAATTCCACACATAGGAAAATATGTCACTTGGCATTTTATTTGGATTACAGGATTTAACATTTTAGGCATTACAAAATTTTCAAATATATAATAGTGGGCTAATGTACTTTATGCATCTGTTTTATAGTGTATCCCCCACCCTCCAAAGCTTAAATTTGCAGGCAATATTGCAACTGATACAGGTACTTCTCAGTCTTATTTGTAATACTTTCTAAACACTTGATACGTCATTAACAGTGAATTGGAAGGTGATTTTTAAAAGTTGTTTTAATTCCAGCATTACAATATAAAAGTTTTGGAATCCTTTGGTTTGGTTTACTCTAGTATTCTGTATTAGAACTACTGAAAGGTTAAGATAAACTAATATTTGTTGAACACTTACCCTGTGAGGCATTGCGATAGGTGCTTTTACATAAGTACTTTATTTAGCTTTCTAGGTTTAATTATAAATGAGACGTCCTTATATAGGACAGGAATGACACTTCCTTGGAGAAAAGATGCCTTATGTTGTTTACTAGCACTTTTGTCATTGTCGATAGCAACTGGTGTCGTCAACGGTGCAGTCTGTACTTTTGGGAAACAGAGCTATTAGAACTTTTTGCCAGGAAGACTTAAAATTCATGGCTACTAACAAAGTATTTAAGAAGGTCAGTCTTTTATGTATTCCTGTCATGTGAGGCTAGCCAATATTATTTTTTGTCCATTTTACTTAACCTTCTGAGTTAATGTTTCATATGGTTTTACATTACTAATTTATGCAATGAATATTTGCTGGGTGCTTACTGTTATTTGCCAGTTACTATACTAGTTGCTAGAAATACACCCATGATTTGGCACTTAGCAAATAACAATCGGTGAGATAGTGTTACTAAAATGAAAGTGTTTGTCAGGATATGACTGTTATTTATAGAACATGTCAATCACAGTTTCTAACAGAGAAATATGTGAATTACTACTTTCCAAACTGGAAGATTAACAAATTTATTCAATATAACAAGGAGTTTTGAACCGTGAGTGCATATTAGGGTTATAATTTTATTTAGGATACACAACAAAGAGGGTTTGACTACATTGAGATGTGTGTATCAGCTATTTTCTGAAGCACCATAATACATCATGACAGTTACTGTCTATGCAGCAGCATGAAGGTATGTCTTTTTCTTAACCTTAATTTAGCTAATCCAGAAGTAATACTTACAGGATGATAGATAGAGATTAGAAATAACTGAATTAAATAAAAGTATGACAGGCAGGTGCAGAATTAGTCTCCTGACTACTGAGTCCCTCAACACTGCTGAGTTCCTTTGAGTATCTGAGTGGGGTTGTGGCTTTTCAAGCTGAGTTTCATTTCTGACTTAAGTCCTGACAACACTTCTTGACTTCATCAAAAGTCCTGTACCTTCTTCACTTGTTGGTATCCCCACCTGCAAATATTGGTATCTTCATCATTCTCTCAGGAAAGCTCAGAGACTTAGAAACTTAAAAAAAGTAAAATATTCCCACCACTAACAGCAATAATTATAGCATGGTGTTCCAGCTGCTAATATAATTGGTCTCAGAAGTAAGTTTGAGTCACAATGATCTTTTATTGCTGATCGGCCTAGCGTAACTTAGAGTGGTCTTTCCTAGGAAATGAAATTCTTAGAGCAGACCAGCCTTTCCACGTGTTTATTTCATGAAGCACTAATGTAGACAGACGTGACATTTCCCACCCCTCCAAAAATTGGGGAAGGTGATTCTGGGGGTTGAATCAGTTAGGGAATTTGTGTACATTATTTCCCTCTTGCAGGTCACAATGTATGCCAGCACATTATAGTATCTACGAAATCCTACTATAAAGAATATGCTTAATATTTTTTAATTTAACCTATCCAATCTTATTTGCCCACAGCTTTTTTCTTCGTATGTCACCTAACAATAACCCCAAGGTTGACTCTTCTGCCTTTATTAGGGTCACTTGCTGTCATGATCCAGCTCTTGGTAGCTGACAATTCAGAGACAGATCTTACCAGTCACAGGCAACTAGAAACTATCATTATCAGCCTCTTCTATAAGAGCTATAAGTAAAGCTCTTTATGAGTCTTTTATGGAACATTCACATTGTGTAGACCATACTATTAATTACAGATTTTAGCAAAGCGTAAGTTCATAACGTAATCAACCTTTGCTTGTCTGTATATGTGCTTCCATTTCTCAGATTAGGACTTAAAAAGGCAGGCTACTATGGAATGAGTAGAAACAGGTGAGTTTTTCATGCCTGGGTTCTGGCCTGGATTGCATCTGTCCAGGATGTGGTGGCCTGGGTGCCCAGTCTGCCTAGGGATGCATTGCTCCATGTCGCCTGGGGCTTGTGCTTGCCCGTGGCAGAACTTGTGAATGGCTTGTGCTACCATATCATTGTGAAAAACCACGTTATGCAGTTCTTTCAAGTTATGTATTTATTTGCCTTCTGCAGTGATGGAGAAGGGAGGAAAAGGACCTCGTCTACTTGCAGCAATGAATCCCTAAACGTTGGAGGAACCCCTGTCACCCCTCGCCGAATCTCCTGGAGACAGCGTATCTTCCTCAGGGTTGCTTCTCCCATGAACAAGTCTCCCTCAGCAATGCAGCAACAGGGTCTGTGTGGTACTCCCTAAGGAATTACTCCTGACTAGCATAAATGAGGGAATGGCATGCTGTGGTTTGTGTACAAAGAGGTTTAAGGATTACAGTGGGAAAACGACTTGATATAGTGGCTAACTTCTCAGATGTCATTAGAACATATTAGACATTCAGTAAATGTTTGTTTAATGAATAAGTTTTCAAAACTGGGAACTATGATAGTGTTGAAGAAGTCGTAGATCTTTTTATTATTAAAAAAGCAACATATTCTTTTTCAAGAGTCACAAATAAAACAAAGTGACAAAAAAATGTGGAACAATAAAGAAATGGATACTGATACACTAAGCAAATATCAAGCAAGAGAGAGCATGGGCAGCTCTCTTTGAACATTAGACCTATTGTAAATGAAAGCAAATACATCCAAAAGGGCACAAGTAAATGAAATAGTAAACAAAAATATATAACAATAATGAGAACACATGCAATTAAACAGCCTTAAGAGCTAGAAAAATAACAGGATTTGGGCAGACATAAATAAATTAGTAACTCTCATGGGAAATTTAATATATTTCTCTCTGAAAAGACAATATAGAGGAATTAAGTATAGATAATATTTGAGAAATACAATTAAATAAGGTTAATATTTATAACAGAAACTTGTCATCTATAGAGAAAATTCATTTGTAGCACACATGGAAGAGTCATAAAAATTAATTAAGTACAAATATTTTTTAAATGAATTTCAGACAATCATGATCATTTATACTATATTCTCTGATCACAGTACAAAACAAACAAAACAGAAACAAAGTCATACATATAGAGAACATTTTGATGGTTGTGAGGTGGGAAGGAGGTTGGAGAGCTGGGTGAAAAAGGGGAAGGGATTAAGAAGTACAAATTGGTAATTTCAAAATAGTCATAGGGATGTAAAGTAAAGCATAGGAAATATAGTCAATAATATGGTAATAAGTATGTATAGTGCCAGGTAGGTCAGACTAATCAAGGGGATCACATCTTAAATTATATAAATGTCTAACCACTATGCTGTACAGCTGAAATTAATATAATATAATATCGAGTACACCTATAATTGAAAATTTTTAAAAGGGAGGGAAAAAGGTTAAGGGGAATAAGAGGTTAAAATTTCCAGGAAAAAAAGCAAACACATTAGGGGATGTAATGAACAGCACAGGGAATACAGTCAGTAATATTGTGATAGTGTGGTACGGTGTCAGATGGTTGCTGGACTTATCATGGTGATCACGTCTTTAGGTGTATAAATGTTGAATAACTGTGGTTTACACCTGAAACTAATACAGTATTGTATGTTACCTATATTTTAATCAAAATCTTTAAAAATGAAAGAAAGAAAAAGAGGGAAGAAAAAAAAGAATCAAGAATTAGAGTACAACTAAAATATTTTATTCATATGTGTTTGGAAACTGAAAACTCCACTAGAAACTAGAAGAAAGAAAATATGATAGAGCCCTACATATCAAAATTGAGTGGTATTTAGAGGGCATTTCTAAAGTCAATAAAGCCAAAACTTAAATGTACTAAATATCCCATTCAAAAAGCTAGAAAAGGAGTAAAAAAAATTTCTTTTTCTAATTATTTATTAAAAAAACAAGGGTCAGGAGCAGCCAGTTGGCTCAGTTGGTTAGAGCACAGTGCTCATAATGCTAATGTCACCGGTTCGATTCCCACATAGGCCAGTGAGCTGCGCCCTCCACAACTGGACTGAAAACGATGACTTGTCTTGGAGCTGTTGGGTCCTGGATAAACACACTGTTCCACAATATTCCCCAATTAAAAAAAAAATGGAGGTTAAGAGCAGAGGTCAATTAATAAATTAAAAACAAAAAAGGAAACAACTGACATTACTAAACATAAAATGAACTGTGCCTAGGGTGATCAGAGAAAGCCTCATAGAAAAGTTAGATATTTATTTAAAGTCATTGCTGGGACAAGTATTTTTCAGAAAGAAGAAGTAGCCAAGCTCTAGAGTCATTAGAGAGAATGTCGTGGGTCAGAGAATAATGAGGAATTAAGTCTGATGGGAGCAGAGGATGGGAAACTGAGACAAGATGCTGGAAAGGTGACAAGAGGCTGGAAAGGTTACAAGAGGCCAGAGTCTGAAGAACTGTTCCGGTAGTTTGGACTTCATTCTTTGGGATATAAGCAACCACTGAAATGTTTTAAGAGACGTGATCATGTTTGTTAATATGAAAATAATTGGCAACAGTGCAAAAGATGGCCTGGAAGGGAGGGAGAAAACGAGCTCCAGGAACTGGGTAAGAGAGTGTTGCAAGAGGAGTGAGCAGAGGTGCTGGGCCAACACCTGCCCAGAGGTGCTCAGCCGCTTTTCTCTTCACAGATTCTGATACTAGACGTAGACCTTAGCCGTTCCCTAATACCTACGCACATAATCATTTTGTTTTGCACAATCAGAGACTACACAGGGGTGAATTGCAGAAGTGTTAGACTCTGGGGAAAGGCCAGTTCATTTTGGAGCACCTACTGTATAGGTCATTTTGTGCGGAAAGAAGAAGTGGCAAAATTACATATGCTTTCATTTCACTATGAGGGGGAAATCTGGAAGGGGAATTCAGTCTAGTGAGTTTACTTAAACCTTTAGTTCCAGAAACTCACAGGCAAGTTTCTTGTGAGAAGCTTAAAGGCATAATATAGGATGAGAGAGCATTGATTCTGGAGAAAACGTCTGTAGGCTGGGTTACTACTGTGGAATGCCTCTCACTGTTTTCTTCTCTGCAGATGGACTGGAAAGGAATGAGCTGCTGCCACTGTCCCCTCTTGCTCCAACCATGGAGGAGGAACCGCTGGTTATATTCATGTCTGGTGGAAATGACCCAGAAAAGGCTGAAGGAAGAAAAAAATCAGAAGAGCTGAGAAGTTTGTGGAGAAAAGCTATACACCAACAAATTTTGTTACTTCGCATGGAAAAAGAAAACCAGAAACTTGAAGGTTAGCCATTCAAACAGGGCTAAATGATTATGATACTCTAATTTATGGATGTAGGTTAAAATTATCCCTCTGCCTCCCAAACACACTCATTCTTGGACTGTATATGCACTTTTACTAGACTATCTACCAATTATAATTGTTTATTTCTATTTTGTGTGGTGGTTGTGACATGAGAAAGTCCAGCTTTGGTTTAATAGATTTAAAACATCAGACACCTTTAAGAGCATATTTGGGGTAATAGTGGACATTGATAATATGATAATATAGCCATATGTATTTGATCGTCGGTGTATTTGATATGCCTGAAATGACATTGTGCGTTATTTAAAAAAAAACAAAAAAACTCTTAAACAAGAAAAAACAATTTCTCTTCTTTTTAAACATGATTTTCAACTTTCAGGCTAATTGTATTTATAATAGCAGAAATATGACTATTTCAAATACATTGTATCCTATTAAGTATCTAATTACATGGTATCAAATTATAGTTCCTATTTTTGTTACTGTTTTACAAATTTTCTATTTAAAAATCATATTCAAATCATAAGATTTATAATTGGATAATTTATAATAGCTATGCACTATTTGTGGTGCTTTATTACTAAGTTTATGAATACCAAATGCTTTAGAATGTGTTTTCCAGACTTTGAAATATTGATGTTATTTAGCACAGTACTGATTGAATCACACACAAGGAGATGCGTGGACAATAGGAAAATGTATCAATGCCATTATCTTGGGCAAATCACTTAACATAAAAGGGCCTTGAGTTTTACATTTGTAAAATGAAAGACTTAGCTTAAGTGGCCCTTTGATTTTTAAGATTATCAGAAAATGTACAATCTAGATTTGTCCCTGGCTTGCTTTAATGTCCTGTCTTCCAAAAACTTTTTAAAATACAGGTATTCACATTTCTGTGGTCATCATTTGTCTTAAGATTCTTACTATACCTACTATTCGATTCAATTTTTAATTTTAAAAAGATTTATTTAGTTGGCAAGGTCACAATTTATTTTATTTTTTATTTTTTTTAACAGCAAGATAAGTATTAAGATTTTAAATATCTCTAGGAAATAAATCTTCTTTTATTCAAAATAAAAAAGTAATTAATTGCTATGACATAGCTTTTAAAAGTTCAGTGTGATAAATGGTATGCCCACTTGAACCCTCATGGATTTCTGAAAGGAATTGAATTCATATTTTTAAGCAATTGGTTATATCTTGAACTAGCTCCTAAACAGAAAAAGAGGTTGAAAAAGGGTGACTATATTCCTTTAAAACATTTAAAGCATGAAATTATATTTCATTAACATTTGAGAGTATGTACAAGGAGAATCTTATATTAAATTTCAAAGGAGAGTTTTAGAATCACAGATTATTTGAGCTGGAAATGGCCTTAGAGATTATTAAGTACCATTCTTCATTCTTCACTGAATTAGTAAGTGACTTGGAGAGAAGAGGAATTAACCTAAGGTCAAACAGTAGGTTTACTTACCATGGTTCTTGGGCTTCTCCTACTATAGCACAGCATTTCTCAACTATTTGTGTTAATATCAGGAAATGCATGTTTTAATACAAAGGACTCTGTGTATATTCCAGGGTCAGGTATTCTATATAAACTGACAGGATAAGAAACAAGGTGACATTTAGAATATATGATCAGAACCCTTTATTAGTTCAATATTTATTTCTGCACTTAAGCAACAGAGACAAAAAATAGTCTAGTCCATTAAAATTCTAGCCAATGGATAATCATTTCTGGATGGTTCTTTATTCTTTAGTTAAAGGCCAATATGAAGTGTTCTTACTCAGCAGTTTATCCTCAGGGCTTGCAGCTGGCCTGTCATAGGTGCTTATTACTATTTTAAACGAATAATGGTCTAGAGAAGGTTGGAGAGAAAGAAAATCTAAGGAAATATTATGCTTTGTCCGTTGTGCAAATACCATTAGTAAAGTTACATGTAGGATTATATTCATTATTAGCTTTGAACCCACTGCTTTAAAAAATTATTTGATTATCACAGAGAAATATAAAGCAAATATTTTGAAGCAAAGCTAAACTGTGTTAGAAAGCCATCTAGTGGTGTCCAGGAGGAATATTTTTGTAGTGCGATTTATTTTTTGATTATGTCTGGACTTTAAAGTAGCCATTTTTACTCTGCTCTGCTTGAATAGCAGTCTATTATACGATATTTAAATTCTTCTGAAAAGGTTAGCACGCTAAGTAAAGAGTAACACTCGTTCTGCTATTGTTTTTGTGCTGTCGAGGACTTTGGATGCTTGACAAAGATTTGTGTTGCAGAAGGTAAGGCGTTGAGCACGATGGACTTGAATGAATACAGATTACTCTGAGGGACTCCGTTCAATGTGATCCTAATGAAAGAGAAAATATATATGTACTTACATGATGTTTTTTCCTTCTCCCTTTTGAAATCTATAATTCAAGATAAAGACCAGTTGAGATAACTGCTTTTATAGGAATTTCTCTTAATGTGTCCGGGGCTTATATTTTAGACCATCAAAGAAATGAGAGAGAATTCTGTACTGTTAAAAGAAAATGGAAGTAGTGTTAAGTTTAGTAACATGAATTTTCCTCTTTAAGATTAAAAATGAACATAGGAACACATAACTCAGTATTATTAAGGGCAGAGTTGATAACTCTGGAAATAGTTATAAGAATATATCAAGTTTTCAAGGTCAAATATTTCTGGAATCAAGGTTAGCATAAGGCATTGGTTTCTTATATATGTCAAACATAAAATATTAACATGGTTTTAAATAAATATTTTGGGGGAATATTAGGGAGCAGCGTGTTTCTCCAGGGCCCATCAGCTCCAAGTTGTTGTCCTTCAATCTTACTGTGGAGGGTGCAGCTCACCTCCAAGTCCGGTTGCCATTTTCCATCTTTAGTTGCAGGGGGCACAGCCCCCCATCCCATGTGGGAATTGAACCAGCAACCTTGTTGTTGAAAGCTCGTGCTCTATCCAACTGATCCATCCGGCCACCCCCAATATTAACATTTTAATGGTGTTTAAAATGATGTAAGCTGTCACTTCTGAGGTTATCACATTTTTCAAAATTTAAACTTTACAGCATAGCAAACATGGTTTGTTTTTTATGCTTAGCGGAGTTACCATCTCTAAGATACAGAATAAAACCTCCATAGGAAGTTATTCTTGATATTTTCTTCCATGAAATGACTCAAAGTTTGAGAACCTTTTACGTATTATCAATTTTTTTTTAAAGTTTTCTTTTTAAGAAAATATTAGTGGTGGATTCGTAAACATCATTTGGTATAGTGTTACAAATACAATAAAATGTTTAAAATACTGTTTTTAAAACACATCGGTCTTACATAAATTCTCTTGTTTTTCTCAGCAAGCAGACATGAACTCCAGTCCAGAAAAGTTAAATTGGACTATGAAGAGGTTGGTGTCTGTCAGAAGGAGGTCTTAATAACCTGGGATAAGAAGTTGTTAAACAGCAGAGCGAAAATCAGATGTGATATGGAAGATATTCACACTTCTCTTAAAGAAGGTATTCTGGATCATCTCAACTTTTTTTTTTTTTAGAACAGCTTCAGAGATATTTTGATTTGTGCAGCTCAGGCATACTTTTGTCTTTGTGCTTTGCCTATATTAAAAAAAAAAAAAAAAAAGGAAAGTAATTTGTTTCTGCCTGCAGTCAGTGACTCAGTTGGTAAGAAATGATGCTAACAGTCTGTCCCTGAGGAGAAAACAGACGCCTTTTCTATAGACTTTCCTGCCTCCTTCAACCAGCTGTTCTCAGCTCTGTGTTGTTTACCAAGAAGGAGCCTGTACATTGATTGGTACAGAGCTTTGCTCATATCCATAAAAATAATTTAGACTTCAAATTTGACTCATTTCCATCATTTGGTCTGAAGTGTTTATGTACATTTATGTATATTCACCAACATGCATGTGTTTATATATAAAGAATTATATTCTTTTCAATTAATCAGTTTTCCTTCCATCTATTTATTCTTTTATTTATTTTGGAAAAATCACTTTTATTTAGCCATTACATTGCATTGCTGCTCTGCCATGTAAAATGACTGATATTTAAACATCTTAAGTTTAAAACTAACGTGAATACTTTAGGTGCATCTCTGTGACCCAGGTTAAATACATTAAAATGAGAAACTCCGCGGCCTGCATAAACTTGGTATAAAATAAAAATCTGAAAATATCCAAAGAAATCCGATAATGAATCTTGTTTTAAAAGTTTGTGATAATATGTGAAACTATTGCATAGCTAGGTTTAAATTAAGACTAATTTTGTAAGATGCTATATTTACAAGCCAATATACTGGTGTTTTTTTCTTGAAGATATGGAAATCCTAAAGATTTTCATTGAATGCATTATTTGGGAGACTGAATAGTGATTAATAGAATATGTGTGAGACGGAGATCACACCATTCTTTGGTATGACTTTTAAAGATGTTTTAGGGTTGCTTATCTCCCCATTTCTTAGAGGATACAGTTTAAACTTCTGAATAATGTGCCAAAGGCCCTCCATAATCTCTTCCTTCCTCTCTCTGATCTCCTTTTCTGCCTCTTCCTACCTGGTAGCATGCACTTTGCAGAGGCTGAACTACTCTGGGTCCCCGTATGTCCCTGACTATTTCATGAGTGGAATGCTGCAGCTCTGCCTACACTTCTTCTTCCTCAACTCTTTACCTCTCCCCATTTCCCATCTCCCTTTCTTTCCATCCCATCTTCTTCACTCCTCCATTCTCTACCCTTCCCTCTGCCCCTCTCAGGGCGTTCACACATTTTTTTCTTCTGAAATGATTGCTGCTCACACTCCCAGCCTAGCGAATCCTGTTAACCTTCAGCTCTCAGTTCAAATACCATTTCCTCAGAAGCAGTACTCTCTTCCCTCCCCTCCACCAAAAGGAATCAGTTTTGCCTTATTATTCTTTCTCATGATTCCTTCTCTTGAATTGTGCTTAACATAATTTGTAATTTTGAATGGATGTGTCTATCTGTTTAATGTTTTTCTCACCCCACCACTGCATGCCTAGCATCTAAAACAGCATCTTGCACAAGTTACTTATTTACCGAATGAATGAATGGATGGATGAATGACTGAGACTAATGTTCCTGAGAATGGATTTATTCATCTCTCAGTGATGAGGTCCCCTTAGTGCCGTGCTCTACACTCTGCTACATATTAGATGCTCCATAAACATTTGTTTAACTGAAATGAATTACCTTTTTGTAAAATTGTTATTGGATGTTGAATAAAACAGCCCACATGTTATCTGTTTCAGTTACTGGACGAATGAAAATTATGCTCTAAAAATGGCGTTTTACATGAGATCACTCATTCATTCATCCAACAAAAGTTTTAAGTATATTCTTAGATTTCATCATACAGAGATGAAAGTATGCTCATTGTTCTCAAGGAGCTTACCACTGAAGGATGGAAAAGAGCCAACCATACAGTGTAGAGTGAACTGCAATCCAGTATCACAGCATTAGAATATGAGTCAAACAGTATGTGAAAGTGGAGTGGTTACTCCCAGAGATGGTAGGGAGAGCTTTAGCAGAAGAATGGCATTCAGGCTCATCTATCTATAAAGGACAAACAGAAATACACTTGGCACTCAAGTTGGGGAGCTTGGCATCCCATAAGGCAACAGTAAGAAACTGGAGGGGTGAAAATAATCATAAGCTTCTTCTACTTAGTATATGGTGGGGAATGGGAGGTTTTGGACTGAAAAAGGTAGTTTGGAGCTATGTTGTGGAGGGTCTTATAAATCATGTCAGTGAGCCTGAGTTATACCTTTCGGACCATAGTACTTTCAGCTTATGCAAACTGTGGCATTGCAATCCAAAAAGATGAGTGCCATTAAATCTTCCTTTAACCAGCTGGAGCTCAGAAACTTATTCCAGATGCAGTCTATCTGAACTGAAATAAACTTAGTGAAATAAAATTACCTGCTCTGTACGGAATCGAATTCTGTCCTTCCCAGTCCTTACTCCATGTCCTTTGGCATAAAAGAAAACAAAATAAAACCTGGTTTCAGCATACTTTGAATTGCTTGTGATGCCCTTTGGTTTTCAAGCGTAATGGAGTTAATGTTTCATTGTATATGCTGGTTATTTTCTTCTGAAAGACTGGAGGATGTTCTGTCGCTCTCCAGTTATGTCTTCCTATGGTATTTATCATTTTTATTATTTCATGTTTTTATGACCACAGAAGAATGCTATTTAGTTCTGTCTTACAAAGTTACTGGTTGATGACACATATTTAGAAGTTATAATATGAATATTGGCATTTATTACTCGCTTCGAACCAAATAAAAAAGTGAAAATAGGCAGTAATACATTTCGGGATTTGGCCTCTGAAACCAGACATCTGGAGTTCTAATTCTAAACTGCCTCTTACTAGCTGCGTGAACTGGGGCAAGTTACTTAGTCTTTCTGCCTCAACTTTCACCATCTGTAAAGTGGGGATAATATTAATTACCTCCCTCATTGGGTTGTTTTCTGAGTACCGGTACTGTGCTCAGTAACAAGGCACCTTCAATCAATGTTGCATTCGGTGCTTGCTCAGTACCGGCTGATATTGTTAATATTGCCATTATTACCGTTGTTATTGGTTCTCTTTTGCAAGACATCAGCAGCTGCAGGCTTAAACGTGTCAGAATATGCTGCTGTCAGTACACTGGGCTGACCGATGGTACGGTGGCATGTGGGGCAATACAGCTGCCTGTGTTCAAGCGTGACATAGCTCTGCAGCTGTGGTTTAGCCACTTCATTCCAGAGTTCAGGACCTTGCTTTTTCGTCTTTAATTCTAGGTGTTCCCAAAAGTCGGCGAGGAGAAATCTGGCAGTTTCTAGCTTTACAATATCGCCTGAGGCACAGATTACCTAATAAACAACAACCTCCTGACATATCCTATAAAGAACTCCTAAAGCAGCTTACCGCCCAGCAGCATGCTATTCTCGTGGATTTAGGTAAGTTTGTCATATTGATTATTATTTACAAAAGTAAACAATAGGTTCCTTTTTGAGGTTTTTGTTTTGTTTTGTTTTGTTTTGTTATTTTGTTTTGTTTGGTATTGGTAAAGAGGATCTGTTAGCCTATGCAGAGTTGCCAACTTTGCCCTTTTTTAAGGGCAAGTTGGCTTGATATCTGGTTGAAGGTACCATAGAAGTCTGAGTAGAAAATGACGTGTTTATCCCCAAAATTACCTTTTGAGAAGGGAGTGATCTTGTATTTGAATCATTTTAAAGGTCACATTATCATGTACTCTCAGTTCCTGTGTTTTGAATAACTGACTTTTGTTTGGGGTAGACAATTATTATTTCAATCAATACTGGTTTTGATATAGGTTAGAATAGGTTAAAAGGGGTACTAAAACAATTTAACAAAGGTCTACTAAGTATGGCTGGACATATTGCTGGAAACAAGCCTTTGACTATGACTTTAAAAAGCAATACAATAGGTAGTTATGTTGTGGAAATCATGAATACATCTCTATAGGAAAAGAAAAATTAGCTTTTCTGATGTTTTATGAAAGGGTGCTTATGACCTGAGGGAGAATTCCCAATCTTTGTAAATGCTGACTTTCAAATAAATTAATATAGAAATTTACATGATCTCTAGTTTTTCTCTAAATAACATATTATATTTTATTATTTTAAAATATCTCAATTATTGGATTAAATATTGTACATAGACATTTGACTATTTTCATCTGTGTCTCTAAAAGGGGATGTGTTTAAAGTGGACAGATATTAAGTCCATTTGTGAAAACAAGGGATTGCCTTATATTTGGAGTCACTTTTATATTTTACATTAGAGCATATAAAAATCACTGTCCAAAATCTAGTTTTGATCTCTGTTCTTTTTAGATGACAAACAGCTTTTGTTAGGAAAGGGCCCGACTCAATTAATAGTTTTTGAGCCCAATAAAATTAAAAAAGAATTTTACAGAGAAACTGAAAACTTCAGTTCTTCTCCTGGTTTTACTACTGAACTGTGGTTTTAGGCAAATTACTTTGTTTCTGAGTTTCAATCCTCTGTTTTGAATGAGTACATTAAACTAGGTAATCGCTGTGCTTCCCTGCAGAGCTGTGGTTCTGTGACTGGAAATTGATGAGACTAGAAATTGAGATCATTTACATTTAGGGCTAGACAAGATGTCCTAATAAAGAGCAGGAGATGATGAGATCAGATTACAGGGACTTATTTATATAACTTATTTATAGTTTTCTTTAGCAAAAATTTTAACTGAGAAAGTAAAATGATCATTTTAAAAATTGCTTATTTGACTCTACTTGTAGCCATCTGTGTTTCCTCAGTGTGTTTTTATTTTCTCATCTCTTCCCAGTTACTTGCTCTGCAGAATTAATCTTATCAGTTCCTGGGGTGGGGTGGTGGTGGTGGGGGAACCACAATTAAGCACATACAGTGGAAAACATTTAAAAACCTGGCATTCTTTCAAGTTTCAACTGACAAGACTAGTCATTTCACAAGGAAGCTAACAACCCCCTTCATTCTCGTGACACAAGGAGAGTCCCCTACGAGTGTATGTAACTCTGGTGGTGCGGGTTGGGTTTGCTTCTCTATTCAGCTTTGCAGAGATCCAGGACTGATAGTGTTTGCTTGCTAAAGTGTCTGCTAATTTTATACTCAGAGGTGAATTTTACAGGGGATTATTATTTTTTTTAAATCCGCCTGACCCTTTAGTTGCCTTGTACTTTTTGGATATATTGAAAACAGAAAAAAGGTCTACATGGCTCATGGAGGTGGTTTAAGAAACAGAGCAAAATGATAAATGAATGTAAAACAAAACAACCCCAAAAAGTCCCTCCAGCATCATATTACAAGAGAAGTAGGAATACATCTGCTTATGGACTATTAAGATTTCCTTTTAAATAATATACCTTTTATAGAATTCTGATTTCTGTTGGAGGGTGTTCTTTATGTGAACTTAGAATCTGCCTTGGTTTACAGTCAGACTAAATTATGTCTTTTCTGGATAGGTAGGTCTTTGATTTGTTGGTAGATGTTTTTTCTAGAATGAAGTACTTGTTAGCATTAAATGTTTATATTTGCTTCCCTATCATATATGTGGAGATAGGGTGGTGGTCTGCTGGCAGGTAGGACTTGGGACTTGCTAATGTGTGTGTGTGTGTGTGTGTGTGTGAGAGAGACAGAGAGAGAGAGAGAGAGAGAGAGAGAGAGAGAGAGAGAGAGAGAGAGAGAAAGAGAGAGAGAGACTCTTAGTTACATGAGTACTTCCAAACAACTCACTGGTTTGGAAAACAGTGTTTGTTTATTTCTGGAAATCACTGAATTACAGTTTCACTATGGTCTCCAACGCCTCAGGACATCTCAGAAATATTTCTTTTCTTTTCCTCTACAGGAAGGACATTTCCTACTCACCCTTACTTTTCAGCACAGCTTGGGTCAGGGCAGCTGTCGCTCTTCAACCTTTTGAAAGCCTACTCATTGCTGGACAAAGAAGTGGGTTATTGTCAGGGGATCAGCTTTGTGGCTGGGGTCCTGCTTCTGCATATGAGTGAAGAGCAAGCCTTTGAAATGCTGAAATTCCTCATGTATGACCTAGGCTTCCGCAAGCAGTACAGACCTGACATGATGTCCTTACAGGTGAGGCAGTAGATCTTCACGAGGAATGAGTAAAGCTGTTACCAGAAATCTTAGCGGCAGCACTCGTCTAAATTACAGTGGATTTAAGGAAATTGGGACCCAATTGTCTGGCATCTTGGATAAATGTAGAAGCATGTTTCAGTCCACGGTTTTAGTGAGGGATATGTGAGTTTGCTAAATCTCTAAGTACATGCCATCCATGTGCAGAATAACTTTTCCATAAAGTTCCTAAAGTGAACACATGAGCAATTCAAGAAAGGTTGTGGGTACTCAGTCTCTATTGCCTAAGTCTACGTGTTACAAGGAGGAAATAGCAAGACATCTTTATTCACTTTTCCTCAACTTGTCAGTTGAAAAGAATCCTAGACCTTTTGTTCAATATCTGAAAATATAATGTCATTTACTTTGAGTGCATAAGTGGCAGATGTCTATGTCATGGCTCTTCTTGAACTTACCATATCCCCCTCTTTTTATCTTAAGGTCAGATAGGTTCTCAGAGAGGAAAACATGTTCAAAGTTGGTGGTACTGTTTCAGCCTGCTTTTCTTAGCGTGCTCTGAAGAAGCACTTGTTGAGATATTTTGGTATTCACTGCTGTTGTCTGTAACCTGTTTCAAACTCCCTGTTTACACATTTCTCCTCTCTAGTTTAAACTTCACTTTCTTTAGAGTATAGGTTTCTAACAGGAAGTTTAAATTTTGTTTATAGATATGATATCACAAAAACCACTACCTTGCAATGTAAAGCTTTTATTAATAGTAGTAAATATATAAAGGAAGACTTTAAAGAGGGGAATGTCAGGGTTTTCCTCCTTTGAAATGAGGTAGGCATGATACACAGTCATAATATTATGCTTTAGATAAGAAGTAAAGTATTTTTAAAAATACCGAGGGTGCCAAAAAATGTATATGCATGACTTGTATTCATCTTTTGTTATCGGTATAAATTGAGTATTACAATTTTAATACAGTTTTTTCCTTTCTTAAAATGTGTGTACATTTTTTGGCACCCTCTCTATACTCTTTTTCCTGGTTCCCAATAATCAGTTTTTTCATTTAATATTTCAGTTACCAACCCACAACAAAAAAGAACTGTGCTTTCACTTTATGAATGTTATAGTAAATGGTATTTTCTTGAGAGGATGAATGGAGAAGCAGTGCTCCATTTTTCTTTACCCTTCAAGATGAAGTTTTTTCCTTGGGAGGTGGGGCTTTGTTCTCAATGTTGGGCTTTTGGGTGTGAGTTCATATGAAGATTGTTCAATCAAGATGCGTAAATCAGATACAGTGATTTGATTCCTAATTGATGACTATTCATAGGTTTCTAAACATTCCACAAGTGAAAAAATCATGACTGTGGAAGGTTTTATTTTTTACTTTATGTCTAAACAGTTTACCTGTATCTTACATCAGGTAGAAAGCATTGGTGCCCTTGTAACCAATGAAATAAATATGATTTCTGGAAATACCAGTTTGGTGGCTATCATTAGAATTTCAAAGAATGGAGAGTACCTGTGAGTAGTTGATTTTGATCCATAAATGGAAAGAGAGATACAGCTATCACTTTAAAAATGCAGCGATTTTTCAATTTAAAAATGTCTTATCAGTTTGACATTATAAAAATTCATATAAATTGGATTTAAACATTAATGTAATATGATCTGCAATTACTAGGAAATCTGTCATATCTATATTTATGAAAATGCAGATGTTTTAAAATCTTGGGTGGTAGCATTCTTATAGGCCACAAGATTAGGGGACCTTATTCTAGGAGGGTAGATCTTTTTGCTCTGTAAAGTGAGATACATACAATTCTCCACTTTCTAGAACAGAGAGTGGTTTTTATCCAATCAATATGACTTTCAAAAGTGGAAGCAGCAGTGGGGTTGGGATCCCTTGGTAGGATTTCTCATTACCTGCATGGCGTGAGCTTAGCCGTTGCAGGATCTGGGTCTCAGTTACCTTACCTGTAAAAGGAGGGGGCTGAGTTCCCTTCTATGTCTCATTATGTTTTGAGTCTCTTGTTTTCTGTATCAAGTATAAAAGCATTATATCTTTTTATATGAAGTCTTTGATCTCTACTTTTTCCCATCTTCTTTCTGCCACCCTCTCGTCTATCTCTGCATCTCCCATCTGCTAGTTCTAGCTCTGCCATCTGAA
The DNA here is from genome assembly GCF_036562045.2 of Rhinolophus sinicus. NCBI lineage: Eukaryota > Metazoa > Chordata > Mammalia > Chiroptera > Rhinolophidae > Rhinolophus > Rhinolophus sinicus. The sequence continues at coordinate 26,359,023 of NC_133754.1, read as the reverse complement.
GATTTGCCATATTATCTGTAAGGTAGAATGGAATAATTATTTATTCTTAGAAAGTGGCATTTGAATTATTAAAGTTTCTTTTGAAGAAAGACTGAATTGTGTTTTTATTTGACTTTTTCAAAAGAAATTTAATGTAAATATATACCTTGATGGAAGAAATGTTCTCCACCCCTAATTTAGAATATAGGAGAAAAGGTAAGGTCCTTTAAAAAAAAGTTAAACATTGAAAAATTGCTTCTGTATTACAACCATAACCAAACAAGAACAGGATATTTTTGACGCTATGCTTTCTTTTTATTCTGCTAATTCAACTTCTCTGATTTTCGTACTATCAAAATACTAATTCTTTTATAGATGTAGCTCAATATGTCTAATTTCTAAATTGTAAATGGCCTAAAGGAAATATATGATTTTTTAAAATATGACTTATTAAGATAATCTTATTTTAAAACTCTTATGTTTGACTGTAGCTAAGCTTCTTATTTTATAGCTACAACTTTCTATGGCTCTTTAATTCTTTCCTTTTACAGTTTGTATGGAACTTTACTTTCTACAGATATGTGTTAAAGATCAAACAAATAGTTTGCTTTATTTACAGATAGTACCTTCATTTTTAGTTTTGTGCACTGGAAGCAACATTGCTGAATTCACAATATAGCTCAATACTTTAATGTATTTTTATAGAGCTAACTATTTAAGGGTGATATTTTGATATGTTGTAATGAAAGAACTTCTGCTAGATTTTATAAAATATTATATACCTTTCACACCAAAATGTCAAGCTAATGTAACTGATCATTGAACTACTCTTTAATGTATTACTATATAAAAATATAAATTAAAACATAAGTCACTAATTTGTTTATTATTTGTTATAGCTTAACCTGTAGTTACCACAGATATAAGAGTTTAAAAGATGCTCTGTGCTGTCTTTGTAATTTTTTTTGAAATACCAGTAATCAACTCAGTAGCCACATGAAATAATTTCTTCTTTTAATACGAGGAACATCCAGACTGCACTTTTTGCTTTAATGCCCTTTGTCATGAAAAATGTGCTGCTGGAATAGCTTGGATAGTAGAAATCACATCACAGACTTCTGGCTCCATAACATCCTAAGCTTAACATGGTCCTAGCGCTGCAGCTTGCCTGGTGGGTCTAAGCCAGAACTCCATCACAAATCCGGTGCTGAGCCCAGCAAGTAGCATGAGGCTTTGCTTCTGAACTGAATGTGGTACAGTCTTTAGAATGGAGGCTTTTCTGGAATTGGTCTGAAATTAGAATGGACCTTGCACAGATTAAATTCCAAAAGCAATGCCTTCTTACCTAAAGAAAAATGACCATTTTCACATATGTGTGAAACCAAATCACACGTGATAGCGAAACTTGCTCAGTAGTCTGAGACGGCCTTTCCGTGACCTGCTTTTATGACCTCAGTTAAGTGAACTTGGACTTTAATATCAACTTTAACATAATAATAATAAAAATAAAATGCAGCTTTTATTTATTGACTATATATACATTTGTTATTAAATATTAGAGCAATAATGTTAGTATTTTATATACCCACAGATAAATGCATATTTCATTTTTCTTCTCCAAATTAAATTTTAGATTCAGATGTACCAGCTGTCCAGACTCCTCCATGACTATCACAGAGATCTCTACAATCATCTGGAAGAAAATGAAATAAGCCCCAGTCTTTATGCTGCCCCCTGGTTCCTCACATTGTTTGCCTCTCAATTTCCATTAGGATTTGTAGCCCGAGTTTTTGGTAAGAGATGCCTATGATTAAATGGAACAGTGTTGTTTACTCTAAGGATTATACTTCCAGCCGATTGTTTTACCACATGTTACACAGAATAGCAAATTGATAGTGGTATTTAATAAACGTGACTTACCCTTGGAAACTTGATATCAGAGTTCAAGAAACAAATCTCCCTAGCAGTTTGGTTTTGTTATCAGAATAGCGTTATAATGGCTGCTAAATCCTTTTCTTCTAATTTAGTAAAGAATAGAGTTTCTCAGGAAAGGGTAAGATGCTTGAGCAAGAAGAATGACCACATGTGGAATAACTGTTTCACAATCTTTTTAAAGACTCCCTGTTGTTTATTATTGATTACAGAATGGCATAGATTGAGAGAAACTTTTATACAAAAGTATTTGGTACTTTTCAAAACTACCATGTTTCCCTGAAAATAAGACCTAACCAGACAATCAGTTCTAATGCATCTTTTGGAGCAAAAATTAATATAAGACCTGGCATTATATTATTTTATTTTATTTTATATTATATTATATTATATTGTATTATATTATATTATTAGATCGGTCTTATTTTAAAGTAAGACTGAGTCTTATATTAATTTTTTGCCTCAAAAGACACATTACAGCTGATTGTCCGGCTAGGTCTTATTTTCAGGGAAACAGGGTAGTGCACGTTTCTATTTGTTAGGAACCAGAGTTCAAAGTTAGGGTAGCTTTTCTTTTCCTCTTTCCCATCTGATTTAGATTACTTAATCGTTTTGATTTTTCTTTTAAAGTTTTTTTTATTTTTTTTAATGTCCTCTTTTATAGATTTAATTACATAGTAACCAGTTCATTTGCTTTTTTTATTATGGTGATGTAGTTTAAATAGTACTAATTGGTTATGTTTATTTGTGTGTTCGCCTTGTGAAAAATTTAAGTATTAGTTGGATAACTGTCTTTGAGATTTACCTAGCCTCTGTTAAATTTGTTCACTAAAAATTATAAATACAGAGACAAACAGGTATATAATTTATCCTTTTTTTTTACCCTGACCTTATCAGAGATTCTTAAATAAGTAAAAAGAATAAACATCTGTTTGTTTCAGTCATATTATTTTTTTAAATCTAGGTGAATTTTGACCAGTGTTCTTTTGCAAATTATTCAGTGATTCCATTGCAGTAATTGAAAACAACAGTTACAACAAAAACACACAAAAATACTATTAGCACAAAGAGCATGCTATTTATAATAGTGGATGCATAATTTTGATCATGAAAATTATATCTCTTTTTTCAGATATTATTTTTCTTCAGGGAACTGAAGTTATATTTAAGGTTGCTCTCAGCCTACTGAGCAGCCAAGAGACACTTATAATGGAATGTGAAAACTTTGAAAATATCGTTGAATTTCTTAAAAGCACACTACCTGATATGAATACATCTGAAATGGAAAAAATTATCACCCAGGTATGATTTAAATGTTTATAATAATATATAAGACAACACAATTTCTGCTACTCATATATTAAATGTTTTAGCATGAAGAGGTAGTTTTGCTTCACAGGTTTTTTTTTTTTAATTCGGTCAGATATATTTCGTTTAGAAATGAGACTATTGTGAAATTTCTATATTGTGACATTGTCTAGGTGGTTGTGCACAGGAAAAGTGGTTCATTGCTACGTAATGAGTTTTTAACGAATCTTTTAATTCAGACCAATGGTAAGGCTGAAGATAGAATTGAGAGTATTAGGAAGACCTAATAAATAAAAAAATGAGAAATACTTGCCTTTGTAATATTGTCAATTCTGTTTAAAAATACCAAGGGTGCCAAAAAGATGTATACCAGTGGACACTTTGGTCAGCGTTACTTAAGTAATAGTTTGCTCTTATCAGAAGTGTCTGGATGCTGATGGTAACCGCTTTGAGCACCACTTATAATTGCAGAAGTCAAATGTGACTTGTATTCATCTTTTTTATCAGTATATATTGAGTATTACAATTTTAATACAGTTTTCCTTTCTTATACATTTTTTGGCACCCTCTGTATATGAGGACATGTGGCAAGAGCATAGGCTTTGGAATTAGACAATACTGGATTTGCATCATCTTGTAGCTCTTTTATTAGCTGTTTGGCTTGCACACATCAGTGTAACCTTCTGAACTCTAGTATTCTCACCTCCCAAGTGGGACAGTACTGATCCGAGGGTTTTTGTGAGGCTTAAATGATGAGACTTGTGTCAACCAGGGTCCCTTGCAGAAATGAGGTCTACCTTCAGTGGTTCAAATGAGGATACATTTACAGAGGTGTGGGCAGAGTTAAAGGAAACAAACATGCATATCCAGATGCCCAGCAGCTAGTAACAGAGAGAAGCTGTTCTTACTCATGGTGCTGAGGGGACAGGGGAAGATATAATAGTGTCACCAGGCCCAGCAAGTTGCAGGGACTATGGAGGGAGGATCTCTGGAGGTTGTTGGTGAGCCAGGCAATGAAGGAGCAAGGAACACATACCCAACCAATTTTTCTCCTGCTGGCCACTCCCACTGGCCATACCCAACGAGAAGCGAGCAGGAAAGGAAGTGTAGAGAAGTGCAGAGAACCCAGGTCTGCCTCCCAGGGTCCAGCAGAATGGATGAGGGCAGAGAAGCAAATGACTAATCCGTACACAATATATCTAGTCCCTGCTCTTCATAGGGACTAGGTAAGTAGTAATTATATATTGATATTGTTCAGATGACATGAACAAGCTTAAGACCAGATTTGTAAATGAGGCTGTCATCTTTTATGAGTATTGATAAAGTTCGCTACTTTTCTAGAGGCAGAAAAGGGAGAGTTTAGAGCAAGAGAAAGGGAGTATCTTGTTCTGGTGCCCTGCTACCTACGATCTGTGTGACAGTGGGCAAGTTACAACCTCTCTGAATCTCAACTTCCTCCCATACAAAGTGGGAATAACAATAATGATTCTATTAATGTTTCATATTTTTTTTAGGAGCAAATGTAACCAATTAGGTTGAAGAGTTTCGTACACTATAATTCACACTATTACATAAACTCATTGTATCATTACATGGAAAATTTTCTTTCCATTACCCGGAGTAAAATCACAAGCAGATTATTCTGTAAATATCTATGAACAGTTTTTATTTGTTAAAATGTTCTATAAGCTGAAAATATAGCTTTTATTTACATATTTACTTGTTTATTACTTCTTTAGAAATATCTTTTTGGACTGGCAAGTAGTCAGAGATTGCACTTTTAGAGAGGTGTGATTTGAAATCAGATCTCCTCTCTCTAAAATTAATAAGGGAATTGCCTGGCTTTGGAGATTATTTTTAAGATGAATGGACATAATTTATAGACAGGTAGATTTGGACTTGATATTATAGAGACATTTTTAACAATTAGTTGATTAACCATGGAACGAACTGCTGATATTAAAGGAGACTGTGGTGAGCTTCACTTATAGTCACTGTAAAAAATGCAAATAATGCAGAAAAGCACAAAGAAGAAAAGAGAAGTAACTGCAAATATAACACCTTGAGATACAAAACTGTTTAAACTTCCTTTACAATTTTCTCTTTGCTTATATACACATATAAATATGGGTATAGTTTTATATAAGTAAAGCATACTATACATATTATTGTATAACTTAGATTTTTGTTATTTATTAAAATATATGGTATTAGACATTCTTTCATACCAGGAAATATAGATCTGTGCCGTCATTTTCAATTGTTGTATAGTAGTCCATTATGTCCGTATCCACTAGTAGAGAAAAAGTGATGCTTGTGCAAGAGGGGTAACCAGGTTGTCTAGAATTCTCACTGAAATTCTAAGAATTGAGGTCTCTACTGGTAGTAGGATAAGTTAATAAGTCAGATCCTTCATGGTTTATTTTCACAATGTTAGTGTAGACACCATTGCTTAAATGGCAGCTGCTGCCTCACGTCCCCTTGCAAGTTTAGACTAAGGAGCGGTCACCTATCCTCTAACTGCTAAGTAAACTGTCTTCCTATTTGGTGGTCATATGGGAGAGAAGAGGCATCCCCAACTAAAGCCTACAGCTCTGCGAGCGCTTAAGGTGTGCAATTGTGCAAATGCTCTGTGTGACACAATATGTAAGGGACTCCTAAGAGGCTCACATGGGTTAGCAAATGGATGAAAATATTTAGTATGAGACCTTTCTTCCCCATTCACAAATCACTAAAAAGGCTTTGGGTCCCATTATAACAGAAATAGTCTATGCAATTTTGCTTATGAATCAGCAAAGATGATCTCTAACCTAGATAAGAGTTACTCAGTAATGGATATTGTTTATCTGGTATGCTACATTTTGGGATTATGTATATTTTGGTTGCAAAATGTCTTTGAACATTAACTTATTCTAGTATCTTGGTGTTATTGTGAGAATGTTTCAACTGTGTAGAAATAATCTGTTTATCCTTATATTGATAGTCACGCTAGGTAGTCTTCCTTTTGGTATGTCATATTATTCCTAATTAATAAGTATTGGGAATCCCTGTGAAGTACACCACATACATGGACTGTATCTTGGTGTATGTACCAAACGTCAGTCTAACCCCTGGTGTTTTCACGGCAGGTTTTTGAGATGGATATTTCAAAACAGTTACATGCCTATGAGGTGGAATATCACGTGCTGCAGGATGAGCTTCAGGAATCTTCATATGCTTGCGAGGACAGTGAACCTGTGGAGAAGCTGGAGAGGGCCAATAACCAACTCAAAAGACAAAACATGGACCTCCTTGAAAAATTACAGGTAATGAAGATTGACCAAAACAGCACTCAGATGCCTCCTGCCTACACAGAACTATACCAGGAATGATAGAAATGTGACAAGGGTTGAACGGTTGTGACGATGGGCCCATGTGTCAGGCTATGTCCAAGTGCTGTGGGGATACCAATGCACATATCAATTTAAATATCACTTGGGAGAGGAAATGTACACTCACAGAATAGTTAAATGGCGGTTCAAAGCAGAATCTGGTTAAGTACCGATTGGATATTGCACACATTTGGTTAAATTCAAGGGAGGAGGGGTTACATCTGGGACACTGGGACGAGCCTGGGAGACTTGGGGCTTGAGCCAACTCTGAAGAGTTGGTGGAAGAAATGAATGAGGTGCTGTGGGGAAGAGGGGGTTTAGTGTAAATAAGGAGGATGGGGCAGAACAGCAAAGTAAGCTTGGCATCAGTTTAAGATTTATGTTGGGGAGAGATGGGATAAATATGAAGGCAGAATTGTAGATAACTTTCTGTGTGAAGCAGAAGACCATGTCTTTAATACTGTTGAGGGAAATCTCTCAAAGGTTTTGAGCAATACTTTAGAAAGACCAATCTGGAAACTTCGATTAGAATAAGGAGAGAAGGTAGGGAGACCAGTTAGAAATCATTTGCATAAATCTGATTGGGCATGACGAGAATTGGCTAGGATAAAATTCACATAAATGGAAAGAAAAGGAGACATATTTGAGAGAATTGAATGAAAGCGTATAAAACGTAATCCTGACATCAAGGAGTTTACAATTACTAGGGAATATAAAATACTGTATATTTATTTATAAATGAATGCGCATTGACAAATGCAGTAAGCAGTTTAGTAGAAATTAACATTCTGCATCTGCAAATTGTATGATGTGTGCTGTGTATTCAACCCCTGAGCGGGGGGCTTAAAAATGTTCAGTGGTGGGGGAGGTTAGAAGGTGAACCTTTTTTGGGGGTGGGGGAGATTTCCAAGTTATAGCTTCAGTGCCTAATAGTTCCTTGGCTTCGGCTTAGCCCCCACTTTCCAATGCTGCACCTGTTCCCAACGTAGACAACACTACAGTTTGCTTCTATGTGGTGAGTCCTCTGGACCAGGTAGGAGAGAAAGAGCTCAGAAATGAGGGAGCTCATTTGGGGAGTAATTGCTCTCCAAGAACAGGGTCTCTAACTTCTTTCACTTCATCTTACATTAGCTCTGGCCCATAGAAAATTGTATGCCTTTTCCTATTCAAAAAAAGAGCCAGTGTTTGTTTTCAAACAGAAAAATAAACGGTTGGGATATTGTTCATTGTTACGTGGATATTTCAGTGGTGATAAACTGAGGACTTCCTTCTGCGGGAAAGTGGATTTGCACCTACTTTGTACTATAATTTTTATTAATGGTTCCAAACTGTTTCATTGGCAGTTCAACGTTACCACCACGTCCGGGTTCCCAAGATACATGGGCACCCTGACACCCATAAAAACTTACAGGACCCTAAGTATGTGTTTAAGAAACCCTGCCGGTCCAGTCAGAGAGTGAAAAGCCTCTTTCAGCAGGCCAAGCCATTGTCGAGAATCTCCCATTTCTTCATGTCAGATCCCACTCACTCCAGGGGAACCCCGGTGTGGGGAGGGAGGCTTCTCACCACCTCGGCATCATGACTTAACATGACCTTGTTGGTGTATTCAGTGAAATGAGATGTATTGTGTCAGTGCCATAATTATATTTTCAAGAAATCTATACATCTCCATGGAAGGTTTCAGAGTATTTGCTTCCCACACTATTTTATTAAGTCAGATGATATGATTGGTTAACACATGTAAGTTCTGGCTGCTGCTACAATGAAGAACCAGAGTCTTCAAATATTTGATTTGGGGGATTTTTTTTTCTTCCCCTCTAACAGATAGCTCATGCTAAAATCCAGACCTTGGAATCCAATCTGGAAAATCTTTTGACCCGAGAGACCAAAATGAAGTCTTTAGTCCGGACCCTGGAGCAGGAGAAAATGGCTTATCAAAAGACGGTGGAGCAAATCCGGAAGCTGCTGCCCGCGGATGCTCTGGCCAATTGCGACTCCCTGCTGAGAGACCTGGACAGTAACGCTAACAACAAAGCCAAGACAGGAAACAAGCCATAGGTGACACAGAGCCATCCTGGCAGCACGTGCCCTGAGAAGGCTCCGGAAAGCCAGAGCGGCCCGCTGGCCCCAGCCCGGGACCCCCGGACCCCCCTGCTGGCTGGCGGATGCGAACCGCCCGAGTCCCAGCCCGAGGGCCTTGCTCTCCTTAGTTTGCCCATCCGAAGCCATTGTATATAGGTAGACTGGTTTTTCTTCTTGTTGTTGACTGTGTACATATATACATACAATGGACATAAGGAATTCATGCTTTCGGATCAAAGGAGTAGATGTATATTTAGAGCAATTTTTGTTGTTGTTGTATTTTTTTAAATCAAAACTTCATGAAATCCACGCCAAAGGGAAGCTAACGTGAAATCCCCCTTGGTCACATGTGAAATCATTTTGTCTTTGTAGTGAAACAGACCTAGAGCCTCTTTGCCTGTTGAAATACACTTGAAAAAAATGAATGTATTTTTTTCTCCAAAGAACAGTATGTTTCACTCAGTGGTGAGGAGGTGGAAACATTTGTGTAACGTTACGTGTATCTGTCTTAAAAAGTACTGATACTGTATGTATCTGGAAAATGACTGATTGCCAGTCATGCTACTATGTTTTTTTCCAGGAAAATGGGGGCTTTCCTCCGCCCCCGGCCTGTTTTGTGCCAACAGCATGTAATGCCTACATGCATTTTGAGTCTGGTTAGGCATTTCTTTAGACATGCTTACAGAGAAGGCAAGATGCTGTGGTGAGTCTGCCCATCCAGGTCAAGGTGAGAGAATGTTCTTAATTTTCTTGCAAATTAGACCTGTATTGTAACTCAAACTAAAAATATCAGGTCTTGGAATTTTAAGTTAGTACTTAAATTGTCTAGATCAGCTTTTCCCCTTTTTTATTAAAATTACTCCTACAGTTGTAAACAGACTCCCCTTTTCTTGGTGCCAGAGTTGGTGACAAAGATTTGCTATTTTCTTACCAAAATGTGGGAGCTCTTAGTTTTGTTCTCTCTATATTAAATGAAGGATAAGAAAATATAATTATGATTGGTTTTCTAAAGATGATATTCTGTGTTCAGGTAGTTTTAAAAAAATTACTATTATTATTATTTTGGCCAATCATTAAACTATAGCCAGCTTGTAATCATCTTCCCCTTCCATGTGAAAACTTATGAGAACTGTGAAATGTTTAAAGCAAACTATTGAAATCCTTTGGAAGGGCAGAAGAGAGTGGCACCAAGCCCTTCTGAAACCTGCAGTTCTGCATTTGGATGCCTGACTTTCTCAGCCACAGAGAACTTATTAGAGGACATTCTCGCATGCTCGGTGTGCGGAAGGGAAGTAATTTTCAAAGTGCACATGAAATTCTCCATTTCAGAGATGATTCTGTGAGAGTGTCTCTGAAAGTTGAGCAGCATTTTTGCCTTTCCAAACTATATTTATCATTACTGCTTTCGCAGTACTTATATTATTACAGATGGATTATCTGGGATACTTTTCTTCAAAGGGAGCTTGTTATATACACAAGCTGCAGTGTATTACAGAGCAGAGGAGTAAAGCTCTAACGGTTTCGGAAAACCTCAATGAGCAGGTGATATGTGTCTGGTACCTTCCTCCACACTGTTACTCAGTGTTAATGTAATGACTCTTGTTACAAATCAGCATGCCTTCTAATCCAGGCAGTTTTTAAAAGGAAATAAAGTCTTAGTAAAGTTAATGTAATTTCTAGGTTCTAGAAAATGCTGATTCTAGGTACCTCATTTACTTGGGGCCACCAACTGATTTGTTGCTTGGATTTCCCCCAAATTTCTCTATAAGGGATATGACAAATATCATCTGGGTACTGTTTTCATCAGGTGATGAAAACTACCTGATGTGTATGATACACAGGTGGTAGCCAAGGAATCTTCAAGTTGGGAAAAGAAACTTTTCCTTTCAGTTGTTCAGTTTGAAGTAAGTTTTATTCTGGATGCTCAAAATCAACATTATGAATTGCATTACGGTGTTCAGAGATTGAGGTGTCTCGGATACAACATTTGTTTTGAAAATGAACTTCCTTTTCTTTTGTGATTTTTTAAAAAAATGTTGCATTGATTATGCTTCATGCATCGTTACATCTTCATCTGATATATGTAATGTCTAGTTCGTTTCCAATAAATACATTGCTACAGTTTCCTTGACTTACGGGTTTTACTTTTGGTTGTAATAGGAAAGAAAAAACTTTTGGTTAGAGCCTTACAAAATCTGCATGGGTTGGATTGTTGCTACTTAAAACTGGTTCACTGGTAATTCTTTTTAATAGAATCAGAGACACTGAAGACAATTTTTAGAAACATTTATGAAAGAGCATTTTTGGTTACTAATTTTCAACCTCTTTCCCAAGCCAATGGAGCTTTTGGCTGATGAATCTAAAAAGAAAAAGACGACACTGACCAATTTGCATTCCATCACTTTTGGTTTCTGTGCCCTCTCATAGATAGCAAAGGAGTGAAAGACAATAAGAAAATACATTTTTAAATTGGGTTAGCTTCTGAATAAGAGTTAGGCACTTATTGGTGGATAGGATGTGAATGTGTTTACATACGATACATACCTTAATATTCTTGTGTGTTTGTAATCCAATAAAAGGACACTATTTTTTTGCTAACTTTAGTACTAAGTATTTTGTATTACATGTAGTAGTTAAACTTTTAGTGTCAGTGTGGGATTACGTAATATGGTCTGTTAATATCCATGCTACTTCTCACCATTTCACCATTTGTTTCATTGTGCTAGATTAAGAATAGGAAATCTGTCATCTGGTATTTAGTCCTCTACCACACTGTGTCACTCTTATTAGCTGTGATATATTGAGAAAAGCACTGGATTTAAGACAGGAAGTCTTAGATCTGAGTCTGGTTCTACCACTCTTATTTATTCATTCAACAAACAGTTTTGTAAGCCAAGCTATACGCCAAGTGTTCAGAGGTGGAGGAGATGTAGTCCTTGTTCTCAATGAGCTTGCGGTCTAGTGGCAAGAGGATAATTAGAAAACAGAAGAGTGTATACTATAACAGGTATGCGAAGTGGGGAAGTGATGCTTGACCTGAGCCTAGAAGAGCAGTTGAAGTTGAGCAGATTGTATTAAACAATAGATGAATGAGAGAGGGTGGTATGTATCTGAAATCATAACTAACTCATTCCTTAATCCTGAAGTGTAGTTAGTGTCCCCATGGGGGAGTGGTAGGAAATGAGTTTCCTGACAAACAAGGACTGTATCATGAAGGTATTAAGTAGACCTCTTGAAGGAGTTTGAACTCTACCTAGAGAGAAATGGCGGCCATTAATAGGCCAGTACCCTGGAGAGAGATATGATCAGATTTGCTCTGACCTGTTTTATACATTTGGACAGAAACTAGGGAAAATGAGAGACTGCAGTTAGGTAAAAGCAATCAAAATCTTGGCCTCCAAAAAGGTAAAAGCCTGAGCTAGGGCAGTGGTCTTTGGGAAAGTAAGTCAGCCTAGACTTCTCTCTGATATCATAAGTCACTGGAACCTGCTAGTTTTGTCTGCCAAATATTTGCCTATCTCCTCCCATCGCTACTGCAGATACCTTAGTTCATGTCCTTGCTCTTGGTTTTTGCCCACTTGGTTTTTGTTTTGCTGAGCAAGAAACGCAAGCAGAAAATGAGGTTGAATGTCTCTGTTGCGGAGAGGAGACGGAGCTAGGACAGAGAGGAAACCAGCTGGAAGCATAGGAAAAAAGCAATAGCAGAGCTATTGAGTGGGGATTTTTGGAGTGAAATGCTGGTTGCTCTAATAGCCTAGTCTCCCTTCTATCTCCCCATAACGTTTAATACAATGTCAATTTCTTGGTGCTCCACATTGTGAACCAGATTTGCTTTGAAGTGAACCCTACTTCAAGGTGAGTGCATCACCAAAGGGCATGCCAACGGGAGCCAAATACGGGTTAACACCTCTTCCTTGGACTGCTCCCCACCTCAGGCAGAGGGATCTTCCTAAAACATAAAACTCACCAAGTTTATCATCAGCTTAAAGCCCGTCCAGGGTTCTTCTTTCCTCCCAAGATCAGCCAATCTTTAAGATGATGCATTTGGCCTTTCATGAGCATGTCCCTGATAACCTGTTCAGTTTGGTCTTTTGCCTGAGGCCCCATCTTGTTCTCTGCACTATAGTTAAATGGTTAAACTCCATCTTGTTTCCTGAACCAGCCATCCTTTTGTCCTGCACTGGCTGCATCCTCCTGGAAGGTCTGGGAGGCTCCTTCTTCCTGCGCTTCCTCCTTCCGAACCCCCTTAGGTCTGGTTGTGGACTAACTGACCACCTCCACTGCAGCCCAGGGAGCAGTGTCATGGCACTGATCACCTAGGGAGACCACTGAATGTAACAGACTTTGCAGGACCCCAGAAAGGATTATGCATATTAAAAAAAAAAAAAAAAAAAAAAAGAAAGAAAAAAGCTAACTTCTTAATTACCCTGCTTTAAAAAACATGTCAATGGATTTTAGGTAAATTGTGAGGCAGGTGTAATTTTATTTATCATTTTATGTTTCCTGAGGGCCTAGTTTGGGTCAGGTATTTTGCTAGATATTGGGACCTTAAAAATGTCTCTCTCGTAAGAACTAACTTCGAGTCAGTTCTTATCCAGCAAATTCAGTTTTTATGAAAATAAACAACTGAGTGACACTTTGTAAATTGTGAAAGGACTCAATGTTTTGTCTTTTGTCACAAATATATGTTATATGCTATGTGCTACATATAATTTATATACAGTATATTATACTCTACCTTAAATATGTTATAATACGTTCGATGGATATGATAGAGCTATCACATTGTGTAATTCAAGAACATTATTTACAATATTATAATGTGGATGGTACTTCCTAGATCTGTGTATATAGCAGTTGACAAAATATATTACATATTAAATAGTATACATATTATACTGAGAACTTAGACCATGTATCCCACACAGTTCATAGTGTACATTAACATGATTTTACTATTCCATTTTCCTCAATGGCATAATTTTACTATTCTAGTAGATTTTTACCAAACAACAAAAATACTAAGAATAATAATGATCATTATTGATAACTTACTGTAGTAATGCATTTTTTATGCATTATCTCACTTAATGTTTGTAATATTTTTGTGAAGTAAAATATACATTATCCTTATTTTATAAATGAGGAAAATAATATTACACAGTAAGTGGTGACATTGGGGCTCAAATACTGCATATTTTGCCTGCAGAATTTGTCCTTTCAGTGATTTTGTCATGCGACTGCAGACTTTCTAGGGTCAGCAAGCTATTCCCAGGTTTATATATATATATATTGCATCATCTCCAAGTCTCAGAAAGTCTTCCAATGTGGTTTCTTTTGCATTTGTTCAAGTTAAGAATGCTTCTCATATTGGTTTTACTGACGAAAGCAATTTAGGAATGAGTCAGGAAGGAAAGAATGTTTAAAGACTTGGGGGGATCAGAAATGTGGCGGATGCCTAAGAGGGGAAGAGAGGAGAAGAAAGCAAAGTCTGACCAGAATTCTTCTAGTCTCTGATGACCCATAACGTACAAAAGGTTTGATGAAGAGAGCCCTAAATACAGCTAGAGAGTGACTGCAAACTCCTGTGAATTACTGGATTCCCATCTCTAAACCAATGTACATCGTGTAGCAATTATATTTTCTCTGGAGCCTGGGCACAATAAATTAGGAAAATACAAATTTTCATTCAAATAGATTTCTATTAAAGGCTAAGGAGACTCCTGCATAGAAATTAGTGTTACCCAAGTGCCATCCCTCCAAAAAGTCCATATGGTGGTCCAACCTGGGAGTTTGGGGGAAGTGAAAAAGAGGACATGTCTTCAGGTTCTCCAGCTCTGCTCCTCACCTCTTTCTCCAGCCTTACACTCTGTTTCTGACCAAAAGAGATGATCATTGTAGGAAGGAGCCAGAGCTACAGTATTTTGTTCTCACAGGCTTATGGAGGGAGGAGACATGAAATTGTAGAGACATTCTGAGTACATCCATTCAAGATGGACAATAACTCAGGTCTATCTGTTATGATTCCAGATGTTTGTGTGTGACTAAAAGAAAACCATGTGATTGGACTAAATTTGAATTTATTTAGGGATTCATAAGGACATGCAAGGTGTACGGTAGAAAACAAATTTTGCTTTACTTGGAGAAACAATGTGGAGAAAGGAAGGACCAACAAATTAGAATGAGGGATTTCTGAGATCATGTCTGCTGTTAGCATTGTTCTGTATCGACGGGCTGGATGCTTTGGTGAGTGGATAGAAGAAATCCCAGTTTTGGAGCATTGGTAATTGATAAAGTAATTAAGAAATTTCATTAAAATATTGGGCCATTTTCCCTTGACAGCATGATCTAGACTATCTAGGAACAGATTTTCCTTTTTATTCAGAGAATAAAAGTTGGAAAATGACTTATGGTGACTGTGACTTCAGTGTTAACCTCATTTAAATGAAAGCCACTTCAAAACGTTTGGTAGATGCATTTGGGTCTCTAATGCCTAGTTTTTCTTCAACTCCAAGTTGCATCATCTCTTTTGATTTGGGGGAATTTTGACTATTAGATTAGATAAAAATATGTATTATGCAATCTAGGATTACTATCTATAGAACTCAAATTGGGAACTAGTCCCTAATTTTGTATTAGTAATTTCATCATTACTACTTTGAATGGGGGAATAATCAATTAGTGGGTGTTTTAAAGAGCACCCACAGATCTCAGGTGTGTCTAAAGTTTGCATCATTTAATTTAATTCGTACAATATTCACTGAATATGTAATGTGTACGCTGTACCCTAGGAGAGGGACGCAGGTAAATATCTCTATTTCAGTTTGGTGAGTTCCATAATAAGTTACGTTTGAAGCTTTATTTGTACATAAGTGAGGAAACAGTTGTGTCCAGGAAGGCAGCCAGGAAAGCAATGGAAACTTAAGTGAGACTTGAAATGTCAGAAGAGGATCAACAAGGGGATAAGTATGTATGTGTGTATGTGGGTTGGGGGTGGTGGTGGAGGGGAAGGCGTCAGGTGGAGGGAGGAAGTGTGAAAGGCACGAGGACAAAGACTGTTAGCCAGACTTTAACATTCTTTAATGAACTATTCCTCAAAACATTCTATCTCTATCCCTGTGGTGACTAATTCAGTCTATGGCAGTTTGTGAGCTGACGTTTTTCTAACAACCAAGCAGGAGTTTTGGATCTACAGTGAAGAAGACCACCTAAAGCAATGGGACGTTTCCCAAAGGACTTTGTCTGAGCGAGATCACCTCGAAGGCACCAGTAGGAGGGCAGCCAAGCCCTAGCAGTCATTTTGCTTTCTCATGACTGCTCGTCAGCAATCTCTCTTTACCTCAGTAACAGAGATTTGTACTTGGCTTCAAATCTAGGAAACACAAGAGATGCATTAGGAGTGTGGCTGTTAAGAATTTAATTAAAGCATTCCGATTCTGTTGGTTTTAGTCTTTAAACTCTGACTATTGAAGCACTTAAATTACAATCTGCCAGTTCCCTCTGGAGGGTTTAGTCATCAGTTGACCTGATGATTTGGGGCTTGTTTTTCCCTTAAGCGTATGTGGCTGAGTCATAAATGGGAAAATATAATCTTGAAACAGGTTTTCATCTAGGTTTGAAAAAAATTAATTACTTTTAATTTTTAAGGCATACAGGGATTTATTCAATCATAGATTGGTATATGGGTATATTTTATTACTGAGCATTCCACTAGATGGCACTATTGTTTCAATTTATTTGCATCAATCTCTGCTTTCTTTGGAATGAATGGACTTCATGGGACAGACAGCAAGTTACTTGAAGAAATTACAGTAGTTCACCATTCTGCTTCCAGGTGAATGGAATGGGAAAATCGAGCTTATTTAGAAATGCCTTCAGGGGAACTACTTAAATCTCCTTTTGTAACACCCCTGAAACTTAATCCTGTTTATTATCAAGAAACTATTTTATATCAAACCTATATTTTTATTACTGCTGTTTAAACACATTTCTTCTTCCTCTGTTCTCAATGGAGATGAAAAAAACCCAGATCATCTTCTTATATATAAAAGTGTTTCATATATAGAAGACCAATATAAAATTGCTTTTCATCTTTTTTTTCCCTTAAGGCAAAAATAATGTAATTTCTTTTAAGTTTTCATCACATTTCTTCACCATTCATTCTGCCTAATTTTTAATGAGGTCTGGAATCCAAATGGAATCCAAAATACTCCAAGGACTTTGGATTTCTGTTTATGGCTGCTTCACTTATTAGTTTCCCAAAGTTTTAGCAATGTGGCCTAACAATAGTTTCTTGGGATCTCAGATAAATACAGAGAATAAAGCTAATATTGGTTTAAGTCATCACACTTCATTCTGAAATTGATAATAGAGACTAGAGTGGACAGGTGTTCATCAATTCTGACTTGTCCTGGCCAAACCATCTTTGAATGCTTCATACTCTTCCACCTCCAGACCTTGTTATTCCCTCTACCAGGCATGGCTGCCACATCCCCACCCTGTACTTGATCCTCTTACCTAGACTTCTACACATCTTCAAGCTCACATTAAACACCATTCCTCAGCAGTTATTCCCTGAGCCCACCATCATCTGCTGCCCTGCAGACTATGTCATGTATCCCAGAATAGTCTCCTTTAACATCTTGCACTTTACCGCTGTAGAAGTTTGCACACATGTTGCAATTTAATTATTTGTGACCACGTGTTTAATGTTCATTCCTTCATTAGACTCTATTAAGTTAGGGATAAGGACTGTTCTGTTTTGTTTCCCCCCACATAACACCAGCACTTCACGGGGACAGAGGAGGCACATGGTGGGCACTCAGTAGGCCTATTTTGACTAATGGACTAACTTCTGACTTATTTTGCATCCTTTCTTTTTCCAGACATATAATGATTCTCCACAGGGCAGTTATCAGGAATCAGGAGGTAGTGAGAAGCACGGGTATTCAAAACTCTGAAAAGAAAGTCAGGGCCGTGGACGAGGAGGGGGAGAATGATACACACCAGTTTGATAAGGAAAAAGAGCCAGATTTTCGATTCCGTACTATGGGCAATTAAAATTATTGATGGGTTTTTAAAGGGGGAAATAATATGGTCAGATGGTCACAATTCACCTGGAATGCTGAATGGTTCACGAGGACAAAGACCATTTGTGCTGGCAGTTGATCTCGTCCTGGCTGGTTGTGATTCCATTTCCAGCTGTTATTTTGGAGGCTATTTTACCACGCTTTGGAACCTTTCACACAAATGTGGGTGACAACAATGATGCTGATAATAACAACATAATGTCTAACATTTGTTGATCACTTCCCGTGCACCAGGCACTGGACTAGCCACTTAGAAGCTTTCTATCACGGATCAAAGGTTAGGTTGCATAACTATCACCTGCGGGGGTCCTTGTTTAACCCAGGCACAGGGTGCGTAGCTCCTTTGATTGCCCTAAGCTTCCTTGAGCATCACAGATGTTGCGTTTTTACAAATTGAAGGCAAGACCTTCCACTATAAAAAAGACTACAACTCACTTTATCGCGGTACTTGCTTGATTGCGGTGGGCTGGAACCGAACATGCAGTAACTCTGAAGTACCCCTGTCCTGTTGCACCCCACTCCCAGGGCTTCTAATAGGTGTGGGTGAGGCTGATAATTTTCGTGTTTCTGACAATATCCTAGGCGATGCTGACGCTGCTGGTCCAGGGACCACACTGTGACAACCACCATGTTATATCATTTCATCATCAAGACAACCATAAAAGGTACGTACACTATCGTTTCGTTTTTATAGATGAGGAACCTGAAGCTTCTGAGTTTCACTCACCTGTCCGGAGTCTCGCGGTTGGTAAATGGCAGAGCTGTCAAATGCAGGGCCTTTTAACTCAAAACTTGATCTTCTTAACCCCTAAAGCAATGGTTCTCAAACTCTGCTTGCATCCAAATCACTACAGGAGCTTTTCTACAAATTCAGGTGTTGAAGTTCTACCTCTATCCAGTGAGTCACGTCTTCCAGAGTAGGATGGGCTGTCTGTTTGAGAAGCTCCTCAGGAGATTCTAAAGCCCAGCGATTTTTGGAAACAATGCATTTAGCTGCACATTGGAATCTCTTGAGAGTTAAAAAAAATAATAATACATCTGATCCCATCCCCAGACATTCTGATTTATTTGGGCTGACGTGTGGCTTAGGAATCAGGATTTTTAAAGAGCTCCCAGGTAATTCTAATGTGTAGCTTGAGAAGTAAGAGAACCACTGCACGAAGAGTGTCTCTTGAACTTGACGGCTCATCTTTTTGAAACACTTAAACGTGAATTCATTATGCCAAAGAGAAAGGTAAAATGGGGAAAGACTCAACAGCAGGCTTTAGGAGGAAGGCGCACTGAGGGTAGAAGCCCTGGGTTTATGTTGTTCTGTTTTCTAACTCTGTTGTAACCTTGGGTGAGTCACCAAAAATTTCCGAAGCCTCAATTTCCTCATATGACAACGAGAATAATGATGAGACTCTGTGCTCTACCAATGCATAGTGTTATTGTGAAGATTAAGTGAAATGACGTCCCTTTAAGGCTTTATGAACCCTTGAATACTAAACAAATGTGAGGTTACTTTTGCCCTGATCCAAAGACAGACTTCTTACCAAAGATATATCACAGCTGGCAATAAGTGAGGCTCGTTTATCTCTTTCTACCTGCAGCAGCAATAATGGCAAGCACATATTCAGGTAGTTATGTCAAAAAGATTTCCTTGGATTTTTTTTTCCTGGCAGGCATAAACAGAGACAAAGTCTTTTTTATATCATCTGTATGCTTTCCTGAAAGCACCAAATTATGGCAGGACTAATGGGCTGAGAATGCTTAGCGCCAGTTTATTGTGGCTTACTTATGACATATCACCATCTGAAAAGCCATCACAGAGGGGAAAAAAATCATTCACAGTCTAATTTAAATAATGGCCGCATCTTTACAATGATGACAGACTGTGACAGTTTATAGGTTTTAGATGGAGACTCCTTCACGCTGTAAAAACAGATCAGCTGCCGGTAGACCTACAATTATTGCCACACACATCTGTGGATTTTTAAAGGGAAATTGAGTGGGCAGCTGCCATTACAACCAGGTGAATTAGGTGCGTGAACACATCCAATTCAAGAAACTTAAAAAACATATATCTCATCTTCTTGTAAAGCTCCAAGTTTTGGAAGCCCAATTTCCCACTTTGAAGTTTCTATAATGCTTCCTTGGAAAAGAGGTAGAAAATAATGAAGAAGCTCTGAAGGAATAGCTCTTTGTAAGGAGGGAATTGGGAGAATTTTCTATCTTCCTCACCCTCAGTACACAAACAAGTACCATATTGAATCTAGGAAACTAGAGGGGCTTGGCACAATCTAGAGGGGCTGGCTGACAGAAAAGTGGAAAAGTGGAATTAAAAAAAAAATCCTGTTGCCTTTTTCAAGAATGAGTTCTCTTGCCTCCATTGACAGAGACTTCTTTACATACATACACAAAATAGTAAACTAGGGAGGAGGGGGTAGTGAAATCCTCTGTGTGGGGCAGGGCCATTCCTTTGTCCTGCAAAACAAAGGAGTGTTCCAAAAGCACAGGGTGGGTTATTCTCTTTGTTCTGAATTGAGAGGGAAGGTGACAGAGATCCAGAGTCAGAATAAGCAGAATTTCTTTATTAAAATCTACCAAAAGACACTTTCATTTTGGGTTCATTAAAATGCAAAAATTACAGTATTTAAAAAAAAATTTTTTTGAGTGATTCACCAATGGCTATCTAACTACCAAATCCAATGACGTCATCAACCTACATCTGACTTGACTATATGACCTGCTGTGCATCCTACTTCACCTTCTTTCCTTCTGTGGCTTCCCTGTCAGTGGGCAAAGCAGAAAAGGAGGGAGATTGGATAGTAGTCAGACAAGGAAGAAATAAAACCCTTCTGTATAATATTAATCTGGCTTTCCATGCTGCTTTTATTTCTCAGGGGTAGCACTTACCAAGTTGTGTCGTAATTTATTTTATTGGCCTATTTAACAATGATACCCTGGAGGTCTAGGCAGTGCAATACTCGATGCAGCATGCACAATGCCTGGCACATAACAGGTGTGTGATAAATGCTTACTGAATGAGTGATTGAATATTTGAATCAACATATAATAAAGCCAAGATACAATCAGTGATTTATAAGAATTTGCTTCATATGATACTCTGTTTTAAAATACATATACCAGGGTGCCAAGAAAATGTATGCAAAGTGGACACTGGTCAATGTTGCTCAAGCAGTAGTTCACCGTCATCAGAAGTGTCTGGATGCTGATGGTAACCACTTTGAGCATCTCTTGTACCTGCAGAAGTCAAATGTGACTTGTATTCATCTTTTGTTATCAGTATATGTTCACTATTACAATTTTAACAGTTTTCCTTTCTTGAAATGTGTATAAATTTTTTTGGTACCCTCTGTATATTCATATGTTATTGATATAGTCACTTTACCAGATTGGGTTACAAATACAGTTACATCCCTCTCAGCTCTAAAATCTTTGGAGATTTCAGAGGTTTATTTTAGGAGAAAGTCCCATAGCTTTCTTGAAGACTATTCTACCCCAAATTGTGCAAGAACCTCAGGGCCTTATTTGGTCTAAATGGGCCTGTGCATAATCTGATTGGTTCAGTAGAGGGCCTTGTCTTTAGAAGTCATTGATTTGTTTGATTGGGTCCACATGCTTCCTTACCTGCCTTTGTCCCCAGATCCTTGACTGAGTTCCTTCTCTGGGTCACATACTGTTCTAGGGGTACTATCTCATGCGTCTCTTGCACAGTATGGTGGCAATCTACTGGCTGCTTCAGATACTATATAGGCCACATAGGGCTCCATCCTCAGAAATTCAAGGTTACCTCTTTTGCATTTAATTGGACTTGCATAACAGGTTGGATCTTGAGGCTCTTCTATACTCAGCCACACACTGTGCTGAGATAAGCTCTTTCCCCATCCCGTAGTCCTTCACTTTAGAGAGAATGCATTACCTCAGATTTCCCCTATCCTCCTGGAGAACTCCACCTGGAGTCTTTGTGGTCCTTGACTATCCCAATACTTGGGATGGTCATTGTCAGGACTATTCCAAATAATCTAATAACATTGAACCTCAAAAAGGGAAAATATCATGCTCATCTTCCTTTCTTCCTAGGAGGCTCCTAAACCCTTATGCAAAATCATCCACTTTCTCCACACATGCTGACTCTACATGTCAAGGGACATAGGAAGGGTGAGACTTTGTCAGGTCCTGGAAGGTTCTGCTATGTTTTTCCTTCAGGCAATAGGTGCCTGCTACCCTTAGTTTTGTGTGACTAAAGTCAGTTATGTGACTCGAAAAAGGAAACTTGGTGCCAAGATGTCTTATGTTGGTCTGTAGATGCAAGAGTTTTTGGAGTAAGTCTTACTTTAAAATTTCTTAACACACACATACTCTTAAAGTCCACAGAGAGTGTTAACGATAACCATCTCTGGATAGTAAGATTGCAAAGCATGACTTTACTTTTTTCTTGTTTACCTCAATAAATACATGCTATTTGAACAATAAAATGTTAAAAGTTAGTAAAATATAACACAAATAAATCTATAACTTCAGAGAAAAGATATCAACCACATATGCCAGAGTGGGAATATCTTTGAAAATAAAATATAATATTGTCTATAGATTTTGCCCTTCAAACCCAATTTCAGATGAGTTTATAAAAATACCAAATCACATGTTATACTTGCTTTCTGAAATGCAGGTGATAATGATATGCATACAATTTAGTGACATTTGCCCCTTTTTTAATGCCACTCTGAATATAAAATTCAACTGTGTTTTACCCTCCATCTTGGAATTTTTTATTTTTTTATAGAGAATTTAATGGAGAAATAATTTCAAGACTTCTATTGAGAAATTGTTGCCTCGTGTTTACATATCATTTTACTGTCAATCTAAAATTTTCTAAGATAGATAAGTCGTCAACTGCCATCTTTTCGGGAAGTCTTGCAAAATCTTTCAGGCAATCTTTTTCACATAGTAATATTTAGAAATGCAATTTTCCATTGTTGATTTGACATATCCTGAAAAGAAAATAATCTAGAGCAACATTTACTTTTTAAATGTAAAGTAGAAGAGAGAACCACTTTAAGCTATTTATTGGTTGAAATGTCATTTGTCAGCTACCCTGAGTTGCATATGCTAACTGAGGTCTGAACATTTGAGACCACAACACATGCAGAAGGGGCTCTGGATGATGCAAATTCAAAATCCCTTATATCAGTTCAATATGGTGAGAGACCAGCTCATTTACTCTTGTGACTCAGTGGAACTGGAGTTGTGACAGTGGGAATTGTGATAACTCACACTCTGCACAGCTGGGAGGATGAGAAAAATGATTTCATTAGGAAAAAGATTCCAAATTGGAAACAGGTTGCTTTTACAAATTTTATAATAAAAACTGATTTTTGTCCTTTCCATGTGCTTATTCTGCAAATGGTTAGCATGTTTCTGTCTGCTAGATTTAATTTTCTAATTTGGCTCTGTTTTGCATGTGAAACTGATTTGAATTAAGTTAAAGGGAGGGTGTTAAGGGTTTTGGGTTTTTTTGGGGGGGCAGAGGAGGGCAGTGGGACTGCTCAATCATAGGCACTTCATTATCCTCCATAGGTTATTTATAGTCCAATGTCACAGAATGCAGTGGGTAAGAGATGTTTTGTGTTATGCCATATATATTAGATTATTTCATGATTCAGTGAGTCAGAATCAAGGATTGTTTTAGTTTGCTGGGGACTGTGGTGGGAGGTGGGGTACACAAATGGAGCACAGTGTATGGAACTTAGCTTGGGTTTTTTTCCCAAAACGGTACAAGCCCCCTTTTCCTGACTATCCCCAGCTTCCCCCAGTCATGGCAGGTAAAAGTACCCTAGAGATGGGAATGTATATTTAGGAAAACATTTTGGGGGATTCTGACAGGATCTTCTGGCTGAGAACCATAGATTTCATATTCACATTTTATTTACAAAATGAGAAAAGAAATTCCAGAGAGGTAAAATGACACCCATCTGTGATAGTGTCAGTACCATTACCTAATTCTCTGGCCATTTCCCTTTAAAATCTATTGAGGGTATCCGATATATAACTATACAGCCATGGGCCAATGAATGACAGGATATGTTCTGAGGCATGTGTTGTTAGGTGATTTCGTTGATGTGCAAACATAGAGTGTACTTAACTCAAACCTAGATGTAATTGTAGGTGCTATACTTTTATACAACTGGTAGCTAGTAGGTTTACGCCAACATCACCGCAAACATGACTAATGTTTTGTGCTATGACATTATGAAGGCTATGACATCACTAGGTGATAGGAATTTTTTTCAGCTCCGTTATAGTCTTATGGGGCCACTGTCTATATGTGGTCTGTTGTTCTTGGAAACATTGTTGTAACGTATGACTGTACCTTGGTTTGCAACCTCAGGAGTTCCCTGGGTGAAATCTGCAACTGGCCCTGTCCACAGGGCAAGGAGAGACGGAGACACAGGCAAACCACTCCTGATTAGTACATGCCAATTTTAATAAGCAAGGGAATGTATGAAGATTATATTGGGCAGCAGCCAAACAAAAGTTTTCACTCCACCTGCCAGAATCTGAAGAGTTTATATAGAAGCCTTGATATGGTCCAGACGTTCTCAACAACATGTAGCTCTCTGAAGGCTGAGTCTTTGAAGGGGTTCCTAGTGCAGGAACAGTGGACAGACCATACATGCCAAGGACAGGGGAGGAGGTGAGGGGCCTCCAATTGCCCAGGTTCAGCTCGTAGGCGACCAGCAGTCACATCCTCTTTATGACTTCCTCTAAATAGCTCTTCCAGGTAATCTCCTCAGCATTGGTATATACAGTCCAAGTATTGGTGTAACGATGTAGGTTCCTGATTTGTGAGGGCTAGCTGGAGCACATCCAGATGGAAACAGGTCTCAAGTCGAATTCTTTAAGAGGGACTGTTCATTTATTTCCCCCCCGTTATGGCACCAGCATCTAGTCTTAATAGTGAGAATCCACTCGTCCACTCAGTCCTCGTATCTTTCTATAAATGTCTCTAGATGGGTTGTTTAAATTAGATTTCTGTAAAGATGGTAAACTGTATGAATTCAAATTCTTGAGTGAGACTGCTTTCTATTTTTACCTTATAGATAATAAATGCACAAAATATGCACCCACTATAATAGTTTATAGTGAGCTTTAATATCCAGTTCTCTCTTACTAAGTCAGGGCTGGCAATACTTAGTGTGCCTAACAGAATATCTGGTCTAGCCTCTTTTACTTTCTGGCTTTGTATTAGGTTGGTGCAAAGGTAATTGCTGTTTAAAAGGTTAAAAACAATTGCAAAAACCACAATTACTTTTGTACCAACCTAATCGGTGCCCTTCTGTAGATTCATCACTGTCAATGCTGGATTAGCTGCTTTGGGACTTTGCTCATGTACTTGTTCAAGGCATAATATTTATAAACTAAGTCTAGTTCAAGTATGTTGTCTTCCGTATGAAATGCTTTGTAAAGGCTGGTCGCCTGCTTCACTGTAAAGTATTGGGGATATTCTGTCTGTCTCTTTAATCTGAATGCTCAGTATCTATGTTCTTTGTCATAGGCAACATCTCTGCCAAATTTGTTGTGTTTGAAATCCAGCAGGTGAGTTTGATCTTTTTTAGTGGAAGAACCACTTCCTGCTTAAAATGTTAACAGAAAATGAATGCCTCTGTGGATTAAAAAAATGGCACTTCAGATATAACACCTGTAAATTACAATATACCCAAGCTTGGAGATGTTCCTATTTAGACATTTCACATCCAGTATGTTTTGGTTACATAGCAACCTTCTCTAACCTGTACCCTTCAGTGGACACACATTCATGGCTGACCATATCCCAGATCAGTAGTGTCCTATAAAAATATAATTCAGGCTACATATGTGATTTAAACTTTTCTAGTAACCACATTATAAAAAGAAACAGGTAGAATCAATTTTAATATATTTTATTTAACCCAATATAGCCAAAATATCATTTCAAAATGTAATCAATGTAAAAATATTATATTAATGAAATATTTTACATTCTCTCTCTCTATTTTTTTTTCTTTTTGTCAACTCTTTGACATCTGGTATGGATTTTACATTATAACACATCTCAATTTGGATGCTAAATGCAGAATTTTCATTGGCAGTACTTGATCAGCATTCACATTTAGTAAAATTTATAATTCAAAAGAAGATTCATACCCAAGTTTTTCCAAACATACTTAAAAGTTTTCAAATAACTAAGCTGAGTACTGAAAAATAATTGTCCTCTGAAATTAACATTCAGATTGACAAAGTGGGTTCATGTTTTATAGAAGTATTAATTTGACTTTGAAGCCAAATATGAGTTTCAAAACTACGTCTGTCCAAGTTAAGTAAATTAATTCACTAACTCTTGTGTCAATGCAGTATTGTTAGCAATGAATTCAAAAGAGGATTGCATAAATTGAAAATCATCTCTAAATTTATCAATATAATCAGTGGTTTTCAAATTTTTCTTATAGTTTTCAAAGCCACTTTACACAACATTGTCAATTACAATGAAAATCTTCTGTATATTGATTCATGTGAGAGCAACTTGTAAAATCTTTATTATATGTATTATGAAAAATTTTAATTTCAAATAAATTTTTGTACTTGTATAACTAAGTCACAAATAAGCTTTTCCCTTCCCTGGTGCTTCAGATTTAGCTCATTCATATGCAGTGTGATATCTATGAAAAATCATAAATCACATTGCCCTTTTATCTATGACTGGAATGTTTGGCAAGGGTTCCCTTGGTTTCAAGAAAATCTTGAAACAATACAATAAATTTTTGTAAAGCATTTCCATGACTCAAACAGCATTGACTAAGAATACAAGATGTTTTAATCTATTGCCTATTATTTGTTTTAATAGTTCTCTCAACTAACAATGATTAGTCATTTGAACATAATTACTGAATGGTTTTAACAACTATAACTGTGATACTTTTTGTACACTCTGCTTCAACAAACTGAGCACAATATTTTCAATATTTATTATACAATAGAATAAAGTGATAAGAAGGAAAATGTCAGTCTCTTGTTTCAAAATTTTAAAGATTTTTGACCTAACCTAGCTGGAGCACCATCTGTCATGATAGAAATGATATTTTCCATATCTAGCTGAGATTTTTCTTTGACAGATATAAAAGATTAAAAAATATCTATTCTATGAATTTGAGTTTTAAGCTGCAAACTGACAACATTTCTACATACATTTGGAAATCCTTCAAGACGAAAGCACTCTTGGGGAACTGAAAAAGAAACATGGCTTTAAATACCATCCATATGCTTATGTCCACAAATACAATATGTTCAGCCCTAACCTCTTCCCTGAACTCTAGTCTTGAATATCCAATGTCTACTTAATATTTCCAAATTCTTGAGTCACCTGCCAAACTGCTTTTCCCCTAATCTTCAATAAATCACAGCTCCAGACCAAAAATTTGGGAGTTATTTTTGACTCCTCTCTTTCTTTCATACCCCGTATTCAATTCACCAGCAAATCCTGTTGACTACCTTTGAAATGTGTCTTAAATACTTGTATGACTATTTCTTACCAACTCTGTTGTTACCACTCCAATCCTATATGATCTCTTGCAAAACCTTCTAGGTAGTCTCTTCATTTTCATTTGGAACTTTTGTAGTCTATGTCAATATGCCAGTAAGTCAGATGATTCCATGCTTCTCTTCAACGTCTCTCCAATGGATTCCCATCTCAATGGAATAGGTCCAAAAGTCCTGACCATGATCTACATAACTTTGCTCCTATCTATCTCTCTGCCATCCTCTCATTTGCTTCTTTCCCAGTGGCTTCTTTGCTGTTTCTTCAAATAGGCCAAAGCCTATTCAGATCTCTGGGTTTTTGAACTTCCTATTGCCTTAGTCTGGAACACTCTTTTTCTGATAGCCAATAACTTGTTCCCTCACTTTATTCATGACTTGGTTCAAAATCTCCCCTGAATACTCACCTAACATATGTTACTCTGTGTCCTTTGAACTTGCTCTATTTTTTCTTTATAGTACCTATCACAGTATGTTTTTATTTTTTTGGGAGGGGGTGTTGTTTATGTCTGTCTGTCCCCCTAGAGTATGAACAACAGGAGAGCAGGGTACTAATCCACTTGTCACTGCTCTGTCTCCAGTGTGTAAACCAACATCTAGCACTTAAGATGCTCAGTGAATGGGTATTGAATTTATAAATGGTTTACTCTTCTGATGGAAACTCCATCAGTAGATTGAAATCTTCAGATATATGTTTTCTGAATGTCTCCATTTTCTGAAAATAACCCATGTGTTTATGGCATGGTGGCTAAAATGCATGTGAAAGAAATTATACTCTGAAAATAACCAGCTGTTTTTTTTTTTTTTTAGATTTTGTGCTATAGGCATTTTGTGATACTTCACAGCCATGCACTGAACACTGGTCCATGTCTCTTACAGTTTTGCGGGATGGTTCACTTCCTAGAGAGGCCAGAAAACAATTTTTCTATTTCTTTCTTGTTTATTCTCTATAGTTGAGCCTTACTTTTCCATAGCAAGCTCCGTGTTGATTGGTGGAAACACTCAGGTTTCTAGACAGTCCAGGGACTAGTTTTCCTCTCCCAGCACTGGTACAAACTTTATAGTCACTAACTTGAGTGTGCAAAAATATAACTTTATTGTCTATAAAATTTTATTCTGAGGCCCTGAACTCCCAAACTGAACGTAACATAAAATTCAATCCAGTAACCTCCTGGGAATTATGGTCACATTCAGTGGTTTCTCAGTCACTTCGAACTTAACACATCAGGACATTTTAGGTTTTGTTCTCCTTTTCCCATGGACTTGAGGCTAAACTCTGTAGTGCGAACACGCGAGCATAGTGGTGAAGGGGGAAGAGTTGCCTCTTTCCTGGGCTGACTCTGTCCTATGCCAGCTATGACCTGTTCCTTTAGGCCTTCAGCACAGGCAGTGTGGAGTGCTTCCTTGACTGCATACTCTGTCCTGGCTGGGCTCCCTTCAGCCCCCTGGAGCCAGCCATCTTCTGCCATACAACTTCCAGCTGGTTCCAGCTGGTCCCCAGTACGGCTGTCCGTGCTGCATCCTTCTGAGGGAGGCTACTCTTGTTTCGACTTCAGTCTCGGCCTTCTGGATCAATCTTTCTCATCAAAATCTAGATCCCAATTAGGGTTTGAACTCCCAGGTCTTATAAAACTCAAGAAGTTGTCTCCCACTCTCCTGTGCCTATGTAAGTCCTCTGGTACTTCTACTCCTCACTACATAGCTAGGGAGCTCTTCTCTGAGGTGTGCCGTTTCCCTGAACCATACCTGGGAGCCGCAGTTCAGGTTTTCTCCCTTCTTGAATCCTTTTATTTAAAGGAGGGCTAGTGCCCTTTCCCCTACTCCAGTCCTGATACTTAAGCGGGCAGAAGTTCAGATATTTCTGGTTTTCTCCAAGAACTCCACTTCTACCCAATTCAGAGGATCGTTTCTAGGGTAGAGAGTGGGTGCAAAACATGTAGGGAAAAATTTTGTTCTGACTTGTCAGGAAACATTGCCTAAGAATTGGAAGCGGGCAAAAGAGACTACTACATATCCTTACAGTGGATTATGGGGTATAATAATCCCCCACTGTTGTCTAGAAGAGTGGTCCTCATTTGGCAATGCTTGGAGATATTTTTTCCCCCAGTCCTATTGAGATATTGAAAAACACCCCAGTGTAAGTTTTAGGTATACAGCATAATGGCTTGACTATCATATATTGTACAATTATTACACAATAAGCTTAGTTAACATCCATCATCTCATATACATACCAAAAAAAAAAAAAAAAAAAGTTTTTTTTTTTTTGCTTGTGGTGAGAACTCTTAGAATCTACCTAGAGACATTTTTGATTGTCACAACAGAGCAAGGTGTGTGTTACTGGCATCTGGTGGATAGAGGCCAGGGATTCTGCTAAACATTTTATAATCCACAGGACAGTTCCTCACAACAAAGAATTATCTAGCCCAAAATACCAGTTTTGCCAAGGTTGAGAAATCATTGTCTAGTGGACTCTATGGGGATTATATGATTTATAGGGGTGGGTTTCTTTTATTGTCTTTCTGTTGACTAGACTGTTTTACATCACTGTAGGGTGAGGAGTTAATAATTAAAAAACTATTAGTAATGCAAATAATTCTTATTCATTGCAGTGCAAATGAATTTTGACCTCTAGAGAGACTTTTGGTTTTTAACTTACAGTAAATATGACGCAAAACACTGTATTTTATTGCCCTGTAAGATAATAACCAATTTTGCATCTATTAGCAAGTTTATTTCAACATCCTTGATTGCCTATTATATATATAAACAGATAGATATAGATACATATATATTTATATATTCACACACACACACACACACACACACACACACACACACACACACGGTGCCAAAAAAACGTATACACATTTTAAGAAAGGAAAACTGTATTAAAATGGTAACACTTAATATATACCAATAACAAAAGATGAATACAAGTCACGTCTGACTTCTGCAATTACAAGAGGTGCTCAAAGTGGTTACCATCAGTGTCCAGACACTACTTATTACGGCAAACTACTGCTTGAGCAACGTTGACCACAAAGTTTCCACTTGTATACATTTTTTGGCACCCCCCCAGGTGTGTGTGTGTATGTGTGTGTATATATATATACACATATATATGTGTATATATATATATTCTGTTCTTCAAATTCTCTTTTGAACTGGTTTTAACATCTTGTTCCCTCTTTAATGAATGAGTTGAGTAAAAATCTGGTGTGTTAATTTCAAAATGGCCTGACAGTCATGTTTTTAATATTTTGAAAATTATCCTTTAACAACATATTTACACCCCTTTCAAATATTTGCCCTCTTACAATGGGATGGTGTCTTTTGATCTTAGAGGTAAAAATTGCATTGCTTCCTTTTTGGGTTCTATACTGATATTTCTAAGCTGTGGGGCCTCAGTGTGGAGGCTGGGTGAGTTTAGGAGAGTGGGGCATCTGATGAGGCCCTAAGAGCCCTTATTTTGATCATAACATCAATATTCACCCCTTAAAAATAACAATTGCTTAATATCAACTCACATCCAGTATTCTTAGATTCCGGATGTTTCATATATGTTTAAAGTTTGTTTAAATTAGAATCCAAACAAGGTCTATACACTACAATTGATTGAGATGTTTCTAAGGTCTCTTAATCTAAAACTTCCCCAACTTCCCTTTATTTTCCTTTTAATTACATGGTTGACAAAATGTGATCCTTTATCTCGTAGAATTTCCCATCACTTGGATTTTGTTAATTACGTCCTTGTGCTGTTGTCGCCAGTGTTTCTTATCAATAGGTGTTAGATCTACAGGCTTGATCAGGCACAGGTTTGATATTTTTTGGCAAGAACACTTCATAGGTGGTGCTGTGTACTTCCGTCAGGAGTCTTAAATGTCTGGTGGTCTCTGTTTCTGTGATGTCAGCAACCATTGACTATCATTGCTTAGATTGATTTTTTTGTTTTAAGTGAAGGATGAGTCCTGCGTATTAAATAGATACTATTGATCTCATTTTCTTCTAGTTCCTCTTCACCTTTCCTTTGGTCTGTTCCGTGGCTGTGGGTAATCAACTTGTGCAATAATAAAGACGTTTTCAATGAGGAGGTTAATGTCTCTCAAGGAAGAGGAGGAGCTGGGCATGGGTGAAGGGAGTTCCAGGCAGAGGGAACAGAAGATGCACAGGCAAGAGTACATGAATGAGCACGAGTCCATTGGGAAATTGTGAGTGTGTCCATGGGGGAATAGAATCCAGGGAAGAACAGATGGGAGATAAGCTTGGAGAAAATGTAGATTTGGGTCCTACTGTGAAGGTTCCTGTCGCAAGGTATTTCCCAAAAGTTGCAATCAGAGACTCGGTTGGATTTGGTTATATTAACAGAACTCTGGAAGTTCCTATGCACACAACCCTGAAAGGTAAAGGACTCCACACAGGGGAAAACAGAAACACCAGGAGTCCATCACCTGTGCTAATGCCCTCAGAGTGTGTTCTCCCTTCCAGGGGAATGGATCTGTGAGTTCCAGGTCAGCGAAGGAAGCACCCAGGTAGACATCAAATCCAACCTTGCTCTTTTCAAAGTCTTTGCTACTTCTGTTGAGAGAATAATCACGAGCCTTCAGATACCTCACACTTATCGTGGGATGGGAGAGGGAGAAATCAGGCATGCATCCATTATGTTATTTTTCTTGTCATTTTAAATTACTAGGTGGCAGTTTGAAATACTGTACATGGCAAAATATGGCTTGAAGTAAATACCATGTCTGATGCTGGCAGACAATAGGTTTCCACAAGCCTGAAGCAGGCGGTTTTTACAGTTCTTTTTCTCCTCCTCTTTCTTGAGGTGGAGGATAGTTTTCACATTAAAAATAATAAGTTTTAAGAATATAAGCATATCAAATATATTTAAAATTCCATCTGCATTTAGGGCTTTTGCTTTAGTCATTTCTTTTTTCTTTGATGTCATTTCAGTCACAATCCTAGCTTTTTTTTTCTTTTTTCACTCTCTATGCCCCACTGATTACTATTTTTATCTCCTTTGATGTTTCCCCATTTGTCTTCTTTAATATAAAACTGACTTCGTTTTTGAAAAGAAGCATTCCATTCTCTAGCATTGCTTTTTCTGGATATCAGGACCTCTGATTTCCTATTTTACGTGTGAATGTAGAGTGAAGTGATATACAAGACTAAGGAGACTCAATTTTGGTTTATCTGCAGTCTTTTCCACAGACTCGGTCCTATTCCTGGGCACAGAAGTCTCATGGGTTTTTTTCAAACACATTTTACTAGTGTTTCTTGTTGGAGTCCTTTTCACTTATTCAATCACACTGAGAATTTACAATGGGTGAATCTTTAGGCATACAGAGTTGAACAAGAAAAACAAGTTCCCAGATAACATGGGAATAAAATTTCCCCATCTGAAATGAAATCCATTACCTTTCTCCTTCTGAGGTCTATATTTCTTGCAGCATGAAATGGTTCTTTAACCAGAAACTAGGTGCTAAATCTTACCTCCTTTCTTTCCCTTAGTGTCTTCCTAAATTTGGACAGTAAACAATTTCTGCTACGGTGTTTCCCCGAAAATAAGACCAGGTCTTATATTAGTTTTTGCTCCAAAAAACGCATTAGGGCTTATGTTCAGGGGATGTCATCCTGATAAATCACACTAGGGCTTATTTTCTGGTTAGGTCTTCTTTTCGGGGAAATACAGTAACTCCAGTCAACAATTTCTACTAATTTTCACTCATCCAGTCTCAGTATAGCCCCCTTGGTCTGGGTCTGTTTTTTGATTTTTGCCCAATTCTTTTGATTTTTGCCCAATTCTTTTTTGATCTCTCTCCCCTCTCTTCTCTAAAACATTTAATTTTCCGATTGCGTTAGTTTAGTATGTCAGTTTCCTCTTTCAAACATTTTCAGTTACTAATGCCTAACATATATCAGCATTTCCGAAAACATATCCCCATAGAATGTACTAATTGCCTTTAACCAAAACAAAGGTTTCATAGATTTGAAAGCACTGGGATGAACAAAGTAAAATAAATTGGCTGTAAGGGTGGAAGTTTTCACTGTGGGACGCCTGTGAGCCTCAGATATACTCCAGAAGATGGTGGTGGTGGTGCTTCCCATATCCCATACTTCTTTGGCTATAGAATATTTCCATTTTCCACTCCCACAGTTTTTTTCTCCCATGATGGGTCTCATGGGATTAGTCCCATGGGGATCAGTTTCATAACTGCTGGTCTGGTGCAAATTCAAAACTCCTTGGACTGACCCTTAGGTACGCGGACAACCTGACCACCATCCTGTCCCAGCCTTTCCTCTCAATTCTTCCTCAGCAGTCTTTCAGTCTGCAGCACAAATCCTGTACCTTTGTTTCTCACACCCTTGTTCGTACTGTTACTTTCTCCTATAACATAACATCCACTCTGCCTCTACCTCTTGAGAGCTTACTCATCTTAAAAGGGAACCACACAAACCTGAAAAGAAAGGGAAACAAGCAAACAAAACGAACTGCACTTGTGCTTGTAATCCTATGAGGAACGTGGCCGACTACATGGGGAGTGATGGAGAGAGGCTGCTGTCATGAACACCTTGGAAGCCCCCATTCCCCTCTGGGATGAGTGAGAAGAGGAGGGTCAAACCTGCTGCTTAGTCTGGGAAAGGATGAAAAGGACAAAGAGCCCAATGCATGCAAGGTCCATGTTTACGCCCAAGACCCAGGCAGCTTTGCTCTCTGGGAGAGCCCACTGCCAAGGACCCAGGAGAAGGAAAGGAGCTTAAACGCAACTCCACACTCCGTGGGCTGTGGGTGGAGGGTGTTCAGATATACTGTAGGAATCTGTACCTGCAGAGATGGTGGCACAATGCTTCAGAGTCTGGGAAGGGTTTATACAGGCATTGGTAAATAAATAGGCAGCCCTGAAGACTACAGAAGCAAGAGGGGCTTACAGCACCCCAGATTGCTCTTGAAGATTTTAGCAGCTGATGGGTGCATGTAGGAAGTTTGTGTGTCCTGCCTAGCACTTTGAGGAAAGTGTTGGTGTGAGGGATGGTGAAGAGAGAGGGAGTTCGGTGCCCTTGAGTTTTGGGGTCCACTTGCACTGTTTTGTTACCAATTACTCCCTGATGCACCACCCAGAGGCTGGTGGCACCATGTAAAACACTTGAGTAATACTTGACATTTGCAAAGTGCAATTCATTTGCCTTATCTCCTTTCTTGCAGGATTCCTGGAGGTGGTCTCTGAGATTTGCAGGCAGGAAGTTAATTGGGGAGAGTGTGTGTGTGGGGGGGCGTCACTTTTCATAGTATTCCTTTAAAGGTCCTTAAAAAGGAAAAGAGGCAGGAAAGTTTTGACCACAGAAACAGAGGCAGGACTGATAAGAGGTCATGAGCCAAGGAACATGGGCGGCCTCTAGAAGAGGGAAGAGGAAAGGAAATGGATTCTCCCCTAGAACCTCCAGAGGGAACAAACTTCTGCCAACACTTTTAGTCGCGTGAAACCCATTTCAGACTGCTGGTTTCCAATAAGTTTGTCCTGTTAAGCCTCTAAGGTTGTGGTCATTTGTTACAGCAGCAGTAGGAAACAAATTATAGGCACAGCTTCAGCAGTCAGCAGTTTACAATGCTGCACCGGCCTTTACTTCCTGTTTGTGCAGAGCCCCAAGTCAGCTGAATGAGAGATCAGGACCATGTCAGGTCTTTCTGGTGGACACACATGTGTGGCTTTCTAGATCTCAGGAATATATCCGAATGTTGTAAAGCCCCCTATGGATGTTTCATTCCCCAGAGTTCCCTTTTAAATTGTTTAGCCAGTCCATTGTTCGTGCCAACTGGTATCCCTGCCCCACAGGCAGCTGCGATTTTAAACAATTGCTCCTGTTTTATTTTTACAAACCACCTTGGGGATAGGACTTCTCCACTGATTGAGCTCTGAGTCAGGTCAAATAAAGTCCAGCTCTGTGAATGGCCCTTCTCCAGGGAACTTCCTGACAGGTGGGATGTGACCGTTTTCATGCTATCACACAGAGAGCCAGGTGGGGAACGTTTCTCTCCCAAATCTGGGAGCTGCAGAATGCCAGCCCCAGCCCCAGCCAATGCCAGTATGGGCAGTTCAAAAGCAGCAAAAGCGGGTGGGAAGGCTCTGAAAGATACAAGATGTATTAGAGTTGCCCTGGCTTCTTCAGGGGCATAAATCTCACTGCCACTTCACCATAAGGAGTTTTATGGAAGGGAGAAGGCTGCGTTCCAGTTATCCTGAAGGAACATCTAGAAATAGTTCTGCAGGGGTCAGATGGGGACCTTTGGACTGGGTTAAAATTCCTTTAATAGAGGATGGGACTGAATAAGAAAACGGCAATTTGTGCTGTTATTACAATCATATTGAATTCCTGTAGCCCGGGGTGGTGGGGAGAAGAGGGAGGTACACCTAACTCTTTCATTGGTCTGCAGCTCTAGCAGAGAAACGGCGATGGTTGCCTCCTTCTCTGGCCCTTTGCAGCTTGTGCCAGGGCCATCTGATGCCCAGTGGGGGAAGGAGGCTTGAGCCCCACCTCCTCAAAGTAGCCTAAAGTTATTTGCCTTCTATGTGACTCAAATTGTTTTGAACCTTCGCTTAACCTGAACCTTCGCTTAACCTGAACCTTCGCTTAACCGGTTTCTTAAAATTAGGGGGAAGACTTGCAAACATGACTCCTTAAAGTATTACCAGTTTAAAGTCATTCTTTGTTTCCCTAGAAGCTCAAGGGGAGTGTAATTGCTTGCTGACAGAAGCTTCCAGCGAACGACATTCCTTTTGGGCAATGCTTTAAGTTCGTCTCACCTATACTTTTAGAGTTCATCATTCATTCTCAAGGTTTAGACTTGAAATGTTTTCTTTTTTCAAATTACTGTCAATTGCACAAAGGGTGTGTGCGTGCTATGGAATGAATCATGTCCCTCCCCACCCCCATTCACATGTTGAAGCCCTTACCCCCAGTGTGGGTGTATTTGGAGATGGGGCCTCTAAGGAAGTAATTCACATTAAAGAAAGTCGTAAGGGCGGGGTCTTAATACAAAAGAATGTGTTCTTATAACAGGAGACACCTCCACTCTCTCCCCCCACTCTCTTCACACACACACACACACACGCACACGCACACGGAAGGCCACGTGAGCACACAGTAGAAAAGCCATCTGCAAACCAAGGGGAGAGCTCTTTATCATGCATCACCCCCTGGCACTGGGAGAAAACAGATTTCTGTTGTTTAAATCACTTCGTTTTTGGTATTTTGTTATGGCAACCTGAGCAGACTAAAACGGCGTGTTAGAACGTAAAGTTTGGGATTAACTCATGAGAGTAGGAGGGGAACAAAGTTAAGCATTACAAGGAGAGAAACCCACTGACAGAAGGAAGTCAAAACCCCAAGAACCACCCATTGAGGGCCAAACGGCTTTCTTTTGCTGCCGGCTAATTTCTTGTGCATTGGAGGAAAAGCCAGAAACATGGGGACGCAGAGCCCTCTGCCAGGCTCTGGGTATTTCTTGCCTCTTAACATCTGTCCTATGATAGGCCTTACTATCAATTTGATGGGATTTCTTCCTGAACTAATTGTAGAGCTTCACAGGGCAGCAGACACCATTTCTTGACTTAGTGGCTTCGCAGAGGAATCTGACTTGGGTGTGTCCTCGCCTGCTCATTCCAGTGTGTGTTTCTCAGGCCCTCCAGTGGTCTGCCTGCTGAAGCTGTGTGCTGCATGGAAGAGGGGCTTACCTTCATTCTTTTCAACATGTAACTAGTAAGCATTGTAAGCCAGGCAATGGGAGATGCGGGGATAAAGCTGTGAGCAAAATGGACAAAAATTCCTGTCCCGCCTTTTTGTGCTCTGTATATTTGTGTTTTCTTTACACAATGGCTGTACTTTCACATTGAATAGTTCATTGTTTTTTTATTGGAATGTCAGCTCTACTTCTAGATCATAAGCCCCTTAAAGAAAGGGATTCCAGCTGTCTTGTTCACCGAGGAATTGCACCTAATACACAATAGGTACTCAATATGCATTTGTACAGTAGATTAATTTATGGACCATATTCACCTTCCATAGGGTTTTTTGCACTGTACTCCTTCATAAAATAACTCGGAATTTCCAAACATGAAGAGTCCTCATCTGTTTAGGATGATTTAAACCAGTAATAAGGCTTGCTGTTATTCATCCACAGGTATTTGATAAAATACGGCTGACTTGCCATGCTCAGAGACTGGCATCCCACCAGTAGTACCTTTCCTTTTACACTAGGATCACCACCCTATAGCCAGTGGTGCAAGGAGCCAGCTCATGCAAGCTTGTGAGAGCTGATTGTTACATTTTCAGAAGTTTTGCAAGCCAGTTAGCATCACGTTGGTAGATTGAAATGAACCATTGTGGAAGTATTTGCACCATGGGAATTGGCAAGTTCTACAAATCAAAATGATACAAATCAGCAGGTGCCCCACCCCACCAGCTGCTAAAATTTATTAGCACATCATTTGAGTAGAGAGAAAATGGTGCATGATGATGTCACCGAACCACAGAACCTGTTGTGAACTGCCAACTATTAGTCACCTTCTTAAATAAATTACAAATGTCTTTGTGGCTTAAGTTCTCGCAACTTAAAAGTGTGGCTGGTGAACCAGCAGTATTGGCATCACCAGGGAACTTGTTACAAATACAGAATCTCAGGCCCTACTCTGGACCTCCTGCACCAGAACCTGCATTTGAACAAGCTCTCCAGTTAATGTATGGGAACATTAGTTTTCAAGCACTGGGATTAGCTCCCAAACATTAGTGGATGTCAGATTCAGCAAAGTCCTTGTTTAAAACACAGATTGCTGGCCCCAACCACTGTGTTTCTGATTCAGAAGGTCTAAGCTCAATCCTGAGAGAGTGTATTTTTAAAAGTTCCAGGATGGTGGTGATGCTGGTAGTTTGGGACCACATTTTGAGAGTCATTGGTGGTTTACCTATCATTGGATTTATTTTCTGTTTGTTGTAACCAAGTGTATCATAACTGACCTAGGCAGTACTGGGATGGTAACTGTTTAACAACCAGCTCTCCAATATATATACATATATAAAACCTTGATTTGTAGTGTTTACTGATTTCCTACCGTGTAAATGTTCCCACTTGGCCAGTTTCAACCTACCCACATGGTGTCACAGAATGCAGAATTAAGAAGAAACGGGTGGCTCTCCAGAGCCTGTGTGAGTTGGCTCCTATGTAGAGCAGAGACACAGCACAGACAGCCTACATGGTTGCAAGGAATTGGTCATTAAATAGCTTTAAGTAAAGAGACTTAATTGAAGTTGGATTTCAGATGGCTCTGCGTGTCCAGGCTCACTTTCCTCGGGTCAGATGAAGGTGGAGATCCCCTTCCAAGACGATGGCAATATTTCAGCTAAGAGGCTTGAGCACTGTGGCAGAAGTAGAGGGGTGGATTTGAAAGCTAGTTAGTAAGTGGATCTGCAGCCCAGTGAGTATGGGGGGTAGGGAAACGGCAGAGTCGAGGATGGTTCCCAGAATTTCTGATTGGGTGATTGGTAGTGTCAATTAAGGGTAGGAAAACAGGAAGAGGAGAAGATTCTGGCAGTTTGAGTGCATATGATTTCCTAGCCTTTTATAAAATTATAGTCAGCAATAGCTTATTTATTTATTTTTGCCTCTCCTATAGATACTTGCATGTTGTAGGGGATTTTTTTTCCAGCCCTAAAGCTGTCAAAATCCAAACAAGTTGGAGCCCCACTGAGTTCCCAGGTAAAATATAGGATGCCTGGTTAAATTTGAATTTCAGATTAACAACAAATAATTTTTAGTATATGCCTGTCCAAATATTTCATAGAACATACTTATACTAAATAACAAACAAACAAACAAACAAACAAAACTCCTGGTTTATGTGAGATTCAAAATTAACTGGGCTTCCTGTATTTTTATTTCCTGGCAACCTTAGCCTTCCATATATTTCTGAGGGAGAAACTTCTGATTGACCTCACTGAAATTAGAGTAAATGCAATGTAGAGTCCTCAGAGGACAAATTACAACGGCCACAGGTTGTTTGTAAGAGGGGATGTGTGTACAGATTGCACATGAACTTCCTGGGAGGCTGCCTGCAAAGAACTTGGTGTGAGTCCGTGGCAAACTGACTACATGTGAACGTGTGACACGAAACATGCAAGTGGGTCTATAGTTTGTCACTGGTCTGAAATGTCTCTTCTGAGAAAGGGATTTTCTGAATTGCCCCTCCCTAGTATGTTTCTAATGATTCTGTACCATTTGTCACTTGCACTGACTGCCAGCTGAAGTCTTAGGGGAGCACCCCATGCATCTCTTTAACATCAGACCTTGTGATTCCTTTATTCCAGACTCTTTCCTCCTGCTTTAAATCAATTTTTTGGTCTCAGTCCTGAATCCTTCTGAGCAGGGCCCAGCTGGCCCTACCCATCCTGGGTGAGGTACAGACCACGGCTGTGCATGCTTTCCACACCTGGGGCCCGCCTGGCAGGCGTTCCCTTGTCACAGCCTGGTCTCCGGCAGGCCTCCTGGAGAGATAAGTGGGGAACCTGGCGTGCAGATGGGCCTCTGCCTCCTGGAATACCCTGGCCAAAAGGAGGCCCTGACATTGAGGGCTAACTATGTCCATGTGTAAGTTGGAACATGTGAAATCATGAACGCGTGCGCAATATAGTACATTTCCATGGTATATTTGGTTGATTCTATGAGCAGAACATAATCAAAGTTTAGGTAAATTTCTATGGGTCTAAAATATTTTTCAATTGTTTTGCAATTTTGTAAAGGTGCTATCTTGACATTGTTTGTGCTTCTTGGGCCAAGTATCTTACTCATCTATGTGTAGCTCAAGCTCAGTGCACATAAAAGTAAGTCACCCCCCTACTCTATCCCTGTCAAAACCTGCTCTTATCCTTGCATTCCTAACCTTCAGGAAAAGTGCCACCATTCACCCCCTCCATACTATGAAGACCAGCGGAGCCATCCCAGCTCTGCTTTGTCTCTTCACTCCTTTGCCTCCCAGACATCGCATCCTTCCAACACTATTTCTTGAAGCCAACCTGCCATTCTTCTGAATCCCCATTGCCTTAGTGTTGCCTCTCCACTAAAAGATGACCCTGGCCTTGTCTCATTTCTGAATTAAATAGTATTTTGTTGGAGGCTGCAAACAGATGTATAGATGAGGTTCCTATTTGGTATAAGTTTGAGGTTTCTCACAGTTTGCCTTGTGCCAAATTATCCTTCTTCCTTGATAGGATGACTAGACTAGCTCAGAGGTGGTCCCAGAATAGAGAGTCAAGATAGCATAGAGAATAAGAACGTGGGCTCTGGAGCCAGCCTGCTGAAGTTCAGTGCCAGCCCTGCCACTGTGTGACTTTGTGCAGGTAACTGAACATTACTATGTCTCAGTTTTCTCATGAGTCAAATGAGGTGATAACCAGAGGGCTATTTTAAGGACTAAATGAGTGTCTTGCACAAAGTAGTAAATACTCTGTGTTGGTTAAACAAAACTGTGAGTCTTAGAGGATGCTAGCTCTGACCCTGTCTCTCGCCACATGTGCCACAACTTGGGAACTCACCGGAGGTATGGCTGTCTTCTCACTGTCAGATGGTATTTCCAAAAGACCCAGTACCCAGCTCAATACCTGCCCACAGGCTCTGGTGAGGAAGACTTCAAACAGTAACTTATCTCTAGATTTGTATCTGCAGGATAAAGGCATGGGACAAGGGACCAGGCACCCAGTGTACCGATTAGGCTTGAATTGGTTTTGGAGAGCTGCCTAGGAGGCGATGTCAATTGGGTAATACTAGTATCATCCATTTATTGATTTTCCCATTTGTTTTCTGCATTGTTTTCCCACATGCATCTCTTTTGTGTGCCAAGCCCTTGGGCACATACAGAGATGTACAAAGAAGCACAGCATTATCAGTGCAAATCAGCAAATCATTTACACACATGGAGACCATGATGAGATAAAGGTGGCCAGGAATCCAACTCAGAGAGACAAAGACATTCCGGGTTTGACAGTCCAAGCAAGCAGATGGCTGATGACCATTCAAGAGCAGAGCTCAGCGATCCAGGCGCTCAAGATAAAACTTCGTGCTCAGGAGTGATGGGGACAGAGGCTGCAGTTACTGGCCAGAATCTAGGCATAAGGCCCGTAGCAGTAAGCCCTCCTATGACAGGGCCAATCTGGGGAGGTGGTGGTGGTCGAGGGGGCTTTGCAGATCCGGGTCCCAAATAGGAGCAAAGAGAATGCAGTTGACCTGGGCTCGCCCTTGAGGTACCTGATTCTGAGTCTGAGATGGTCATTTAAGTTCCTCGCTGAGCCAGCAGGGTTGTTTTTATGCCTGCCCCCCTGGAAATATGGATTTGCTTAGAAATTAGGACAAGTTGAGTGGGCTGGGAAAAGGCATTGCTGAGTACTTGATCTCCATAATGCACCATGTTAGGAACCTGAATATGGACTAGGTAGAAAAACAAAGTGTTTCTCCCCAGGAGGAGTTGTTGCTTTAACAAGAGAGTTATGGCCAACACAAAGAACACATAGGGACACATACAGCAGACACATCT
The DNA here is from genome assembly GCF_036562045.2 of Rhinolophus sinicus. Taxonomy (NCBI): domain Eukaryota; kingdom Metazoa; phylum Chordata; class Mammalia; order Chiroptera; family Rhinolophidae; genus Rhinolophus; species Rhinolophus sinicus. The sequence goes on along the minus strand of NC_133754.1, from coordinate 26,317,107 downwards.
CCCTGCCTCATGCTGGCCCCACCTCCCCATTTCATCACCATCACTACTCGCACACATCCATACTTAGGTGTTGCATCGTTAAGTAAATCTACTAGAGGTAGCTAAGATTTAGTTTCTTAAGAAAAGTTCTTAAATATTGCTGACTTTTTGAAAGAAGGAAGGGACATGATGTCATATGAAGGATAGTAGGTGTTTTTCACATTTTTGATGTCATAAATATACTAGAACTTTCTGTTGTAACCATCATTCTAAGAATCATCCATGCTTGATTCTTTCACATAAAAATTTTTCCTGGGTTATAAGTAATTTAAAACCCAAACCCAAACTATTAGATTCTATAGCTCTTCTGCTAAGTTTTTGTAAGGGTGAGAAATACAACAGTAGTGTGCTTCTTTGGTTTATTTCTTGAGATTATTTTTATTTTTACAGCATTTGGCAAAATGAAGACAACCTGGGATAAATCTAATGCAGGGTCCCTTGCTTCATTTTCAGGAAAACAGTCATCACATCCTTTCAAAACATATGTTTTCAGTTTTCTTAAAAAAAGAAGATTCTCATTTTTTTGAGTTGGCTGACCCCAATCTGTGGAATCAAAGAAGTGCCAGCCTCTGGAATTTATTCATAGGTATTTTGTGGAAGAGCTCGGTGGGTGATGGGGGTGGCTTCAGACCTCCCTGAGGAGGGGATGTTGGGGAAGAGCTGACCAGACATGGTCTCAACTACCTCGCTCATGTCCCACTCGCTGACCTGATGCCACCGTGCTTGGTGTGTGAGTGAATGCTCTTGACTTTGACACAGTCACATATCAGAAACCCCTGAGAAGGGATCCGTTGGATTACTCATGCCACTTGATAGCTAAGAAGTTGCTCCTGATTTGGGAATGTCTTGCAGCGCATTTTGGCCTTTGCTTTTGCCAGTCCTTTGAACTGGACAATTCTGTGATTCTTTGAACTCCTTGAAAGTGGAGACTTCCTAACGGAGCTGGTAGTAGGCAATAAGAAAGGGGTGTCTGCCTATGGTGGGGCAGCCCCACCCTGGTTCAGAAATCAAGGAGGTGGTGAAGACCAAACTATTTGGGGTCTGACATTAGGCCCCTGTATGGAGAGGCACCTTATGGGGGCTGGGAGTCTTCTGGTAGTTCTGGGTGACAAGCAGGGCTATCCTTCAGTCCAGCAGAAATCTGGCACACAGAGGAAGGTGGGGCCTTTGTTACACTTTGGAGTGAAAGTACATCTCCTCCAGGATTTGACAGGTTCACAACGCAGCTCCTGGCTGGACCTGTCTCCTGTCCTGCTCCATTGTCCCTTTGTTCCAGGTCATCGCTGAGCCCTCAGTTAACCAGCAGCCTCATTAGCTAGTAGACTGATTGTGGGGTAGAGGAGATCGCGCCCAACATGGATTTAAGCCTTTTTAAAGCCTGGCTTCCAGAAGCAGAAACCAGCCCCATTCTCTTCGCTCCCCAGACAAACCAAATTCTGCCATCACCTGCTTTTCCAAGGGGATGTTTCTATTTCTTTCCCTCTGCGTTTTCTTCCCAAGGATATTTGGGGGAGGAGAGCTAGGGAAGGGACAGAAAGCGTATGCACTCCGTCGTTTCTCTTTGGATCCTAACTTTGGAGCAGCCTGTTTCCAAAAGCCCTGTCGACCAAATGATGCGTGATCTGTTGTTCCTGGTCTCCACGCCCGGTGTGCGGGTCGCTCCTCGCATCTGTGGCCATTAGGTGGCGCCCCGTCACCGCTCAGCTGCAAAGGGAGCCCAGGCATGGGGCTGGGCTCTGCGGTCCAAACTGAAAACCGGTGGTACCCACGCAGGCAAGAAGCAAATATTAAACCTAGCGTTTTATGCGTTTTGAGTAAGAAAGCATTTCTGTTTAGGTTCACTCCAGATTCTCTGGAGATGTGTTTGGAAGCCACCTGTGCCACTATACCCATCACTGTAGCTTTTTATTCACTTACAAAATGCTTCCCCAGAATCCCAGCTCAATTACCTTTTGTCTCCTCTCTGTCCTAATACTCTGGTTGAATGTGTGAAAAACAAAGCAGCAAGGTCAGACGTCCCCTTTCTCTTCCACAATGGTTTGTCTTTGTTGATATCCAGAACCAGATGGAATGAGTGGCCCTGCCACCCACATATATTGTTGTGTGTGTTGTATATGTATATATTCTGCTAATGTATACTTTTGCCCAAAGGAAAGAAATATATCAACACACATAAATAATATCAATAAAGAAATATATGCCTTTCCTTTGGACAAAAACAAAGGTGTCTGGACAATATTTCCACCAGTCTATTCAATACATGTTTCTATGTCATTTCAGAGGTCCAATATCTGAAAAACTATCATGACTGTCTGATAGTTAATCAATTCAATAACTAGTTGCTGACAGTGATGATGTGGAAGTCTTATCGTCTGGGGTGTGGGGGAATACTCAGAGAAGTAAATTCCTACCCTCAAGGGATTTGCCACCTAGTCCTAGAAAAATACCCTTTGGACGATTAAGAGCCCAAACATTGTGTTTATTCATTTGCATATGTGCACGTAGGCTCCCTGTATATGTTAGTGTGTGTACTGTGTTCAGTCAAGATTGAGGCCTGGAGGCTGTTCTGGGCTTAGAGCAATGTATCTATCGTGTTTCCCCGAAAATAAGACCAGGTCTTATATTAAGTTTTGCTCCAAAAGACGCATTAGGGCTTATGTTCAGGGGATATAATCCTGAAAAATTATGCTAGGACTTATTTTTCGGTTAGGTCTTATTTTCAGGGAAATATGGTAGATACGTAGGATGATTTGGTTTCTCAAGTTACCATTCCTGGACTGAGCTTGTATTGGGCTTTATTGATAAAGATGGGAATTAGGCTCAGAAAAGGACTACATTTACCTTAGATTGATAGAACAATTTAACCTTTTTTTTAAAGCACTTAGATATATATTATCTCAAAAATAACATAAATATTTTATGTGGAGACTTAACATTCAATAATATGTAAGCAAGAGATGATAAAATATAGATATTAAGTAACAAATACATGACTAGAACCTAGCATGCCAGCGATAGCTTTATCTATTTTACTTCCTATTGCCTATATTTTCCCCCAGAAAATTTACTGGATTTGGATGGAAAGGGAAAATTCCTCTGGTGGGAAAGCAAGTGAACCTGTGTGTGTGTGTGTGTGTGTGTGTGTGTGTGTGTGTGTGTGTAGGTGTGCCCATGTGCTATTAAACGTCTTTCCAGGGGTGTTGGTCTGTTGCAGTAGCTTTGCCAATCCTTCAATTACTGTTTCCTTTCATGAGAAATTGTTACTGGAATGCACTCACCCTTTTAGGGAGCTGTGAATGTGGTTATAATTGCTTGTTTCTAAGATAATTGGCCTGACTGCATAGCCCTGGAAAAGTAACTTGAAAGAATGGGATGTGGAAGAGAGCCTGAGCTGCCTTCAGACTCATTCTCTGCTGCCAGGCCATGCTGCCACCACGGGCCATGGTCCTCGAGTAAGACTGTGGCTTGCAAGAGATGAAACTAGAAAGTTCTATACATAAGGCCATCCTGAAGTGCAATGACCACTTGAGTTTTAACATTTCCTTGCAGGAGTAATACTTGTTTGATGGTACAGTTATCCATTCTAGTTTTTCCTGGGTTCAAATCTAGCAGCTATAGAATACTAGATGCTTCAGTGGATTCTACTTCCCTTTTTATTGGAGGTTCTAGAGAGTCAGAATCTTAATGTCATCCAAGGCTCTAAGAGCAATGAAAGGGATCTACAATGGTGAAAGGTTGATTGATTTCAGGCATTAAATCAATGCAACATTTTCTAACATCTATATTATTGGTGCCATCAATAGCCTTTGATGGCGTTGGTCAGAGTTGTGCTAATTCATTACAAGCTGACATGAAATGACCACGTGCTTAGCTCCTAGGGAGAAACTGAAACACACTTTCACTTAAAAATGTAGGATCCTGAGGTGTTACAGGATGCAATTAGGTTTTTGTTTTTCGTTTTTTCCCCCTTAAACTTCAGACTCATTTTCCGTTCTTAAAGGAAAGGAAGGTACTAGAAAACTCCTCGTGATGCATTTCTGTAGCAATCACTAAAACTTGGTTACCTAAAAGGTTAAAGAATCTTTAACTTGCTCAGAGCAAGAGAGTAATAACTCACAGGAGAAAGTGGAGACCAATGTTGTAATAAGGTGAGTAACCCAATCAAAGAGCCCTAATTTAATGAAAGATTGTCTAACCATTCTAGGATTTATGGAAAGCAAGTAAACACTATCAGGAAAATCAACCTAACAAATCAATGTTGCTCTTCTCCTATTTCTTGTTTTCATTCCCCCCCCCCCCCACACCTCCCCATCTAACAACCTCCTCTGTGTGTTAAGGACTCACAGGGTCATGGAATAATACAGGTTATATGCAAAACATTGTCAGGATTGCACATTATTTGAACTCCATTGTTTGCAAGGAGAGATTAGACAGAATTGCTACCCAAGGGGCTCCCCCCACAACCAGCCAGATTTCCAGGCAGGGGCCATGCCAGTCGTCCTCTGGGAGCAGTGAGTTTTGTGTTTCATTTTATTGAGCATTTTTTCAGTGACGAGCAATTTGCATCATGCCTCTGCATGCTACCATTTAATTTTTCAAAAACTTACTGCAAAACTAGGCAAATTGTACACCTCCTTTGCAAAGTTCTTCGGAGCCATGACAATACAATTATGATTTTTCTATGCAGCCATTCAAGACAGTGAGGCAGACCTCTATATACTATCATAAAGGGACCTAAAAGGTCTTAAGCAAAAATAGCAACGCGCAGACAGTATGTTTAGAAAAATCTAGTTTTTAACCTCAATATACAGAAAAGAGACCGGAAGCCTATGCACCAAACTGTCCATTTGGTTACCTTTGAGGAGAAAAGTGGTTGTGGTGAGGGCTAAACAATGAACTGTGCACTTTCCTCTCTATGCTTTTATATTGCTTGAATCTTTTTGGCTGAAATATGTTAATGAATTATTTATGTAATAAAATAGTTTTTAAGGAGTAACAATAAAGGTCCTCATAGTGCTTCAAACATCCTGAGAGAAACACCTATTTTATCTTCTGCTTTGTGTCAGAGCAGATACATGACTTTTTGTTGCTGTTATAGCACCTCCTGTAGCACAGCTAGGAAGGGGTTAAGCCAGCGAGGTCATTTTTAAATTCCTGGATTCTTGCAATCAAGGCAATCAAAATCTGCTTCCACCTTAGCCCTCTGCCACCATTCATCAAATAGGTCCTGCTCTGCTGGGAAGACAAGCTTTTTTCACAAGTAGGAAAATACCCAGCTGCAAATGGTTTGCACAGAGCGGGTGGGAAGAAATCCACTGAGCATTCCACAAGATAGAGGTCAGCGGTGTCCAGCTCCCACGTGGGTCATGGTGTCTGCTTGCTTTTCCTACGGTGAAACCTTCCCTGACTAGCTGGATGTCCAGAGATGAATGAAAAAAAAAAAATGTCCTGGCAGGCAGAGAGGGCATTAGAAATGAGTGTTCAGCCAATTCTAACATGGAAGGGATAAGAATCAGGAATTTTCTCTGATGGAAGGAGAATGGGAATTCCAAAGGAACTAGCCTGGGCTGACGGCCTTTCTGATTTCGTTTGTGTTGTCAGAGCTCCATGTCACACCTTATGATGTCTCGCTTTCTTCAGGGTCTGTTGCCCGTCCACATTTTTAGAAGGTTGCTGGCCTCAGTAAGTGGGGTTCTTGGTGAGCTCAGGAACTGCTTTTTTTTTTTTTAAATTTTTCCCTTCTTATTTCTTTCTAGCCCTTCCGATCTCTCAGCTTCCTTCAATCAAAGCTATCTGCACTACTTCAACCAGGCATATTGGGGATATTTCATGAAATGGGGGCACATAGCACCATAGTTCTTCAATTTTCCTGTGTAAGAGTAAAGCTAAGATTACTTTGTCAGCATCTAATTGAATCTTTTTGTTTGTTTGTTTTTCCCTCCCTGAATACTATCCTGAGAGGCAGTTTTGATCAGATGATTCCCTGGTACAGGGGGGAATAAGAACTGGCAGAGAAATTTGGGAAGGCATTGAAAGGAGTCGCTTCTCCACAGAGCTAGCCTCCTTGTTGAAGGGTTTCCTCATTTCTCCCATTTTGGATTCCTGTCAGAGGGCCACGCGAGTGTCAATGTGAAAGTGTTTTAAAAGCTGTGCTGCTCTTAGGGACTGAGAGCAGGCATAAACCATGACACGTCCCCAAGTCGTTCCCCAAGTGTATCTTTACCAAAGTGCTTATATAATAAAACTGTTGCACACCTAAAAGGAGACTTTAATCTTGAAAAAGGTGCATATGAAACTTGCAGTTCAAGGAATTTGGATATAAAATCCAAGGAAAGTTAAGGAAGCAGGGTTATTTAATTTATATAAGAGTTGTCATTATCGTCAAGGCTACAGGGACAGAGTTGTCGATTCCTTACAGTGTGCCTGCCCAGGCCGTGTTCACTTTCTCTAAGAGCAGCTTCCCCCTCTCCCCAATGCCAGCAGCCAGCCCTGTTTGGTCATAGAACCCTACCTCCCTCCTTCTGACTGTGTTAAGTGACCAAAAGAAGGGCCACTTGGCCCAGGAATGTTCCATCCAGAGACTGGGTCAGGCCAATAGTTGCTTTAACAGGGACTTAATTTTTGAAATACACCCTGCTGTATTTCTACTTTTCAACAGTCCTGTTTCTTTTTCTGAAGTCCTTCTGCTATTTTTATCCAGGAAAGGGGGGGCGAGAGAAGAAAAGCCTTTCTAGCGTAACAGGTACATGTTCAGGTATTGTGTTTTGCCCTGCAGAGAAACCCTTTATTCGTGTCACCAGAACCACAAGACACCTCTTGGGTTGTAGAGTCGAAGTAACTGTTCAAGGGGGCAAGCTTGATAGTTCTGAGCAGAGTGCAACAAGCTGATAGGGTGGCTTTGTGAGAATTAGAAAAAGTGCCAACTTTGCCTAGAGGGAGAGAGGTAGGTACAAATTTGGCCAACTGACTAGTGCCGTTTTGCAAAAGTCAAAGATCCTTTTCCTTCAGGCTGAGGCAGTGCAATGCCAGGGCACAGAGCTTGGTAAGCATACAGATTGGATTTGGGGTCCATTTACTCCCCTGGCTATAGGTCTTTGTGCAGTGCACAGATGGCTCAACTGTACGCAGAAGCCCTGTGACTGAGAGTCACTTTCCACAGCTTCCACGTTTTAGTGTAGTGTTTAGAAAGTAACTGAGATTTCCCAGGCATTGAAGGAAGTGACAAATCACAAGGGAGGTGATTGATGGGTCGTGGAACCAGCCCCTTTACACCAGGCACCCAGGGACCAGGCAGGACCTGGAGGTGGCCAGGATTCCATGAGTAGCAGTTTGAGAAGCACCTATGGTGGCTATCACTGGGTTCTTCAATTCTCGTTATATCCTGGCCCTTGGAATTTGCTTTAATTGGAGCTCTGGTTTTTCACGCAAGTTGGGTTTTACTAAATAGAAGTTATTTGGCTAACATAGTAGCAACTGTCATTCCCACAATTTGCTCTTCTGTTTAGACACAAGCTTCTCCATATTTCTCTGTAACCAAACTCCTCCTGTGCTGCTACTTTTATGCAATGCTTTGGTAATCAGTAATGTTCTCAATCAGTCATACTGGTGGAGTTAGTTACTCTGCGTTTTGGCAAGATTCATACGCTCTGATCTTTATCAGAGTTCCTGAATTCCTAAATCATCTGTACCAATTAACTCATAGCACTTCTAGTTAAAGACTGACTATGTTAGATCTGTCCACTTAAAAGAAAAGAATTAAACTAAGGCAAGCTCGACTTATCAGACATAGAGTTTATTTGGGAATAGCAGAGGGATTGCAGTTGGGAACATGTGAACTGTAGTGAGCTACAGGCAAGAATTATCAGGGTTTAGACCTGGTGGGTTGCTCTTACGGCAAGGACTACGATAGGGGCAAGGCCAGCCAAGGTCCATGCAATGAGTTCATTGGCTCTAAGTTGGGGAGAAATTCTTAGCAGGATGTTCATTGGTTTGGAGATAAGTTTTGATGTATAACTCAGGCATTTCCAGGACATCAGTCTTTAAAGTTTCGTTTTTTTGAGGGTACATGCACGAGATGTCTCCATTTAATATCCTTTTGTTCCATTTTAAATTAAAATCTTCCCTAGACCCACGGCAAGCTTTGAGACAAAAATAATACTGTGGTCAAGTCTGTAAAGATTGCATAATAGATTTTTCTCTTCATATTCCCTTTTCTTTTATAATATTATTAAAGTTAATGAAAATTATGCTAACAGCCCTTTAAACTCAGTGAAACTCAGAATAGCCTAGACTTATTTGACTGAAAGTTTTTGTTCCTGTAGAACCATTCTAGGAAAACATTTTGGCAAATGCTGTTCTAGATTTTGGATTCTTGCACTGAAGATAATGAAGGAACATTTTGTTCCGGATCTTTAAAAGGTCAATGTCTTTTCTGAATGGTTTATTATCCTATCTGGGAAATCATCTCTTCCTGTTTTAAAACAACTGACTGCAGGCTTCCATTTAATGCTAGTCTGGTTTTTGTTTTTAATACTTCTTCTATTTGAATAAGTTACGATTGTTTACCATCCATTTTGTTCTTTCAAATGACTTTCAATTGAAAAATAATTTTTTTGAACATTTTCATCGTTTCACTTATGCTTTGGTAACCCTTTGCCATGTACAGAGGATTTTCATATTTATTATCTTATTGATTGTTACTATGACATAGTTATTTTAAACAACCTTGCAAATGGTATTTAAAAATCATTAGGGCCATTAATATTCCATTTAGTCTGCAAAAATTTGAAATGGCTGACTCTTTCACATCACAAAACTACGATTATAAAATTTTGCCTGTAGCAAAAATGCTCAGAGCTTTTGCTTAAACACAGATTGCTAGGCTCCCGTGAAAACTGAAGAGAAAGGAAGTTAAAGAGTGAAAGAGTTGCTTGTTATTGTTAGTGTTAGAAATACTGCCTTTTTGAAGGTTATGCTTCTCCTAATTTATTTTGAATTCTGGTCATGCTATCATCCAAGGCTATGTATTATAATACATTCTCAAAGATACTGGGACTGAACTCATGATATTCTTTAATAACCCCCACCAAATAAATATTTAAGTAAAATATTTTGTATGTTCTCTTTAATTTAGCCAAAAGCTTATGAGAGGAAATATTTTTAGAGTTGCTTTCTAGTTACAAATTCTGGGATTTCTTAGTTGTTTTACTTTTCTTGTTTCTATTAGAAATAAAACATATTTGTTGAATGACTAACTGTTGAAGTAATAATTAGCAAACTCCTGGGATTTATATCCTTTTTTCCATATCTTTCCTCTGATATCTTTAATACATACATAATATGTTTATGTTAAATCTGAACCAGTTGCATTTAGCTCTTAATGATTATTATTGAATTTATATCATTTTAACAACTTTATTAAGGTATAATTGACAAACAAATTGCATGAGGTTGAAGGGTACAATTGATGGGGTTTGATGTATGTATACACACATGAAATTGTCACCACATGAAGATAACAGACATTTCCTGTAACCTCCAAATTTTTCTTGTGCCCCTTTGCAATCATCTCTCCTTCTCCCCTATCCCTAGGCAACTGCTGACCTATTTTCTGTCACTATAATTTAGTTTGCATTTTCTAAAACTTTATGAAAATGGAATCATACAGCATATGCTTTTTTTTTTCTGTCTGGCTTCTTTCATTCAGGATAAAGCGTTTGAGATTCATTATGTTGTTGTGTATATCAATAGTTCATTTCTATTAAGAACAGCTTTTGAGCATAAAATATTTTTTTGAGCACATATTGTTACTGAATAGCATTTTATTATTTCCCCTTTTGTTTATTCACCTGTTGCTGTGCAATGAGTTATTTAAGGATGAATGGGGATAAATGTGGCAAAGGGCTGGAGGGTATGGAAGGTAGAAGAATCTTCCAGAACGAGGGAACATCATGTGCAAATGCTGTGAAACAGAAGGAAACAGGAACGCTGAGGTCCTAAAAGAGACTGAGTGGCTGGAATAGGAGAAAACGGCCGGAATTCAGATCATGCAAGTTCAGGGAGGTCCTATTCATGATTAGGCCTTTATTTCAAGAGAATGTGGAAGGGTTTTAAGCAGGAAGATGATATACTCTGATTCCGATTTTGAATAAATTGCTCTGGCTGCAGCATGGGGCATGGGGGTGGTGAGAATTAGAATACCAGTTACAAAGCTATTGCAATGGTAGCAGCATGAGCTGAGATGGTGTGTAAGGTAATGTCATCAAATCAATGGATTTGAGAGCTGTTTGGGAGATAAAATTGGCAGGTATTGGAGATGGGTAAGATAAGGTATGCAGTGGAAAAAGGTGTCAATTTTTCTGGTTGTACAACAGTGCCATTTGCTGTCACAGGGGGCATTAGAACAGGGCCACATTTAGGGGAAGAGGCCAAATTTGGTTTTGAACAATTGTTTGAGGTACAGCAGGCCCTTGAATAACATTGTTCAATGTAGTTTCATTATAACATTGATGAAAAAACAAATTACGCACCACATCCACTGTCAGTGTGGAGTTTACATGTTTTCTCCCCATCTGTATGGGTTTTCTCTGGGTCCTCCAGCTTCCTCCCATGTTCCAAAGATGTGCACATGAGATGAATTGCTGTGTCTATCTTGCACCAGTGTGAGTGAGTGCAGATGTGTGAGTGCCCCCTATGATGGAAGGGCGTCCTGTCCAGGGTGGGTCCCACCATGCAGCCTGAGCTGCCAGGATAGGCTCCAACCACCTGCCACCCTGAACTGGAACAGGCAGGTTGAAAATAAAGATCTTACTTGTTTTTATTAATTTTTCTTAAATGTGTAAATAACTCACATTGATTTCAAAGTTTCATATTAGAAGTGTTTGGGGTTTTTATTTAGAAGTTTGGTGATGTTTTTGTGACCAGAAATTATGCTGTAGGAACTTAGCTCTTGTTTATATCAATTAGCCTATGGTAAAATTGGTTTCATTATTCATCATTTCACTTAACGTTGCATTTTTCAAGAACCTAGCAACAATGTTAAGTGAGGACTTACTGTACTTTTGAATCATCCAAATGGGCATGCCATTCGAGACATACTGTCTCTGTAGATGAGTCATGAGCTTAAAGGAGAGGTTTGGGTTGGGAAATACATTTGTGAGTTATCGATATGGAGATGGTACCTGAAGCTGTGGATCTGAATTAGATTGGGATGGGAGGATTGTATAGAGAAGACCTTGATAAATATTGAGAAGCCTTGAGGAACTCCAATATTTAATGATCAAGTAGGGATGAAAGAACCTGAAAAGAGAAGACATGGCCAAAAACAAAGGAGGAAAACTAAGAAAGTGTCAAATCATGGAAATTCAAGATGCTACTTACATTAAGATGGAAGACCGAACTAGAGTAGACCATGAAGCTGTTGTAAGAGCACTTTAGAAACCAGCATGTGTCATAGAGTTTAAGGATCCAGGAACAGGAGTCAGGAAGGTATTTGCAGCTCTTGAGCATCTATTATGTGCCAGTTACTTAGGTTAAATCTTGTCTTTCCCACTCTCCCTGTGAAGAATGTCCTGTTATCTCTAAACAAATATAAGGAGATAAGAATCAAAATGATAAGATCAAATAAGGAGTAACTGGTGCCATGCACCAGAGAAAGGTAGTTGCAGAATGTTTGCTTTTGAGGGTTCATGACTCTGGGAGTAGTGTTTTTCTTTCCGTCTTCAAAAATTTTTTTTTTTTTTTTAAATTGAAGTACAAATTGTCTTTCATTTACTACTTCAAAGTGATATAAAATCCTTGCTAAAAGTGAAGTTAAAAATACTCTAATGAGACATGAAAAAACTCTAAATGCAACATTTCAAGTGCTTTGCTTCTCAAAAGTTGAGTGACTGTATCTCACAAATTCAAATTCTGGTCCAAGGATTGGTGTTGAATTCAAAGAACAGATGCTTTTGTGCATGGAGGACACGAAAGTCTACTGGTTTTGCCATGGGCATACAGAAATGAATGGTAAAAGAGGCCATATGTTAAAACCTTCAAGGGTAGCATGTGAGGCAGCTTTGTGGCTTAAATTAAAAGATTTGGATTCACATATCTATTTTCTTTCTGCCCGTGCCTTTTACTATTTCCATGTTTCTCCAGCTAATTACCAGAAGTACCATTCCCTTCAAACAAACAACCTCATCATCTTTTCCTTCTTGATCCTGATGTAAAGTCAAAATGCCAAATTTATGACATTGCAATCATTTGCATAGCAACAGACTGTGGAATCATAAAAACAAGATTATGACGACTTCACTGCAGGATCCAGCAGAAGGAGAAACCAGGTTCTATGCAGGAGAAGCTCTTGTTCAGACACAGATTGCTTTGATGACAGCAGGGGAAAACACAGAAAATTATTGCTGATGTCGGAAAAGATTCCCAAACTTGTCATACAAATGTTTCTATTAACCATGCCAGCGTTGCAGGTATAGTTGAAAGACTTGAGTCAACCCTTTGATGTTTTTGAAAACAGATGTCCAGCCATCGGAACTTACATGGACGTTGGAAATTATAAGTGGTGATTTTTTTGAGATAAATTTTCTTCAGTTACTGTTTGGCCAATGTTTGAAAAGTGAGCAAAAATATTTTCTCATGATTCTGAGGGCTGAAAAATATTTTCTCATGTTTCTGAGGTCAGTATATTTGAAAGTTGAAGTTCCAATAGTGTTTGTTTATTTCTTTTACAAATAAGTTTAATTTTTGGTTCAATTTAAAAAAAATACTTCAGATGAGTTATGAAAACCATGTGGTAGCCTATACTTATGTTTTGAATCAAATTGTATTCTCCGTGTTTCCTAGCAATACATCAGGTATCCTTCTCTCTATTACATTACTGCAACAATTCTTGTTTTTTAGTATTTGAGTCACTATCTTTTCTACTTTTTTTTCTATTGAGAGGAATATTTCACATCCCAACAGTGCTTTGTAATATAACGACCTCTCTATACACACTCTTGTTGAAATTAACTCACTTTTTTGGACTATTTTCTATGAGCCAGACATTGTTCCCCACTGGCGAGCTCACTGTCCAAACCTGCACACATCACATCCCCGTGTAAGATGTACCTGTATGCACGACAGCTGCAGAGGGAAGAAAACAGTCTCTTACCCTTCCTTATTTTCATCCGACAGACAGCAAAGAGGCTGATGCCCAATGGCAGTTTCTGAGACATTGTTAAAGTGGAATTTTACGCACTGTGATCCAAAAATTCCTAGGAGTTTATGCTGACAACCTGCCTCTACTTAAATGTCCTAACGTCTGACTATGCCTTGTTTTTGCCTGAATATGTGGAAGTAACGGGGCACCTGTGTAAGAGCTATATTTACTCTTCTCTCATTTTTGCCTACTTTTGGAAGTTTTATACAAAGGAGCTTATAACATAGACAGAGGTTCAGAAAATAGACTTAGTGGTCCGATAGATCTTCTTTAAGTCGTGGTTTTGGGTTATCCTTTCTGCATAGCATTAGGTAAACATTTTGTCAGATATTAAGATGATAATCCATTTTTTTTATTTTTTGACATTTCTTGTCTTTTCCTACTGCCTTCTGGGATAGTTTCTCAATTTAATCCAGCTCACAAGTTTGTACTCCTACTGTTTCCATCCTACTGTTTATACCATTGCTGTATTTAAAAATTCTAATGATTATGTTTTTCATACTAATATTTCCAGTGGGTTCCTTTTCTTATGACTTCCTGTTATGTTACTAATTACTTCTCTTCTCAAAGTTACTTAAAGCTATGCTTATTTTAAATTCTTTGTCATCCCAACAATGCTGCTTCAGATATTGCTCTTTTTGTTGTCTTTATAATTGTGTTCCTTCGATGTCTCGCTATTTTTGCTGTGTGAGCTCCTGTCTTAACCTTAGATTCCATCTAGCCACCATCAATGACATTTTACCTAACCCCTAGGTAACGTTTCATCTTTAAACAGAAGCAGCTTGGGGAGAAGGCAGGTTGGTGCCTTAGATGAGGAGAGGATTGAGAGCTCCAGAGCAGCTGGTCAGCCCTCACTTATTTTCATTAACATTCTAGGCAGGCGAGGTGTTTGCTTTAAGCTGAAGTTACCATGTGGCCAGAGCTGGGACCAATTTCTGCAGTAAAGCATCAGGCAAATACTGTCCCTGGGCAAGAATTGGGAGAGATAAAAGCAGAATTTAAGAGCTTCCCTCCAGCTTATTCCCTGGTCACCCATTCCTTCTCTACCATATTAAGTCAGTTTTCAGTTTCCTCAGTACTTCTCATGGTTTTTGACGACAGTAGTTTACTAATTCTCTTCCTCTACTAGTTTTGTTATGGCTAATTTTGAGAGAGGAAGCAAGCACTATTTTGGTAGCTATTTTCTCTTTTTGACCTTATAATGTTCCCATAAAACTGTGGGTTCTAGAGTGTTTATGCATCTAGAATATCCCTTCCTTGTAGGCAGGGATTATGTTTCCCTCACTCCTATTGTTCTTCCCTTGTTTCTGCCCTTATCTCTTTCTTCTTGATTCTATTAGTTAGGATGTAGGTTTAACTGTGGCTCTCAAACAAGGTAGAAGTTTACTTTCCTGTCATGCAAAAGGCTGGTGGTAAGTGATCTAGGTCTGATATGGTGGCTTTGCTTCACAAAGCCCTCAGGGATTCAGTCTCTTTTTCAGTTCACCTCTCTGTCATCCCTAGGTTGTAGTCCAAGATGCCGACACCACCTTCTTTGCAGCAGGATGGAGGCAAGATGAAAATGGATTAGTAAGGGAAATATATACTAGGTATTCCTTGGTGGGAGGTTCCACCAAGTTTATATGTAGCTGCAAGGTTATATAATTATATCTAGCTGCAAGAAAGCTAGAAAATTATTGTTTATTATGGCCAGCCATCTACCCAGATAAAAATTTTATAATTAGGGAATAGGGGAGGAATAGGTGTGGGGAACAACTAGTACTCTCTTCCTTCTTCCTTCTTATCTGCCTTAATTCATCTTGTCTTTCTATTTTCATTTGTTCTTTCCTGCATTTCTTCTCCCAATATTATTTAGTACCTAGTGTACACCAGGGGCTGTATTAGATGTTTTATTACCTCAATATTTTATTCTGCATTGCCATCATTCATCTGGAGGACAAAGATACTTGACTATCTTATGAGGAAATCTCAGTCAGAAAAGTACAGGTTGGATGCAGAAGTTATATTTAATCTATGAAAACCATTTCCTATTTTACAGATAAAGAAACAGACCTAGAGGAACTATGTTAAAGATTTAGGTTAAATTCTACTTCTGCAACTTACTAAGCAGTTACAGACGTTCAACATTTATTCATTCCCCAGATATGTCAAGCACTCTCTCAAGTACTCGGAATTCAACTGTAAACTGGTAGTATAATCCCAGCCCTCAACTAGTCTGGAGATGGCAGCCCAGTTGAGCAGCCAGGTGATCAAACAAGTTATTAGAGAGAACAGGTATACTCTAGTTCGGTACGTCGGGAAATTCCATGTTTTTCCTGCTAGACTACAATACATCTCAAATGAAACAAAGTAAAATCTTTCATTTATGTAGTGCTTTCCAGTATAGCACATGTTTTCAACATAGTAAGTAAAAAGAGAGATAAGGGGATTTTCTGGCAAGGGGAAATGATGACTCCAGTCATAGAGGTAGAAATCGTTTAGAGGGAAAGAGACCATATTGGCCGAAACCTAGCTATATGTAAGGCAATGGGTGAGTAAATTTGGTGACTTGTGTATCAAACCATGAAGACACTTTATTGGCAGATTAAGTTGTTTGGATTTAGACAAGAGGGAAACTTTTCAAATTTACACCTAGGAAGATTGCTTATGAACATGGTATAGTAATTAGGTGGAGAGGCAGAATCCTGGAGCCATTTTAGTTTGAGGACTGAAATATTGACAGTGGGAAGGGAAGTGGTAACTGGTAGATGTGAGAGCTCTTAAGAAGGAAAGTTGTGATTGAAGGGCAGTCAGTGAGAGTTTGTGCTATCTCAAGTGTAACTTTTGGTATATTCCATGGGGGAGGAAATATGTTCTCTGTGAGTACTTTTCAGCAGTTGCATGGGCTGCCAGAAGCTGGAGTGCTTTTCTCCCTTTCAACTGTGGGTAAGGTTAGCTAGAGGGGGAAAAAGTAGAATGATCTAAAGAAGGGAACCCTGTACCATCCCAGGTGTGCAGGAAAAGTGAGAAGCTAGTGTGGTTTATATTTGGACCATGTCATGAAAATGTTATGTTCTACTCATGTATTACCTGGACATTATGTCTAGGAGAACCCTGATCCAGATATGCTATGGAAACTCCATCATTTAATACCTATCTGTAAATTACTAGGTGGCCAAGAGTAAAATCTCTTGAACTTAGTCATTTTTTGAAATGCTGATATCCATAACAGAATCACCTATAACTGGGAATACATATTTTCTTTTTAAAAATTGCAATATAATTGACAAATAGCATTGCATTAGTTTTAGGTGTACAACATAATGATTTGATATATGTACCTATTGTGAGTGATTACCAAAATAAGTTTAGTTAACATATGTTGTAAAATTTTTTCTTGTGTTGAGAATTTGTTGAGCTCTACTATCTTAGCAACTTTTGAATATACAATATTATATTGTTAACTATAATTACTATGCTGTACATTACTTAGGACTGACTTATAACCAGAAGTTTGGGTCTGAAAATATCAATTCTTTATCCATTGTCAAGGGGATGAACAACTGGTTTGAATACTTGTCATCAAAAGATGAAAAAAACACACAAAACAATAGTTCAGAATCAATTGAAAGGATGGCCACTCCTTCTGAAAAATATTTCTATCCCAATTTATTTTGGGTATGGATTTGTATTTTCTAAATTCCAGTAAATGAAGGGATTATCAAATTTTAATGTGTGCTTGAGAAACTTTAATTTCATCCATCTTGAAGAGTCAGAGGAAGGACAAAACAATCAATGTAGTGTTGGTATTTGTGTGGACAGCATGTCATTGGATAAAATAACCTGAAAATATGTTTCCCTCTGGATAGGCCTTGTTTGGTTTTTGCTCCATATTTGTTTTTAAAATTTGATTTATTCATAAAATATCTTAGCAGTAAACAAGATCTGTTTAATATTAATGAAATGGAAATCTAGCCTTGAATTTATCATCTGTCTTCTGTACCACTTAGGAATTATGTTCAACTGCAAGTAATAGAGATTTGAAAAACAGTGAGTTCAAAACACAAGGGTGTTTTTCTCTTGCAGAAAGGAATTCTGAAGTAGGCAGTTGCATAAAGCCCCTAGGGATCCAGACTCCTTTTGACACCATCATATTCAGAAAATGGCTTCCATCTTTGAGTTTACCTCAGGGTACAAGGTGGCTGCTGGAAATATAGGCATCACCTTCACATTCCAGGCAGAAGGAAAAAATAGGACACTCTGAGTTACCTTCTTTTAAGGTACTGCTTGAGAAGTGCCTACAAGCCTCCTACTCTTCTCTCATTGGCCAGAATTTAGTTATGTGATCACACCTATCTGAAAGGAAGACTGGGGAATTTAATTTCATTCTGGGAGGCACTGTGCTCAGCTAAAGTATCGGTGTTCCATTACAAATAAGATGGAGACCAACCTTTTTATGAAGAATGAAGGACTGAGTATTGGAAGGCAACCAGGAGTCTCTCCTCCATCTTAGAATAATGTAATTAAGGAAAATATGTCCAAAACTCCAAAGCTAGAAAAGCAGGATAGAGGAAAGGGACTTTGTGTTGGGTAAGTGTTATGAGAGGAAATTTTGTTGAGTTAGAAGGAAGAAAAGACATAGAGATTCCAGAAATTGAAGGTTAGAACATTTTCAAGTTGACCAGTCTGGGAAACAACCCACCTACAATGTCAACAATTGAGCACTGGTAATGTGAAAAGTTCATGCCAAGGGAGATTGGTAGGGCTGTTGCATGCTGCCTATTCCAGGGAACACCATGCAAGTAGAATATGAGTGGTGCCCCTGAAATCATGTGACACAGAACAGCCCTGGCTGCTGTCATGGGGGTGGGGCAATTCTGACCCTATGACCTGACTCTATTCTTCAAAGGATCCTAGCTGACACAGGTAGCTCAAAGTGATAGTCTAAAGGCTCAGTTCAGTGTATCCTCTGTTTCTTCACCAAGGACTTTAAAAGCATAAGAAAGAGGGGTAAGAGGAAAGGAAGGGAATGGCATGTGAGTGAGGCTTCTGCTTTAAGAGTCTTCATGGCTAGAGATCTTTTTTGATTAGCTTCAGACAGTGTAGGGAAGAAATTAGAAATCCTACCTGGAATCTTTATGTTTTCATCAGTAACTCGGACTTTCTACTTGAAAATCTCTATTACAGGCAATTTTAATCTTAAACTGAGGGGTTTCTTAGAGGCCAAGAAAGAAGGAATGAAGGAAGAAGAGAAAGAAAAAGAAGCAACTGTGATGTGGTAGAAAAAAAAAAATCTATTGAACTTGGAGTCATACAACACAGATTTTAATTCCGACTTTGTCACTTGCTATAGCTGGTGACCTTGGTTAAATTATATAATATCTCTGACTTTCAATTTCTTTATCTATGTGATTATAAAGTAATAATCCCAAGGTTGTTGCAAAGAATAAAGGAGTTAGTATAAAATATACACAAAGCCTGCCAGTATAATAGGAAAATTAAAGGGCAAGTGTAAAATTCTGACATTTGTGATAAACTGGATTCAGTACTTCTTGCCAATATGCTCAGTCCCTCCCTAGTTAACCTTCCATCCCATGTGCTCGGTGAAGCCCCAACTTGCCTTTCTCACTCCTACATCTGTGTGCTGAGCAGAGCTGGGGACAATTATGCAACTGTGAATATTGTTGGTACAAAATTTTATGGTCATTAACCTCAGTTTTGTCCTCAGTACTGCTTACTATCTTTTTTTATACTTTGCTCTCTCTGGTTCTCTAGAGTATCTTAAAAAAAAAAAAAGTCCTCCATGCTCCCCAAATCCCTCTTCCCCTTCTTCCTGTCTTTCATTCCTCTGGTCCTTATCAAGTGACTTCACTTACCATTTTACAATGAAACGAGATGCCATTTTGACTTTCTGTCAGCTCTAAAGCTACAAAATTAACTTTTCCCACATCCATCTTTTCCTCCTTAATTCTTGTTAATGGGAGAGATAGCTTTCATCCATTAAGCAAGTTGTCTTCCTTTGTTTTAGAGATTAATCCCTTTCTGCCTTTTCAGGATTCTTGCTTCACTGATTATATCATTTCTTCTGTATCTTTTAGTTTTTTCTTTATACTGGCTCTTTCCTCTGAGCATTTAAACATGCCTTAATTTTTCCCATCTTAAGAAAATATCTCCCTGGGCAAAATTTTATATTACAGCTACTTCCTCCCTAGTCTGCTTACATTCCAATGTCCAAAGCCAGCCACATGATGGTGCCCAGTGTCAATAGGATGGAGAAGTACCCACCTCCTACAGGGAAGCACTCAAGTTCAATGCAATGGGTCAGACGCATAATCCTCCTACAGTAAGGGAAGTGAATAATTCACAATGCAAGCTACCATATCTTCTTTACTGCCAGACTTCTTGAAGGAGTTGTCTCGACTCAAGCATCTCTATTGCAAAACTTAAAAAAAAAAAAAAAATTAATCTCTTCAATCTAGTTTCTGCCTTTGCCATTCCAGTCAAACTGCTCTTGCTATGGACACTGATTGTTTCCTTGTTGCTGAATCCAAAGAATATTTTTCAGTTGCACAGTACTTGTCCTTTGCAACATTTGAGAATATAGACCACTCCCTGCTAGAAATTCTTTCCTTGGCATGCATGACTTTCCTCTCTTGGTTTTTGTCCTAGCTCTGGTTGCTTTTCCTCAGTGTCCCTTGTGGGCTCTTTGTCCTGGGTAGCCCCGTAGAGTTTGGTGCTGTTTTGTCTTCTGTGCGTCCCTTTCTCACTTTTACACATCCCTCAGTGATCTCCTCTATTTCCATTTCTCCAATCAGGCTCTACGTGCTTGTAGTAAATTAGAGTACAGCCTGACATGCTAAAGTGTAGCTTTATTTTTAATAATTGATACGAGGGTGCTCAATCCTCGCGCAATCTTCTTTCCCCCAATCCTGGTGTTGCTGGCAGGGGTGGGGGGGGAGGGCAGGGGTGGATTAAACTAGACAATTAAATTAACTCATTATCTTCCAGTTGTAATATCTTTTTCAGACACATATTAAGCTAACTTAATCTTCCTTTTCTTGATGTCTCTTCCCTCTTAAGGAATCTTCCTTCCTCATCACTACCCACCTCCCAAGAGACAGTCTGGATGTAGGGAGTATGTGTAAATCATTTCTTGCTGATGGAAGCATATCCTGGTTTATTTTATTTTTATCATTTTTTTTTTAAAGGAGGGCGCAGCTCTCAGTGGCCCATGCAGGGATCGAACCAGCAACTTTGGTGTTATTAACACCATGCTCTAACCAACTGAGCTAATGGGCCAACCCTGTACTGGTTTATTGAACAAGCTGGATTCGGTAGGAGCGAAGCTGAAAGCTTCTCACCACTACCTCATTCAATTCTACTTTCTGTTCTTGTTATTCTCTACTCAGTGGAAGAAATTTTGGACAGGACTCAGTATTTTTCTGGTTATATTTAGATAATAAGAAGTCCTGCCCAACTTATGAATCACATAACACCAAACTCCAATCTAATTTTATTCTCCCCATCCCTAATGCTTATGCTTTGATCAAGTGAGTATTAATGATTATGATAAAACACTTCAGAAGAAAATCTCTAAATATGTAGTAACTTATCACAGGAAATGAAACACTGAAATTTAAATACATATTTTTGTTGAAGGAAGGTATGATGGGAATGAAAGACCAGAATTTTTTATTGAGTCTTTTAATGAATCTTGGAATCTTCCAGTGGGAGGAAGAAGTATTTTTTTCTTTATTTTTCATTCATTGGCCAGGGGTTTTTGAAAACCCTCCAAGGAAGGAAAGAAGTAGGGAAAAAAGAGAGACAGAGAGAGAGATTTTACCTCTGATTTCAGTTTTTATTTGGTGTTGATTCTCTCTGACTGTGAGAGATATCAAAAGTTGACCTTTTTCTCCTGTGGCTCTCTGTGTGTTCTTGGAGGCCTCCCTATAGCGGGGAATTGCTAAGTTGCATTTCACTTGACTCCAGAATTAGCTGCTGTGGTGGCCACATCTGGTCATCACCCTCATCTTCAGATGCCATGCCCCCTGGTTCCTCTGTGTTGCTCTGCCAGGGTTTCTTGGGAGAGTTTCTCTCAGGATGACCCAACACAACTCTCTCCCATGAGGTGTACATCTGGCTGGTAAAGAATTCGTGCAGCATTTGCCTTGCCAAATTCTGGAAGTGTGACCATTCTCAACACTGCCCTTTCTCTTTTCTCTCCTGTAGTTGGGGCCACACCTTCTTACTTGTTCAGGTGAGGAAAGTCTTCTACTGTCCCCTATGGGGAGTGAGGGGAAAGAAGCCCATCATACTGAAATCTCTTCATCAAAAGCCTTACTCATTAGTCTCTCGACTTTCTCTCAGGTAACCTGGCAGTTGCTCAGGGACAGATGCTGGCACAATTGTTCACAACCTTTTAAGGCACTGATCTTACAACTCTCTGGCTTATAGACCATTTGTGCTTATTTTAAAAATTGAACTGTGTACGCCTTATACATTTTTATATTGATACCTAAAATTTTAATTATAAATTTAAATTGTACCAAAGGGTATAATTTTTCCCCTTATTTTAAACACCAATGTTTTAAAATAAAATGTTTACATTATTCTTTTAAATGTACCTAATAGAATTTAAGTATTGTAGTAATTTGATGTACACTACCATCATTTAAATAAATCACCACAACCCAATCCCACAACAAAATGAATAATTCTTTTAATAGTCGGAAATTTTACATTGCTCTTTTTTCCTCCTTGAACTCTTTTTCCATTTCACTTTACCCAAGGAACTTTCCCTCATGTAATATGTTTTGAAGCTTTCTAGTCTTTTATTATCATCATACTTTTTTCACTAAAACATATTTTAATTAAAAAAAATTAATTTCCATTAATCATAAGGTGTTTTCAGAAAGTTTCTTTTGGAGTGTTATAACAATTGTTAATATAAAGTTGGTCAAAGCTTAAAAATATTACAAGTTTTGATAAATACATCCTAATGTAAAGGTAAACTTTATTAAGAAATGTGCTTTCTAAAGAGATGAGGTCTTTTTTTTTTCTCCACTTCTTCCTTTTCCTTCTCCTTTTCCTTCTCCTCTTCCTTCTCTTCTTTCTTTCAGTTTTGAGGATAAATGACGATTTAGTGGAAATCAACAGGAACAATAAAGGAAAGTATTGGGCCCTGAGGAAGTATGGGGTTACAAAAGATTCATTATAGCCCTACTGGCATTATTTGCATTGCAATCTATAATGCCTTCTTATTAAGTAAGTTCAAATGGAAGACTTACATGGTAACAGGGAGTAATTGAGGACAGGAAGTTGATGAATGACAGTAAGCAGTAAATATCAAATAGGTATTTAGAGTATTCAGTAATCTTTTAGCAAAAGTTAAAAAATATGTCTCTTAACACCATGAATATATGTTCAAGAAAATATAATACCCTACCTTTCTATTTATTTTACTCAAAGGTATAATATTAATCTGTTATCAGTAAACCTGGAGTTTTTCACTTTTTTATTCTTCAAATCATAAATATACTGTTGAGACTCAAACCTGGGGCTTGATGAACAGTAGTTTAACAGACATGGATATACGTGTCATCTCTGGGGTTGTGGAATTGCTCACAGCCCAACCAATACACCAGAGTCAAGTTAGGGATGGATGAGATACTGCCTTTCTTGTGAAAAAAGGATAGAAGAAATTCTGTGAAAAAATTTTATATATATAAAATTATATATATATATGAAATATATAGATTCATATATATATGAAGTATATAGATTTCATATATATATGAAATATAGAAATTAATTTATTAAAGTCATCTGTGGCCTTGTATCCCTTTGCAAGTCTTGGTGTACCCCCAGGTATACCTGTACTCTGGTAGTTACTGTTTTGGGAATGACCTCTCCATATTGAATGTGGGGAGATCCTTTATGCCAACTGTGTACTCATCCTTTGAAGCTTCTGTGAAAACTCTAAGCAACAGAGAATGCCATATCTAACTTCCCACTTCACACATATATATGCATTCATTCCCCTGGGAACAGAATCTCTAGCTCTCATTGGCTTTGTAAGGGGTCCACTTCACTCAAAAGGGTTAAGAAGAACTGACTGGAAGATTGACCTCCTTTTACAGTCCTATTATTCAGCAACTGTGGGTGCAACATATGAATCTAGACTGTGTACTGCACATAATATTTCTGCCTCATTTTGATTCTGCAGACCAACTGGTCTAAGTTCTTCCCATATCCGCTGGGGACTCAGCTGCCATTCCACAGGGCATGGAGTGCAAATTAGTTATTCAGGCTCCACTGGCAAACAGCAGAGCACTGTGCAATCTGTTACCCTGTCTAAATATCCGTGGCACAAACAATCACTTAAACGTGATTATAGTTATTTGATGCTACAACTTAATTTCATGATAAAATTGTATATGTTTATTATCTCTCTACCGGTTTTTATAAAATCTGATTGCACAATGGATCCAGTTTGTTTGAAATCAGATACCCATTGCAATTTGCACAACAGACACAACAAACATGTGATGTTTTCGTAGGTAGGAAGGTAAAAAAGACTGTTAGCAGAAGTGTGTTTTGTTTTATTTAGAAAAATGCTGCAAAGCCATAAATGTTTAAGGAATATGCTCCTGAATAGATACAGAAGTAGCTGGAGAGAGGGGAAATACGTATTTGAAAAATTCCTTAACCTTGGCTGATACCTACACAGGTAAAAGACTAAACAAAGGAAGGGAAAAAAGTGCATCCTAATCTAATGGAACTAAGGGAACCACCAAGCTGTCAATTCACTGAGCTGTAGGTGTAGAAACAGAATGGAGCCTTTCAATTCTGCTGCCTTCTCCCTGGGGTTAGAGACCGGTTGCCATGGATATTCTGGATTCCTGCAGCTAATGGGAGGGAGATCTGTAGCTCTGGTATCCTGGGGACCCGCCAGGGTGAAACATGAAATGGAGGCCTGTGGGTGTGGTGGTGGAGGGCTGGAAAGCAAGAGGTCATAGGGTCGGTTTCCAGCAGAGTTAAAGCTGATTTTATTTCAAGTCACATTCATTTTGCAATCTGTGTTTTCCTGACAAACCAGACCTTTTCTTTCCCTCCCCCACTGAGCAGAGAATCTTCATCTCCTTAAAATCGTTACTATCATAGTACTAAGTAGTCGATGCTGTAATTAGGTGTGCAAAGCGATTCAGATGATTCTTTTTTTCAATGTAATTTTTTTGGGAAGAGGAGAATAGGAAAATGAATTTTGGTTTGGTTCAGAGATTTTAAGCTGTTTGAAGACACGCCACACACATAGCAAAGAGGGAGAAGGAATGAGAATGTTTCTGATTTATTCCGTTTTATGTAAAGGTATTATTTGTTACCTGGCCCCATGTTTCTTTCCAACAACTCATTGCAAATTCAGCCCTTTCTCTACTTCTTGCATCTGCCTGTTCATTCTGCCTTGGTTTTTCACCAGGTCACAGCAAAAACACTTTCTCTGTCTATAATCTCTTGGAGCATTTCCCTCTCTGGCTGAATCATCGAACACTTGAAAGTCAAGTTCTTGGACAGTGTTTGCTAATCCTGATAAGTGGGACGTGTCTCTGCCCTGATCTTCTGTGCCTTCATCTCAGCAGAGCATTGAAACAGTGACATAGTCCTCATAGATCATTTCAGTGAGCAAAAGATACAATAGCAACTGTCCCTGCCACCTTCATCTGCAAATTCCTTTAGCCTTCACTGAAGGAGTTTTTCCAGGGCAGACTCAATAAATTGTAATCACCAGTGCTGCCTGTTGAGGTAGGAAGGTGCAGGTTGAAAAATAGAACGGCTCTTGGTGTTTAATATGTCTTGCTTTTAAAATTTCATGTGTTTTTTGTTTGGCACTCACTCTGTAGCTAGCTGGTTGGCATGGACAACAGAAGAAGGTTGGTTGGCCTCTGCTAATCCCCGAATCCCAAGAATAGAACTGCAGGTTTAATATTATCAGTCTCATGGAAAGCCTGAGGACTTGGAAACATTTCCTTGTGGGCCAAACTTAAGGAAGTTCAGTGGTTTGGAATCTGGGAGAAGTAGCTTGCCAGACCCAAATAAGCATGTGTTGGCCACGGAAGCACATCAGAATTCTGCCTGTCCCTAGGAACTACTGCGATTCTTCCATTAAAAATCCCCTTCTCCCTACTGAACAATCAATGCTGTGCTTTTTCTACCTTATTTTGTTAATCCATTAGATAGTAAGGTAAATACCTGATGATCGGGTGATCACCTATCAGCAAAGGTGTCTTTTTTCTTTTTCCCCTCAAATTGAAGAAACTGCAGTGGTCATCCACAGATGTCCATACGCACACATCCGTAGCTATCAGCACAACTCAGAGGCCATCAGAAAACCCTACCTTTCTTTCTCCATGGGATGTGTCATGGCATGCTCAGGTCTCTATGAATCAGGCACCACCTAGAGAACTGGAAAGCATAGCCTGAACTGGGGTAGAGAGTGTGGGAAGTGAGCATGGAGACTTTCCCCCAGTGGTGACAAGCTTAAAGCCTCTCATTCATGCTCTTTCAGAAGGAAAAGAGATCATTCATCTGCTAAATTCTCTAATAGCTGGGGGAATAAAATACTTCGAATCTAGATGACAGTAGTAGAAATTCATAGTGTGGCCATAGGAAATTCATAAAATCTCTCAAGGAACTTGCTTTTCTTAACTATAAAATGGTGAGTTGGAACTAGATGATATCTCAGTGCAGTTTCCCATTCCTGATTTTATATAGGAGAGTATTTATATAACCTAGAAATGAGGAAACTCTTTCCTCATCCAAAGAAGAAATTGAAAGATAAGTTTGATAGACTTGAAAGCCCAACACAAAAAAATATCTGTATATCCAATAAATTATCCAAATGTTATAAATAAAATTGAAAGTTAAATATTGATAACATGTGCCAAAAATTTAATGTCTTTATTATAGAAGACACTTAAAGTCATTGAGAAAAATTAGTTTAAGGACACAGAGGCAAATTACAGAAGTATTGAAAAAATCCAATACATAGGTGAAAAGAATGTTTATGTTCAACTTCATCAATAATTGAAGAAAATAAAAACAATATATGATTTTCAGCCTGCAAATTGACAAACATAACAAATATATTGAGTGATGGTAAGGTGGCAGGGAAGGTAAGGACAGAGTTTTTCCCCAGCCCTGGCTTTTTGAAAAATCATCGATGATGTTATAAATTGCTGAAATCTTTTGGCTAGTTATTTTGTCAATAAGTTATAAAGCAACTCCATTTTCAGGAATTTATCCTAAAGAAATATATAGTGGTGTGTAAAATATTTAGCTCTAATTTTGCTAATCATAGCAAGCTACTGAAAAGAACCCAAATGTCCAATTATTGGAGACTGGTTAAATAAAGATGCATTCACATAATGGAATACTATATAGAAAGTTAATCAGATGATACCCAAATGCTTCTCTTTGTATGGAAAGATGTTTTATAATGTTTTTGAAAGAAATTATCAAATACACAAGTATATAAGATATTATAATATTACTTAAATAATTATGAATACATATGTGTATATGCATAAAAATAATCTTGAATTATAGAGAGCTATGCATTAGTGGTGAGAGTCTATGGGTAGAAAAATTTAAGGATATACATATCTCCATTTTAATTTGTTACGTTTTCTGTAATGAGGATTTATTGATTTTTGTAGCAGAGAACAAAAACTTCATTTAATAAAAAACTTAAAATTCTACCATTTTGGAGGATTCCTGGTTAAATAACTAATTTCTAAACTGGCATGCATAGTGGTGACAGATGAACAAGTCTGTATGAATAATGTTAATAAAGACAGTACATTTTTGCTCAGACTGATATAATTCAAGACACAGATATAATTGTTCATTTAGTAACTTCAAAAATGTATAAGGAGATATGTGAACAAGTAGTCCCCATGTCAAGTGTGAGGAGAAATAGGTTCCTAACAGCTGTAAGTGTTCTCAGATCTATAAGAACAATTGCATAGGTTGGAGGAGCAACAATGAAAAGACATTTTATTGGACATGATTCTAAATAAATTTTTAAAAATCATAGTAGTAAAGTACATAAACAGTATTAATACATAGTAAATGCTGTGAGAGTTTCAGAAGAATATCCTTCACAATATTTATTCTAGGTTTGTCTCTATTTGAAAGCAAACACATGTATTAGAATGAATTTAACTGACGTACATTCACTTTGTCAGTAGTTCATCTCAATTTACTGAAATGTATCTACGTAGATTGACAAATCACTTCAAAAAAATCACTGAAGAGTTAAATTATCTAACATACTTTTCTTTTTTAACAATTTAACTTACAGTATTTTCGTTTGTGTCCAAATGTTTCTCTTTTATTACCATATCTACCTTCCTCCTGCCCTCTGGGTCCCACCCCCACTGCTACCCCTAATCCTTGGCAAACACTAATCTGTTCTCCATTTCTAAAATGTTATCATTTCAAAATGTTATATAAATAGAATCTCACAGTATGCAACATTTTGGCATTGGCTTTTTTCACCTCAGCATAAGCCCTGGGGATTCATCAAAGTTGTGTATATCCATAGTTTGTTCCTTCCTTTTGCTGCATTGTATTCTACTGAATCTATGCAGCACAGTTTGTTTAACTAGTCATCTGTCAAAGAGTATCTGGGGTATTTCCATCTTCTGGCTATTATGAGTAAAGCTTCTGTGAACTTTCATGAATAGGTTTTGTGTAACATTGATTTTCATTTTTTTGGAATAAAAGTCTAAGAGTGCAATTGCTGGGTCATACGGTAATTGTATATGTAGATTGCTGAGAAACTGCCCAATTGTTTTGTAGAGTGGCTGTATCATTTTACATTGCCACCAGCAATGAATGACTGATTCAGCTTCTCTTCATCCTCAACAGCATATGGTGCTATTACTTACTACCTTTTATTTTATTTTAGCCTTTTCAACAGATATGTAGTGATATTGTAGTGATATCGTATTTGTTTTCATTTGTATTTCCCTGATTGCTAATGATGTTGGAAAGTTTTCACGTGCTTATTTATCTATTCTCTTCAGTGTAATGTCATGACTTTTATCCATTTTCTAATTGGATTTTTAAAAATTATTGAATTTTTTTTAATTAAATTTATTGGGGTGACAATTGTTAGTAAAATTACATAGATTTCAGGTGTACAATTCTGTATTACATCATCTATAAATCCCATTGTGTGTTCATCACCCAGAGTCAGTTCTCCTTCCATCACCATATATTCGATCCCCCTTACCCTCATCTCCCACCCCCACCCCCACCCCCTTACCCTCTGGCAACCACCAAACCATTGTCTGTGTCTATGAGTTTCTGTTTCTCATTTGTTTGTCTTGTTCTTTTGTTGCTTTTGGTTTATATACCACATATCAGTGAAATCACATGGTTCTCTGCTTTTTCTGTCTGACTTATTTCGCTCAGCATTACACTCTCAAGATCCTTTTGAATTATTTATATTCTAGATACTAGCCCTTTGTTGGCTATGTGGTTTGCAAATATATCCTCTGAGTGTGTAACTTATTTTTTCCTCCCTTTTACATGGGCCATCACAGATCAAAAGTTTTTAATTTTGATGAGATTCAATTTATCAATTTTATGATTAAAAAGTACATTCATTTATGGATAGTGTTTTTGGTGTCAATCTAAGAACTCTTAGCCCTAAATCTCAAAGATTTTCTCCTATTTATTTTTCTAAAAATTTTATAGTTTATATTTTACATTTAGGACCATGATACATTTTGAATTAATTTTTGTTTGTGGTGTGAGGTTTAGGTCAAGTTTAATTTTTTTTTTGGCTATGAATGTCAAATTGCTCTAGCACAATTTATTAAAAAGGCTATCCTTTCTCCATTGAATTACTTTTTCATCTTTGTCAAACATCAGTTGAGCATAGTTGCATGGTTGGGTTCTCTACGTTCCATTGATTTATGTCTGTCTTTGCCAATATCACACTATCTTGATTGTTGTAGCTATATAATAAGTCTTAATATCATGGATTAATTTCATAAGGCCACTGTAGCACATTACTGCAAACTTGGTGGCTGAAAAACAACAGAAATGTACTGTCTCGTAGTTCTTGAAGGCCAGAAGTCTAAAATCTTGGTTTAGGCAGGGTTGTGTTCCCTCTGGAGGCTCTAGGGAAATATTCTTCCTTGCCTCTTTCAGCTTGTGGTGGCTATTGGCAGTCTTTGTCTTCTTGTACTATGGCTGCCTCACATAAATCTCTGTCTTCACATCACCTTTTCCTCTGTATGTGTCTTCTTCTCTGTGTGTTCTGAAATTCCCCTTGCCTCTCATAAAGATACATGCAATTATAATTAGGGCTCACCCAGATAATCCAGAATGAGCTTTTCCTTTCAAGATATTTACCTGAATCACATTTTTTTGCCATATAAGACAATATTCACTCTTTTGCCATGTAACAGTCCTAGGTACTAGGGATTAGGACACGGACGTATATACTGGGGGTAAATATTCAGCCTACTGCAATTGAGTAATTCCTCCTTTATTCTTCTTTATGAAGATGATAAACAATTTTAGCTTTCCTAGGGCCTATACCTTTTCATATAAATTTTAGAATAAATTTGTCTATAGCTACAAAAAAACTCACTGAGATTTTGATAGCCATTGTATTAAACCTATACATGAATTTTGGAGGAATTGAGGACTTTACTATTTTAAGTCTTTCAACCATGAACTTGGTATTTCTCTAGGTATATTTTTATTTCTTTTATGCTTACTTTGTAATTTTTTAGCATACAGATTGTACAGGTTTAATTAAGTGTATATCTAAGTATTTCATCTTTTTTGGAGATATAGTAAATGGTATTTTATATGAGTATATATATTTAATTTTTGTTTCTACATGTTCATTGATAGTACATAGAAATATGATTGACTTTATGTGTTGATGTTCAATGCACTTATTGTAATCATTTATTCTAGGATTTTTTTTTTTTTTTTTTTTTTTTTGTAGCTTCTCTGGGGTTTCGTACATAAAGTCATGTCATCTGCAAATAGAACCACTTTGATTTCTTTCTTTCTCATCTGTGTGCTTTTTATTTCTTTTTCCTACCTATTCAGTAGCTAGAACTTTCAATACTATGTTGAATAAGAGCAGTGAGAGTGGACTTTCTTGCTTGCTCGCAATCCTATTGGGAAAGCATTCAATCTTTTACCATTAAATATCATGTTACCTTTGGTTTCTTGTAGATGGTTTTATCAAGTTGAAGTAATAACACTTTATCCTTAACTTGCTGAAGGTTTTATCCTGATTGATATTAGATTTTTTTCAAATGTTTATCCTCTATCAATTGATATGATCATATTATGTTGCTACATTTGATTGTTGATATGGATTACATTGACTGATTTTCAAATGTTGAACCAGCCTTGCACATCTAGAATAAACCCCACTTGGTCATGGTGCATATCTTTTATATATTGTTGCAATCAAGCTGCTATTATTTTGTTAAGGATTTCTACATCTATGTTCATGAGAACTTTTGGTCTGCAATTTTCCTCCTTTTTAACTCTCTGATTTTGATATCTATTTCATCTTGGTTGAGTTTTGATAGTTTGTGTTTTTCAACGAATTGGCCCATTTCTTTGAAGTTATTGAGTTTTTGAACATAAAGTTATTCATAATATTCCCTAATTATCTTTTTATTATTTTATTAAATTGGGGTGACATTGGTTAATGACATTATATACGTTTCAAGTATACGATTTTATAATACATCGTCTGTATGTTGCATTGTGTGCTCACCAGCCTAAGGCTAGTTTTCTATCACCATATATTTGACGTCCTTTCTCCTCTTATCTTTTTAATGACTATAGGATCTGTAATGATATCCTGATAGTGGTTATTTATGTCATTTCCCTTTTTATTTTTGTTAGTCCTACTATGGGTTTATCGATTTTGTTTAAAAGAACTAGCTTTTGTTTCATTTTTTAAATTGTATTTCCATTTTTTGTTTTATTAATTTCTGTTCTTCTCTTTATTTCCTTCCTTTTATTTATTTTAGGTATTTTGTTCTTTTTTTCTTTTCTTTTAGGTAGGAGCTTAGATTATTAATTTAAGAACATTTTTCATTTTTAATGCAATCATTTATTGCTATAATTCTCCTGGTGAGCATTGCTTAAGCACAATATGTTGTAATTTTGTTTTCATTCAATTCTATATGTATTTAAAAATGTTTCTTTGAGACTTCTTTGATCCATGGCTTATTTAGAAGTGTGTCATTTAATTTTAATTCTTTTTATGACCTAGTTTGTTTTATGACCTAGGATATGGTCTAAGTTGGTGTCTGTTCCAAAAGTGCTTGAAAAAAATATGTATTCTGCTGTTGTTGGGTGGAATGTTCTACATATGTCCATTAGATTCTGTGGGTTGATTTGTTATGATCTCTTATATGCTTTCAGATTTTCTGTCTAGTAAATTTACCAGTTTCTGGGAGGATTATTGAACTACTTAGCAACTACTTGAAGTTCCCAATTATAATTGTGAATTTGTCACTTCTCCATTCATCTCTATCAGTTTTTGGTTCATATATTGTGAGGCTTTGTTATTTGATAAGTATAAGGTTAGGATTGTTATGTCTTCCTGGTACATTGATACTTATATCATTATGAATTGCCCTTCTTTGTTTCAGTAATTTTCTTTGCTCTGAAATATATTTTATCAAATATTAATATATTCACTCCTTATTTTTAAAATGTAATGCTTGCATGATTTTCTATCTTTTATATAACTTTTCCATTTTTTTACTTTCAATATACCTCTGTCATTGAATTTGAAGTCAGTTTTTTTCAAAAGGGATGTGTTGGATAATTTTTTTTTTATCCACTCCACCAATTACTATCTTTTGATTGGCACATTTAGACCATTTACATATAAGGTAATATTGATATGTGCTTAAATCAGCCATTTTAATGTGTCCCCTGCCCCCTTGTTTTCGTTCTTCTATTTCTGTTTTTTGCTTTCCTGCGGATTACTTGAACTTTTTTTAGGATATCATTTGAATTATTTATAGTGCTTCTAAGTGTATCTCTTTGGATAGTTGTCATAGTGGTTGCTTTGGGTATTATGATATGCCAAATGGCTTATCACAATCTAATGGTATGGAAAGCAGAATCCTCCCCACCCCCAAACGAAAAAAAATCTATATCTGAATCCTCGAAATCTATAAATACATTACCTTACATGGCAAAAGGGGCTTTGAAAATGTGATTAAGGTAAGAATTTTGAGATGGGAATATCATCCCGTATTACCTAGATGGACCTACAATCACAAGCATTTTTATCAGAGGGAGGCAGAGAGTCATAGAAAGGAATATGGTGATAGAAGCAGAAGTCAAAGAGTCAGAGATTTGAAGAGGCTATGTTGTTTTGAAAACGGAGGAAGGTGCTATGAGCCAAAGAATGCAATTGTATCTGGAAATTTTGTCTATTGTGTTAGGAGTCTCTGGGTCCTAATTAAAAGTCTTAGTAGGATGTTGTCTTGTTTCACATGCAGACCATAGTCTCCCTTTTTAGGGCTGTTGTCACAATGACAGCTACATTTTCAGAGCTGTTGCAGTGTTATTTTGGTCTGCTTGATTTATCTTTTGCTGCTGGGGCTCACAATAGTACCTGCTGGTATTTGCTGAGGAAATGGATGGGTTTCCCAGCCTGGGCCACTAGGTGTATCCTGGCTGGGGAGAGGAGTCTTAAGCCTGTGGGGTCAAAGGGCATTCCTGGCCTGTGCCTGGCTCCCTCTTCTGCCCCCCACCCCACCCCGTGCGTATCTCTGATATCTTTCAGTGGGAAAGGGGCATGTTAAGTTGAATGGGAAAGGACAGTGCTTCCTCAGGCCACTTATTATTAGCGGGGCTCCTGATGCATCTCTCTTGCCAGTTCTTCCAGGTTTGCCTAATGTTGTCAGAGGGGCTTCCATTGATTCAGAGGGAGGAAGAAGCTTACCTAGGCTGGCTTTTGTTGCTGAGTTGCAGGTCTAAACATGCTGTGTCTGGATGACTTACAAGTTCTGTTAGGAAGAGGCATATAACACCCTGCCTCTATGTTGTCCCTCCAGTCCTGGAGTTCCAAACAAATTTGCTTTCTTACCCCCTTTCAGAGTTCATCTTTGATGGTCTATTGCATTAGTTCCAGGGTTTATGATGTCTTGTGGGAAGAAACAGAGAGAAACAAGTCTATGGCTTCTTATCCAAAACAGAAGTCGCTGTTCTACTTTTGATAATACCAAATTGTTTTTCTCCTTCCCTGGAGAGGGTCTATGTATTTGAGGAACTGGAAGCGCTTTCCTAAGAGGAGTGAACTGAGTATGGAGTGGAATGAAGTTGGAGAAGCAGGAGGGACCAATCAGGCCTCATAAAATGTGTTGGGGAGTACTGTTTCTTCTTCAATTTTTTGGAAGAGTTTGTGCAGAATTGGTATTAGATCCTCTTTGAAGGTTTGGTAGAATTCACTAGTGAAGCCATCTGGTCCCGGACTTTTGCTTTTGGGAAGGTTTTGGATGACTGATTCAATTGCGTTACTGGTGATCGGTCTGTTTAGATTTTCCAGTTCTTCATGGTTCAGCCTTGGAAGGCTATATGTTTCTAAGAACTTATCCATTTCTTCTAGGTTGTTGAATTTGGTGGCATATAGTCCTTCATAGTATTCTTGGATGATCCTTTGTATTTCTGTGGTGTCCGTGATAACTTCCCCTTTTACGTTTCTGATTTTGTTAATCAGTGTCTTCTCTCTTTTTATCTTAGTAAGTCTAGCCAAGGGTTTGTCAATTTTGTTAATCTTCTCAAAGAACCAGCTCTTTGTCACATTAATTTTTTCTATTGTCTTTCTGTTCTCTATTTCATTTATTTCTGCTCTAATTTTTGTTATTTCCTTTCTTCTGCTGACCTTGGGTTTTACCTGTTCTTCTTTTTCTAGTTCTTTAAGGTGTAACATGAGGTTATTTATTTGGGAATTTTCTTGTTTCTTGAGATAGGCCTGTAATGAGATAAATTTCCTCTTAAAACTGCTTTCGCTGCATCCCAAAAATTTTGGTAGGATGTATTTTCATTGTCATTTGTTTCTATGTATCTTTTGATCTCTCCTCTAATTTCTTCTTTGACCCAGTCCTTCTTTAAAAGTATGTTGTTTAGTCTCCATGTATTTGTGTTTTTCCGCTTTCTTTTTACAGTTGATATCCAATTTCAAAGCCTTGTGATCAGAGAATATGCATGGTATGATTTCAATCTTTTTAAATTTGTTGAGACTGATTTTATGTCCCAATATATGGTCTATCCTTGAGAATGTTCCATGTACACTAGAAAAGAATGTGTAGTCTGATGTTTTAGGATGAAGTGCTCTATAAATGTCAATTATGTCCATTTCATCTAATGTGTCATTTAGGGCTACTATGTCGTTATTTATTTTCTGTTTGGATGATCTATCCATAGCTGTCAATGATGTATTTAAGTCCCCTAGTATAATTGTGTTTTGGTCAATTTCTCCCTTTAGTTCTGTTAGTAGTTGCTTGGTGTATTTCGGTGCTCCCTGATTGGGGGCATAAATATTGATGACTGTTATGTCTTCTTGTTTTACAGTCCTCTTCACCATTATGAAATGTCCATCTTTGTCTCTTGTTATCTTTTTCACCTTGAAGTCTGTTTCATCTGATATCATTATGGCTACACCTGATTTTCTCTGGGCACCATTTGCTTGGAGTGTCAATTTCCACCCTTTCACTTTGAGTCTATGCTTGTCCTTGTAGCTGAGATGTGTCTCTTGGAGACAGCATATGGTTGGGTTTAGTTTTTTGATCCAATCTGCTACTCTGTGCCTTTTTATTGGTGAGTTCAGTCCATTTACATTTAGGGTGATTATTGATATGTGAGAATTTCCTGTCATTCTATCTTTAGTTTTCTGGTAAGGCTGTGTCTCCATTGTTTCTTTGCCTTTTGGTTGTTGTCTATTATTTCTGTGTGGTGGTATTCTATGATGGTTTCCTCTGTTTCTTCTTTTATTTCAGTATATATTTCAGTTCTGGATTTTTTTTGAGTGGTTACCCTTAAGTTTATGTAAAAGTAAGTTTGATATTTAGAGTATTCCATTTTCTTCAGCACGCTTACTTTCTCCATTCCCATATTCCGGTTCAGGCCTTTATTCTCCCCCTTTTTGAGTTTTGGTTGCCACAAATTGTCCCTGTTGATGGTGGTCGAATAGCCTCCTTTAGTATTTCTTGTAGTGCAGGTCGTGTATTAGAAAATTCCTCAGCTTCTGTATGTCTGGAAAGGTCTTTATTCCTCCTTCATATCTAAAGGATATCTTTGCTGGATATATTATTCTTGGCTCATGATTTCTCTCTTTCAATAGTTTGAATATTTGGTTCCACTCCCTCCTGGCTTGTAGAGTTTCTGCTGAAAAATCTGATGATAATCTAATGGGCTTTCCTTTGTAAGTTACCGTCTTCTTTTCCCTGGCTGCCTTGAGGATTCTTTCTTTGTCGTTGATTTTAGACAGCTTCAGTACAATGTGCCTTGGAGAAGGCCTGTTGGGATTGAGGTAACTAGGTGTTCTATTTGCTTCTTGGATTCGAGGGTCCAGTTCTGTCCACAAATTTGGGAAGTTCTCATCGACGATTTGTTTGAATATATTCTCTGTTCCATTCTCTCTTTCTTCTCCTTCTGGTATGCCCATTATTCTTATATTGCTCTTTCTGATGGAGTCAGAAAGTTCTTGTAGAGTTCTTTCATTTCTTTTAAGTCTCAAGTCTCTTTCTTCTTCTATCTGTGTCATTTCCAGGTTTCTATCTTCGATGTCACTGATTCTTTCCTCCATCTGGTCAACTCTACTACCTAAGCTGGTTATTTCATTCTTAATTTCTTCTATTGAGTTCTTAATCTCCAGAAATTCTATTTGGTTCTTTTTTAAAATTTCAATCTCTTTCGTAAAATGCTCATACTGTTCTTTAATTGAGTTTCTGAGTTCATTTAACTGCCTATCTGTGTTTTCTTGTATCTCGTTGAGTTTTTTCAGAACTGCAGCCTTGAATTCTCTGTCATTTAAGTCACATATTTCTGTATATTTAAGTGCCTTTTCTGGAGATTTTTCACTTTCTTTCTGAGCTATCTTGTTGCCTTGGTTACTCATGGCGATTACTGGTTTACTATTTCTCTTCCTAGACATCTACAGGAGTGACTTCTGCAACAAGTTGATAGGAAGAGGTCTTTCTTTTGTTCAGCAGTTCTGTTTACTCCTGCAGGGAACCGCCCAGATAGGTGGGGCCAGGGGCGGGGTGAGCTGTGAGAGGTGGCCCAGAGCAATGGCAGCGACCACCACCACAGCCTGTCCTGCTTCCACAGCTCTCTTCCCTTTGGCGGAACTAGTTGGGCTGTGGATTTGTGTTTGTGGGCCACAGTTCTCAAATATAGCAAATTTTCTGTTGTTTTGATCTGACACTGCTACTGTTTCGCTTCTAGCACCGGGCAGGTGGGGGGGCGAGCTCTGAGAGGGAGGGGGCGGCTAGTCTCAGTGCCTAAGGCTCCGTTCTCTGCTCGGCAGTGCGGGCTTAAACCACCGTTTTCAGCCTTCTTCCCTCAGTCTTTTCTCCAAGGTCTCTGCCGTGAGCGTTGGGTTCAGCCGTGTTATATGCTGTCCCCTCAGCCCTGTGGAGCCCTGGCG
Organism: Rhinolophus sinicus; assembly: GCF_036562045.2. Classification (NCBI taxonomy): domain Eukaryota; kingdom Metazoa; phylum Chordata; class Mammalia; order Chiroptera; family Rhinolophidae; genus Rhinolophus; species Rhinolophus sinicus. The sequence goes on along the minus strand of NC_133754.1, from coordinate 26,280,166 downwards.
GAGCCCTAGCAGTCCGATCTCCCGCAGCTGTGGTAGTTCCGGGAAGCAGCGAGCTCGGCGCACTGAGCTGGGTCTGAGTCCTGCGCCCGCGGAGCTGCGTCTCCGCCCGCTTCTCACTTTCCTCCTCCCCCCGCTCGCGCGCGCGAATCTCCCACCTGTAGGTGATTTCAGTCGGTAGTGGGCCTCTTCGTCTTGCCTGTCTGCTGTGCAGGGAGTCCTTTGTGGAGTTTTTGTTGTTCGATTCTTTGTAAATTCCAGGGGAGCTTTACAGAGGCTCACCTCACTCCGCCATTTTTCCGGAACTCCGACCCCCTTTCTTGAGATACCTTTCTCCTCTTACCTTTTTAATGACTGTAGGATCTGTAATTATATCCTGATAGTGGTTATTTATGTCATCTCCCTTTTTATTTTTGTTAGTCCTACTAGGGATTTATCAATTTTGTTTAAAAGAATTAGCTTTTGTTTCATTTTTTAAAATTGTATTTCCATTTTTTGTTTTATTAATTTCTGCTCTTCTCTTTATTTCCTTCTTTTTATTTATTTTAGGTATTTTGCTCTTTTTTTTCCTTTTAGGTAGGAACTTAGATTATTAATTTAAGAACATTTTTCATTTTTAATACAATCATTTATTGCTATAATTCTCCTGGTGAGCATTGCTTAAGCACAATATGTTGTAATTTTGTTTTCATTCAATTCTATATGTATTTAAAAATGTTTCTTTGAGACTTCTTTGATCCATGGCTTATTTGGAAGTGTGTAATTTAATTTTAATTCTTTTTATGACCTAGTTTGTTTTATGACCTAGGATATGGTCTAAGTTGGTGTCTGTTCCAAAAGTGCTTGAAAAAAATATGTATTCTGCTGTTGTTGGGTGGAATGTTCTACATATGTCCATTAGATTCTGTGGTTGTATTTGTTATGATCTCTTACATGCTTTCAGATTTTCTGTCTAGTAAATTTACTAGTTTCTGGGAGGATTATTGAACTACTTAGCAACTACTTGAAGTTCCCAATTATAATTGTGAATTTGTCACTTCTCCATTCATCTCTATCAGTTTTTGGTTCATATATTGTGAGGCTTTGTTATTTGATAAGTATAAGGTTAGGATTGTTATGTCTTCCTGGTACATTGATACTTATATCATTATGAGTTGCCCTTCTTTGTTTCAGTAATTTTCTTTGCTCTGAAATATACTTTATCAAATATTAATATATTCACTCCTTATTTTAAAAATGTAATGCTTGCATGATTTTCTATCTTTTATATAACTTTTCCATTTTTTTACTTTCACTATACCTCTGTCATTGAATTTGAAGTCAGTTTTTTTCAAATGGGATGTGTTGGATAATTTTTTTTTATCCACTCCACCAATTACTATCTTTTGATTGGCACATTTAGACCATTTACATATAAGGTAATATTGATATGTGCTTAAATCAGCCATTTTAATGTGTCCCCTCCTCCCTTGTTTTTGTTCTTCTATTTCTGTTTTTTGCTTTCCTGCGGATTACTTGAACTTTTTTTAGGATATCATTTGAATTATTTATAGTGCTTCTAAGTGTATCTCTTTGGATAGTTGTCATAGTGGTTGCTTTGGGTATTATGATATGCCAAATGGCTTATCACAATCTACTGGTATGGAAAGCAGAATCCTCCCCACCCCCAAACGAAAAAAAATCTATATCTGAATCCTCGAAATCTATAAATACATTACCTTACATGGCAAAAGGGGCTTTGAAAATGTGATTAAGGTAAGAATTTTGAGATGGGAATATCATCCCGTATTACCTAGATGGACCTACAATCACAAGCATTTTTATCAGAGGGAGGCAGAGAGTCATAGAAAGGAATATGGTGATAGAAGCAGAAGTCAAAGAGTCAGAGAATTGAAGAGGCTATGCTGCTTTGAAGACGGAGGAAGGTGCTATGAGCCAAAGAATGCAATTGTATCTGGAAATTTTGTCTATTGTGTTAGGAGTCTCTGGGTCCTAATTAAAAGTCTTAGTAGGATGTTGTCTTGTTTCACATGCAGACCATAGTCTCCCTTTTTAGGGCTGTTGTCACAATGACAGCTACATTTTCAGAGCTGTTGCAGTGTTATTTTGGTCTGCTTGATTTATCTTTTGCTGCTGGGGCTCACAATAGTACCTGCTGGTATTTGCTGAGGAAATGGATGGGTTTCCTAGCCTGGGCCACTAGGTGTATCCTGGCTGGGGAGAGGAGTCTTAGGCCTGTGGGGTCAAAGGGCATTCCTGGCCTGTGCCTGGCTCTCTCTTCTGCCCCCCACCCCACCCCGTGGGTATCTCTGATATCTTTCAGTGGGAAAGGGGCATGTTAGGTTGAATGGGAAAGGACAGTGCTTCCTCAGGCCACTTATTATTAGCGGGGCTCCTGATGCATCTCTCTTGCCAGTTCTTCCAGGTTTGCCTAATGTTGTCAGAGGGGCTCCCATTGATTCAGAGGGAGGAAGAAGCTTACCTAGGCTGGCTTTTGTTGCTGAGTTGCAGGTCTAAACAGGCTGTGTATGGATGACTTACAAGTTCTGTTAGGAAGAGGCATATAACACCCTGCCTCTATGTTGTCCCTCCAGTCCTGGAGTTCCAAACAAATTTGCTTTCTTACCCCCTTTCAGAGTTCATCTTTGATTGTCTATTGCATTAGTTCCAGGGTTTATGATGTCTAGTGGGAAGAAACAGAAAGAAACAAGTCTATGGCTTCTTATCCAGAACAGAAGTTGCTGTTCTACTTTTGATAATACCAAATTGTTTTTCTCCTTCCCTGGAGAGAGTCTATGTATTTGAGGAACTGGAAGAGGTATCCTAAGAGGAGTGAACTGAGTATGGAGTGGAATGAAGTTGGAGAAGCAGGAGGGGCCAATCAGGCAAAACATTACAGATTATGTTAAGGAGTTTGGATTTTATTCCAGGTACAATGGAAAATCATGTTAAGGTTTTAAGCAATGGAATGACTTGATCTATTTTTTATTTTAAAAATATAATTTTAGTTTGTATATGGAAAAGAGATGGTAGGGCTTAAGAGTGGAAATAGTGAAACAAAACTATTGCCTACTAGTCAATAGGTAAGTAACCAACTACATGATGGTTACTTGAACAAAGTTATGGCTGAAGAAAAGTAGACCGACTAGAGATATATTTTGCAGGAATTACCTGTAGGTTTTGTGATGAATTGGCTGTAGAATATGAATGAAAGGGACATAACACAAATGTCTCTCAACGTTCTGGCGTAATGAACTATGTGGGTGAGGAAAAACAAGAAGGGGAACAGATAGTGATATTACAAGAATTGACTTTGAGATGGATTTTATATATCCAAATAGAGATGCCATGGGGATGTTTGTATTTATCAGAAGAGAGAAATGGATTAGAAACACAAATGAGGGAGGTATCAGATATGTAATACAGAAACCATAGGAGTCACATCATCTTGGAGAAAGTATAGAGTAAGTAGATTTGAGTGCTGAGTTTAGAGCTCTGAGGAAAACCAGCATTTAGTTATTAGAGGAGGAGGAATGTGCCAAAGAAAATAAGAAGCAGCAGCCAGAAAAGATAGTAAGAAAGCCAAGATATGTTTCCCATCTCTATAAGAATTTATTTCAAATTCTCATCACATTAATCACCCATAAGGATGATAAACAAAGCACAAAGTCACAAAAATACTGTACATAATATAATGAAGTTCCCTAATTATTTAATTACATCATTGAAAATTCACATTAAAAATATTATCTGTAGGCGAAATTCCTGTATGCTCACAAACACTCAAAAATGTGGAAGATAAAAGAAGAAAATGTTAACAGAGATTATATCTTTTTTTTCTGCTTTGCTGAAACACTTTTTTAAAAAATTTATTTGGATGACATTGGTTAGTAAAATTATATAGGTTTCAAGTGTACAGTTCTATAGTATATCATCTATATGTTGCATCGTGTTCACCATGCAAAGTCAATCATCCTTCCATCACTATAATTTGACCCCCTTTACCATCTTCTACCACCCATCCCCACCTTCTAGTAGCCACTAAACTTTTGTCTGTGTCTATGAGTTTTTGTTTGTTTGTCTGTTTTTTGCTTTTAATTTTATATCCCATGCCTGAGTGAAATCATATGGTTCTCAACTTTTTCTGTCTGATTTACTTTGCTTAACATTATAATCTCAAGATCCATCCATGTTGTCACAAATGTCAGTATTTCAGTTTTTCTTATGACTGAGTAATATTCCATTGTGTATATATACAACATCTTCTTTATCCAGTCATCTATCAAAGGACTCTCTGGTTGTTTCCATGTCTTGGCCACCATGAATAATGCTGCAATGAACCTAGGGTACATACTTGTATATCTTTATAGATAAATGTTTTCAGATTTTTAGGTAGATACCCAGTAGAGGGATTACTGCATCATATGACAATTCTATCTTTTTTTTTTTTTTTTTGAGGAACCTCCACACTGTTTTCCATAGTGGCTGTACCAATTTACATTCCCACCAGTAGTGTATGAGAGTTCCTTTCAGTCCACAGCCTCTCCAACATTTGTTATTACCTGTGTGGTTGATAATAGCTATGCTAACCGGTGTGAGGTGGTAACAGAGATTATATCTAATGATGGAATTATTGATAGATTTACTTCATTTCATTTTTCTATTTTAAGATTTTTTTTCCATAATAAGCATATCAGAAAAATTATCTACATTTACTCTATTTATTTTCTTTGTAAGGAAATCATTTTCTATTATTTAGAACAGGGGTAAGTAATCTGAGTGTATGGAACCCCATGATTTTATGAAGCATCCCATCTGTTTTTTTTTTTCTTTTGAGTTAGGTATATACAATTTATTTGCTTGTCTGCTGTCTTCATGCTTTTCCATGCAGACTAGCATGCAGCTATTTATAAATAATATTGTAAGACAGTGATGCACAGAGTAAGGAAAACCAACGTTGAATTATCTGTATTTGAATTCTAGCTCTGCCACTTCATAGCTCTGTGACATGATGTATTATAAAATGGGGCTATTAATACATATCCTGAAGTGTTATCTGAGGATCAAAATGAGATAAAATATATGAATGGCACAGTCCAGTTCCTGGCACATGGTAGCTTATTAATATATAATAGTGGCTAATAGCTCAGGCTGTGGAGATAAATAGCTTGGGTTTGAAATTTACCTATCATTAACCAAATAGGTCACCTTCTGTAAATTATTTAACCTCTCTGTGCTTCATTTTCCTTGCATGATAAGTGAAGGTCTTAATAGTATTTACCTCAAGGATTATTATGAAATAATATATGTACAATACTTAGAATAGTGCTTGGGATTATTCATAAGTACTCTACAGGTAGCATTTGTATATTTCTTTTATGATTAAGGATCTTTTAGTTCAATGAGTAGATTTTAAATTCCCCAAGGGGAAGGAGGTCTTGCTGCTTTTTTTTGTGTGTTTTTTTTTTAATACACAATGATTCATGTACTCTAAATATTTATAATTTAGGATTGTCATTCTAAATATTAATTCTCATGACATAAGGCTAGGGTAGGAGCGCTCATAACAGATCTTCGCTGATCTGTTTCACCAAGTTGATTAATGCTCTCATTCCCTGTGGCTCATGAGTACTGATGCCCAGATGATACTAAACATTCCTTGTGCACTTCAGGACACTATTTTCATGTGTGTCAGCACATTTCTGTTCCTAATAGTTGAGTTGTTTTCTTACTAAGAGACCTGTGTTTATTTCCAAACCAGTTAATTCCAGTTTTATTTACTACAGTGAAACATTTATTTAAATATTGAGTAAACTATTAAACTTTGAGTAAAAAAAGAAAAAGTTGTGTTTTGTATAAAAATTAAGTTGAATGCTTTAGAAAAATTTGATAAAAGTGAGTTCCTAAAAATTGTTATCAAATTAGGTGTTGGCACCAGAGGGTAAGGGGGTTGGGGGGTGGGAGATGAGGGTAAGGGGGATCAAATATATGGTGATGGAAGGAGAACTGACTCTGGGTGGTGAACACACAATGGGATTTATAGATGATGTAATACAGAATTGTACACCTGAAATCTATGTAATTTTACTAACAATTGTCACTCCAATAAATTAAAAAAAATATTAGGTGTTGGCATTGCAAGAGAAATATATTGAGAAAAAAACTTCTGCACTCATATTGCCCACAAATATCTCTGGGTTCTCTTTCCTCTTAAGAAATACAAACTAGGAATCATAGGCAATGAATGATGGATATGATTCATGTTTGTGATTTATGGAGCTGCATATCTCTATATCTCTACCATAGACATATATATATATATATATATAGTTACATATATAGTTATATAAGGTTTATATGGAACCATTTTTAAAGATTCCTTTCTTTAATCAACAGCTATTCATCCTGAAAGAATAAGAGGTCTAAATTACTTAGTTGGATTCAGCTGAAATTAAACTGAGTATCTACTAATTTTGGATTCCAGCTTAATCATTTGCTAACCTTATGTTTTTTGTAAGTTACTTATTTTCCTGAATATTGGTCCTGCATTTGCAAAAAGTAATTTTTTAATTAATGAGGGTTTTTCAATTGAATGAGACCTAATACATAGCAGAGTTCTTGGAATGAGTGATTAATAAGTACATCTATATTCTGATGACTACTGAATCATTTATCTTCAATCATGACCTCTCCTTAGCCTTAGAACCACATTCCCAATTGCAGATTACACAAATCCAAACATATTTCCTCAAGACACCTTCTCCATTCTCTTTGACTGTATCTCAGACTAATTATCAAGGCATCATTCTCGTGTTTCTTTACTCATTCTTAAGAAAAAACTGGCCATCAAATGTGTGTGATTTTGACTTCTAGAAATGCTCTCCATTCTTTTCTTCTTTTTCTCCACTAGTACTCACCCCTCTCTTCCTAATTGCTCTACTTATTTAGTTTACTAAGAGCTATTTTATTTTCATTACTCAAAAGTGGGTTCAAGTAAAATTTCTACCTATTAAGTCACATTCCCAGTTATTTATTTGGCTCAAGACTTCATCACGTCTCATAATACATTTCCGTCTTTCTTTTCCCAAGTATGTCCATTGCCAATGTTATCTTCCCAGGAAACAAATCTGATCCACACATGCGCGCGCACACACACACACACACACACACAAACACAAACATTCATGCTTTGCCATTAAATCCAAATTGAAATCCAGCCTCCTTAGCTTTGTATACAAGCCCATCACAGTCCTGAGAGAACTACTCTGTAGATTCAGCTCTTGCCTCCCACCCATCAGACTCGATTTTCTACTGTTTGTAAATAAACCGTTCCCTCCCCCACCCCCACAATTCTATATTGTCTTTTTGTTTACTCTTGCAAGTCAATTGCTCTATCATTTAGAGCACCCTTTTGGGTAGGTCAACTTTTTCTGCTCAATAATTGACCCTATTCGCGAATATGCAGCTTTGAAGGTATCTAAGGGATTTGGGAGGCAAAAGCTATATCTCTGTCACTATCTGCACACACGCACACACATATACGATGATCTGCACATCTGTAGGCAGAATATAATTCTACCAGAGTTCTCTTGGGCTGACTTAGTGTCTTCTCACTAATTACTCCACATAGGGCCTCAAGTGAAAATAGCAGCTGGTTATGCAATTAAAACCTTTGGGCCGTGAGTGGAGAGCTCAGTTAGGATGACTGGAAGGGCACAGTGTATAACATACTCATTGGTTTAATAAGATGGAAAGTATTTGGCTGCTCAGTTATGCAATTCATTTTAACTTGAATGGAGAAATCAAATTAACTGCAGGCAGGTATTATAAGAGCAGACAGTTCCGACATCCTCAGTGTTCCATGAAACCAGAGATTGTCCTTGTAGAGTCACAGCTGTTCTTTCCCCCTTTCTTTTTCTTAGAGCATTTCTACATGCTAAAATAAATGTTCAATAAATACTCTTTAGCAGCTAAAAGGATATTTTGATTTGGATTCTATCAACTGCAGAATTCACAAAAAAGTAATGAGAACCTCAATGGTAGAGGCTAAAAAATATAACATGCTGAAACAGTAGCACTCTGATCAGTGTTCTAAATTGCTGGGTAACTTGCCACAAAAAGAGCAGAGATATAGGGACATGGTGTTTCTGTCTCATTTAGGGTCATTGGGATAATTTTGAATCATGTTTCACAGAAAATAGACTGTCTCTGTTTTCCAATATTACTTTTCTAAAGCTGGTGTGGTACATTCACTTTTGAGTGGCTCATAAGATAAAGAGTAAATAAAGAACAAATGAACTTCCTTTAAAAGATAGTCCCTATTTTAGCTTTTGCATGACTTAGGATATTTTCTTAAAGGCCTAATGATAGAGAATGCAAAAATTAAGAGTATAAATTAATAGCAATTTTACTATTCACAGCTTCTTGAAAACACCAATTACAAGTTATTGTTACACAGAGACACCCCCTTTTCTTAATTTATTTTGTGTATAATTTAAGTGAACAAGTGGAAATGAGATAAACAATTACAAAAGAAATTAAACCAATTGGCACATTCATTTTAATTGTTGAAACATTTTATGTTTATATAAATTTACTGAACTGTATAAATTTTAATGGCTTATTAAATGTTCTATGCATGTGACTACTTCCCCATGGATTTGTAGCTGTGCTGTACAAAACATAGGAATTATGTATCTGTTTATTCTCTCTTCTTCTCTATCCCTCAATATGAACTACTTGAGGGCAGAGATCATGTGTTTGTATCTTTGTAATCTGATCACCTACCAGGATCCAGTTTTCAGTATTCTATACTTTTTAAAAAAAATTTATTGGGGTGACAATTGTTAGTAAAATTACATAGATTTCAGGTGTACAATTCTGTATTACATCATCTATAAATCCCATTGTGTGTTCACCACCCAGAGTCAGTTCTCCTTCCATCACCATATATTTGATCCCCCTTACCCTCATCTCCCACCCCCCACCCCCCTTACCCTCTGGTAACCACTAAACTATTGTCTGTGTTTATGAGTTTTTGTTTCTCATTTGTTTGTCTTGTTCTTTTGCTGTTTGTGGTTTATATACCACATATCAGTGAAATTATATGGTTCTCTGCTTTTTCTGTCTGACTTATTTCCCTTAGCATCATACTCTCAAGATCAATCCATGTTGTCACAAATGTTCCTATATCATCTTTTCTTATGGCCGAATAGTATTCCATTGTGTATATATACCACAACTTCTTTATCCATTCATCTATTGAAGGACATTTTGGTTGTTTCCATGTCTTGGCCACCGTAAACAAAGCTGCAATGAACATTGGAACACACATGTCTTTATCTATAAATGTTTTCAGATTTTTTGGGTAGATACCCAGGAGAGGGATTGCTGGGTCATATGGTAATTCTATTCGTAATTTTTGAGGAACTCCACACTGCCTTCCATAACGGCTGCACCAGTCTGCATTCCCACCAACAGTGTATGAGGGTTCCTTTTTCTCCACAGCCTCTCCAACACTTGTTACTATTTGTCTTGTTGATGATAGGCATTCTGACTGGGGTGAGGTGATATCTCATTGTGGCTTTTATTTGCATTTCTCTGATGATTAGTGATGTTGAGCATTTTGTCATATGTCTATTTGCCATTTGTATGTCCTCTTTGGAGAAATGTCTCGTCAGGTCTTCTGCCCATTTTTCAATTGGGTTGTTTGTTTTTTGTTGTTGAGTTGCATGAGTTCCTTGTATATTTTGGATATTAACCCCTTATCGGAGGCACTTTTTGCAAAAATCTTCTCCCATTCAGTTGGTGGCCTCTTTGTTTTGTCGATGGTTTCTTTTGCTGTGCAGAAGCTTTTAAGTTTCATATAGTCCCATTAGTTTATTTTAGCTTTTACTTCCATTGCCTTTGAAGTCAAATTCATAAAATGCTCTTTGAACCCAAGGTCCATAAGTTTAGTACCTATGTTTTCTTCTATGCAGTTTATTGTGTCAGGTCTTATGCTTAAGTCTTTGATCCATTTTGAATTAATTTTGGTACATGGTGACAGATAGCAGTCCAGTTTCATTCTTTTGCACATGGCTATCCAATTCTCCCAGCACCATTTATTGAAGAGGCTGTCTTTTCTCCATTGTATGTTTTTAGCTTCTTTGTCAAAAATTATCTGTCCATATTTATGTGGTTTTATTTCTGGGTTCTCAATTCTATTCCATTGGTCTATGTGTCTGTTTTTCTGCCAATACCATGCTGTTTTGATTATTGTAGCCCTGTAGTACAAGCTAAAGTCAGGGAGTGTGATACCTCCATTATAGTTCTTTTTTCTTAAGATTGCTTTGGCTATTCGGGATCTTTTGTGGTTCCAAACAAATCTGATGATTTTTTGTTCTATTTCTTTAAAAAATGCCATTGGGATTTTGATGGGGATTGCATTAAATCTGTATATTGCTTTGGGTAATATGGCCATTTTAACTATGTTGATTCTTCCAATCCATGAGCACGGAATGTCTTTCCATTTCTTTGTGTCTTCTTCAATTTCTTTCAAAAATGTCTTATAGTTTTCAGCATATAGGTCTTTCACATCCTTGGTTAAGTTTATTCCTAGGTATTTTATTCTTTTTGCTGCAATTGCAAAAGGAATTGTTTTTGTATTTCTTTTTCTGAGATTTCATTGTTAGTATATAGGAATGCAATGGACTTTTGTACGTTGATTTTGTAGCCAGCAACTTTACTGTATTCTTTGATTGTTTCTAATAGCTTTTTGGTGGAGTCTTTAGGGTTTTCTATATATAGCATCATGTCATCTGCAAAGAGTGATAATTTAACTTCTTCATTCCCAATTTGGATGCCTTTTATTTCTTTCTCTTGCCTGATTGCTTCTGGCAAGGACTTCCAACACTATGTTGAAAAGCAGAGGTGATAGGGGACAGCCCTGTCGTGTTCCTGAACGTAGAGCAAAGGGCTTCAGTTTTTCACCATTAATTATGAGATTAGCAGAGGGCTTGTCATATATGGCCTTTATTATGTTAAGGTATTTTCCTTCTATACCTATTTTATTAAGTGTTTTAATCATAAATGGATGTTGTATCTTGTCAAATGCTTTTTCTGCATCAATTGATATAATCATATGATTTTTGTCCTTTATTTTGTTTATGTGATGTATCACATTGATGGATTTGTGGATGTTGAACCATCCTTGTGCCTCAGGGAGTAACCCCACTTGGTCGTGATGAATAATCTTTTTAATGCATTGTTGTATTCTATTTGCTAGAATTTTGTTTAGGATTTTTGCATCTGTATTCATCAGAGATATTGGTCTGTAGTTTTCTTTTTTGTGCTGTCCTTACCAGGTTTTGGTATCAGGGTAATGTTGGCCTCATAAAATGAGTTAGGGAGTACTGTCTCTTCTTCAATTTTTTGGAAGAGTTTGAGCAGGATTGGTATTAGATCCTCTTTGAAGGTTTGGTAGAATTCACTAGTGAAGCCATCTGGTCCCGGACTTTTGCTTTTGGGAAGGTTTTGGATGACTGATTCAATTTTGTTACTGGTGATCGGTCTGTTTAGATTTTCCAGTTCTTCATGGTTCAGCCTTGGAAGGCTATATGTTTCTAAGAACTTGTCCATTTCTTCTAGGTTATTGAATTTGGTGGCATATAGTCCTTCATAGTATTCTTGGATGATCCTTTGTATTTCTGTGGTGTCCGTGATAACTTCCCCTTTTTCATTTCTGATTTTGTTAATTAGTGTCTTCTCTCTTTTTGTCTTAGTGAGTCTAGCCAATGGTTTGTCAATTTTGTTAATCTTTTCAAAGAACCAGCTCTTTGTCACATTATTTTTTTCTATTGTCTTTTTGTTCTCTATTTCATTTAGTTCTGCTCTGATTTTTGTTATTTCCTTTTTCTGCAGACCTTGGGTTTCACTTGTTCTTCATTTTCTAGTTCTTTAAGGTGTAACATGAGGTTATTTATTTGGGATTTTTCTTGTTTCTTGAGATAGGACTGTAATTATATAAATTTCCCTCTTAAAACTGCTTTTGCTGCATCCCAAAAATTTTGGTAGGATGTATTTTCATTGTCATTTGTTTCTATGTATCTTTTGATCTCTCCTCTAATTTCTTCATTGACCCAGTCATTCTTTAATCTCCATGTATTTGTGTTTTTTCCTGCTTTCTTTTTGCAGTTGATATCCAATTTCAAAGCCTTGTGATCAGAGAATATGCTTGGTATGATTTCGATCTTCTTAAATTTGCTGAGGCTGATTTTATGTCCCAATATATGGTCTATCCTTGAGAATGTTCCATGTACACAAGAAAATAATGTATAGTCTGATGTTTTAGGATGAAGTGCTCTATATATGTCAATTATGTCCATTTCATCTAATGTGCTGCTATTTCCTTATTTATTTTCTGTTTGGATGATCTATCCATAGCTGTCAATGATGTATTTAAGTCCCCTAGTATAATTGTGTTTTGGTCAATTTCTCCCTTTAGTTCTGTTAGTAGTTGCTTGGTATATTTTGGTGCTCCCTGATTGGGGGCATAAATATTAATGACTGTTATGTCTTCTTGTTGTACAGTCCCCTTCACCATTATGAAATGTCCATCTTTGTCTCTTGTTATCTTTTTCACCCTGAAGTCTGTTTCATCTGATATCATTATGGCTACACCTGATTTTCTCTGGGTACCATTTGCTTGGAGTGTCAATTTCCACCCTTTCACTTTGAGTCTGTGCTTGTCCTTGTAGCTGAGATGTGTCTCTTGGAGACAGCATATGGTTGGGTTTAGTTTTTTGATCCAATCTGCCACTCTGCCTTTTTATTGGTGAGTTCAGTCCATTTACATTTAGGGTGATTATTGATATGTGAGGATTTCCTGTCATTCTATCTTTAGTTTTCTGGTAAGGCTGTGTCTCCGTTGTTTCTTTGCCTTTTTTTTTGTTGTCTGTTATTTCTGTGTGGCATTCTATGATGTTTCCCTCTGTTTCTTCTTTTATTACAGTATATATTTCAGTTCTGGATTTTTTTTGAGTGGTTACCCTTAAGTTTATGTAAAAGAAAGTTTGATATTTGGAGTATTCCATTTTCTTCAGCATGCTTACTTTCTCCATTCCCATATTTGGGTTCAGGCCTTTACTCTCCCCCTTTTTATGTTTTGTTGCCACAAATTGTCCCTGTATGTGGTGGTCGAATAGTCTCCTTTAGTATTTCTTTAATATTGTCCGTTGTGTACCATGCACTATTTTGAGCAGTCTCTACATTAATTAAAATCTTAGCTATTTTATTTTTTTATTTTTTATTTTTGTCATTCTCATAACAACTCTATTAGTTATTGATTGTTGTGTAACAAATAATCCCAAAATTTAGGAGCTTAGAGGAACAACAGATGTTGTCTCACACAATGTTTGAGGGTCAGAAATTTGGGAACAGCTTAGCTGGGTGGTTCTGGTTTCAAGGTCTCTGATGAGGTTATAATCAAGATGTTGGTTGGAGATACAGTCATGTGAAGGCCTGAAACAGGAATGCGAAAACAGCCTCCGAGACAATTCGCTCACCTGCCTGATAAGTTACTACTAGTTGTTGGCAGGAGGCCGCAGTTTGAGCCATGCCAGTGCAAGTCCAGGTTGTTACATGTGCTTATGAGCGACTGGCTATAAATCGGAGGCTCCCACTACCCACTTCTCAAGTTCCATGAATTTGCGAGAGTGGCTTACAAAAGTCAGGAAAACAGTTTACTTACCAGATTACTGGTTTGCCATAAAAGGATATAACTCAAGAACAGTCGGATAGAAGAAATTCATAGAGCAACGTAGGTGGGAAAGGACGCAGAGCTTCCTGGGCTTCTCCAGGCACAACCCTTCCAGCACCTCCACAGATTCCCCAACCTGGAAGCTCCCTGAACCCATCCTTTTGGATTTTTATGGAAGCTTCATTATATAGGCATGACTGATTAAATCAGTCGCCATTGATTCAAACTTCAGACCTCTGCCCCCTGCCCCTATCCCAGAGGGGGAACCTGAAAGTTCCAACCCTCTGCTCACGGTCGGTTCCCCTTTCTGCCAGTTCCCATCCTTAGGGTCTTTCCAAAAGTCACTTCATTGGCATAACCTAAGGGTAGTAGAAAGGTGCTTGTTATGAATAACAAAAGATACCTGTAGCCTTTTCACTCTGAAGTTATTTCAGGAACTGAGGACAAAAACCTAAGTATTATAACAAAGGATGCCTCCGTTGCTCTAACACCTTAGTAAGTTCCCAGAGTTTTGAGAGCTATATGCCAGGCACAGGTTTGAAGGTCAAATGTGTATTTTATATTATAAATCACAATACCGCAAGTGATCATAGGCCCCTCTTGGAGGCTGGCTGCCACAACAGAATACATGAAAATAGGTGCTTTTGTTATACCTGTTCTACAGCTGGGAGAAGTAAGTCACAGAAAGGTTAAATAATTTGGGTTATGGTGAAGATTAAATGAGAATACACACACACATATGCACACACACGTGGTGTAGAACATTATATGGCACATACCAGGCAGTCAATAAATATTAGCTTTTATTTATTTATTTTTTTCTGTAAGCCAAAGTAATTGCCTTTGGCTGTTGTTTTCAAATTTCAGTGGGTCAAGATGGCAAGTTGTGGGTTCAGTTCTATGGAAACACATCTTGTTGCTATCGAGAGGGAAAGCTGGCATGTGGTGTGTATTGATTTCCTATTGCAACTGGAATGAATTACCACAAACTTAGTGGCTTAATACAACACTAATTTATTATATTACAATCCTGTAGGTCTGATGTTCGATACAAATTTTACTGGTCCAGATATTGGCAGGTCTACATTCATGCTTGAGGCTCTAGAAGAATCCATTTTCTTGCCTTTTCTAGCTTCTTGAGGATGCCTGGGTTCCTTGGCTCATGGTCCCCTTCTTCCATCTTTAAAGCCAGCAATGTTACATGTTCCAATCTCTCTGTGACACCTTTCGAGCCTCTGCTTCCACAGTTACCCCACCTTCTCTGCTTTTCCTGAACTTTGTGACCCCTCTTATAAGGACACTTGTGATTATATTAGATCCACCATCATTCAGGATACTCTCTCCAGCTCAAGATTTTAAATCACATCTCCAAAGTCTCTTTTGTCATTGCAAGGTAACACTCACATGTTCCAAGGATTAAGATGTGGACATCTTTGGAAGGCTATTATTCTGCTTACCACATGATGAAGCCAAGCTTATGTTATGGCTAATAAACTCTCTCAGGCAATAGAAGGGAAACTGAGTCCACCTGCCTCTCTCTCAGGGGTGATTTTCAAGTTTATTATTTTCTTTTCTGGGAATGGTCTAAACTTCTTCTTGCAAAGGATTGTAGGAAATAGCCTGTAGCAGAACCACATTGGACCAAGTATTAGAGCCTGAGTTCTTGCACTAACTCTTATCTCTTTCATGCTTTAGGAACTTGGGCAAATCATTGAGCATTCAAAAAAGAAAAACACACCTAAATTAGGTTGTGACCAAAAATACCTGCCCTGCCTATCTCACAGGATTGCTGTATTTGTCCATTGAGTAATGTGAAAGGATACAGTTTGTAGGCTATAAAAAGCTAAACATACATAAAGGCCCATTAGTTATCATCGTATGCTATTTGAGGGGTTTACCTTAATGTAGTGTGGGGAAGAAGAAAATTTTCAATACCTTTTTAGGTTCTTCTGGTTTAATAATTAAATATTTTAATGTGAGACAAATTAACAAGAGAAAATCAAATTTAATTACATACCTATAGGAACCCCATACACATGAGAGTGTCAGAGACCCCACATATATGAGAGGTTCAGACACAGAA
The DNA here is from genome assembly GCF_036562045.2 of Rhinolophus sinicus. NCBI lineage: Eukaryota > Metazoa > Chordata > Mammalia > Chiroptera > Rhinolophidae > Rhinolophus > Rhinolophus sinicus. The sequence goes on along the minus strand of NC_133754.1, from coordinate 26,264,348 downwards.
AGGAAAAATGAGGGATATATGACATTCTGAGCTGAGGTAAGATGCCTTGGGGCTTCAGAGGGGAGGAAGGTCCTTTACAAGATGATAATAACAGCAGTTATCAGGAATTAGAATGCTCAGTGATTTTATACCTTATAGATAGGTCATAAAAAGTTATTTCTGGCAATAACTCTTACTTTGGGCAAGACCCCTAGTTTAAATTCTTTAACAGGGAGGTAAAAATTTCTTTTGAGCCTGCAGGTCTCCATTGCCTTCAGCTTAAAATAATCCACACGCCAAAGTAGCACACTGAGGTCTCTTCTGAATCCCTTCAGTGGAATGTGTGGGAGAGCGCAGACACAGCAGACCCAACGCAGTCTTTTAAAAAGAGCTCTCCTCGTAGTGCCAGCCCTGCACCCTCTCTTGTCCTGGTTCTGCACCCTCCTTACTTCCAGTGAGTTCCAAGGCCCTCACAGATAAAGCCAGCACTGCTGTGAACATGGGCTCAGACAAATCCAGGCATCATGAGAGTCTCTGTGAGTGAGCAGGCCTGTGAGGGGAGTATGTTTTATTCCCTGCCTTTGGGAGTTACATCATTTCCTACTCTGTGGAGCTAGATGGAAAACAGGAGAGATTTTCCAATAAAAAAGATAATTTTTAAATGATCTTTAATACCATATCTTCAATTATCTCATAACACCAGCATGGGCCAGGGAGCTGCAGACTACAACTAGACTGAGAAACAATGGCTTAAAAACCAGGGCTGGGATGGGCGGGGGGGCGGGGAAGATCATTTATATCCCTTAGGATCTTCCATGCTCTAATAAAGGCAAACGTTTTAATTTGTGAGGCTGGGTTTAACTAGCATGGTAATCATGTTAAAATGTTAAGTGGCCTTTACATGTCAATCAGGGAGGGAGTTAAGTGTTGACTATTCCTCTGAATTTGCTTGTTGTTCACTTATGTGTATGGCTTGAAAATAGACATTTGGGGCCAATGAACGATGTTAGACAACTGGATGGTCAGAAACGCGGAGGGTGTATATCCTTGACCATAATTACATAGTATCAGTTTTGTTCCTTTTTTGGTAAAAATATCTCTGGGTTGCTTTGTGTGTAACTCGGTCAGGGCCCTGGTAGAACCCCAAGACTTTCATTTAGTCATCCTTTCAGAGCTCACAGGTACAAATAAAATACAGCACAGGTCCACCCAGTTTACTTGTCTTCTGTAAGCAATTGTTTATGCAGTGAAGGCGAGGGACCCTGTCACCTGAGATAATGAGCTGATAAGGAGTTAGAGAATAGTTACCCAGCATCAAAGCAATCAAAGCGCTGGAAACTGGGAAGCTACCCAGCGCGTCCTAAATTTAGCCCCTCTGTTGCTGCTTTAGTGCCGTAGAGCTTTGAAAGGTGCTTTATACCCTTTTCAGCCAGGGTTTAATTTTCTAAAAATCATTATTGATTTGTCTCAACAATCAGTCCATTTTCTATTGCTGTCAATTTTTTCTACCCATGAATCCATCCTGCTCTGAGGCGCTGCAGGGTTGGAGCTTGGGGCCCACCGGGCCGTACACACCACGGTGACATCAATCACCCCGCGGGAGGTAGCTACAGATGACTGCAGCCTCTATCCAATAAGTAGCTTCTAACAAAAGACACGGAAGACTTTGAATGTGTAAGAAACCACCTGGATTTTTGCCTTGTTCTTTTTTGAAGTATAGATTTCACAGAACTAAGTTTCTTTCAAAGAGGGGAATTACTGCCTGCCCCGAAGGGGGAGTCAGGGAGACTCTTACCCTTCGGTTCATTTGTCCTTCCATACAAAGGAGAGCTAGGAAAAGACCTGATCTTCCTAATCTTGAGCTGTCACACAAAGGTGGGAGGGGGAAAAAAAATACTGTTCTTCTCAAAGCCTGCCTTTCATACTGAACATCAACCCTCAATTTTTCAGGGAGCAAAGCACTCTTGATGAGAATTATGCTGACCCTTTGATTGTTTTTCCTCTTTTTTGCTGCCCGGTTTTGATACATTTTGGAGCTCATTGACACTTCTCTGTCACACAGAACAAATAAGAGATTTTACTAGAGCAAGGCAATTCACATCTATTTAGAGATAGTTGATGTATATACAGATATAATCGTTCATTTAATCCCTGTTTCTCACATATCATTGTTTGCATAGAGATCTTCAAGAAAGTTAAGCTAGTTTTCTTTGATTAAGCACTCAGCATTATTAATTTGTGTGCATTATTTGCAAGAATTCTAATATACCTGCTAAGAAATCCATCTCTAATTGTGGCATTTAAAAATTCCGTAGCTTGAGATACAAACTTCAGTTCTAGGACTAAAAGCCCCACTTTTGTCCCTAAAAGTATAATCTTTTTAATGGCTAAAGTGATTGCCCTGTCAAGCATCTCTCAGAAGAGAGGATGTGTTAGGTAAGGGGCAATCCCATTGGATATGCATGATAAATTACCTCATTATGGATGTAGTATGACAGAAATACCCTGCTATATAAATAAGGTCAAGGGGCCTTTCAAATAAAACCAGGAGAATTAACTAGCGGTACGGCAGGCAACCTATGGTACTCACCCACTGGACTGCTTTTATTTTTGTGCTTTACAATTCCCCATAGTCAATATTGAGATTTAGAATCAAAGTATCTAAATGGGTGCCTAAAATAAAGCAACCAGGAGGTGTGTGTGTGTGTGTGTGTGTGCACTCAGACATGTAAGGAGAGTTAGGCCAGTGAAGGGGTCGGGGGAAGGCATGGCCAGCGAAGGAGGAGGAACCATCAACCTGGGCACTAAGCCTGTTTTGAGTCCCAAAGCAGCATCTTGAGCAAGCCCAGCGCAAGGTAAGAAAATGAGAGCTATTAGCTAGGGTTAAGAGGAGACACATTTTCATGATTGACTATGGAGTACAGCAGGCTGCATGCATTTAACTTGGAATTCTACATATCCTTGCCAAGAATAAAAATCGTTACCTAGAAATTGAAACTACAATTGGCAAGGTGCGATGGATATGCTTATTTAACGCTCCATTCATGTAGAATAGCAACGTGAAACAAACCATTATCTAAGAGGTGGTTTAGAAGAAGTTAGAAGCACTAAACTGATTACCAAGCACCCTTCTCTGAAAGACTGGGTGATGTTGGAAAGAGCGCAAGGTGGTATTTTCCCCAAAAGGTTTGGCATGGTGGTATCTTCCTCATGATTTTATCTTGAGGATTAAATTATGAGATAGCAGAGTTCATTTAGTCTCCTTTTCCTTCATTCAACAAATATTTACCCTGCCCTTACTAGTACCAGCATAGCACCAAATACAAGGGTTATAGGAAGCAATACCCTTGAACTTGCCACTGCCATCAGGAAGTACACCCATTAAATACATAGATCCTAGCAAATTGCTTGGCACACAGGAGACTCAATAAATACCATTTTCCTTTACTTTCTCAATTTTTTTTCATCTGGGGTATGTCTCTTATTTTAAACTTTCTAAAATTCCCAAACTGTGAATGATCCTTAATGTGTGGAAATAAACTGTTTCTTTTGTGCGACTACTAAATAGTTATGGAATGCCTGTTGTATGAATCTGGCACTTTTACTAGTACTTATATGAAATACAGTATTATACTTTGTTTAAAATTCATCTTGTGTCTACTATGTTCCTGGCACAATTGAGTGATTAAGGGGATACAAACGTTATTTGAAAGTTTCTGGCCTTAAGATAATGTATTCTAATGTTGTGCAGAATTTGGTTGAGTTGGTAAACGCAGTGGTGTGTTTTGACTCCAAAAAAAGCACTCATAATCTGTTCCTTGTCTTTCTTTAATCTTTGCCCTCAGTGCTCCTTCCCGTGTCCTGTGCCACCATTCGATGGATTGTTGGGCTGGAAGAGGCTTCTTGGAGAGAGGCATTACCTATTCTCCAGACCAGGTGAGTACTTGCTACTGAACGAGCCTTCTAAAGAAACTACCCAGAGGCAAATCCTGACTCTAAGGTAACTCATTGCATTTTCATTATAAATACTTCTCTGATGTACATCTTTCTGGTTTGAGTGTAAGCCGGGCAATGTTACTTGGATTGTTTTTATATGCCTAGTACCTGTGTCACTGAACAGAGTTCATCTACCTGGTGTCCAACACTGAATACCAAGAGCTGCAGTGAAGACATTAGATTCACTTTCTTGTAGTGTTATGCCAGGAGAACCAGAAAGCTAATGTTCAAAAGCCCGAACTCCCCTTCCCCTTATTGGCAGTTGTTTTCAAAGGGTGAATTTGGGGTAGGGGTCTTCAATGCGTGATCAGCTCATGGGTATCTTCTGATTGATTGGAGCTGGTGTTACAAAGAGTTATTTTAGGAGTTCTGGCCGTCAATCCTCCAGCTAGTGCCAGCTAGTCTGGGTTGGATGTGACTATGGTCAGTGATAGTCAACAGGTGAAGATTTTGTAAAAACTCAAGCTGTGTGTCAGTATGTCATCTATGATTCCAGAGGGGAATCACAAGTGTCCCAAGACGTTGATTTATGTCTGAGAAAGTTGACTTAGGTGAATGTAAGAAAAGGGACTTAGGTCTGGTTTCTTGCAAGCGAGAAACTTGGTGGGGGTGGGTGGGGAGGACTCGGGGACTCTGATGAGATGGGATCCTGGCTCAGTTTCACTTGGCACTATTCTGGGACCAGCAGGGTCATGGTTAATATTTGTTGAATGGAGGAAAAGAAGAATAAATTCATTCTGCCAATTTCATAAAATACACGTGGTATTCTGACAATCACAAAAACTAAAAGAAATGGGAGGCATTCGTCCTCAGTTGTGCAGCCCACGCTGGCTGTCTCGAGGCTACCAAGCTCTTTTGATGATGGATTGTGCCTTTCTGTATTCTGATGATCCGTTTTCTGGGAGCAAGTTACACAATTTGCAGGTTGCTCTATATCTGAGTTAAGTTGAAATTCTGTTCCATTCAAGTCTGGGAAATACACGGTTAAACCATCTTCGAGTGATTGCTTTTAACGGCAGGACTTCTCAGGGGCATTACTGCCTAATGTGACCTGTGAATGTCTAAGGAGATGTGGGGTACAGCATTTTCAAACTTATTTGATTTTTTGACCCTTTTGTTGGAGTGTTTTGTGCAAACTTGAGGTCTGCAACACACCCTTTGAGAAGCACTGTGTTTGACTCTCCTAAGGAAGAAACATGATTCTCTTAACAATAAAGAGAGATAATTGAGTTCAGTTTTACATTTTGCTAAGTTCCTGCTAAGGAGAACTCAACTGTTTACTGTTGTCCTCAAAGAAAGAAAATCTAATCAAATGATAACTCTGGTAAATGGTAGGAAGTGAGCTTCCAAGTGTTAAGAAAAGCCAGACAACCTCCCAGCAGCGTCCTCCCCACATGGCTGACCTCAAGGCCAATCCAAAGCTGCCAACTGAATGCCTGGGGAGATTCCCATGGAAGCAGATGGTGCTGCCTGGAGACAGTCGTCCACAGCTTGGCATCTGGGCTCATGAGTGCCGTCCAGCTGAGGACTGTTCAGGCAGAATGCTGGGTGATAGGCTTCCCGCTGAAATCCATTACTGCTCTAGCATAACCCATTCTTCTTTTCCTTAAAAGGGGGTTTGTACTCTCTGTAATCATATCAGAAATATCTGCCAATGAAAATGTGAAAGGCAAAGCGTGGCCTTGAAAAGAACAAATCTCAGGAGGGAAAAAATATTACTAAAGATGGCGTCCCCAGTTTAGTGAAAACTGATACTAAGACCTAGCCCTGTAGTACATGCAGAGGGGTGTTTTCCATGTGGCTTTCCTACGCTAATTACCTTCTTAGTGACAAGGACTTCTTTCTTGACCCAACTTGGGTTAGGCTTCTCTAAGTCTTCTTCTTGATTGGGCCTTGATTTTGGGCTTCCATGTTTGTCCTTGCCAAGTCCAGTCTTAGCGGGAATCCTGCTGAGTCAGTTCAGAAAGAATCCTGCCCTCTCCCCACCCTTGATTTCTGATCACCTTCTGTGTCTGAAGAAATTTTTCTGTTTCTACCCTTGATATCTGACCACTCTGGCCTGCCCTCAACAAGAATCCTGTTAACTTGGTTTAGCAAAATTCTCCCTAGTTTTGATGTTTCTGCTTAGTAATTTTCTATCCACTGACCCCTCTCACTTTGTTTCTTGTCTATATATTGCTACTTGTCCTTACTGTAGTTGGAGTCGAGCCCAATCTTTCTCCTCAATGGCAATCATTCTGAATAACATCTTTTTTACCATTTTTACAGGCATCAGCATCTTTTTTTCTTCCACATTAGACATGCTTTTTCCACTGTGAGGCTCTCTGCTTGGGATTTTGTACTTAGCTATAATTAGCAAAGGTAAAAATGTGAATGTTTTCTGAAGACATTCAGAAGGAATGCCTTGAATAGAGATGCTAGTTTTCTCTTTGGCTGATTCAGAAACAGTTGAACTTCAGTACAGTGAGAGCTAAGAGGGAAGATTGCCAGGAGGCGAGAGAAAGGGCAGTTCCTAAGTTATACTCACAGCCAGAAGATATATTTATATTGGTCTTCATATAAGGGCCAGTGTGAATAAATACATATTACAAATGTGGCCTATCATTTCCATAATTTTATCTGCCTAATAATTAATTTTCAAAATTCAGCTTAATGTTACATTTAAAATTGTATAGAAAAAAATGATAAATACTTGTGTAAAAAATTATTTCCCATGCCTCATCTAAACAGACATTTGATTTTTATGTAGTTCTGCTAACTATACCTAAAGAAATCTGACATCCTGGTTGCTTATAGGACAGCCACTGTTTAGGGCAATTGCCTCAGAGCACTGTCTATCTCAGCATTTGTCTTAGACAAAAGTGTCTGGTTTGGATTGTGAATGATATAAACCCTGTAGCCCTACTTGATGTTGGATTCACCCAAATGTGGCAGTGCATACACCTGTGTGAAGCCCCTCTCTTTGTCAAAGACGATATCAGATACTTCTTACCCTCCACTTTGCGTTCTCTTGATTTCAACTGGCTTTTGAGCCTCTGGGCACCTGGCCTACCCCAGCCTGTGTGAGACCAAATGGGTGTGGCTCTGCCCAGCCACGTGTGACGTGATTTCTCTTGAGTGCAACCCACTGATGCCTTTCGTCCTGCCTGTACCATCCACCTCTGCCCTTCTGCCCTGAGTTTTCCCTGTTGTCCTTGAGGAATTAGACTCTGCAAAACCCTTTCTGCCCTCATGCACCGGCAATATGTAATGTGGGGAGTTTATACCCAGAGTTTATGCCACTGACCAATGTAGGGACTGGTGTGAGTGGATACATTCTACTCCTTTTTTCCTCCTCAGACCCAGCAGTTTGTAAGCTTCTTGGTAGATGATTCCAGGAGATGGAACAACAAGTTGCACATGATACCAAGCGGTGGCCAACTTGATAGCATGTTGCTTTTTACTCTCCCTAGCTCCCCCCCCCCCATTCTGCTTTTCCTTCCCTCTTGTTTTTTCTAGGATTGACAGTTGTGAGAAAACAGCAATACCTAAGGCTTTGCTTTGGGCGCTGGTTTCTGAGGAACCCACACTAATGAATGTGCTCATAAATCTTTCAGGTCCTCACCTCCCTTTTGACTCTTCCCCAAGAATCTGGGGCTGAATGGTTGCAAATTACATTTCCCAGACTCCTTTGCCCGTTTGACTACAGGTTCTGCCAATAGGAAGACTGGAGGGTAATTGGAAGTTGAAAGAAAAGAAGCATGAAGAAGGGATTTGTTTGTGAGAGCTGATGGGATGCTGAGCTGCAAATTTTAGGTACCTTACATCATCACTGCTCTGTGCATGTCCGCAAATGACGTTGAAGGCACCAGTGGAGTTGAATTTGGGGTTACAAATAAATGTTATTGAATAGGAGTCAGTATAGAATCTGTCGAATACTGAGGGTTGACTAAGAAATTTCAAACATTACTTGGCACACACCAAGTGCTCAATTAATGTTCATGGTTACCTTAAGATTTCCATTTTACAGTTGAAAAAGTTTAGTTCACATGAATTGTGTGTGGGAGAGACAAGGTTCAGTTCTTGCCCTGGTTCATCTTATTTCAGTACTTGTGTTTTCAACCATTATGCTATATTGTTTTCAACTTTTTCAAAAATCCTTCCAGTTGTAACCTTTAGTGACCGTATACTGTGTTATCATTCTGATATATAATTTCTTAAACTATTCATACAATATTTGGATGTAGGTCTAAATTTCTATTTTTTATATATAACATAATTCTTCAATGAACTTCTGTATGCTTCTAATATTTTGCTTCTACTGAAATTCTCAGGAATTATAATCTGACTCAGGTAACATAAAGATCTTTAGGGCTTCTGCTACATGTTGTAATTTTGTTTTCCAAAAAGGTGTTTTTCTTAATTCATTTCACCAGCATTTATTCAATGTGTCAATTTCACCAAAATCACAGCAGGTATTCTAAAATTGTTGTTACTATTATCAACATAAAATCATTTCTCGAAATTGTCTTAATTTTCATTTCTTCACCTTGGAGAACTGTCTTCCCATGTTTCTTCTATTTACATATGAATTATTTGTGATATCTTTTCCTCCTTTAATGTTTGAAGTCTTACTGTTTGTCTTATACATTTGTATTTTCTATATATTAAAGAGAAGCTTTAATATGTTATATTCAATGCAATATTTTTAGCCTGTTATTAACCTTTTAGAATTAATTTGGTTATTTTTTACTGCAGAGGTGATTATGCAGTTCCGTTTCTAACTCAGTTTGTGATTGTTGTTTTGTTATTGTTGTGGAGAAAGGCTTTATCAGAGGTCAGAACATAACTGGTAACAGGTGAGCGGCACCAAGGAGGTTTGGTGGTGATTTGAGGAAAAGCAATTTGATCTGCCTTTTTAATCATTTCATTTTAAATCTTAACTTTTCTCTGTTGTAAAATGGGTGTATTTGAAAGGTGATTTCTAAGGCATTCTTCTGCCCTTAAAACCATTTGCCTCTTAGTGAGTCAAGTGTGATTCTGGATAAATATGGGGGGAAATCTCTTCATTTTGTAAAATTTGTTTGAGATATGGTAACTGTGTTAGGGTGCCTGAGCTGCCATAACAAAAGACCATGGACTGGGTGGCTTACACAACTGAAATTTAATTTCTCACATTTCTGGAAGCTGGAACTCCGTAATCAAGGTGGCAGCAGGATTGTTTTCTGGTGAGGCCTCTCTTTCTGCCTGGCAGACAGATACCTTTTCACTGTGTTCTCACATGGCCTTTTCTATGAACGAAGGAAAAGAGATATCTCTCGTCTCTTCATCTTTTTATAAGGATGCCAGTCCTCTCAGATTAGGCCCCACATACATGATCTCATGGAACCTTAGTGACCCCCTTAAAGCCCCTACCTCTCAACAGTCACATTTGGGGTTAGGGCTTCCACATGTAAATTTTGGGAGGGGATGGATACAATTCAGTTCAGTCTGTACCAGTAACCAGCTGTGTTCAGTGAATGAGGCCACACCAGTGCAATGCTGTTGGAATTTTGATTTCAGTGGAGCTGAGGATTGAAGAAATTAGGAAACCTGTGGGCTTTCCAATCTCTTCTCTTAGCTTTCCCACCACGCTCCAGGCACACCAGCCTTCTTTCCATCTTATCTCCAGCACAGCACCACATTTCTACCTTTGGGCTTTTCCATCCTCTCTCCTCCTGGGTGAGCTACTCTTCCTCTTGGTCTTTGATGGGCCACCTTCTTCATCATTCAGGTCTCAGTTCTGCATCTCAGCCTAAAGCACTTTCCCCAATTCTCCTCTGCCACCACACTTTGTTCTCTGCATAGCACTTTCCATGTCCTGAAATTGGCTTTCTTATTTATTTGCTTACTTGTGTACTGCCTGTCTCCCTTTCTGTGGACTATGATCTCCATGAGACCAAGGGCCTTCTCTGATGTATTTCTTCAGCTCCTAGTACATTGCTGGTTACAAACTAGCGTCTCAAAATTATTTGTTGAATGATTGAAGCCATTAGAAAAATTTCAAGTTGTTTCAAATGCAAAATGGAAAGGGGTAACTTTGCAACAAATATAACAGATATGCTGGTGATGGTTTATACACCAAAATGAGATTTCTTGTTGAGATTTAAGCTGGCTATATAGGCATATAACATGCAAGAAAGGAAGACTTGAGTTATCCCTTAGGAATTCTCTTTCACTTCCTGAAAGGGCAAGGTATTATACTCAATTTGTGTACTCCATGGTTTAGTCTACCTTGACTGTCGTCTGGCACAATGAGAAGGAATTAACTTCTGAGGTTAAGATTTAAGAAAATGAAACATTATTGCATCACAGATATTGCTGCTCTAAGATTCAAGATGATTTACATTCTGCAGCGAGCTTTACTATACAACCAAGAGTTCTAGCCTGCAGGTGCCATTCACTGGCACATTATTCCTAAGGAATTATTTATTGAGCACTGGGAATGCAATTGATCCTACACACAACATAAAGAGAGACCTGTCTCTGTTTGATGGCTGTTCCTTCTAGATGGAAAACACGAAACAATTAAGATAGCGAAATGCAGCCCCAGAAAGAAGGAAACCATTTAAAGGTGCATGACTTACTCGTTGGCATTTCTTTTATTTGAATCAAACATCTAAACAATTGACCCAATTTACATTTTGATATACAGAATTGGATTGCTCCTTCTCATCACATCAATATTTCAATGGTTGACTTGGTTTTATTTTGAATCTCTATTCTACGAGTATATATTTAAATAATTATGTCTGAGGACTGAGTCATGTGTGTACATGCAGAAAATTAATAAGGTTTGTTGCCAAAATCTTTAGGTTGCATTATATTTATTTTGCCTACGCATATTTTAAAGCTATTGTAGGCTAGGAGAAATAAAACAAAACATATCTGCAACATGTAGAACCATTCCAAGTAAGATATTTAATTTTATCTTTTTATCTCTCTTGTGTTGGTTATAAACTTTTATTATTCTAAATTAAGTTCATAAGCAAACTGAAATACATACTTTATTTTATGAAAATAAACTATGCTTAGTTTTAAATCATAGGAAGCACTAATTCTTCCCTAATCAATTTTTGAGGTGATAAGATGGGAACACAGTTGAATATCTTTATTTTATCCTCAAATATATTTTACGTTGAGAGGGAAAATGGGTTAATAAATGTGAAAAATCTGAGGGAAATCCTAACCTTTCAGTCAATTCTAAGCAGGACAGTTTTTCTTGGATACAGCTTTGGATTTCTATCTTTGTGACTGACTTGTTGGGAGTTCAAGGATAGTCATTTCACCGATTTTATTGATTTCTCTCAGGTAGTGATAGAAATATGATATCAGAAAGAGTTAATAGCTCAGGTAGAAAACATCATACCCTGAAGTGTGAGGGGCTTGCAAAGTCTGAGGAACATTCAGAAGCCTAAGAGGTTCCTCCCCTGACCATTCTTGATCCTCGCAGGCTGACTCTATACAAAACATGAAAGAGCCAGTTAATACAATATGTTTAAGGAACAATTGGTCAGTTTAATATGAAAAGAAGGATAAATTGTAGCTGGAGTAAATGGAATCATCTGGTTGAATTGGTCAAAACAGCAGTTAAATTGTTTACTCTCCTGTGAGTTCACCAGTGGATGCCTTGTGTTCCTTGGCCTCAGACGACACATCTCACTTCCTCAGGGCTGCTGCTTCTCCTCTAAAGGGGACCACTGCTGCAGCAATCACTGTGTGTGTGTGTGTGTGTGTGTCACTGCCTTCTCTTAGCCCATCCAAGTGTAAGGTGAGCTCTTTATCCTCTCATGGCAGTAGAGGTCAGATTGTAACTTAACCCAACCCTCCAAAGTTGTGGGCACAGGGGAAGGGAAAGTCTACATAGAGAATAATTTGTGACAATGGCAGGTTTAGACCCCTTTGTTGGCTGGCCCCTGCCTGAGTCCAGGTGGTGGAAGCCAGCATTCCATTTCTACATTCCTCTCCTTCCACCAGAAATACAATAGGTGTCTTCCGACCTTGGAATTTCCCAACCATACTGACTTCCACACTCAGATAAAGGGGAACAGAATTTCTTTATCTAACTCAAGCTCCATAGGATTTCTATCCTATGATGTACTTCTTCCCAGGAAGATTGACAGTAGTAAGTTTTATTTTTTCTAGAGAAAATCCTGCCCTCACCCTTAGAAGGTTGGCTTGGCTTCCAACAATACAAGTATTCAAAATATATATCAACACATTTTGCAAAATCTATGTTATTCATATTTGAATGATACTGTGCATGGGATACTATTACCCATCTACATAATCTGGATTGTAGTTCAGTCTTTTAAAATATCTCCTCATCAAGTTTAAAAAAAAAAAGTTCTTCGATTGTAATCTCACCAATCTAATTAAGATAGAAATACAGCAGGTCTTCGAATAATGTCATTTCATTCGATGTTGTTTGGTTATAATGTTGATGCCAGAAGAACTGAACTTTTGTTTACGAGGTCTGACAATCAGGTTCACGAACATGTTGCAACGCTGTTCCTAACTTTTTTTTTTTTGATATCAGGGATTATTCATTATGAATCTCTACCAACTGGAAAAACAGTTAACCAAGTTTCCTATTTGGAAGTGCTGAAAATGCTACATGAAAAAATTAGATGACCAAAACTTTTCGCTAACAATTCATGGCTCTTGCATCATGACAATGCACCAGCTCACACGGCACTGTCTGTGAGGGAGGTTTTAGCCTGTAAACAAATAGCTGTATTGGAACACCCTCCCTACTCACCTGATTGATCTGGCCCCCAATGACTTCTTTTGTTACCCAAAGATAAAGGACATATTGAAAGGAAGATATTTTGATGACATTCAGGACATCAAGGGTAATATGATGACAGCTCTGATGGCCATTCCAGAAAAAGAGTTCCAAAATTGCTTTGAAGGGTGGACTAGGCACTGGCATTGGTGCATAGCTTCCCAAGGGGAGTACTTCAAAGGTGACTGTAGTCATACTCAGCAATGAGGTATGTAGCACTTTTTCTAGGATGAGTTCGTGAACTTAATTGTCAGACCTCAATTAGCCTATAATAAAATCAATTTTGTTTTATGTGATTTTGCCACAGTTCCAAGAATCTACTGGTGATATTAAATGAGAATTTACTGTGTCTTTCTATATTTTACCCAAATTAACATCTATATCCCACCCATACCACTCATTTTCAATTTTTCATTATACTCTTCATCAAAAGGTTATCAAAAGAACTTTCATATGTTAGTATTTCTATCATCATTCTTTTAAGATGGGTTACTCTTCTAATTCAGTGCATGATGCCTAAAAAAGTCTGTCTTTTGATTCAATATTACAGGACATGGAAGATACTTATTGAAGTAATAGAATCCCAAGATGCTGATATTAACCTTTGTACTAACAATCAAAATTACTTTTCACTTTAGAAAAATAGATGGCGATAATTCTTTCATACCTAAATATATCAACATTGCTTTATCAAAAGGTAATTGGCAAGTGGCTGTTGGAACAACAAAAAATACAAAAACAATAGAACACAAACAGCAAATGTACAGCAGAAAATTCTGTCACCTTATATCTATTCAGAGGATTATGTCACACAAATAATCTGAAACCCGAGAAAAATGCTCTTTGCAGTTTACTAAACAGGATTCTAGGATCAGAATCCTGTGTTTGTGGTAGGTGAAAGCAGTGTAACTGGTTGAATTTGCAACCAAGAAGGGGACTTGACAGGATTCAGATTCCTTTAAAGTGGAGTAAAGGTGATTCACCTGGGCACATCCATCACTTACAAAAACTCAATTGTAATGCTGAATGAGAGCTAATGAAATAAACATCTTTTCAAGCCTGTTGTCTCTGCCTTATTCAGTGTTGAATGAGGATATTACTGATTTAGCTTTAAGACATCACAGAATGAAATATATTCTGAGGTTTACAGGTGTTTTCAGAGACACCAGATCCAGAAGGAGGACAGGGTAGGGTACGTACACATGTGCATGTCTCATGGCCAAGGCCAGTGAATGGAAGCCATGTGGAAAGATAAAGAGCCTGGGTTGAAGGGCAAACCGCAACCAAAGTGCAGGCAGTCAGTCAGTGAAGTAAAAAGGAGGTCTGAGCCCTCTGGAGAGGGATAAAGAGGCACAGATGTGAGCAGTCTGTTAAATCTCGATATGTGTTCCACAGGGAGTCAAAGTTTCTTCCTGCCTCTGCTTCGTGGCCAGCAGCAGAGCGATGTGGCCTTGTTGGAACCTGGGGTGAAGTGGGGCGATGAGTCTCCTTCTATATCATTCCCACCCTGTGCATGGGAATTTAGCTCCCAATCTTTTCTTACAGCACAGCCTTGGAAGACAGTTGGAGGAGACCAGATAATGGGGTGAGATTGGGAAAGGTGTATTAGAACAGCTTAAATAATAATGGCAGCTAACAGTTACTGAGTGTTTACTGCTTTGTTAAGTGTTTTAGAGGCATTATTTCATTTAACTTTTATAACAACCCGTGAAATTGGTTTGATGATCCCCATTTTAAAGGTGGAGAAGTTTTGGCTCACAGAGGTTAGACCATGCATCCTTAATAAACGTGAGATTGAGATTCAAATCTAGATCTGATTTGAAATCTTACCTTCTTAACAACAATGATGTACTGCCTCTCAGTGTAGTGACCAGACAAGTTAATGAACTTGACTGCTTATCTGATCCCAGAGTGTACTTCCTCTCCCAGAAACCTTTCAGCTGCTACATAGGTTTTTCTTTGAACCAGGTACAAGGCAATTAAGAGCATATGTAGTCAAAGGGAAAGTAATTCTTCTGCCACCCATGCATCCTAGGAAAAGATCCATTTCAAAATTGATTATAACCTTATAAATTTTATAAATCTATTAGTATAGTGTTTGAAAAAATAATTTTAAGATTATAATATTGTCCCAGAAAGAAAAACTGAATGAGAAAAGAACCAATGGTACTGTTACTATAGTTGCAAAGTTTAATTAGAGTATTGAAAGGTAGACAATTTTTGTAGATGGGTAATAGTTGTAATCCTAATTTGTAAGTCTTTTATCATAATCTCAAACTACTCAAGGTGACAGTAGTCGCCTCTTTTCCTGAATTCACATAAGCATCAACTATGTGCTTTTTGTGATCAATTATGTACTACTTTATGTTATCTTTTGTGGGTGTAAACAAACATCTTTCTTCTTCCTTGCTGGTGAAACCCTGATTTTCTTCAGGCATCTAGCTCTTCCTAGCAATGATGGTAATCTTAGTTCCCTTCTCAGGATTTAATTTAGCACATGTTACCTGGCTCAGTTTTGGTCACTAAGATACAAAAGAAAATCTATTGGGTGCTCCTGGGAATGGTTTCTTTGATGTTTAAAAAAGAGACACACACAAAGTCTGGGCGCTTTTGAAATAGCTTCTTCTGCACTGGGCCCTGGGCGATGCATCTGCATGCCATCTCTGCACACCTGGATGGATGTGGTGGCAATCCTGACTTTATCTTTATCAAACTAAGCTGTCGTCTTCCAGGACCAAAGATAGAATTAACAAACCTGGATTTGGAACAAGGGACAGAGGAAGAAACAGAAAACCCAGACCCAACAGATGGCAGGGGAAGCACAGTTGTAAATAAATAAGTGTTGTAAGCATACAACAGGTCAAGGTGTTAGACCCTTCTACTGGAAGTTATCTCTTGAATGCTCAGACAACTCCTATGAATTATTTTTTCAGCTCAGAGCGATGTGTTTACTTCAGCCCATAGTACATGGAGAATCCAAACAATGTGACTGAAGTCATTCTTTTGGGCATCACAAAGATACTCTCTGCTGTGTTTCTGATCATGTGAGGACACACTCACTCTTGGAAGCTGTTGTCTTGCTCTGGAAAGCAAAGTCAAAAGTTGAAGCAATTATCTGGGTGACTCATGGAAGCGCTGTCTGTGGATCAGGCAGTCTCCTCATCCAGGCTCCTGGGAGGGCACGCAAGTTGTCCCTGCTCCCACTCCATGCTAATGGCAGGCGTGACTAATAAATTACAATCCACCATCCTCAGAACTTGGATGTGCCTTCAGAATCCTCCTCAGCAATTCACTCCAGGAAACCACAACTAAGTGATCGGAGTTGGCAGTTGAGATAAAAACTATTTTTCATTCCTACCAAATGTGGGTACTTTCCTTCTCCTGTATTAAAACTCTGGCAGTTTTAAAGTATTTAATTATTTATCTCTCCTGCTCAGTTCTGCGTGACCTCTCATGATCACCTTTAACAAATTTCTAATGTTTTGTTTTCAATTATGACAGAAGCATATAAGGTATTTTTTCATATGGATGCACCAACTTATTTTTGACTATGATAATACCATAAACTGGTCTGAGGTGAATTTTCATTTTTCATAGGTTGCAGATTTTACATGCTCACTGTGGTAGCTTTTAACTTGTTCTTGGAAATCATGCAAAACCAGAGCTTTGTAACTGAGTTTGTCCTCCAAGGGCTTTCACAGAATCCAAATTGTTCAGAAAATAGTACGGTATCTGTTGTATTTTTGTTTGGCTACATTGTAACTGTCGGGGGCAACTTGCTAATTGCTCCTGGGCTCCCCCATGTACATGTTCTTAGCTGTCCTTCCCTTCTCCACTGTCATCATCCCAAAGATGATTGTGGACTCTCTCTATGAGAGGAAAACCATCTCATACTTTGAAGGCTGCATGACCCAGCTCTTTGCCGAGCACTTCTTTGCTGGGGTCATGTGATTGTCCTCACAGCCATGGCCTGCGACCACTACGTGGCAGCTGCAAGCCCCTGCACTCATCTTCTATCAGGAACTGGGGGCTCTGCCGCATTCTGATGGGGGTGGCTTGCACTGGGGGCTTCCTGCCTGCCACGATCCAAATTCTCTTCACTTTCCAGCTGCCCTTCTGTGGCCCCAGTGTCACTGACCACTTCTTGGGTGACTTGTACTCATTACTGGAGATTGCCTGCACCAACACTCATGTCTTGGGCCTTTTGGCGGTTGTCAACAGTAGGTTTCTCTGCATCGTCGTAAGTATTCCATGCATTTCAAAGAAAACACTAACTTGTATTTTTCCAAAAGAGAAATTATGGGAGAGGGCTTGCTTCTGAGGCATTTCTCTCTCCATGTGCAGAAATAGGTTTCTCCATAAAGTTTCAAGAACCCACTTATGAAAGTTCCTCTATTTTTCATGACCTTCTTCCCTGCTCCAATATAGACCTTGTTGTTTTGTGTCACCCCGTCTTCCGGGGAGAAATCTTGTGAAGTACATGCACATGCAGAGACCCTTTACCCTTTCCTCCATCAACTCCCTACACCCTGTAACCTCTTGTGACAGAAAGTACTGATAAATCTCAAGGAAGTGTAAGTGTAGTTTGCCTGGCTTCATAGGAGTCACCTTCTAAGTAAACTAAAGTTGAAGATACAAAAAATATTCTTTAGAAAAGAGCTAAGTTTTTCATTCTGTCTGAAATAGTTGCCTCCTCAAAGCTGATCTGACGGAATCCATACTCAGTGTGTTTTCCAAAAATGATGGAGCTGCTACACAGTAGTTTTACTAGTGAAGGATTGTAGTGGTCCAGGATCCCTAAGCCTTCCCTGGCCTCAGCACTCTCAAAAGCACCTCTGCTTATAGAGGGCAAAAACCTGCGCATGGCATTGAGGCCAGCTTGGCAGATGCTTCTGTCTGGGGGTTCCCCTCAGGTGAAGACAGTTAGGTCAGTGGTGATGTTTCTGAGACAGTATATAAGATAGGGCTGCACTTTCTCTACACCTGGGTTTCCAGGAACCCTGGAAACCCTTGCTCATGACCCACAACTGCACCTTTTCTCTGTTTTGGGGGCTAGTGGTGGAGTGGGTCATGGAGAAAGAAGCTGAATTTTGTGTTGGAACCGTGGGTCAAACTACCCTGTCTCATATTTTTGCTCTCCTCCCCTCTCTATGTCTTTTTGTATCTTATCTCCTGATTCTTCTTTCTTTGGTGTCTGCTCATTCTCACTCTCCTGTCTTCTGCTCTTACTTCAGTCAGTCTCTGCTCTTTCCTCTTCTCCACTATCATTCATTTAGGTATCTATTTCCACTTTGATTTTTGTCTCACCATGCAGCTTATAGAACTTGATTTTGGAGTCAGACAGGAAATTAAGGTATCAATTGGCATTCTTCTCTGAGAGCTCAGGATTTCTCTTTTCTAGGATGCAGTCTACGTGATAATTGGGGTTTGATGCTTCATGTGTCAGTGGAGGGTGAATGCTAGAGAGAGGCATATCTAATAGCACTGGACTCTAATTTTAGCCTAACTGCACTTGGTAAAATCCTCTGTCCGGGTCAAACTTTGTAAATAGAAAGAACAAGGCAAATGGCTACACTTACTTTGCAAAAGATGTGCAGGTGAAATGAAATAACAACAGTGCAAAGTGTTTGATAAGATTATATAACAAGAATAATATGTAATCTAAGATTGCCTTATTCCATTAAACATATGTATTTAATAATGCGCATAGTAATGTAGGCGCATAAGTGATAAAGGTAGATTCTATCTGGAAAACAAAGGGAAGACTTTTGGTTTCACATATATTTGATCTTGTTTAAATTTCAACAGGTTAAAGTAAAAATTAAAAGTTAAGGAAGGGGAAAATAGCATTCCTCACTACTGTGATGTCCCCCCAGAACAGAGAGTTGGATAGTCCAGGAATGTTAAGAAATAATGATTGGATTCAGCGATGAAACTCTGAGGTGGTGTTGATCTGACCTCACGCATACATCTTGTCAAGAGCTGCTTTCCTGTCTTTATGTTCCCAAATCTTCTCTTTGCTTTTTAAAAATACAACAAAATAGAATTGCATGACCTGGCTTTCATAGTTATCCAATATCTGCCTACAAATTTATCTCTTACAACTTTTGGTTTAATGATAGTGTGTTTTATGGAGATCATCTCTATCTTTACCGGAAGCAATGTGTGTTTCTTCTCATGATATTTTGCACTGTCTTCTCACCTAACTCCTCCTCTCTTCACAGCAAAAAGCTCCCTCCCTTTTGTCTTTATTCCCTGTTAGGAACCTAATGTATTGAAATTAAGTAATAATTGATTTGTTTTCTCTTTTATAGTCATCAGCAACGACTATAATTTGAACTGCCAATCAGAGCTTGTAGGTATGACATCACTAGTTTATCACACTGAACTAATATTAATATTAGTTAATATTAATTATTTAATATTATTTTAAAGGGACTGCAACTAAACTTCAAGTTTTAGTTAGATGTGTAACTTCATTACAGGTGAATGGACAATTTGGTTTACTAATATTGAGATACGTATTCTATCTAGGGAAACCCAGTATAAGCTTATCAAATATTTGAGTTTCAGAGAACCCTCTTGGAAACTTCAGTTTAAGGCATGTGAAGCTGTAAATTGACTTCTTTCTAATCTTCACTGAGTCATCAACTCATTCTCTAGGGAGCTTTCTACTTTCGGAACCAAAATTCATTTGGTAGTATCCCGTACAGTTGTGTGTAATTCTTATGTAACAAATTATCTAGAGGTATGTTATCGCTCTAACTTGATTGTAAAGAGGTTGAGGACATTTTTTTCAGTTATTTTTAAAAAAAGATTTTTAAGGAGCTCCTCCATTACCTTGACTGCAGATTTGAGTAGGTTCTTAGTACGTACAGAAGGTGCCAAAAAAATGTATACACATTTTAAGAAAGGAAAAAAAGGTATTAAAATTGTAATACTCAATATATACTGATAACAAAAGATGAATACAAGTCATGTGTATACATTTTTTTGGCACCTTTGTATATGGTGACTGATTTGAAGATGTTACTGATTCGTTGAAGGATTGGAGATTAATGAGAAAGAGGAGGAGTGTCTCAAAAGCCATATTAAAATAAATTATAGGTCAGTTGACATAATATTAATATTAAAATATTAGAGAAATATTATGAGAGAATAACTATGATAACTCACCAACTAACTAATAGACTAACATATTAACTTGGTATGGGGAAAACTTGATAGATTTTATTAAATGAAAAAACAAAAAAACTAAAGAATCCAAAACTTAAAGGTATCAAAAAACTAACTCTTAAAAGATATACATAATTCAAACAGATAAGATATAAGAATTAAAAATATACAAAAATATTATACCCAATCAATAATTAAAGAAACATGTCATAATTTCAATTCTATTTATTAACCAAGGAAATAAGATAATGCTCCAATTTAGAATTTTATTATATATATATATATATATATCTGTAATTTTAGAAACAATAGAAAACAATCCAGTCTTTTACATGAAAAGGGATATTTAACAGACACATATAAAGGTATAACTGAAAAACCTGGAAGAATGTGTAAGGAATTAAGTTACCTCCCGAGTGTAGATAGGAAATTATGAATCTTTGAAAGGGTACTTTTTTCACTCTGTAATCTGTAAACTTCAGAGATTTTATTATAAATGTACTTATAATAAAAATATTTCTAATAAATATTCAAAAGCCAAATTGGAAGGCTGACAGTAGTTACAATAATTATGAAAATATTCTTATTTTATGTCAGTAATTCCCTGGATATTTATATACAATTATTAACAATACGCCAAAGGAAGAGAGAGACACAGAAAGAGATGTGCTTTTCTTCCACTAGATATTCTTGTTTCTGGATCTGTTTATTGGAATAGTGGCAGCTACCTTGTAACTATGAGAGAGCTATTCTGAGAAGAGCAGAGTATAAAGATGGGAAAATATTGGGTTCTTGATGACCTATTTAAACTTCCAATCCTGAAGCCAAGAACCTTATTAATGTATGAAATAAATGCATCATTGCCGTGAATGACAAGTTCCATTATTTTTGTTGTTTGCAACTCCATGCACCCTAACAGATATAGATAAAAACTATTCCTATTACCATTTAAACTTATTTATATTATAGAAGAAAGTTATACTTGTTTGATATCATCCTTCAAAAATGAATCCAAATTTGCTGCTGTTTTTCATTCTGTGAATTATGCGTTTCCTTAGATACATAGATAAAATGACACGAACACTTCTCTGCTATGAACAGAAGACATTCAAATGAGTTCAGAAATAGGCAAAAATGAAAACATAGGGTCTGACATTAAAGGGTAGTATAAACTATCTGTAATTCATACATTTAGAAAAAGTTAAATCATATTTACTCTCTGCAATAATTGCCTTAGTAAAGTCAATTATTCACTCTGCCAACTAGTATGTATGCACATCGGCATTTACTGTGCACTAACATTTACATTGAGTGCTGTGCTCACGCCTAGTTTGACCACTCATTTTCTGCCTGGCAAGAGGCTGTAGTTAAGCAGATGAGGCAAGATACAGGGGGTTTTCTTCTATGCAACAAAATATCCCTAAATTTAGCAATTTAAAACAGTCATCTCACAGTTTCTGTGGGTCAGGAATCTAGGCATATGTAGCCAGGTCTTGTGCTTTAGGGTCTCTCTCAAGGCTGAAAGCAGTGTCAGCCAAAGTTTAGTCTCATCTGAAGGCTTGACTGGGTAAGGTTCTACTTCCAAGCTCACTCACGTGGTTGTTGGCAGAATTCAGTTCTTCCAGGGCTGAATTCTGGATTGGACTTTAGTTTCTTGCTGGAGTTTAGCCTCAGGTTACCCTCAGTGCCTTGCCAGTGGTCCTTTTCAACATGACATCTCACTTCATCCAAGTGTACAAGCTGAGACGGCAATAGAGAGAGTCTGCTAGCAAGATAAAGTCACAGTCTTTTATAACTGTGTTGAGAAATGACATCCAATCGCTTTTGCTGTAATTCTATTTCTAGCCCACACTCAAGGGGAGGGGATTATGCAAGACCATGAATATCAGGAAGCAGGAATTTTTGGAGACCATTGTCTAAATCTGTTTACTACAATACATGTATATTTTTAATATACAGCAATGGGTGATGTGTTCAAAGTGAGTAAAATAAAATAGGAAAGCACAAGGGGGAGGGACCAATTCTGGCTGGAGGCAGAGAAAAGACGGTATGTAAAGAGCAGGGTACTGGAGCAAAACTGCATATCTTATTAAACTCCAGATTGTGTGGCATACACATATGGAGTATAAACAAGTGGAAAAATTGGAAAATTGCTGTTCTTGGCAAGAGAGACTCATTGAAGCATTGTGAATAGGGGAGTGACCCCTCACAGAAGATATGTGTGTGATTTATAAGGAATTCAAGAAGTAGAGAGGCCAAATGAAGGACAGCAGTACTGAGAATGGGGGATAATGACTGAAATTATCTTGGGATTCACAAGTACTCATGAGCACAAAGAAAAGGATGTGTGAGAGACAATGGAGGAAAGAACTGGTCTCGGTGATACTGAATTGTGAGTTAACTGCAAAGGTCAACTTAAAGATGACTCATTTTGATCCTGGAACCCTGGGCTAATGCTAGTCTTGTTAATGAAATGGGGGAAAGTAGGCAGTTGATTTTTCTTTGGGGGTGGGGGTGGGGGCGAGGAACTGGAAGCAGTTGCAGTTTGAGGTGCTGCTAGAGAATCTGTCAAGTTGCTATTTATAATAGGTTCATTTCTTGACCAAACTAATATTAGTAAAAGTCTTGTTTTTGGGCAAATGGGCAAAGACAAAGCTTAGTAAACTGCACTAATATCTGTTATTGTAGAAGACTGTGAAATGTATTACTGTCATCATTGCAGCACTGGGATTTTGTTTCTCAAATTCCCCTGATGGAATTCTGCCTAAATAAATAGCCATCAGATAACATTATGGGTCCATTTATCATAACGTATTATAGATAATCAATTTACAAAGCATTTGGGAAATTTTTCCTGTAGCTGTTTTATTGGCTACTATTAGTGTCACATGTCAACCTCCTATTATTTTGGATTTGCAACGGCAGCTATTTTTTTTTTTTTTTACAAGAAATCTAATCAATTTGGTACACAGAGGTTTATTATTGAGGTAAAATTCTCACAACGAGGAAGCTTTTTTTGTTTCAATGAGAGTACATCACGGTTTTAGGTTCCATTAGTGTAGCAATATATAGTTACAATTGTACATAAGTAGGCCCAGCAATTCTGATCAATAAACTATGATGGTTTAATTCAAAAGTGTGTTAGAAAACGAGAAAAAATTCAGTTTTGGAGAACCGCATTTTTGTCTTTACAGTTGTAATACTATCCATGGAAACAATCATCTCAGCTTTTTATGAAAGGCGCAACTGTCAGCCAAACTACACAAACTCCCCAGACTCTGAGCAGAATGATGCCAGGGCTCATGCTGAGAGCACATGTATCCATCTTGTTCCCAGGCTGGTGACAGAGTCCGTGTGTTTATTGGAGCTTTGCCTCAGCCAAAGCCCAGGGGTCTCTGGAATATATAACATGGGCAGTTCTTAAAAGAAGCGTAACAAAATGAAGTAAAATGAAACTAATAGATGGCATTTAATTTGTAGTTCTTGTCTTGCTTTTAGTTATGTGAATTAATTAGCATGTAACTAATAAAAGGAGGCCAATAAACCCTAGAAATGGTCTGGAAGAGGCTCAATCAACACCTTGGATATAGATCAAGATATGGCCGAAGACGAAGGTTGTCTTGCGATTTCCAAGTTAGGGAGCCCACACTACAGCAGGCGCTTGGAAGGCTGAGGGAAGTCAGCTGGAGACTTTGCCCTACCAGTTGTGAGGACACAGGAATTGAGGTGGTGCGTATGCAGGGTTACTCACTAGGTGCAAGGAAGATATTGACCAGCAGAGGGCACTGCGGACACTTGAGAAGTGGAAAGTGCGGGGGGGGGGGGGGGGGGTTGTCAGAGAAGGAAGTGGCCCTGAATACCTGTGTATACCTGTGTGTGTGGGGGGTGTTGCTGTGTAGTTTCTAGTGCTGACATACTTCTTGCATAAAGCAATACTCTTTATTCACTTTTGTTCCTGGTTCTCATTTGACCACCCTGGCTTCACCCAGTTCTTGTGAAATTGTCTTGAAGATGGAAGGATTAGTATTTACCATTTCCTAAAACTTATTTTTCTTAAGAAGACCATTTAACAAAATGGGGCAACTGGTACACATTTTCTTAAAATTCATATCTTCACAAGACTTTTGCTGTAGGAGGAAAATGTTATCTTACAAGTGGAGAAATCTTTATTTTTTCTTCAGAAATTCCCAATTTTTATTAGAATTCAAACTGGTGGAATAGATGCAGAAGCAAACGTGTCTGATGGATTTGCTGTCTATAGTCTTATGGGAGGAGAAGCACACTTTGAGGTGACAGGGATGTCTGACAGCTGTGAACTTCATGCAATGTTTCTGCCAAGTTTTAGTCTCGTTCTGCTACCCATTCCATGACATGTTGAAAATACAGCTTCCGGAAATGGAGGGCATGTTAAGTCCTGATTATAAATTGAGTTGAAATTCTTAATCCGTTAAAAAATATTTAAATATTTTCAAACTACAAAGGAAGAGAAAAAAAGTTTAATTTCCCAAAAGATTGCTTTCATTTTAAATGATATATTTTGGTTTATTTTTAATAGTTCTAAAGAAAATGGAGTCTCACTGTAGAATATTTGGAAAATACAGAAGATGACAATTACATTTAATCATTTCCACCTCTCCTCCATCAACGGTAAAAAGTTATCTTCAAGTTTTGTAAATATTTATGTGTCCAATTTGTTTTTCCTTAACATGAATATTTTCTAAAGTCATTACAAACCTATTGTATAGATGTAATATAACTTATTAACCATTCCCGTTTCATTGAGCACTGTTTTTAAAATTTTCACACTTATAAATAAAACTGTCTATTTTCTTTCACTGCCGATATTCCTGATCACAAATTGGAGACCACATTATTTCTTCAGATAGATTTCTAGAAGCAAATTACCATACCAAAGAAGAATAATTTTTAAGGCTTTAGGTACCTATTGCCAAATTGCTGTCCAGATAAGTTATATCTATTTACTCTTCTCTAGTGCACGAGAATTTTCATCTCACTGCACTCTTCTCAGAACTTATTAAAATATTAGAAGAAAATTATATTATTTTTGCTTAAATTTGTATTTCTTTAATGAGAAGTAAAATTGAACATCTTTTTCCATAAAAATGTACCACTCATGTTTCTTCTTTAGGCAACTTGTTAGTCTTGTTTGCTTACAAAGGCTCTTTCAATCTTCATTTTACCCTTCTTCTGTTCGGAGTGGTTGGGGAAACTGAAATCTGTATTTTCCCCTGTCCCTAAATGTGAATTGGGTTATATAAATTAGATACACAGCCTGAATTTTGAAAGGTGTAAGTGGGGGCTGATGTCCCTTTCGTGGAGTTGGGCTGGTGAACCAGTGGCCTCCAGCATATATGGATATTGACATTGCTCAGCTTCCACATTCCGTTGTCTAGTCACCATTCATGGATGTGGGGCTCTAGTGTGTCAGCAGCAAAGTTCTCAGCAGAGTAAACTTGGGATCCTTGCCTCTCTACTATGCCATTCAAGGCAAAAGGCTTGTTGTGTCTCCCTGAGTCCCAATTCCCCAGCCATTCCGAAGAATTTAAAAGCACCCAATAATTCTCTCTTGAATTCCTTTCTGCTAGACATATCTGAAGTGGTTTCTGTGTCCTGCACTGAAATATGGCTGATATTGCTCAAAGCTTCAGGATTCTTTCCTTGTGGCATATTTGTATGGGTTTATAGAGCATATTTTACTGAAGAATTTAGTGATTTGTTTTGCTTAGCTATGCAAACAAATTAAAATTAAGTATTTAGTAACCTTCTTCATAAAGGATTTTTAGCCACTATACCCTAGTATTAGCATTAATGTATCTATTAGTGTTCTTTATTCATTCCAAGATCCTTTATTTCTGTTTTCTGGATTTCATCTCATCTCTATAGACTACTCATTAATTCCTTTTATTATTATTATTATTATATTATTATTTTTAAATTACAAAACATACTTTAGCTTTTGACACATTTAGAAAACATAAAGGTTATAGTCATTTTTATTTTAAATATTATTTATTGTTATTGTGTATTTGTATCTGTTAGGAAAGAGCCTCCTTATTTATCTTTAAAAGTCTTTTTTTGTGATTCATATTATTTGTTTTTTCAGATGAACTTGAGAAATATGTTCTAAAAAGTCAGTCATAAGCTATTTTGGAATTATTGACCTCTTTATGTGGTTGATTCTTTTCATCCACAAACATGGTTCACTAATCATTTATCCAAATTGTTTTTTCATGTCTCTCAGTAAAACATTATAGTTACAATTTTCTAAGATATTTACATTTCTTGTTAAGATTATTCACAATCCTTTTTTTTTTTCTTTTTAACATTATATTTTGAATCAATTTGTTTCTGGCATCTGGGCAAGATATTGGCTTTAGTGTATTTATTTATATCTGACTAAATTTTTTGCAGTTGATTCTCTTTGGTATACATTTCTTTATTTTTAACAACTTTTTCCTACTTTATACTGGAAAGCCAAGTCCCCATTTCAAGATGTAGGTATTTTAATAATTTTCCTAAAGAAAAAAGAAAGATGATTCCATGTTCATTCAAATAAAACTAACACATACTAAGGTCTATGTGCACATGGTTCTTTCTCTGTTAGATACTAATGGGAATATAATGAGAATAGTTTCCCCTCTATATGGGAAAGGAAGGCACTGATGCATGGACTTTTGAACAATAGTGAGATATTTAAAAATAGCTGACTAAAACATTCTGGAAAAGACAAAACTCTGGAGATAGTACAAAGATCAGTGGTTGCCAGGGGTTCAGGGGAGGGTGGAGAACAGGTGAAACATAGGGGATTTATGAGGTGTGATCAAAACATACAGTTAATGCTGCGCCGAGTGCCATCCAAAGGAAAGGCAGGGATCTTCAATATAGGAAGTAGTGTGTTGAATCTTAGTAACAGTGTGTGATGAGTTTGAACTTGTCCAGTGCAGTCATTTGGGTGTGAGCTATGTTTGAGAGAATGTGTATTTTAAAGTGTGCTATAAATCATGGATCACAAACAACACATTAACAGGAAATGGGCAAATGGTTTCATCCTCCACCATGACGATGCTCTGTGTCACACATTGCTTCTGGTATGGTAATTTCTGTCAGATAAAAACATTACAGTGTGTCCTCATCCACCTTATTCACTGGAACTGGCACAGTGTAATTTCTGGCTCTTCCCCAAAGTCAAAATTACTATGAAAGGTAAACAATTTGAATCGATTCAGGACATTGAGACAGCCACGACAGCTCAACTAAAGACACTCATGAAAGAGGACCTCCAGAACTGGTTCAGAAAGTGGCAAGAATGATGGGATAAGTGTATTCAAAATGAGGGGCATTAATAGCGATTTGACTTTTACTGTAATACATTTTTTAAAAATTGAAACATTCAGTGTGTTTTTTGATCATACCTCATATAGGGCAGTGAAACTTTTCTGCAGGAATATGTAATGATAGAGACAAGAGATTATACATTTGTCAGAATTCGTAAAACTGAATAACACAAGGAGCGAGCCTGAATGTAAACTATGGACTTGAGTTAACAGTTATGGATCAATATTGATTCATCTGTTGTATCAAATGTACCACACAAATGGAGGATGTTAATAATAAAGGGAACCGAGGGTAGAGGAGCAGGGAGTATACGGGAATTCTCTATAACTTACGCTCAATTCTCTGTAAACCTAAAACTGTTCTAGAAAGTAGAATCTGTTAGTTAAAAATAAAATAGCTAAAGAACACAATAGGGAAGATTTCACAGAACGGCATTGCCAGATTCATAGTTCAGACAAAACTTGTAATGGTAACTCAGAAGAGGCAGGTATTAGTTCAAGCAACTGTGGTCAGAAAGGATTGTGTAAAATGCCTATGCCAAGCAAGAATTTGAAAGATTGATTTAGGTTGATGGAGATGTGCTGATTAGGCAGTGCTGAAGCCTGGAGGTATGAGAAGATCATAGAGGTAGAAAGTTGTCAAACATAACAGAGATGGCTAATAGTTTGCCTCAGATATGACATTTTTCTCAGTTGTGGAAGGTGGGCTTTAAGTGGAGTTTAACATAATATTATCGAAGACCTTGAATGTCAGGCTAAAGTGTTCGAACTTGTATCTCTAAGCAACAGGGAGCCATAGCAGGGAAATAAAATGATCAATGTGAAATTTGAATGTGATATTAAAATAAAGACTACTAAGGTAATTGCCAAAGCTCTATGAAGGTTTAAAAGTGGAAAATATCCTTTTTTATCCCTGTTATGATAGGATGACACTGTGGAGTTGGACCGTATGCCTACAGCAGCCACTGCTGATGCTCTGCCCAGATACCCTTGGGTCCATTTCCTTCTGTGTGAACCAGTCCCCAGGGTCTGTGTATTTCAGCTGCTAACAGCCTACACCGTCAGGCAACTGCCAGGGGTCTACTGGAGCTGCCTTAGCCGCACATGTACAGAGAGCCAGAATGCTCTGGGAGACTGATTCTTCCTGCCCCTCACTAGCCAGACCTTAGTTACTAACCTCACCATCTTCCCCTGGGAATATTTCTGTATCATTTGTACATGAATCCTTGTCTCAGGAGCTGCTTCTGGGGTTTCTGACCCAAGAAAATTCCCTAGGAACAACGTTTGTGAGAGTTTCACTTTAAAATGCTGGAAAAGGCTCTCCATCTCTCTGGCCATCCATCTTCTTATCTTTTCTTTTGGCTTTAACATTCTGAGATCACAGCTCGAACCCTTTTACTGGGGATCAGGGTGGGAACTGTAGTCCTGAGAAGATAAATCTCTTTCTTGTTCCAGGGTTGGCTCCAGTTCCCCCACCTAATGTTTTAAGGAATCATCTCTATTACCGGCTGAGATGAGAATAGTCAATATACCAGCAAGGAAGAATTCATTGGCTTTATTAAAACTATTTGCTTATGCAGAACAGGTAATTTGTGAAAAAGAAAAAAATAGAAGTGAATGGGAAATAGTTAAACTAGGTAAGAAGAAGGTAAATGTGAAGGCAGAGAATTTTCATCACAAGATGAAGAAAAAGACCATGTTTGGCAATAGACATTTAAATGGGAAAAGATGGTTGGGAGTCAGTTTGAGTCAACACAGATAACTTATCTTACTGTTACTTTATTTTCTTTAAAAAAGGCATTACAGAGTTTCAGAGGGATGCAATTTCTATCAGAGCTTAATCTTAGAGCTTCAAAATGTAACAATGGACTTGAGAGGCAAAAATAGAGTGCCAGATATCTTAAAGGCAGGATTACTCTTCGGCAAAAGTGTGAAGAAAGCTGAGAGCCTTGGATATTCTTCTACCACTTCTTTCAATGTCTCTCTTTCATATCCCTTAATGCTATCTGCTCCTCAGATGCCGTGGCCAGCCAAACCCTCTCTCCGAGTGACAATTTCATTTTTATTTCCTAACATGGCCCCATCCCATTAGGATTCTTTCTCTCTCCTAAACTATTTTTCCTTCCTTTGAGCCCCCCTCTCTATGTGTTAATAGAGGTAATAACTTATTAATTACCTTAAGAAATCTCTTAATGTGTTGGCTAAGTAACTTCTTACTTTCTTGGGCAACAATGTTTTAACCCTGAAAAATGAATGCTTGGCAATTTAGTCATTTATAGGCCTGGTTTAGGGAAGTGAATATTTTTGTACAAAACTGGTATTTTTTCTGGCCCTTTCTCCTAAGAGGGACAATGACACAAATCCGTTCAAATAAATTAATGTTGCCTTTTTAATGACTGTCCTATATGGTGGGGAGAAATTTACATGACAACATGTAGGCTCTGATGTGCCCACCAATCCCTTCTCTGTATATTTGCACTAGCAGGCATGGAATGGAGTAAACTAATTTTTCTGTTTTTTAGGGTAATCTGCATTGACCTATATATCTGACAATCTGTGCAATATATTTGTGTATGAATTTGCAATTGTAGAAAGGTCTTGCATCATAGGAAGAGGGGATGTTCCAGAGAGGTAATTTATCAAGATGGCTGGTGGACTTCTGTAGTGTTCCTTAAGTGACACGGATGGCTTATTTATTGGTTAGGATGATTCATCAAAGTTTTGGACAATAGACAGAACACATAGGTGACAGTAATAAGTATAATTTTTGTAAAGTTGTAGGAGCAAAAGCCTGATTACAGTAGGCTTGAGAGCAAATGGGAGAGGAATTGCAGGCAATGAGTTTGACAGCTCATTGGAGGAATTCTGCTGTAAAGAGGAAGAAAGAAATGGGAAGTAGCTGGAAGGTAAAGTGGGATCATGAGAGGGTTGTTTTTATTTTACAGTGGGAGAAGAAATAGTATTTTGTATGTTAGTGGGGAAAAAATCACTGAGAAGAATAAATTGATGATGCAAGAGAAAGAGGAGAGACTTGCTAGAGTGATAATCATGGATAAATAAGAATGGGACCTGGTGCATAAGTTGTTGGGGAGTTGGTTGATTTTAGGAGTATGGAAAGAGCACAGAAATAGGAGTGAGAGCAGAGGATCTGATACCAAATTCAGGAGGGTGATTAGAAGGGATGGTGAGAGCTTGAGGAGTTCTCTTCACATTGCTTCAGTTACCAGTGAAATCAGAAGCAAAGTCATTGCAGAGAATGGGGATGGGGAGACGATTTGGGAAATTAGAGGAGAAAACAGGTAGGAAAGAGCCATATGTTTATTCAACCTGGGGAAGCGGGATGGCCTGCGTACCCTGGGCTCCTTTGGTATCTGGCATGATAGGACCATCGTGATGGTTATTTGATGGTGTTCAGGCAGTTAACTGTGGCCAGGCTATGAGAGTTGTTTTCCAGAGTTCTGAGTGTCCCCCCTCAGTCTCTGTTGATGGAGCCTTGGGGCTGTCGGATGGATGGATTACATTCAGCACACAGACCCCCTCTGGATTTGTGATGACATGTTACACACAATATCATTTCCCACTAAACTGAGATTGAGGTGAAACTTGATTCTGCCAACCTAATGATTTTGGTTAGACGTGCACTATTTCTAGGCTAGTTGTTCTATGTCTCTTAGAATAGTGATACAAATGGAACTAAATTGAATTTTTAAAAAACCTTTCCTATTAAATCATGAGATAGACACTAGACACAGCATACTTTGTATTAATATCACAGAACTACTAATACAGATAATTATTCCAGTTAATAGCAAAAATAAATTCTATCCCAATGGGGGCTTGGTTTCAGGTGCCAGAGGCAATTTTCCAAATCATGCATACTCATTGATATTGCATGTTTTTAAACATGTCTCTGAAAATCTTTCAGCAGTTCCTTGGCACAATTGCAAGTACCTTCACTCTTTCACTGAATTAATTGATTTCAAGTTTCTTGTTTTCAAAATGTGTCAGAAATCCACAAAAAGACAAAAGTTGATATTTTGACTATTTTATGCATTTAATAACAATTTGAGCTGCTTTGTATATAAATGACATTAGTTTTATGTATAAAAATTTGCTATTGTTATTCATTCTTCAAAAACACAAAAATATAGAAAAATGTACATCTACTTTCCCAAACCTCCTTTCTGGGAGTTTCCATCCGCAATCAGCAGATGGAAATATTCATTCCGATATATCTGACCATCGCGGCAAAAGGGTTCAGGTGGAGGCTGAATGGTTCTTTAAATTATATACTTGGGGTCCTGAGAAGAGTCATGGGAAGAACATTCTTAGATCGTGGGGAGAATCTAATCCAGAAACTTTCTCCTAAGAGGAGAGTATCAAAGTTTTGTCTTACACTGTTAATTTCAATCAAGGGTGACGTTTCAGTTGGCTGAGAAATGTCAGTAGCCACTGACTTCAGAGTCACAAGGAAACTCTGTTGGTCCTTGGCTAGAGTGGGTGTGAGAGCAAATGCCTTTAGGGTGACTTTTCAACACCTGAAGAATTCAAGTGAAGCTGACGTTATTAAACCATCTGCTCTTGGTCATTTAACACATAATCCATCCACTAAAGGAGAGTAGTGCCTTTCTAAGCCAAAAGCAGGAAGAAATATGTTTTTAAAAGACCAATTCAAATTAATGCTGGCTGCTCCTGTCATTTTCAGTATAAGATAGACTCTAAAATGAACAAACATGTAAATGCCTCAAAGAGAAATTTACCCCAGCTCTCCTGAAAGACTGGGGAGAGAAAAAGGTAGGAAAAGACATTAAAAAGGAGAAATGAAGTACATTTACTCTTTTTGAAACATGCTCCATTTCTGAGAGCAGTTTTGTCCTGTTTGTAGATGAAGGGAGTCTGGCAGTGAGCCCAGCCTGTGGTTCCAGCTGCCTGGCTTACTGGAGGCACACAGCCAGGGACCGGGACATGTCATGAGTCCAAAAAGATTCTGTACTTTTGTGGAAAGATCTCCTCTTTCCATTTACATGGGGCTGCCAGTATTAATTTTTGTCTTTCTGAACTTGAGGAAACAAAGTGTTACTAGGTGAAATTTTCCAAAGATGTAATAAAATGTTCAAGAAACCATTCTTATTAAAAAAAATAGTAGTTGCAACTTCTCTTCACTTATGGTTCTTTCTGGAGTATATTTTAAAAATTAAGTGGAAAATTAAAAGAACGGTAGCTACTCAAACCCCCAAACTATAGACCCATCCAAATTTAACTTCAGAGAGTTTCAGTTTGGTATAGAGCAAAGTAAATGTTTGTAAATTACAACTGACCCTAAACAACCAGGGTTAAAGTCACCCTCCCTCCCATGTAGGAAAAAATTCGAATATAACTTTTGACTCCCCCAAAACTTAACTACAATCCCCTGATTTCCTAAGGGGATTGGTTCCAGGACCACACCCATCATCTCTGCAGATACCAAAGTCTATAGATGCTCAAGTCCCTTATATAAAATGACATAGATCAATGCTTTTAGTCAGCCCTTTGCATCCACGACTCTCAACTTTGGATGGAAAATACAGTTTTTGATCTGCAGTTGGCTAAATCTGTGGATGTAGAATCTGCAGATACAGAGGGCCAACTGTGTTAAAAATATCTGTGTGTAAGTGTACTCATGCAGTTCAAACCTGTGTTGTGGAAGGGTCAACTGCACATATGGGCATTAGGATTTATTCATCACAACAGTTAGATTAGTGTCTTCTATTTATTTTAATTGATGGGACAGTTGAGTTAGAAAAAACAAGTATAGTAGGGATGATTGTATCAGTTCAGTGGCATATATTTTATTTATATACCCTCAAAATCAGATGGTCATAGTGAAGCAAAAATTTGGTTCAAGCACTCTGAACATCTATCATGGTGATCAGCTCATTCATAGTTTCATTCATTCATTCATTCATTCACTCACTCATTCAGTGGTATCGTGCTTATACCATTTGTTAAGAAGTATATGTAGAGCCCTAGGCAACCAAGCAGTAACCAAGGCAGACACGGTCTGTGTGCTCAAAGGACATATTGGAGTCAGGTAGACTAGTATCAATGAGCAATTACCACAGAGCACAATTGATTCGGTGATAAAACAAGTAGAGCTGTTATAAAAACATAATAAGAAAGAGATAGCAACATATAAGAAAGAATGCAGGGGTGGTGGATGGTCAAAGCAGCCCTCACTAGGGAAGTAAGCGTGTGACTAGCCTAAATGCACTGGCGCGCACAATGGTCTGCAGTCCACACTCTCTCCTTTGTGTTACTGCAGGCATTTCTATGAGAGGACATCAGTGAACAGTACCACCGAGGGGCCCAAGTTGTATAACCCCCTGTTCTTTAACTTCTGGCCTTTTACCAGAGCTCTTTTTCCTTTGCACATATTGGGGTGTGTGGCCCTCAGCAGACCTTACGATTCTTGTTCTCTTCCTGCCAAGAAGAGGAAGAGGTTGTGGTCACTATGTCATCGGCTTGTATTAATGACGCTTGGAGGAAAATGAATTATCCTACTGTCCACTATGCATACAAATTCTGCACCAAATGCATATGTGGAATCCATATTGTCTTCATCTGACTGTGGTTTGAAGAACTGAAGTATGTTTTAATTCCTGGGTTTCTGTTGTTCTGTGTTAGTGCTGCCTAGGAAGGGCTGTGTGCTCTAAGGAGAGGTCTGGAGTAGTGGCTTCCTGAGGCAGGGTGTGAGACTCATGGAGAGGTCCATGGGAGCCCTTGGTAATGATGCTGAAGTAGGTAGTTGGAAAGGACTTGAAGGTTTTTCTCTACAGATGCAAACAGAGCCTGGGAAGAACCAGGAAAAGTTGTTAGTGATTGACAGGATTTGCGCAATCATGCTATTAGAAAAAATTCTAAAGCAGGAACAGATGTGTAGGGTTGAAGGGACAAAGTCATGAGATGTGGGAATTTGGCTATGAGCCTGGATCGGAGAGGTTGAGGAATTTCATGAAGGATGTCAGGAGAATACTGGAGGTTAGAGGTTTGAGTAGCTCCAGGGGAAGTTTCCAGTTGAATCTCTAGGTGAATCTGGGCCTGGGTGGCAAAGGCCCTCAAGTCTCTAGAATGAAAATGACTGACTGCAAGACATAGGTCAGCCTTTGACTGATGGTATACTTTTAAGGGAATTTGCAAGTTAGTCCCAAAGACCCAAATGTTGCTACAGTTATAGTACAGAAATCTTAGCAGCTGCATGAGAAAGAGTGGCTGAATAAGGTAATATATATATATATTTAGTTCAATTAAGCTGAGTAATAATGTGAAGGGCCGGGAATCCTTAGTCTATGGTGGTGAAATTATTTATGAAACTCTGGATGGTGGCACCAAATTGTGATCCATATGAGCAGTATCTCTCCCCACCGTGTTCTGGGGCCATGTTTCATCTCGAGCACCAAGTCCAGTCACTGGCCACAGTCATTCTCGTTAGTGTGAGGCCATGAGGATTCCATGGGTGTGTGGTTGTTTTATGCCATGTGAGGAGGCACGTGGCATAGAGATGTAGCGATCCACACTCAGTCCTCAAGGCTTGCTGTGTTCCACCGATAAAGAGGTGGAAAATAGAAAGTACAACTTTAAATAGCAGGAGACTTTTTCAGGAAGGGATTAAGAATGAGGCCCAGAGGTGTACGTTGTTTGTGTCTTCTGAATTTAAAAGAGTGAATATCATAAAGTTGAACAAGATGTAATCTTTTTACTTAATTGAATGTAATTGGGAATGAATTCCCAGGAAAATGTTTTCAACCCACCAATTCAACTCCTAGGGTAATCTTGTCAATTGAGAAGCTCTCTGGGCTCATGGTGGCTTCTCTTCAGGGGTGTGTGAGATGTGCCCTCTTGGCTTAATGGGAGGAGGTGCTGTGCTACCTTCTATTCTCAGCCAAATGAGAGGGTCTTCGAGAGGATCTTGTTTGAGCTTTGAAAGCCATGCCTTGTGGTTGGGAGACACAAAGAACTAGAGCCAGACTTAGGACCAACAAAGCTCAAGTAGGTCATAGTCTTGGGTGAGTCTGACTTGCAGGAGGCAATCAGAGGGTGAGAATTGCAGGTGCAGCCAAGAAAGCTCTGCTGCGAAGGTCTTGGGTTGCATAGGACTGTGGAGTTTCCTGATTCACAGCACCTGCCATAGTAAAACTGGGGCAGTCTTGGGCAAAATAGGGTTGTTAGTCTCCCTAGATGATATGCTGAGATTGACCTGCACTCCCAGAATTGGTAAAGTAAGGGAGGTCTAAGTGTTTCCTGGGGTCTAGATATGAGCCACACGGGAGAGAGGGCAGGCATAGGGTCATCTTGAGTCCTGTCCAGTTGGGCCACCTGGAGGGGCAGATGGACATCAGTAGAAAGCATTTTGAAATGTAGCCAGGGGCTGAGGAATGAGCCAAGTGGCCTTTTTGGAATATATATTTATTTGGCCTAGGGCAGTGCAACTGTAGGCCAGCAGGATATAGCAGGGAACTTCTGAAGAGCCAATGAAAGCATCTCTGGAGAGGAAAAGTCTATCACTCTACTGGGTGACACTTGGGGGTGTAACTTTCACCATCTGGCTGGCCCAGAGCATGGGAAGTCACCTCATCAGGGAAGAACTGACCCATCCTTACTCCCTCCTGCTTCATGTCTTGCCAGGAAAAAAAATAGCAGCTGGAAGTCAAGCAGGGGCAGAAGTCTATTGGGTGAAATTGCAGAGAAGTCCCATGTTCCCTTTCCTTGCAGGAAGGCAGAAGACATAATACTGAGTGAAGTAGAGATGTAATACTAAGCCAAGTCTGGTGTTTTGACATCATGGACTGGACTTTCTTACTATTGCATGTGTCACCACATTAGCTTAAAGTAACCAGCATTTATCTATTACCCAAGAATCAGTGATAATGCGTTGCATCAGACAAAGTTTTTATCCAGGGGCAGAGGAGAATAATGTCCTCTGAATGCAGTTAAAAGGGACCTGGGAATCAAATGTGAAATTATGTAGTATTTGTAAAAAAGGCAGCTATAGAAATCAGGCAGTTGGTATCCTAATGAGAACACACACAGTAAATAATACAGAAAATACCAGGCCAATTCTGAGACAAACTCCTAAGCACGTCAGTATCATATGTCCTGGATATCAAGCATGCTTCTGCTTTCGCTTTCTGTTTCCAGTTTGGAAGAATCCAAATGATGTCTGTGTGTACTGCTATTTGGGCTCCTTACATTGGGAGATACTGATATTTTCAAGGCCACTCTTCACAGCAATCTGTAGGCTTTAACTTGCCATGAGAACAAACAGGCAGACATCTGGTAGGCCCCCTGCAAGAACAACTGTTAAAAAGCTGCTCTCTTTCCCAAAGAAGAGTTCAGACCATTTATCACAGCCAGAGGCAATGCATGAAATGACTGTAACAAACACATGAATGAGTGCCCAATAAATCACAGTAGCTTGATTAATCAATAAAGATATTGATTTTTTTAGTGATATTTCACATTCTCTCCCCCTCCCTTAGCCAGGGGATTTACACAGGTCAGTGAAAGATACATTTATCTTCCATTCTTTGGAGCTTGTATTTGACCCATTGTAATAGAAATTGATCATTATCTAAATGTTGTTTTGGCTGGAATGTTGTACTTTGCTGTATTACAATGTCTAGAGTCGGCTTGTACAGGTACCATCATCTCTAGTTACATCTTTTAATAATACAGACTAATGCCTCTTGTCAGGAATCCGCTTGAGGTTCCCCTTTCCCAATTAGATGCCAATGAGGAAAAATAATACCAATAACAGTAACTCTCCTAACAGAAGGGGCCATGTCAGCAAAAACTGTTGTTTTCAGTGGCTGGCGCTCTCTAAGAATCTTACAGGAATGAAAAGGCCCCATGCTGTGCTATGATGCCCAGTGCTTTATTTTCTTCCCAAGAAAGGTTCACAATTCCACTGTGGGAAGCATGGATTCCTTCTTACACCCCTGGTACTGGAGGTCATTATGAGTACACTTACTAGACTACTGGCCCTGCCCCTATCAAATAATTATCTGCTACCAAATCACCTTGTGCTGCTGAAGATGTGGGGCAATTGCAGTCTCAGGTAGAATGTTAGTGTGCTTCTGTCGGGGTAGAAGAGAATGGGAGGGCAGATGCCGTCTCTGGCACCTTCTGATCACATTCCTGGCTCCCTGTGTCCACAGTGACCTCCTCATGGGGAGTGCTCAGCCTGCACCAGGAGGCAGGCGCACGTCCTCATTTTCTCCTCGGTCCAAGGCAACCTCGAAGGACTCGGTGCCAATTCATCCAAAGTTTGAAGTAGTAAAGTGTAAAAGATGACCAACCTAACCACGTGATTGGTGGTTTAATTATTGTTATTTATTATTATTATTGTTAGTGTGTGTGTGTGTGTGTGTGTGTATGTGTATAAAATGGCACTAGATATTTGCTAATAAGTGCTGATCCCTTGTAATGTTGGTTTATATACCCTAAAATGTTTTGTTTTGTTTTTAAATTATACATAATTTTCAGTCTCTTAGCTGGTCTTTTATCTTTGCTCAAACCTTTACATTCTGGTGTCTCTCTCTCTCTCTCTCTTTTTTATTTTAAATTTAAAAATACTTCTTAAATCTCAGTGTATACGCTTTTCCTGGATGGGCCTATACAATCACAAGATTTGAATACCATCCAAATGCTGAGGGCTCCCAAATAGGTATCCATTCTTTTATCTGAGCTTCACACTTACACATCCCGCTGCTAATGCTGCATCTCCACTTAGATGTCTCGTAAGCATCGCTACCTTAACATGTACAAATTGGAACTCTTGATGTTCGTCTAGTCTCAAGCTGATTCTCACCAAGGCTTGCCCATTTCTTGAGTGGCATCGCTATTGATTAATCTTTTTAAGTAAGAAATTACTCAACTAATCTTCATGGACTTAACAGTGAGACTTTTTACAGGGTAAATCTGACTGTATCATATTTAAAGTCCTTCAGTGTCTTCCCATGGAACTCAGAAGATAATTCATAATGTTTATTGTGGTCTTCAAGGTTGTGTGTGGTCTGGTTTCTGCTCACCTCTCAGGCCTCTTTTCATTCTGCTGTCCTCTAGCTACACGGACTGCCCTTCTTTCCCTGAACACTACTGTCTTTCGCCTTGGAGTCTTCTCCTTATTGCTCCCTCTGCCTGGAACCTATTTTACCCCATATTTCTTATCTCAGGTTAAATATCACTTCTTCAAAGATGCAATTTCTAGCTCTACTATCTAAGGTAGGTCATCCTCCTGTTGCTCTTATAATATCTTTGTTTCCTGTAGACTATTAATCTCAATATGCAATTATTTTCTCATTTATTTATTTGTTAATTTAGTGTCTCCTCTCAAAATTTTTTTTCTTTTCTTTTTTTTTTTTTTTGAAGCCAATGACCACATCTTTCTTGTTGATTATCAAATCCTCAGTGCCTAGCTCAGTTCTGGCACCTACAAGCATTCAATATATTATTTGTTGAATAAATAAATGTCAAAAATTATGAGTAAACTTACTAGACAACTGGCCCTGCCCCTATCAAATAATTATCTGTTACCACATAACCTTGTGCTGCTGAAGATGTGGGGCAATTGCACTCTCAAGCACAGTTGATGAAACTGTAAATATGTATAACGTTTCTAGAAAGCATTCTGGTAATAGGAATACATAAAAATGTGGTTGCTGTATGATTCAGCAATCCTACTTTTAGAAAGTAATCATGAAACGAGAAGAGATTTATGCCTAAGGAGTAGATCTTAGAGCTATTCATAATAGAACCAAATTGGAAACAACCCAAACATCCATTAAACTGGTTAAATAAATTATGGTACATACATACAATTGAATAATAGGTGACCGCTACAAATGGCATAGATCTATATTTATTGACATGGATGAATGTCCATGACATATTGTTGAGTAAAACTCTCAGACTTCATATGTTATGTACATATATAATGATTCCCTTCACAAAATGTTGTTTACATTTCACTATATGTGCATATATATCTAGAGAGAAAATGGAGGAATCTTTATCCAAATGTTAGTGGTTATATGTTAATAATGGAAATTCAAGTGATTTTTGCTTTTCCTGAGTTGTTTGGTTTCTATAAGGAGAATATATACTTTTTATACTAAAAGTAAAACTATCAATCACTATACCTAACTTACTGCTGGATTCAATTGATAATATTTTATTTGGAAATATTTAATATGTATTCACAAACAACCTTATTCACAAATTAGGTTGCTCTATAGTTTTGTTTTATGGTTGTTTTGTTGGTTTTGGTAGCAGGTTTTTGGTAGCAGGTTTACCTAGTTACATAAAGAAAAAACTGGAATGATTTTCTTGTTATTCTATGCTATAGAACAATTAAATACTATAAGAAAGATCAGATTTTTAAATGAT
Source organism: Rhinolophus sinicus (assembly GCF_036562045.2). Classification (NCBI taxonomy): domain Eukaryota; kingdom Metazoa; phylum Chordata; class Mammalia; order Chiroptera; family Rhinolophidae; genus Rhinolophus; species Rhinolophus sinicus. The sequence goes on along the minus strand of NC_133754.1, from coordinate 26,224,613 downwards.
TAAAATATACAGGTTAGATGGCCAGAGGTGGAGGCAGTATTTCCTTGACAACTTTTTAAATATTTTCTGATTATTGGACTAGTCTGCATTACATCCTGTTTGATTAGTCAGTTTTAGTTTTCATAATTTCCTAGAATGTTCTTTATTTTCAAAGATATGAGAAAAATTTAATTTTACTTCAAAAATAAAATAATTCTGGTTACATTTCATTTTCTCACTTTTGCTCAGTTAACTTTATCAAGGTTTAATTTATTGTTTTGTTTGTTTATATATAACAACTCTTTGATTGATTGAATTTACTGAATTCCTGTTTTCTAATTAATTTAGTTCAGTTCTTAATCTTTATTAATAACATCATTCTAGTTTTCTTAAGTTTATTCTATCTTTTTTCAATCTTTGAAGTAAATATTTTGTTCACTTATATTCATTTTTATTTAATAACAAAAGAGCAGACTGATGAATCTATGTATATGGAAAGTAAACGTCAGTAAGTCTCATTTCCCATTTTTATTTACATAGGCTCTCTCTGGTAAGGATAATCAAACAGAGGAAAATCAGCAGGCAAAATACAGATGTTACAATTTAAAAAGTGGGGCTCTATCTGATAATATTTGAATAAATGATCATTTGTAAGTAAAAACATAAGAATAAACAATTACAATACTTTATTTTCTTTGTGAGATTTAAGAGGACATTGTTCATTTAAATAATAGCTGATGACATAAAAAGGGAATGATGTAAAACCAGAAGAGATTTCTTAGGGAGTTTGTCTAATTAAAAAGGCAATAGTGAATTGTATGTTATAAAAACCAAACTGCTTTATTAGAAGTCAAACTCAAAAATTTCTACAAAATTCATGAACTAATATAAATTTAAATAAATAAATGTAGAAGATAGACATCTAATAATCATGTAATAAAGCTTGTACGAGAGAACAGGGGAAATGAAATACAAATTATCAAAGAAATTGGAAAACAACCCACAGTGTTGATGATTCAAGTACAAAACAGAATAAGGTAACTTACCTTACATTTAGAGAAAACATGTTGACATTTGGGGTTTTAAGGATAATATGAAATCCACTGATATTTAGGCAGAACAATTAGATTGCCTATGAAGGTAGAATCCCGAAAGCAAATTTCTCTCTGTAGCTCTCATTAGCCGAGGGTACTTCCTCAGTCTCTTGAAGGTAATTTCCTTTTCCAACAGGCAAATGCACCTGTATTAAAAAAAGTAATGTCTTTGCTTGCTCAACTGACCATTTTGCTCATGCCAGGTGGAAGCCAGGGATGCTGCAGCAGTATCTGTGTGGAGTCTGGAATTTGGCCACTTCCTGAGACTTCAGTGTGACTGAATTAAGTTAGTACTGCTTTCTAGGTATGACTGACCCTCTTCGTCTCCTGTATGAGTTGAGGGATAGGGACGACGTTTAAGTTATACTGGGGATTTTTTTTTTTTTTTTCATCACTCCCAACATAGACGTTTTCATCACTCTATTCCTTGTAGTTTGGTAGGTTTTTGCCTCAATCTGGTTTAATCTGCATTATAATTTATGACAAGTTCTTAGAACTTGCTAGCATGTGGCTGGCACTCTTCCCTATTCTCCAGTGACAATTGCTGATTATATTTCTTTAGAAGTTAGAGTGGGAATCTGTGGAGGGAGTGAAATTAAATTCATGGACTCTTCGCCATTTTGGACCAAAAGTTTTCAGATGATGCTTTGTGAAGATACTTATTCCTGTTTGTGTCCCACGTGTCCTACTTGGGGGGATATTTGGAGAGGAAAGGCCAGCTTTTGATTTGGATGTATGTTCCCGAGACATTTTTTTTCAGTGAAACTACCTGATTATTTGTTTTGTTTCACAAATAAGTGTTATAACATACGAGTACAATTTATGTATTTAAGAATTTATGAAAACTAATAAGTACTTTCTGGAATTTAAAAAAAGATTACTAATCAATATTTATTTAATCATGAGGCTTTTATAAATTATTCTTACCTAAGTCAATGTTTTTTAGTTAACTCAAAGATTGTTCTGTATATGTGTGTGTGTGTGTGTGTGTGTGTGTGTGTTTTCAGTACTAGTTTTGTTCCTGTTAAAAAGTACAGATGAGCTTTATATAGCAAAGTGAGCTGAAATTTTCATGCTTCACCATTTTGTTGCTGGGAGGGCCCCTAAATCGATCCTTTGGGAAAATTTCTCAATGTGCATATTAAAGAGCAAGAAAAGACAATAGCACTTTTGCTGCTAAAAATCAGTTTGTCCTCCTTGTCTTTACACTACTATTTGTAAAACAACAACAGGCAAATCTGGGTCCTCAGTGTGGATTTGGAACTATTGAGGGGAAGACACAAATTATTCTCTTTCACACGGTTTTAGGCATGAAATCTACCATCATGTTGGGCAGATATATATTGTGTTTGGGGACAGAAGTATTAGAAACTGTCAGTAAGAAGAGAAGCAGGCACTGTATTTAGTATCCTAAAGGAGTACTTCAGGTAATATAGCAGTGATTCTGATGAGACCATCTATTTACACACACACACACACACACACACACACACACACACACACACATGCGCCAATTCTAGTGGTTTTAGAAAAGCAAATTTGGTACTTTATGTAAGTGAGTGTGGCACATTTCTGGCATTATTACAGTCATTGACTCTGATTGCTTAGTCCACACATCTGTTGCGGTTGCTTTCTATGGTGACATTGCTTCTCTGTGTTAATTCCCTTCGAACTGAAAAAAGACTGGAGCCATTTAGTGAAGACTGAATTGTTGCTGAAAGGAGATTTAGCCATCAGATCCCACTGATCTCTTTTGTGCCTGTTTTCTGGGAAAACTTCCAGTTGAAGCTTTATGAATCGGATTCAAAGTTTTGTGAGGAATGAATTCACATAAGCCATCAGGGGTGTTATGCATCCATTTTTGTTTTCTGTATAGATATGTTTTGATTTCTATATTCTAGGAGTTGATAAAATCCAACGACAACTAGTAGCTCAAAACCAGTAAGAAACAGATATGTAAAGATCACTTCTTCATCTAACCTATCCTCTCTTTCATTAATTGTAACTGATAGGAGATAGCGTCTTGGAATACACTCCCATTCAAATCTCTGAATTTAAATTAATGACTAGATCATAGGTCACCCATCTATGGGCTCTCAAGGAGGCGTGATGGGGGACACACAGTTGCCTTTTAGTGGTTTAAATGAAGAGTTGTGATATTCTGGATATGAAACTTGTGATCATGAGGTTAATGATATGAAGCATCTATTATCAAGGGTACAAATTTTCTGAAACCTTGTGTGTCAAATTTATCAGGAACTTCACAATGCCATTCTTTACCCTCCTTTTATAAATCTATGTATCTGACTGTGTTGAAGCTTCAGGTTTTCCACATACATCTTCTTCCTTCTTCCAACAAATGTGTGGCTCTATTTCTTTCCGCCTCAGCTTCCTAATTTTCATTATCACATCTTCCCCTTATTCTTCAGCCACTCTAAGATCTTGAGCCACTGGCAATTAGTTTCTAGGTCTCTCTCCAAGCAAGACCATGGCAGACCAGACAAGGGAAAGGAAGAGTCTCATTGTGTGGCCAGACAAGTGTCCAATTGCTGTCATGGTTCTCTTGAGTCTCTGGCAGTGGTAGCAGCATTATTCTTCATCTAGGACCTGGGTCAGAAGGGCCCCACAGTGGTTATCATTCTCTGTATAAGAGTTATACTATGATCAACGTGGGAAGAATAAAAATAGAGATCATTTGGGATGGTACTGATTAAATAGTATGTCTTTTGTATCTATAGACAAAATCATTTATAGTGCAACCATTTTGTTTTGGGGAAGTTTTAAGTTACATTTCTCTACACTTTTATTCAAAAATAATTTTTACTACTACAATGGGAATGAGGTAAGGTAGTCTTTAGGATTCCTACTATCCAAACAAATTGTAATGATTTTTATTTTTAAACATTGTTAATATGGAATTCATTTACCATGCACCATTTTATCACAAAATTTTTATTCCTTTGGCTTTGCTCAAGGAGTTGGCACTCTTACTTTGGGTCTTAATATTGTGGCCAGTGAAAAACAAACCCCCAAATCCAAGTGTCCTGAGTTTCATAGCTTTTGGGTAGCACAGATTGAATTCTCTGCAGAGATCTTAGCCTAGAGATGACACTAATTCATTCCCTGAATAAGCAAGTTGATTTCTGGCCCTAAAGTTGATGAGATGCCAAATGGAACCAACTTTTGCTTTCCCTAAGTCCATCTGCCTCAATTTCCACTTAAATATCTCTAGATAAAAAGAGGAGGCCCCAAACACGGCATTGATTTTTATGACAATTCAAACCAAGGTGAAAGGTACTGGATTCTTCCCACCAAAGTAAAACAAATACATTCTTTATTTCCTTTTGTAAACTACAAAGCTCTAATTGAAAAACCTGGCTATATTTCCAAAACTTTAGAATGAGTTTTACAGAGTTAAAGCCTGTTTGAATTCCATGGGTGCTCAGTGAATTATTTCCTTAACTCTAGAATGATTTTCCAGTCTCCGAGATGAACCCTTACTGGATCTTGAAATGAACCTTACTTCTCTGAATTCAAACTGCTTCGTTGGGGCTTTGTTTAGCCACAATAGTCTGTCAAGTCTCTTGCAGGAGTCCTCATTCCTACACATGGCCTCAGAACTGCCTACACATGGCCTCAGAACTGCCGTCAGCTTCCTTCTGGTATCCATCTTTGCTGGATATTTGCCATTTGATTCTTGAGTTCTACTCGTTAGCCTTCTCTGCCTTCCTCTGAGCTCCAGCAGGCTGACTTTTATGGACTGACTGCATCGTCTGCCCTTCTATGCCCTCTAATTGCCAGTTGGGTTGAAGAGGCACTGGAGGCTGAGGCAAGAGAGAAGTTGCGGTACTTAATTCCCAGACTCTCGTCTTCTTTTGTCATCTCTTGGCAGTGGTTAAGTTCTACTACCACATATGGTTGTGGTTCTAAGTCACAGCTCCTGTCAGACAGTCTTTTCCTACTGCTGTAGTTTTCCAGTAACAGCTCCAGCTCATTCCCTATGGTAGGCTGAATAATGGCCCCCAATATGACCCATATCCTAATCCCCAGAACTATATTACCTCACACACACACACACACACACACACACACACACACAAAGGTCTTTGCAGATGTGATTAATTTAAAGATCATGAGATGGAGAGATTATCTTGGATCATCTAGGTGTGTCCTAAATATAAGTACTAGAATCCTTAAAAAGTGGAGATAGAGGGAAATTTGACTACACGTAAATGAGAAAAAAAGCCATGGGATAGAAGCAAACTCAGAAGATAAGATGCTGCACTGCTAACCTTAAAGATGAAATAGGAACCACAAGCCCAGGATGCAAAGAATGGAAGTCTAGATACTGGAAAGGGGGAAAAAAAATAAAAAGAAAGGAAAAAAATGATTTGCTAGCACTTCCAGAAGGAGCGCAGCCTTGCTGATACCTTGATTTTAGCCCTGTAAGACTCATTTTGGCCTTTTTGCCCCCAGAACTACAGAGCAAAAATTTCTGTTGTTTTAAGACATGAAGTTTGTGGTAATTTTTTCTTTCCCAGCAGCAATAGAAAACTAATATATTCCCCTCCCCTTTGAAGCCGACTGGAAATTATTCCTGCTGTTGCTAGCTCCAGGTTGCTTCACCACCCGCATTGGTATTCCTTAACCTGCCTCTACCTTTGTAAGATGTCCCATTCATTACACTCGGTTGAAGCACTTTTTAGAGCATGCTACCGTGTTTCCCTGAAAATAAGACCTAGCTGGACAATCAGCTCTAATGTGTCTTTTGGAGCAAAAATCAACATAAGACCCAGTCTTATTTTACTATAATATAAGCCCAGGTATAATATAACATAACATAACATAACATAACATAAGATAACATAACATAACATAACATAACATAACATAACATAACATAACATAACATAACATAACATAAATATAATATAATATAATATAATATAATGCCGGGTCTTATATTAAATTTTGCTCCAAAAGATGCATTACAGGTGATTGTCCAGTTAGGTCTTATTTTTGGGGAAACACGATACTTGTTTCCTGCTGGGACCCTGATTGATATACTTCCCTTCCTCTGCTGAGGCCAGAACTATGACAGGAAATTCTCATTTAATTTTCAATGAGTTCCCAGAGGGCAAGGACAATGAATTTTGTTTTGTTGAAGCCTGTTTTATAAATGGATTAGTTTATAAATGGATTAATTATACATGGATTAATTAATTTTGTGGAGCCTGTTTTATAAATGGATTAAATACACTGTCAGTTTGTATTTGGGAAAAGTCCCATTGGAGCAAGAAACAAAAGAATTCTAACATGATGTCATTTACATTTGTGCAAATATGCCCTATGATTTGAGCTACACCATGATCTCATAAATCTTACATAAATAGTTTTATATTGTGAAAGCAAAGGGTTATATTACCAAACACAATATGAAAATGAAATAACTCTTACTGAAATAATTCATTCTTAAAATGTTTCAAATAATATGTATACCTCTGAACACAGGCTTTCTGGAAATCTTTTCTTTTTCAATGCTGGCTCATAAGTACCCAGTGTGGAAAGTAAGGATTGTCAGAGGTTATTTCAACACATAAAAAGTCTAACATTTTATTGTGTGGTATTTTAGTCCCATTAAAGACATTTAAAGTGAGTTTGTGGTTTTGCAACTGTAGAACATAAATATATTAAATGATATGAAGCTGAGATCCAGAATTAGTCTGCAAGATGGAGAACTGTTATACTTAAGCCCTTAAAGAATAACAAAATGTGTTATCCTCTAGAGGAGGATTGATTTAATAGCTTTTTATAGATCAGAACCAAGCAATTATTCCCAAACTCCAACTATTCTGACCTTTCTCATCATTGTTGTTACTGCTATAAAAGGCATTTTTTACGCGGTGCTGGGGATTGAGCAGGGATCTGGAGTGCACACTATCCCTAAACTCGAAGCTTTAATCTTGTGCTTAGCTCTTCTGTTCTGAAGAGAAACGTTTTCTAAGAGAAACTGAAAGCCGCAGACAGGACTTTGAAAGCACATAAAAGGATGTTTCATAAGTGTTCAGTGAAATACTTATTTATCTTTTTCTTTACTTATGGGACCCTTGATGGATTGATTTTCCATAGTCCTCCTAGGGTAACAATGTAAGTTCTACTCCTTACATTACTAGTTGACTTCACCCAGCACTTTCCCTGAGCATATTTTATTGTCTTTATAGCACTCATTACTAGTAAAGTTATCTTGTTTAATATATTTATTTGTTTTTGAGATCTGCCTTCTTCACAGGAATATAAACCCATGAGGACGGATACCTGCTCTATCCCTAGATCTTTGAAAGTGCTTGGCATATAGTAGAGCTGCAGGAAAAAAAAAAATGTGTTGGATGAATCAGGATGGGATCAGCTTTGGGCTTTAAATGGTGAAGCTGATTGTGTCACAGGTTATTTGGTGACAGCTATGTTTGTAACACTACACATTTTCTCTGAAAAGAAATTCTGAAAAAAAGAAAAACCACCGTAGGATGTTGGGCCAATAAATATGTTCCAGACCGATGTTATCATCCAAGCAGACCCAGAGGCAAGGCTATGTACCATCTATCCAGAAATGTTCCATTGCTTAGGAGTCAGGGATAAATGCTTGTTACCACCAATGCTTTACTTTAAACAATTTAAAAATATGCTGTAACTTCCACCCATGGTACTCCTAGAGTAAGATCAAGGATTAAAAATCTCCAAGAGTTTCCAATCTCAGTGGAAAATTGGCTGTCACCTGGAACGAGATATATACTAACTGATTTTGCCATGCAATTGGGTTCTTAGTGAAAGCAGCATAACACAAAACTGTACCCCTCTGTGTTTCATTTGTGCATCTTGTACCTGGAATAAAATGTAACTGCTGTAGATCTTTAAGTGCGACTCAATAAAGCAATAATACTGTACTGTGCAAACTGACCATTTAGCTTAATCACTGATTTGTTACACCATTAACTTGTCCCATGCCTTGTTTTAGGGTTCTTCGCTAACTGAATAGTTGTTAACGGCAGTAATGAACAGATTCCTCCAAGGGGAAAAAACATCTTAAACTGGGAAGGCAGTGATGTTGCTGACAGATGTCTGAAAGGTAGCCATGGGATAATGAATAGATTTTAAAGTTATTAAAGTTGAATCATGGAGGCATTGTAGGACCTTTAAAAATTGCTCTGGAAATAAAATTGGCAAAAGAAAAGGCAAGTAGAGTCTTGTCAGGGCTTTGCAATTTGCACGTTGCATGTCAGATTTCCTAGGTGTTACTTAAAAAGTCTCTGTAGTCAAATTCCATGGCTTTGAAATGCAGTATTATTTAGCATTAGGAGTAGCAGCCATGGCATTTATTTTCTTTTTTTGACCAGTGTGTTCTCTGATGTAAAAATATCCCTCACATCCTCTGAAGAAATAGATGAAGTCATGGAGAGGTCAACTCAGAATTAGAATAAACTGGTGGGAAGGTGCACCATCCTCAGAAAAGAGTCCTTATAACTGGAGGAGAGAATGGACATGCTTGTTTGTCACAGGTAGTCTAGCCTGAACATTGACACTAGAAATAATATCCTCTTGCTTTTATGTAGCACCGTTTTACCAACTTTTATAGAAATGTAATCTAAACCCTTCATTTCACAGAAGAAACTCCAATGTTTTCCATTTTGAGTTTTCGTAATATATAAGGGCCCTTTTTTCCTGCAGAGCAGATTCATCTCTGTATTCTTTTAGAAAGCCAACTATCGGGCAGTTTTTGATATGTGATTTCCCAAGATTGTAGTAGTATCTACTCTTTCAAAAACATATGAAATGAAAAAAATGAAGCCATAAAAATGTTGGAGGAAAATATCCATGAATATTTATACAGTCATGTGTTTGGGTTCTTTGTTCTTGAAAGGTTTTCTCAGCATGGCACTAAAGGCAGAATTCACAAGTGAAATGTTCATGCACTTCTACTACATAAAAATTAAACATGAACCTCTGAATGCAAACTCACAATAAAGTGAAAAAGGCAAACTAGAAACTGGATAGCAATGTTTTTACATAACACGTTAAATATTAACTTGCTAAATGGAAGAAGCGCTCTTACAAATAAATAAGGAACATTGGAAATAACCTAAATATCCACCAATGGGATGAAATAAATTACAGTCATCCATACAATAAAATAAAAGTATATAGTCATAAAAACTGTAATTTTATATAGGACACGGAAAGATATTCATAATATAGCTAAATGTGAGAGGCAGTTACACAGCAGACTGTATAATATGATAAATATATTTCTATTTTTACTAAATGTTAAATGAGTAGTACTGAATTCTGGAAGGCTGAACAATAAAGTGTAATGATCATTTCTGGTAGGTAATATTTTAGGTGATTTTTAGGTATTCTAATTTAATCTAAAACGAACATGAAATACTTACGTAAAAATAAAAAGAATTACATGAAAGTGTGTTAAATGCACTATGGATATATCATGGATGTCAGGCTGCTGCTTAAAAAATTTTTCCATGATTATTTTATTTTTGGTGAATTACCATTGAAAATCTTTTCAAGTAGACGCCCTTGGAAACCATATTAAATCTTCCAAATCCTTAGGGGCATAAGGTGATATTTCAAGTTTCTGTTGATAGGTTACATGACAATTTAATACGTGGAATTTGGTCATCCTGGAATTTACAGAGCAGGGGAAATATGATGCACCTGATGCTTGTATCTGTGCAGCGCAGACAACCACAACCCAGAAGTGACACTGGTCATACAGTACCATTGCTGATGCTGGGTAATAAAAACTCTCTGTTCTTGCCATGGCTGTCCTGACATGCCAGGAGCATCACCAGAGAAATGATTACTGGAAAAAATTACATACAAAATGTCCTGCCACTATGTGACTACTTTTCTGTGTGTCTCATTGTGGTCTCCCAGTGGTGTTCTAGATAGGTATTGCATGAGCCAGGTCTTGTTCTTACATAGTTCTCTCTCTTTTTACACCCCTCCTCCACCCTAGCAGAAGTATGGTGTTATGTGTAGCTAAACTCTTAGTGGATGTTCTTGAACCTGTGTTGAAATCCTGGCACTGCCACTTGCTAATGTGTACACCTGGGCGAGTCACTCAACTTCTCTGTTCTAGGGTTTCCATGTCTGTAAAATGGCGTTGAAACTACTTACTACCCGCCTCAAAAGATTGAGAGGATTGAATGGAGTATACATGTAAAGAACTGAGACGGTGATTGGACTATAAGTACTCAATGAATGTTAGCTGTTACTATTGCCAGTGTTCCTGAGCTGTCAAAAAGCTCCCAAGTTTGGAGAATGTCCTCAGTCATTGTATAATTCCATAAGTAGCTGAAAAAGCTGATTAACTCACATCCTTAGAGTTCTAACCATGAGCTAGCCACTTTGTATGCAATAATTTCAACAGCTCTAGGAGTTCATATTGTTTTCCGTTTTCCAGATGAAAATATTGGAAATACTTTTCAGGTTCATCAGGATCTGTTCTTTTCTAATCTCCCACAGTCTCTCCCTCTACCGTACACATTCTCTCTGACATCCTGTTACAATTTACCCCAGAATTCACAGCTGTGAATTTTAGTAATCCTCCTGACCGCCACCCCTTCATTTAACCTGGTACTCTAAAGGGAGATTTGGAGAGTCCTGATTGAGTAGCACATAATAAGTGCTGGTGGTTCTCCTGTGGTCTTTTATCACAGCTGGTAGTAGGTAAAATTTTGCTCAATCTTGGGGAGCAATTCCTGCTTTGAACTTGCTTTTCTCTTGATTTTGGGTACTGCCCTCTGTTTAGTCATCTCAGCACAACAATCTTGTTGAACTTGGTTTCTGCTTCCTGTTGCTCCAACACACCCATATAGATTGCCTGCCCAAACTTGTACCTATTGTGTACCTATTACCTTCTCCTCCTCACCACGCTCTGTTTTGTCCAGTTGTAGACCATCTATTGACGGAAACCACCTGCTTACTTGAGCCTCTGCCTAATGGCTGTTGGCTCCTTCAGTGTGCCACTGGCCAAGGCAGATTTTGTCCCTGCTGGAGAATCATTGGATCGACAGCATGCTGTCTGTATTAGCTCTGTTAGGACTATGGGTCCTTCCAAATCTGTCCATCTTGCCAAAAATAGAGCTCCAGTTCTGGGATCTGTAGTCTGTTTATGTCAAAATCATCTTCTGAACTCCCTTCGTGGCTATTGATGTGAGCCTCATACCAATTCTATGAGGGTGGAGGCGGGTCTCATTTTTTACCTGAATTTTCATTACCATGGAAGCATTCTCACATCTGCTCATGTGAGGAGCCTGGCAATTATCCATATGGAAGATGCTTCTTGCTTCTGAAGGGGGAAGAGGTCAACTGACCCTCTCAACTCATGCTCAAAAAGCCAAAATGAGTTCATTTCACTTCAAATAAAATTGTTTATAAAATTGTATTTAATATTTCTCAAGCTTTTAATGTGTAAATATTTTTCATTAGCTGTCAAGAGAAAGATGCCCACAGAAAGCAGAAAATAGAAAAGTCAATTATTTGACTAGAGTGGAAAAGCTGCATTATTGAAAACTCTCTTACCTGTCTCCTATAAAACTGAAAACGTGCAAAAATAATGTTTATTTACATATAACATAACTACATAAAATTGGTCTACAGCTTATCTCATGCAGTATGCACAAAGAAAGGAGAAAAATACACATTTGTATATACAGCTTATGTTGAAAAGTCTTATTAAGTCTACATTATGCACGTCCATTCAGGAAAAACTTCTCCATTAATAGAAAACTGTAGCCATTTTTTGGCAGAACACTCAAAAAGGTCACATGGTATAGGAAGCATTTTGCGATGTTTATACAAGCTTTTGGTTACATTGCAATACAAATTTGATTTGATTAAAATGCCATTTCTTAGCCTCCTGTGGAGTGTGGCTACTGAGAAAGTGTCATCATTTTTGAGATTGGTAAATGTCACTCATAGAGTAGAGAGAGCAGGGGTGGGCAGAGAGACTGCAACGCAGACCTGATGCCTGTGAGAGCAGAGGAGGAGGAGAGAGGAGGACTGGGTAGGCAGAGTCTCAGACCAGCAAAGCTCTGAGACGGGGTCAGCCTGAAGGCTAAGGCGCTGCAGAGTCAAGAGTGGTCATTAGAAGAGTGCTGTGTTGAGTATCAGCAGCCTGGAGAGTATGTGGCCTTAGCATGAGTGTTTCAGCAGATCCCAAAGTGTGGCATGTGGAGGCCATTAGGTAACTGAAATCTTTGTAGCATGTTCTCTCTCTAAGGGACATTGGAGTGTGTGCCTCCGCGGCTGTCTTTGCTGCTATGGTGGCCACTGGCTCCCTTCAAGCAGGTATTCTTATATTTTATACAGCTTTTCTACTTGGTCCTGGTGGGAAGATTAATCAGTTGTACTATAATGTTCCATAGCCATAAGCAGACTCTTGAATCTTATTTGTTTTAATAAAAATTCTAATACAGTAGTTTGGCATCAAGGATTGGCAGTCAGGAACCACTTCTGTGTGAACGTTCTTTGCAAAATGACATAAACTTAAGAAGAAAAAAGCCTTTTGTCTGGTTAATTGTTTTTCTTCTCTCTTATTGGGATAGAGCTTCTTTGTTGCCTATTACACAACATGTCCTACGGAGAGAAATAACTGCTAGATCATCAAGTCTTTGGTTCTCAGATGTCTCCTTTTACTCTTTCCTAGATCTGGCCTCCCATTCCAGATGATTTTCCTGCTTTTGAGATTACCAATGGCTTTCTAATGACTGGATGGGGCTGGGGAATATAGAAGGGTCGTGGGGATGCAAGTAATTTCTACTCATACTCAATTGAGCCAACTGAAGTCAAGAATTACTCCTTACAAATTCTTTGTTTATAGGTTGAAGTATATAACAGACACTCAATTCTTAAATGATTGCATGGAGAATGATGTAGAGGTTGCATGGGGCAGAGCAAGTTCACTTGTGGTGCATGTGATAGTGACAGAAGGATCTTGTGGCACCCTCTGTACTGTAGTCCTCTTCCTCCATGAACTTCTAAGCAGGGAAATTTTATTATGGTGGCTAGTTGTTACCTGAATGATGCAGAAAGACTTACAAAGGGAGAAGAGATAGGGAAGTAATTTCTGAAGACAGGGAGCATAATTATAGAAATTATGGAGAGTCAGCGGGGCATTGCGTGATGAAGACAATGGAGCATTGGGTGATGGGGCCATGGTTAGTGACAAGTGTTAGAGGGTGCGATACAATATAGTACGATTGGAATGCTATGAGCTGGTTATCCACATCTGGCCTCCTGCCTGTTTTTGTACATAAAGTTTTATCGGAACATAGCCATACCTATTTGCTTACACATTTTTGACTGTTTTCATGCCACAATAGCAGAGTTGAGCTAAAGCCAAGAACATTTATTATCAGGCCCTTTACAGAAAATATTTATGGTACTTGAAACACAGGCTTAGAGAGGGCATGATGAAGACAATTATCGTTGAGTTTCATAGTCTTTTTCAGGCAGCAGGAAGACTGTTTTGGAGATTTCCAGTAACATAGTTCCAAGATGTTGGCAACCTGGATCTAACCTCTTTTACCTATCTCCTAGATAGCTCTCCTATCCATTGTTTGTGTTTTTTCTTTTTTCTTTTTCCTTATTTATCTCCCTCCTTCCAGGGCGTCTGCTTTCTTCTTCATCCTCTTGTCATCTTTTTTCTTTTCTTATAATTTAAGAATCTTAATTCCCCAGATTTTCTGCCAAGTTATTCATAATCTATAAATAGGGTTGAAATTATAGATCTAGTGTTCTTAGCCTTTCATCTGTCTTCTTTCAAGGACAGCATTTCCAGCACCACGTTCTCCTAAGGCAGAGCACACCTGTATCTTCCCTTGAAGTACAGAACCCGACAGTGGATTTCACACTAAATCCACTCATATCCCTTACTTGCAATGCATCTTGCTACACCAGTTTATGTGAGTGTCACCACCTGCAGTTTAAATAATGGACAATTTCACTGGCTCAGCATAGCCTCTGGCTTTCATGTCATATTTCTTCCCTGACTCCTAGAAAGAAATGCTTATTTTTCCCCTCTCCCAGGTTATTACAAATCTAATCACTATTACAGAAGAACAATTTTCTAGTCCCTTCAGTTTTGCTTGTATTGATTTTTAGCTCTATCTACATTACTTCTAAAGTAATTTGTAGGCATTTTCATTCATGCAGGTAACTCGATAAAAGAATATGAGTACTGTGTTCTTTGTACACAGCAAGCATATTTTTCTCATTTGAGATCCCTATTTTTAAGTAGTGCTGTAATTTAAGGAGAGCTTCCTGCTAGAAATTTTATTATTTTATGACTTCTACCATGATTACTATCATTTACCATGAGCAACCCCAAATAAAGATGATTTGTGGACTGTCAAGTAAGCTAACCTAAATTCAATCATATACAACTCTACATCCCCACCCATTGTGGATCCATGTTCTATTCAGGGATATCTGCTTCCTGCTTAATGGATTTGAAAGAAATCACATGTAGTAACACAATTTTCCTTAAGTCGGTTTTGGAAAAGTTAAGTTATGAATAAAGACAAAATAAAATATACAGTATAAGCAAATAAGAATTTTAATTTGAAGTGATGATAACATAATTATCTTTGGTAGTATGCTGCTGTTAAAATTGCAGAGCAGGTCACATTAAAATGTAAAAGGGAAATTTCAATTATTTAGGCAATGATATGCAAAATTTCTTAATTGTTTATTTTATTGAAAACTAATTTTGAAGAGTCTCAAATGATGTTTGCTCTTATGAATAAGAAAGAGGAGTTAGCTTAAGGTTGCTGCTATTGTGAAGACTGAGAATTTAATGAAGATTTCAGTTTGAAGGAAGATGGTCCAGAATGGCAATTTGAGATTTCTTCCTTCGTTTGTGAGTTTCTGGACGTGTTTTGGCTAATTCCACAAGAGCGACTTTTGGACAAGCTGACAGGAGAGTTTCAGGCATCCAGTGTAAACCAGCCTTCACCCTGAGAACCTCTTGAACTCCCTTGAATTAAACAAAATCAAAAAAATATTATTAATATTTATATGTTTTCTAATTTTATATTGAAATAATGCTTTAGTGGACATTGTTGAATACATGTTTTTCTTAGAGTAAATTAATAGAGATGGATCTTTGAGGTCAAAAGGTATATATCATTTTGAATCTTTTGATACTTACTGCAAAAATGCACATTAGAAAGCTTATAACAATTCATACTCCTCGCATTGTATGAGAAATCTTATTCCCCATTCATTACTCTTTATTCAGCTCTCTAACATTTATTACTTTTCAAAAGTATTTGTCAGCTTGATAGATAAAAATATCAATTTATTATATTGTGTCTCTTTAATAATAGAAATTTAGACAATTTTTCATTTTTCTATGGCACGTAAATATTCCCTACCTCTGTTGTAGTATTTGTTCAACTTGTTTAACTTTTCCATCTCTTTCACATAATTAGTCTGTGTCTACCTCATCTTAATCTATGTTCAGATAGGAGAACTTGTTACAATAGGTAAGAGTAACAGCTGTTCAGACCAGCAAAGAACTTTCTAACAGGATTATTCAGAAGTAGAATAGGTTACCTTTTGAGGCAGTGGACTTCTGCTGGGGGCATCTATCTTTGGAGATGCTTTCTGTTGCCAGAAGTTTGAAATAGGTGTATTCAGCTATCTGTTCTATCTCTGAAACCCTGGGATCCCTTTGAATTTTTGAACAAAATATTTTGTATATGATTCCTTGTTCTCTGGAGAAATAAAAAGAAAATTGACTTTTGTCTTAATAGTTGAGCACAGTTAGAAAATACCTGCCCCTGTAGACAGGAAGAACCAGTAAGGTAACTTTTGATAATTTACGTGAGGCTGGACTCAAATGTTTACTCCCAAAGGCTAGTGAGTGAGGGGATATTCTTTCGCAGTGGAAGTTCAGACAATAACTCAGCACGTGCAAAGCTTGGCATTTACTGCATACCCTTTGAAGTAGTACAGCAAGGCAACACCAATAGCAATAATTGTTTAACCAGAAAAATGACATTAGTTTATTTTTTTCTGCTTTCAACGTAAATAGTGCATTTATAGTCCACTTACTTCTAAAAAGATAATTTTCTCCCAATAAACAGAAGAGTTGTAAAAAAAAAAAGGTGTCATGATATACAAAGAGTGGTGACTGTTTTTCATGGAAGTATGTTTGCTTGATTCATATTACCAAAATTAGCGTTCCCCGTGTAGTTGTTTTTTTGTGGGTTTATATTTTAGTAGAGTACTAAATCAATAGCAACCTCACCAAGGTTTAAAAAAAGGTTCAAGCCAAATAAACTTTCCCATATGAATGTAAAATAAACTGCCATAATTAACATGAGGGTTTTTTCAGCTCTTGTAGAGGCTGAAATCACCAATAATATATATTTTAAGACTTATTCATATATCATATTTTGGGGGAAAAAGGATACCAAACCAAGTAAAAATATGAAAGAATATGATGTTGTGTCACTTTTTCTTATTTCTTCCCCTGTTATTCTTACTTCCTTTGAATTATTTTATAAATTGAGGCTGTTAAAAAAAAGAAAAGGATACAACACAGCAATCGAAAACCAAAGGGACTAGCTTTGCCTATAGCTCTTACTATATACAGAGGGCTATTGTGAACTACCTTCCATTTTTTATTTACTAAATTTATTGGGGTTACATTGGTTAGTACCCTGTTTCCCTGAAAAATAAAACCTAGCTGGACCATTAGCTGTAATGCATCTTTTGGAGCAAAAATTAACATAAGACCTGATCTTCTTTTAATATAGTATAATACCGGGTCTTATATAAGACTGGGTATAATATAATGTAACGTAATGTAATGTAACGTAACGTTACGTAACATAACATAACGCCGTGTCTTATATAATGTAAGACCGGGTCTTATGTTAATTTTTGCTCCAAAAGACGCATTAGAGCTGATGGTCTGGCTAGGTCTTATTTTCGGGGAAACACGGTAAAATTATACAGGGTTCAAGTGTATGGTTCTATCGTACATCATCTATATATTGCATTGTGTGTTCACCACCCAGAGTCAGTTCTCCTTCCATCACCATATATTTGACCCCCCTTACCCTTTCTACCACCTCCCCTCCTCCCTTACCCTCTGGTAACCACTAAACTGGTGTCTGTGTCTGAGTTTCTGTTTCTTTGTCTTTTCCTTTGTTGCTTTTGATTTTATATCCCACATATGAGTGAAGTCATTTGGTTCTTGACTTTTTCTGTCTGACGTATTTTGCTTGGCATGATATTCTCAAGATCCATCATGTTGTCGCAAATGGCATTATTTCATCTTTCCTTGTGGTTGAATAATAATATTCCATTGTATATATATGTACCACATCTTCTTTATCCAATTACCTACTGAAGGACACTTATGTGGTTTCCATGTCTTGGCCACCCTGAGTAATGCTGCAGTGAACATAGGGGTACATATATCTTTACATATAAATGTTTTCAGATTTTTTGGGTGGATACCCAGAAGAGGGATTGCTGGGTCGTATGGTAATTCTATTCCTAATTATTTGAGGAACCTCTGTACTGTTCTCCATAGAGGCTGTACCAATTTACATTCCCTCCTGCAGTTTATGAGGCTTCCTTTTTGTCCGCAACCTCTCCAACACTTGTTATTATTTGTCTTGTTGATGATAGCCTTTCTGACAGGTGCGAGGTGATATCTAATTGTGGTTTTGATTTGCATTTCTCTAATATCTAATGAAGTTGAGCACCTTTTCATATATCTGTTGGCTGTTTGTATGTCTTCTTGGGAGAAGTGTCTGTTCAGGTCCTCTGCCCATTTTTTAATTGAGTTGTTTGTTTTTTGTTGTGGTTGAGTTGTACATATTTTCCATTTTAAAAAAATTCTCTTGAGGCATTTTCTCCGTTTGGCTGGTTCTTGTAAAATCATCATCTTGTATCATTAATATCATCAACTATCACATTACGTCCTATTCTGTAGAAAATATATTAGCATTACTGCAGTTTTGAGTTCACCATTTGATGCTGATGCCAATGTTGGTGATAAATATTAGGCGCTTACAGTGTACCAGGGTCCTGAGCTATGCCCTTCAGAAGTGTTATGTTGTCACATTTAATTCTCATAACTACCCAATGAGGTAGATACTATTAGTAGAACCCATTTTGTAGATGAGGACACTGAAGCTCATACAAGTGAAATAACTTAACCAAGGTTTTCTACCTAATAAGAAACAGAACTGGGAGAGGGGTTAATTTCTGACTCCAGAGCCTACACTCTTCATTAATATGATTTGTCCCCTACCACCAACCATCTCAGAGAGGAACATTTGAAAATTGATGGAGAGGAAATGTGGATAATTTAAACTGTGTATACATTTAGAAAGCCAATGACTAATGCATAAGCAGAGGAGAACATAGAGGGGCGCTCTGAGGAGTGTAGTGAGAAGATGATAATGCTGACATATCTACAGAGTAGTAGTCATCATTGGTGGTGTTAAGTGGGCCCTGTTTCAATTTGGAATCCTCCAAAGTTTTCCTTTCTGTCTTTTCCTACCTGTGACTCTACTTGCTTTCTCTATTTCCTTCCTCAGTGAGATGCTTACTATAGTTCAAGGTCTTTGCTAAGTTTTAGTGATAAGATTTAAGGTTTATCCCATGGTAACAACACTGTTTGTATATTATTCTCATGGTATACACACAAACCAAAGGTTTATATACTGTAAAACTCCACTAGAATGTTT
The DNA here is from genome assembly GCF_036562045.2 of Rhinolophus sinicus. Taxonomy (NCBI): domain Eukaryota; kingdom Metazoa; phylum Chordata; class Mammalia; order Chiroptera; family Rhinolophidae; genus Rhinolophus; species Rhinolophus sinicus. Next base: position 26,205,748 of record NC_133754.1, on the reverse strand, counting down.
TAGTCACTCCCTCTAATGCTCACAGAAGCTAATTCAAATTTCACAAAATGAAAGAAGAACTTGATCAGGGAGGTCATTAAGAATTTATTAGAGCTCAAAGACATCAACTTTCAGTTTTCTGAAAATGGGCTGTGAAGTACACAGGCCTTTAAAAGTAAAACAGGAGCCGTAAGAGGAGATTGCAGGGGGATTTAGGTTAAACCAGGAGAGAGGGTGGTGTTCTTGCCAAGGGGGAACTAGTATAGTGAAAGAAATATGGACACGGGAGCCCACTTACTTAGGTGTTAATCCTGGTTCTATTTATGACCAGCTCAATGATCTTGAGCCAGGGAATTAAACTCAGTTTTCTCATCTGTAAAATGGAGTTGATATCTCTAAACAATACATACCATTGCTTGTTTTTGAGACATTTCAAAATGATTTCATACCATATTGAGTTTTGCATTTGATGTTTTGACTTCCTTATTGCATTGCCTGAGGATTAAATGTCCAGTCGTCTACAAAATGTTTAGTACTGAATAATGCCTAGCAAGTTGTCGTTGTTCAATCAACGGTAGTTTCCACCTTCCTTAACTCCTCATGCCTTCCTTCTTCATACGATGATCCCCAAAACTTCTAGATTGGTAACTGCTTGTTACCGCAAAGTATTAGCTAACTCGTACAAGATCACCAATAAAATTATAGCTACCCTGGACGGAATACGCTGCATTCTTCCTGAGCAGTTGTGTGCTAGCTGTTTTTGTGTTGTTTTGTAATTCAGTCTTACAATATATTTGTGAGGTAGGTGTAGTTATTCTCTCTTTACAGAGACAGAAGATGAATGTGTATAACTCTTGCCCCAGTTCACTGAGCACATCCCTGGGGTTCCCATGGTCAACACTTACATCCACATTACTATTAAACTCTAAAACTAGTGTTCTTTCTATTCAAATATGTGCCTCCATTAAAAGTCATTTTGCTGAGATGATTACGGAGAAATTTAGATTTTAAGTTCATTTTGTTTTTTACCTCATTCTAATTTTTTCTCCTTAGCTTTAAATGACAAAAAAAAATTATTTTGTAATATTTGATACATGTATAGGAAAGGTCATATGTACCACATGTGAAGTTATAAAGCAAGACAACACAAACACTCTATTCTTATCCACTGATCTATGTGTCTATACCTCCACTGATACTGCACTATCTTGATTACTGTACCTATATGACAAACATTAGTATCAGTCAAGAGTGATTCTTTCCACTATATTCTTTGTTGTCAAGTTGTTTCAGCTATCCAGGGTCTGTGTTTTTCCATATAAATTTAAGAATAAACTTTTCTATGTCTACACACACAAAAAATACCTCAATAAGATTTTATAGGCATTACATTAAAACTATAGATCGATTTGAGAAGAATTTACATCTTTACTATGCTGAGTTTTTCCATCCATGAACACAGTATGTCTCTCCATTTATTTTTAAAATTGATTTATTTTATCAGTATTTTGTAATTTTCAGCATACAGATATTATACATGTTGTATTTTGAATATACCTAAGTATTTCATTTCCTTTTGGAGCAATTGTAAGTGGGATTGTGATTTTAATTTTTGTTTCTACATTTTTATTGTTAGTATGTTAAAATGTGATTGTTATTTTTGGGTGGTGATCTGGTATCTTTTGACCTTGCTGAACTTATTTGTTAGTTCTAGGATTATTTTTGCAGGTTTCTTGGGATATTCTGTAGATAATTATGTCATATGCAAATGGTGACAGTTTTATTTCTTCCTTTCTAATGTGTATGCTGTTTATATATTTCTTGGCTTTATTGCAGTAGCTAGAATTTCCAGTAGTATATTAAATAAGAGCAGTGAGAGTAGACATCGCACATTTTTGCCTTGCCACTGATGTTACAGGGAAAGCATTCAGTCTTTAAATTTCAAGTATGATGTTAGCTGTAGGTTTTTGTGTAGATGCTTTTTATCAAGTTGAGGTTAACACTTCTCTATTCTTAACTTGCTGAGAGTTTCTATCATGAATGGTGTTGGATTTTGTCAAATGCTTTTCCTATGTCAAATGACATGACCACACGCTTTTTTGGGGGGGGTCTTAAGAGGCAAAGGAGAAGAAACAGAACTTGTACTAGGTTCTGGGCTTTTCAGCTGATGATAGCAGTGGTTTATTACAATTTCTGAACATGTTAGAAAGTAAATCTCTACTGTTGATAGCCCTGCACATACAAAGCTGTAGGAGGTTTAGAAAAATATGGGTTTTGGCAGCAGGTGTAACAATGATGATAGCACTATAAATCTAATGCTGAATTTTTCTAAATTCCTTAAACATGACATTGGGCATGAGTCAATCATATGCTTTAATCTTTAAGGAGGTGGAAAGATAATTTGTCCCCAAGTTCTTCTCTATTACTCTGTTTATACTATGGAATCACATAGTTGGTAGACTGAGTAGAAAGCAATATAGACTTTTGTTGCCATCGTCTGTTTATAGTTCAAATTCACACTGTTAGAAAGATAAGATACAGCACAAATGGTTAGCAAAAATTCTCCTGAGCTTGACATGAAATGAGCTTTCAGGGTCTATTTTCTGCTGCTGTTAGACAATGCATGCTTATGCTGTGTTTTCCAGATCAACTGCGAGCCATGAGAAAGTTGTACACCAAGGGCTTCATTTATTCTTTCTGTATATTATTTATCGTCAGTCATTCAGACAACATTACTAATCCCTCTTCAGGGCAGGGCTGAGGCTTGGAAGTGGAAAGAATGCAAAAGAAGAGGTGCAATGGACCTTGAAAGTAAAGAGGAAGAGAGGCTCATAAACAACTCTCAGGTTGTAGCTAAAATACAGCTAAGATACTTGTAGAGATGAAAAGTGACAAAGGAAAGCACCCAAATGCTTCATTTATGTGACAACACATAATGTTTGAAATATCATATGTTCATATATTTGAAATATCAGTGTGGCAGTCATGATCTTTCAGTTTTCATTTGAATATTTGCTGTATGGTCAACACTGCCCGATTTTGAAGATGAAGTCTTCATTTAGCATTGTCGCACAATAGGTCCTTTCAAGCTTATTTGTTTCCTTTCCTGTAACCTGTTGTTGCAGTGCTAAGAATACTGTGTTGATGACATCACAGATGCCTCCATCCTTAGGTCTTACTTATATCACTCTACACACTAGGCCACACCAACACAAGTCCTCATTCCATTTATGCTACCTAATTTGAAAAATACTGTCAAGTACTTCAAGAAGGAGAAAGAAATCCCAGCAGAATTAGGGGATGATAATATTATCCAGTGATATCTATTGAGAGCATTTACTTAACCAAAGCAAAGGTGTGACACCTGGTATGTATCTATCACTCTCCCTAACTGGTACACAGGGAGGCAGTTGGCTTGAGCTATGAAATATTTTCCATCACTGAGTAGTCCCTGAAGGGCTAGGCCGGTCCAGAAAGATCTCACAATTTCCTGACAAGTCACGTCCAGGTCCTGTACCTTTGAAGTAAATCCTTTTATACTGGGTGGGCCTCTTTTACCAATCTCTTTATTAGTCCCTACAATGTATCAGAGGGAGAAGAGTCCTCTGATAATTACTATTTTGAGGGAGTTAGAGAGAAGCAAGACATAGAAGGAAGAAAACAAAGACAGGGAGATGATGAGAGACCAAGGACACTAGAAGGGGAGAGAACTGGGTAGTGAGTATTAAAGCCATTTGCAGTTGAATGTACTTTGCCTATATTTTAGTTGCAATATGTGCCATTAAAATAATCAGGACTTGGCTTTTCTGGGGATATTTTATACTCTTGTCTCTAGATTCTTGGGCCTGTTTTTTGCTGATAAGAATACTATTTACTTATTTGTCTTTTAAAAACTCACTTTCAGAGAGATCTGTAGTGTCCTTGAGTGTGTTTATTTCACTAATTTTAGAAACACATTTAGGAACTCAAGGCACACCACCACCAATATCCTCATGTATAAAATTAGGTTAATACTAGGATCTAACTCATAAGGCTATGATGAAGAAGAAATATTTGTAAAATGCTTAGAAGTATGCCTGGCAAAGTAAATGCTATATAAGTGTTTATTAAATAGAATAATAATAATAATTTAAAAATAAAATTTAAAAAGCACAGTAATAAAAAAATAGTAAAAAATGCATAATTTATGAATAGATTGTCCATCATCATTGTACTCAATCTACTCATACGTTGAATTATTTCCAAAATTAGGTTGATTACTGCAGAGAAGTCAGTGTTGGTTCTGCCCTCTCTTACCATAATGGATATAATGCTGAAGTTTCACATCGGTCCCACCTCTTATAGATAACACCAAAGACACTTGCTGTATTTCCAGGCCCTGGGTTTTTGACTTCTGTGGTACTTGTCCTTAGCCATTTAGGTGTTGTCAAGAACATTACTGCATTGTCTGGTGGTTTGACTTTGATGGGGCCCAGAGCAGCCAGATGATGACTGCCTTTACCCAGTTAAAATTTCCCTGGCTTGAAATGTGATGAGCAACATATTTGGCCCCTATGCCAGGAAGCAATTCAATGTTTTTCAGACTCCATGTTTTCTCTCTATTTCTATTGAGTCTCTTACAGTGTATTTCACGAGTAGTGCCAGAATAAAGCACTTGCTTCCTTTGATTGATATACTTACATTAATCATCACCCTTTCAGCAGAACCTGATCTAGAATGCCCCAATGACAGATTTCTTGCTGCTATTTTGCAACAGCCTCAGAATACGAAGGCTGAAAATCTACAAAGGGTTGGGGCTGTTGAGCACATCACCACTAGCCCCAGGTTATTGCCTGGCATTTCAGTTTATGGCTTGTATTCAGGCTTTAGAAATTGGTGTGCTAACCATTCACTGTTGTAGATGGACATTGGCTGAAAGCTTGACTTACGGTTTCCAAAATAACTGCGGCTTCCTGGTTACCAGTTTTTAAAGTTTCCAGACAAGATGTCTGCAGACTCAATTAGGGCCTCAGTACAAAGGAAACTGCATCTTGTCTGTGCACTAAAAATACCGAGAGTATGTCCAGTCTATCTAAGAAATAGCTGTGACCATTACATTCTATGAACTGTTATCCAAGGAGTCAAGTGGAATTGCTCTTTACTTTGTAATACTGGATGCTTAGAATAACAGTGAAATGTGATCTAGAGACAGGTATTCTTCTGTGTTCTATGGGTGGGTTGATACCGTGTGCATTAAATTGTATTGTCCACCTGTATGATCCACCTGTATTTCAATACCTTGTCTTTGAAAATTACTATAAAATGGGAGCCTGTGTTTTAAGCTTGACTATATGGGTGATTCCCTACAAATCACATTGTCTCCTATCAACAATTAGAAGAACAATTGGAACAACTGTTAACATTAGAAGTACAATGTGTTTAGTGACGACGGTGTGTCTAACAGTGTGCTAAGTACATTGGTAATGTGTTCTGTCATTTAACTTTCTCCGGAAATCCCATGAAGTACTTATCCTTATCTACATTTTATTGATGAAGAAATCAGGACTCAGGTGGCATTATCAATCACACAGATGATAAAAGGCAGACATGAGATTTGAATCTGAACGTTTCTGAAGAGACAAAGCCCATATTTTCAGCCACTATGCTAAATTTGCTTCCTCAGTGACACAAATGCTTATTTTCTGTATTGAGGAGTTGAGGAGTTGGCCAAATCTGTTGGGACATGTGGCAAGACTAGTGCATTTCTATGCCTTTTGTGACAAGGAATACTGGCCATAAGTTAAAAGGAATCTAAATCTATCTAGAATGTTTTTGAAGTATCCACATCAATATTTGCTCCTTATGCTTTCTCACGACTTTGTTAAAGTCACTGATTTACTATGTACAGTATATAAATATGTGCATTAATGAAGAGTATATATTCCAATGATATAATGTGGGCACAATGTTAAATTTTAACAGATGTGAGAGCAAATAGTCCACATGTCAGCTCCTCGGAGTGATCTTCCAGAAGTGAAGGCTCAGCCATGCCTCTTCTTCCAACTACCTCCAGCAAAGCCCCCCATTTTCTCTAGGAGAGAAGGAGGCCATCTGTCATGGCTGTGTCATCTTAATGAGCAATATTATGGGCAAGAAGACTTAAAGACAGCTGAGAAATGAGACTTTTCATTAACTGACTTCATAAATATGAAGCTGGGGAGAGAGAGAGTTAAATATTATTCAGAGCAGGCAGGTATATTAGAAAAAAATGGGAGGAGAATAATAATGGTAATACAATTATTTAAATGAGAATTTTCTATGTACCTGGGAGAGAATAATAATAATAATAATAATAATAATAATAATAACGACTATTTTAAATGAGAACTTTCTATGTACTTGCTTTGGTTTTACAGTACATCATTTTATTTAATTCTCATCACAATGCTTTGAGCTAGATGTCAATTTTTCATTTTTCAAAAGGAGGAAATGGAGGTTGAGGGTTATTAGGTATTTTGCCCAATGGTAGGTGGCAGAGCCAGAGTTCAAATCTAGATTTGCCTAACTCAGAAGCTCAGGTTCTTTCAGCTACAGCCCCCACTTAGCTGAATATACAGCAGAGAGTAGTGCTGTGGTGGTGTAGGGTAACGTAGCTTAATAGAACCTCACTAACAGAGCTGCTCTATGTGGTCAGTATGACAATAATTTTGAAGAAATCAGATCATGGGCATAAAAAACAAGCTAAAAGAGAGCTTTGTGTAAATTTTTTTAGAAATTAACTTACATTTACATGATTTTTCCCCACAAGGAAGAAATTTTTCTAAAGAAAGAGACCATGAAGGAAGAATAATATTAACTCGATAAGAAATGCTAGAAAATGTTTTGTCTAGAAATAATTGTTTTTCAGAATGAATCTGCACTTGGTGTTTGTAGATGTAAAAAAAATTCAGTATAAAAGAGGAATGTATTGGAAAGTGTAATTTAAGATTTAATAATGGAGAGAATTAAACTATATTCCTCTCATTGCTAGAATAGAACAATGTACCCCCAAATACTGTTTTCTATGAACAAAAACATTATTCTACATAACTACAATTTAATTATTAAACTCAAGATATTAAGATCGATGTTGCTATCCAATGCTCAGACCCCATTCAAGTTTTGCCAAAATTGCTAATAATGTTCTTCATAGAAAAAGGATTCAGTTAAGAACCATTTGGTTGTCATGAGTCTAGTCTGGAACAGTTTCTTCCTCTTTGTTTTAAGTTTTTTTTTTTTTCTGTTACCTTGATACTTTTGAAGATTACATACAGTTATTTTATAGAATGCTACTCACTTTGGGATTCTCCTTTACTATTTTAATTCCAAAGAATCACAAATGAACTACCATTATAATAATCGCACACATAGATAGTCAATATAACCATGAATTGTTAAAAGCCTCAGATTATAATCAAACCACAGTCTATAGCTCTGTTTCCTGACATATATAATAGTGTTGCTAAAATGTTGAAAAGTGAGACATCTTGTAATGGGCATCATATCTTCCTTCCAGCTGACTGGAGTTTTAACAGGAATTCAGTTAAATTCAAGGCAAAACTTACAGCGCCAACTAAATGATTTTTTAATTTTCTGCTGCCTTCATTTGAAAGAAGACTTTGGAGCCTTGCAAAAATTTACCTACCAGCTATAGATGAATGAACTTATTCACTTTAAACATAGACACATCGTTCTACTCAATGCCCATATAGGCAGTGATTTCATCACTGTTTGAAGACACACTTGTAAGGATGACAAAGGTTCTGTAGGGTTATAACCAGCCTTGAAATCTTAGTGCTTTCCATATTCTCTTTCACATATTTTATGATAACTGGGAAGCTAAACATAGAAATGCTTATTTAATTTTATATAGAAAAAAATATGTAAAAACATATACCCAGATATAGAAGAGATGCACAGGACATGCAGGGAAAATTGTATGGAAACTGTCATGTGAGCCCTCAGAGTCACATTATTTTTCACCTGCTTGGGGAATTGTACATCTTTGACTTGTAGAACACATTCTTGACTGCAAAATTGAAGACTACCAGTTCAAAAATGCTGCTTTAAGCATGCTATTTCTTAGCTTATATTTTACACTTGGAGGAAAAAAAGCATTAAACTACACACTAATGCTTAATAGAATGGCATTAAAGAATGGAATTGATTTTAAGAAGACATAAGTTGCAGAAAGATCTGTGTAGATCAATCAAGATTAATTTGTATAGCACTCTTTAATGTCTAGATTTACTGAACTTTGACAATCTAAGCCAAACGGCAATACTTAGTGTCTTAGACCATATCTTAGACCACAGGTCCCTATAATCCTAGAAATATTTCTAAATTTGAGAAAATAGCTACAAAAAATAGTGCAGCTTATACTAGTCAATTCTCAACATCTTGAGAAAAAAAAGTCTTTGCTAAAAGATGTAATTTCTCTTTGTTTCTAAAATTCTGGTTTATTTTTTATTACATTAAATGAATTGCTAAAATAGTTTTGTAAAATAGACAAAAATATTATTCTATATCCATATATAAAGATACACAGTTCTAAATTTTTAGTGCCTAAAAATGCCAAAAGAATTGAAAACAATTTTCAAGTAAAGCGATTTCTGACCTTTATCAAATGTTCACTCTATGCCAGGTGTGCCGTACATAAGTTATCTCGTTGAATCATAACCGCCATCCTCAGAGAAAAATTTTTATCATCCCTATTTTTCAGGTGAGGAAACTAAGTCTTAAGAGGCTGAGGAGCTTATTCAAGGTCACTCAGCTGGTAAAAGATGGAGTAGGGATTTGAACTCAGCATTCTGATTCTGTGGACCATGATTCTATGGTCCTTTGAGTAGCAGGAGACAAGGAGACACCCCAGTAAATTGGGACCCAGAAGCTTCAAACTTTTGTCACGTTGCTTATGCTAAATTGATTATATTTAATCACAGTAGGACCATAAAAAGAAAAGTGGCATTTTTCCACGTTTATTGGAGCCTTGGAAACCAATTGAAGAGGATATAGCTGAAGTTGGGGTTTAATTATGGATGGCGATAGGGGAAAATGCAAAGGAGAGCCCAACTTCAGTGGCCCGTGCTCCTACCCTGGCTCCAGAGTTGTGCCTGCCCTTCCCCGCTGGACGGCTGCAGGTGGTGCACTCTGTAGGTAAGGCGCTGATTCTAGAGCCAGACACACCTGAATCCTAATCTCAGCTGGACCATTTATCAATAGGAAATTTTGAAAAAGTGACAACCTCTCTGAGTTCCCTTTTTTTTTTTAAATTTGGGAACAAAAGTACATAATAGCACCTTAAGAGTGTTATTTTGTAATTAAATGAGCTGATTATTACACATAATGTGGTCAGTCTTTCTTGTTCCCCTCACATCATGTTCCCATTGCCTTGTTGCTGACAACTGGCTGTCTAAAGTCCTCATTTTGTTAGCACTCTGTGATGATGTCTTGTCTGCTGCAAAATCCATTCTCTTCTTCCCACATCCATATTTATGTTTTGTGTGTGAAGGTTGATCTCATTTTGAGTTTAGGAATAAAGCAATTGAATGAGCCTCCTGGGAGTTGTGGCATTTTAAAAGCAAATGTTACTAACCCAAACAAATCAAGCTGTATAACAATATCGAAGGGATTGCTGGTAGAGTAGGAGAAAAATGTTTGGTAAACCTTCTCAAACCAAACTATATTAACCAGGGTCTGTTCTTCCAGAGAGAGCTGTCTTCCTCTGAGTCTGACCTTCCACATTACCTATGGGCCCTCCTGAAATACGGAACACTTCCTGATCCAAAGCTGGAACAAGAGGATGTAAAGATTAATTGACCTGATAGTTTGAGAAGGTTACTGACCCACCTTAGAGGCACACCAGGAGATTTGATCATTTGTTAGAATGCACAGGTGGCTGAACAATTATAATCAAATGGTGTCCTGGATGAGAGCTGTAGATGTAATGGAACAGAGCCAAGAGGCTGGTGAATAGGGTAATAATTGTGAAAGAAGACAGTCAGGACAGGGGTTGCTTTCTGAAGATAAAAGTAAGAGTTTTTAAGAATCAGACTCAGCTCAAGTCACAGTGGTAGCTAACAGTAGCACGGGTGTTGCTACTAGAATCTCACTGTTAGTCACAATATGAAATATGTGATATTCTTCCTTCTTGATGACTCAACTCTCCAGTACCACTCAGGACACACATATTTCCAGGGATGTAGCTAACGGGAGAGTAGAGGGAGAGAATCTACCAGCTTCTTCCCATACAGCATCCTTCAAAAAGAAGCATTAACAAAGCTGAATCAGAACTACCCCCCTTTTTTTCTGTCTTAAGCTCTATCTGTAGACTATTTGTTCTCTGTGGTTCTATAAGACATAATTTAAAAGATAATTTTCTTAGTTGCAGGCAAGAGAGAACTACTTTTAAAATCTTAGGCCAAGCTGTACTAGGGATTCATTTCTCATAAATTCAACGAAAGCCTGTACAGAGCAAAGTTCCTTAAAGTTTCAAAGTTGACCGGAAGATCAGCTCCTCCCAGGCCAGTTCTGTCAAGGCTGTGACTCAGTCACCAGGTTCTTGAAGAGCAGAGGGTAAGGAGACTTTGGAAACCTAAATCTATAACTGAGTAAGAAGCGCCCCTTATGAGCATGATTGTAATACGAGAGGGAAAGTAAGGTATGCAAATATTCCACAAGGTAGTGCGAGGTCATGCCCTTTGAAGAAGCATTTTAAATCTGAAACTTTCTGTTAATAGACTCTGAGATCAACTACCAGCCCATGACTTCCGCAGGAAAAACAGATCAGCATTGCAAAGCAAAAATGAGGAAGTGCCCAGGTACTAGGGATGGCTACATGGACTACTTTAGATAGAACTAGGTACTATTGATTGTCTTGAGAAAATAGACATGCTCATTTCTGATGAGTATTGTCTGTTGGAAAAGACTCTGTGGGGATGCTGGTCTTTGGTTTTGGTCCGTAGGATTTTTCTTATTAAAACCTTAGTGAGAGGGCAGCTATTTCATATGTGGTTTCAGGTTTTGCTTCTCTTATTCCTGACTTTGTCTCTGCCTTGTATGGCCAGAGATTTTATTATTTAGGATGAGGCATGTAAGTTTGTAGAATTATCTGTTTAATATCCCCATCAAATTCCCTGCTTAGTATTCCTGGCCTTCCTCACGGTGTTCTGTGAATCATTATCGGATTCTGTTTATGTCACTCTCATCTGCAGCTCATGATTATATTTGTGACCTTGGTCATATCACTCATCTGCTGTGTCTCAGTACTCTCCTTTGATAAAGAAGAATGACAGTTACTTTTAAGCTCTTTAGAAAAAATGTATGTCCTTAGTTATTTGTGAAGTATTTATCAGAGTCCTGGGAACTATAAAACTGAAAAGGTACTACAACAAAAAGTATAGCACTGGAAAATCTATTTTCTTGTTATTGTCTACTTTTTAAAAATTAGGCAATTAATCCAAGAGTAACAGCATTGTAAACAGTTATTATATATTTGAACATGTTACTTTGCCAGATCCTACACACTGTAAATAATAGTTGCTTTCCACTAGTATAAGTGAGAATAATATGTCTAGGATATTGGTGACATATAAATGAATAAGCTAGATAAAATACAAGTCATGTCCTAATTGCTCCAAATTGAGGAAAATTAAAGTGTCTTTGAATAAAACATAGTCAAATCCCTCCCAAGGTCCATCCAGTAATTTCAACCAATATTAGAACAAATCTAGCCAATATATCTTCTACCAAATATTTGGGAGCCAGGCTCTCGCTGACCACTGGGATTATATTATAAGAAGGTGAAGCTCTTGTTAAAGAGCTTATAGCCTAATGAGGATAAGAGATATTGTCCTAAAGGGAAAGGGGAGTCATTAAATGTTTTAAAGCAGATAATGATTTATATAGCTTTGTATTTCAGAAATATTCTTCTGGGTTTCTTGTGAAGAATAGTTTTGAGGGTGGGGATCAGAGCAAAACTAAAGACATAAGGCCAGTTTGTAGGCTATGGCAATATCAAATGTGAACCATACTCAAGATTCTCTGTTAAACAATGAAAATTGTGGCGTAATGTATATGACATGGTTCTTGTCTCCAAGGTGCTTACAGTGTATCTAGAGATATATGGCATAAAACCATATGAAATTAAACAATCAGACTAGCCTAAATTTCCTCAGAAGTATAGGATACTTTTATTTGTCTTTGTATTTCATATCAGGAACAGAGTTCTTGCCTAGTAAATGTTTGAAAGAATGAATGAGTTTAAAGACTAACACATACATGACATATAATTTTAAAGAAGTGAGAATTTGACATAAAGAAATAATTTCTGTGGAGTGTGATGATTTCAGGTACCAGGAACAGACAGCACAGAAGACATAGTGATTACCTCCCTTCACATCAGACAAGACATCAGATTTGAAATGGATTTTTAGAGATAAAATAGTTGTTTTCCAAAAGAGCACAAAAAGGAAGGCTATTTAACAGCGAAACCATGCATAGGCATGGAAGTTGTGAAAATATTTGCAATTCTTGACTTCTTCTGGAGTAATCTGGCTTGGGTATAAACAAAATGGGATTAGGGCTAAAAGAGAAGAATTAGGTAGACTGAGACCACATCTTGAAGAGCTTCATATGCCTCCCAAAGAACCTTAAATCACACGTTATAGCCTCTTAAGGAATTTTGTGTAGAGGAGGGAAATGATTAATTGTGTTATTCATTCGCTCCAGCATCAATATGCAGGCACACTGGAGGACTTCAGGTTAAATCAAGAAGGTCGGTTAGTTATTGGGAAACTTCCACTTAATGGAAGTTAAGATGATGGTGTCTTCTTTCTCCTTTCAAAATTCACCCCAAAACAACAGGCCCAAAACACGTTAGATTCTATTACTGACAAAGAAACCAGAAGGCCTCTGTAATGCCGACCCACCATCTATGAGGGGGATTGAATACAATGATTGGAAGACACCAGGAAAGAATCTCCTCAACTAGATATTTCAGACACCAGAGTAGAGCACTACCAAGTAAGAGGAACACTCTCAGGCGGTGACATAAATCATTACAGTATATCGAAATCTAAGTTCTGAGGTTAGGGAAGGGGGAGAGAGAGAGCTTGAGAAGCAGTATAAGCATACTGACTGCAGGGAAAAAAATGGAGTCTGAAGTATGATCATCATGTCACCTTCTCTAGAATAGAATGAGTAAATGTACAAGAGAATTTAAGAGTTACACTATGGAATTCTCTTCACATGGAAAGAAACACAAGTAAAAATGTTTCTTCTGACAAATATGGATGAAAAAATACTCCCATTGTATCACAGAATTGTGAACACTTATATCATGAGGAAAAATATTTTTAAAATTGCTATATAACTTATATATGACAAAATTCAGGCAGATTTAGTATATTCACACAGTTGTGCAATCATCCCCATGATCTAATTGGGAAAGTTTTTATCAATCCTAAAAGAAACACTGTACGTATTGGAAGTCGCCTCCCATTCTCCTTCTCCTTAAACTCCTAGCAACTATTGCTAATCAATTTTCTGTCTCTCTGAATTTGCCCATTCTGGACATTTTATATTAATTGAATCACATAATAAGTGACTTGTTGTGTCTGGCTTCTTTCACTTAACATGTTTTCAAGATTTATCCGTGCGCATATCAGAAATCCATTCCTTTTTATGGCCAAATAGTCTTTTACATGGATATACTACATTTTGTTTGTTTGGTTACCCATTCATCAATTGATGGACATTTGGATAGTTTCCACTTTCTGGCTATTGTGAAAAATGCTGTCGTGAACATTCATGTATAGTGTTTTGTGTGGAACATTCATGTACAGTGTTTATATATATATATATAACTTCTATTCAGTTTGTACCTAAGAATAGAAATGTGGGGGCACATGGTAACTGTTCAATATTTTGAGGAACTGCCAAACTTTTATTTATTTATTTATTTATTTTTTAATTTATTGGGGTGACAATTGTTAGTAAAATTACATAGATTTCAGGTGTACAATTCTGTATTACATCATCTATATTTTGCATTGTCTGTTCACCACCCAGAATCAGTTCTCTTTTCATCACCATATATTTGACCCCCTTTGCCCTCTTCTATTTCCCCTCTCCTTTTACCCTATGGTAATCAGGTGTCGTCTGTTTCTATGAATTTTTGTTTCTTTGTTTGTCTTGTTCTTTTGTTGCTTTCAGTTTTATATCCCACATATCAATGAAGTCAGATGGTTCTCGGTTTTTTTTGTCTAACATGTTTTGCTTAGCATGATAATCTCAAGATCCATCCACGTTGTCACAAACGGCAGTATTTCATCTTTTTTTTTTATAGCTGAGTAATGTTCCGTTGTCTATATGTACCGTGTCCTCTTTATCCAGTCATCTATCGAAGAACAAACATTTTGGTTGTTTCCATGTCTTGGCCACCATAAATAATGCTGCAATATTCACTGCAAAACTGTTTTTAAAGTGACTACACCATTTCACAATTCCACCATCAATGTATGATGAGGATTCCAATTTCTTCACCTCCTCACAGTTGTTACTGTTCATCTTCTTGATTATAACCATCTTACTGAATGTGAAGTGATATCTCATTGTGGCGTTGATGTCTATTTCCTTAATGATTAAAGATGTTGAACATATTTTCATAATTTTATTGGCTATTGTCTACTTTCTTTGAAGAAATATTCATTCAATTCTTTGCTCATTGTTGAATTGAGTTTTTTGCATTTTTATTGTTGAGTTGTAAAAATTCTTTATATATTCTGCATACCAGTTCCTTATCAGATATAATTTGCAAATATTTTCTTCCATCTGTTGGTGGTCTTTTGACTTTCTTGGTATGTCCTTTGAAACACAATATTTGTACTTTTAACAAAGTCTAATTTATCTGTTTTTTTTCCCTTTTGTTTATTGTGCTTTGTTGTCATATCTAAGAAACCATTGGCTAATTTGCAACAACGTGGATGAATTTTGAGATTATTATGCTAAGTGAAATAAGTCAGACAGAAAAAGTCGAGAACCGTATGACTTCACTTATATGTGGGATATAATACTGAAGGCAACAAATGAACAAGAGAAGCAAATAAAGAAACAAAAACTCATAGACACAGACAATAGTTTACTGGTTAACAGAGGGAAACGGGAGAGGAGGATGATAGAAGAGGGTAAAGGGGGTCAAATATATGGTGATGGAAGGAGAAGTGACTCTGAGTGGTGAACACATAATGCAACATATAGATGATGTATTACAGAACTGTACACTTGAAACCTATGTAGCTTTGTTGACCATTGTCACCCCAATTAATTTTAATAATAAAAAAGAAACCACTGGCTAATCAAGGTCACAAGATTTATTTCTTCTTAGATTTTTAAAGTTTAGCTCTAAAAATGTTTAATGTTTAGGTATTTGATCCATTTTGAGTTAATGTTTGTGTATGGTAAGAAGTAGAGATCCAACTTCATGTTTTTGCATATGGGAACCTAGTTATCCCAGCACCATTTGTTGAAAAGGCTACTCTTTCCCCATTAATGTGTCTTGGCTCCCTTGAGAAAATCAATTGAACATAAATGTAAAGTTTTATTTCTAGACTTTTTATTGCATACATTGGTCTATATATCTATCTTTATAGCAGAAGCACATTTTCTTGATTACAAGATCTTGGTAGTAAGTTTTGATATTGGGGAGTGTAAGTCCTCCAACTCTGTTATTTTTCAAAATTGTTTTGGCTATTCTGTGTCCCTATCATTTCCATATGAATTTTAGGATCAGCTTGTAAATTTCTACAGAGATGCCAGCTGGGATTTTGATAAAGATTCTGTTGAACCTGTAGATCAATTTGGGAAGTATTGCCATCTTAACAATATTTAGTCTTCTGATCCCTGAACATGAAATACTTTTATATTTATTTAGATATTTAATTTCTTTGCAATGTTTTCTAATTTTTAGAATATGAGTTTTGTACTTCTTTTGTTAAACTTATTTATATGTATTTTATTATTTTTGATGCTATTGTAAAAATAATTTATTTCTTAGTTTCATTTTTAATGACTTGATTGCTAATGCATAGCAATACAATTAAGATTTAATGTATTGATCTTTTATCCTATAACCATGGTGAACTCATTTATTAGTTCTGATAGGGTGTGAGTGTGTATGAGACTTCCTTAGAGTTTTCTATGTACAAAATTATGTCATATGCAAATAGAGAGTTTTACTTATTCCTTTCTGATCTGGGTGATGTTTAGTTTTTCTTGCTTATAATAATCCAGTTCTGATTATTTCCAATAATTTCAATATACAAAAAGTGTTTTTACTATTTAGCTCTGTTCCCTCCCCAATCTTTTGTACTATTATGATTATGATGTTTTGGGGTGTGGATCTCTTTGAGTTTATTCTACTTAGAATTTATTGAGGTTCTTGGATGTGCAGATGACTGTCATTCATCAAATTTGGGAAGTTTTTAACCATTATTTTCTCAAATATTCTTTCTGCCTCTTTCTCACATGTCTTTCTGGGACTTGCATTTTGTATGTTGGTATACTTGATGGTATTCCACAGGTCTCTGAGGATCTGTTAGTTGTTTTCAGTCCTAATTTTTCTGTTCCTCAGACCAGTCAATCTCAATACAAGTTTGTTAATTCTTTCTTCTATTGTTTCACAATAGATGTTGACCCCCTCTAGTGAATTTATTGTATTTTGTACTCCAAAATTTCCATTTGGTTCTATTTTATAATTTGTTTCTTTTTATTAGTATTCTATATTTGCTTAAATATTATTCTCATACTTTTATTTAGGTTTAAAAAATATGGCTCTTAATTCTTTGAATATATTTAAAATAGCCAATTTAATATCTTTGTGTGGTGAATCGATCATCTGCAAATACTCTTCTGTGTATGGGTCTCTCTCTCTCTCTCTCTCTCTCTCTCTCTCTCTTTCTCTCTCCTATCTCATCAGTTTTTGGTGAAAACTGGACTTTTAAAATAAGAATATAATTTGACAACTTGGGACATCAAACTCCCCCTCTCTTCTAAGGTTTGTTGTTGCTGCTGTTCCTTTATTTAGCAAAAATAAGAGTTAATTCTGTAGTCAACTGATGATTGGACAGAGATTTCCTTAAATGCCTTGAATCAATAAGGCACTCAACCTTTGCAAGTGCTCTGTGTGTATTTTGGGACATTTATTCAGTGCTCAGTGAGACAGTTGACATCTTTTTCACTTTTCTGCTTTTGCAGTGCTTCTGGGTCAGCTTAGCACCTTCTCTGGTCTTTCATGGATGTATGCAAAACCCTGTGCATGTGTCCTACCCTATGCATATCTATGAACTTCTAGATTTCAAGTAATAAAATGGAGTTTTTCAAAGGTGCTCAAACATGTCATTTTCCAGCTTTTCCTTTTAAGTGTTTTGGCCAGATTCTCATTTGCTCCAAATGGTAAGGCTGCCTCAGGCAGTTATGAAGTTAAACAATTGCTGCTAATAGTTTTTGACAAATGCCCCAAGGAAAAGGCTGTTGGTTCTGAATGAGGTCTGAGTCAGGCTCAATAACAACAAACTCCAAGAATGGGTTTTCCAGGGAATTGACAGACATGTCAAATAATGACAATTCTCTGAACATGGTATTTAGCTAAATCTGATGTTGAGCCCCTCTAGTGAGCCCCTCCAAACCCATTCTCACCCAGATGCCTGCTAGGCTGTTTGCTTCACCATAATTGTGGAGTGGTTGGCTTTTAAAGATATTATGGAGCTGGGAAGAGAGGCAGGGGAATAGAGCACATTAAAATGCCATGAAGACCATTGTTATTACTGAGATGCAATCATTTTTCTTGAAGAAACTCTGCTTGGATTGTTGCAAGCCCTTGTTCAGAGTTCTGAAAAAGTTGAATTTGACAATTTTTGCCAGTGTTTTCATTGCTGCTATGGAGGAAAGTTTTTTCAGAAGTCCTTACTTCTTAATTCCTATCTATATCTCCATAAGAAAAGATTTTTAAAGTTTCCATAGGAAAAAACAACAACAAAAAAACATTTCCCTGCATTAGATAAGAACTTATAATATCACTGGACTCTTCAACATGTCATTTTATTAAACACACACACACACACACACGGAGCAGTGTCTTTAAAATACTGAGCACCTAGAATTTTATACAAAGCCAGTATATAAATGAAATATGACACAAAATGTAGACGTTTTCAGATAAAGTTTAAAAAATTACCTCCCAAGAAACTACTAGAATATATCTTTTATCAGAATGAGAGAGTAAGTTGAGGAAAAGAATGACAGATTCAGGAAAGAGACAATTCTATCTAGTAAAAAGAGAATAAGAAATTGAAGATCAACTAACATATAGAAGGCTAGTCCCGCATGGAGCAGCAGTTCTAGACTGGAGGAAGAAGACTGAGCGCTCTCAGAGGAATGTCTCTGAAGAAGTAAGAACCTGTAAAAATGTAAAGCTTTATGATGAGGAAATCTGTATGGGGATGCTTTTTGTAAAGATGGTAGGGTTGTAAGGAGATATAGCCTTAGATACAGAGAAAGTGAGCAAATGAAAACATTAGGGATTTTTTTTTTTTTAATTCAGAAAAAAAAAAAAAAGAAACATTATTCACGAAAGAAAATCTAGTTTTAGTTTTTTACTTGGCTCAATAACAGTTTGTATAACTATAAAAATATAAACACTGAAATGAAAACAACCAAAATTTGTGATCATTGCATAACAAGATGGGATTTAGAGAGGAGTATAAATTCTCATAATAGCAATTTAACTAATACTGTCTGAAATTGATGAAGCGATAGAAGCATATGCATATTATTTAGAAGTTTTGAACTAAATTCCAAATGTAAAATTTGAGGGTGGTTGCCTGTGGACAATAAAGGGGATAGAAGATGTGTGTGTGTGTGTGTGTGTGTGTGTGTGTGTGTGTGTGTGTAAAAGTCTTACAAGTTTCAACTCCATCTGCATATTACTACATAAAAGTAAACATCGCTCACTACTTTTAGTGATATGTTTTGAGTATGAAACCTTATGGCAAGTGGCTGGAAATTGAAAGAGAGTAAGTCAGTATGGCCTAGTTTTCAAGGAAATAATAAGCTAGATTTTCAAGAAATGAGGGCAAAGAAAGAAGGTGAGAGAAAATGTTAGGTTAATGATTGTATCAATTCATTTACCCAATATTTATTTTAAAAATATTTAGAATGTATGTAATCTCAGGGAAAAATGGATAGTAAGAAAATTTGAGAAAATAAGGCTTGAGTGTTCGGAAAAGATGCTTCTTTCTTTGAGACTGAAAGGAAGCCTAGAAGGATAGGAATGAATGCAAATAAATTCCTATGAAGAGAGATAAAAAGCTGAGGATATTTTTTTTCTGGAAAACCACTAGGCTAAGAATGAAACAGCGTCATGTACCATGAAAAGAGATGATCAGTTCTTGAGGAGAAAGATGAAGATTTGAAATAGTTGTTTGGGGGATTGGAGGTTAGTACTAACATGTATAAAATTAACAAAGGTGCTGAAGAGTCAAATAATATTTAAGCTAGTATGAATTAGGATCATAGCGACCATCCCTGAACACTATTAATTAACCCCCTTTTCTGAACATAACAGTAGCACTGAGAGGTCTGGGGAGGAGAGTGGAGAAAAGTGATTATTTATTAGGATCAGGGTTGAGGAGTTTAGGGACCCTGTTGAAGGTGTTAATTAGAAAAAAAACTAACCCAAGTGGCTGTGCTTGGAGAGGGAAGGAGATGATGCTGGGAAAATCGAGTGTTCAAGAAACTAATGTTATCCATGAGGTTTAAAAAAAGTTTTGGAGAGATAAAAGGGATTTCAAAAACTTACAAATAAAAGAAGTGGAGATGTAAATATTTAGTCAACCAAATAACTTGCCTTGTATAGTCCCTTGAGGTTTGTTGTAAGCATATTTAGTGTTCATTTAAATAATTACTTGTAAAGACAAGGTAGAAGCATATTCAGAATGGGAAATTATATACTGCAAGTTGAATATGAGGGCCCATAGCCTCTACTTCAACGTTGAAGGAGAATTTCTTAAAGAAATGTGGTTTTACGAGATTTTGAAGGATGGCAAAGGAAAAGCTTTTTATAAAGTAGGGTGCAGAGGGCATTCCAATTATTGTGCAGGAAAAAAAAAATGAAATTGGATGAAGACAACCCAGGGTTTTAAATCTTGACATCAGGAGTGTCTTTCCAAGGAAAATGATATCCAGATGGACTTTGACCAGTTAGTCAGTGTATGTTTAATATCCGCTCGGGTTAAATCTCTTCCATGTCACCTCTCCCAATAAAGTCTATAAAGTAATTGTAAGCTAAAGCTAACAAGCCCTCTTGAATGATGTATTCATACAGCTAATCAGCTTCATTTCACTCTGCCCCTTCCTGCTCAGTTTTTTCAGTCACAGCTGCTGCTTTTAGCTGCTTTTATTCCCAAGTGGGAGCTGGAGAGTGGGGTGGGACAGGAAGCAGAGTAAAGCATGGCGATAGAAAGGGAAATAGAAAGGGATGGAAAATGAAAATTGAAAATAAAAAGGATTCACAATGGGAATGAGGGACCTATGAAGCAATGGAGTTTGTGAAAGGAATAAAAATAATATTAAAGGAAGAGGCAAAGGTGAGAAAAAAACATGCATAGAAAGGAGGATAATGCCAAAGAATTTTACTCATTTTGAGATTGCTTTTGTGCTGGGTTGTTATAAAGAGTAGGAAATATGGGGCCTTATTAGACCATCAGTTCTTATCATCATTTTTTCACTGTGAACACATGTGGGAATGGTGGTCCCACACAAGTCACACTCTAATGGATACACTCAGATTTATGAGCAATTTGCAGCACACTAATTTTAATTCCATTCCTTTCTCTTTCAGCGCAGAATGTATATTATAAGCAAGTGGGTAACAGTGATCTTGTTACAGAAATAACTATTTAATTTATCTTAAAAATGAAAAAAATACTTTTGAACTATTTAACTATTATTATTATAAATTTCTTTTCAGAACTCTCACAACCAATTATAGCACCTAGGTTGAGGACAACTATGATAAGTTACTTAGAAAATTTTGTATGCCAGTTTGCTGCACAATAAGGAATAGTTTCTATATGTAAATGAGTAGCTGGGGGAATGCAATCATTCAGCAAATAAGTTTTGAGCCTTTCTAATGTGCTAGGCATATTGATCTTGATCACTTTTCATAAGCTCTCCGAAAGCAATATCTTTCTTGGTCTTGTTCCTTCCATTCTTCCTCCTCCTCCTCCCACAATGTATCTCAGTTTCTATCACTGTAGGACATATACTATGTGTTCTACAATTAAGTGTACGAATTATGGGTGCTTTGGTGCTGCAAGGGTGCAAATGATGTAGAATTTCACTCTAAGTACCATTTTAAATGAAGGGGAAGAAAACATACACAATAAATATAGCAATGTGGTTTCTTCATACAGGAATGTTCTCAGTTTTCTCCTTGCCCTACATTTGTATCATCCATGTCCTGTGACATTTAAATGAGTTCTGTCTTCTTCCAGGAAGTTTCAATTTTGGGGAGATGCAGAATTAGTAGTGTCTGAGTCTGGTATCTGTATATGAAAACACAGATAAATAAAGGCTAATTCAATCTAGAAGGTGAAACAAAAAATGCCATGGATGCTGGGTGAATGGTATGGGTGGATGTTGGAAAGTATAGCAGAAGTATAGCAGGTAAATTTTTCTAGAGCAATTGAAGACAATGAGAAAGAACTGAGAAATGGCAAAATAACTTTTGGAGAAGTTTTGTTGTGAGTTACATTTTGGATAGCTAGCAAGTACAAATGGAGAGATGAAATAAAAATTGGTATTATATTTTAAATATTTTGATTATGGGACTGCCCTTTGAGTACACTTCATATGGAGACTGAGTCACATGAGACTCTGGCCATTTTCTTCTTTTTGACCAGACTACATTAATATTGAAGACATAAACCAATTAGTTTTAATGCAAGAAACAATGTGCTCTGGGGTCCTAGAGTAAAATTCTGATGAGATATTGAGAAAGGGGAAGGTATCGTGTTTCCCTGAAAATAAGACCTAGCCAGATAATCAGCTCTAATGCGTCTTTTGGAGCAAAAAGTAATATAAGACCCAGTCTTATTTTACTATAATGTAAGACCGGGTCTTATATAACATGACATGACATGACATGACATGACATGACATGACATGACATGACATGACATGACATGACATGACATGACATGACATGACATGACATGACATGACATGACATGACAAGACATGACATGACATGACATGACATGACATGACATGACATGACATGTCATAACATTGGGTCTTATATTAATTTTTGCTCCAAAAGACACATTAGAGCTGATTGTCTGGCTATTTAAACAGGGAAACATGGTAATATTTAAACAGGCTTTTGAAGGTTGTGAAAAGTCCTTGGAGGAGGGGGCAAGACATTCCCCCCCTCCTTCCATGATGAAGATAAAGTCTGAGAAATACATTTGTTGTTTGAAAGTGTAAAATCTTCTGTGTATTGGAACATAGATTTTATGACCGTGTGTGGCAGGAAATGAAGTTGAAATGATTTGTTGTAACGACTGTTATTTACTGAATGCTTGGTAAGTGCAGGTATCATGCACTCATCTTCATTGTTGCAACCAAGTTGTGACTACAGTCATCATTTTAGTTAAGGGTAAAGAATTAGAGAGGGACTGAGGATAGAATCCTGGTGAATACTAACACTAAGGGTGAGGCAGAGAAATAGCAGAGTAAAATATAAATGGTCAGGAATAGTAGAGAATCAACGGAAACCCATGTCCCAAAGCAGAGGAGAGATACTCCAAGAAGATAGATATGGCATCGGGGCCAAATTTCAATAGTTTGAAGGCTGAGCAGAGAGCAGGAGCTAACATTTAGGAGATATTGTTGGCATTCTGAAAGAGCACTTTCAGTCAAATATTAGAAATAGAAATGCTGTTAGAGGAAGCTTTAGTGAATGTCTAATGAGGAGGTAGAAGCAGCAGAGAACCAGCTGTTCTTGAGGATTAATGGCCCTTGAAGTAAAGAAATGGGAGACTGACTGAAGGCATCAACAAGACCCAAGGCGCTTCTTACAGACAAAGAAGGAGGAACAATAAAGGCAATAGGATTGATCTGTGAGAGAGAAAATATCACTGATGCAGCCAATTCCATGAGAGGGGATGGGCTCAACAGGCCAGTTGGAAGAGTTGGGCATTGAAGAGAAGGAGACCACAGGAAGGTAGGGCTGGAGGGAGGGCTGAAATGTTGATCTGACTCTGCCCTGAATTTTGATCTACTGTTGCATACCATGTCTCCCTATTTCTGTAGGGTTAGTAAGCCCAACCTGGTCATTGTGATAATTCCAGTGCAGCCAGGGCACTGCAGGGCCCTGAGCTTATTCCCAGTGTTTGGTCAGAATCAGTGGTTCCAGGACTTCTTTATAAAATATCTGTGACTTTCTGAATATAGGAAGCTTTCAGAGTAATGTAGAAATGTGACTTGTGTATCAGGTCAGCTTTATTTATATCTGGGCCCAGCAAGAACAAGACAGGGCATAGAAAGAAACATAGGCTATACAGGGCCTTCTATATGCCATAGCCCCAGCTTCTCACCCATTCTCAGAGAAAGTTTTCCTCAGTGGATCCCATAATTATAACATCCATAACATCCAATAAGATGTTTAACCATTCAACTATCCCATAATATTTCTGGGATGTGAGGTCGCTCAGGAGCACAGAATTCTGTCCAAGCACATTCACACTGCAGTCAGGGTTAGCTGCTCACAATTTACGTTGGACCCCATTTTCAGCATGGTAGTTAATTATTTTGTTTTCATAGGGAACAATTTTTTCCTTATTTGAAATCTACTCGTTAGGTAAGAAAAAGAACCCACTTGTTCCCAGAACATAGGAACAGATACTGTGTTAGGTCTGACTTCGTGAATTGGAAACCAAATATAATCACATGGTATTAGCGGAGTGCCTCGCCAAGCAGGAGACTCTCTTCTCATGCTTGCATATCTGTTTAGGTCTCGGGCCTCAAACATCAGACATTTACAATTTTTTCTTTATAGCTTTTACTTTCTTATTTACCCTATTGACACCTGTAAACATTTCTGAGGTGGTTGTAGTTAGCGAGTCTTAATCAGTTAACACCTATGCAGGTTTCCTTTACACATGACATTTCTCAAAATGTTCCACTTTATGTAATCAGACCCTCAAAAACTCCAAAAAGTTAGAGGAAGACTTTCCCCCTCTCATTTTATAGATGAAGAAACTGATGTTCAGAGTTTTAGTGACAAGCCTATCTTAGGAAGTGACTGAGCTAGAAGAAGCCAGGTCTTTGCAATTCTTAGAGCTACCTTATTCAATTTTTTACTTAATGGAGAAATTGTCTAAGAGGCAGGATACCATGGTCCTAGGAACGTAGGCTTTATAACCAGGCTAGAAGCCTGGTGTCACTGAGTCACATGAAGAGTTACCATTTATTGCACAGCCAGTGTGTGCCAATTACCATGCTCCTTGTTCTACAAACGCTGTCACTTATCAATCCTACACAGTGCTGCAAAGTTGGTAGTATTAGCCACAGTTTAATAACTATGAACCTGTTCCTTAAAGTGATTAATTGGCTGGTGATGGACCAGCTAATACGTGACAGATTCAGGATTTGAACCCTAGTCTTCCCTGGTTTCCTTCATGCTGCCTTACTGTTTCCTTACGTTTAGAATGGATACATGATTTTGTACATACCTTTCGGGGTGTTTGGCGATTAAATCAGAACACAAAGGAAACATCTAATACATTATCTTTAGTTGCTTCCACAGCAGCAATGGGTGCTATTTGTCACTCTAAGTTACTCACTTGGTTCCTGATGAAGCTGGAGCTGCACTCTACGTTTTTGGATTTCCAGCTCCCCCTCACGTTGCTGTGTGAGGCTAAGAGAAGGGGCTTGTGGGGCAGACAAAGAAACAGGAGGAAAAGGAAGAGCAACCAGGACAGACAGTGGGAGGAGTCAGCAGTGACAGCCGCAAATATAATAATGGGCACGTGGCTAATCAAGAAGGGACCCTCGGGGAGGAGTCAGTCTTGTGTGCAGGGGAATGTCTGTGAAGCAGAAATGCCCCAGTGTGAAGGGAGGCATTGATGGATGTGAAAGCAAGCAGAGCCATCTTTTGGCTTAATTTAGCATTTATTTGACTTGAGGTAAACTAGGAGAAAAGATCTATCCAAAATGGATTTCAAATTATGAAATTAAAGAAGCTGAAAATTGCAGGTATAGAAATTACAGATGATCTGACTGCATCCAAATACAGAAAGGATCAAATAAATATGATTAAAACCTAATTGGAGTTTAAGATGGATATAGTTGTAAGAAAGGACCAGGCTGTTTTGAATGAGTTCACCCATCCATTTACTCATTTATTAAATACTACTCAGCTCTGGCCCTGTGGGAGGGGCTGTGATAGCGGTTAGCAATACAAAGCTGAAGGATGAATGGCCCGTTCCTCAAGGAGTTCCGATTCTGGTAGGAAAATATATGCAAACAAGTAACAATAATATGACATGAAAAGTACCATTAAAGAGGTTTGTATAGAGTATTTTTGGAGTAAAGAATAGTAACACTTAGTGTAACCTTGAAGAGCAGTTCAGGCACTACTTAACTAATGAGTTAAAAGGATCATTTTTTGAGGAGCATCAATAGCAGTTATTCTGAAGGAAAAGTGAGTGAGGATCATTCCAGAGACAAGAAAAAAGTACGAAGTCAGAGCAACATCCTGTGCTCAAGGACAATGTTATGGTTGGAGTGTTGGGTCGATGAGGGGAAGTGGTTAAAGATAATGCCGAGGGCAATGTGTTAAGTTTGGAAGGGTACTTGTGGGTGATGGGTGTGCTTGGGAGGATTTGACGCACTGAGAAAGCTATGCATGAGGCAGTGTGGCAGAGCGGGTAGTTTCGGAGGTGAGGTGATGAAGGCCTGAAATAAGGAGCAGGAGGGCCAGAATGATGTATCTTCAGATTGTGTGTGTGTGTGTGTGTGTGTGTGTGTGTGTGTGTTTAATTTCCATATAACTTGCTGTTTCCCAGTATACTTTAGCTTGTTATTTTTAAGTATCCAAGCACAAGAACTTTACTTGATGTAACACCATTTTTCAAGTCATTGGTCAGCTACTGCCTTCACCCTTTGATTTCTTTTCTCCAATCTTCCTCTCCTTTCCCCTCCTTGTCTTACTCTCACTCTTCTCCCTCTCAGCTCTGGAACCACCAGGCCCTCCTCTCCCAGCTCAGTCCTGACTCTAAACATAGGGGTAAGTGTTACACATGGAGCTAGTAGGAGAAATCTTCTGAAATGGGTGGATATTTCTTTTGGGGAAAATGTAAACTAAGCCAAGGCCAGGCCCCATACGTTGGTGGAAACTTGAATAATAATTGTGGTAACGTAGCCCCACTTTGCGGAGCAGAGTTACTATTGGGAGGCAGCCTTCCTGAAAACTTTATTTAGGGAGTCACTCAGTTCAAAGGTTCTGAAGCCTGTTTCGACCTACATTACAGATGAAAACTCCAAGAGACCCTTTATTTAGAGAGGGCTAAGCAGAGAGAAGCATAAGCGTCAGGAGCAGCTAATTTATATAAAAATTATAGTGTATGTTTAATATACAGATTTCTATAAACATTTTTTTCACATGAGTTACTGTCAGGCAAAGCCTGTACTTCTAGAGTTCTTTAACTTTAGTGCACAACTTGATATTCAGCCCTCCCGGATCTCATCTTTCTCTTTTTGCTCATTACTCTTTCATCAAATATCTATTTGAATCCTGGTTGTCTTCCAAATGTTAGCTACTTCCCATCAGTTTTTATTACTCATGAATATGATTAGCTTCCATGCTACCTCATCAACAGTGTTGAGAACATATTTGAACAACGCATAGTCACAGATGGGATCCTACAGCAGCGTGCACTAGAGACTTCAGTCCCAGCTGATCTCAACCTGTTCTTTAACACCATAATCCCGGAATCAGCAAACTGCAACCTGTGAGCTGAACTGCACCAGCCATCTGTTTTTGTAAAGGAAGTTTATCGGAACCCCTGCCACACTCATTCATTTATGTGTCTCTGTCACTGCTTTCATACGACAATGGCAGAGCTGAGTAGTTACAAGAGTGGCCATGGCCACAAAGCCAAAGATATTTGCTCTCTGGCTTTTTGTAGCAAAAGTTTATTGTCCTTTTGTCTAAGTGACAGATGTGTCAACTAGGTATAAATATGACCTAATGGTACTCTCATCCGCTTTGTAGTCATATGAATATTTTTCAAATGTCAGCTTGCTAAAATGAAAATAACGATATGAGTGTCCTCTTGGTCTACAGAATCTCATAGCATCATCCAGAAAGGTACTGAAATTATTTTTGGATTTTCTGGGTCCACTCCCTTGGCTCCTCTTATTTGATAATATTTAGACAATTTTATATTTGCAATAAAATGCACTATCTTAGTTGATTATGCAAAATAAATTACATTAAATAAATCATCTTAAAATGTAAAGCATTGATACTGCTACAGGTACCTTGGTGTTAGATATAAGAACACCACAATTCTTGTTTTGCTCTGGTATTACAAAGGCTAAATGAAATATTAATAGCTTCCCTATTTGATTATGGAACTTTGTGCATTATCATGGAGCATGGTAGATAGTCCAGAAAGTTAGGGTAGATTCAACTTCCAATAAAGTGAGCAAATGAAATTTTAAAACTACAGTTTGGAAATTCCCATGCACATTTTAGAATGAGTTATTAAGTGGGAAAATTGCCAATTGAGGAAATGAACCAGATTTTAAGAGTTTAGTTTAGGAATGTATATTTGGATATATTAGAAGAACTCTTCCGTTGAAGAATTAGATAATTTCCCCCTAACCCAAGCCCAAACCTGGAGTTTGACTGCCCAGTATTTGAAAACTTTCTTTTTTTTTTTTCCTTAGGAGATAATATGTGTATGTCCTGATCTAAGACTTTGCTTATAGGAGATTGGGAGACCAGCCTAGAGTAGGATGGCTATGTTGGTTTAGAAGACAGATTGTGATTTGTGTTTGATCTGGGCTTAAACACCACCTGACCTGCCTCCATGTGTTCTCCTCATGGCATGTTATCTGACAACACAGAACCCTGGACTTATGCCTTTCTCCATGATCTTGTCCTCTCCCAGCCTCGAGGACAACCTGTGCTGTGGCTGGGTTCTCTTCAGTAGGCAGAGAGTGGAGGAAAGAGGCGTTTTAAAAGAGAAACTACTGTCCTTCAAAACTGTCCTCTAAGAGAATAATAGGTTTTTGTACTTTATACATCTTCTATGGTTATCCATGACACAGTTAGGTTTCATACAGCTATTCCATTGTTGAGGTAAGTGGAAGATGGCTATTGTTTCTTAAAGATTAGAGGGTATGAGAATCACTTGACATGCTTGAAGAATGTAGTTCTGGGCCCCATATCTGAAGATTTCAATTTTTTAACAAAGTGCCAGGTAATTTTGACATAGGTGGTTCTGCAGTCCAACTTTATATCTTTTAGATTCTATAGTTCAAAACTTACCATCTACTTATTCCCTTGTGATAAAATAAATATACCTTTTATTGACAACATTAACAAATGAGAAGACAGCTAACATCATCACAGATGCCTGGAGTCCTTTTTGAGGGGTAAGAGGATATACAAGCCAAAGACTTGAAACTTAGGAAAATAAGGAGATTCTATTTGCTGGAGGTGCAAAACTCCCTGGGTTGAAAATTAATAAATAACCCATTACTTATGGACTTTCCAAGCTACTACTTGATAGCTTCATAGAGGATCCATATTTAAGATATGGAATTTATTCTGCATCAGCCTGCTTTAAGTGTAATTATCATTGAATTGATTTATGTTCTATCAAGACACATTCTCAGATGAATTCTTTTGATGTATAGATCTTGCAACTGCTTTCCTTGCTATGATCTATAAGATGAGATTCTCTAAGGCTGGAATGAGTCCCAATTGTGTGTGTGTGTGTGTGTGTTTGGCTTGATTTTGTTTTAAAATTATCGCAGCTGAATCTCTACTGGGCTACTTCTATCAATGTGTAACCTAGGTTTCTAATTACTTTTCTGTTAAACGGAAAGGAAATGCCTAGTTTTATAAACCTAATCCTTTGAGGATCACTTGAGACCAGTCTTATGAAATTGTTCTATATGTAATAAAGCATTAAAAATGTGTATTAGTTAAAGAGACAGAAAAAGTGTGGGCAGCAACATAGAAGAATGAAAGCTCCTGATTTACCAGAATCATTGGGTGAAGTGAATATGAAAAATCCATGAAACAGTGGAAATTGGGGTGTAGGGTCAAGTCATGGAGACTTTGATTGCCAGGCCAAGTTTGCACTTTTGTTCTTTAGACAATGCAAATGATTTGCCTTATGAGTAAAGGATTGACACAATAATAAAAGTGTAAATTGTCCTGGAATGGAACAATGAGAAATTAAGTGGTTGTTGAAATAATCTAGGTGAGAGGTAATGGGGCTCTTAACTAGAGAAGTGGAAATGAAAATGAGGGGACATTTGAGAGAGAGAAGGTGAAGACAGAATCAGTCTCAGATATGATGAATGGATGAGTAGGAATATCTATCTGTGCTTCTTCTGAGTTTTGAAGACTGGGAGATTTAATAGAAATAGGGAACAGAGGTATGGCTCTAAATCTTAAACTTGTATCTGGTTCAGTATTTGCTTTCTTTTTTTTTTATTTTCTTCTTTTTTTTTTTTTTTACGATAAAGTTCCAAAAGAGATTTTTGTGTCAACAGGCAGTTGTTCTTCTCAAATTGCCCTGACATGTGTGTGTTCATTGTTTAAAATCATACCTCTTAGATATTCAGTAGTATTTTCACATCCCATATTTATAAGCCAACATTCTAACTTCCATGTGTTCACTTTTACATAAAACACATTTACAGATTTTTTTTCAGACACTACATTATATTACATGTGTAAGGGCTAAATCTGGAAAAGTTTAACAGATAAAAACCCATTCTTCCAGTGATACACGAGGGATTAACACAGGCAATTTCCATTAATGTTAATCATCCAACTCTTTGGCCATTAAAGTTTCACCACATTCAGAGGAAGAGGTCACACATGAAGAGGGAGAAGAGAGGCAAGTAAATCATTTCCATGCAGCGAATTGGATAAGCCATTACCAAAATTTCTTTTAAAAACGAAGGGATATTTTTTGTCGCACAAAACTAAAGAGCAACTCTTCCTCCTTAAGTCTCTCAGATTTACTTTGGTTGAGATGGCCTTCCATCTTATTCCAAGTTGGCAGGATTTGTGCTCTTGGTTATATCTTCTGTCGATGTTTAATGCCCACTCCATTATCTAGCATTTCATTAAACTACTTTCTATGCTTTGAACATAATAATAGCCACTAATTATTGAATGTCCAATGTATGTTAGTTATTTTAGACCACGGGTTCTCAAAGTGTGGTCCCTGGACTCTCAGCATCAGTATCACCTGAGAACTTGTGAGAAATGCAAACTTTTAGCCTCCATTCATAAACTACAAAATCATTCCAATTTTAGTATATGTGCTGTTGAAGCGAGCACAATAAACTACAAAATCAGAATGTAGAGGGATGGGCCCAGCAACCTGTCTTTTAATAAGCACTGCAGGTGATTTTGATAGACCCTGAAGTTTGAGATCCACTATTTTAGACATATCTCCAATCACAATATGAGGAATTATTCTCTGTTTTGATGTCAAAATGGGATTAGGGGATGAAGTCACTTTTCCAAAGTTGGGTAGGTCTAGGATTCTCAAAAGCAGGTCTTGTAACATCACATTTCACCACAATGACACCACAGTATGTGTGTTGACTGAAGACTAAATGTAAGCATGTCACAGAAGAACAAGCCTCAGTTGGTTAATTCTGTTGCTATATTATGAGGCTATGCACAAATATTTGGCCCCTTCATGCCTGTTTCTTCATACATAAAGTAGGAGTAAGGATCATTTACTACTGTGTGAGTGAGATCAGCCAACCAATATGCTAGCACCCAGGGCTATGAGACAAAAGACTAAGCTATGCTAGGTGACTAGAAAGATAAAATACATTTCCAAAAAAATGTCAGGCAAATAATACAATAACATGCTTTGATAAATTGATTTGTTTTTTCTTTATAATCTCTAACATGTAAATCTCTACTAAATAGTAGTAACAGCTTTACATGAGCTTTGGGTAAATTAAAACATTTGGCCCTAGCAGTGACCATGCCACAGACGGTGTGAATTTTAAATCCCTATCTCCCAGCTTGCTCCTCTTTTCCTTCTAGGAATTATATTTACCTTTCTTCATATAAATGTACAATAGCATGGTTACTCTCTGGTAAACCTTGTACATGTCTCTAATCCCACTCTTCTAAGGAAATTGGCTTTTCTAAGATTAGTTTTTATCTATTTCACTAACATTTATGGAAAACCTGTTATATTCTCAGTATTGTGCACTGAAAGGAATGTAGATAGTAACCCAAAGATCATATACAATCTCTACCTTATGGTAAAGTAAATCACATACATGCAAATTAAATGGTGAAACAAAGCTACACTATAAGAAATCTCATGGAGGAGGATCTTGCTCTTAGTGTTGCTATGAATTCAGGGAGCAGAGGAAGATGTGTGGGTTGGGGTGATCTTGGAAGAATTCATCCCAAAAGTTGAAAACCTAGGGAGGATCCAGAGATAAAGAGAAGAAAGTGGAGGACACATTATGCTTGGGCAGTGCCCATTTCTTCCCACCACACCATCTTCCTCCCTAGCTCTTGTCTGGTCCTACTCTCAGGGAGACATGGACAATTCAGTGTGTAGCTGTGTGGCCTGGCAATCGAGTGCTAGTGCTAATTTACACATTGGTTATGTTTTTTATCCTGTTTTCAGTCTACTTAGACTGGGGTCTATATTCATAGTTAAAGGAAAAAGTTGCACATTTCTCTGAGAGCACTGTTGGCTTATATAAAATATTAACCTGACTTCATGGGAAAGAAAAGAAGTGGCTGAGGAACATGCTAATTGGTGAGGAAGAGGTAGAGGCAGGGTTTGAAGCTGGTGTGGATACTTTCAGCCTTGGAAAACCTGCAGTTGGGGGGTTCTCTGGACGCTCTTCTCATTGGTGTGCAATGGCCGTCTATTCCTGACATGGGCAAACTGAAGAACCTGTAGCTGTGTCAAGAGTTCCTCCTGAAAGCAATTATCAGGATTCACCATATGATTTCAATTCTTTGTGGACTATAAAAGAGACATGTCACCATTTTTTGAAAGGGATATGGACAGGAATGTTGGTCGCTTATGCATTATTTGGAGCCTGCCATCCTGCCTTGGTCGCACAAAAGAGAATGACAGCATTGTCATGGTGATTTCAATATATGTGATGGTGGAAATGTAGATGTTGGATTTTGTTTGGGAGCTTCTCTGAATTGCCTGTAATCTGGTGACCTACAATTAGCTTTCTGAGGATATTAAACCCTCAATTTTATTTTCAGCCATCGCTGCAGGTAGGTGTCTGATATCTTACTATATTAAAAAAAATCATATTGCATATACATTTGAGAAATGTAGTATAATGATAACAAAATTATTAACTCCAGCTCATATTTTATCCACAGTACTGCCTGTAAAAGATTATATGACATCACCCAGACACAATTGATAGCTAGATTTGGCTTACTTTTATTTCCAATAGTGCCACATAGAACAATATTATTTTGATTTGAGACATTTTCAGTGAGGTACTTGGGAATTTGGATAAGACTGTTACATCAAGACACATTGATTAAAAGGCTTGGCAGCAGCAACATCTTAGAGTTACATAGCTCCTCTACCTTCCTTTTTGACCATTTGTGTGTCCTGAGAGGAAGGAAGCTTAAGTCAGAAACCTTTGAGTCAACTCTACATTTCCATGCTGAGCAGTTGCTAGGCTCTTTCACTTACACTTATGCATGCTTCTGGAAACTTCCTTCATTACAACCCCCATCTCAATTCAACTCCTTACCTCAGTTGCTGTAGACTCCTATAGGCTTTCTCCTTTCTTTAACACAATGCTTAGGCTTTGTTTTTTCCCAAATCATCTTCTCTGAACACGTCTTCAGTTACATCACTGGTAATTAAAAAAACCTTCATTAACTCCTATTTCCTTCCCAAATAAATGATAAACACCTCAGGTTAATAATTAATGTCATTCATACTGCGAAGAATATAGGTTACTTCTTCCAGGTATACACCTTATGCTCTAGGCAGCCTGGGTGTAGCTGCTCTTATTATTTGTAAAGACTATTTTTTTAGATCACTTGTAGATTTACAATAAAATTGAAAGGAAAATACAGACATGTCCCATATACCCTCACCCCCTCCCCGTATGCATAGCTTTCCTCATTATCAACATCACTCACCATAATGGCATGCATATATATATATATATATATATATATATATATATATATATATACACACATACATACATATACATATACATATACATATACATATACATATACATATACATATACATATCTATCTATCTCAAGGATGAATTTATATCGTCACATCATAATCACTCAAAGTCCATAGTTTACCTTAGTGATTTGTATATTTTATGGTTTTTGACAAATGTATAATGACATATATCCATCATTACAATATAATACAAAGTATTTTTACTTCCCTAAAATTTTTCTATGCTGATTCACCAACCCCCCCCCCCAATCAACAACTGATAAATTTTATTGCCTCCATAGTTTTGTCTTTTCTAGAATATCATGTAGTTGGAATCATATAGTATAGAGCCTTCTCAGATAGGCTTCTTTCACTTAGTGACATGCATTTAAGTTTCCTCCATGTCTTGACCCATACCACACTGTCTTGACTACTGTAGCTTTATAGTAAGTTTTGAAGTGGGTAGCATCAGTCCTCCAGCTTTGTTCTTCTCTGTCAATACTGTGTTGGCTATTTTGGGTCTTTTGCCTCTCTACATAATCATTACAATCAATTTGTCAATATTCATAAAATAACTTGATGGGGTTTTGATTTGTATTGCATTGAGTCCAGAGATCAAGTTGGGAAGAACTGACATCTTGACAATGTTTAGTCTTCCTTTCCATGAACATGGAATATCTTTTTATTTAGTTAGTTCTTTTTTATTTTTATTTTTGTTCATCATAATTTTGTAGTTTTCTTTACATAGATCATATATATATTTGCTAGATTTATAACTAAGTATTTTAATTTTTTTAGGTGGTAGTGTAAATGGTATTGTGTTTTTAATTTCAAATTTCACTTGTTCTTTGTTGGTATACAGGAAAGCAATAGATTTTTGTATACTAACCTTGTATCCTACAACCTTGCTATAATCTCTTATTAGTTCCAAGAGGGTTTTTTTGTTGTTGTTGTTGATTTTTTGGGTTTTCTACATAGATTATCATGTCATCTGTGAACAGACATTTTATATATTCTTTCCCAATTTCTATACCTTTAATTTCCTCTTCTTGCCTTATTGCATTTGCAAGGACTTGCAGTCAATGTTAAAAGAAGTAGTGACAGAGGACATCTTTGCCTTGTATCTGATCTTAGTGGAAAAACTGCAAGTTTCTCACCATTAAGTTTGAGCTGTTTCTTATTGACGTGCCATGCTTTTATTTTGGTAATTTTTAATTTTCAAATTAAATGTAATAGCAACCGGAAATTAAGACACATTTGTTGCCTTAATCTCTAAATATTCAAATCGTAGCCATTCTTTAACATTTATAACATCTATAACAATACTACCTCTTCAGTAGAAATTGCCCTATAGCTTACAATCAGATATTCTTTCCTTTGAATCTCTGTGTACTGGTTATATTTTGCATAGCAAATTACCACAAAGTTAGTGGCTTAAAATAAAATGCATATTTTAGCTTACAGTGTCTGTGGGTCAGCTTCAATGATCTTCTGGTTAGGGTCTCATCAAACTGTAATCAAGTGTCAGCCTGTCTGGGTTGGGATCTCATCTAGAGAGTTAACTGGGAATGGATCTGCTTCCAAGCTCCCTCAGGTTGTTGGCAGAATTCATTTCCTTGCAGCTGCAGGATTCATAGCAGCTTGTTTCTTAAAAGCCAGCAATGGAGAGAAGGGACTCCAGTCAGATGGTCTCTGTGCTCTTATGTAATAATGTCCATGTAACCATGCACATTGTCATCTTTGCTGTGTTCCAGTGGTTAGAAGTAATCCACAGGTGTTTCTCACTGTCAAGGGGAAAGAATTACACAAAGGCATGAACACCTTAAGAATCATGAGAGCCTCCTTAGAATCTGCTTGCCATGCTCTGTATTATATTTCTGATTCTTTTGTCGTATATTTTACGCCTCTCTTTTAAGAATCTGACTTTTTCTTTACTAGTATTTTTTTAAGCTTCATTGGTTCAACAATAGTCTGTTTAGGCTTTATTATTCCTGCACTGTTTTGTATAAAGTATGTGTGGGTTAAATAACTTATGAATTCAATTGAAAACTGGATGCTTACATTTTTCTGCAGTCTATTTTTTCCCCTCTGTCTTACAGATTGTAAGCTTTTTCACAGGCAAGAGCAATACTCATAACTTATTTTCCATAACACCAAATTAGGTATAAATCAGAATTTAACAGTACACTCTTATCACTCATTGAATAAATATTGCAGAGCCTGAAACTATTAAGGAATTAAATTTGTAAGATGAATATAATCCTGCCCTCAAGATAAGAGAAGTACCGTACCCTGTGAGATAAGTTCTATGACGGATACCACGATGTCTTTGGTTCCCTAGGAATACCAGGGCTCTGATATTAGGGTGTACTATGTTTTCCTCCATTATCTTTCTTTAGATTTTCATGAAACATTAGCTATTGTAGATAGCTGCCAAAAATCTTGAAATAGGGGAACTAGATAAGAGGTGCATCTCTGGGATGAGGGAGAGTGCTAGGCTATGGTCAGAAGGTAGTGGAGGAGAGATTCTGGGAAGGAAGAATAAGAAAGGCAGAACAATCCAGGCTTCTGTGAAAGGGTTTTCCATAGGACTCTTGTTCTTTGATTTCTTAAAGGTGTTATTTGAAAAACGAATTATTTTGTTAAAGGAGTTTGTGATGTTAAACAGATTGCTCAGAAATGCATCCTTCAGACTTCCTAATAGGTGAATGAGCATCATATTCTTTCAAAAGGGAGATTTAATAAGGAAATTCTCTGAAATTTATTTTTTCTTAGCGACTATGTTTTTGTGTGAAAAAGACTTAAAGACTTTCCTGGTTGGTTAAAGAAAAAAAAAAAAAAGATACGTAAGAATGAAAAACAATGATATCTTAAATCCTGCATTAACTTTTGGGGGAGGTGACATGATATTGTCCATAGTTGTGTGGATATGAGTGGGTGGAGAACACCTGGGTGCATTAAGGAACAAATAGAAACATTTTTAAGCATCTACATTTTTAAACATCTATGTTGGCATCTTGAGTTTAATTAGTGTGAAGACAGTTTTCCCAGTCGTTAGCAAATCTACGAAGAAAAAGAACCATCACCAATGTAGTAACCTGATCAAGTTTCGACTAAGTCAGTTGAACAAGTAGTAAAACTATCAAAAAATACATTTTCCCCCCAGTAACTGAATAGGTAATAGCCACATGTACCTATGTGGAATCAGAAGCTAAATATGTTACCAAAAACTTGAAGCTAAATATACTTCTGTATCTTGTTATTCTAAAGTGGAATTTCAGTCAATTTGTTTACTGAAAAGGGCATAGAATTGTCCTGTAATAGTCAAAAGTTTGTTTTACTAATTCCAAGGACTTATGTTTTGTAAACTTGGGATTGATTGTTAAAAAAAATTTTGCTATGTTTATTCTAGAAAATTTTGTTTCTTGTCTTAGAAGAATAAGCTGTGTTTGCCATCAGAGACTGAATCTGTTCAATCACCTTTAGAAATTGACCTGCTGAATATAATTGTAGTTATCTAGTTATAATTAACCCACTGATATATGAGATCTGAAAATTCTTTTAAGGTTGAATTCTTTTTAAAAACATCCCTCTAAGTATAAGTCTATATAAGTAAATACTAAATGTGTTCCTAATGGAATAACTTAAAAAACAACACACACAAAAAAAACTCAGGCACTATTTATTGAGTTGTAAATCTCAATAAAAGAGCTGATGATGATAGCCTTAACATAAAATATGATAAAGCAGGGATATTTGATATGGAGAGAAGGGGGAGCGGTAGAGTGATATATTTAGTTTAGTAAAGTTAAATTTGAAGGTAGCTGAACTTCAAACTGACAATATTCTGATGTCACAGCTCTGGGAAAAATGTACCTCATATGATTTGGTGACTTAGAAAAATCATTGGAAGACCTAAGTAACTAGAATTCATAAAAATGCTGTTTCTTCTTTGTGTAATTCACTTCTTAAGTGGCTGATTCTCAGCAAGATCTCTGACCTCCTGCATTCAAATTAGCATCATTCTCTCATTCTCTTCGTAACACTTACATGAAAGCAACCAAATTACTGTATTTGGGTATGTGCAGATATTAGCTTGTCACTTATTTTTGTCTGTCTGTCCGCCTCCCCACATAAGAATATAAGCCCCATCACAGCACCCCATAGAAGCTCAATAAATATTTGCTGAATGAATGAATCCATCATGACTAGAAGGATAAGTACACATAAAAGTATGCTACCACCACCCACAATTCTAGGGGATCTGAGAGTTCCTAGAAGGCTGCTGCTTTAAGCCACGATTCTCTAAGCTCTGGCCTGGCTTCAGAGGGAGCATATACAGGACCTAATCTAATCAGCTATCTTATTTCTGTTTGACACTCTAGTTAAGTTTTGAACATGGGTTAGAAGACTGCACCAGCCACACTATGAATCTGGGTTCTCAGGGCAGAATGAAAGTGAGTCCAGTTATTGAGGTGGGGTGGGATGGGTGGGGGTGTCACCCAAACTGGGTTGTTGATTCAGAGTGCCCACCTGAAGAAGGCGTTCTGGACCTATATAGCTTTCAGATCAGCTTGGAACCGATTGTGTGTTCAATGCCTGGGCAGAGTCCTGGCCCAGGCATTCTGGCAGTTATCTTCCTGGAGGATTTCCAGTTATGGCACTCTGCTAATAGCTTAGTGAAAAATGCTGAGTGTGCCTTTTCATCTTTATCCTGTGTTCTTGTGAAACTGACTGAGTTCAATAGCAGCTTCTGGAAAGCATTCTAATAATCTCCAAAGTGTTTAAGAGGCCTTACTCACATTATCACAGAAAAACGTCTTGCTCCAGAAATGTATTCACTGTTCTTTTTAGAAACACAGATGCAGTCTAGGTAAATAATACAAAACAGTTACTTTCTTGCCAAGGGAAAAATGCTGTTTTGTATTTATCTATTTAAAAAGCAAGCAAAATCATTCATACTGGATGAAGATGTATTATAGATCGAGATCTTAGACTTGCTCATTTCTTATTAATCTATATACTTATTCATCACTATCTTTTCAAGTTTATCTCTATTTGGTGGAAGGCCTATCTTCTTTTAAGTCAGTCTGGTTATAATAAAGAAAAATATATTATCCTAACCCTTCCATGGTTAGAAGACACAGCTTCTGTTAAATTACAGCTAGCTGTAAAAAAAGAGTCTTGTGTAAATCTTGGAATGAGGAATTTAAAGTCTTAGCATTTAGAGATTATCTATTTCTTTATAGCGCTTTAACTTATTTGGAACAAATTGTAACTGATTAACCTTTTGATGAGAATATGAATGAATGCTAGCAGCAAAGAGCAGGCCTCTTCTGCTCTCTTCAGTCTAGTTCATGATGTAAGAGCTATATCATTTGCAGTTAGATGGTCATTTTCTGAATGGCAATATGTTTTAAGTGTGACATCTTTCTTGTAACTCAACTGTACAGGCATGATTTAATGTATATTTTGTGGTTAAAGTAATTTAAGTTATTGACGTAAACCTATAAAATACTCATGGTATATACTCAAAAAATGAATATTAAATATGTCCTTGCTACTTTAATTCCATTTCCAATATTAAAATACCATGTGAATTTGGCTGAACTCCATTGCTCATGAGATTGGGGGCTGGAGGAAGGCATTTCAATCTGGATCTCCCCAGTATATTGCCAAAGAGCTCTAAATGCAGCTGAAAGAGCTGGTAGAAATCCTAGACATTGCTATGGGATTCATGTTGGATGTAAGAGGAGAGGAAAATCATTTAATGTGGGAGTTCTGCTGATTCTTTTTTGTGTGTCGGCCCGGACTCGAAGGAGACCCTACTGTCTGAACTGGTCTGCAATGAGTGTGCATATTTCTGAGCCCCAGGCATTTCCCTCTGTTGCCTCACAGAAAGAATGGGAGGTTTTGAGGTTGACAGGAGCTCCATTTGGGGCTCAGCTGTATGGGGATGGGAGCAGGATGAACTGCTGGCCCACTGATGTGGTTCAGGATCTACGTGCCACATTATCTGATATCACAGTCCTAGAATGCTGCTAATGGCTGCTCAAAAAATATCAAATCTAATGGAAAAGTAGCCCACTGAACCCAAGTGAATCAGCTGTTCATTCCTCCTCTATTGGAATTTATTTTAAAAATTTAAATTAAATCTGAATTTATTAAGTTTAAAAACTGTAAGTCAAGAAATAGGAAAATTCTTAAAGAGTCATTCACCTGTCCCTCTTGCATATCTAGTCAGTTATGTAGATTTTACAAATAAATTTGGAATTTAGAAGAATCTGTAACTTATATTTTATCCATTTTGGGGTGCAGCATTCAATTGTTCTCATCTAAGTGGTTCGACGTTTCATTGATATTCATTCCTATAATATTCCTGTGAATTAGGTAAGTGGAAAAAAAATGTCTCCCTTTTCCACAACACAAAGTTCTATGATGAACTTCTCTATGAATTTCCACATCTGCCATATGTGCTTCCTGTCGGCATTAACTTTTCAAAAGTTTAAATAGTCAGCTGTGTATCTCAATCCCCATCTGAATCATGGACAGTTCACTTTTTAGGAAATCTAGTTTTGGTATACGGTCATGCTTAACATATTTTCACAATTATTGCTGGCACAGAACATAGAACACTGCACTTACCTCTTATGAAAGCTGGGATAATGTAAGTGACATGTACTTATAAGACTGAAGTGAAGATTAAATAGCATTTATAGAAAATATCAAAGTTCCTGCCATGGAGCAGGTATTTCCCAGAAATGTTGATCAGAAACTCTGATACTAACTTTCCAGAGCTGGCTGTGCTTTTAAATATGTTAATTGGCTTTAAAAACTTGTAAATATTTTTCAAATTGTGGAAAAAATAAACTTCTTCATATCAATATAACACATAGGAAGCACATCACAACAGAATCTGGAGAGTCTCTTTTCTTGATATTATATTGTATTCCTTCTCTATTCTCTTTTACTGGTTCACATAATTGAGGACGTCCTTCTTCCCAAAAGTTCAACTGAAAGAAGTAAGTAGTGGACTTGAGGGTATAGGACAATTAAATATGTCACTGCTCATGCTCCATTGCTTCTTCAGGCAGAATCTGCTGGGGACTGTCCAGATTTTCCTAACCATATCAAAACTAAAATAATCACTGTGGGTAGACATTCATATGTGATTCCTCCCAAAAGAAATAGAAAGTAAGCAGTTGTTTCGTTGAGTCTTCCACACTTAGAGACAATATTCACTACTCTCACTTGAAATGCTAAGGAACAAGTTATTGGTTTATTGATAATTCAGCAATTTAAAGTCCTTTCCCATTTATGAGATCCCAAACTCAGTGCTATTTTTACCCAGAAACCTGTATCAGATTATTCTGGAGGAAGGTGAGAAATCTAGTCCATTGTCTGTAAAATCACTCTGTATTCATAGCTAAATCTGGAATGCAAAAGTACATGGGAGATTTCGGTTTAAGCTGCCCAGTATCTAGCATTAGAAGGAAAATGTTCATTTGAAACTAGGTCCTAGACAATATGTCAACAACGAAATAAAGATTGATCTCTGACAAAAGTATGAGTAAAAGTGCTGGACCACACAGATGACAGAATTAATACATGACTTTGACTTATACAGCAGAACAAATTGCTGTGGTTTTTGGAGGACAAATGCCATTAGCTTGTACATGTTAGAAATAATGTGCACCTATATTTATGTGTTCACTCAGCAAGCATTTTCCTGCTCATGTCCTATACCCCAAGCACTGCCTACGTTATAGGATAGAGAAATAAACATATAGTCCCTTTCCTCTATATTGATAATTTTAATCAAGGTAAATCTATAGTATTTTTTGAAACCTGTGTTCCACTCCTAAAGATTCAGGCTCAGAAGCCCAGAAGTGGGACCTAGGCACGTAGAGTAAGGAGCACCATCATAAATAACAAAAACAAATTTCGTGGGGTTTTGATTTGTCACTCTAGTTAATAACCACCACTCAACATGCTAATAGTGAGGACAGACATAGCATGGCAAGAACAGTTTGTGAGTTTGTGTACAGGATATTATGAAATTCCCAAATAGGGACACTTAATCTGTCCTCAGAGGGAGCTGGATAGGGAAGAATTTCTGGAGTAGGTGACATCTAACCTTTCCAAATGTTTTGTATTATTATTATTTTTTTTGATTCACAGACAATGCAGGAAACCAATGAAGAACAGAAAAACAAAAAGTCATCTATTGTCTATGAATCTGATGTGCTTAAATTTTGCTATAATATGTATATAGAGTAGTTTGTTTTTTCCCCTTAACTAGTGAATTTTGCATCCTATAGATTTTTGAAATTAAGTCTTTAATCATTTTGTAATTCACGGAAATGTGTCATAATTACCTTTGAATATTTCTCCCATTTTTTTCTTTCTCATTTTCTGGGATTTTTAATATCTATATGTCAGGATCTTATTTTATTCTCCATATCTATTAATTTTCATCTCTCGATCCCTTCCTAGTCTTTATAGGTTCTACAATTTATTTCATTAATTGCATTCTGTTTTTCCTCTAATATATTTTCAATATCAAATATTCCTGGTTGGTTCCTTTTTTTTTTTTTTTTTTGACTTCTACTTCCTGTTTCATATTACCTCTAACCTGCCCGATTTCTTTGAGAATTTTATTTTTGTTCTCAATTCTACTTTACTAAATAAAGCTCTTCTTTGTAGTGCATGAACTTTGTATTAATCTGTTGCCACATAACAAAATCATGACAAATTACCCTAAAACTTAGTGACTTTAAAAACCAGTAATCATTTCTGTGCCTGTGCCTCATGGTTTATGTGGATCAGAAGTTTAGAGAGCATAGAGCAGGGGTGGCCTCTCTTTGCTCCATGGTGTCCGGGGCCTCAGCTGGAACACTCGAAAGTTGGGGACTGGAATTATGTGAATTGCATTCTCTCACATTTCAGTGATGTAATTTCTGATGCAGGTGTTGGCTGGAAGCCTAGCTGGGCTATCTAGAGCAAATCCCCCATGTGGCTTCTCCATCTGACTTGAGGTTCCTTGAAACATGGTGGCTGAGTTCTGGGGGTGGAGGGGATGAGTGAATTTTTCAGGCAGAGTTGTTTTTCTTCTTGGCCTAACCTTAGATGTCACATAGTATCACTAGTGCTCTACTCCATTGTTTGAGGCAGGCATGATTCTCTGACCAAATTCAAAAGGAAAGAACATAGACCATATACGTTAGTAAGAGGAATGACAATTACAGTGTAAAAAGAGCACGTGGGAATGGATGAATATATAGGTGTGGGCATCTTTATAAAATACAGTATGTCGCATATTCCTTATTATCTAGCTTTCATTTATTTGTTTATCTGTTAGCTCAGTCTTGCCAGGGCTATAACTGTTCTTTCTGTAATATGCAAGGAGGTGGTGGTGAACACAAACACGACCTTATACACTTTATGATGAGTTTCAGGAAACAAACAGAGATGGGCTCCTCCTTCTTGTCCAAGTAGAGGATTCCAGAAGATCACTTGTTTCAATGCAGAGCGTTCTTGCAGATTAGTTCTTTAGATCTGAGCTCTCCTCTTTCATTCTTATTTACTTCTTAATTAATTTTTTCAGAGGAACCCAGTAGCTCAAGTTAATTCTTCATTTGTCAGGAACTGGAAGCTCCCTATTATCCTCATTTTCTAAATGGTCTATAATTAGAGCTTTGATTTCTTTGTTGCCCTGGGAGTTATTTAGAACAGTGTGGTTTTATTTCCTAAAATTTCTATTTGATTGGGTTTTAAAATTTATACTTTAAAAACTTTTTCTACTTTTATTTCATTGTGGTCAAAGTGACCTTATGCTATTTCTACATTTTGGAATTTTAAGTTATTTTTATCGTTTAATTATATACTCAATTTTTGTTACTGTTCAAAGGAATCTTGAATAGAATGTTTTCTTTTCTTTGGTAAACCATTTTTTTCTGCTTGGGTTCTTTTTAAAATTCTCTCCTTATACTTGAATTTCAGATAATGTTAAAACTATTTCTAGATGATAGCTTCCTTTCATTGCTATGCATGTTATAAAGCAAACCATTTTAATTTGCAAGTTCAGGTTTTAACCTCATGATTGTTTCCTATGTTAGAGCTACAATTATGCCTATTATTC
Organism: Rhinolophus sinicus; assembly: GCF_036562045.2. Classification (NCBI taxonomy): domain Eukaryota; kingdom Metazoa; phylum Chordata; class Mammalia; order Chiroptera; family Rhinolophidae; genus Rhinolophus; species Rhinolophus sinicus. The sequence goes on along the minus strand of NC_133754.1, from coordinate 26,162,074 downwards.
CTGGTTTCATATATATATATTTTTTTTTTAATTAAAGTTTATTGGGGTGACAACTGTTAGTAAAGTGACATAGATTTCAGGTATACAATTCTGTAATACATCATCTATATATCACATTGTGTATTCACCACCCAGAGTCAGTTCCCTTTCCATCACCATATATTAGACCCCATTTACCCCTCTTCCCCCTTACCCTCTGGTAACCCCTAAACTATCGTCTATGTCTATGAGTTTTTGTTCCTTCATTTGTTTGTCTTGTTCTTTCGTTGTTTTCAGTTTTATATACCACATATCAGTGAAATCATATGGTTCTCTACTTTTTCTGTCTGACTTATTTCGCTTAGCATTATAATCTCAAGATCCATCCGTGTTGTCACAAATGTACTATTTCATCTTTTCTTACCACCGAAGGTTTCATGTCTTTAAAAAATACATATTTTCCATCTTTTTATCTAAAGAGTCTTAGGATGTTTTAAATACAGTTACATCTTTAATCTTACCAGAAATAGTGTTTGATGTGAAGTAGCCAATAATTATTTTCTTCCAAAATTTATATCTAAGTGTTTAAACACCAGTGATCTGAAGTGACATATTTTATGATTTTGAAATTCCTATGTATATTTATATATATTTTTGTACTGTTAAATTGTACATTGATCTATTTTCATATTCCTTTTGACATCTCCAATGATGTTTAGTCTGTATAAGTATTGCTACCCCAGTTTTGTTTGTTTGTTTCCATTTACATGGACTACCTTTTTTCATCACTTTACTTTCAATGTGTGTGTGTGTGTGTGTCTTTCGATCTGACGTGGATCTCTTGTAGACAGCATATATAAGGGTCTTCTTTTCTTATCCATTCGGCCACCCTATGGCTTTTGGTTGGAGCATTTAATCCATTTACACCTAAAGTGATTATTGATAGCTATGCAGTTATTTCCATTTTATTATTCATATTTATGCTTATTTTTTCCTTTTTCCTAAAGAAGTCCCTTTAACATTTCCTGTAATACTAGTTTGGTGGTGATGAACTCCTTTAGCATTTCATTTTTCTGGGAAGCTCTTTATCTGTCCTTCAATTTTAAGTAATAGCCTTGCTGGGTATAGTAGTCTTGGTTGTAGGTCCTTGCTTTTCATCACTTTGAATATTTCCTGCCAATTTCTTCTGGCCTGCAAAATTTCTGTTGAGAAATCAGCTGACAGTCTTATGGGAGCTCCCTTATAGGTAACAAACTGCCTTTCTGTTGCTGTTTTTAAGATTCTCTCTTTGTCCTCAACCTTTGGCATTTTGATTATGATATGTCTTGGTATGGGCCTCTTTGGGTTCATCTTGCTTGGGATGGACGTTCTTCCTGGACTTGTATATCTATTTTCTTTGCCAGGTTAGGGAAGTTTTCTGTCGTTATTTCTTCAAATAAGTTTTAAATCAATTGCTTTCTCTGTTTTGCTTCTGGTACCCTTATGGTGTAAATGTTGGTATGCTTGATGTTGTCTCAGAGGTCTCTTAAACTATCCTCATTTTTAACTATTTTTTTTTTTTCTTTTTGCTGTTCCAATTGGGTGTTTTCCACTACCTTGTGTTCCAAATCACTGATCTGATCCTCTGCTTCATGTAATATGCGGTTGATTCCTTTTAGTGTATTCTTCATTTCAGTTATTGTATTCTTCATTTCTGACCTTTTCTTTTATGTGCTTTCTATGTCCTTTTTTATGTTTACTATTTCTTTGTTTAAGTTTTCAATGAATTCATCTATTCTTTCCCTAAGTTCATTGAGCTGCATTGTCCTTATTACCAGTGATTTGAACTCAGTATCTAGTAGATTGCTTGCCTCCATTTTGATTATTTATTTTTCTGGAGTTTGGTCCTTTTCTTTCACTTGGACATATTTCTTTGTCTCCTAATTCTGGCTGCCTCTCTGTGTTTGTTTCTATGTATTAGGTAGCTCTGCTATGTCTCCCAGTCTTGGCAGGGTGGTCTTATGTAGTAGGTGTACTGTAGGGTCCAGTGGCACAGTCTCCCTGGTCACTGAGTCGGGTACTCCAAGAATGTCTCGTGTGTGACTTATATGTGCCCTCCTGTTGTACGTGAGCCTTGATTGCTGTTGTCACATCAGTGGGTGTGGTTGACCCTCAGGCTGAGTGGCTGTGAGGACTGGCCACAATGACAGCAGACAACCTTTTGTATGGGGGCTGATGCCATGGAGCAGCAGTCACCCCAGTGGGGCTCTGGTGCCTGCCAAGACCACCCTTTTGGTGTAGTGTTTGTGGAGATAATCAGGTGGTACTCTGCTGTGGTCTAAAGCCAGCCACTGGGTGTGTTGATTCTGGGGTCTCTTGGGAGTGGCTCTGGTGCAGGCCAAGGTCAACTGCTGCCTATGTCTGGCCCAGAGCCACCTGCTAGGAGCTACAAAGCAATCTGATGTTGGTAGCATGAGTGCTGCGTCCAGAGGTGCATGGGAGAGGTCATACTATGAACCAAGACTGGCTGCCACCAGTGGTGGGTGTGGGGCTACTCAGCAAGCGGCACAGGGCTTGCCAAGGCCAGTTGACATCTTCCTGGGGCCTGTGGACCTTTGAGAGTGTTTAGAAACATCTGCACTTTGGGCCAATGTTGGCCGCCTATGAAGAAAATCAGCTGAAAGAGGCTTGAGCAGTGCACGAGTTGGTTGGGGCAGGGTCTCATGGAGTCACTAGCGTCGGGTGAGCTGTGTTCACCAGTTTAAAGCAGATTCTAATTTATCATCACCTGCACCTGCAGGCTGTGTTGGTGGAGGGTTCAACACAGCAACAATGGCAGTGACCTCTCCAGACATTGCTCTGAAGCCAGACAACTGAGTTTCGCCCTGTATATCCCTGTCACCTTTCAAGCTTCTGACCCCTCATTGGAGCTTAGGGTGAGTGTTTGTGAGTGAGTGAGTCAGTGTGGGACCTTTAAGAGGATGCCTGGATTTCCAGGAGCCCTCCACCTCACCCAGAAGGAATCCCTGCCAATTTTCACAGCCAGATGTTATATAGACTCCTCTTCATGGCACTGGTACTTCGGGCTGGGGAACCCAGTGTGGGCTGGTACCCCTCAATCCTGAAGGGCAACCTCTGCAGCCAAGATACCCCTCCCAATTCTCAACCACCAAACTTGGGTGTGGGATCAGCCCGTTTTGCATCTCCAACCCTATCCGTCTCAACATGGCTTCTTCTTTGTACCCTTAGTTACAATTCTGTTTAACTAGTCTTCAAATGGTTCTCCAGGGTGATTGTTCTGTAATTTAGTTGTCATTTTACGTGGGAGGAAGCAAGCACAGCATTTATCTACTCCACCATCTTTAGTGGACAACCCCTCCAGTGCTGATTTAATGTAATTTACACATATTTTAAGACTACTTCAGGGCAAGTTCCGTTTTTTTTCTTTTTTCTTTCACCTTTTGGTGTTTTTATCATTCATTTCCAGATGGACTTTTGAAATTCATAAAAATGATGTTTATTACTTGTATGTTATTACCAATTAATGCTTCAGGATATATTACATTGTCCAATATGGTAATCACGAGCCACAAGTGACAATTGAACATTTGAAATATGGCTAATACAAATAAGGACCTGAATTTTAATTTAATTTATTTTTAAATAGCCACATGTAGCTAGTAGCTGCTGTATTGGATAATGCAGCTCTAGAAGCCAGAAATGGATAGGGAAAGAATCGGTCATAGATACCCCCAGCAGAGAACCTTTTATTTTTCTGTATTTTCTTTTCTACTATTTGTTGATGTCAAAGTATACAGGTAAAGTTCTTTAGACAGGCTTCCCTGTAGCCTAATTTTATGTTCAGGGAGATGGTATGACTGCAACTAGGTTTCTTCCTGGTGTTACTAACCCCTGCATTGGGAAAGAGACCCACCATACCTGGTAAACTTTTCATTGGTATGACTTGGATTACTCAGTTGGCACAACAGATCTTAAATGTGCTATAATAGCAGAAATAGAGTACTCATATTTTCCATTTTCTGCTCTCATCCTCTCAAATTATGATAAGTTAATGAGCTTCTCCCATGAGCTCTTCTTTGACTTATTTCCTGTGTCAATTCACTAGTATCTCAGTTTAGGTAGGTAGCAAAATACTAGTTATTGGTTTCTTTATGTTGATTTAGAATTTCTACCTTTCCAGTTTAGGAATCCATCACCTCTGCTGTTTAGGTGGTTGTGTTGCGTTGGATAAACCACCATCTGAATTTCTGCCATGCCAATGCCACATTCTTTCTTCTAGCTACCTAGATGGGAACTTGGCCCCATTGTCATAACTGTTTGGGCCAGTGGTGTCTGATTCTGACTCACAAATTCATAGATTGAGCAGCAATCTATGTGGTGGTGGAATTAAAAAATGAATTGTGACTATTAATTTATTTTCCAAGTTTAAACTAAGAAAATCTAAGTAAATGATCCAGGTAGTCTTGTAATAGATGGTTGAGAATTCATGAGGAAGAATCAGGGCCAGATCAGTTTTAATATGGTGTCTCACAGACTGAGGGATGAGTGACCATGAAGAGTAAGCAGAGGGAGCCAGTGGTCACTAAGGAGCACACTGTGGACGTGAGAGCATCATGTCTATGAAACAGATAGACTCCTAGGATCAGGCTTGAGTTACTGCATCGGTAATTGTTTTATCTTTGAGATAAGAAAGACAGAAGTTTGGTTGAGTTTATTATATTGTGGTATCTGTGAGTTCCATGAAAAATTGAGAAGGTGTTGTTTAGGAGGGAGTTGGAGACTGTCTATAAAGTTCATGGAAGGATTCTGAGTTGAAATAATGAAATGGTGTGAGTTGGTCTAGTTAGAGGGCCAGAGAATGAAGGTATTAACAAGAGTGTCCACCTAATGCCCAGGAAGAAAGGACGAGAAGAGACTTGTTGGCAGGAATGATATATAGGACTTCAGAGTGAGAGCTGAAGAGGTGATATCAGAGAAAGGGTCTCAAATTTTTCATTAACCTAATGTCACCCTGGTTTTCACAGAGATACATGCTGTTAATACTTCAAGTGATTTTGTTTTGTTACTTAAAAGTAAATACTATAATGGTAAGTGAAAAATTCCCCCACATATGTTTGGCAGAAAATTAATTCCATGCAATAATTGTCACACATTGAACTACTTGGTGGTCAAATCCATTTGTGAAACACTCTAATTCACACCCTACTGGATATTTGTGACCATTAGCGTAAAGGTTTAGAGAATTCCTGCTGCAGTTAAGCCAGATTAACACAGTATTTCACAAACTTCTTTTACCATAAAACTTTATTTTTAGTGTGTACAACAGCTAAATATAGTAAAAATTTTGCTTGTTACAGTATTTTAAAAATCTTCATGAAAATTCTAACAGTTGCATAGTTTTATCATTTGGATTTGTTATAATTAACCATTCTTCTTTCGGACATTTGTTCAAATACATTATTATAGCATATGCTGTGATAAATATCTTTACATTGAGTTTTTCCTGCATTTTTTGTTATTTCCTCAATGATTTTTAAATGTACCTTTTCATAAGCATTCTTAGAACAGTTTATCTAAAGATTTTAGTAATGTGATAACAACAATAAAAATGCACCAGCATTTTAATTAGAAATTATTCTTCTTTGATTAAAATATATATTATTATACTGTGACCAGGACTTGGTAAATAAAATAGTGTCTCACTCTTCCATCAATTTCCCATCTTTCTGTAACTTCTCCATCACTCCTTTCATTAGCTCTTCCCATGCAGACAAATCTCCTTTACCCCACTTCCACCTTCCTTTCTCTTTATTCTGCTACTCTATTCACACCTTTTGGTCCTCACCAAACATCTTGAAAATAGTCCAGACTCAGTTTCTCACCTTTCAATTACCCATTAACATGAAGTCAAGTGTCTGATGCTATGACTTAACACACTTGACACTTTGTATAGTTTATTTTATTTACCGCTAGACTGTGTGTGCCTTAGAACAGAAAGGATTGTCTTGGCATCCATATAGCATCTGACACAAAATGCGGATTCAAGAAAATGAATTTATTCTACAACCATTGTCTGATGCAGCCTCATCCATTTTTCACTGAAGTTTACATAAAATGCATTTGTGTGTCTTTGGCTTTAAGAGCAACACAAATCCAATACGCCTTTTTCTAGGAGCTATTCTGTATTGCATTTTCTTTCCCTTAGTATTTGATAGGATTGTCTGTCTGCCTGTCTGTTTGCACCTACCTAATTGTCTATCAGATGTCTATCAGTCAATTATCCATCTATCTTTGTTTCAAACCTGAATCTTTATCAAGTTTATGTAAATTGGCTTAATTTATATTCGGATGTTTTTCAGTTCAAGATAATTTGTACTATAAATGCAGGTAAAGGGCATATTTTCATTACGATAATGTTCCCCGTAACTGCAGGTATAGAGCTGGTAGCCAGGATTACAAAGGCCAGTATGGTTCAGGAAGTCAGATGGCACATCGGAGCCACTTGCATAAAGAGTTTGTGTCATCATTATTCTGTCTCTAAAAAGAGGATACTCCTAATTACCTGACACAATTGTGTTGACAGACCACTATACATGGTAACAATACCAAAGGAAGTAAGAAAGGAGTCCCTTCCATGGAGAAATTGTTCTTATTGAATTAAGCAACATGTATATAAACATATCACACAAGTGTGGGTTGTGTTCACTGCCGAAGAATTGTTGAAGTTATTATAGGATCCTGAGTGAGATGCAGTTTATCTGGAAAGACTTTGTGGGAAAGGTCAATTTTCTGTTGTACTAAGAGTTTTTATCTTAAGCCAATAGAAAGAGAGGCTCACTTTAAAGAAGAGGATAAAGGCTTCGGGGTAGAAAGAGGCATATTCGAAGGCTCGACAAAAAAAAAGTGAGCAATGTGGTGGACAGGTTGATGCTGCAAATTAATAGACGTAAGAAGCAGTTGTGAATCATTTCTCAGTTGACAAAAAGGTGCTGAAAATGAGTAAACACTGTGAGGCAGGAAGCTGTTGTTATTTATCAAAAGAGTTTTTAGTCTTGGCATATAATTATGGATATAAGACTGAAAAGGCATAGGAAGAAATATAAGTATATGGCATGATGTATGACCATGAGGAAGAATAAAGATGCTGATGAGATTACAAGCCTGTCACCTAGTCATGATGCTCATCGAACCACTGGGCTGGGTCCTGCCCAAAACCTTTGTATCTGAAAACAAAAGGGATGGGTAGGGCATCCAATTAGTGGTGTTCTTTAGAGAACAAAAGATACCCTCCTATAAGACAGAAAGAGAGGGAGAGAGGGAGAGAGAGATTGAATAATGTGATTTGGGGGAATCATTTTAAAAGTAATATCAAACAAAATGGGTAGTTGAATTATTTAAGAGAGTAAGAATGGAAGGAAAAAAACAAGTGTCTTGCATAATTCAACAGTGACTAGACCCCTTCTTTCTTAGGAGAGTTAGCAGGAGAGCCTCCAAATAAATGGTTGTCTTAAAGGGTTGAGTGCAAAGGGAGATGGAGCGCAGAGCTCTTGATGAATTACACAGAAGTGGATTCTAAAGCCATAGTTCTTAAAGTGTGGTCCTTGGACCAGCAGGCTCGCCTCTACCAGGGTACTTGTTAGAAATACAGGTTGCCTGGCCCCTCCCAGACCTACCAAATCAAACTCTGTGGGGGAGGTCAAGCCATCTGTGTTTTAACAAGGCCTCCAGGTGATTGTGAGACAGGCTTAGCTTGAGAAATACTGATTTAGGAGATAGTATATGCTCCCTCCTGGTTTAACACATCGCTATGGAAGACAGCTGGTGGGGACAGGAAGTTTGCAGGATATTACGTCAGCAACTGGACAATGAGATTGAATTCATAAGAGGTGACCAAGAGGGAACTTTGTGAGAGGGAATATGAGAGAATGTTTCCGCTATGAAAATGCTTTCTTTCACCCTTAAGTGTGAGAAAAACATTGTTATATCAACTACGAGGTTTAAATTTATTTTGTCATAATGTAATTAAAGAAAATAATGTGTGACTGGTGATTCCAAGAGGATATATAAAAACATCTTTCCCCTCCCTTCCTTAATCAGACATTTTCTCAGCAATGCAGGGCAGAAGACTCTGTGTGTTCTTTTGTTTTTAGAGACTCCTTTTGTAAACTATAAGGGAGTAGTGTCAATCTCCCTAATACAGCTGTTGCCTCCTTAAGGCTTTTCTATGATTAGAAAATGACAATGGTTAGTGTATTAATCCTTTTCAAAGGCCATATGCAAAAATGGGAAACATTTGAAACTGGAGATTTAATTGAACATCAGTCAGGATTTGCCTTTTTAAAACTGTTTAACAATCATTAGTTTTTGAGCGATAAAGCCACTATTTTCAGGAATAAATGTGGCTGACATATTTAAAAATCTGAGGCAAGAGAACCATTCAGAGCATGTTGCAATGAGATAAAAAAGAAAAAGTTCCTATAGTTGTGCTAAGACAAAATCAAGTTTGAGAAGTAAATCATTCATTCCTAGGGGGTTGATAATTTTAAAAATTTGTTGAAAAACAATATAGAAACTAAAATGAATACAAAAACTATATGCATAGAACTTGATGAATTAATACAAAAGTACCTGTGTAATCACCACCCAGAGCACGAAGGAGACTAGAAACAGCACCCAACAGCCCTCTGTGTCGCTGCCATCCTCATGCTTCTCCCCAGGTATGCTTCTCTGACCTGAAGTCTAACATCATAGGTTAGTCTTGTCTATGTATATAAATCCATCAGACAGAGCATTTTTTTTCTACCTCCTTTTTGCTCATTGTTATGTTTGTGAGATTCATCCGTGTTATTGATTATACTAATAGTGCGTGGCTGTGAAGCATCACTTGCATCCTTTGAAAGAAAAACTACTACATTATTAAACATCGGGAAAATAAATGTAAACAACAACTCCCTATTTATAGTCCAATAAGAGTATAATCATCATCTTGATAAGGATAACCTCAGGTTGATTTCCCCAAAGTTGACCACTAAGATTAGGATGTGAAAGCAGGTTGTTTGGGGTATGATCCCAGGAAACACCCACAAGAGCGTGGAAAGGAGATGAAGATGGGAATGAAGTCAATAGTGGGTGACAAATGAGTTTGCCACCGCTTTTGGCAACAGGGGGTCAATTCCACTGGAGACTTCGGGGGGATGGTGTAAAAATCACTGAGAATTGTCCCTCCTAAAGGGCAAGAATATTGGGGTATTTAGCCACCACCTTCCACATTAGTTGGAGGCTGCTCCCTGTGGTGTAACCTCCCTGATAACTCCAGTCCATTGTGAACATAGGCACAACATGTTCTCACAGCTGAAGAAAACTGTCAGGTAGAGAGTCACAGGTTATTTCATTGCTAGCAGAACCTGCAACTGGAAAATCTGACTGTGGGGATATTATAAGTAGGACCCTGACAACATCTGTTACAAATACAATCTCAACCAAAAGCATCTTTAAGTAAAACACAATAATGAATTACTGGTGGGCAGGTAGCTGTATCCAAATTCACAATAAAGAAATATAAAGTGTTTGAATAATCATCTTTATATCCTGAGGAACATGCTACCTCTAATAGAACTTTAGAGATAAATGTAAATTTCCTTGGGGTTCCAGACTGGGCCTTTGTCTTCACCGTATGGCAAAATGTTAGCCATGGGTACCTACGAATAGGGGCTCTATGGTCATAGCTGTGGTTCACTTCTGCAAATTCTTTTATTTACTTTGATAATTAGCCATTTGAAATTGACCTCTAAAAAGCACTGGATTAAAAATCAATCAGGAAGATTACATAAAGAAATGGAATTGTGAAGGCCAAATATTCTATTAATTTAAATCATTTAAACCTGGTCTGATAAAGAATTGGATTAAAACTGACTTTTGGTTATTGATAATAGTGTATTGCTGTGTTTGCTTGAGTTTTAATGAGTTTTAAATTTAGAAGTAATGACTCACTTCTGTTATTTGGAAAGTTTGGGAACCTTTTTAGTTTGCAAAAGGAAGGTGTATTATGATGTATAAGATTTTTTATGTATTTCAATTTCCTCTTTACTGTCTAGAAAGCATTTGGAGACTGTGCCCATGAACATTGCATATTCATGATTATCCATAAAGGATATGATTCAGAATTTGGTTTTAAATTATTGCTCCTAGTTTATATATTCTCCCAGCTCCCACTTATTCATCAGGACTACTCAGAGATGAATATAGTGCTAAGAAACTGGGTAATTTCTTTAGCTCATTTAAAAAAAAATCATAGACTTTCTTTTGAGATAGCCTCCTGTATTTTTTAGACATGTATAATCACTATAAAGGTGGCTTCTGTTGAATGGAAATTCATCCTCTTACAGTTCTCACTTACTCTCCTCCACCTTCACACAGGGGCCGGTCAGAACACTTCTGTTCACTCCCTCCTGGCCAACAGTTATTTTTGTTCTACTTTGAATTTGTTGGTGCTGCTTTGGTTGTATGTTATGTAGAACTGAAGCCAGTACTCTGGGTATATGCTCCCTGTCTTCAATATTGTAGAACTCTTTACTCTCGTATTTTTGGAAGCTGTTTCTCTTGTTATGGAAGAGGTTGAATCAGAGAACCTTCGGTTGGAGACGCATTGCAAAAGAGTTTGACATTTTCTGCATGCAGTGGGAGTCATCTGAAGTTTTAGGGGGAAATTGTAAAATCAGTTTTAAGTTTTATAAAAGTAACTTTGGTAGCAGTAAAGTATATGTGTTACAAAGGAAAATCATTTTGGACTGAATTCATTCTTTTTCTCTATCATCCATAGATTTGATCAATAGGCAATCAATGTTCACATCTGAGACATAATTCATGTTCTGAGCAGGAAAGTGGGGGAAGGAAGACACAGTTCTGCAGGGTCAGTCATGCTCTTCCTTCTGAGTCACTTACACTTTCTTCAGCATGATCATTCAGCCACTGCCATTCCCACCCAGTGCATCTTTACCGTGTACACAGGGCTGCTAATAAAAATAATTATGATTGTACCATTTTCACCATTGATGATGTACAGACACTCTTCTAAGTGCTTCATAAATATTCACTTATTTAGTGCTCTTTCTAACTCATAGTATTGTTTTCATCGTTTATAAATGAGGAAACTCAGGGACACATAATTTAAATAGTGTGTCCAGCATCCCACAGCTAGTAAGTGGCAGAACCTACAACCAGCTCAGAGGTCTGGCTTCAGCGTACATGCTCTGAACCTCTCCACTACATTGTCTCGAAAGAGACAGGACAACGTAAAATGAATTTCGCCTAATGTGATCATATTGAAAGTAACCTCTACTTCATAAGCTGTCGTCACAGATGTTTCTGTCACTGTAAGCAACCTCAGTCGATGGGAATAAGGACCGAAAGATAGAAATAGCAAGTTTGGGTGGCTACTCTACCATTTTGAGAGTAAATATTTTTCAGTTGAGAAATGTATTAAAGAGGTAAAGAAAGTCCCCTTCCACCAAAATTAAGTTACAACTGAGGTTTAAATTTATTTTCTCTTTTAAGCAAATCACCCAGTTGTTTGTTCTTGCAGAATAGTTTTTTAATCTAATTAATTTACAATGAATTGGATATAATCGCCAGTTCATAAATGGAGAGCATTTTAAATCTGAAAATATCCATATTCTGCTTGATGTTCAGTTTTACTACTAGTCTCAAAAGTTTTCCATTTATACTTGATTCTTGTCATTCATGGTAGTTATATGGTCACCACAACACTGAATTAGTGAATACTGAAGCACTGCTCCTAGGGGAAATACGAGTTTCTGTGAGCTCTGGGTACTATATTCTTGTGACCCAAACAACACATAACATTGGTTTATGTGTGCTTCTGTTTAAAGATACCTATTTCATATATAGTGTTGATTCAGTAACATTATTGAACTCACAGACAACAGTACTAAACTCAGGCCTGAATGAAGCTTATCTAATACATGTATTTTCTCCATAAGATGCATCATAGCCTTCTTGCATTTAGAACACTAGATAACACTTAAGTACAAGACTTAAGGACCATTTTAGCACAATTTCCAACAAAACAACAAAAAATGCAAAAAACCCAGCACTACATAGACTGAGAAAAGGAAACAAGTTTACAGTATAAACGCTGAAACAAAGCAAAGGTTCACCTTGTCCGACCTCAGCTGGGAACGTGCAGGCTGAATGACTCAGATTTTTCACTACTCTGCACCTGTGTACAAGTGACAATGAAAGCACCATGAATATTGATTTAGGGGTTATAAATAAACTTCAGTGAGTAGGCAAATTCAAAAATACAGAATCTGCAAATAATGAGGATTAACTGTGCATATTTGTCTTTGTATCTGATTAAAACACAAGAATTGCTAATTTTGTGAAGGTATGAGTTGAGGACAGGCTTTAAGGTGACATTGATAACTGAAAGAATTCAGAAATCTCTACTTATTTTCCTCAAGGGGATTATTTCTCCACATATCGCAATGTTTTTAGATCACCTTTAAAGGAGATTCAGGATGATTATTTTTAAGAATTCTCTTGCTGAGGAAGGTTAGTGGGATTGAAGTCTACATTTTTCCTTTTCCTTATCTGTTGGGAACATTGAGGATTATAGGTATTGCAATTAGGTAAACCTTTATAAGTTAGTTTTAAACATCATCTAAAGAGCTGTTGCATACGCAAAATTTATCAAACTGCTGGAGACCAAGACAAATCGGAAAGGTCAGCAGGGAAAAAAAGAAGTTACCCTAAAAGGAAACAATAATAAACTTGATGACCAGCTTTGCAACCAACTATGTAAAAACCAGAAGACAATGAACAGTCATCTTTAAAAAGCTAAAAGGACAGAAATGCCAACCTGGAATCACGTCCATTGTGTCTTAGTATCTCAAGACTAGGAAAATACTAAACAATTAGACACCAGCATACCTGCAGTACCAAATTGTTAGCAGAAGTTCAGGCAGAAGAAAAGTGATCTTTGACAGAAGTTGCAGAAATGGATAAAGCAATAAAATGCAATGGAAAGATACATGTGTGGGTAAAGATAATATTAATACAATATTGACTCTTTAAAACAACAATAATTATGTCTGGCAGGATTTATAACATATATTAGAATTAAGATATATGAAAACAATAAATAAAAGGGCAGAAGGATATAAATGAAATTAAAAGCCCGTAAGTTCCTTACCTTGTTTGGGAAGTAGTGAAAACACTTAGTTAAGGTAGAATGTGGTAAGTGAAGGATGTACATTATAAGCTCCAGGGTAACTACTAAATAATAATACAAGAGCATGTAAGTAAGAGAAGTAAAACACATCAAAAAGAAGGCAAGAAAGGAAGAATAAAGCAACAAACAAAAAATGGAAAAAGATGAAGATAAACAGCAACGTTCTAGGCATGAACCCGACTATTTTCTTAATTATGTTCAATGAAAATGGGCTAAGCAACCCAATTAGAAGATAACTATCAATAACAACTTGAATAATAATTTTAAAAAACTCAAAGCCCAAATGTATGTTATAAGAAATACACTGAAAATAGCTTGACAAAAATAGGTTGAAAGTAAAGGATGGAGAAAAATATAATTCAAGCACTAACTCATAAAAGTGAATATATCTATATTAATATAAGATACAATACACTTTGAAGATTTCATAGTCCTTAATGTCAACTCCACCAGCAGTTACAAAAGTCCTAAATTTGTATGTACTTAGTAACAAAATTCAGAATATATAAAGCAAATTTGATAAAATTGGAAGGATAAACAAACACATTTAAAAATCAGAGATTGAGATTTAATATACCTCTCAGTTACAAACAAAAGAGGTAGAGAGGGAAAAAAATCATTCATGATGCAGAAGATTTGCATATTATAACTAAGAAATCTGACCAAAATGAAATATACGGAATATATATAGGACTCTAGAATCAACAAATTCAGTAATGCACATTCTTTTCAAATTCCAATGGGACATTTACAAAAATAGGTCCTATGCTGGACCCTAGTTGACACACACTTTCCAAAGGACTGAAATAATACACAGCATGTTTTCTAACTATAGTGTACTTAAACACTAATAATAAGTAAAAGAAGACATCACGGTGGAAATTTAAAAGTAATGCCTGATCATGAAAATATAATATGCATACCCAAAAGTCCCTCAGGTGACAGTCTTAAAAGTTGGGGCACTAGATACTGGGTCCAAACCCTTTGCTACTTGAAGAGAAAGATTGGGGATGTGAGTTTCCTCCTGATTGATTATATGTTGCTGTGCCAGGTGAGGTTTATGGCAAGAGTGTATGTTGCCAGCGCCTGGAATGGCAGTCGCCACATCTCAGTCTCCTCCTGAATATCAAGGGGACATTAACCCCTCCACAGGGCCCTACGTCCCTGCGTGGTATTCATGACACGAGTGGGGAACAAAGTCCCAGCACACCGGTTCAGATAGAGTAACACAGCTTTATTTGGGAACCAATGTCCCTCCAGAGGCCAAAGCTCTGGTAAACACAGGTTATACAGAACAGAATAGAATTTAATAACGAACCAAGTCCCAGAGTCAATCGGGATGGAGAAGATTCCTGGTCCGGGAGAGGCGACTGGGCCCATGAAGGTCTGAGGCAAACTGGTCTTGCAAGGAAGAACTTCGGAGAGTCCCAGGGTATTGAGATTTGCATCTCACAGAGGACTCTGTCGGATCAGCCAGACGAATGTCCTGTAGGATCCTCCTGGAGTGTCTCGCTCAGCGCCTCGCAGAGGGTCTTAGCTGGGGCGCCCAGTCGGACCACTCACGGCATTGCTCTGGAGGTCTGCTTTTATCCTCTTTTCCTTGGGCTTGCTTACTTCTTAGGTGATAACCACAAGTTGTTTTGGCGAATGTGTTTATCACTCAATTTTGTTATGCTCAGGTTCACATAAAATCTTGTTTTTCACTTCACTCTTATCAGTCTCACACATATGTGGCCCAATTCATAGCTCGCATCCCTACTAGTAAACAACTTGTTTTGCAAACCTTAATCCAACATATATAACACATTTTATATGCTTTATACGGTGTGGCTCAGGCTTTTCTACTTGTTTCTATGTGGGTCTTTTTCTCATTCATCTGCTGCGTAGGAATGTCTGCTCCGCTAGTTTTTGGATTTCTTTCAGTGGTAATTGTTCTGTTTGTAGCTGTAGACTCGGTTTGTCCTTGGAAGGAGGCAACTTTGGGAAGAAGTCCTTGAAAGGAGCTTTTTATGTCACTATTTTAGATCGGAAACCCCTGTAATGACCTGGGTATCATTGTTTCCTAGCTTAAATGGAACATGTTCAATATTCCGCTATTAAATATGACACTGGATGAAATTTTTTTGTAAATGCCTTAAATAAAATTGTAAAGAATCTGTTTTATACTCCTAATTTTCTGAGAGTTTCTTCTCTTTTCTTTTTTTAACCATGAATGGATGTTTAAATTTATCAAATGCTTTCTCTGCATTCATAGGAATCATCATATGGGTATTCATTATATTACCGTGTTTCCCTGAAAATAAGACCTAGCCGGACAATCAGCTCTAATGCGTCTTTTGGAGCAAAAATTAATATAAGACCCAGTATTATATGACATTATATTATATTATATTAAAGACCCGGTCTTATATTATAGTAAAATATTATAGTATATATTTTATATACTATATACTATATAAAATATATTATAGTAAAATAAGACAGGGTCTTATATTAATTTTTGCTCCAAAAGACACATTAGAGCTGATTGTCCGGCTATGTCTTATCTTCGGAAAACACGGTATGTTAATATGATGAAATGCACTGATGATTTAACATTCAAAAACAAACACAAATATTGCATTATTGGGATAAATGCTACTTGGTCATTATGGATTATCAATTTTTATATATTGCTGGATTTGATTTGCTAGTATTTTTAAGGATATTGAGTTTATAAGGGACATTGGTCTGGACAAAATTCTCTTTTTATAATGTCTTTTTTCTTTTTTCTTCAGATTTTGCCAGTAGGGTTATCCTGACCTCAAAAAATAAGTCAAGCAATTTTTCCCTTTTCTAATTCTTCAAAAAGTTTTCATAAAAGCAGTGCCATTTCTTCTTGAAAAGTTATATTTCATGAGTGAAATCATATAGGCTTGAATTTTTCTTCATGGGAAGCTTTTTTAAAGAATAAATTCCATTAGAAAAAATCAATATGAGTCTATTAAGAATTGTCTCACTTCACCTAAATTGTTGAAATTTTTAGCATAAAATTTTTCACGGTAACCTATTTTTTAAAAAAATGCAGAATCCGTAATGATAACGCTTCATTCCTGATATTAATGATTTGTATTTTGTCCTTTTTTTTTGTGTGATCAGTTTAACTAGGGATTTTTTAAAAAATTAATTTTGTTGATCATTTAATAGAATCAGGTTTGGGATTTGTTAATTTTCTCTATCAATCATTTGTCTATTTTCTATTTCATTGATTTCTGCTCTTGATTGTTTCCTTTCTTTTTACTTTAGATTTACCTTGCTCTTCTTTTGCAGGTAGCAGTTGAGGTATAGATTTTTTTTTTTCTTTTACCTTTCTTCTTTGCTGATATAAACATTTAGAGATATATATTTTCTTAGAGATCCACAAATTTTGATGTTATATTTTTATACCATTCAAAACTTTTTATGATTTCCATTGTGATTTCTTCCTTAATCCATAAATATAGTAGTGCATTGTTTAATTTGTAAATTGAGTACATGTACAGAGGGCGCCAAAAAAAAAAAAATATATATATATATATACACACACACATTTTAAGAAAGGAAAGAACTGCATTAAAATTGTAATACTCAATATATACCAATAATGAGACATGAATACAAGTCATGTGTATACATTTTTTGGCACCCCGGTATATATATCTTCCTATCAATTTTAATTTAATTCTGATAATGATATGAACATATGATTTCAATCATCTTAAATTTAAGCTTGCTTTATGGACTCACAAATGGTCTAGCTTAGTTAATGTACTAAGTACCCCTTAAAATTATATGTCTTCTAAACTTGTTAGGAGTAGTGCTCTATAATTATCAGTAAGGTCAGTTGGTGTTAATGGTGGTGTTCAAGTTTTTCCTATCTTGATAAATTTCATCTAGTTATTTTATCAATTTTTGAGAGAGAGGCATTAAAATCACAAGCTGAGATTTTGGTCTAGCTCTTCTCCCTTTAATTCTGCCAATTTTTGCTGTCTATATTTTAAAACTCTGTTATTAGGTATATATTCATTTATGATTGTTAGTTCCCTTTTTAAATTGACCCTTTTTTAATTAAATTTTCCTTTTTTGTGTAAACTCTACTGTACCCGATATAATCACCTTAGCTTTCTTATACTGTTAGTGGCAGGAAGAATCCCAAAATGGTTCCTAAAGATTTATTGCCTAGTCCCCAGGACTATGAATATGATGAGATATGATTCCCATGAATATATTGCATTATACCGGAAAAGGGAGATTATTGGGGATTGGCTGATCACAGAAGTGAGAGATTAGAAGCATGAGGGCACTTGACATAAAAGAAAAAAAAAAAAATGTTCTCCATTGTTGAGATGGAAAGAATCACATGGGATGATCTGAGAGGCCCCACATTGCTGAAAGTGACCTCCAGCTGACAGCTGGGAAGAACATAGGACCTGAGTCCTATTGCAGGAAACTGAATTTGGCCAACTACATGAATAAGCTTGGTAGCAGATTCCCCTAAGAGCCTCAGGATAGGAGCATAGCCTGGATGATTCCTTGATTTTGGCCTTGTGAGATTGAACAAAAAATCCAGTTGAGCCTGCCTAGACTTCTGACTTAAAAAAGCTATGAGATAGTAAATGTGTGGTGTTTGAAGCTGCTAAAATTATGGTAATTTGTTATGTAGGAATTTAAAAAAATAAACTAGTAGACTGCATGTATCTTTCTTGCATCCATTTATTTTTATATAGTTTTTTATGTTGCATTTCCTCCTGGGACTCCATTATGCATAGATTGTTTTGTGTTATTCTCCAAATCTGTTCATTTTTTAAAAATCTATTTTCAAGATAGGATAATGTCTATATTTTTATTGTCAATTTACTGACATTTTCCTCTATTATCTCAAATCTACTGTTAAGCCAATCCAGTGAATTTAAAAACATTTATATATTATGTTTTCAGTTCTAGAATTTTCATTTGACCCTTTTTTTAATAGTTATTATTGCTCTCTTGAGCATATTTTTCCTTTATGTCATTAAGCATACCTGTAATAGCTGCTTTAAAATCGTTATCTTCCAAATACAACTTCTAGATTACCTTATGGTTTATTTCTGTTGACTATCTTTTCACTTAAAAATGTGTCACATTTTCTTGGTTGTTTCTATGTTGAGTAATTTGGGGTTGTACACTGCACATCATGAATGTTCTGTAGTAGACACTCTGGATTCTGTTACGTATCTCCAAAGAGTGTTGATTTGTTGTTGTTGTCTTTTTATGAAACATTAAATTTAGTTGGACTTACACTGAAACACTGTCTTGGACAACAGCTCAAATATCAGTGAAGTTCTTTGTCTTTAGCTGGGCTTCTTTGAGTATGCCCTGTACATGCATAGTTCATGGTTTGGCCAGGTGTTTGGACATAGCCAGAATTTAGGACTCCCTCTCTCTGAATCTACCTTTCTAGGATATTTTCTTCATTTTCTGGCAACTACGGAATTCTGTTTTCTGAGTCTTCAGGCCAGAGAGATTATAGGCTAGGCTTTTTTTTGGAATTTTGACCACTACATATGGTGCAAATTTTGTCCTGCCCTCTGGCTTTCCGTTGTAAAAAAAAAGAAAAAAAAGTGAAACCCCATATGCTATTCCATTCTTCTGAATGTCAATTTCCCTATGAAACATGCTGCTCTGGTTCTCTCTCTAGTACTTTTAAGTAGTTGTATTTATTTTATTGTAGTTTGTCTAGAGTTTAAAATTGTTATCTGTGAGATGGTCAGTCTGACAGGAAGTCACTTGATAATTGTCAAAAATTTCTATATTTACTTTAAAATAATAAATCTCTAATTAAAATCATTTTTATAAAAGAAACAAAAACGACAATAAATTTCAGGCCCAGATAATTTCACTGGTGAGTTGTTTTAGCTGTTTAAAGAAGAAACAATATCTGTTATATATATAAAAAGAAAAAACTTTCAAAAAATAAAAAAAGAAATACTTTGTAATTCATTCTGTGTTTCCAGTGTAACATTGGAATAATAACCAAATCAAGACATTATAAGGATGGAAAATTTGTACTGGATAATTTTTTTCAGACACACACACAAATAATCCTAAAAACACATTAACAAATCAATTCTAGTGAAATAGCCAATTATACCCCATAATGCAAATTTGATTTAATTAGTGCATATTAATCAATGTAATTTTCCACATTAGCACAAAAGTGAAAAAAAAAAACACATGGTTTTCTCAAAATATGCAGAAAAACATTTGATAAGCATTTAAAATTATAAATATTAAAATTTATCAATTTAGGAATGGAAAGGGATATTCCAAATCAGATCTAGTGTAATTATCAGAACTTAAGCTTAATGGTAAAATATTAATTACTTCATCTGAGCTCACAAGTAATGCAAGGATGGCCACTGTCACTCGTTCTGTTCAATAATGTACTGGAGTTCCTAGCCAGTGCAACAAGGCAATAGCAAATAATAAAATTTATAAAGATAGGGAAGAAAGAACAACACTGTCATTATTGTCAGATAACATTATTACATATAAAATAGAAAAGAACATATAAATTTAAAGAATGTACAAACAAGTTACTAGAACTATTAAGTGAATTTAGTAAGATTGCTGGGTACAAAATCAATATACAAAAATCAATTTTATTTCTATAAACTAGCTGCAACCAATTAGATATTACAATTCAAAATATCAAGAATCTTTTGTATCTAGGAATAAATCTAATGAAAATACCAAGAATCTTTAGACCTTAGGAATAAGTCAAAGGAAAGAGGTGTAAGACCTCTATAGTACAAACTATATTGCTAAGGAGAATTAAAGATGACCTGATTAAAAGGAAGAACTTGCCCTGTTTCATGAAGACTCAATGTTATTAAGATACTTAGTCTCTGTAAATTGCCCTGTACGTTCAATAATCTCATTAAAAATCTCAGTAGTTTCTGTGAGTGTGTGTGGTATTGACAATCTAAAACTAAAATACATACAGGTATTCAAAGACCTAGAATAGCCAATGCAAACTTGAAGAAGAATAAAGATGGAGAACTTACACTAGCAAATATGAATACGTGTTTACTATAAAGCCACAGAAATGAACAGACATATATATGATCACCTGATTTATGACAGAGGAGCCACTGCAGTTTGTGGGAAGAAAGCAGTGTGGGTGGATGGTTTTTTCGATAAACAGTGCTGAGTCAATTGGATAACCATATGGAGAAAAAATTAACAAGGCTCTTACTTCACACCATATGCAAACATTCATGTGAGATGTATTATAGACCCAAATGTGTAAGACAAAACAATAAAACTTCCAGCATAAGATGTAGAAGAGTATCTTCTTGCACTTAGGATAGGAATAATTTCCTAAATTTTATGTCAAAATATTCTAATCACATATGAATATATTGATAAATTGAACTTCCTAATATTAAATACTTTGATTAATCAAAACGCAACATAACAATAAGAGAGTGGCAAGGCAATTCACATTCTAGGAGGAGATGTTAGCAATGTCTAATGTTAGGTAACTGGAAAAAAAACATTTGCTAATATATATATATATCTATTTATCTACCTGTCTGCCTATCTATCTATCTTTCCATTGTATCATCAATCCCATTCAAATTGATAAGAAAAAAATGACTGAAAGCAAAAGATTTAAACAAAAGAGGATATTTAAATGAAGCATTACTAAAAGGTACTCAACATCTTAAGTTCAAACAAACTTAAATTATAACTACATTATGAAACTACTGTATACAAAGCAGAATTGCTAAAATGAGAAGAACTGGCAATGCAATATATTGGCAACCATACAGAAGTAGTGAAAGTGTAAACTGTTCAAACCATTTTGTAAAATTGTTTCATTAAAGCTAAACATATCCATTCCCTCTAACCTGCAACGCCAGTCCTGAAAATATATATCAAACAGGAGTTGAGTGCTAATATCCACTAAACATGTACAAAAATAGTACTGTTGTTTCTCATAGCCCTCCAAATAAGAACTCAAATGTTTATCAACATTAGATTGGATAAATTTTGATTTATTCATATAACGGAATGCCTCACAAAAATTTAATAATAAGAACACAATAACCTGATTAATCTCAGACATACTATGGAGTAAAAAGAGCCAGACACAGAAAGAATACATATTGTATTATTCAATTTATAGGAAGTTCAATTCCAGGCAAAACTACCGTATAGTAATGGAAGCTGGTATAGTGGTTACCTTTGGGAGAAGGGAGAGTATTGGCCAGAAATATTCTATATCTTGATCTAAGTTATGGTTATATGGATGTGTACATATTTCATAAACTTTGCATTTAAAATTTGTGTACTTTAAAAATATTTATTGGAGTGACATTGGTTAATAAATTATATAGGTTTAAAGTGTACAATTCCATAATACATAATCTGTATATTACATTGTGTGTTCACCACCCCAAGTCAAATCTCCTGTCATCATATATTTGAACCTCTTAACCCGTTTCTACCTTCCCTCCCTCCCCTTTTTCCCCCTGGTAACCACTAAACGACTGTGTCTGTGATTTTTTGTTTGTCTTGTTTGCTTGATGCTTTCAGTTTTATGTTCCACATATGAGTGAAATCATATGGTTCTCAACTTTTTCTGTCTGACTTATTTTGTTTAGCACGATATTCTCAAGATTCATCCATGTTATTACAAATGTCAGTATTTCATGTTTTCTTATGGCTGAGTAATATTCCATTGTATAAATGTACCACATCATCTTTATCCAATAATCTATCGAAAGACACCTTGGTTGCTTCTGTGTCTTGGCCACTGTAAATAATGCTGCAATGAACACAGGGGTATGTATATCTGTATGGATGTTTTCCAATTTTGGGGGTAGATACCCAAAAGAGGGATTGCTGGATCATATGGTAATTGTATTCTTAATTTTTTTGAAGAACCTCCATACTGTTTTCTATAGTGGCTGTACCAATTTACACTCCCACCAGCAGTTATTACTTGTTATTGTCTTTTTGATAATAGCCATTCTAACAGGTGTAAGGTGGTATCTCATTATGATTTTGATTTGCATTTCCCTAATAGCTAGTAAAGTTAAGCATCTTTTTTATGTATCTTTTGGACATTTGTATGTCTTCTTGGGAGAAGTGTCCGTTCAGGTCCTTTGCCTATTTTTTAATTGGATTGTTTTTTTATTGTTCAATTGTATGTGTTCTTTATATATCTTGGATATTAGACCCTTATCGGAGGTGTGGTTTGCAAATATCTTCTCGTTTGGTTGCCACTTTGTTTTGTTAATGGTTTCTTTTGCTGTGCAGAAGTTTTGTAGTTTAATATAGTCCCATTCATTTATTTTTGCTTTGACTTCCCTTGCCTTTGATGTCAAATTCATAAAATCCTCTCTAAGACCAAGGTCCATAAGTTTAGTACCTATGTTTTCTTCTATGCATTTTATTGTTTCAGGTCTTATATTTAGGTCTTTGATGCATTTTGATCTATGTTAACTTTGTCTATGGAGACAAAAATAGCAGTCTAGTTTCATTCTTTTGCATGTGGCTTTTTAATTTTCCCTGCACCATTTATTGAAGAGGCTTTCTTTTCTCCACTGTATGTTTTTGGCTCCATTGTCAAAAATTATTTGTGTACTTTTTAATATGAAATATGTCAATTAAAAGAAAAAACAACTTGCTTAGTTAAGAACGAGGAAAAATAAGCTATAATCACTATTTTCCACTCTAGTGCTTATGGGTATAAATTAAGTCATTAATAAACTGATTAAACAATAATTTCCCTATATGCAAAGATCTATCTGCAAGAGGGTCAGTTTTATTCTTGATATTTTCCTGCCAAGTAATTTCTGTAACCTGTCTGCCAGCTGCCTGGCTATATATGCCTATTATTTTGTCCAGAGGAACATGAGGGTCCTCCAGGTCACCTTGGGGGTGTTTTACAATCTTCTCTAAGCTTCCAGCTGAACAAAGCTGACTCCTGTCAGTCCCCTCAAATCACAGGAAAGGCATACCCCAATGGTCCAGCTCATATATACCTAATGGTCAGTAGTCCATGTATTATGGTTTTGGTAATTCAATTCTAGATAACTCCCATCAGCATTACAGTCTACTCCATATCTAGGAAAAACATTTCTCCTTTTCCTAGGGGACAGTCTAGCAAAAGCCAAAATGACTTGCCCTAATATCTCAGTCCACAGCATCTGCATTCAGTTTCCTCTGAAACAGTGAGCATTTTCCTTTCATTTATGTTCCCAAAGGGTTTACCTTGATGACTTTTCCAAAACCGAGGGAACAACTCTAATCCCCAAATAGTTGTTCTTCAGTTAATAATATATAAATAAGGAAGGAAGGAAAAATGGAAGGTAAGAATGATAGAAATTAAACAGAGGAAGTCCCTCTTTACTGGGCTCTCATCTGAAATGAATTTTTCTTCAATTCTAATTTTACAGATTAGATAATTGTGTGGGAATGTTTTGTGTGTTTTTTTCCTTCAAATTCCAGAAACATTCCTAAATTTCAAAATGTTCTATGGGCAAACACCCGCAACCTAGCACTGTAACTATTTCAAACCAAGAGAAGCAAAAATCATGGGAAGCAAAGAAATTGGTTTTAAATCCTAGGATATAGCAGACAACATCCCAACAGTACACACTGGATGTCAATTTTATATACAGGGACAGGTTTCATACAGGTGGTGTTAATCATTCCACTTTAGAAAAAGAGAGAAACTATACAAAAGCCCATGCAAGGATTGAGGCCACAGTGGAATGTCACAATTTTTTCATTGTCGATGTATAGAAGTGATTGACACTTTGGTATTTTTGTGATCCTGTGTAGATAACAGACAGGCCTCCTCCCTACACAAGATATACCACCTCCTTCCTGCATTTCTTCTTCCTTTAACATTCTATCACCTTCCGGGACACATCGGGGATTCAGTGAGATCCTAAGATAGGGGCAGCTTGTGGCTTATCTCTCAGAAAATTGCCATTTCCTGCTGATGTCCTCCTGTGAGAAGCAGCAATTACATTTTTTTCTCCAAGGTCTGGCTGAGTGTGACATTTCCATTTGCTTGTGCGAGCCTCACCCTGTCCCTCATTAGGGTTGTCACTTTCACTTGAGTGGCCTTCCTAGAACAATTGAAAGAAGGTAAGGGAGAAAGACCAAAAGGTCTTTGAGGGCAAGGCCAGATTCCTTGTGTATTTATAGTTTTATAAAAAATAAAATAAATCCAGGAGATAAATCTTCTATTGTCTCTGCTGATATAACTATGCTGAAGCCCAGTGGCCAGAGCTGCTTACAGCCTTTGAGCATGGCCGAGGTCTTGGCTGGTCCCCTTAGGCTGCTAAAAGATAAAACTTTTAATATGCCTCAATTTAAGAGATTATTTGAGCAAAAATTGATTTGAATGGGGATAGCACCAAACTGGAGGTGGTTAGGGACACTCCATCAACAGATGCTCTGGAGGAGGCTTTTACAGACAAAAGGCTGGAGCAAAGGAAGGAAATCATTGATTGGCTGTAGCTTAATGCCAATCAGTTGGCTGTTTGTGATGGGTTGTCCTTAAGTGTTTTGATTTTGCAGCCTTGAGGCACTTACAGGCTTAGATTTTAGTTTACTTCTTAATACACAGGCTGCTGAGACATTAGAGCCACTTCAGTCTAATGGCCTCCTTGTGTAATTAATTTAACAATGTCCAGAGAAGACACAGGACATCAGTTCACTGTTCCTGAGGCCACTTCAGCCAGGCACAGGCAGGCTGGACTTTCCTCACCTTGCTTCCTTGCTCCTCAAGTAACAGGCTTCCGCTTCCTCTCATGACTTCCCATCTGCTTCACTGCCCCTGCCTGTCTCTGGCCACCTGACTCCCACTAGAGCAGAAAGCCCTCTTAATATCCTTCTGTTTGTGGGGTGACCCTTATAGCGACTGTCTTCGTGGTGAGGTTAGGATCGCAGGCTTCAAGGATGGAACCAGGTTTCAAGAAAGGCAGGATCCAGGCATTTTGGTGAGTGTTCTATAACTCTCAACCTGCCTTCTTTCCTAGGTACTTACCTACCTACCCACCCACACAGTATTGCATGTAGACATTGGGAAATCAGGACAAACTAACTGTTCAACGGCAAGGAAGTAAGCAGTTCATCCTGACGGAAGCTGGTTCTGGGAATCTGGATAAATGATACTGTGATTGCCACAATTTGGGGATAAAAATTTGGCCAGGAATGATGGCTGAATATTGATGATTTGGGGACTTGTAGGACTAGACTAGAAATAGACAATTTGTACTATTCTGCCCTGTAAAAGAAACATTTATCATAGCCCGGTTTTGATTTGTGCATCACAATATGTGATACACACATACACATATAACATAAAAGAGAACAGTATTTCTAAAATTACAGTCATAAGAAAGAAGTCCAAAACCCTGAGTGGTTCCAGCTGGCCCAGTGGATGGAGCAGAATTTCAGGTGCCTCAAAAGCCCAGGCAAGATGCTGCTGATGCGAGCTCACACTTCTGTGTGCACAGTGTACGTGGCATGTCATGTCTCCAGTGGAAGAAGGCCGCATACAGGGTGGGGGCTGGGGAGCCAGGCAGGGGAACAGCCGCATAAAGAAAAGGCCCTTACCGGATGGAATTCTGATTTCAATTAAGATGATCTAATTAGCCCCGATTCCAGAATGTGCATGGGTGCTATGGCTTCAAATAAAAGAGCAAGGGGCACTGTTGAAATATGTCACTAAATACATAGTTTTTATTAAAGAAAAATGTTGAGATTTTAAAAGACACTGTTACTGGTTAAAATGTGGCTCTGGAGTCCTAATGCCTGAGTTCACCTCTTAGCTCCATTGCTCTATGACCTTAAACAAGTTATTTATCCTCTCTGTACCTCAGTTTCTCAGGGGTATGATTGTGATTATAAAACAATTAGCATGATAGCTGAGCCTGTAATGGGCTTTTGTCTAATGTTAGTTATTATTTATGTGTATGAATAAGTGTGGGGAAAAAGTCATGGTTTCCCCCTCCAATGTCACTATTTTGACATCTTATTTTTTTACATATATATTTTATTTGAGGAAGGTACGTTTCAAGTTTTTGGCATTATTGAAGGTGTTTTAGCAATAACCAACTTAACCTGTTAGCACATATATACAATTGTGTGTACAAATGCATACGTATGTTCATGTTTATGTACATGAGTGATGGGTACATATATGTATGTATGCCTACACATATGAGTGTGCAAATATGTGAGTGTATGTGCATATATTGTTGGGTGTTTCCTGAGCCTGATGTAAATGACCACAAACTTGGTGGCTTAAAACAGCAGCAATTTATTCTCTCACAGTAAAGGCCTTTACTGGGCTGCCTCCCTCAAGGTGTAGGCAGGGCTGTGCTCCCTCTAGAGGTCCTAGGGGAGAAGCTGATCTTCTCCTCTAGCCTCTGGTGACTCCTGGCATTCCCTGACTGCAGTCACATCACTCCAGTCTCTGCCTGTCTTCACATGGAATTTATCCTCTGTATTGAATCTCCCTGCCTCTCTCTTATAAAGACACCAGTGATGGCATTTCAGGGCCATCTGGATAATCCAGGATAATCTCCCATCACTCCATCCTTAGTAACATCAATCCTGACCCTTTTCCCAAATGAGGTAACAAGTGCCAGGGATTAAGCCCTGGTATCTTTGGGGGGAGGGCAGTTTTCAGCCTACTACAAGTGTGTATGTTTATGTGCATATGTGTGTGGGGATACATGAGTGTGCATATACGTGAATAGGTGTATATATATGTATATATATGTATATCTATGTATATCTATGTATACATATATACATATATATGTGATGGGTGTATATATGTGAGTGTGCATGTGCATATATTTGATGGGTGTGTGCATGTAAGTATATATGTGTGTGTATACATGTATATGTGTGTGTATATATATAGTGTGTGTGTGTGCATATGTGCAATTATATGCATGTATGTGTGTAAATGAGTGATGGGTCTGCATGTGTTTGGGTAATTTTTTTTTTTTTTTACGGAAAGCAGGCTACCAGTCTGACTTTTGCTTAAAATATTTTATTAAACTTCTGAAATGTGAATCAGTTGGTAGTCTGTTCTTTCTAGTGAATCAGTTTTTGCTTAACAGATGGTCAAATAAACACAATGTTTCTACCTTCCCAGAAATCATCTTAAGCACAAAATTATCATTTGTGAGAAAAGAGCAACCTTGTTGAAATGCGAGTAAACAAGCAAGCATATACCTCTTACCTCTGTCTGAACCTCAGAAAGAGGACTCAAGTGGGAGTAGGACTTAATGAAAAATGCATTAGGAGTAGTCGTGATGGCACGGAGGGTCTATTACTCATTTTAATCTCAGCCAACCAGGTAAATAAGCACTGGTCCATGAACCCAGGCCTGAAAGAATCAGGAAAGGCTTAATGAAAGCCAGACAGAGGCACTAATGAGGGGTTTTAAAGTTTCTTTTCTTCTGTATTTTAAAACTTGTCTGTGAAAATACCATTTGAGTTTTTATGAGGACCAGACGGTGTTATAATTTCCAGTGCCGGTTGGTTTAAAGAAGGCATTACGAAAGGCAGAGCCACTGTGACTTAACTGCACTAGTGCAACTTCGTAAATGTCTAATGTGTATTTTATATAAAACATTATATCTAATGTACATTATATACACACATATATGTTTTGTTATTTTAAATATCTATGTATGGTATGAAAATTTTAAAAAGGCCATTCAATAGTGAGTCGATCGCTATGCTGGCTACCGTGGGGGTTTGCTAAGGGTATGAAAGTATGGCATCCACCTTGAACAATTTATAATTTATTTCTGGTGAGAAGATTCAGTAACATAAACGAAGGCAGGGTAAACGTGACAGAAGTGCTATCTGCGTCCTTTAGGTCTGCTGTGGCAAAATATCATAGACTGGGTGGCTTATAAATGACAGAAATTTCTCACAGTTCTACAGGCTGGGAAGTCCAAAATCAAGGCCCTAGCAGATTTGGTGTCTGCTGAGAGCCCGCTTCCTGGTTCATAGGCAGCTATCTTCTGGATGTATCTTTACGTGGGAAAGGGGTGAGGGAGGTACCGGGTATCTTCTACAAGGACACTAATCCCTTTCATGAAGACTCTCCCCTTGGGAACTAATCACCTCCCAAAGTCCCCATCCTGATATTTGATTGCCTTGGTGATTAGGTTTCACTATATGAATTTTCATTCATATAAACTTTCAGTCTGTAGCAGTGCATAGAAGGCAATTCAGAGGAGGGAGAGAAACTATGGTAGGGGGAGCTAGAATGTATTCATGAAACAGGTAGGATACCAACAGGCCTTGATACATGACTGAGAAATCAATTGATTTGGCTGATTAGCTGATTATAAGGAAGATAAAAAGATGGAGGAAACATAGTGATAAAGATAGGAAAATTCAGCTCATACTGAAATAACATAGTAGCCCATCTTTCTGAAGCATAGGCTACCTCTTGAGGTTGAGGGTTTCTCAACCTCAGTAGTATTACCAGTTTGGATCAAATAATTATTAGGTGCAGGGGGTGTGCTGTGCATTGCTGGGTATTTAGAGGCCAATGGCACCCTGCCTTCCCTATCCTACCCTTCCAAATCTCGCCCATGTTATCACATCCACAAATTTCTCCAGACATTGCCAAATATCTGGGGCAATGTGACCCCCAGTTGAGAATCACTGTTCTAGGAACTTGCCACTCCAAGGACCAGTAGCATCAGCATGACCTAGGAACTTGTTGAAAAAGACACTCTGCATGTTAACAAGATCCCCAGATGAATCATATGCACATGAAAATCTGAGAACTGCAACTCTGAGAAATAGAAGAATGAGCTGGTGAGATGGGTTGCGGAAATGATTGTGAAAAGGCTTGAACATTTTGATACAATTTTAGACTTAACTTGGACAATGAGGCTATACTGAATATTTTCTTTTTATCAGATTTATTTTAGAAATGCTATCCTGGCAGTTTGATTTTGCCTACTTACCATTCTTCTCACTTCTTACTACTTCTACCTCAATTGTGGGGTGGGAGATTGGGAGAACATAAATGAAAACAAAGAGA
Organism: Rhinolophus sinicus; assembly: GCF_036562045.2. Classification (NCBI taxonomy): domain Eukaryota; kingdom Metazoa; phylum Chordata; class Mammalia; order Chiroptera; family Rhinolophidae; genus Rhinolophus; species Rhinolophus sinicus. Next base: position 26,132,726 of record NC_133754.1, on the reverse strand, counting down.
AATTTAGATTCTGATTTCCTTTGGATGTATGATCATTTTTAAGTTTGTCACTGGAAAATGGTGACATAGTTTATAAACATTTGAAAGTCAGGAAGAGGAGTGGGATTGTGATAATGTGGTGAATTTGATTTTGGACATATTGAACTTGAAGATTAATAAGACACTTAGATGTGTTATCCAGCAGGCACTTGCTCAGGAGAGAAGTTGCCTGTGAAAATATAGATACTGGTAAGTGGAAGCTGGGCAGGATTGAGGATTGGTGAGATGAAGGGAGAAGGAGAAGGGGGTGATCATGAGTATATCATTGAACTGTAGTGAAGTGTGAAGGAGAATAACGGGCTGGCAGTTAAAGGATTTCTGCTGAACAGGTGTCAAAGAAGAGATTTTTACGATGGTATTTAAGGATGGAACTTAGAGGACCCAGAGCAATTTAATGAGAAAGTCCACTTGCTCAAGGAGTACTTCCTGCCTTGCAGTGACCTCACAAACCAGTGAGTTAAAGTGTTCGTTCCCTCTCTGTAGTTACTCTGACTAACTGAAGCATGCTCCATCTTTCCCAGACACTTCCAAGTCTGCCTTGACTCTTCAGACATCTCCTTTAGCTAATGCTGTCATGGAAACTGTCAATCCATGCTGTGTGTGGCGTGGCAAAGATTATGGCCATCTGAAAATATTTTATTCTTTTTTTTTTCTGCTCAATATCTTTTGTATACTCAAGTAAATTAATTCCACAAAAGTTGATTTATTAAATAGCTGCAAATAGAGGTCATAGGCTAGGTGTTTTCAGGGTTACAAAGATGATAAAGCCATGATCTAGCAGTCAGGGAGCTTATGTTCAGGATGGGAATCAGGTAAGTATGATAGTGCTTTAATAGGATATATCTCAGGATGCTCGTCTAAGGATTAAAGGACTATGGATACATCTAAAGAGAAGACTCTGCAATTGTCCAAAATGCATGAACTCTGGGGTCCATGTGCTTCTGCGTATTTGGGGAACACTGTCTCAGTCCTCATTTCTCTCTTATCCATTCAATTTCTTTCTATTACAGCACGTCTCTCTTCTATATATAAAGAGTCGCAAGTCTCATTCAATTTTGTCCCTTCTCAAAAAAAAATAAATTCCAGGACACATCAGCAACATAGAGGTGTGAAAAGATCTCTAGAACTCTGCCCTTAAATTATAACATGTTAGACAGCTATAATTCCACAAAGGGTTCCCTGCTGAACACACAAATAGGACTAAGAGATCCACGCATCGAGACATCTGAAGGTGGGTGTATCAGAGTGAGCAGGGAAGGCAGAAAGAGAGGACAGAGATGGGAGCCCCAGATGTAGTCCAGTACTCACCACAGCCCCAGTGACATGACAGCAGTGAAAAGAATGGGAGCAAATCCCACTGGGCAGAGAGACAGAGGCAGTAATCTGGCCTGAGTGGCCAGTACACCTTGAGGATGAGCCCAGGGTCAGGGGCAGAGAAGCAGGGCAAAGGGTGGTCACAGTTGACCAGCCTCCCCCACAAGGAACATAAAGCCTCAGATGCAGGAATCTGCACCTCTCACCCTCCTGTGGTCTGCCTGACATTTCAGCCCTCACCTTGGATCATGAAAGGGCAGATGCAACATTCCAGCCTACGTTGTCTGTAATCACTGTGATTGAGCCCATTGTAAAGAACAGAGCCACAGATCCCAAACCCACTTTCCCAAACACATCATCAAGGTGGAGCCTGGTAGAGGCAGCTGTGACACCCTAGACAATGTGGCATGAATTGCAGCTTCTGGTTGCAGGAAAGTAGCACCAGGAACACACAGGCCATGAGCTCCATTGCCCACCACATCCCACCATGGGGTTGGTGCCCTGAAACTTAGGCAACTGCGTCATAAAGATGGCACTCCCCCCCCACCCTTGGTGAATTTTCCAAGTCAAGGAAACACCGTCCCACAGAGATCCCAGAAGTCCCAGTACTGCAGGTAGGGAAAACAAAAGAAAAGACCTCTACTTATCAACTGGCTAAACAGTCAAAAGAAACAAGTACTTTAAAAAAAAAAAAAGAAAAGAAAACAAAAAGTTTGATTCCCTCAAATGCCTAGGCAAAGAAATAATCCAAGAACTGTGAATAACCAAAGTAACAAGATAGTTCAGAAAGAAAATGAAAAATCTCCAGAAAATAAAGACATGGAAAACTGTAATTTAAATGACAGGGAATTCAAAATTACAGTTATGAAAAAAACTCAATCTGATATGAGAAAACTCAGAAAGGCAGTTCAGTGTGCTCAGGAATAAAATCAATGAACAAAAGAAGTACTTTACCAAAGAGATTGCAACTATAAAAACAAATCAAACAGAAATTCTGGAGCTGAAAAATTGATTAGAGTGCTTAAGAAATAGAGCAGACAAGATGGAAGAAAAAATTAGTGATTTTGAAGATAGAAATCTAACAGTGACTCAGGCGGAAGAAGTGAGAGAATTGAGCTTTCAAAAAATGAAAGAAGTCTATGAAAACTATCTGACTCTACTAGAAGGAGCAATATATGAGTAACTGGTATACCAGAAGGAGAAGAGGGAAAGGAACAGAGAGCCTATTTAAACAAATCAAGGAGAACTTCCTAAACCTACAGAAAGAGCTGAACTCTTGAACGCAAGGAGCTAACAGAGCATCTATTTATCTCAATGCAAAAAGACCTTCTCCGCATTATAATAAAGCTCTAAAAAGTTAAGGACAAAGAAAGAATCCTTAAGGAGCCAGGAAAAAGAAAATGGAATATACCCCCATAAGACCAGTATTAAAGTGAGATTTATTCCAGGGGTGCAAGATTGGTTCAATATCTGCAAAACAATGTGATATAGATATATCACATTAACAAAATAAAGGCTGAAAATCATATAATCATATCAATAGGTGCAGGGAAAGCATTTAACAAGATACAACATCCATTTATAATTAAAAAACTCAATAAAATGGGTATAGAAGAGAGTAACCTCAACATGATTAAAGCCATACATGACAAACCCTCAGCTAATATACTAAATTGTGAAAAACTGAAAGCTTTACTCTAGGATTAGGGACAAGACAAGGATATCCACTCTTGCCAGTGTTATTCAATATAGTACTGGAAGTCCTAGCCAGACCAATCAGGGAGGAGAAAGAAATAAAAGGCATCCAAGTTGTGAATGAAGAGGTAAAGTAGTCACATTTTGCAGATGACATGAATATATATATATATATATATATATAATAGAAAACCCTGAAGACCCCATCAATAGACGATTAGAAACAATAAACAAATACAGTACAGTTACAGGATACAAAATCAATATACAAAAATTGGTTGTGTTCTATATACTAACAATGAAATATCAGAAAAAGAAATGAAGAAAACAATTTCATTTGCAATTACAAGAAAAAGGATAAAATACCTAAGAGTGTACTTATCCAAGGAAGTGAAGGACCTATACATTGAAAACTATAAGACATGTGGAAAGAAATTGGACACAAAGAAATGGAAAGATATTCTGTGTTCATGGATTGGAAGAATCAACACAGTTTAAATGCCATATTACCCAAAGCAATATACAGATTTAATGCAATCTGCATCAAAATCTCGATGGCATCTTTCAAAGCAATAAAACAAAAACATCATCAAATTTGTATGGAAACACAAAAAATCCTAAATTGCCAAAGCAAACCTAAAAAGACACACACACACAAAAAAAATGTTGGAGATATTATACTCCCTGATTTCAAATTATACTACAAAGCTACATTAATCAAAATAATATGGTATTGGAAGAAAAATAGATACACAGATGAAATGAAACAGAATTGAGAGCCAAGAAATAAACTCATACATATATGGGCAACTAATTTTTTTTTAATTTATTGGGGTGACAATTGTTAGTAAAATTACATAGATTTCAGGTGTACAATTCTGTATTACATCATCTATAAATCCCATTGTGTGTTTGCCACCCAGAGTCAGTTCTCCTTCCATCACCATATATCTGATGCCCCTTACCCTCATCTCCCACCCCCCACCCCCCTTACCCTCTGGTAACCACTAAACTTTTGCCAAAGGAGCCAAAAACAGTGGAGAAAAAAATCTCTTCAATAAATTGTGTTGAGAAAATTGGAAAACCAGATGCAAAAAAATGAAATTATACAGCTATCTGACACCATGCACAAAAATTATTTCAAAATGGATTACAGACTTAAATATAAGACCTGAAAAAATACAATTCATAAAAGTAAACATAGATACTAAATTTATGGTCTCTGGGAGGCTTTTATGAACTTGACCCCAAAGGCAAGAGAAGTAAAATCAGAAATAAATGAATGGGACTATATTAAACTAAAAAGCTTTTGCACAGCAAAGAAACCCATCAACAAAACAAAAAGACAACTGACAGAATGGGAGAAGATATTTGCAAACAACACCTCCAACTATCCAAAATATATAAAGGGGTTAATATCCAAAATATATAAAGAACTCATACAACTCAACGATAAACAAAAAACAAACAACCCTCCCCCCAAAAACGGGTAGATGACTCATAAACTTTTCCCAAGAAGACAATACAGTGGCCAAAAGCTATATGAAAAGATGTTCAACTTCACTAGCTATTAGGGAAATGCAAATCAAAACCACAATATGATACCACCTCACACCTGTTAGAATGGCTATCATCAAAAGACAAGAAAAGTGTTGGAGAGGATGTGGAGTAAAAGCAACTCATACACTGCTGGTGGGAATGTAAACTGGTACAGCTACTATGGAAAATGGTATAGAAGTTCCTCAAAAATTAAGAATGGCGCTATCATATGAGCCAGCAATCTCTCTTCTACCTGAAAAATCTTGAAACATTTATGTGTGAAGCTATATGTACCCTGCGTTCATCACAGCATTATTCATGGTAGCTAAGACATAGAAACCACATAAGTGTCCTTCAATGGATGATTGGATAAAGAAGATGTGGTACATATATACAATGGAATATTACTCGAGCATAAGAAAGAATGAAATATTGCCGTTTGGTACAACATGGATGGATCTTGAGAGTACACAAAATAAGTCAGATCAAAAAAGTCGAGAGCCAAATGATTTCACTCATATGTGGAATATAAAACAGAAAACAACAAATAAACAGACACAGACAAAAGTATGTTGGTTACCAGAGGGGAAGGAGGGTGAGGGAGTTTGAATAGGGTAAAGGAGGTAAAATAAATGGTGATGGAAGGAGACTAGATTTTGAGTGGTGAGCACATAATGCAATATACAGCTGATGTATTAGAGAATTGCACACTTGAAAACTATATAATGCTATCAATCATTGTCACTCTAATAAATTAAATTTAAAAATTTTTCATTACATCCACTGTTTCTTACTTCATGTTCACAATCCCTTATCTGCAGTTATGAAATCGAAAGCTCTGAAAATCAGAAGAGTGTGTGTGTGTGGGGGGCGGGTATAATTTAGCAAAACTTGCCCTGATCTATACAGTCTTTATTTATCCCTAGAATATTAATTTTGTTTGTTGAAGAAATGCTCATGTTTTTGATTAAGGAGTGTTGCCTTATACCTTACTATGGGAAATAGAATTTTTCAAATTTTAAAAAGGTGATAATACTAAATTCTCAAACATGTCTGGTCACAAGAGTTTTGGATGAGGAAATGTGGGCCTGTAGTGCTCTCAAAGTCCTACCCAACATAAGAAGGTGAGAATAGGAGGTTGTAACGATTAGGAATGTGGAGGCAGCATAATCACCATTTCCAGATGATCTCTTACATTAACTGGAAAACCCATGAGAATCAACTGAAAAGCAATGAGACATAAGTAAGATGACTGAACCCAAAGTGAGCACACATGTCAAAACTCCAGCCCTATACTAGCTTCTTGGACAAATCAGACACTTAGAATTTAAGGAGCCCCACCTAGTTCATTAGTTTTCATGGCAGATCAAATGACCTGATCTTGTGCCCTAAATTTAGTAGCTGCGTTTCTGCCTGTATCTGTGGCCAACATCCCATTTTGCCTTCCAGTTTCACCAAGACTCCCAGGGATGGCCAATGTGACTCTGACCAGCAGTTGTATGACCAGGGAGCCACGGCCTGCTCAGCAAACTCTTTGGTCCAGCCTGCATACCTCGGTCTCTGTTCCCCTGACCTATTAGCATCCCAGGCATCTGCCTGGCTGATTCTGTCCCCCTGGCTTTCATGCTTCTGCCTCTAGTCCTTGTTTTCTGGTTGTCTTTAGAATGCTTCCCTTTGTGCATTTGTAAACGCCGACTTTGGTCTTTTTTTGAAATGACATTCAGACAGATTTGTTGAAACTTTACCTACAGAGACCTTGTTTAGCACATCATATAAACAACCTCAAAAATCACAGGAACAGAATGGCACAGCTGTGCATATCCCCCCAGAGAAGTCACTGAGTTTTGGTGACATTTTAAATCTGAATGGTGACGGATGATGCATCTGGGATAAACACTCTGAGTCATACAAAACCATTAATTGTTTCTGTGCCAGGTAAAGCTAAAGCAATGGGAACTATTTTGTACAGTACCTGTTTGGGCTTCACATATGACCAGGGTCATTGAAGGAATCTGTTCAGAGAGGCCACCTTCTTTCTCCCTCCTCTCTCCCGCCTTCCTTCCCCTCCCTTTTTTCTTCCATTTCAGTATTCTCATCTTAAAAAATGGAGATCATAATAGTATCCTCCTTACAGGATTGTTACAAGGATTAAACAAGTCGATTATATATGAATATATATATAAATTAATGTACTATCTTTTCTAAGAGCTATGGATATAAAGATGAAAAGCACCAGCCCTGCTCTTAAGTACCTCCAGTATTTGTAGCTACTTCGCATTTGCAGGATGAGCTCTTCTGAAGCATGGACCCCTGGTGAGTGGTCTGATGTAAGAGCCAGCTGCATCCCCCACCACTCATTCATTAACTGCATCACCTTGGGCAAGTTACTTAATCTCTAAATCTTAGTTTCTTCCAATGGGGATAATAATAATAATTTCTATCTCATAGATCTGTTGTGAGGGATAAAGGACATAAGACAAGTAAAACACTTAAGAATACCCAGAGTAAGTAATAAATACTGAGTTCCTTAATTTTCAGGTACTACGGATTGTAGGTCCTGAGATGGTCGTTGGTAGGACTTTCCATTAGGATTCCATTAGGTAAGAACATGGGGGTCATGGTGCAGCTCTGGATCTGGCACGTGGGAAGTTTCTCAATTCAGATACGTCTTCCCTAGTGTGTCGGCTCAGTAGTCCAGACAGTTGCAGGACCACATGGAGGAGACAGGGCTCTGCAATGAGACGTCCTGAGGAACCTCTCAGATTCCGTTTTCCCATCTGTACCATGAGTATAAAGCTAACCGCTAACTCACAGTTATGGTAAGAGTCAACTAAGATAATCTAGGTAAGGAACCAAGTACAACAAACAGGCCTGACATGCAGTAAGAGTTCTATTTAGTTGGCAGTTATCATTGTTATCATTTTTTTATGAGTATTTGATTCTTTGCTTAGAAAAGAACTTGCATAGTTGGGGCTCTGAGCCTTTTTTATTTTTGGTCCCATGGTTATTTATTTTAAATGTTTAATACACTATTTTTTTCTTATTTCAAGAACAATACATGCTCATCACTGGAAAAAATATCAGAAAATTATGTTTTGTGTCTGCTACTTTTCCACCCCTGGGCAGAGTGGGAGTCACAGTAGGTGAGGAGATGGGACAGGGCAGCTGGACCCTTTTGCCTACCATTTCAATTATTGGTCGGCATTCGGTCTCATAAGAAATGATCACCAGGAATCATTTGTTACTCCATCATTGACTGTCTCCAAAACAAGTATAGGCTCGCTAACTAAGTTTATAATTTCTCCCTTCAGACTGTATTATTATTATTACTACTACTATTTTATTATTTTTCCATTTTACAGAGAAAGACTTGGTGATATAATAATGCAATATTTGAAAGTGGAAATATACTGTCTGCCACTGTCCTTATTTATTTCTTGTGCAATGCCACACTAAACAACAGGGGATGTTGCCAATAATTACCGTTTCTTAAGCATCAGACCCTGTCTGTGTATTATCTCATTTATTCCAGATGGCAACCCTATGACGTAGGACTAGTTTCCACTTTAGCTATGAAAAAACTAATTCCAGATTAAATAACTTGCCCAAGATCACAGAGCTAGGATTAAAACCAAACTCGATATGACTTTAAGTGATGTAACCCCCAAATTAGAGTGGAGTTAAACAAATTTAAAATGGAACCAAAAAACTTTCAATAATGATCTCTACAAAGGTATTCATAAAGACTTCTAGGACCACACAAAATAATAATATCAAAACGCAAACATTAAACTACAACCTAAGCATATTTTCCATGACCTCCCTGCCACATTTCAATATACACATCAAATACTGGTATTTTCAAAATCTAATACAGTCCGTCAGTGAGGTTCATAAAGTTTTGACCTCATTTAAATTATCAGATAGAAGCATATAATAAACAGACAAGAGCAATAAAAAATTGCATACAAAGAGCTTTGGTAACATCTGAATACAAATCACTTTCTGAACTCAGACTTCTCTTATCATTGATTGCCTAAGAAACTCAACCTTAGACCTTCCAAGCACTGCAATAATAAAGAAGCGAAGCCTTTATGCTCAAAATGATTAAAGCATTTAACATACAAAGCGAGCACTGCAGAGAAAGTCTTGTCTTCATTATGCCAAGTGTTATGCAACACAATGAATATAATCTCCCTTGGGTTTTACTAAACACTCAAGCTCTTTAATTTACATTATTTTATTCATTTGAATTCACCTTGGATTTACTAAACAAACAAACAAACAAAAAAACACCTCACAGTTCTCACAATACATGAAAAGGTATAGTTAAGAAGATAATTTAATGGCTCTTAATAAAATCCAGGTGGGGTAAAGGTGAAAATCAATTCACCCTGAAGTCACATCGGTTAGTGACCAAATATTTTATGGGGTGAGAGCAAGTGTATTCATCATTAGAAGATGATAATTAAAACTATTGTCTGCATATGCCCTTCAGCTTAAGTTTTGATTGTGCAATATCTCACAAGTTTTTGCTTTTTTTAGGAAGGAAAATAACCCATACAGTAGACTAGTATTTGCCATGATGCTTTATACATAAGCATTCAATGAAAGTAGTTGGCTAGCTGAAGGGAAGTGAACACTTCTTATTTTTAATCACATTATACCGCAGATTTTGTAGCTATCTTGGCATCTACTTATTTAGCACTTACAAGTTCAATATTCTCCAGTGATACTGGTGGCTAGGATATACCATGTTTCCCCCAAAATAAGACCTACCTGGAAAATAAGCCCTAGCATGATTTTTCAGAATGACATCCCCTGAGCGTAAGCTCTAATGCGTCTTTTGGAGCAAAAATTAATATAAGACCCGGTCTTATTTTTGGGGAAACACGGTACATACGTATGACATTTTACTTGCTAAAAAATTTTTAAATGTGTTTGTCTTTAGTAAAAATAAAGCACCGCTATTTTTAGTAAATATAGCAAAAGGAATTTTGCAACTCTATCATGAGAATAAGCAATGTGTCCACTAATGTCTTTATGTGTGTGTATATATCTAAAATAAGAAAAAATGTATTTTGCCAAACATGCCTGCTTTTTGTTTTGTTTTATTTTTTTGCATTGTATTTTTTCATAATCAAAGGTCAGGGTCTGTGTCTGTCTTTGTCACTATTAAAGTTCCAGCATCCAGCATAATGTCTTTAAGAGCTCAGAACACATTTGCTGAAAAAACATGTTAAGATTTTTTGCATTTCATTACACATTATTCTACAGCAGCTTTTTAATGACTGCATAGCATTCCATTCCATATTGTAATTTACTTCACCAAATTCCTTTGGTATTACTGTTTTTTCACTCTTATAAGTGGGAATAAACATTGCTGTAGCAAAATAATTTTTAGAAGTCCACTTTGACTTCTTTGGAATTGTTGCAAAAAGTAAGCAAAAATAAAAGAATTTGATATCTAGTATCAAAAAACTTACCAAACATTTTAAATATTTTACTCTGGCATGGATGTTTGAGTGACCACTGTCCACAATTTTTGTGTGATTTGCAGGTCTTAGAGGACAAGTATGGGGAAAATGTAGCTCGTCAGTAAGCCTAATTGACCAGCAGCATCTTATTCCTTAATGAGGTTTTATTTTTCTCAAGTGTACTTTATATGCAATGAATTAAATCCCCCAAATTTGGAAATTGTAAAAGCTATTAGAATGAGTTTCTTTTGAATGTCAACAGTCAACTCTCTCATGTCATTTAAAAGACCACTCTTCAGGCGGTGAAAGCCCAACACCTTTCTCAGTTAGAGTGAATGAAAATTCAGTAGATGAAGGCATTTCATTGGATAGTGCAGATCAGTAACTTATCCTAAATCTCATTTTAGAAAGAAATTGTAGCTGGAGCAATAGTGTATGTTCCAGAGATGTTAGTTTAGAAAGGGTTTTCACACTTCACAATAAACTATAAATAAACAGGATCATTTTGAAGAGCTACCAGAAATAAAATAGCCACCAACCATCAATTGCTGTGACAGTAACTTTTCAGAATTCTTCATTGGCAGAGAAAGAGAAACCATAATCAAGAAACGGAAATGAAGAGATTTTTCCAATTTTCTTTTGACACTGAAAGGATGTAATTCATCATCTAGAATGTGACCCTTTAAATGTGTGAAATAAGAGTGCCCCCTGTATAGTCCCAGCATTTCAAAAAGTCCATGAGTTCCTTGAAAGGAATTCACTTGAACTGTCAAGTTGGATATAAAATGGCATTAAACAATCTAATATAAAGAAGCATGAGGAAGACAAAGCCACAAAAATTTAAAGTCTTATGATAATGAATTTAAAGAGTAGTTTATGGAACTGAGAAGGCCAAGCATGATATATGCTCAGAAACAAGAAGAACCAACTCTGAGAACAGAGCAAATGTTCACAATTGGTGTCCAATTATAAGAATGTACCTAAGGGGAAATGGAAAGATGAGTTTTCACAATGCCTGATGAAGCAACTAACTACAAAATTATGATACACGGGTATGAACATTGTGATGGTTAATTTTATGTGTCAACTGGACTGGGTTAAGAGATGCCCAGATTGTTGGTGAAATATTACTTCTGCATGTGTCTGTGAGGTTCCCTCTTTGAATCAGGAGGCTTAGTAAAGATTACCTAGCCCAGTGCTGGTGGGCATCTTCCAATCTGCTGAGGGCCTGAATAGAACAAAAAGGACAGACTTGCTCTCTCTGCTTGAGCTGAGACATCCATCTTCTGCTGCACTCAGACATTGGTGTTCCTGGTTCTCAGGCCTACAGACTCAGCCTGACACTTACACCACTGACTCTGCCCCCATATTTCTCAGTCCTTCAGACTTGGACTGAATTACACCACCAGGTTTCCTGGTTCTCCAGCTTGCATAGGGCAGATTGTGGGACTTCTCTGCCTCCATAACAGTGTGAGCCAATTCCTATAATAAATATTCATATGGATAGTATATACCAGGGGTGTCAAAAAATGTATACACATTTTTTTAATATATATATATGTATATGTATATGTATATGTGTATATATGTATATATGTGTATATATATGTATATATATGTATCATATATATATATATATATATATATATATATATATATATGTGTGTGTGTGTGTGTGTGTGTGTGTGTGTGTGTGTATACCCTATTGGATACACACACACAGAGAAAGGGTGCCAAAAACATGTATACACATTTTAAGAAAGGAAAAAATTGTATTATACCGATAACAAAAGATGAATACAAGTCACGTTTGACTTCTGCAATTACCAGAGATGCTCAGAGTGGTTACCATCAGCATCCAGCATCCAAACACTTCTGATTACAGTGAAATATATATATTCACTGTATAGGGCAGTTCAAAGGTCTAATAATTCTAGCTTTTATTTATTTGCATATGGCAGTAGGATGTATATATCCTATTGGCTTTGTTTCTCTGGAGAATTCTAATTAATACAAACATAAAAGCTTTCCTTTTATGATGTTTTTCTCAAGAATAAAGGAGGATAGCAGTGTTAGAAAAAGTCTATTAATTTTCTATTGCTTAAGTTGTCTACATGCTCATTTGTTTTCTGTGCTTTAACTCATCTGTTATCAAATAGGGCTCTAGACTTGATTCTATGGCGTAGACTCCTCAAACATGGTGGTAATTAAAATTTAAAAGCAGAATATGGGTCATCTTGCAAGTTGGTGTAATAAACAAGAATATTATTCTTCTAGAAAATTACCTAGATACCTTTTTTCCTCTGTCCAATGCCCCACCCCTTCTGATTTTAGAAAATGATTTTGGAGATTTGGTATATTTATTTATTTTTTCCTGCCATGTCTGTGAGGGAATTTCAAAAGTTGAGTTTTCTTGAGGGAACTTAGAGAAAGGATTCCATTTCACACAAACTTAAGGGCAGTTCAAAGGTCTAATAATTCTAGCTTTTATTTATTTCTTCATTCATTCAACAGCTATTTACTGAGTGCTGTGTGCTATGTTATACATTAGAGGTAAACACCTAACATTCATAGAGCTCCCATTTTTTGTTGAAAAGCTAAAAATAAATGACAAGCAAGACTAACCCAACTAACATAAAATATTATAACATGTGTTCACTGACACGAAAGACAGGAATAATGGTCTGAGATAAGAAGGAACAATTCTACTTTTTACAGGGTGGTCAAGGAAATCTTCCCCAAGGAAGTGAAATTTAAGTTGAGAGCTGAAGGATAAGCCGGACCTAGCATCCAAAGAGTGAATCAAGAGTCCTATGAAGAAAAACAAGTGTGTACAAAAGTCACAAGGCAAACAAGAACTTGTTGTGTTTTTAAACTTCAAAGAAATCCAGTGTGGCTGGGATAATCAGTGGGTAACACAAATGGCTTGAGTGAAGCTGGGGAGGTAGTCAAAGCCAGAGCATGCAAGATCTGGGAGCCATGAAAAAGAAGTTTGAATTTTATCTCAAGTAGAATCCTTTAAAGGATTTAATAAGAAACGTGACAAGATTGTGACACAATTTGATTTGTCTTTTAAGAAGATGATTCTGGTCACTGAGTGTAGAATGTAATGAAAACAAGAAGAGTGAAGGCAGAGACATTGTCAAGAGTTGTAGACGTCTTGGCTGAAGGATGGTATTAGCAGAGAAGATGGAGAGAAGTGAACTCATTTAAGATATAATTTGATAACAGCATCAAATTCATTATGAACAATAAATTGTATATAGGGGTTGAAAAAAATGCAGAATTAACAACTAAGACTCTGGCTTGTGCATCGGGATAAATGGTGATGCTATTTTACTGAAATGTAGATGACTCTAAGGGCAGATTGCAATCTATGGATTAGACAACAGAACAGGTTTTCTCAAACTGCTCTGGTGATAAGAGTCACTTGGGCTGCTTGTTAAAAACATCTGGGTCCCATCCTACTGATGTGGATTCTCTTAGTGACAGAACAAGGAAGACTTTGTTTTGTCAAGCACCATGGATGATTTTCTATTGTCAGGAAAGCTGGAAAAACATCCTACCAGAGAAAGAAACCTCTATGAAAGAGTGTTCTTGTGTGATACAGTACAGAATAGGAGGCTGGGGGAAGAGGAGACTTAATTGCAAGGTAGAGGAGATTGAAAGGCCATTGGGCTTCCACTGATGAAACCAAAGACCCTAATCAAAGTACCTAGCATGGTATCTGGCACAGAAGAATCCATCACAGCTGCAACCCAAGGATTATATTTGAATAGAACTTCAACTTATTGTATTAATGTAATTCATTGTGTTAGTTAAGATAACTTTAACTGCTATAACAGATAGATTCTGAAACAATACAGATTTGAGGCAGTTTCCTTTTGTCTTGTGCTTCTGCCATCCTGCAGGGCAGAGATTTCCAAACTTTCTCACTTCATTTCACCCTCGTTGTCCCAGGAATTGTTTCACTGTGCACCCAAGATGAAAGAAACACCTAGAAGTTCTGTTGATCAAGTAGTTAGCCCCAACAACTTAATAAGTAGGTCCTAACAACCCAATAGTTATATGAAAAAAATTATGCACATAAATTTAAAGAAAATTTTTTTAAATTCTTTAATGCTGCAATTATGTACCAGTTGGAATGTGTGTGCTCCCTAGTCACTGCACAACTTAAACCCTGAGATCCGATTGAATACCACCCACCCTCATTTCCTGGTCTGCATTGATCTTTGTGTAGCACTTGCTTTTTCTTACAGCGAACACAAAAAATAAGAAATTCTGGAAAGAGACGTAGTGTGATCTAATGTTGAAACTATAGATTACCTTGAGCTAGTAGTTTACGCAGTATTTGATAGAAGTTTCTATACTTTCCTTGGAAATTTATAATGTCCCAGGAAAACCCTGTGAATTTTCTGTGGTTCCCTGAAGTGCCCAATATACTGTTTAGAAACTTCAGCTCATGAGTCTTGGGGTCATTGTCTTCCAGCTGAAGGATGGAAAATGAGAATGGAGGATCATCCCTAGAGGGCCTCTATGGTCCACCCGCTGAAGTGACACACACATTTGCTTCTCTTCTATTGATTAGAACTGTCACTCAGCCACCCCAAACTGCGGAGACTGGGAAATGTGGTCTAGCTCCATGCCAAAGGAAAAAGAGAGAAGACTATGGTGAACAAAGAATAGTGTGGTACATGCTTAACCCTTGGCACTGAAATTTTTTGAATACAATTTTATCAGATGGTCAGAATAGGAGAGAAAGAGCGTGGCTTTGCAACAAACAGGTTGAAATTCCAAAGACACCTAAGGCTTACATATTTGCAATTTTCAACTACTAACCAAAGCACTGGTTTAGACCAGAGTTTTTCAATCTTGCCACTATTCACATTTTGCACCAAATAATTGTTTGTGGGTGCTGTCTAGTGCGTTGTAAGATGGTCAGCTTTATCCTGGCCTCTATCTACTTACTAGATGCGACAGCACATCTCCTCCAGTTGGAGACGACCAAAATTGTCCTCAGATATTGCCAAATGTTTTCTGGGTGGGGGGCAAAATTGCCCCAGCTTAAAGTTCACTGATTTACACAGAAAGTTATGATATTATTCGAAGTGATTAACAGAAGTGAATTAGGTTATTCCCCAATTAAAGAACACTCAGGAATGTTTATATACTTGTATGCAATCTAAGATTTTCACAGTATAGCTCATGGAGTCCATTTTAAACGTATCTAAGCTCTTTTCAAATAGCCTTTCAATAGTGTATTAATGAGCCTCTGCTTTGGAATCAAAGTACTCATTTTCCTTCCTTCAGGAAGTCTTGGCTGCTACTGGCTCACACCTGAGTCCCTCCCTGGAATTATCCGCCCTTACCCCTAGGGAGCTGAGGACACCTTGCCCAGGTTACACCTCCTCCCCAGCATGCAGTCCTCACCTGATTACTGGTGGGTGTGGAAGGGTTGGGAGGGTCCAGGCCTCCCCTCCCCTGCACTTGCCCCACCCCCCCAGACTTCTGTTGTAACTGCTTTGCATTTCAACCTCGCCTTCTACACAGTCTTGCTCTTCTTTCATTGCTTTGCAGGTGTTGATCCATGGAGCAATTTCAAATAAACTCCTTGCATGAAAATCTCTCTCAGAGTCTATTTCCAGAGAACCTGACCTACAACATACCTTCACTTTTATTTTAACTTAATACAAACAATACCATTGTTCCCCCAGTTTTTTGATGTTGGAAAGATGCCCTTTCTTTGATTTCAGTTCTACTTAGCAGAGTTCTACCATTCTTATGCATTAACTATACCCTAATGCATCACCTACAAGTTTAAATTTCAGTCTCTTTAAATGTAGTAAGATGCAAGTCTGAGTGCAGAATGTTTTTAGATTTTAAAAACTATTTTACAGTTGTTTTGCCACACTTATTTCAAAAGCAATTTCCGTTAACTCACTTTTACCAATTCTCACTAGCTTGTTCTACTTAGTCACAGAAAAAATTGTTTTCTTTGTACACTCATGTTATCTGTTTATACACTATTGAATTCAATCACATAATTACAATAATATATAAAACTTGCATGAATAGGCTTGGGAACATGTGAAAGTAAGGGTAAACCCATCTGGTGAGTAGAAGTCCCAGGTGTGTAGAAACCTGGTGAGCAGCTACAGGTCACAGTATCATCGTGTTTGACAGCACTAAGGCTAATCCAGTAGTCAGATGAGCAGAGCTTCTGGACCTACCCAGCGGAAAGACTGATTTGCTTCTTGTCTGACTAATGCCGAACTAGCAAAACAGAATTATACCGCTTCAAGAAACCTGCATCTCCAGGTCCTTATTAAAGGAAACTGAGGCTTAGACAGATAAATCGTCTTGCTGATAGTCAGTATTTAGAATAAGGTTTCTGACTATTAGGACAATACATTTCCTGCTTTATTACACCACAGACCCAGACTAGAGAGATGAGGAATTACAATTCATTCACAAATCTCAGACTTGCGATTTCCTTGAAAGAAGCATTGAAATATTAATGTCTGGTTCTCATTGAGATATATGGAAGGTAATGTGTTCTGGTATTTGTTTAGTATTCAGAACTGTGCACCACCTTCCCTGACACTCCAATGAAGATAAAATTAACTCTGAGGTAATGAGGATTTAGGTAAACTAATACACGTATGTAATGATGAAAACAGCTTTTACCATTAAATAGCAAGCATTTTTGTTTGGGACACGTTATCATGGTATAATAAATGCCAGTTCTATGCACTTTCTCAAGAGATTACAAAGGAAAAATAATCAAATTGTTCTTTCATGTTTTTAAAAGAAATTGTGGAAAACATTTCTCCCATATCTTAATGGAACCAACAAGGAAAGGAATTTCCAAAAATATTTTTTTTCAGCCTACATATTAACTGTAGAAATTCTCATCTGAAGCAACTACTTCTTTAAAAGTATCAAGTCAGTACTTTTAAACCCCGTTGGTTTAAAAATACTGTGCTTAATTTTTAAATATATTATATAAAATGTTGTTTTTGAATCATTTTTTTCACAAAATTAAAATATATTTTCTTCTCATGAAGGAATTATGTGTATATATGAGTTGTGTATATATATACATATATGTGTTCAGTTACATATATACATACATGTATATGTATGTATTACATACATATATACACACACAAATACTAAAGCTTAGATTCAGTAAACCTCCATTTTAGAGAACTAAATTTATGTCATTTGAGAATAAATTAAGGATAGATCAATTATTCTGGATAAATCAACTAAGGTTAATATATGCATAGATAATAATCAGTAATTCACACTGCTTAAACTTTCTGGGTATTTAGAAAATTTTCAATGTTTGGCTATTACAAATAATGCTGCTGTGAATGCACTTGACCACATCTTTTGGTACACACATTTACACATTTCTCTTGGTTCTACACCTAGTGGTAGAATTGCTGGGTCATAGGGCAGACACATATTTTAGCAGTGACTACCAAATGGTTGTCCATAGGGGTTGTACAATTTGAACTCCCACCAGAAATGCTCGACACTGCTGTATATCCTCATCCACACACAGTCTTTTTCCTATTGGCTATTCTGGTGCCTGTAGGATGATATTTAATTGTAGTTTTAATTTGTATTTTCATGATGACTAATAAATGAATGTTTCTACATGTTGTTTAGCCAATTGGACATTACCTTTTGTGAAGTGCCTATTCAAATCTTTCATCATTCAACTGGACTGTTTATTCTTTGTCATATTGATTTATAGGCATTCTTTATATATTTGTGATATGAGCCCTTTCTTAGACATACTTATTGCAAATATTTTCTTCCACTCTGTGGGTACACTGTCCTTTTTGTATTAACCCTAGAGCTATTGGATCGTTTCATGGTCAATCAATTCTGAAAGAAAGAAAACAACGCTGGGTTTCATAATAGCAGCCTTGAGTTGAAGGAACCATTACTGTGTGATTTGGGACAAGTCTCCTACTTAATCATGAAGAATTTCTTTGCTGCCCTTGTAGGATGGAGCTACTAATAGCATTCACACTGTATTATGAGAGTCTAAATTTTAATTGGCAGAGCCTAGCAGAGTGCCTGGCACATACTGGATGCTTAATACATTTTATGGGGTAAAAGGCGATAAAATATTCATCACTTAATCTTATCTTGACTATCTGATACTGCCTATGGACTTTAAAAAATCCTCAGCTAAAAGTTCAGTATTACTGTACAACCTCCCTGAGGCACACATTATATGCCATGTCTTTCTTATCCCTTCTTGTAAACTCAAGGAAGTGAAAAAAGCCTGAAACAACCATCTTCTGCTCATTTCTTTTGATGGGGGTCAGAATGCATTTTTTTCTGTGTATTCGATTTCACAGGAAAATACATATGTTGGAAATATGAAGATTTCCAAAAATATCAATGATACATATTTTTAAGAGAAACAATTTAAGTGTGTTCACTAGGAATTATTAATAGTTAAGTATCTCCCAAATCTTTCTCAGTCAAGTTGTATTGGATTTTTGATGGATAATTTATAAGCTAAACATACACCTACACAAATTATATTTGTTCTGTTAAAATATTAATGACATCTACTTCTAGTTAGAAGGAAAGATAAATTGTGACCTGTTTGGTGTGAGAATGACAGTCCAGGAGCAGCCAAGTGACAGTACAGTAATGGGACATTATGATCTCAGGTGAATACTCAAGTATAGACTTGAAGAACAATAGGGAAAAAATACCATTTCTGGATTTGAGAGTTTTCTAATCAAACGATCAAGTGGAAGTTCATTATTAATTTATGCTATTTTAAAAATTCAACACTCTGCATTTCTATTATAGCCACTGATGTTACTTTTACCTAAGGTACTCTGTATTCAATGTCTTGAAACTGTATGCAAAGGACACTCACTTTGGTAGAGCAAAACAGAAAAAGAATTGAGCAAAATTCATATTCTTATTAGCAGAGGAGCTACATTAATTACTCTATGTATTCTAGAAATATAGGTTTCATCAGGTGAGAGGACATGTAGAATTGTGCCCTTTGCTTTTCAATAAATATTTACTACAATGGAATAATCCAAGGGATAACTGGAGTTGGTATTCTCTTAGGCTACATAATGGTTTAAAAAAATCCCCCACTTCCATTCCATTTATAGAACTTTGTTTTTATCCTCTCAGGAATTAATTTAGAAGATATAAAAAAGTGCTGGGAGAAGAAGGCTTGATTTTTACAATCTGTTACTATATAACTAACCTAGTTCCAAGTGGCCTATAGTCTTCCAAGGTTTAATGGGTTAGTGGGTTGATGAAAACTCCAGCGGGGGATTGTGTAGAACCTGAATTGGCACCACATCCTAGTTTTTAACGATCTTATCCTTTGAAAAATTGTCACTGACTTAATCCTACATTTTCAGTTTCCTTTAGTGCAACAGGTACTTAATAATGACCAGGGAGCAGGCACACTGTTTCCACTGAGTTATTTGAGATGATGGTGTTTGTTAGCCAGCTCTGGAAATCCTACAGCATAATTCGTCCCTCATCCCCCATCAGGTCTGCTCCAGTTGTTTGCTGAATATCTCTCATGTGCAAGCTTGTTTTATTTTTATATTTGATGAGATCCTGAATTCCCAATTTTGGATAGCACACACTGGTTTAAAACTAAAAATAACAAATTTTAGACACTTGAATATTTAAAACTAAGTGACTTTAAATTTAAATCAATTGAACAAATGAAATTGGACAGCATCAAGGGGTTTGAGTAGAAGATGTGTTAAACAACTAGCTTTGCTGGAAAGATTTTATACTGATTATATCTGTTTGGAAAAATTCCTTGAAGTCGTTGCTTTGACAAGCAAAGACCCGGGGAAATGGCTCTAACTAGTTTTGGAGGACTTAAGAGATGCACAGAAGCACTGAGACCAAGGTCATCAGGTTCTTTCAGATCTCCCAGGAGCACTGGATCTGAAGAATCCCTGACCTGGAAATTGGGAGGAAGAAGAAAACATGTTTTGGAAATTTCATTCTCAGACATGGAAGCTGAGGGGAGAAATCCAATGGGGGGCTTATTCATCTCAGCAATCAATACACAGACCGTGAATTAGTAAGATTTCCTAAGGTTTATAATTTCTCCTAGTTACGATTGTCATCATATATTTCCTATAACGAT
The DNA here is from genome assembly GCF_036562045.2 of Rhinolophus sinicus. Taxonomy (NCBI): domain Eukaryota; kingdom Metazoa; phylum Chordata; class Mammalia; order Chiroptera; family Rhinolophidae; genus Rhinolophus; species Rhinolophus sinicus. The sequence goes on along the minus strand of NC_133754.1, from coordinate 26,112,485 downwards.
CAATGGTAAAATCAATAAATGTAAGGTTTCAATGTGTTTGTATTTGGGAGCAATGATGAAAGAAGTTATTTACTTTTTACTCAGAGCCACTCTTGCTGACAAAACAAGTGATGTGACAGTCACCAGAAGGAACATGACATAGAGAAAGAACTGGCCCTGAGAAATGGCCTGGACCTTCAGTATTGAACTGCCTCTGAGTTTTTTTCCCTATTCCTGTAGACTTCACTTAAAGATATATGCAGTAAGTCATGTTAAAATTTTGAATCATCTGAAATCTCTAAAAATGTCCACAGAATTTACATTTAAAAAGCACTGTTCTTGTCATAATGATAGCACGTGTAATGTAAAAAGTAACTTTCAAACTTGGGTTATTTTAGAAACAGTCTAAAAAGAGACAATTGTGATGTCACCCCCCCAAACAACAACAAATAAAAGGCGAAATCACGGGGCTGTAGTTATATAGATTTCACTTATAACTATAGCATTTATTGCCTACCTTTTGACGTAGGTCACATTTTTTATTATGTAAAATTTCTAACATACCCAAAAGTACAGAAAATAGCACAATTAACTCATAGACCTATCATCTGGATAATCAAGATTTTTCAGACTTGCTTCATCTATCTGTTGAGTTAAATTTTTAAAGCATATCTAAGACCTCATCTAAGGATTTTAAAGTTTCCAAAGTGTTTTCATTTCACTTGCTTTTCATTTTACCAATCTTATTGTAAGTAACTGTAGCAGATAATACTATCGTTACTTGATAGGGGAGAAAGACAAGGCCCAGACTTTTGACTTATCTGAGGTCACCCAGTTAGTAGCAGAGCTATGACTGCTTTTCTTAGCTCCACTAGACTTGTTGGGATAACATACCCGTTCCCAATACCCCTATTCTTGAGAACTGACCACATAGAAAGTCCACATGCAGATGTTCAGCCCCAGCTGAAGCCCTAGCTTCAGCATTTTCTGCCTGACCTGTGAGTGAGGGAGCCCTTGAGATGGCTCCCGTCCCAGCCACTGGGACCGCAGCTACACGAGACACCTGGACAAGAACCATCCAGTTTCAAGCCCACTCAACCTCGGAACCTAGAAAAACAAATGGTGGTGGTTGCTTTCAGCCCCTATGTTTTGGGTAATTTCTGACATACAATGCATAACTGATATAGTGATCATTGCTATTGGATTGTCTAGGACAGTTCTGATTTAAACTCTTTCCATTTACCAGATAATAATAGCAAACAATTATATAGTACTTGTTATATGCCAGGCATTGTTCTAAGTACTTTATATTAATTTTTAATTCTCACAATGGATCCATGAATTAGATACTACCATTATCCCATTTTACAAATGAGAAAATTGAGGCATAAACAGGCCCAAGGTCACACAATTTGTAAATTTTGTGCTATATTTTGAAGTAGGTGGTGTGGTTCCAAAGTCCATGTACTTCCGTACTACCCTAAATTGCCTCAGACCCGGTTGGGCTATTTATCAGGCAATTGTGCCTCAATTCTGTGTTCCTGATATTCAGTAGTTATGACAGCAGTACGTAGAGAACAGCAGAGATAATGTAATACAAATTAGTTCATCTAAGAAGTATCCATGCTTATCATGTTTCTTTTTTTTGGGTTAAAAAAAATAAAAAACAGAAAATCTAAATATCCAACAGAGGAAACAAACAAAGCAAATAAAACAAATTGATCTTCCTAGAAATATTTTTTCTCAAAATAAAATGAAAATTGATTTCTTCAGTAACTCAGAGAATGTAAAGGATCCTAGTCAACCCACTTATGTGCAAATGATCATTAGGGGTCATATTTTTTATTGTACTGAAACCACTATTTTTACTCTGTTATGAAAACAAGGACTTTAGAGACATTTATGAAAACAGGTCCAAATATGCCTTTAGACATGGCTGGAGGAAATGGCATTAGGAAATTGCCAGGGACTGGGGCCTAGTAATGAGAGAATCTAAACAAAAATCTTAAGTGAGGACATTAGAGGGAGGACTTGAATTTTTCCAAGCAGAGGCAGGGAGAAGGACATTTCAGGTGGATGGACCAGCATGAGCAAGTTGTGAGGTGAGTTAGTACAGAGTTTAAGTAACATTGAATGGAATACATGCTAGAGAGCATTTTCAGTGGGGGGTAGCAAGGGAGATTTGAGTGGAATGGAAAGAGAAGGGAGTAAATACTTAGGGAGCAGCTAATCAAATATCCAGTCAGGCACCTTATATACTATTTTATTTTATCTTCACCGAAATCTGTGAAGTATTATTATAGATACCTACCAATATCTAAAGTTCTCTAGAAAGGACCAGAACTCAAACTCAATGGATAAATTAACTCCAGAGAGGTTTTAGCATCAGATTGTCATCTCTAATTATAGAATGGAAGGCTTGGGCTACAGTTAAAGGAAGTTCTCCTTTAGGGCATTTTTAGGAGTGACAAGTTAAAAGTTGGCTTTAATATACAGCACATATCACTTTCAGAGTTACAACCTACACAACACAGTCTTACTGTCTACTTTTCAGAGCAGTCCATCCCAGTACTCTGGGATTTGCTCTATGGTAAAAGGCAGGAGAGGGTGCCATCTTTGTCCTGAACTGGCAAGAAGAAGAACAGAATGGTGTTAGGTCAGCAAACCATTATGATACCCCATTAACAGGCTGTTTATTCACCTGTCACGTGGGAGACATGATTCACTCCTCCTAACAACTCAAAGGTTGTCAGTGACACTAAAACTAGACAACCATTTCTGTGACAATAAAGCTCTGCTTTTAATCCTGGACAATTCAATTTAAGATATTCCATTTAATTTTAACACAATTAAAACTTTCAATAACTCTCAGAGGGTTGGGAGTGGTCAGGGAAGGACTGCATTTTTTTCTTCTTTTATATCAGAGTGGTAACAGTAGAAAGAAAAGTAAATGTGGAGCTAAAACACCCAAATTTGGGATCCTAGCTTGGCCACTTACTAACTGAGGGATCTGGGGTGATGCTCTTGATCTTTTGAACCTCAGGTACCTGAAGTTCACTCATTATCTGCGACATGGGGCTGTTGTAAGGATTTGATGTTTAAATAAAAAAGAGAGTGCTTTGTAAATTATAACATATTCTGCCGATATTGGTATAATATGTAGGGCTGTTCTAGTGTGATTACAAGCTGGTACCACCTATCCATATTAAAAAGATATTTTTGCCATCTCATCTGACTCAGTTAACAGGAACAAGTAGTCCATAAGCCAGTACGTAGGCTGACCTATAAATCACATTCTGCTTTTCTCTGAAAAATCCATTGTGTCTGTCATGCATTTGGGCTAACAAAACAGTGAGAAGCAGCATATAAACCTTCATCCATTTATTTTTACAATCTCTCCATTGACTGAGTTCTTGGTATTTTGTGTCATACACATGTACTAAGAGTAGGAAGTCTAAGAGAAGCAGTTGAAGTTTTATCAATGTTTGAGTATTGAAGTCTTATTACTATATGAAAAAAAATTACACATTCTTCGTCTACCGCAACAGATCTGGGAACCAAGGTAAAACATGCTTATATTTTCACATAGGTGAATTTTCCATATGCATAAATATAGCAATACTTAGAGCAAGCTTTTAGGATTTTTTTGGATAATGAAAACTGCCCTTGTTAACCACAATTCAATCTATCTTTGATGAAAAAAAAAAAGGAAATAAGAGGATTGCTATTGAAGACTATGAACGGGCACCAAGACAAACTTTAGTCCTAGTAGACTTTATTTCATAATGATTCACAATTTACTTTTTTTTTAACTTTCTTTGAAACTGAAGTTGATCCTTGAAAGAGACTTTTTAGGGAAAGAAGATTCTTTCATTTTCCAGGACATTGTGTCAGGTAGGTAAGCTGGAAGGAAGACTTTATTATTATTATTATTTTGTATCAGTAGAATTTCACAGAGTAAATGCTGCTTGGGAAAAGCTTTTCATTTTAATATGCAGAAACTCCTTGTCATCCAGAATTTAAAGTCTTGTTACTTCATAGAGTCCAAAGCACAACAAAATAGTTATTTTTATCAGCTAATCACATGCTGCTGAATTGGATTTAAGCCTGCTCTACTTCTCCCATAACATCTTACAAATCACTGTCTGCACTTCAATAGGCTCCATGCAATGTGCTAGTGGAATCTATTTCTGTTTGTAAAGACCTTCCTATCTCAGGAGTGACATTAATAGTTATCTCTCCCTTTCACGTGGGTGCCCACCAGCTGAATTGCCTGGGTGACTTCCTGCCCACTTGGATGATTAGAGTTTTGCAACTGACACTAACTTGGACAGCAGGATCGAATTACCCTGGTCCATCTGGGAGCTTCCTGCTTCAGTTTCCTGTCCTCCAACAAAAATGAAGGCAGCAGCATGACGCTTACCTACCTCTCTTAGAATATCTCATTGAATGAGTCTGAAGGCAGCAGGGCATTGCTTCATTTTTAGGCAAACATTAATACTAAACAATAGATCTCCCTGGGAGTGGGCTGCTGCTGCTGGAATGCTAAGCTACTTCATTAAGACTGAAACTGGGAGGCAGGTCCAAAACAGTGGTGTAGGAGGATGCTGAGCTCACTCCCTCCCAAGAGCACATGGAGTGTACACCTATATTTAGAGCAATTTCCCCTGAAAGGCAATTGAACAGCTTCTGTACAACAAAGAAGACAGAGAGACCAAATAGAGAAGATGAGGGAACTATGTGAGCTCTTGGGAGCTGAGGGAACTATCCAAGGACCAAAACAACCAGTGAGTGCCATTGTTTATGTTTCTCCTGCATTTGGATAGTGGATGGGAGCTTTATCCAAGATCTCAAGCCAACTGTCAGGGCCACCCCTCCCAGAGCGAGCTCCAGCAGGAACAGGAGAGCACCACAGAGTGCATACAAGGGCCCCCTCCACCCAGAGATTGATCCAGCGGGTAGGGCAGGGTTCTGCTATGAGCACCCATTGTGCTGCACAGACACACAGGACTACCTGCCTGGAGAGAGTGAGGAGCTAGCAAACGCTGTGGTACCCACATGCAGGGATGCCCAGTCCAGAGAAAGTGTGGAGATAGCAAAGCATGCAATACCCACATGCCAAACTGCCTCATGTGGAGTGAGTGGGGGCACTATTCCCCCACTTGAAGTGGGTGTGGAACTAGTGAAGTGTGGTAGTATGTGGACGTAGGGCTGCCCAGTACAGATAAAGGGTGGAACTAACACATCATTTTGGTGTCTGCACGCAACTGCCCTGTGCAGCCATACTGTGCACACATGGGGCTGCCCTACCCAGAGAGGGTGCAGAAGAAGCAAAGTGTTGCAGTGTATACACACAGGGCTACCCCACCCAGAGAAAGTGTAGAAATAGAAAGGCCTTACAATTCAGGCACTCAGAGCAGCATTGCCCAGACCCAGCTCAGGCAACAGATAATTAAAGCAACAGAACACAACGCATGTGCACCAGGCAGCCCTGCACTCACCAGAGAAGTCCCGCCAGGATCAGAAGGAAAATGAAGAGCATACACACCAGGCTGCTCTGTCTATAACCCACTCCTTCTGGCCAGGCAACCCCACAGGCACTGCACGCACCTGCCCTGACTACAACCAGCCTGCCAAAGCCCTCTATAGTCCACACACAGGCTACTTTTTCAAGATTGGAAGAGATGACTTTTCATCTAATTTAATGGAACAAACACGAAAAAGTCAAATAAAATGGGGAAACAGAAGAATATGCACCAAATAAAAAAACAAGAAAAAAAAAGCCAGAGAAAAACTCTAATAAAACAGAGATAAGTAATTGCATGATAAAGAATTCAAAGAAATGGCCATAAGGAGGCTCAAAAAACTTGAGAATAGAATAGAGCAACTCATAGAGCACTTCAGCAGAGTTAGGAAATAAAGAACTAATCAGAGATGGAGAATAAAATAAATGAAGAATATATTAGAAGGTTCAATAGAAGATTAGTTAATACAGAAGAAGAGATTAGCTACCTGGAAAACAGAATAATGGAAATTACTGAATCAGAATAGAAAAATGAAAAAAAATAAATAAAAAATGAAGATAGTATATAAGGGACCATTGAGATAACATCAAGCACTCTAATATATGCATTATAGGTATTCCAGAAGGAGGACAGAGAGAGAAAGTGGCAGAAGTATCTTTAAAGAAATAATGGCTGAAAACTTTCCTAACCTGAGGAAAGAAACAAACATCCAGGTCCAGGAAACAGAGAGTTCCAAACAAGATGAACTCAAACAGGCCCAAAGCAAGACATATTGTAATAAAAATGGCAAACATTAAGGATAAAGAGAGAATCTTGAAGGCAGCAAGAAGGGAAAAAGTAACATACAAGGTAAACCCCATAAGGTTATCAGCTGATTTCTCAGAAACAACTGTACAGGCCAGAAGGAAGTAGCAGAAAATGTTTCAAGTTATTAAGGAAAGGAAATTGCAACCTTAGAATACTATATGTGGCAAGGTTATCACTCAGAATTGAAGGAATTTAGCACCACTAAAGTGGCTTTACAAGAAATGTTAAAGGGTCTTTTTGATGCAGAAAATAAAAGACCATAACCAGAAATAAGAAAATACAAGAAAGAAAAAATCTCACTGGTAAAGGCAAGTATATAACCCAGTGAATCAACCACTGAAGAAGCTGACATGAAGGTTAAAAGACAAAAGCAGAAAAATAATTACAATAAATAGGAGATACACAAAATAAAAACACATAAAACATGGCATCAAAAACAAAGAGTAGAAGAGGGAATAAAATGTAGTGCTTTTAGAATGCATTTGAACTTAAACCCCTACCAGCTTAAAATAGAATGGTATAGATATAGATGGATATGTATGAACCTGGTAACCATAAACCAAATAACCTACAAAAAATACACAAAAAATAAAGAGACAGGAACCCAATCACTAAAGATAACCAGAAAATCAAAAAGAAAAGGGTCAGAAGAAGAAAAGAACAGAGAACAACAACAAAAGCAACCAAAAAACAATTAACTAAATGGCAATAAGTACATAATTATCAATAATTACTTTAAATGTAAATGGATTTAACGCTCGAATCAAAAGACAAAGGATGGCAGAATAGATTAAAAAAGAACAAGACCCACCTACATGTTTCTAAACTCACTTTAGTTCAAAAGAGACACACAGACTAAAAGTGAGGGGATGGAAAAAGATATTCCATGCAAATAGGAAAGAATAAAAATAGCTGGGGTAGGAATACTTATCTCAGAAAAAAATTTGACTTTAAAACAAAGAATGTAAACAGAGACAAAGAAGGATGTTACATAATGATAAAGGTGTCATTCCAAGAAGAGGACATAACAATTGTAAATATCTATGTACCCAACATAGGAGCATCCAAGCTTATGAGGCAAATATTAATGGACTTAAAGGCAGAAATTAACAGTAATGCAATAATAGTTGGGGACTTCAATGCTTCACTGACCTCAATGGATAGATCATCAAGACAGAAAATTAATAAGGAAATAATGGTCTTAAATGCCACAAGAGACCACCAGTTCAACTTGATAGACATTTATGAAACGTTTAATTCTGAAACTGTGGATTATACACTTTCTCAGTGCACATGGAACATTTCCAGCTTACACCACATATTATACCACAAAACAAGCCTCAGTAATTTCAAGAAGTTTGAAAATTGTATCAAGCGTCTTTTCTGAACATAATGGCATACAACTAGAAATCAACTACAGGAAGGAAACTGGAAAAACACAAATGTGTGGAGATTAAATGACATGCTATTAAACATCCAATGGATCATAGAGGAAATCAAACAAAAAATTTAAAAAACTACCTTGAGATAAATAAAAATGAAAATACAACTTTACAAAAATTATGGGATGCTGGAAAAGCTGTTATAAAAGGAAAGTTCATAGTTATACAGACCTATCATAAGAAGCAGGAAAAATCTCAACTAAATTATCTTTACACAAAAAAAAGTAGGAGGAGAAGAACAAACAAAAAACTAGGCAGAAGGAAGGAAATAATAAAGGTCAGTGCAGAAATAAACAAAACAGAGACTAAAATACAATAGAAAAGATTAATGAAACCAAGGTCTGGTTCTTTGAAAGGAAAAATAAAATTGACAAACCTCTAGCAAGAGTCATTAGGGAAAAAAAAGAGCCCAAATCAATAATATCAGAAATAAAAAAGGAGCAATTACAACCAACACTGCAGAAATAGAAAGCATCATTAAAGAATATGCTGAATAATTATATGCCAACAAATTGGACAATCCGGAAAAAATGGATATATTTCTAGAAACCTACAACCTTCCAAGTCTAAATCAGGAAAAAACAGAATCTGAACAGAGTGATTACAAACATAGAAATTGAAGCAATAACAAAATAAAACCAAAAAACTCCCAACAAACAAAATCCCAGAACCAGATGGCTTCACAGGTGAATTTTACCAAACATTTAAACAAGAATGAATACCTATTCTTCTCAAACTACTCCAAAACAATGAAGAGGAAGGCTCACTTCCAAACTCATTCTATGAGGCCTGCATTACTTTGATGCCAAAACCAGATAAGCACACTACAAAAAAGAGAATTACAAGCCAATATCTCTGATGATCATACACTGTAGATACAAAAATGCTCAACAAAATACTAGCAAACAAATTCAGCAATACGTTAAAAGGATTATATACCATGATCAAATGGGACTTATACCAGGATATAAGGGTGTATCAAAATCCATAAAACAATTAATATGATTACATCAACAAAACTAGGATAAAAAATCATATGATCATCTCAATAGATACAGAAAAAGCATTTGATAAAATTTGCATTCATTTATGATAAAAACTCTCAATAAAGAAGGTGTAGAAGGAACTTAGCTCAACATAATAAAGGCTATATATGACAAGCCCACAGGTAACATTATATTCAATGGTGAAAAATTGAAAGCTTTTTCTCTAAGATCAGGAAAAATACAAGGATGCCCATTCTCACCACTATTCAACATAGTATTGAAGTCCCAGCCACATCAGTCAGGCAAGATAAAGAAATAAAAGACATCCCAATTGGAAAGAAAGAAGTAAAACTGTCACTATTTACAGATGATGTAATACTATATGTAGAAAACCCTAAAAAGTCCGCCAAAAAATTGATGGATTGTATCCTTTACTGAATACATTTGTAAAGTGTCAGGATATAAAGTTAAAATGCAGAAAATCCATTGTCTTACTATACACTAATAATGAACACTCAGAAGAAATTAAGGAAACAATCCTATTTACAATTGCATCAAAAAGAATAAAATATCTAGGAATAAATTTAGCCAAAGAGGTGAAAGACCTGTACTGTGAAAACTGTAAGCCATTGTAGAAAGAAATTGAAGAAGACATAAATAAATGGAAGTATATACCATGCTCATGGATTGGAAGGATTAATATCGTTAAAATGACCATAGTACCCAAAGCAATCTACAGATTAATTGAAGTCCCTATCAAAGTATCAATGGCATTCTCAGAACTAGTGCAAATGATCCTAAAATTTATATGGAATCACAAAAGACCACAAATAGCCAAAGCAATCTTAAGAAAGAAGAATAAAGTTGGAGGTATCATGCTCCCTGATTTCAAACTATACTACATGACTATAGTAATCAAAAACAGTATGGTACTGGCACAATAAACAAACACAGATCATTGGAACAGAATAGAGACACCAGAAATAAACCTTCACTTACATGATCAATTAGTCTATGAAAAAGGAGGCAAAAAGTATATAATGGGGAAATAACAGTCTCTTCAACAAGTGGTGGGGGGGGAAACTGGACAGATTCATGCAAAAAATAATGAAAGTGTATTACTTTCTTAAACCACATACAAAAATAAACTCAAAATGAATTAAAGATTTAAACATAAGGCATGAAACCCTAGGACTCGTAGAAGAAAAAATAGGTAGTAAATGATTTTTACATCAGTCTGAGAAATACCTTTTTCGTTATGTCCCCTTGCACAATCGAAAAAAAAAAGCAAAAATAAATAGGACTTCATGAAACTAAAAAGCTTCTCTACATCTAAGGAAACCATTAACAAATAAAAAAGACAACTACTGAATGGAAGGATATCTTCACAAATGATATATCTGATAAGGAATTGATATGTTCCTACAACTCACTAGCAATAAAAACACACTCCGATTAAAATTTGGGCAGAAGACATGAAGAGACATTTCTCCAGAGAGGATATACTGATGGACAACGGACCTATGAAAAGATGATCAACATTACTAATCATCAGGGAAATGCAAGTCAAAACCAGAATGAGCTAGCCCTTCATACCAGTCAGAATGGTTATCAAAAAGTCAACAAATAAGGTGCTGGCGAGGATGTGGAGAAAAGGGAACCCTTGTGCACTCTTGTTGACACTGCAAATTTGTGCAACGACTCCAGAAAACAGTATGGAGGGTCTTCATAAAACTAAAAATAGATCTACCACACGACCAAACAATTCCATTTCTGGTATTTATTTGAAGAAAATGAAAATACTAATTCAGAAACATATATACACCCCTATGTTTATTGCAGCATTATTTAAAATGGCCAACGTATGGAAGCAACTAATGGAATAAAGGATATGCAGCAATAGAAAAGAATGAAATCTAGCCATGGATGGACCTAGAGTATATTATGCTCAGTGAAATATGTCAAAGAAAGACAAATACCTTATGGTTTCTCTTACATATGAAATCTAAAAAACAAAACAAAACAAACAAATAAGACTCTCTAGAAATAGAGACCGAAGGAATGATTGACAAAAGTAAGGGAGGCGGGAGGGTGGCGGAAGTGGTTGAAAAAGATCAAGGGGAATATAGTTAATAATAGCATGATAACTTTGAATGGTGACAGATGTTTAGACATCATGTGGTGATCACATCGTAAGAAATAAATGTCGAATCACTATGTTGTACACCTGAAAGTAATATAACACTGTATGCCAACTATACTTTAAATTTTTAAAAAAGAAAAGCTGGTCGACATCGGCACCTTACTTCTGTTCCACATGATGCCAAACGGTGTCTCCTCTGCCTCGTGAGTGGGCGGGTATGGGTGTGCAGGTTATTGACTTCTCAAGCTCTGCAGTGAGATTGCTCAGCTGGCTGTGTGACAATCAGACACAACACAACACAACACCAAAATAACTACCACCTACCTCAAAAGCTAGTAATCATTTTGACCATTTAATGCATCCATCCAAAGACAATGATTTAACATATATCCATAGAGGTACTTGCATATTACTTTGTGAAACATAACTTTTCCATTAGATTAAATGACTATTCTTTTATATTAATTTAGCGTATTATTAGTTATAAGTTTTCTTATGCACAAATAAACAAAGCAGTAGCTGTTAACATATTGGTTCCATTAACTGAAATAAAACTTTGAAGCTAGTTAAATGAAGCCAGTTTTATGTTGCTCTTGTTGAGCACCTCAAATAGATAATTTTTAAAGCACTTAGTTCTCTTCCAATTTATAAAATCAAAGTAAAACTCTTTTCAAAGTTTATTCTTTCAATTGAACATCGTATGTCTGAAACCTGTTGTAAATTCAGTTATAATGTTGAACATTAAAGATAAAAGTAAGTGTGTTTTGGTAATATTTAAAATACAAATTTTGATGGAGGACAGCATTATAATAAAAACATTTTTATTAAATGAAGAAGTCTGGAGCAAAATGCATTTGGAATTGGTCATGGTACACACATAATTCAAAGTTGCATCCAATATTTTCTGATATTCTGCCAACTGAAACAGAAGTTGTAGTTGTCCAAATTTACAAATATTTTTAGACATGCAAAGAATAATTGAACTATACAATTTTTTTAGACTGAGCCTGAATATAAAATAAATACTTCATCATGGCATTATGTGCTATTTTTCTTTTTGACCAATGTCAATTGTGTTTTAGTATATTTGAGTATCTGAGAACTACTTTTTAAATTATCATAAAATCATATTGAACATTTGCAAATGAGTCCTCTAAATTTCAGCAGCATTTGTTCAAAATCATTTTAAAATTTTGTATTCAGTGAATGAAGTGCCAGAACACTTTAGCTACTGAAGCTTTTATTGAATTGCTATTATTGAAAACAAAGCTTGCAAAGATGAAGACATTAAAATTTATTGCTTAATAGCAAGACAGCAATTGAACAAATTGAATAATAGTGTAAATGGTGTACATATTAAATTATGAAATTCTATTATTTTGCTATAGAATGGTGCTTTTGAAACTACCTATGATAAAAAACCAATTTTTGTTTTAATTTTCAGTCCTTCACAAAACAATACTTTTGTAAAGTACAATGAAAGTAAGCTAACAGAAAAATGAAATGACTAAAAAATACATAAAAAATTTAGGCCCACACTTTATCATTAGCTTATGTGGACATAAAATTACATTTTAATAAATAGAAGTAGAGCAATCATAACAGGGAATTACAATAATTATATAAGTTGTTCATTGAAACCATGCATATAGGCATCTAATATATATAAATGTTACTAGACACCTAATTTTACATCATTCTGCTGTTACAATTCAAGAAAAAAGTGTGATTGAAATATGATTCCTCAATATTAAATAGTCATATGCATACTTTATTTAATAAACAGCACTACATCAATATTTAAAAATTTTAATGTGACAATTAAATTTGCTTCTTGATTGTGAATTTGTCTAATCTAGTTTGGACTGACAGCAATGCTACTTGCTAGAGATGACATATGTCTAAACCATTTATTTTCTTTTTCCTTTTTTTTTTTTTTTTTTTTTTAGTAAATACACAATAGAGGAACCAGTCACAAATATTTTGGTGGGGATGGAAGAAGATGTTTTTGTTTTTGTTGTTGTTTTTAATTTTAGCAAGCTCAAATTAGTTTTTAATTTTTACCTAAAATCAAGCAAGTAATACTCTATTTGCAAAATTCATACTTAATCCTTCTTGGGTAACCTGTTCTGACAATTTGTCCTATAAAGTTATAGTTAAATTTGTTATGAAAGCAATGACTTTCCTATGCAGGATCTTCTCATGATGGTAAATAAAATTTAAAACATTCCATCAAATTAATGAAGTATTTAGTGAAAAACTTTAGCAGATGTACAGTATCAAGATGTATGGTATGCATTGTTATCATTGTTTTATTGACTCAGTAATCATTTAGATTTACCCACATTTACTCTTTGCATTGCTTTACGGTTTTTTTTGAACCTGAGTTTCCTTTTGGAATAATTTTCCTCTACTTGAAAACACCCTTTTTAATACTTCCTTTAAAATAAATAGGCTAACAAATGTGTTTAGTATCTCTCCATTTTGGGAGAATATTTTTGCTGTAGAGATTTATTCTGTAAATGATACTTCTGATTTAAATACTCCTTATAGGGCTTATTCCTTGAAATTACAGAGGATTTCTCTCTTCATAATCATGTTATAGTGAATTTGGACGGTCATACAGGAAAGCATGTGTTTAAAGCAGACATACCTTGAAGATCTCTGCAAGACAGCAGTATCCTCATGGTCCCAAAATTTTATCAGTATTGGCAGGATTTGGGGACTATCAACATTCAGACTGACCTAACCAACCTTTACCTAAGCTTGTACAATACCCGTTGAAACCAAAACCAAAGTAAGGATTAAGGAAATCAGATGTAATATGCCTTGCTCTATCCCTTGAATCACTCCTAACCTGCCTTAGATGAAAGTTCAAGGTCTTAGAGCTATCAGTAAAATGAGTATACATCATTTTGCAGAATTGCTTGATCCTCCAGATAAAATTCTTATAGTTATCACCCTATACTAGTAAGAAAGTCATTTCCCTGCCATTGGCCCCTTCTGGTACCTAATGGATCCCCACATTATTACCCATCATTTCCAGTCATGAGAAAAAAAAATAATGGACTCTGACCCTGGAAGAACAAAGTGTTTCTGTAAATGTCATTACCACAATGTCCATAGAGACCAGGAATGCAGAGTTAAGAATAAATCTTGGGGCTATTTTTTCTACGTAATTCACTTTTTCTCCTCAGAGACTCTTCAACTGCTTTATAAGTTATTCAACTCCAGGGAATCTGACCTTCCCCAGATAATCAGTGCACCTGTCATATTAATTAAATGATTCCTGCACTGTCACATAGACTGTGCCTTGTAGGTCACTATTATATGAAACCAATCCTTTGCTTGTTTATCAAACAACCCCTTGTGAAACAGGCCTCTTAGCAGCATGTGCCCAGGAACTTGGAAAATGAAGCCACACAAGTTACTCTGGAGAATTATTCAGAAGAATCACTAATTTACTTTTGTATACACACCATCCAAGCAATAGTTCTTATAGAGTGGTTTATACAACTGGAAAAGGTGGTAAACATTTTATACAACTGGAAAGGGTGGTAAGAAATTCAAACCTACTGATAATATAAAGGATACTTCCATAGCTCTTGAAATTGATTCGATTAATCTAAACTTTTTGGTCCAAGTAGTAATGATTGATGTAATAGCTTCAGATTTTCTATTAGCTGGTCAGTGCAGTATCTGTGTCATTGCTAACCCTTTAGTTGCTCTTGGACAAACACTACTGGCCAACTAGAACAATTCATCTCTGAGATGTGTCCGCCTGGTTCTTCAAAATAGATCCAAATAGACTCTGAGAGGCGTTTCCTTGCTCTGAATTCTAATAATCATTCTGCCGTCAGTCCTTGTGAGTGTTGCAATTGCCAAAGGTGGACTCTCCAGAGTCCTAAATGCTTCTGTACAGCCACTGTCACATCACATGATCCAACAACTCTCCATTTGATGAAAGGAGAAAAAAGGACAGACCCTGGCCCAACTCCAAACTGTTATTTCTTGTTTCTGAGATAATGTACCAACGAGAGATGATGACAGTAATGTAGATCTGAAACGAGACTCTTCTCTACCTGCCTCCCTGGCCTTGACAGAGGTTCCCTAGAGGAGGGGGCTTCAGGACAGACTAAGAGTGGGACTAATCACCCCCATCAGATATGTAAGACTGACAACAACCACTTTTATCAGCTATACAGTTAAAACCACAAAATGTGTGATTTGCATAATACTTCTTAGCTTAGAATATTATCTAATATTATAATAATTCCCCTATCTTAAGAAATCAGTCAATCCAAAGTCTCACACTATTTCTGATATCATGCCTTAAGAACTTCTGAGGCCAATCCATAAATAATAAAAACCCATGCTTTCTTTGTTAATTAAGATGCCTTTTCAGAATTCTCTTCGTTTTGTTTTCCCTTGCTGTACGTATGTAGTATGTCAATATACTCCAGTTACTTATGTCATAGCAGGTTTTTTGAGTAACAGATTTTCCACACATAGAACATAGAAACAATGTTGATATAAACTACATCCCATTAGATTATAGATTAATATAAATAAGCATGGCTTAAAAAAGAAGCAAATGATGAAGCAGACCCTGAGAATCTATAGCCCACAAATCGATCTCATCAGAAATCATCAAAATGCTATATTATTTGATAACTCTGTAGCACTCTTCCTCTAAAGAACTCAAGAGCCTTAGAAATACCTAAAAAAATGATATTTTAAACTATTGTAATAATTAGTAGTAGTACAGAATCATTGTTAGTATGGAAATCTAAAAGACCACCCCAGAATAAAATAATGACATTTGGTACTAACAAGCGCTGGAGAAACCACCCTGGATTGAAGACAACACTGGCAATCCATAACAATGACACATATTGCAAGTCACTTAACTTTTAGACCTCATATAAAATGGAATAATATCGTCTGCCATGCTTAATTGCAAGTGTTACCCAAAGAGCAAAATTAAATAGTGAATGTGAGAAGAATTTTAAAATGGCAAAGTACTACACAAAGTTACATGATATGACTATGTATATACTTTAGATTTCATAGAGCTTATTTCATAGATTTATACTATCACCACACCTACCCCTTCTGCTGTCACCATGCCCATCTACCCTAATTTCCCATGCCAAAATATATATATATATATATATATATAGCCGCTGCTAGAAAATTACATCTACATATTGTGAATTGAAGATCCCATTCAATTGACTTATTTGCTTGAATTTGAACTAGAGGTAGGAGGTAGGGTTGAGGGACCAGGGATGCAGCATAGCACATCAACTTCAGTAAATGCCAAAACTGAGAAATCAACTTCTCCAAATGCTTTGGATAGCTATAAGAATCAAAAACAATTCATTTAAAATGTAATTTTGTACGTGATTAATCTATCATCCGGTCTGATTGCCTGTGGTACATTTTTATAATTATAAATTGAATGGAGAAAAAAGAGAATTCAAATAATCTTATTGGCTAAGGCACAGGGCATTAATTCAGTTTATAATAGCAATAATGACCTCAGCCCAGGACATTTCCAGGCAATTAATGACTGGTTGGAGTTAATGGCCCGCGTTTCAGCCAAGGACCATCAACTCCTCCTAGCTGGTCATCAATCCTCAGCAAATGCCCAGTGTTCAGAGCACAGTCAGACCCATTCAGAATTTGACATCATCCCAACTTTTTATTTTCAAGTAAATTAGTTGCTCTACTCTTTGCCCTAAAAAAAACATTTTACTTGTAAACTAGGTAAGACTGATTGATACTGCGTTTGACTGATAAATTAATTCATGGACCATAAGAACTAAATGCTATACAGTCATAATGCATTAAGTAGTATTGTATTATTGAAAACATACTACAGACCCAAAATATAAGACATCCATTTTCAAACTCTACAAATGCCTCAAAATAAGTCCTATTAAAGAGAGCCTGTATGGTGAGCCCCAATCGTCATGTTTTTACTTTCTCCAGAGAGAAAAATTGGAGTTAACCTGTACTCTACACATTTCTAATTCTACCTAACAACTGCTCTGCTTGGTGTTACATTCTTTTCCAGGATGAGTAGGAGACACAGCAGAGAGAAACATGACTTTTAATATGCAAGCCCAAGTGACACCACATGACAATATCATCAGTCATTTCAGGCTCCTCTAGAGTACTGCACGTATTTTTTTCCCCATCTCACAGGAGGCATATGATACTGATGACCTGGATCACTAGCATGGCACACACAAGCTCTTCGTGAGCCATTCAAGCAGAGACACATTCGCCAGCCAGCCCCCTTGTCTACGGGAGGCCACCAGGACGCTGCTCACCCCTGGAGCCACAGCCTACAGGGAAAGCACTGCAATGTCTCATTGAGTTTGCCTCCTCCCAGGTTCACTCCTCCCCTCCTCTTGGCTTTCTTTTTCTTTTTCTTTCTTTTTTTTTTACTAATTCCTTTGTTGTTTTAATCCATCATGAGAAAGGCAGAAGTCATGAAATGACAGTGTGTATAGTGACCTATGCAGTCAAGGTCACTGGCCCAGGAGGCATGAACTCATACCACCTGTAACTGTTACTGAAAGAGAAGATGCCTTCATTCTGAGATCACACACATCCATAGTCCTGTCGTGGGTGAAATTTGTGCCTTCTGTCCATTATCTATTTTAAAAGGCAAACCTTTAGAAAAGTATGTATAGTAAATTCAAGTGAACAATTTATTACCATTATTAGTTACATTAAGAGCTAATATTGAATGTCAACTGTAATTAAAAAAATACGTAATCATGGGACGTAAAGCACAGCCTAGGGAATATAGTCAATGGTGTTGTAATAGCTATGCATGATGTCAGATGGGTAGTAGATTTGGGGGGGGGGTTATCACTTTGTGATGGGTGTAAATGTCTAATCATTTTGTTGTTTTGTATACCTGAAACTAATGAAAATAAAATAAATAAAAATTACTTACAATAACTATATTTTTAAAACAAAAAAACAAACAAAAAGAGCTAATGACCACAATCAGCCTCATGCAGGCTCTCCAAAGTCACTGTTCGTGCAGAGAGAAAGCCCCTTAGTAGCTGAACAAATGCCTCCCAGAGGGGATTTCTCAGTGGGGATGGAGAGGTGTTGCCAAAGAATAAAGTCTAGTCATCAAAGATGACTAATGAGAAGAATAGTCAAAATAACGTTAATAATATTACACTCTTATAAAGGAAAACATTGCATTTCCATGTTTTCTTATTGGAATGATGAGTTATCTGTCATTAAAACCATTATTTCTTCTGTCACAAAACAGACATGAAATAACTCAAAAACTGACACAAAGAACACATATACTGATGGTTTGATGGAGAAAAAGAAGTCCAGAATATGGGATGCTTTCATGTACCGCCACCCAGGGGCCACATGCAGGTATGGGACAATCAATATACTGAGAATTGTTAAGCAGGCGTAGGAAAATAATAAAAACATGATTTATCAAGTTTTACGAAGGTAGATTTGATACATTTTAATTTTATCAAGAAGTTATATTTATACAAATGAATGCTAAATTTGGAGGCAAATTAATAAGTTTTACAGAATAAAAATACGTTTTTTATTTTGAGAAAATAAGCAGTAGTTTTTATACCATTTTATAGGAAGTAGCTGTTGACGCATGTTAAGAGTCCTAACTTGATTTCTGGGGGTAGAAACTTGAAAGGATATATATAGTCTACAGATAAAGCTATAACTAGATCATTGGTTTAGGACCAGGTCTTCTATGCAGGAGCTCAGAGGATTCAGGTATTTTGGGCCCTATTTAGCAGAGTTAGGAAATGAATTCATGTCTGTCTTAACACAGAGCCTATGTGCTTTCCACCTTACTATGGCCCACATCCTAACATCTCTTCCTATGATCCCATACAATGTATTAGTTCACTTAGAAAGATTTCTCAAATCATTTAAACATGCAACGCTAGTTTATAGTTATCTCCATTACTGACCATATATCTAACCTGTTCCACTACAAAACAAGAAGATACAGTATATGCCCTCAAAAAGTTCTGATTTGCATCTAATCAGAGATTAGAATTTGGAAAACCTTTTCATCTAAGAAAATCTGCAGCTTCAATCAGAAAATGGAAAAGAAGTGATGTCAATACCCAAATGGCAAAGCATGTTTTAAAACACTCCCCAAAGAACATTTAAACATTACTAATCAAGATCAAGAAATCCTTTTGCAAGTAGCATACAAGTTGTATAAATGTGATTTAAACTAGGGATATAAGAAGAAAAGTCATGTGGTTAAACATCCTGAATTGTGTCTAGGAGGAGGAAAAAAAGCACTAAAGGTATATGTACCATTCTGGGTACCAAGATGACAGTCTGTCCTCTTAGCTCCTTGACTTAAAGGGTCTTTAAGATGTGTTTATCTTGTGAACTCCTATATTTAATCTCCATTAAAATTGTACCATGAGTGTTAATTAACATTTGCCCTTCTCCTTTGGTCCACTGGGAATATACTAGTTATTTCTTATAGATGCTTATGAGCATGTATAGTGGGGCTGTTCTACATTTAGAGAGCAGGAAACTGATGAATTGCAGTCATCTGTCAAAGTAGATGCCTTTCTATTTTCTTTTAAAATAAGTGTTGCAGGGGGTTATGATGGAAAGTGCCTGAGTGTATCCCTACTTTACGGAACAGATTGACAAAAGATGTTCCTTCTAAAATGAGTCCATTTTAAAAATGTGGTCCACACTCTTTAGAGCTGTAACAACAACAAACAACCCTGAAATATAAGTAGGGAATTCTCAGTTTAAAAATGGGCTTTATTTAAAAAATCTGTAAAGCAGTTGTTCAAACCGATTGCTCTTTCCCCTGCAAACAATTGTATACATAGCAATCATATTGGTGAAACTTTGCACACACTGACTCAACTATTAATATAGCTGAAATAGGACTTAAGACCTGTGTCCTGAGATCAAAAGCAACCATGCACGGAGGATAGGAGAATGATGACAAATAAAGCTTTTATTCCTTATAGCTAGCGGCTGGATGAACATCAAAAGTTTTGAAATAGACTTCATCATCACATTAGAACAGGTCATCAGTAAAGTACTAAGGAGTGTTTAGTGGCCACGCTGACTGTAGCTTCTAACATGGGAATTCAAAAACTTTAGTTGCAGTCAATGACTCGTCTATAATTTCTCTTACCTGGGAAAAGGTCACCCATTTTCTTCCTAATAAAGAGTACATAGTCTAAGCCTGCATCTTAAGCAATGTGAATGATGTTCAACAGAATTTGCATTAGAACATGTTTTAGGTCACTAAAACATGGAAAGGTAATATGCAAGGTATAGGAGGGTGCCCTCTGCAGGAAGGTCAAAGACACAAAGACTTTCACTGGGTTGAGAATGAACTAAACTCCATGATCATGGTCTTTGTAGCTCTTCACATCTAAGATAATAGTAAGGATAATTTGATGTTATGCTTTAGGATAAAAATATTTCTTCTCACCACATCTTCTTCCACCAAGAGTCTTGTAACTTGACAAGGCACTTATATAAAAGACATAGGCATGACATTGTAAGTCTTTAACCCAGAGTGCTCCTGGTTTCAAACCCAGCCACCTACTACAGTGTCTGAAATTTTCTTGGGACAGGTGAGTCTTGAAGTGGGCAAGAAGCACTAGGGTAACAATGTTATCTGACCAGAGAAGTCTCTGATGGGGCAAGAGTGGAAATGCTGGGCATCTGGAGGGCAGCATGTATCAGACGTCACTGCATAAAAATCCATTCCAAATTTAGTACCTTCAAATCACAATCATTTATGTGCTCACAGTTCTGACATTTGGGCAGGGTGGGTAGAAATGGTTTGCCTCCATGTGGTGTCAGCTGGGGTCACTCAAAAGACTATATTCAGTGGAAACTCAACCAAATGTTAGAAAATCCAAGATGGTGTCACACACACATCTGATGATTCAGCTGGATGGCTGAAATATACAGGGGCCCACTGGCTCTCTCTCTGTCTGTATAGTCTTTCCAGCAGAATAGCTGGATCTTTTAATATGATGTCTCAAAGCTCCAAGCGAGTGAAAGCAGAAGTTCAAGGCCTCGCAAGTCTTAGGCCTGGCACACTGGTACAGTGTCACTTCTACGTCATGCCCATAGATCAGAACAACTCACAAAGCATTCAGAGTAATAATGAGGGTACGTAGAATTTACCTATTGATGGGAAGAGCAGCAAAACATGCGTGGCCATTTTTGAAGCACAATAATGACCCTGCATGTAAAATTTGGCAGTGATCCAAACCAACAGAAAGTAGTTCAGAAAGTGAGGTTGAGAATGATCGGAAGATAACTGTTGCTTGTTTTCACAGTTTTTCAGATTACCGGCCAAGTGTAAGTCTGCCATCTGCAGGCTCTTCAGCACTCATTTATCAGAGCCACAATGTATAGAACAGCAAACTACAGCTCATGTCGGAGCTGTTTTTGTAAATAAGGTTTTATTGGAACACATCCCTCCCAGTCGTTTATACATTGTTAATGGCTGCTTTTGTGCTACACCAGCCGAGATGCATGGCTGTGACAAAGACCATGGTGGCTCACAAGCCAAAGACGTTAACTTTAAGACCTTATTAGCTTGCTAGGTCTACCATGACAAAGGAGCACAGACTGAGTGGCTTAAACAATAGAAATATATTTTCCTTACAGTTTTGGAGGCTAGAAGTCTGAGATCAAGGTGGTGCTAGGTTCATTCTTTCTCAGGGCTGTGAAGGAAGAAAACTGAAAAACATACAAATACGTGGAGGCTAAATAACATTCTACTAAACAATAAATAGGTTAACAAGGGAGATCAAGGAAAAAATCAAAGATACCTTGAAAGAAATGATAATGAAAGCACAACAACCCCAAATCTATGGAACACAGCCGAAGCAGCTCCAAGAGGGAAAGTTATAGCAATAGAGGCCTACCTCAAGAAATTCTACAAATCTGAAAGAAATTGATAAATTCCCAGTAACATACAATCTTCCAAGACTGAATCAGGAAGAAACAGAAAATCTGAACAGAGTGATAGCTCTAATGAAATTAAATCAGTAATAAAAAAAAACTCCCAATAAACAAAAGTCCTGGAGCAGATGTCCTCACAGGTGAATTTTACCAAACATTTTAAGAAGAATTAATGCCTATCTTTCTTAAACTATTTCAAAAAATTGAACAGGAGGGAAGGCTCCCAAACTCATTTTATGAGGCCAAAGACACTACAGAAAAACAGAATTGTAGGCCAATATCCCTGATGAACATACATGCAAAAATCCTCAACAATATATTCGCAAACCAAATTCAGCAATACATTAAAAAAATCATTCACCACGATCAAGTGGGACTTATTCCTGGGATACAAGTTTGGTTCCATATCTGCAAAGCAATTAATGTGAAACACCACATAAATAAAATGAAGGATAAAATTCATATGATCATATCAATAGATGCAGAAGTATCTGACAAAATCTAACACTGATTTAGTCTTAGTAAACTGGGAATAGATGGAATATACCTCAGCATAATCAGGGCCATATATGACAAACCCACAGCTAACATCATACGCAAGAGGGAAAAACTAAAAGCTTTTTTTAAAGATCAGGAATAACACAAGGATGTCCACTTTCACTACTTTTATTCAACATAGTACTGGAAGTCCTAGCCACAGCAATCAGACAAGAAATAAAAGGTGTCCCAATTGGAAAGGAAGAAGTAAAACTATCAGTATTTGCAGATGATATGATACTATATAGAGAGAACACTGGAGTCACCAAAAAACTAATAAATGAACTAATAAATGAATTCACTAAAGTAGCAGGGTAGAAAATTAATATTCAGAAATTGGTTGCATTTTTACACACCAATAATAAACTATCAGAAAAATTAATTAGGAAAACAATCCTATTTACAATTGAATAACAAAGAATAAAATATCTAGGAATAAATTTAACCAAGAAGGTAAAAGACCTATATTTGGAAAACTATGACACTGAAGAAAGAAATTGAAGAAGATATAAACAAATGAAAGCATATAACATGCTCATGGACAGGAAGAATTAACATCATTAAAACGTCCATTCTACACAAAGGAATCTACAGATTCAATGAAATCCCTATCAAAATACCAATGGCATTTTTCACAGAACTAGAATAATCCAAAATTTTATGTGAAAGAACAAAAGATCTGGAATAACCAAAGCAATAACGAGAAAAAAAGTAGAGTTTGAGGTATCACACTACTTGATATGAAGCTATACTACAAGGCTATAGTAATCAAAACAGTATGATACTGGCATAAAAACAGACACATAGATCAATGGGACAGAATAGCGAACTCAGAAATGAACCCACACCAATATGTTCAATTAATCTATGACAAAGAAGGCAAGAATATACAATGGGATAAAGACAGTGCCTTCAATAAATGGTGTTGGGAAAATTGGACAGATACATGCAAAAAATAAATGAAAGAGACCACATTCTTACACCGTATACAAAACTCAACTCAAAATGGATTAAAGACTTAAATGTAAGACCTGTAACTACAAAACTCCTAGAAGCAAACATAGGCAGTAACTTTTTGATATCACTCTTTGCAGTATATTTTTGGATATGTCTTCTCTGACAAGGGAAACAGAAGAAAATATAAACAAATGGGTTTATATGAAGCTAAAAAGCTTTTGCATGGCAAAGGAAACCATCAGCAAAGCAAAAAGACAACATACTGAATGGGAGAATATATTTGCCAATGATACGTCCAATAAAGGGTTAACATCCAAAACATATAAGGAACCCATATAACTTAACACCAAAGAAATCCAAACAATCCAATTAAAAAATGGGCTGAGGAGCTGACTTTTCTCCAAAGAGGACAGACAGATGGCCAACAGACATATGAAAAGATGCTCAAAATCACTAATCAGGGAAATGCAAATAAAAACAACAATGAACTGACTCTGGGTGATGAACACCCAATGTGATATACAGATGATGTATTAAAGAATTGTACACCTGAAACTTATGTAACTTTACTAACAATTGTCACCCCAATTAACTTTAATTTTTTAAAAAGACAAAATGGCTATTATCAATAAATCAACAAACAACAGATATTGGTGAGAATGTGGAGAAAAGGGAACCTTCCTGAACTTTTGGTAAACTGCAAATTGGTGCAGCCACTATGGAGGTTCCTCAAAAAATTAAAAATAGAACTATCATATGATCCAGCAATTCCACTTCTCAGTATTTAGCCAAAGAAATCCAAAACAGTAATTTGGAAATATATATGCATCCCTATGTTCACTGCAGCATTATTTACAATAGCCAAAATATGAAAGCAACCTAAGTGTCCACGGATAGATGAACGGATAATGATATGGTACGTTTATACAATGGAATATTGCTCAACCATATAAACAAATGAAATCTTGCCATTTGTGACAACTGGATGGACCTGGAGGGTTTTATGCTAAGTGAAATAAGCCAGACAGAGGAAAACAAATACCATATGATTTCACTTATAAGTGGAGCCTAAAAACAAACAAACAAACAAAATAAAACAAAAACAAAATCTTGGATACAGAGAAGAAATTAATAGCTGCTAGATGGGAGGGGGTTGGAGGGATGGGTAAAAAAGGTGAAAGGGATTAAGAAATATAAATTGCCAGCTATTAAAATAGTCACAAGGATATAAAGTGCCACATAGGGAATACAATCAATAGTCAATAACACTGTAATAACTATTTATGGTGTCAGATGGGTACTAGACTTATCAGGGTGATCACTTTGCAAGGTATTTGACTAATGACTATGCTGTATACCAGAAACTAATATAACATTGTATGTCATGGTAATTAGAAAATAAATTAAATGCGTGAATAACTAAATAAATAAATACATAAATAAATAGCAAGCCCTTTAAAAATATCACTCTAAAGTGGTAAACTCAACTAAACAAAAACATGTCCCAAAAAGAACAAAAGAAATCGTCTGGCCATAGCAAAGATGAATATTAGTCTTCGGTAGCCATGTGTTTGGGTACACAGTGCCACTCAGTGATACCAAGGTAGGTTTCATATTGAATTGCTTTTAATGGAGAAAAATAAGGTGCTGTTAATCTCATCTTGAGAAATTATGAAATGTTTAGATTATGAATCTCCCACGTTGATATGCCACCTTGTCGTTTTTTTCTGAGTGTAAGCCTTCCAAACAAATTTAGTCATACAGCTTAGCAAAGTCAACTGACTAAAATGAGTATGTCATTGTCACTCTGGAAAGAGAGATGACAGTGTTATACACCATGAACCAAGAGACAGTCATGCATGGAATTCTACCACTGTGCTATGTCTTTGGTGGAGATTATATGCCAAAGGATTCTGAAAACTACAGATCTGATTGTAACATTGTCCATTACTCTTCAGCTATCTCTATTTGCCCTGACATCTTAGCATTAAAGATACTACACATACTCAGTGTTATTAGTGATATGAGTGATTCGGACATGGTTCTCTTCAACTAAACGTCATGTAAATTGAGAGGAAATATTTGAGTTTAAAAAAGTCCAGTTTCTCTGACTTCTGGATGAATTCTAACCAATTCATTATGCTTTAACTTGGTGCTGCATCTATATTTTGTTGAATTAAAATTTATGGAAAAGATTTAGCTGAAGACAAGCATGAAATTAAAAAGTGTAAAATGAGCTGAGGTCTTTACTCTGTCATTTAAAAAAAACATAATTCTTCAATTATCCAATAGAGTTGATAAAATATATAATGGCGTAATATGTTTTATCCAATAGAATAACATTATTACATCTGATTGTAAATTACATGAATACTTTTTGACAACCAAAAGGAAAAACTTCACACTATTGATAATTGTGTAGCTTCCCATATGCCAAAATGTATGAGGGGTATATGTTACTTGTATCATTAAATTCTTATTATATTATAATGTAGTAATCTAATTTCTCTAAGTGCCTCATTATTTTTCATTTCAACTGCCAAATGCACACATATTTTATGCTGTTAGTGAATTAATTGGAGGCATGCTAAACAGACTGATATTCTGGATTCACTCTGTGATTTAAATGCACTGATTGTACTATGAAATAAGACAAGGAAGAAATGTGCTGTTTCCTGTAGGTCACACCCAGTGGTTTGTAATAAAGGCACTCTGTATTGTGCCAAAAGCATATTGTATGTAAATACTGGCATGATAAATAATATAATGTGAAATGAGTGCAGTTGCTTATTTGAATTAGAATCTCTAAAATACCAACAAAATTGGAGCTCCTAAAACTGTCTGTGGGTAAATTGTGTTGTACAATGGCCAGTGCAGCTTAATAAGAGTATAGCCACTTAATAACTACCTTGGGTGATGGTAAACATGATTATAGAGGGTTACAACAGAATGGTGTATCAGCGAGCTATTACTGGGTAACAAACCATACCAAAACTTAGTCACTTAAAAAAATTATTTATTGACCTCATAATCCTGCATGTTGGCAATTAGGCTGTGCTCTGTTTGTTCTGGTTGTGGCAGCTTCCTATCTTGTGGTCAGTTACAAGTTTGGTCAGTGGCTTTACTAATGTTGAGTGGGCTCCATCTCTGGTGCCTCAGCTAGGACAATTGGGCTTACAGAGCTCTGGTGATTGGTCTCTCATCCTCTAGAAGACTAACCTGGGCTGGTTCACATGGCCATAGCAGGGACAATAAGAAAGCAACTGGAAGCACTCAAGGCCTCATTAAGCCTTGGTGTGGAGTTGCCATGCCATCATTTCCACTGAATTTTATTGGATAAGCAAATCTTGATGTAAGGGCGGGGAAACAGACTTTACCCCATGATGGGAGGAGCTGTAATGTCACATGACAAAGGGAAACGATAAAAGGTAGAGAACTGCAGCCATTTTTGCAAACAATCTCCTACAAATGGTAATTTATTAAAAGTGATATTTTGAATAATCTTATTAGAAGAATCTACCACCTTTATTTTTACTAGGACTTGTTGAGGAACCACATTAATTACTACTGGAGCCTGGTGAATGTCCAAATCCTGTCCTATAAATCATCTATAATCCCTTTTGTATGCTACCATACATTTCTGAGTTTGATCTGAGTTTCTGAGAATGATCACACAAGGACCAATAGCACAATATAATTCAGTTAGTATTTTATTAATGACTGCTACCAAGACCTGATAATCTGTGTCCAGCTGCACGGAGGAAGGACATTGGTAAGAGCTGCTAAATATTACTCTGTGACCTCTCAATCATCAATTTTTATGGAGAAAAAGCTGTTGATGAGACACTAGCTATTTGTCTTTAATATAGAAACCTTCACTCATTTGGAAAACTGATTTGGAGAATATTCGGGATCTCTGACCATTAAAATTAGCAACTGCTCCTTTTAGGATATCAGTAGCTATGAAGGGGGTGGTTAGAAATGGCCTGGCCTACCTCCACCACTTCAAATCCCACACTATGCAAAAATTGATGACAACAATAATAAAAAGTTTCAAGCTAGATTCCCTGCCAAAATCTCAGCCAGATCAATGCAGGTGCTCTGTGCAAATCACCAGCTCTATCCGTTCCTCCTCACAAAGCAATAACCCAGTATGCTCATGGCTCTATCCTTTGGGATAAGCTGACATACAAATACACTTCTAGCTTCATAATAACTTTACAACTGCAATATTGACCTGGCAACTCTTGCTATAGCTTCTCCCTCTTCCATAATTCAATATGTGTAAAAAGACTATCTAATGCTCTAAAATGATATTTTCCCTCTGTGGATTCTAAATTCATAATTTAACTCTAGAACAGTAAAGTAAAGTAACCAGAATCCCCCAACTAGTACTTCTAATTCCAGCTCTAGCCATAGCCTTGTGATCTTAAAGAAGGCTGAGGTAAAAATATGTCCCTCTCTACTTATTTCTCCTTATCAAAACTTACATGTGCTTAAGCCTTTTATAATTAAAAAATTATTAAAAATTAAAACATAATTTAACACTTCTTCTAACCCCATCATTCTCCCCCATCTTTTCCTTATAGTCAAATTTGTACTTTGATTCCCTGCATTTCCTTATGACCTGCTCATCGGTAAGCCCTCCTCTCCATGGCTTCAGCTCCCACAACTCCACCAAATTTCTCCTGTTAAGACTGCCAGTGACCTCCATGTTATCAAACCTAGTAGAAACTTTCCAATTCCCACCTTTTTTGACTGCTTAGAAATACCTGATACAACCCTTTTGCTCCTTTTGTTTTCAGTTTTTAATGTTTCTCTCTCCTGACTCAACTTCATCCACCTAATAAGAGTTTTCATCCTCTCTTCTCCTTTCTTCTTAATCCATATTCTCTTCAGTCTCTCCCCACGTCTTCATTTATAGCTATATGCTGGAAATCCCAAACTGAGCTTCACATCCAGGTTTTCAACAGTCCTCATTACCTTTCCATTTTTATGTTTTAGAGGCAAGTTCAAATATCACAGACTGATATCATCTCCTCACCCCCCGCCCAAATTTGCCCTTTAACAATCATTCTCAAATGCAAAACTAGAAGTCATTCTTAACTTTTCCATTTCCTGCTCCAGAATATCCAAACATTCATCTTTACCTCCTGGGTGTCTCCTGAAACCATCCATGTATGTTCATCTCTCTTTCCTCCTAATCCTAGCTAATCTTATCTCTTGGCTGGTGTGCAGCAAGAAGTTTCCAGTTGACGGCCCCCTTCCATTTTCACTCTCTGTAATCCATTCTATATTTTCCAGTCCACGAGATCTAAATCTGATCATATCAACCTTTAACTTCAAACCAACTTTTTAATGCATTTCCATTTCGCTTAGGATCAAGTCCAAATCCCTTAATAGACCCTATACGGCCCTAGGTGGTTGGCCTGCCCCTCAGCACTCCAGCATCATCTCTGCCAGAACACTTGCTCTTTACCTTTGGCCTTCTTTAAGCATCTGGATTATTCAGTGTTCTTTCTCATCATTGTATACACTTTTATTGCTCACTTGGAATGTTCTTCTACCTCATCTTCACAGTTTTTTATTGTTTGTTTGTTTCGTGACCCTTTGTAAACTTCTACTTACACAACACTTCAGGTTGCTTGTTCAATAGCTTTGTTCCCTGGAGATTGTGGTCTCCCTAAAAGCAGGAGCTCTACTATCACTTTTCTGCCTAGTAAGTTGTCTGACACATAGTAGCGTAAAAAAAATAAATGGAGCCACTTTAAAATGGAGCCAGAGCCCCATGCCAGAGGAAGCGCCTTGCAGATTTTATGCTCGAAACCTTTGGAATGTTAAAACAGAACAAAATAACCTTTGGACTGGGCCTAAAGCAACATTGTGTTCCAAAAAACTTTGGGCAACAAAGATAACAAGAAGGCAGATATTATGCTTACAGGACCTATGACTACCAGATGAAAAACTGAAAACATCGTTTAGAATTAGTATCACTTTGTCATTACCTGCACCAATAGAAATGCCTTCCTTCTATTGATATAAATTTCCCCTTCCCTTTCTCAAAAAATGCCCAATGGCTTTGTCTCCTAATCAGAAACATATTTGGGTTTCTGCTTGAATCAATGCTTCCTCTATAGCTATATATTTTTTAAAAATCTCAGATAAATGCTTGTTTCCTCTCACTTTGAAAGGCCTTTTATTTTTTGGTTAGCAGTAGTTGTTTAATAAATGTTTTCTGAATAAATAAACTATAGCTCTCTGCTGCACCCCCAAGGTCTAAAGTGGAAGTGTTCATTTTTGTCCTCATTCTTTGTATCAGCTACTTCTGGAGGTCATCTAGATTATATAATAATACTAAAACAAACAAACAAACAAAGAACTAAAGGTGAAAGTTCTTTGAAACACATAAAGCCTTTCACAAATGAAAAAGATTTTTTAACCCCCCTCTGTGTACTATTCACATAAATGATTCAAGAAGATTTGGGGAAGGACTGAGAAGCCAAAATATCATGAAGGAAAAAAATGGCCTGAAGTTTAAGTGACAGTGACCAACCTTAGGCATTTCAGTTGGAGATTGATTGTTACCAATATTATTATCGTCTGATTATTCAAATCACTAACTTTTATGCTCTCTAGATGTCTTGTAGCTTTTGACCCAACACTATCTCAATGTTAAATCAACTTACTTTTTTTTTTTTTTTTTTTTTTTAACCTCTAGTTTCATTTCACAAATATTTATTGTGAGCAATTACTATACCAGGCTGTAGAGGTACGGACACAGTCATCACACTTCTAGCCATTTCTACTTGCTATCGAAACTATAATTATCTAATACAATGTATTGCTTGAGAGGGAATAATCTGAGGCCAGGAAGACATGGCTTTGAACCTCACCTCTACCACTTACTAGATGTGCGAACTTCAGCACATTTTTGCTCCTCAGTTTCCTTATCATTAACACAGATGAAAACCACCACCCAAACAACCACCTATTGATGTAAATTTCCTTCTTCAAAACTACCAATAGAATTAAATGAAGTAGCATTTAAAGCATTTCACGTGTGCTTTGCATACAATAAGCACTCAATAAAGTAGAATTACCCGTAATACCTCTGTAACAACCAAAAAGGGCAACTAAATTTACTCTTAAAATACTAACCTAAGGGAAATTAAGTTGTTTTTCACGGTGTATGAACACAAACAACGCCTTTCGTAAGTTTTCAGTTTCTGCATCTAGTTTGTGAGCTGTTAGCTATCATCTGAATGCATCCTCTAGCACAGACAAGTTCTTAAGAAAACATTTGGTTGTTGCTTATCAAACATTATTTAAGAAGTTTTTTTAATATCAAAAGTAAGGTGTGTACATCTCAGGAATGGTAAGAAAAAAAAATAGCTGAGCATGACTTTGCATATACATTTACCTATCATCCAAGAAACAAAAGCTTACTAGCATTGAATAGACACAGATGACCTCAGCAATCACGCTGGGTCTGTGAGGAACAGCATTGAGGGTTAGATAGCAGCAACCTCAGGGGTAGTTTTGTCTTCAGAGTTCTGTACGACGTTGTAGTTTACTTGTGCCCAGGTTGGCACCTGTACGGATAGACTTCTTAGTTTGAACCAAACTAGCTGTAGCAAAATAGACAGGTAGCTACGGAGATTCCTGCACACACATCAAGGACTGATGTTAACATTGCTAATGCAAGCACAAGTAAACACCAAGAAAATGGAAAAACTGACACTTCTATTACAAATACTGGCTCTTTATCAGCCACATTACGAAGCAGTAAACAAATGATAATCCGAACATATTCAATATGTTACTCTTCCTAAAACTTAATACTCTCAGGGTCAATTGAGCACAATGTTTTCGCATTTTAACAAATAAAATATAGTTAACTAATGATTGACGCTTAATGCATCCTTTTGTAATATCTTCAGTGTATTTTTTACAATAACTACAACATTTATTGAGCCCATATATGTGCTAATTCTGGTTCTAAGGATTGTACATATGTAGATCATATCATCTCCATCGAATCCATATGTAAACCAAGGCACTAAAAGATAATATAATTTACCAAGGTGACATATTCAGTAGGTGGAGGAATTTAGGCAATCTCCACCCAAAGTCCATGATCTCAAGCAATCTGCTATCTGCCTAACATTTTGCCCATATTACAATAGAAGGTGTAAGTGATGTGTCAGTATGTAAACATGCATATATGCTTCCTTTCTCTCTCCCCCTCAGCCCCCCTTTCTCTCTTGCTAATAGCAATGTTTCATCAAAAAAATAGTAATAATAATTTCCTCATTTGAAGCCACAGAGAAGAGACTCCTGGCAGAGACTTCTGGGAGATGACAGCATGAATAATAGCTTGCTGTTCCTCTAGTCCAAAACTTAATCTGCCTTTATTAACACAAAAGTTATTGGGGCAAAGAAAAAAAATGATGCAAGAAAGATTTTGGTCTCTGTGGGAGAGAAGTTGTGTGGAGCTTTCTCCTTCAGGAGCTAGTGAGAACCTGGACACCAGAATCAAAAAGCTATAGGGTGATAATTTGGATGCCTTAGATTTCAAAAAGATGTTGGCGTTTAGAGTTCTGTGTACTCTCTGCAATATAGTCAGCACTAATCTTATGGCTGTCTGATTAATCTCTCTGGACCTCATCACACCAAGAAGTCATAGAGTTGGTAAATGAAGTGCTCTCCAAACAGAGGCTGGGTAAAAAAAAAAAAATTAAAAATGATTACTTCATATCAAAAACTATGAAAGACCACAAAAGCTGTTCTCAAACAAAACAGTTATACAGCCTTCATCATCATGAAAAAAGATGGGTGGAAGAAAGGAAGGAAGGAAAGAAGGGAGGTAGGGAGGGAAGAAAGGATGATAGTGTGATCAAAAGAAAGAAAAAAATCTTATAATACAAAATAAGAAAGCAGTTCTTAGGATTACTCACTTTGGGTCTTTTTTATTCAGAGCATGTATAATGAATCAGAACCTTGGTTGTATACATAACCAACAATATTTGCCTTGTTTGAAAAAAAATCCCAAAGTGTATGAAATCTAAGCTGAAGCGATTCAGTTGTCAGTAGCAACTGGTTCATTCAGGCAGAATAATTATGGAGATTTGTCTAACCATCAAATCTGAGTATGAATTTGAAGAATTACTGGGCAATGGTAAAAATAACTACAAAAACCATTCAGTACTTTTTTTTTTTAATTTTATTTTATTAAATTTATTGGGGTGACAATTGTTAGTAAGATTACATAGATTTCAGGTGTACAATTCTGTATTACATCATCTATAAATCCCATTGTGTGTTCATCACCCAGAGTCAGTTCTCCTTCCATCACCATATATTCAATCTCCCTTACCCTCATCTCCCACCCCCCACCCCCCTTACCCTCTGGCAACCTCTAAACTATTATCTGTGTCTATGAGTTTCTGTTTCTCATTTGTTTGTCTTGTTCTTTTGTTGTTTATGGTTTATATACCACATATCAGTGAAATCACATGGTTCTCTGCTTTTTCTGTCTGACTTATTTCGCTCAGCATTACTCTCTCAAGATCCATCCATGTTGTCACAAATGTTCCTATATCATCTTTTCTTACCGCCGAATAGTATTCCATTGTGTATATATACCACAACTTCTTTATCCATTCATCTATCGAAGGACATTTTGGTTGTTTCCATAGAATTGCCATATGACCCAGCAATCCCTCTCCTGGGTATCTACCCAAAAAATCTGAAAACATTTAGAGATAAAGTCAGTACTTTCTGATGATGTCTATAGCATCGTTTGTTTAAAGCTCTCCATAGTAAAGGTGCAGGCTTTCTTTTCACGGTGCACAAATATGGCATGAGAAGTCCCGGAGCAGAGGCACTTGAAGATGCTAAGTTTTCCAAATATTCCCAAGGAGCCACACCCAGGTAAGACTCCTTGATTTTTCAGGAACTGAAATTTCTTTAATGAAGAAAACCCCATCACTGGAGGCCCACAGAGAAAACTCAAGACTACAATAAAGAATCACTCCTATATGACTATTGAATATCTAGCTCCTCCTGCCCTCCCCTAAAATTATCATAAAATAGCCAGTGTAGATAAAATGCAGGAAATCAACAACAGCACATAAAACCATGGATAGCAGCTACACACACACCAAAACCCTAGAGGTTTCAAAGAACACTACAAACCAAATTGGGTGACAAATCATAGACTGAAAATTACCTATATAATGAGTATGCACAAATGGAGGAGAAAAGAGAATTAAGTCTTTTATAGTTAAATAAGAATAAAAACTAATTTCACATACAAACATCAAATAGGAATTACATTTTTTGTTTTAAAGAATTAAAATAGTTAATAAACCTAAAAATTCAACTTCAGTACAAATTATTAGGCACATTAACTTGCCTCTCAAATTAGTAAAAATAATAATTATAATTGTAATTATTTAGTGCAGAAGAAGGTACATTGAAATGGTCATATTCACAACCTACTGGTGAGACTGTACATTGAAACAGTTCTAGAAAATAATTGTACAAACTATGTCCAAAAACTGAAAAATGTTTATGTCCTTTGACCATAATTACTTTTCCAGAATTCTATCTTAATGAAACCTTTTCACCACAGCTTTATAATAGGAAAAAAATTCAAAAGAGCATAAATGTATAACAACAGATGATTAATTAAATACATTTATGGGTCATCCATAATATTATTCAATCATTAAAATATCATTTATTAAAAACTAATGATACAGGATCATACTTGTTACACAATATTAATAAGACATGCAAGCTAAGACTCACTCTACCATTAAATCACAATGTAAAAAGTGTGAGAAAATGCTGGAATAAGAGGCAACAAAGTATTAACAATGAATATATCAAGGAAAAGTGAAAAGGTTGTTTTAAAGACTGTGCTTACTTTGAGGGAATAACATTTACAGGATTTAAGTTAGCCCAATTTTCTGTTTGTAGCTTGATTCCATGACAGTTTTATGATCTCTGTCAGGAGTCATTTATCCACATCCTCTTTCATAGGAGACAAACATTCACTGCTTAACAAAATATTTCCTACAACCACAGGATCCCCTTCCGTAGAGGAGCAGACAGCACCATAAGTAGTGTTGACTCACCTTCTCCCATTTATTTCTATGCGCTTCCTGTACCCATGAACCTGGGTTGCAGGAATCATTTACTGCATTCTTAATGGATAAACAGCTTTCGATACCTATAGTTTTATGGGCAGTGATGTCATATGATTGGCAGTTGCTTCTGATTTCCTGAATAAATTTAAATTAGGAAAGCTCTATGTTATTTAATGTCTGCTCATGTAGTGCATCATACTCAGCTTCTCTTTCTCTTGCCTCTTTTGGTCCTTTCTATAGTTTTTCCTCCTACTTGCTCCTTTAATTATCAAACCTGGCTATACTTCAGGGCATTAACAGACCTTTTCCAAGTGAGTCCTACAGTTACACACAGATTATAACAGTGTTTACTGTCAACATCTGAAGAATAAAATGATGCATGTTAATATTTAGGACTTTTTCATTTAAGGCTTGGGTTTCCATTATATAATCAGGGCAGAGCAGTACAATAAATTATAATGTATTTTTCTGCTCTCCAAGCATCTCACTTGCAGCAAAGGTCTGTACCCCACAAAGGTAAAAGTTATTTTTACTTATAGGGTAGTGTTTATATACTAGAAATCTTAACTTATAAAATAGCCTTTTTTTCATTCTCAAGTCAGGTGACTGATGGTTTGCAGAGAAGGAATAGTTAACTGGTTAGGAAGAGAATGATGGACAAGCTAACCCCTTCACAGAGACCATCAATATGCAGCTATTTCCCACAAATGCATGTTAAGTACCACTGAACATTCTTTTTGAAATACGCATACTATCAGTATCAACATCATCTTATAAACTGATGTACTCAGACATTTCTTGGGAGATAAATGACTTCTGTGATGACTTTGAAGCTAAGTAACAAAAATATATTACACTTTCAAAGTAAATGGCATCGCATTTAAATGTAAACCTACTTACAAATATTATACATACTTAGTGACTATAAATATGATGAATATAAAACAAGCGGGAAATGTTTTCCCTTGCGATACAACTTAAATCAGAGATGATCTCGATATTTTTCAACCAACTCTTAATACATAGGACCCATTTCTAAAACTTCCTTGAGAGCATGAGTAAACTAAAGTCCCTCGTAGCAGAGACTAAGCAAGAAGTCTCTGCAATTCAATGGTCTGATTCAAATCCTCCTCCACATCCCAGAGTAAGGTATTTCATCTATTTACATGTCTGTTTCTATTAGGTTGGTGCACAGGTAATTGCAGTTTAAAAGGTTAAAATGGAAAAAAACACAATTACTTGTGCACCAACCTAATATATCTGTACAATGAAGGTCAATACAGAGGGTGCCAAAAAAATGTATACACATTTTGAGAAAGGAAAAAACTATTAAAATTGTAATACTCAATATGTACCGATAACAAAAGATGAATACGAGTCACGTTTGACTTCTGCAATTACAAGAGGTGCTCAAAGTGGTTACCATCAGCATCCAGACACTTGTGATTATGGTGAACTACTGCTTGAGCAACGTTGATCAAAGTGTCCACTTGTGTACATGTTTTTGGCACCCCCGGTTGAGTTCCTATCTCACAGAGCCCTTCGGAGGATTAGACACGAAAATAAATGTTCTATATTCTGTATGTGTGTAATTTTTAATATATGTATATTTATGTATTTTTATATGTATAATTTGTATTTTTTGTACATGTTTGTAAATATATGAGAAAATTAATACAAAGAAATAATAAACATTTGAAAAAGTACTTGCCCATAACGAAAACTCACTAAATGTAAATATTGTTATATACAGGTTTGGGGCACTGACAATTCCCACAGTGATTCAATTTGGATGTCTTACTTTAGTATTAGACTGATTTCTAGTGAAACAGATAATTCCTAATGGTACTCCATAGTCAAAGCCTCAGATCGAAAGCAAGTGAGATGATAGCAAGGCAAAGTACTTTGAACAAAGCACTCTACACATTTCAGGCTTCATTATTACTGAGGACAATGGTGATAATGACAATGCTTACACATTCTTCAAATCTTAATGACATCCAAGGGTGCCATTTTCTATGACTTTGGGGAGTCACTCCCGTTTTACACAAGTAACAGTAGTTTGAATCACCATCCTTTGTTCCATAGCTTCCCCCACCAATGAGGACTCACTGAGGAACAAATGCATGTGACACCATTACACTCTCTCTCTCTGGGTTGCTTCTTCTCAAGTATGCACATAGCCTGACCTCAGATGTTCAAAGCACAACTAAGACCAAACGGAAGCTACAGACAAATGGAATGTAATTGTAATGCGGGAAAAGAAAACATAATTCTGTTAGTCCCTTCACAGGTAGTCACTTATTCTCCCTCAAATGGGTCTCCTTAGCATTGTACCTGCCAACACACTATAGAAACCGCCAACCCCTTCCCAAATGAAGTTCTCTTAGACCACATCCTTTCTATTGAGAACTTAGGTGCATGTGTTTCTGGCCACAGGAAGAACAGTAGCATCCCCCTGCTCCCCTCAATCTAAAACCTCAGTCCAGGACCTGCCCCTGTCAAGGGTGGGGGCATCTTGAAAAACTATCATAATAACCAAGGGTACATTTTCCAAAGTTCAGAAAGCTCACAACCTGTTCCTCTTTAAAATCTTTTCTATGCCATAAGGAGATTATGTTTGCATATTCTTCCAGGCTTCTGATGGTCAGTGAACAAATATGTGGGAGAGAGAGAGAACCATCTGTCAATGACAGAGATTAATTTTCAGGGAGAGTCTAGCCAAAAGCCATATTTCGAAGAAAATATGTCAGTCTCTCAATAAGTATACACCCAATTTAACATTTCAGTCTGGTGCATCTATGTTTGAATTACTTCTTCAGTTCTGGGTTTCCTGAGTACCATGAAATAGATACCTACTTTATATCTATTTGCTTAAAATGGCTCACAAAACTGGTCTCTCCCATAACAAAAGAGGTTTAATCCCAGCCTAAATTCCAGTATCTGCTCTGATATTTAGAAACCACTTACCATCTCTCAAGTGCATTTTTCCAGCTTCCATGATTTTAAGATCCGGGCATCCAACTTCGTAAATATGAATATGGATTCATATTTAAGTAAATATGAACTATTCTAAGAAGCATTATTTGTAAGGCATACACAAAACATATACATACAACTCATAAGAGGCTTCTCTAATAGCCTATGAATTCTAATAAATATCAGATTATAGATCTGGGATTTGTAGTTGAAGAAGAGGAATTCCAAATAACACTTTCTCAAAAAAGAACCAAGTCAAATAAAAGTGTAAGAAGTTGATTTCCAAATAGCTTGTTAGAACAAAGGCATATTTGCTCTTCTACTCTTTGGTGAAAAAATAACTTTAACGTCTATTATTAGACAGCTCAGTATATTTACTAATTAAATATATAAAAGCATATTTAGAATTAGCTGTATAGTAACTTTGAGATGTGAAATACCAACACTAGGAGAAAAAAAAGGAATCATGAAAACAAATACTCATATCCAGATCCCATCGCCTTATAAATAATACTACAGAGCAAAAAGACTAGAGTGCAAAAGACATCCAGGAGTCAGTTTAACTCATGATTTGAAGCAATCGTCCTGCGTCCTTGTCAAAGTCTTACCTCCATCAGCAAACTTGGTGTGAATAAATAAGGCTCTTCTTAGCTGTGGCTTGGAGACTGATCAAGTCCGTTCAAGCATAAGCTAGTCATGCAGACACAGGCTCAGTATGGCCCTCCTGGGACCTGTAGGGGGTCAAATAAAAATACCATCGTAAACACTGAATGAGCCATGGAAACTTATTCTTATTTGATCAATTATTCATCATTAAAAGTTTAAAGGAAAGTGATTTAAAGTTTAAAAGTTTAAAGGAAAGTGAAGCTGCCATTAACTTATTACCTTTGTTGACTCATCAAGAGGAACAGCGTTAGTCCAAAGGGGGTTAATTATACTACTATAATTAAAACATTATCAGAAGTCTTTGAACTTCTGGAATCTTATTATTTGCAATTATCTCAGCAAACATTTTCCGAAATTATAGTTTTTCTAACTTAAAGCATGATTTAATTTCTCTCTTGTACTGAAAAATAACTAAAATGGATTTTTTTTTCTCTACTGCATTTTCTTTTCTCTGAAAACATGTTTGCCATTTATAAATCAAATATAAAGAATGATATAAAATAGGACATGTCAAACAACTATGCTATTCAAAAAAATCAATTGCTGTAATTGTTTTAATCTTTTTAAAATAAATTAACTGTGTTTACTTATGATATCCCAATTCTGTCAAATTGCCAAACTTGTAAATATGAAACTGATCTTTATGATTTTGATATTAAATTTTGCTGTATTTAGACCTAGATAATCTTTTATATTTTCCTGAAAATTCTGTCATTTGGAGAACTATTCTTTTTAATGGAAATTTTTAATCTTAATTTACATTAGGACATGCCCATGAATGTTATATTATTGTTGCTTAAAATATTAAATTACATAGCTTTCAGATATATAATTCTGTAATAAATCATCTGTATAGCACATTGTGTGTTCACCACCCAGAGTCAGTTCTCCTTCCATCACCATATATTTATTTGATCCCTTTTACCCTCGTCTACCACCCTCCACCCCCCTTACCCTCTGGTAACCACTAAACTGTTGTCTGTGTCTATGAGTTTCTGTTACCATTGTCACACCAATAAACTTTAATTTTAAAAAAATTAAATACATTTTCTTTAATTATGAAAATAATTTTTATTTCAATGCTCTTTTAAAGGTTTATTTTATGTGTTTACTCATGTAAGAATAATCCAGTATTTTTTTTTTTTTCTTTTAATTCTCAAACTTATAGTAAGAAAGAAGAGATTTCACTCAGTCTTCACAATTTTTACAAAGACCTACTATACTGGTCACCTATGGACTTGCCCTCTGGTAATGCAAATTAACCATCAGTGGTGATATATAAAGGTTCTGTAAATTGTATTTCAATACTCAAGCAATGGTTCACTTTTCTCTAGGTCAGTTAGCATATAGTTTACAATAGCCTCCTCACCTCTTCAGGAGAAAGTCCTGGCTTGTGTGGATTGATTGTATTTTTAACCATGTTGGAAGTAAAGCTATTTTAATAGATGACAAGCAATGAATCCCTTCAATTATATCTTTATTAATGTCATTTTTTCCTGTTAGTTGTCATTAATAATGGTTTCACCAACGTTCCCTGTTATAATTCCAAGAAGAGTTAGGCTTCTGCCATTTGATGAAATATATGTTGGTTTCAATTTACTAAGTTTTTCTTTTTCTCTTTCAACTAAGAATTAGTCACTGTTAATTATTTTTTCTTAGGTTGCTTGTACTGGGTCTTCTATTATGTTCATGTTTCTAGTCATGGGTGGTGCCTCACAATGCAAATGTGTACAGCATTAACAGGGTACCTACATGCACGTACATAGTCAATAATGCTTTAGAAGCTCTCTCCCCTTCAAACAGCACTCACAGTGGTCAGTCCAAGACTGACACACAGAAGACAATCGAGCAGACATTAGCAACAAAAATGAAAGGAATGAGAAAAAATGATATTTAACACCTCTGCATTTCCACATTATCGTGCCTAATCTTGATTCAAAAGTTCTCCACTGTCATATACTAGTTGTAAACACTGTCCATGGAATAAAAATTAGATGCTCAATTATGGGGAAGAATACTTTCAAGGCTGCTGTAGTTTTAGCAGCAGTGTGGAGAAGACAGGAACAGTTAGTCATATGCTGCATTTTATAAGAGTCCTGGTCAACACATGGTCTTCGTGTGACAACCTATTCATTTGCAAATTCTCCTGAAAAGGAAGAATGATGCCTTCAACAATTATCATTTAATAGCACTTCAATAGATGAATATCAGAAG
This sequence comes from Rhinolophus sinicus, assembly GCF_036562045.2. Classification (NCBI taxonomy): domain Eukaryota; kingdom Metazoa; phylum Chordata; class Mammalia; order Chiroptera; family Rhinolophidae; genus Rhinolophus; species Rhinolophus sinicus. Next base: position 26,072,093 of record NC_133754.1, on the reverse strand, counting down.
GAAGACATGTTACGAAAGTAGAATAGCTGTATCAGCAGGACCCTAGGAATGCTTGGATATGGAGATGGAGTGAGAAACAGGAGTCAAGGACAACTGTTATGTTTCTAGTGCCCATGGAATGAGGGAATTTTCATGCCATTGGTTTAAAGAGAAAGTTGAGAAACAAATTTTAGGAGAAAATTACTAGGTCTTTTTAAGAACATGTAAAGATCAAAATTCCTGCCAAATATACAAGTGAGAGTTCCAGGAACCAACTGGACTTCTGGATTTTGAGTTCAGGGCAGAATTTAGGACTAAAAATATAAAACATAAGTAGTAATTGAAACTGTGAATGTGGTTTATGTAACCTTATGGGTTTGATGGTTGAAACAACACAAAACCAATGAAGAAGACTTGAAGAATGTGAATATTTAAGGAATGGGAAGAAAACCATGAGCTCAGAAAGAAAATGAAGAAGGAATGTCTAGAGAAATGGGATGGAATCCAAGGGAAAATAAAGTTACAGAAGCTAAGGAGATGTTTCTTGTTTAAAGGAGAGAAGGTCACCAATGACAAGTAAGATGAAGATTAAAAGGGTCTATTGTATAGGTCATTATTCATCTTGGAAAAAATGAGGAATGAATTTATACTGAAGTGATAGCAGTAAATGTTTATTCCTCTATAAAGCAGCTTGATTTTCCTAAGTCCAGAACTTGACTATAACTAAAAGAGGACGTAATGTCAAAAGAAGATCTTTTATAGATAGAAGAAACCTTGTGCTACATTTTTTCCCCCTATAGTCCCCACTTTTGAAAAACCAGAGGTAAAACTGTCAAATTAATCCAAGTTATAATTTTTCAAAGGGTTTCAACACAAAGACAAGAAGCAAGAGGTACAGGGTAATAGTGACAGAGTGATTAAATGACAAGACTTTGGAACATAGGTTGGAGAGGGAGGAGAGCGATTGTAGAAAGAAGCGGACAGATGAAAAGGAAATGGAGTAGTGCAGGGTCTGAAGGTTTCCTAAGGTCAAAGGGTAGGTACATTAACTAGTGTTACAAAATTGGAAGGATGGATTGTATAGTTAAAGACAGAGAGCAATGAACTGAAGATTAATATTTCATATGTAGTATGATACTAGGCTTTGATATATTTAAACATGTGGCTCTATGTGTCAGATACTGAATTAAGGTAAGGATCATTAAAATTGAAGTCAAAGAATTGTCTAGTTTGAGTCATCCACAAAGTCATTAAAGTTGACTGGGAAATTACTCAAAGTGAAAAAAAAAGGTTGGGGACTAAAAAGGCATTGCTAAATCGTTTTATGTTGGTCAACTAATAATGCCTTATTTCTCTTGGAATTCATCCAAAAATGAAAATTAGTTGAAAAACATGCACATGTAATAGATTGAAATAGTCAAACAGTTGCTGACTTATTTGAGAATTAGCCAAGGCAACTCAAACCATAAATAACATTATGGGAAACAGACAAAAATATTTGGATGTTAACAAAATTAATAAATATTTTCCTAGGAAGAATTTACCAGTGTTTCATTTTCCTTTTAAAATCAGTTTTTAAAAAACTGTCCTCCTTAAAACTTTTTGGTTAGCAAATTTCAAAAATAAATTTTCATGTCATCTTCATAGGATATATATATCATGATATAATGTGTTCAGTTTCTTTTTTCCAGCTTTATTGAGATATAGTTGACATATAACATTGTGTACATTTGAGGTGTACAGTGTGATAGTTTTATGTATGTATGTATGTACTGTGAAATGGTTACTACAATAAGGTTGGTTGACACATCTATCACCTCACACAGTTACAATTGTGTGTGTGTGTGTGTGTGTGTGTTAAGGGCTTTTGAGATTTGCTGTTTGGCAACTTTCAAATATACAATGTGGTGTTGCTACCTATAGTCAGTACACTGTGTGTTGCGTCCCCAAAACACGGTCATCTTGCGACTAGAAATTTGTACTCTTTGACCACCTTTACCCATTACACCACCCTCATGTCACCCCCAGCAGCTAGCAGCTACCAATCTACTCTGTTTCTATGAGATTTTTGTTTGTTTGTTTGTTTGTTTTTAGAGGACATGGAGAAAAAGTCACTTTTACACACTGTTAGTAGAAATGTAACTTGAGCAGCCACTATGGAAAATAGGATGGAGGTTCCTTAAAAAAATAAAAATAGAACTACCCGTGATTCCACTTCTGGGTATATATCCAAAGGAAATAAAAATCACGATCTCTAAGAGATATCTAAACCCTCATATTCACTGTAGCATTATTTACAGTAGACAAGACATGGAAACATAAGCATCTATCAATGGATGAATGGATAAAATCTCTCTCTCTCTCTCTCTCTCTCACACACACACACACACACACACACACACACACACACTGGAATATTACTGCTTCGTTTTAATCATCATTTTTAACCTGATATTTAGTTATCCTAGTTTTGTAGAGCCCTTTACTTTTGATCAATTGAGATATACTTAAGAGACCATTGTTTCTAATTGATTTATGAATGAACAAGTTAGAGCTATCAATTGGAAGTAATGTATAATTGATGAGACTGGCTATTTTAGTTCTTGATTGAATGGACAAGCCTACCTCAACAAAATCCCTGACTTTAAATACATACGTACATAAAATATAGTTAATATTTATTATTTTCTTATATGCCAGGAGCACATTTAAGTACATTGCTTGTAGCAGGTAATTTATTCTCACCAACCCTATGAGATAGGCAATTTTGCTCTTATTTTTATTTTTTATGGCCCATTTACGTATTATGTATGTTTGTATGTAATGGCAATTGCAGTTGCATAGGATGTAAAAAGTATGAGAGACTATACAGACAAAGGTCTCCCTGTGACTTCTATCTCTCATTTACCCAGTTCCCACCTTCCTTTATACTTTTGTAGTAACTGCTGAACCTGAGTCTCATTTGGGGAATCACTCTTTAAGAATATTTTCCAATATTCTTTGGAAATAAGTTTGTTTAGATTTTCTATCTCTCTATAAATGAGATTTATGAAATATGTCTCTTATATGCAGTGTTTTCACGGTGGTTTCTTTCATTCTTTCTCTCTTTCATCCTTTCTTCCTTTCTTTCTTAACACAAGAATGGAGATTAGTTTTGCTTTTTTAATTTCCAGGTGGAAAGGATTTTTCTTTCAAATGTTATTAATTTCTAATTTCATTAAGTCGTAATCAAGTAAATAAGAAAGGAATACCCTAATACAGACATAAAAGTAAATTTGGGAACATGACCATGAGTAGTTACATGGCCACAAGAAGGGGTATGCATTAATTTCATGAGCTTCTAAAGTTTTTAGAATCTATAAAGGTAAGTGTGTAGCTGGTTTTTAAAGATGGTTCCACCAAAACCACGTCTCTATATACATCCTTGTGTAGTCCCCTCCCCTTGAATCTGGCAATGGAATGAGGCAGAGCTGACACTGCATGGCTTTATGAATCCTTATGAATGTTAGTCAATAAGAAGTCTTGTAACACCACCTGGATTTCTTAGCGTGCTTGTTCTGGGAAAATTTAACCACCATACAAAAAGACCAACTACGTGGTAAGAATGTGCTATGAGGAAATCGGCCCAATAGAGAGGCTACATGAAGAAAGAGGAACACCAGCCTAGCCATCTCAGTTAAAGTACCAGACGTGTGTGAAGAAGACATCTTTGACATCCAGCTCAGTCAAGTCTTCAGATGACTTCAGTACTGGTCAGCATCTAACTGTAATTGCATGAGAAAGCCATCCAGCTGAGCCCAAGCAACTGACAAAACCTTGACAAGTAATAAAGTTTTTTAAGGTGGTTTGTTACACATCCATGTGTAATCATGAGAACAGCAGGAAATTGACAAAGTCATGGACAGAAAGATGACACCTCTTCCTATTACATTAAAAAATAAAGAGAAAAGTAAAATTGGAAGTTGATGGCTTCTTAAGATGAGCTGAACTGAAGAGAGAGAGGGATATGCAGAGGAGATGAAGGGTTTGATAAGAGTGGTATGGGTTTGGAATTGGTACCATGGTGAATGGGAACGAGAGCTGTTATGGGTTCAATCAAAATCCATCAGTTTGCATGGGTACCATTTACCCAGTTAAGTTACTTGCTCTAATAGTTGTTAAACTCATTCATGAGAAAGGAGTCACATATCCATGAATATAAAATAACAAATGAATAAGTTATATGGACAGAAATAACTCAAAATGAAGGCAGCATTTGAGACGGAGAGGAAGAGTGGGTGTCTGGTGCTAAACTCTTCAATTAAAGTCAGAGAAGTCAATGCATGACAAAATGGAAGAGAGAGTGGAGGGTGGTAGAATCACATATGATACTCAAAACTTTTGCCCAGAAATGGAAGCATTTCCTAGTTTTTCATATCGATGTTTAAAGGAAAGATTTTATCCTATTGAAGGGAAGCATTTTTTATGCTTTAATACATAATATCAAATTAACTTTCTTAACAGTTTATATCACCAATAGCTATTATAAGAGTTTTATATTTAATATTATTACACATGGTTAAGTTAGTGCAGTATAATACACATAACTTAGGCAAAGTAAGGTGAAAACTTTCCTGATATCTTCTGAATCAAATAGAGAAATATTGCTGAAGGCTTGTATAATAAGTATCATATTTAAAGGCCAATCAGAAACTAGAAAGTATGTTTCAGACATTTAGGTTGGGTTTACATAAGGAAGAATTTTCCAGTGGTAAGATCTTTCCTTTGAGATGACTCATGAGATGATGATTTGCCCATCAAACCAGGTAGCAATGTTATAAAGGGGATTCTACTGCCAGGAGAGTCAAATCCTTTAAAAAATGATGAAATTGCAATCATAAAATGTCTATGAAATTTAATATAACAATTTCCAAGTATGCTATCTATGAGCCTCATCTACAAAAAAAAAATGTCATGGAGATGTGATTTTTTTCCTATTAGGGGTTCTTGAGGAAGATATCAAGCTATAAATTTAACTAGTCTTGTCCCCAGGCCACAATACCTGAGTATACACACATCTAACCTATTCAAAAAGCTCCTTCCAGCTTACGCATGTGAGGAGAGAATCTATTGCTATCGTGATGAAGATGTTCCAGCCACTCTCTATTTGATTGACACTAGTGCCCCTGGTGCTCCCAGAGGTACCTCTTGCATGGTCAACCAGCAACACAATTGGTACAGTTGTCTGGAAACCAAACCCTCCAAAGCGAATGTGTCTTCTCAGCATGTACCATGCGCACACGTCATTTTCATGCACCCACATCATTTTCATAGCTATTGGCGCCAAGTTGGGTGAGAGTCTCAAGTCTTAGACCAATATAAGTTTCCACAAAATCATTATTCCCCAAATGTGTGCAAACCTAGGAGAATACATTTACTTCCTTTGTCAAAAATGACAAAATCTCTACAAATTACATTAGATTTACTGTCTTGCTTTTGCTTTTGCCTTCCTGTTCTATACGCCTGCCCACCCATGTTATTTATAGAGCCAATTTCTCCCAAATAGAATTAGTGAGCTCTCATTCTACACCTTCTTTCATTTCTTTCTTTTAACGGGGGTGGGGGGGATAGTGCTTGTTTCTCTGACAGTTTTGTGTTTTTTTTTTTGGTTGATTAATTCTTTATTTTGGGTTTTATGGCAATTGTGTGATTTGCTATTTCACAGGAAAAATAGCCCCCAAAAAGGAGGTATATGTCTATCACTGGAATTAAGCTTTTAGATCTATATGATTTTCCAAATATTTTCCTCTACAGCCTCTCATAGCCTATATTTTCACATTTCTTTATAATTTACCTCTAGCATTCTATTTGAATTCTGCCAACTCAAGGAAGTCCTACATGAATGTATAGGCCCTTCTTAGAAAGAATTTGATGGGGAAAAAGTATTTAAACTGCATAGTCAAATCAAACCAACATTCAAGTGTTGTAGCGATCTATGCTTTAGAGAAATGAGCTATTTTCACACTATGAGGAACATTTTACCTTGGAGTGGCACCCACTATAATTTGTGGGCAGTGTCTTTAAAAATATAGATACATTTTAGGAAATAACTGATAAAGAGATTACTATCAGGAAATAACTGATAATTATTATTATAGTTATATTGCTTATATGTTAATTTTGAGTTGGTCTAGCCTCAATCCTTTTCTTTATTTAAATCACCTATACAGTATGCCTCTTCTGTTCTATCATTAGGAAGTTAAGAAATGGTCTAAAAGTGCTTATACCCCTTAACCTAAATATACAAAATCATAAATTATACAGCTAGAGTGGAACTGGAGTTGAATTAAACTACTTCATATTTCAAGAGGATGAATTTGAGATCCATAGAAGTGACACGCATTATCTACAGGCCCAGAGATGGTTTTATTTTTGTTTCCACATCAGGCAGAGAATCTGCTCTCCTGTCCTGATTATTGTACTTTTCCCGACATTCTAGGAAGTTTATAATACACCCAAAGTGGTTTCACCAGTCTCAGCCATTCAACCAGTCTCAGACTGATTATAACTGAGAACTCAATTTTCTCAAAGCAAATTTCAAGGAAACATCGAGTCCATTTCAACTTTAATAAAATTCTATTTTTGTTTTTAAAATGACCATTTCCAAAATTCAAAAATTTTAAACATATATTCAGAACATGTTATTCTTATTTAAAAAATTAAAGATAAAATGTTACTCCTTAGTCACTTCTTTTGACTTTTAAAGTGGACATTTCTAATTGGAAAAACTTAAAAAGCATAAGCCACAAGAAAGATTAATTTTCTTTCTCATTACAAATGCTATAGTCCTTCCGTCCTTTATAACTATTTCCCTGGCAGAGCTGCCCCAGAGCATTTACATGGTCTTTTCCCAACTCCCGACCAGGTTTCTCTGGAGCTGTTTTCCAGGAATCTGGAATTACAACCATATCTTTCTTGTCATTTCCTTTCTTTCCTTCAGTTAATTATGCCTCTCTCATTCTCTCTCTCTCTCTCTCTCTCTCTCTCATGCTTACATATTTGATATGCTGGCTAACATCTCAGTGATATTTTTAAAAGAAAAAAACACTTTAGTCCCCATGTGCCAGGCCATCATCAGGTCTCATCAATAAAAGCTATATAGAAGCAGTAAATTTCAAACTCTTTATAAAGATTTTTAAACTACTATGTATTTCTCTAACAGTTTTATTGAGCTCCAACTGACATGCAACAAACTGTTATTTATTTAAAGTCTATAATTTGATACGTATATGGGTACACTCATGAAAACCATCACCACAATCAAGAAAATGAAGATATCCTTCACCACAAAAGTTCTTTCATGCCTGTTTATAATCCTTCCCTCCCGTTCTCAGGCAACCATTGACCTGCTTTCTGTCATGATAAATTTGTATTTTCTAGAATTTTATATAAATCATACAGCATGTACTCTATTTTGTCTGGCTTTTTTTCATGCATGTAATTATTTTGAGATTCATCCACACTGCAGCATGTTTAAGTAGTTCATCTACTTTATTGCTTGGTATCATTGAATGGTACCAGAGTTTGTTGATCCATTCATTTATTGATGGACATTTGGGTGGCTTCTAATTTTGAGCTATGATAAATAAAGTTGCTGGGAGCATTCATATACAAATTTTTGTGTGGACATATGCTTCTATTTTTCATGATTAAATACATAGGAGTGGTGTAGCTGGATTATATGGTAAATGTATGTTGAGCTTTTTAGAAACCTTCAAACTGTTTTGCAAAGTGGTTTTATCATTCTACATTCGTACCAGCAGAGTATGAGAGTTCCATTTTATCTCCGTCCTTAATAACATGTGGTAGGATTTTTTCCCCCCATTTTAGCCATTCTTGTAGATATGCACTAATATCTCATTGTGGTTTTAATTTGCCTTTCTCTAATGACTAATGACATTGAGCACCTTTCATTACTCTGCCTTGAGTAATAATGGGATCAGTGACTTTGATATCTACACAAATATCCTAGGGTCTCAGAGGCTGAGGTCTCTAACACAGAGATGACTAGGCTAAGTGAGTTCCACAGAATTCATCTAACGGGAAACCCTAAAAGTGCATCAATCTCCACTCAATCTAGATGATAAAAGTGACATAAAACAACATGTAGCTGGAAATAATACTATAGATCAAGGTAAAGGAAACAATATCTTAAATTTCAAAGGAAATCATTCTTTAGATATTTGCTATAAGAACTAGGAAAAACAAATTTTTTTAACTGCTTGATCCTCAATAATATATAAGAAGGAATGATCAGAGTGGAACAGGAGCAGAAAAGCATGAGAATAGATTGCTGAGATTAAAGAGCAACTTCATAAAATGATAATGGATGTGACATCTCTAAATATTTGAAGGAAAATGTGTGTGATGCTAGATTTTTATGGCAGGCAAATTGACTTTCACATGTGAAAGCAACAAAAGGTATCTGCAGATGTCAGAGAGCTCCAAAAATTGGTAAATCACAAAATCTTTCTGGAAAAAGAAAAAACAAAACAAAAACACTCACTAAACTAAGAAATAAATTTATTTATCCATTTATTTATTCAATAAATATTTATTGCGTTGCTGTCGTATGCCAGGCAATTTGTTGAGTCCTAGGAAACAATAGAAAGGGTATCGTGTCTTTTCATCAAATGGATGTTGGTCCTTAAAATGCATTGTTAATTATGGATTACTGAAATGTTAAACACTTCTCAGCTTAAGGATAGGAATTTAGTTACTGTTAAAATGTTTTGTAGTTTAACTGTTTTATTTGAGAAGATGCTTACAGACCTGTTCTGACTGATCCAATACTATGGTTAATAGAAACTTCATTGTCATTTACTACTTACTCATCTACTAACCAATTACTAAATAATTGGGTAATTAAATAAGCAAATAAATAAAAAAGTTGGATTATAAAGTCATTTGTCATCTTCATTTTAATATTTATGGAGACTTCAAGATCGTAGCGTACCTCAGGTATCTGATTATAAGCATGTGCTTTCATTGTGCAATAGATGTCAGCAATGCCTGTCTCTAGAATTCTAAACAACAGGCCACCTACTCTATGTAGACATTATATTTCAGGTGACAACTTACTTGTCACGTTCTGCCCTCCAAATGATTAGGCAAGGAGGTAGAGGAAGGAATTTGATCTCGATTCCTCTACCTTGCTGTTCCCAGTTAGACACATTCTTGATAATGCACTGAAAGCCTCTATGTGTCTTATAGGAATATCAGTAAGCTGAAAAATGGTAGAACTTTGACTTTTACCAGATAGTAGGAAATGAAAAGCTATTCTCATAGTATAGCTGGTTGGCTCCAGAACAAGTATGAAGAATGAGAAGAGCTGCTCTCAGGGAACCCCTCGGAATTGAACATATAGTCACTCCTCTTTACAAACCAGATCTATCCCATGTTATTTCAAGCATTTACTTCATATAATGTTGTTGTTGTGAGAAGCATGAAAGGGGAAAAAAAAGACTCCTTGAAAAAACATCATAAATTTCTCCACTATTATTTCCGCGTTCCTTGTTGACTCACATGCCTCTCCTGCAATAAATAATTTACAGCAATAAAAAATTCACTACACTAAAACTATCATTAAGGTCACTGAAAGAATAAATCATCATGTTTTACAGTATGCCTAGCTAACCAACTTTACTGCTTTGATTTTTATTTGCTGTGTGATGGGATGTATAAGGCAGTTAGAGGAAGTAGGGATTACTGAATGAAAATTAAAGCATTCCTACAGCAAGTCACCAGGACAGAACTTGACCTTTGGGAAACAAATTGAAGAGTCTCATAAAAGTTGTGCTTCAAGCCACATCAGAGTTATTTTTATGGACAAAATCTCCAGTGAGATCTTTGATAATATGTTTAGTCATGATTCTCAAAGAACAAGATAAAATGCCAGCTTGTTAACAATCCTTCAAAAACAATGTGGACGCTTTCATGTCATTCTGTATCCCCAAATACTAACAAAAACTCTAAGAAAACTCTGTTTAGCTTTATGTGTTTTATGTGAATATAAAGTAATACCTACATAATATATCAGGTCTATTGGAACAGCTTTGGATAACCATTTAATAACTAATTTATCACAATGTAAATAAACCATTATCTAATTGTTACAATGACATTTTAGATATGCTCTGAATTGCTTTGTGAAAGCACCTTTTCAAAGGATAAGTTATTGCTTGAATGTTAAATGATATTGTGTAGTTTTAAAATACAGTGAGAATACTTTCAAGAAAAAAGTATATCTTGTAAGTAGAGAGAAAAATTAAAATTTCTATACCTTATGTTATTCATATTTAGAATATAACAAAAGAAGGAACACTATTTAAACTTGAAAGATAAGTTAATAAAATCTCTTCCTGATCATAACTTCCAATTATTATTCCTCAAACACTTACCTCACTCAAACTTCATTTATCATTCTTGATTTTATTGTTACACTTTCCAAATATTTATTGATTCATTTAATCAATATTGTACTCCTAATATATATTTAAAGTGCTATGCTAGTCATAGTTAGAGGTACAACATGGCTACAACGTCCTTTATTCCTGCCATCAGAGATCAAGTAAATATAACATCTGTACCTGTGGCACTAAAGCAGAAAGGAAAGATCACTGAAGTGAAGCTTATAAACTTGAGAAGCCAGAGTATTGGCAAGGTTACACCCATGATGATACTAAAGTTATTGGGATTGTTGCCAGGATTAGAGTGAAAAGAATATGGAGTCACATGTTAAAATATTAGAGAAGCCAAGAATTGACAATGGCTGCACCTCACTCATGTCTTTAGCATTTTCCCTTTTTTCATTGAAACTGTGTCCTCACACTCCATATAAAATTAATATACATCATTTCTTTGGTACAAAGCTTTTGAGATTTCTTTATGATGACCCAAAACAGGTGGGCAGAAAGAATGAACCGGGACCTTATGCAGACATCTATCAGGGCTAACCTGGACTGGAGAAAACAATTTAGATTGTATGATATGTTGCTGAAGTAAAGCAGAAGGACCAGACACAGTGCCCAAGGGAGGTAGTGACCAAAGTCACTATTCTAGGAATTAAAAAACAGGGCGTGAAAAGGGCAGTGGAGAATTGGGGAGAGCATGCCCAGAAGCCTGAGGACCAGAAAGCAAGCATTATCCATTCCTGAGCATCCCAGCCACAGATGTCAATCATGCTGAGGATCAGGGGCAAGGAGAGTGGCAAGAGCAAGGGAGGGGAGACATGTCCCCTGACAGTGAGCTACAGCAAGAAAATGCTCTACAGGGCTGAACGATGGGGCAGGACTTAGGATCAAGGACCAAGGCAGGACCCCATGCCCTGAAATCAAGCCAATACATGGATAAGTGAAAAAGCTTCCAAGTGTGCAAAAGTAGCTCAGGAAGAAGGAGAGGCAGGGTAAATCCAGGTGTTGTGGGCCTGATAATTACATAACTTTGAGGCTCTGTTTAAGCCAATGAATACAAAATTATGAATACAAAGTGTTAGGATTTTTCTCAGAAACTTGGAAATTAATTGTTCATGCAAGTAGGGTTTTGTAGTTTAAACTTCATTAGCTTTACACCTGTTTAAGAATGGGGGCTTGAAAGGGATAATGTAAGAACTTTTCTGTTGTCCTTGCAACATCTACCAATTTCTAGTGTAAATACTGATACTAAAATACATATTTTGTGCCTGTCTGAATGGCCGAGGATCCAGAGTGGACCTTACCTTCAACAGCTGTGATCATAGAAGTCAACCATGGCAAGGTGAGGAGGATGGAATTGGGAAAAATGAAGCAAGAAATTTACATAGCAAACTTTTATTTGCAAAAGTGAAACGAAAATATTGATTTCTCTTGCCAAACTTCAAAAGATGACGTTGGATATCAGAAAATAAAGTTACATGAACATGTGTGAATATTTGAATGTTATGTTCATGCAAATAAAGTATATAGAAATCTGAGGGATAAAAGCCATATGCCAGGATAGAGTAATAATGTTTACCAATTGACAGAATTAAAATTTTGTTTTAAACTATAAAACATGTGATAACTACATTACAGGAAGGATATAAAAGAGTAAACATCAAACCAGATGCATCCATTTTAGTTTTTGTTCATTCTTCTCGGGTTTTTAGAACATATACCTTTGCTTATGTAATCCTGTGTCCTTTGAAATAGAGGAGAATCTTTCTGAATGTTAAAACACATCTCTATTATGTATTCACTAACTTCTAAACTGCACCCTCCTTTCTTTGAACCTCATTCAAGCAGCATTGCATGTTTTCACCATCATTTCCATCCCTGTTGCTGACTGTTTAACAACAGGTAATGCAGCCCTCGATTTCATTAATGGAAGCATAATGCCCAGAACTCAGGTGTTAATGACCCCTTTCTACCCCAGGCTGGGTAGACCACATGTAGATCACTGTGTTCATTCTCAGAAACACATTTTATAAGGGTCATTGACAAATGGAATTACATTCATTCAAAGGAGGATTATCAGGATGGCAAATGCCAAATGAGGGACATTAAAGAAATTGAGGGTGTTTAACCTTGAGAAGGAAAGCTCTGGAATGAAATGGGGAGACATGATCGATCCCATCAATTATCTGAAGTTTTATCATGTGGGAGAGGCATGAGGCTTGTTCCACATAGCTCGACCCTTAGGTGGCAGTTCCTGGGAATCAAGTTGCTGCTTAATATAAGTGGTTAGAAATAACCAGGAAGGCTGCCTGAAATTTTAACAAGCTCTCTGTGTCCCCACTCCTCAGAGTGTTCAAGCAAAGAATGGAGCACCACCTGGCAGACATGCTTAATTGGAAGATAATTCAAACTAGCTGGAGTTACAAACTCAGACTTCTTCAAAGGCCCAGGAAGCTACGATGGGTTGCGCACCAGAGTTAATATGGAGGGACGGAGCATATGGCACTCCAGTGAGAAGTCCCCACTTCTAGCTGACAGTAGTCGCGCTATTTTTGAAGTATTCAGAATACACACATACAGTTAGCAGGACATATTCAGCCTACAGGCACCAGTCCATGAGCTTTAAATTATTTCATTTCTGAACCCTCTTCCAAGGTTATGAACCCTGCATTCTAGGACTACGTTAAGTACCCTGGGGGGTGGGGGAGGGAAGGAGGATATACTATTTTTATGTTAATGATCATGAATAACTTTGCTTATTTTAACTTGAACTAAAACTGAATCCCTTGTAGGATTTGAGATTTAGCACTTTTAAAGAAAAACATGGACTTTTATAAATTGGGATATATGTCCAATTTATTCTTATCACCACCTCAAAAGTCAAGGTGAATCGAGAAAAGTAATCCTCATTAATGGCGTTGTCTATCATTATAGATACAAGGAAACAGGATCCTTAAAAACTAAGGATTAGGATGGCCAGATGGCTCAGTTGGTTAGAGCACAGGCTCTGAGCTCTGAACAACAGGATTGCCAGTTCGATTCCCACATGGGCCAGTGAGCTGCGCCCTCCACAAACAGATTGAAGACAATTGGCTGCCGCTGAGCTACTGGAGGGGCGGCCAGATGGCTCAGTTTGTTAGAGTGCGAGCTCTTGCCATGGAATGGTGGGCTGCACCCCCTGAAACTAATGATTGAAAACGGCAACTGGACTAGGAGTTGAGATGCTCCCTCTGCAACTAGATGAAGGACAACTTGGAACTGATGGGCCCTGGAGAAATATTCTGTTCCCGAATATTCCCCAATTAAATTTTTTTTTTCCCCTAAATTGGTTTGTTTGAAAAGTCTACAGGTTAAATTTGATTGATATATTTCTTAGTTTCTTTGGGAAAAAAAACAACAAAAAAACAAACAAAAAAAACTAAGGATTAGAATCAGATTTTACCATTGAAGAATTTGTATGTGTGTATTCCTTTCCCCAAGTATTTCACAGTAAATGCCCCACCAACTGATATGGAATAAAGAGGTTAAAATTAATATGCAGTATTTGAATAACTGTACTTTTGTCCAGATAGAGGAATAAAGTCCTCATCTTTGCTTCAAATAATTAAATTAAAAGTCTAATAAATTTAATTTTAAAATAATTAGGCATTTTTCACAGAAATAGAAAATAAAGTCCTCAAATTTGTATGGAATCCATACAAAAGACCCTAAATAGCCAAAGCAATCCTGAGAAAAAAAGAACAAAGCCGATGCTATCACACTCTCTGATTCAAATTATACTATAAAGCTATAATAATCAAAACAGCATGGTATAGGCAGAAAAACAGACACACAAATCAATGGAACAGAATTGAGAGCCTAGAAATAAACCCACATATATGGGTGACATACTGTCAACAAGGGATCCAAAAAAAAAAGTGGAGATAAGAAAGCCTCTTCAATAGTTGGTGCTGGGAAAACTAGAAAGCCACATGCAAAAAATGAAACTAGACTGCTGTTTGACATCATATATAAAAATTAACTCAAAATGTGTTAAAGACTTGAATATAAGGCTAGAATAATAAAATACATAGAAAAATAAACCTAGGTACTAAACCTATGGACCTTGGTCTCATGATTTGACTCCAAAGGCAAGGAAAGTAAAAGCAAATATAAATGAATGGGACTGTATCAAACTAAAAACCTTCTGCACAGCAAAAGAAACCATTAGCAAAACAAAAAGGCAACCAACTGAATGGGAGAAGATATTTGCAAACAATAATTTTAATAAGGGGCTAATACCCATAATATATAAAAAAAATCTATTTTGACATAAATTTTATAAAACAGTTAAAATGATAAGCTGTCTGTATGTAAGTGGTCATATCATTTACAATAAACTGAACATTTTAGAGCCATAAAAATATTTAAGTGGAGAAACAACTTTAAATATACAATAAATTGCCTCTTGTCTAAAACATCAGTATTTTGGTCTCTGATATACTTGAGGTGCCTGATTGATGCACTTAGATGTGGGATTTGGTGAAAGTGGTACTGTCAATTGATAATTAACTAATACAAATGATTGATTATTGAAGAGAAAGAAAATATTTGGCAATGGGAATGATTAGAAATTTAGTTTTAGACCTGTTGAGTTTGAAAATCCTTTGGGATTCTCATGTGTCTACATCAGGTGGATATAGATGGTTCTGGAACTCAAGAGAGATTTGTACCAGAGTGGTAAATTTTAAAGACTAGGTCCTCTTTAAAGCCAAAGGAGGGGCTAAGGCATCAAAATGGCGGTGTGAGGATTTAACACGTTGCGTACGGATCATGAGAATCTTCTTTTTTTTTCCTGAGCCATGCGTTAAGGACGGATAATGAGAATTCTCAGTTTTACTGTTGACTCTTTTTACTTTGCACATTTTTTGAATTATTTGTGTTTCGTTAATAACAAAGGAAGCTGCTTTCTGCAGTATCACACCAGGAGGGATTACTAACATCATAGGTGAGTAAATCCTAAAAAATTCCATAGAAAAATAATAAATGACATAGAAGCATTTACGCTTTAAAGAGAAGAGTGCATTTTAAAGTGGTTTCTTTTAAAAACCTGCCGGAACAGAGGGGTATGAGGGATTTAAACCAACCCCGCTGTATGCAATGTGTTAAAACAAATTAAAAAACTGTAATTCCACAAAGGACTCCCTGCACAGCAGACAGGCAAGATGAAGAGGCCCACTACTGAATTCACCTGAAGGTGGCAAATTGCGTGGGCAGGGGAGGAGGGAAGGGAGAAGTGCAGAGACGGAGCCGCGTGGGTGCAGGACGCAGACCTAGCTCAGTGCTCCGAGCTCGCTGCATCCCAGAACTGCTGCAGCTGCGGGAAAGGGAAGAACTCAGACTGCTAGGGTGCCACTTATGGCCCACAGGGCTGAGGGGACAGCATATAACACGGCTGAAACCAATGCTCACGGCAGAGACCTTGGAGCAAAGACTGAGGGAAGAAGGCTGAAAACGGTGGTTTAAGCCCGCACTGCCAAGCAGAGAATGGAAGCCTTAGGCACTGAGACTAGCCGGGGCCTCCCTGCGCTTGCAGAGTTCGCCCCGCCCCCACCTGCCCAGTGCTAGAAGCGGAACAGTAGCAGTATGAGATCAAAAGAACAGAATACTTGCAGTTCTGAGAACTGTGGTCCGCAGACACAGATTCACAGCCCAACTAATTCCGGCAAAGCGGAGGGAGCTGTGGAATTAGGACTAGCTGTGGTGGTGGTCGCCGCCATTGCTCTGGGCCACGTCTCACAACTCACCCTGCCCCTGGCCCCACCTATCTGGGCGGATCCCTGCAGGAGTAAACAGAACTGCTGAAACACACGGGCTGTGAATATGGTGCAGGAAGAGCTTTGGAACTTCAAAAGCTCTCTGCATCTCCACAGGGACGCAGCGCCATATGACCCAGGCGAACTGTTAATAGAGGAGAAGCCTGCCTTCCAGGGAATCCCCCCATTGTGTGAGAAGCTGGAATAGTGCAGAGAACATATAACACTACCGTGTGAGAGAGGAAAAAAGGCTGCAGTCGGAGAGAAAATAAAACATTCTACAAACACATACTGGAAAACAAAAGAAAGACCTCTTCCTATCAACCTGTTGCAGAACCCACTCCTGTAAATGTCTAGGAAGTGAAATAATAAATCATCGATTGCCATGAATAACCAATGCAACAAGAAAGCTCAGAAAGAAAATGAAAATGAACTTAAAGATATGGAAATATGTGACTTAAATGACAGAGAATTCAAGATTACAGTTCTGGAAAAACTCAACGATATGCAAGAAAACACAGAAAGGCAGTTTAATGAACTCAGGAACCCAATCAAAGAACAACATGAACATTTTACCAAAGAGGTTGAAATTTTAAAAAAGAACCAAATAGAATTTCTGGAGATTAAGAACTCAGTAGAAGAAATTAAGAATGAAATAGCCAGCTTAGGTAGTAGAGTTGACCAGATGGAGGAAAGAATCCGTGACTTCAAAGATAGACACCTGGAAATGACACGGATGGAAGAAGAAAGAGACTTGAGACTTAAAAGAATGAAAGAACTCTACAAGAACTTTCTGACTCCATCAGAAAGAGCAATATAAGAATAATGGACATACCAGAAGGAGAAGAAAGAGAGAAGGGAACAGAGTATATTCAAACAAATAGTCGATGAGAACTTCCCAAACTTGTGGAAAAAACTGGATCCTCGAATCCAAGAAGCAAATAGAACACCTAATTACCTCAATCCCAACAGGCCTTCTCCAAGGCACATTGTATTGAAGCTGTCAGAAATCAATGACAAAGAAAGAATCCTCAAGGCAGCCAGGGAAAAAAAGACGGTAACCTGGAAAGCCCATTAGATTATCATCAGATTTCTCAGCAGAAACTCTACAAGCCAGGAGGGAGTGGAACCAAATATTCAAACTATTGAAAGAGAGAAATTATGAGCCAAGAATAATATATCCAGCAAAGGTATCCTTTAGATATGAAGGTGGAATAAAGACCTTTCCAGACATACGGAAGCTGAGGGAATTTTTTAATACATGACCTGCACTACAAGAAATACTAAAGAGACTATTTGACCACCGTCAAGAGGGACAATTTGTGGCAACCAAAATATAAAAGGGGGACAGTAAGACATGAACCAGAATGTGGAACGGAGAAAGTAGGCATGCTGAAGAAAATGGAATACTCTAAATATCAAACTTTCTTTTACATAAACTTAAGGGTAGCCACTCAAAAAAAATCCAGAACTGAAATATATACTGTAACAAAAGAAGATACAAAGAAAAACATCATAGAATACCACCACACAGAAATAATAGAAAACAACAAAACGGCAAGGAAACAATGGAGACACAGTCTTACCAGAAAACTAAAGACAGAATGATTGGAAATCCTCACATATCAATAATCACCCTAAATGTAAATGGACTGAATTCACCAATAAAAAGTCACAGAGTAGCAGATTGGATAAAAAAACTAAACCCAACCATATGCTGTCTCCAAGAGATACATCTCAGCTACAAGGACAAATATAGACTCAAAGTGAAAGGGTGAAAACTGACACTCCAAGCAAATGGTATCCAGAGAAAATCAGGTGAACTATACTGATATCAGATGAAACAGACTTCAGGGTGAAAAAGGTAACTAGAGACAAAGATGGACATTTCATAATGGTAAAGGGGACTATACAACAAGAAAACATAACAGTCATCAATATCTATGCCCCCAATCAGGGAGCACCAAAATATACCAAGCAACTGCTCACAGAACTAAAGGGAGAAATTGACCAAAACACAATTATACTAAGGGACCTAAATACATCATTGACAGCTATGGATAGATCATCCAAACAGAAAATAAATAACGAAATAGCAGCCCTAAATGACACATTAGATGAAATGGACATAACTGACATATATAGAGCACTTCATCCTAAAACGTCAGACTATACATTCTTTTCTCGTGTACATGGAACATTCTCAAGGATAAACCATATATTGGGACATAAAATCAGCCTCAGCAAATTTAAGAAGATAGAAATCATACTAAGCATATTCTCTGATCACAAGGCTTTGAAATTGGATACCAACTGCAAAAAGAAAGCAGGAAAAAACCACAAATACATGGAAATTGAACAACATACTTTTAAAGAATGACTGGGTCAAAGAAGAAGTTAGAGGAGAGATCAAAAGATACATAGAAACAAATGATAATGAAAAAACATCCTACCAAAATTTTGAGATGCAGCAAAAGCAGTTTTAAGAGGGAAATTTACATCATTATAGGCCTATCTCAAGAAATAAGAAAAATCCCAAATAAACAACCTCATGTTACACCTTAAAGAACTAGGAAAGGAAGAAAAAATGAAACCCAAGGTCAGCAGACAAAAGGAAATAATAAAAATCAGAGCAGAACTAAATGAAGTAGAGAACAAAAAGATGATAGAAAAAATTAATGTGACAAAGAGCTGGTTCTTTGAAAAGATTAACAAAATTGACAAACCCTTGGCTAGACTCACTAAGATAAAAAGAGAGAAGACACTAATAAACAAAATCAGAAATGAAAAAGGGGAAGTTATCACAGATGCCACAGAAATACAAAGGATCATCCAAGAATACTATGAAGGACCATATGCCACAAAATTCAATAACATAGAAGAAACAGACAAGTTCTTAGAAACATATCGCCCTCCTAGGCTGAACCATGAAGAACTGAACAATCTAAACACACTGATCACCAGTAACGAAATTCAATCAGTCATCCAAAACCTTCCCAAAAGCAAAAGTCCGGGACCAGATGGCTTCACTAGTGAATTGTACCAAACCTTCAAAGAGGATATAATACCAACCCTGCTCAAACTCTTCCAAAAAATTGAAGACAAGACAGTACTCCCTAACTCATTTTATGAGGCCAACATTACCCTGATACCAAAACCTGGTAAGGACAGCACATAAAAAGAGAACTACAGACCAATATCTCTGATGAATACAGATGCAAAAATCCTAAACAAAATTCTAGCAAATCGAATGCAACAATGCATTAAAAAGATTATTCATCACGACCAAGTGGGGTTCATCCCTGGGGCACAAGAATGGTTCAACATACGCAAATCCATCAATGTGATACATCACATAAACAAATAAAGGACAACAATCACATGATTATATCAATTGATGCAGAAAAAGCATTTGACAAGATACAACATCCATTTATGATTAAAACACTTAATAAAATAGGTATAGAAGGAAAATACCTTAACATAATAAAGGCCATATATGACAAACCCTCAGCTCATCTCATAATTAACAGTGAAAAACTGAAGCCCTTTGCTCTACGTTCAGGAACACGACAGGGCTGTCCCCTATCACCTCTGCTTTTCAACATAGAGTTGGAAGTCCGTGCCAGAGCAATCACGCAAGAGAAAGAAATAAAAGGCTTCCAAATTGGCAATGAAGAATTTAAATTGTCACTATTTGAAGGTGACATGATGGTATATATCGAAAACCCTAAAGACACCTCCAAAAAGCTATTAGAAACAATCAACGAATACAGTAAATTTGCCGGCTACAAAATCAACGTACAAAAGTCCATTGCATTCCTATATACTAACAATGAAATCTCAGAAAAAGAAATATAAAAAAACAATTCCTTTGGCAATTGCAGCAAAGAGAATAAAATACCCAGGAATAAACTTAACCAAGGATGTGAAAGACCTATATGCTGAAAACTACAAGACATTTTTGAAAGAAATTGAAGAAGACACAAAGAAATGGAAAGACATTCCATGCTCAAGGATTGGAAGAATCAACATAGTTAAAATGGCCATATTACCCAAAGCAATATACAGATTTAATGCAATTCCCATCAAAATCCCAATGGCATTTTTTAAAGAAATAGAACAAAAAAAATCATCAGATTTGTTTGGAACCACAAAAGACCCTGAATAGCCAAAGCAATCTTAAGAAAAAAGAACAATGCTGGACTTAAAAAAAAGAACAACACTCCCTGACTTTAGCTCATACTACAGGGCAACAATAATCAAAACAGCATCGTAATGGCAGAAAAACAGACACGTACACCAATGGAATAGAATTGAGAACTCAGAGATAAATCCCCATATATGTGGACAGATAATTTTTGACAAAGAAGCAAAAAACATACAATGGAGAAAAGACAGCCTCTTCAATAAATGGTGCTGGGAGAATTGGAAAGCCAAATGCAAAAGAATGAAACTGGACTGCTATCTGTCACCATGTACCAAAATTAATTCAAAATGGATCAAAGATTTAAGCATAAGACCTGAAACAATAAACTTCATAGAAGAAAACATAGGTACTAAACTTATGGACCTTGGGTTCAAAGAGTGTTTTATGAATTTGACTCCCAAGACAAGGGAAGAAAAAGCTAAAATAAACAAATGGGACTATATCAAACTTAAAAGCTTCTGGACAGCAAAAGAATCCATCGACAAAATAAAGAGGCAACCAACTGAATGGGAGAAGATTTTTGCAAACAGTGCCTCCGATAAGGGGCTAATATCCAAAATATACAAGGAACTCATGCAACTCAACAACAAAAAAACAAACAACCCAATTGAAAAATGGGCAGAGGACCTGAAGAGACATTTCTCCAAAGAGGACATACAAATGGCAAATAGACATATGAAAAAATGCTCAACATCACTAATCATCAGAGAAATGCAAATAAAAACCACAATGAGATATCACCTCACCCCAGTCAGAATGGCTATCATCAACAAGACAAATAGTAACAAGTGTTGGAGAGGCTGTGGAGAAAAAGGAACCCTCATACACTGTTGGTGGGAATGCAGACTGGTGCAGCCGTTAGGGAAGGCAGTGTGGAGGTTCCTCAAAAAATTATGAATAGAATTACCATATGACCCAGCAATCCCTCTCCTGGGTATCTACAAAAAAAAAAAAAAAAAAATCTGAAAACATTTATCTATAAAAACACGTGCGCTCCAGTGTTCATTGCAGCTTTATTTACGGTGGCCAAGACATGGAAACAACCAAAATGTCCTTCAATAGATGAATGGATAAAGAAGTTCTGGTATATATACATAATGGAATACTATTCAGCGGTAAGAAAAGATGATATAGGACCATTTGTGACAACATGGATGGATATTGAAATTATAATGCTAAGCAAAATAAGTCAGACAGAAAAAGCAGAGAACCATATGATTTCACTAATATGTGGTGTATAAACCAAAAACAACAAAAGAACAAGACAAACAAATGAGAAACAGAAACTCATAGACACAGACAATAGTTTAGTGGTTACCAGAGGGTAAGGGGGGTGGGGGGGTGGGAGATGAGGGTAAGGGGGATCGAATATATGGTGATGGAAGGAGAACTGACTCTGGGTGGTGAACACACAATGGGATTTATAGATGATGTAATACAGAATTGTACACCTGAAATCTATGTAACTTTACTAACCACTGTCACCCCAATAAACTTTAATTAAAAAGAAAAAAAAGCCATTGGAGCAGATAAGCCCACACAGGAACAGCAAGGTGAGTGAGGAGATAGTGAAAGACAAACCCTGGGGATCTGCACCGGTTATAATGTCGGGGGAGTTAAAGGAGTCTGAAAAGAAATAGAGTAAAACGGTCAGAGAGCTAAGAGCTCCAGGGAAAATTGCTGCATGGGATCCAAGTTAGTCCTAGTTTCAAGAAAATGAAGGTGGCTAATAAAACCAAACCTCATGAAGGAAAAATGTCCTGTAGCATGAAAGGCCTTTGGTGACCATGGCCAGAGAAGTTTTCAGTGGAATGAAGAGCCTGAATGTTAATAAGTGTAGATTGAGAAGGGTTCCACAAGGCTGTAGCCATTCATTGTGAGATCTTTCATATTTCTTGTGCTGTTATCTTGTGAATATATTCCTTTTTATATTGTCAAAAACATACGTCTTTCAACACTTTTAGGCAATTCCTTATCTTTTTCCTTCTCTGCTTGGATAGGCTCCTCAAATTTTTACAATAGCTTGCCTCTTCTTCTTCAGCTCTTGCTTAACTTTCTACATATTTGTTGATATCCATCTTACGGAATATGAACAAAGACAAACGCACAAAAATGTTCCAAACAACATTACTGAAATAATGAAATTTGGAGAACATCCAAAGCATTCTAAATAGACGGAGAATTAAATGAATTATAGTGTACTATAAAGTATGCAACTATTAAAAACGAATGTGTTAGAGATGTATGTACTAATACAAAAGGAATATAATATGTTGATAAAAATTTAAAAAGCAAATTTGAGAATAGTGTCATATGACAGTATTTTTAAATATGAATATGTATCTATCTATACATTCATCCATCTATGTATTCATGCTTTAATATGTAACCAGGTGCAAAAAGACAACCCAAATTGCTAACAACTTCTTATTAGTTGAATGTTTTCAAGTACTATTTCCATATTTTATATATATATATATATATATACATACATATGTATATATATATAACAAAGTGTTTATGTATAATTTATAAGTTCAAGTATTATGCTTATTTACTCATTAATATACTCTATCAAACTAAGACGGCTTTCTTCCATTCCTAGCTTACTAAGATTTATCACGTGGGTATTGAATTTTTATTCACATATTTTGTTGGCTATTAATTACATTCCTCAATATTATTCTACAGAAATATGAGCACTAGGATGCATGCATAAAAATATTTACTACATTATCTGTAATAGTCAAAATGAAGAAAATACCTAAATAGTCACCAGTGGAAAGAACATTCAATTATGGCATATGGACATGATGAGCTATGCAGCTGTTAAAAAGGAGCCTTTTCTGCATTAATGGCTATAGTTTTGTTCTGTTATTAACCTGTTACATCCTTCAGCTACATCCTTTCACTAATATTTTATTTTATATCTTTGTACCTTATTCATAAGTAAAATTAGTCCATATAGTTTTTTGCAGCAGTTATCATCATTCATTACTAGGCTTGGCTATTGGAATTAATCTAAGCTCATTGAAAGAGTAGGCACCCATTTGTCATTTTCCCATGTTTTTGTGTCTCATTACACTAGATAAGACGTATCTTTTCATCGAAAATCATGAAAGAACTGCTTGAAAAACCATATGGTCCTGGGTGGTTTTGATCTTTTAATTGCCTTATCAATTTGCCCTGCAATAATGGGGAAAGGAGAGAACACTGAAGAAAGTTGAATTAAGTTTTGCTTTTGGAGGAAACTTCATTGAACTAAAAGGCTTGAGGTGAAAGGGACATTCTGTGATCAAGCTAAGACTGTGGGTGACCTTGCTTTCAGAGAGAACAGTGGACTAGATGGACAAAGGAACGATGGCAGGAGGAGCCTGGGAATAAATGGAGAAATAGTGTCCTGGTGACTAGAGGAATCTTCAATTTGGGCAATGCCTGGGGTCTCTGGGTAAAAGAAGGCTTGGGTGGAATTGACCAGTCTCAGGGCTCCCAAATTTGAGACAAAATTACTTAGCTTTGGTATCAGAATTACTTAAGGCAGTGTCTATGAGCAGCCTGTCTTATTTAAATGATCAAAAAAGTAGAACTTTAGGACAAAACCTTCTGGTTTGGAAGAATAAGTGACTGGGCCTCAAACATACCCAATTCTAGGGGCCTGTCATATGGCCCACTCCTTCCAGAAGCCGTCTCTACCTACAGTGGTGATCTGTCCTTTCTCTTAAAACTAGTGGGTCAGAGTGACACATAGTTGTTCAATGATTAACAAATATTTTGAAATAATGTTAGAGTTTGGGAAAATTTGCCAAGATAGTTAAGAAAGTGGATACATACTACTACGAGTTTCCCCTAATGTTAATATTTTGTAATTGTTGGTTCAAAATTATAAACTACAGACTATATTCAGATTTCACCACTTGTTCCATTAACGTTTTTTTTCTTCCAGGATCACATATAGGTTGACAGGTTGCATTTAGTCATAGTGTCTCCTTAGTCTCCTCTGTAAATTTCTCAGTCTTTCTTGCTTTTTACAATCTTAAGAGTTTTAAAGAGTACTGGGCAGATATTTAGTAGAATGTCCTTTAATTTGGATTTGTCTGGTGCTTTCTCATGATTAGAGTGAAAGCATGGGAAAATGACCACTGAGGTAAGGTGCCTTTCTGCCATGGACTGAATGTTGTGTTCCTTCTCCACACAAAATTCATACGTTGAAGCCCAAATCACTAATGTGATCGTATTTGGAGGCGGAGCCTTTGGGAGATAATTGCGGTAGGCCATGAGGATAGCGCCCTCATGAATGGGGTTAGTGTCCTTGTAAGAAAAGACAGGAAATACAAATGATTTTCAGGTCAGTGCAACTATTGTGTATGATACTACAAAGGTAAATATACATCATTATACATTTGTCCAAATCCATCGAATGCACAATACCAAGAATGAACTTTATTGTACATTATGGACTCTGGGTGATAATGATGGGTCAATATAGGTTCAATTGTTAACAAACGTACCACTCTGGTGAGGGATGTTGATAATGAGGGTGACTATGTATTAGGGTAGGGAGTATAGCATAGAGGAAATCTCTGTACCTTTTTCTCAATTTTGCTCTAAACCTAAAACTACTCTAAAAAAATAAAATCTTAAAAAAAAAGAGAAATATGAGAAAGATTATCTCTTTCTGTCTGCCATGTGAGGATACCACAAGAAAACCACTCTCTGCAAAACATGGAGAGGATTCACAACCGATACCAAATCTCTAACACCTTAATCTTAGACTTTCTAGCCTCCAGATCTATGAGAAATAAATGTTTGTTGCTTAAACCACCCAGTCTATGGAAATTTGTTATAGCGGCTTGAGATAAGACAACTTCTCATCATAAGATACCAGGAGTACATGATATCAACATGACTTATCACTGATGATATAACACTTGATCTCTTGGTTAAGATAGAGCTTTCCAGGCTTTACCACTGTAAATTCACTATTTTTCCCTTTCCATACTCTATTCTTTGGAAGCTAGTCATGAGGTCCAGCCCACACTTCAGGGGAGCAGAATAAAACTTCACCTCCTGGAGGGAGGTTATTTACATATATTATTTGGAATTCTACAGGGAAGATTTGTCTCCCTCCCATTTATTTATTCAATCATGTATTTATATGAATATGGTCTCATGCACACTTTGGTCTGTGGGTTATAATCAAATACTGTCATTTTTTATTATGCTGTTCAAAGTTCAAGTTCTTTTAATCTGTCCCCTGGGTTACTTGTCCATGCCCCTTCCCAAACCTCCAGATAGCCCTAGCTCTCCCACTCTCAGATTGTGAACTCCTGAACCTAGACAATGTTTTACAGAACTCCTTTGTTTCCCCCATCGTATTCAGCATACATCACTGAATAGAGTACGTTTATCAATTACAATACCTGTTGATAGATAATAGGTAGAGAGAGACATGGAGACAAATGTCTCTTCCTACCACAAGGTAAATCTATATGAAAATGATTTTAGCCAGATAATTTCCTGCTGTAATCTTACAGATCTCGGGGATGGGGGTGTGGGGTGGGAATGCCGTTAGAGAAATTGAAGGTAATAAAGCACACTTAAGGAAAAATGAAGGCATCTTCAAGACATTCTTCCCTGGTAAAAAGCTGTTTATATCAAAGCTTATTTTCCACTTAACATAAGCCTTGACTTTTCTCTTTCTACAATGTCACATCTGTGTTAAGCATTCTGGCCTTTCCTCTAAATCTGACTATTTACAAAGAAGAGCCACCGATTTTAGAAAATCAAAACCCTAAAGACTAATTCTAAAATAACTCAAGTTTATAAAAAAAAAAATCAAAAAAAAAATATCAACTAACGTTTAGCCAACATAAAAAGGAAACACTACAAGTTTTAATTACCCTAATTTACCAAAACCCAACTGTTATTATTGCAATAATCAATTCCAAAGCTGCACATACTAATGAGATAAACACCCTACTCTGATACTTGAAAGCTCTTGACCCTAATGTACTAGAGATGTGTGATTCTCTAATTAGGATTCACACCATCATGTGCTATTACATTTATCAGCCGAGGACTGCGTTTGTAAATTCCTTCCAGTGAGCAAAATGCCAAGTGCTCAAAGGCCAAGTCTAAACAGACAAAATGAAGCAGAATATCAAGTAATTATATAACAAATTCAGACAGTGTAGACAATAATTACTGAGGCCAAAGCCTTCATCTCCCAGGCTCTAAAATAACCAAGTAACCTAAGTATGAAGCCAGAGCTCCACACAGAAATAACAATGAGTTAAATGTATTTATTAAGGTACAGTTTAACAAGCTTCACTGCTATTTGTTCCAATTAAGAAAACAAAAGCTAACTATGTAGAGACTACTATGCTTGAATTCATAAAATAAATTGATTGCAAGAAGGACATTTCAAAGCCTTAACTGGGTTTGCAATATAGTTGAGAGAATGTTGGGGGCTGGGGGCAGCTCATCAGTAAAGGAAGTCTACTTTTCTTCTTGTTTTATATTTGAAGTCATAAGATTTGACAAGCTGTTAGCCCAAGAAGTGCTTCATTTTCTGATATGTCTTGAAATAGGCTGTCTGCTCTTTTCACACAGGGTCAAAGCCAGGGTGTGCATGTTGTATACTGACAGCTTCTATAAATACTGTTCTCTCTTTGCTTACTTCAGGAAGCACACCACCTGATCCCCAATTAACACAATGATTTACGTAAACTGGGAGCCTGTTTCTTTGTTTCACTGTCATCCATCTGCAGTGTTCCCAGGCAGGGCAACATTTAAAGCAACATCTGACAAGTATATCTATTGGAAATGAAGAACACACACACACACTGTTCTCTTCTACAAGTCTGCAGGTATTCCACACAGCGAGAAAGAAAAGAGACTCCAACTTCTTACATTTCCAGCACTAACACTTCTGGCTCCTCACTCTGCAGCTATTTCAAAGCACAGTTTCATCCAGCAACTGGGGGACATCAGAGCAGAGACCTGGGTCATGGTGGGGAAGCATTGCCTCTTTACCTCAGGGATAAAAGGGGTCCTCTTTCCTGCTGTTTGAAATTCTAGTTTGTCACAGTGAGACATAGAAATAAAATTATTTGTGTGGGGAAGCCGGTAGTGGTGGTGCCATATCAGGAGTGCCTGGCAGTGGGCCAATTACCCAGCATGCCTGCATCCCTGGAACAGCAGGCCAGGAGGGTATCAGGTCTCTGCTGGGACCACACCCTTTACCCCATGTCTATCACTTCCAAAGACATTTATTTCAAAGGGTTCTCTAGAAAGATAAAGAGAAACCCTGATTATGGCTGCTTATGAATACTGAAGGTGGCATGTTTTCCTGTGAAAATGACTCGATCAAAATGTTAGTTTTCTGAATATGTATTTGTTTCATTATCAATTAGTGTGTATTAGACAAGGCTGGTTAAGATGTATTTTGTCCACGTTTTTCTAGTGTTAAAAAAAACTGAAAAAGAGCAATTGGAGGAACAGACACTATATTCCTTTTCATGTTTCCAATTACTATAGACCAATATTTACCCTGGTACTTCACTGTATCTGTTTATTATTACTATACATGTATCATGCATATTAGCTATCTGGCAATATTTGAAATTGTAATTTAAATGGAAATAAAATTTTTTTGGCATAAGACACATATTAAGTACAAACTTTGAAATGTCCATCACCTTATAGTAGGTCTAAACCTGAAATTCTGAAGATATTAGAATGACTATCTTGAAACAGATTAGGTTTTTGTATTTGCCTAAGAAACAGTAGAAAGAAATTTAGTACTTTAATTTCACTAAAAGGACCTTTTTTTAAAAATGTAAGAGATGGCCAATAATATTACTCTGGAATTTTACAACTAGAAAAGCATACTAAAAGGTTCAATGATACGAGATCAGAGAGGGAAGACAGCATCCATTTAATGCTAAGAGGTGATTTAACTATAGCCAACCTAAGAAAACATTAAAATATACTTATTTAATATCTTTGGATATGAAAACAAAAACAAAAACCATGATTATAATTAAATCCAGTGGCCAGGGGGACATCATGCCATAGCAGCAATTGCCGGGAAGGAAACGTAACTGAGTGAAAGTGAACTTGTGACCAGCCGGGAAGATCAAGTCTGTGAAGGGCTCCAGCCAATTGTGGGATGAGACAATAGCAGGCCAGCTTTGCTGTCACTATTAATTTTCCAAAAGAAACTTAAAATTTAGATTTTTATGAGAGTTCTCATTTTTAAAACATTGGAAATTTTTTTTTTCCCCTGCAAATTTTTCTTGGCCAAGTGAAACAAGGTTGGGTTATGCATTCAGAAAGTCAGTTGATCGTTCAGCTTTAGGACTCTACAGGAGCAAAGGACAAGTAATGCTGGGTAGGCAATCAATCAAACTGGAAATGTCACTCACTGAATACATTGAAATGGCCAGTACACAAAGGGTACCAATGCAATTTTCAAGGATACTGCTGTGTCCTGAACATTTGTGTCCTCTCAAAACGTATTTGTTAAAGCCGTAAGCCCCAGGGTAATGGTATTTGGAGGTGGAGACTTTGGGAGGTAAGTAGGTTTGATGAGGTCATGAGGGCAGAGCCCCCATGATGGGATTTGTGTCAGAAGAAGAGATGGGAGCTCTTTCTCTCTTTGCCATGTGAGGATGTAGCAAGAAGAGAGCCCGTATCAAGGGCCTGACCATGTTGGCACCTCGGCCAGACTTCCAGTCTCCAGAACTAGGGGAAGTCAATGTTTGTTCTTTGAGTCTTCCAGTCTATGGTATCTCTGCTATAGCAGCCCAAACTGACTAAGAAGATGCTTAACTTAAAATTACTGAATAATTCTGGATAAATCTCAATATCTTTATTGCAATAATGAATTTTCTATTTCACATTAATGTAGATGATGATGATGATGATGATGATGATGATATAATGTTCTCTTTTTATGAGCCTTTTGTTTTCCCTAGGAAGGAATAGTGAAGTCATTTACTGTATTCGGCCAGGACTGCCCAAATTTTATGATACACAGGGTCTAATAGGAACTTGGATTATAAAGTCAGTCAGCACACAAATGTCATGGACTCCAGTTTGAATCAAACAGGGTTCTTTCTTGCTCGATGCTCCCAAAAAGATTCCTTGCTAGAGAAGAAGAGGCAAGACTAGGACCCAGGGGACAGACCCAAGAATAGGAAATCAGGCAGCTCATTGGTGTTTCAAGCAAGAAAAATGTACACCACACAGATATAGAAATCAATCATGGGAAAAAGATACAACATGAAAGGAGGAAGCTCTGGAGGGAGTCTTCAAACCACCTGTACACTACAGCATCCCTTAGCCAGGTACCCTTGTTCAGCCTCATAGAGGAGACAGTCAAATCTCAAAGGTATGCAATGGGATCGGACAAGTTAGACTTGGGAAAGACCCAGAAACTCCATGGAAGGAAAACTGTGCAACAGGAAATTATTAAATACTCATATAAAACATGGAAAAACTTGGAAGCTGCTCTATATTTGATACAATATAAAGGATTTTTACTTTTAAAATATTTGGGCACAGTTTCAGGTAGATTTAAGTTATAGCTCCTTGGTGCTCAGAGGTTCTGCTTATACCTGCACTCTAATCTCTTATAATTTAATGGTGCCTTAAAGATATAAAGGAAAAAACATTTTTGGCAAAAGGATGAGGGTGGAACCAGGAGTAAAATAATTCATCCTTGATTGACAATGAGGTAAACCAATAAGAACACTCCTAAAAAGACTAAGATGAAGACTCCTCCAAGACCCATACCGTTCAGTATATTTTCTTTTTTTGTTGTTGTCTAAAATGAAAATATTTATTTTAAAATTTGTTTAAGTGACATGTCTTTTGGGGTATTTTTTTTTCTTTTTTTTCTTTTTAGTTTCAGGTGTACAAAACAATGTAGTAGTTAGACATTTACCATTTATACCCCTCACAAAGTGATAACCCCTCTCCCCCAATCTACTACCCCTCTGACATCACATACAGCCATTACATTTCTATTGTCTCTATTCTTTATGCTGCACTCCACTTGTGACTATCTATATCTATATCTATATCTATATCTATATCTATATCTATATCTATATCTATAATTATACTTGACATTCTTCAGCTTCAGGTGTACAGTGCAGTGATCAGGTAGCTACACCATCTCTGAAGTTGTCTCCCTAATAAGACAAGTGTCCATCAGATACCCTACAAAATCTTTACAACATTATTAATTATATTCCCCAAACTGACTTTATCCCTATGGCAATCTTGTGGTTACTGATTGTGCTTTTAAGAATTTACATTGGGGTAAAGACAGTCTATTCAATAAATGGTGCTGGGAAACTTGGACAGACACATGCAAAAAAATGAAGCTGGACCACCTCCTTATACCATATACAAAAATAAATTCAAAATGGATTAAAGACTTAAATGTAAGCTCTGGAACCATAAAATTCTTTTAAAAAATATATAGGAAGAAAGTTTACAGACATTACCCGGACTAATATTTTTACTGACATATCCCCTCGGGCAAGGGAAGTAAGAGAACAAACAAACATATGGGATGATGTCAAACTAAAAAGTTTTTTCACAGCAAAGGAAACCATCAATAAAACAAAAAGGGATCCTACTGAATGGGAGAAGATATTTGTCCGTGATATATTGGATAAGGGGTTAATATCCAAAATTTTTTTAAAAAATTCATTCAACTCAACACCAAAAAAACAAATAACCCAATTAAAAAATGGGCAGAGGACATGCGACATTTTTCTAAAGACGACATACAGATGGCAACCAAACATATGAAAAAATGCTCACCAATCATTAGAGAAATGCAAATAAAAACCACAATGAGATACTACCTCACTCCAGTCAGAATGGCCATCATCAATAAATCAACAAACAATAACTGCTGGCCAGGATGTGGAGAAAAAGGATCCCTCATGCACTGCTGGTGGGATTGCAGATTGGTGCATCCATTATGGAAATCAGTATGGAGGTTTCTCAAAAAACTGGAAATAGAACTACCTTATGACCCAGCAATTCCACTCCTAGGTATCTATCCAGGGAAATCCAAAACACTAATTTGAAAAAATTTGTGCACCCTTATGTTTATTGCAGCACTATTCGCAATAGCCAAGACATGGAACAACCAAAATACCCATTGGTAGATGACTGGATTAAGAAACTGTGGTACATTTATACAATGGAGTATTACTCGGCCATAAAGAAGAATGAAATCTTACCATTTGCAATGACATGGATGGACCTAGAGAACATTATGCTAAGTGAAATAAGTCAGACAGAGAAAGACAAATACCATACGATCTCACTTATACGTGGAATCTAAAGAATAGAATAAATGAACAAATTAATCAAAAACAGTCTCAGAGATATAGGGGAAAAAGTGAGGGTTGCTAGATGGGAGGGGGTGGGGCTGAGCGAGAAGATGAGGAGATTAGAAAGCACAATCAGTATATTTTCTTGAAGAGGACATTTACACAGGTCTGAATCAAAGTGAATGGTATGTATGATAGTCTCATAGCGTCATCATAATCTCAGCGTGGTATTATAAATCAGTGAAGCAACACACTCATATAAACAGTGTGAAACCACAGTATAAAATGGTGTACTACCATATTGGTTGTTGCACAGTAGTCATGGGGATATAGGTATAGCATAAGGAATATAGTCAATAATATTGTAATAACTATGTATGGTGTCAGATGAGTACTAGATTTATTGGGGTGATAGAAGGAAAGTGGTTAGGGGAGGATGAAAAAGGTGAAGGGATTAAGAAATACAAATTGCTAGTTACAAAAGCCATGGGATATAAAGTAAAGCATAGGGAATATAATCAATGATATGGTAATAACTGTATAGTGCCATGTGGGTACTAGCCTAGTCAGGGGGATCACTTCTTAAATTATGCAAATATCTAATCACTATGCTGTACACCAGAAATTAATATAAAATAACACTGAATGTCAACTGTAATTGAAAATTTAAAAAGTGGTGGGAAATGTGAAAGGGAATAAAAGATTCAAATTTCCAGGTATAAAGCAAGTAAGTCATGGGGATGTAACGTACAGCACAGGGAATACAGTCAATAATATTGTGATAGCACAGTACGGTGTCAGATGGTTGCTGGACTTATCTTGGTGAAGTATATATATATACTTCTTTATGTATAAAAACTTTAAATATCTGTGGTGTACACCTGAAATGAACATAATATTGTATGTTAACTATATTTTAATAAAAATCTTAAAAATAAATAAACTGGAAAAAATAAAGCTGTGTACTGCATGTGACATGGGCACTATTTCGTTAGAATTGAAGTTGACTTTTAAGGGCTCTCTAGGGGGTTGTGAAATCCATTTTTTGCTCCATGTAAGCGCTGATTAGACCTCTTGCAACCTCTATTCCACACCCTTTTTTGTTCTGTGCTTCACACTTGCATCTGTCTTGGCAGACTGTTCTTTCACTTAAGTCCAACCTTTTCCATGACATGAAACTCCAGGCAAGCTTTCATATCAGTGACTTCTACTCAGGTATAAAAGCTCTTTAAAGTTTACTAAAAATTATAGAATGCGTGCCCATGTGAAATATTTTATCCATTATCATTTCACTTCAAAATAATTGATTTAGAAACAGAATTATCCTTATACCTTTTAGTGCTACTCTAAATATGGGCATATCTATAATCTCCTTTGAAGGTAATTATAGCTTTTTCTAACCTGAAACTTTTAGCGTAGTTATCCTGTCTGCTTTTCAACTTAACTGCCCTAGAATACACTTGCTTTATATTATGTGTATTGACTTTTAGTTACTTGATTCTTACTACATTTTAAGATATCATTTGCTTTTTGTACGGTCATTCAAACGTTGCATTACCTTCAGGTGTAAGGTAAGGTACTAATTTATTCCAGTCACATAGTATCTCCTTGGAAGTAGATAGGGGGTAAGTTGGTAAGTAAAAATTGTTTTTAAATAAACACTCTTAGAACTATTATGGGTTGAATTGTGCTACCCCCACCCAAATTCACATATTCAAGTCCTAACCCACAGTGCCTCAAAATGTGACCTTATTTGAAGATAGGATCTTTACAGATGTGGTCAAATTAAAAGGAGATCATTAGGATGGGCTCTAATCCAATATGATTGGTGTCCTCATAAAAAGGGGAAATTTGGACAAAGAGATACACATAGATAGTGAATACAATGTGAAAAGACATAAAGAGAAGACAGACATCTGCAAGCTAAGGAGAATGGCTAGAACAAATTCTTCCCTCCCATCCTCAAAAGGAAACAACCCTGCTGACACCTTGATTTTGGACCTCTAGACTCCAGAACTGTGACACAATCAATCTCTGTTGTTTAAGCCACCCAGTCTGTGGCACTGCATTACAACAGTGCTAGAAAACTAACATAATAGACATCTATGGTGTATAAGAAATGAGTACCAAATAAAATAGTAGCTCTCACCCAGAGGTGCTTTTTCTTTTCAGGCATTTGGTAATATGTGGAAATGTTTTGGACTGCCACAACTTAGGAGGGTGCTACTGGAATTTAGTGGATTGAGGCCACGGATGCTGCTAAATACCTAACAATGTGCAGGACAGTCCCCCAAACAAATAATTATCTGGACTAAGATGTCAAAGAGTGCTGAAGTTGAGAAACCCTGGAATAAAATGTCAGAAGGCCAGGCCTGTCCTTATCACTTCCTATGTCTTGGTTAAGTCAGATACTTGCATAATTATGAATTTTGGAAACACCTATAAAATGGAAACACCTCACAATACAGAGATGAAAGGAATAAATTCAATAATGTACATGGTAGTACACACTGAAGAAGGAAAGCATAAGCTAACGTTTGAAGTCATGACTCCTTTCACTGAGAACCACTGTTGTTAGGTGACAGAGGAGGGGGGATGGGAAAGGAAAGGGTTATGGACAGAGGAAGGGAAAAGGACCTTCATGTTATCCCCTCAAAAAGCCAAATCATGGAGGAAAGGTGTTTATGACAAAACAACTTCACTTATGTGTTGGGTTTCATGTAATGTTGCCTCCTCTAGGAAGATACCTCCTCTAGGAAGACATGGCTATGCAGTGAGTAGAGTTCAAGTGAAGTAAAATATTGTCCTTCCATTGTGGACATTATGCTTTCCAGGACTGAGCTGCATGAGCTGGACTTCAGTCTGGCATGCCCCCTTGATGAGGGACTTTTGTGTAGAAATTTCCACACTGCACAACTGTTTATAGTAGCATGACTAGTGCTGTGGGTATGTATGTTGCTGTTTTCAGATTAATCTGTGGAGTTAGTCACATGATTGCATTCCCCCATAGAAGATGCATCTACCTGCGGCTCTTGAAAGGGTAGAGACGATAGCTACAACTACAGCCCAGGAAAGGCTGAGAGAGCCAGAGAGCTGCATAAGGAGAATGAAACAAAGGTCCATAGGAATGCCAACCAAGAACATATCCTAAGTCATAGGGTAGAGAGGACACAGGCCAAAAGATTGGGATTTAGAGGCTGAGAACCTCACAGAAGTATTAAGTCACAGG
Source organism: Rhinolophus sinicus (assembly GCF_036562045.2). NCBI lineage: Eukaryota > Metazoa > Chordata > Mammalia > Chiroptera > Rhinolophidae > Rhinolophus > Rhinolophus sinicus. Next base: position 26,037,066 of record NC_133754.1, on the reverse strand, counting down.
AGATCCCTATTTCTGATATTCCCAGCAGTATTAGGAATGGGACATGTCCTAGACACTGTCATAGAATACTGAGCTTCCTATCTGAGCAGCTCATTAATTTCATTCAACTGATTACTAAGTGTGATAGCTAATTTTATGTCAACTTAGCTGGGCCACAGTGCCCAGATAGTTGGTCAAACACCAGATTTTCTATGAAGGTGTTTTGGAGGGATATGATTACCATTTAAATTGGTGGCCTTTGAGTTAAGCAGATTATTCTCCATAATGTGTTGGGCCTTACCCAGTCAGTTGAAGGCCTTAAAAGAACAAAGACTGACTTCCCCAAACAGTAAGGGATTTTGTCAGAAGACTGCCGTTGGACTCAAACTTCAGCTATTCCCTGAGTCTCCAGCCTACGCCATCAGATTTTGGACTGGCCAAGCCTTCATAACCATGGTAAGCCAATTCCTTAAAAGAAATCAAAAGAAATCTCTCTCTCTCTCTCTCTCAACACACACACACACACACACACACACACGGTGCCAAAAAAGATGTATACACATTTTAAGAAAGGTAAAAACTGTATTAAAATTGTAATAATATATAACGATAACAAAAGATGAATACAAGTCATGTGTATACATTTTTTTGGCACCTCCAGTATACATACATACACATCTTGTTGGTTCTGTTTCTCTGGAGAACTCTAATACTTTAAACACCTACTATAAATAATAAATTTAACATTTTTTTATGACAAAAATAAGCCAGGAAATACATCGGGTACTTATAATGGGTTATCTCACTTGAGGCTCATACCATCTTGAGGTGTATATTGCTATTTTCCAAAATTTACAAATGAGAAAACTAAGGCCCAAGGTTAAGTAATTTACCCAAATCAGTGAGCACAAGTTTCTGCCATTCTGACTTCAGAACATATAAGTTTAGCTACTGCGCTATAGCAGCCAAAGCCAGGTACCACGCTATGTCCAGGGGATAAAATGGTAAGTTTGACATGGCACCTAGCATCAGTGGGTAGTAGATGTATATGGAATAAATCTAGCACTGTGGTGAGTGCCCCAGAAATTTTTGTCCAACTATAGTAAAAAATAAAAATTAAATAAAATTAAAAAGATAAAACATTAGGCCACCAAGTTAAACAGGAATCAAATTTTGACAAAGTAAATGCCATAAACTACTCTATTAGATGTACCATTTCAGTGTCAGAAAAAGACAGAGTGTTAATGGCCAATGATGGCAACAGAGGCAATGCCCACAGTATGTTCATAAGCTGTGTGGACCAGGTGTAAAATGTTAAAGGGTATTACATTCTATATGAAAATGGTTCTACTTTGCACCTGGAAGTTACTGAACCTTAGGAAAGAATGATGCTCAGATAGTAGAATGTACTCTAGGGAGAAAAATGATCCAGATTTGTTTTTAAAAATTTTTTTCTCTTGTATATTTTAAGGTTTATAATTCCCAGAGAGATCTGTGTACATCTCTGTTTGAATGCAGACTCATTATGTTCAGAACAAAAACCAGAGCACTGTGTCCTGCAGGTACAATGTTTTTTCAAGCAAAACTATTAGTCCACCAGGAGTTGCCCATTAAATGTGTATCTTTTTACAACCAGCTGGATCGCTTCCTATTACTCATTACAGGGTTATTTACAAATGAGACTCTCTGAAAGTATAACAGTTGTCTACCTCAGCCAAGGTACTTTCTGTTCTGTTAAGAATATATAAAAGTAAGCTACAGAAAGGAAACACATTTCCTGCCAGTTAACGAGATGCTAGTTAAAAGCCCAAGGCAAAGCCCAGGGCCCTTAAACTAGCCTGCCATTAACTTCTCCCGTAGGAAATGCCTGTAGAGAGGTCACCACTGGTGATGCAGGAGAGAGCAGACCAATCTAGGGGAAGTACTCATCACTGCACGGTGGGGATGCTGATGAACTCAAGAAGTCAAACGTGGAACAATTCAAGGAACCTTTTCTCAGTTTTCATGTGAAATCAGTTCTATCAATACTACAGCTTTTTCATTGAAGGAAAATCATGGCATCTTACATTTTCCTCCTTGTTTTTCAATTTGTTTGTTTCTTCAAAGCTTTTACTTTATGTTCCTTCAACGTAATGGTAACCTGCCCATGTAGGATCTGATTACAGATCAGGACCAAACATCAGGGATTTTAATAAAAGATCTTATGATGAATGTCTGCTCTCTTCTATGTTTCATTTTGATTCTAAATTACATACAGTGCTGTTTTATTTTGTTTGGACCAAGGATTGAAATGAAACCAAACTTCCACAAAATATCTATGTTGGGCTAATTTTAAAGCACTAGTAAATTTACTCCCTAGAAATATTCACAACATGCCATTCCCACTTGATTAAAGATTTAAAAAATCAATTTTGGTTTGAAACAGCCTTAAGCCTGAAGCTGCTGATGTGATATATTGCTTTTGGCTTTGGTTTCCAAAATGTCAGCAGATGGAGAAACTGAAAAGAATTAAAATGATCTGCAAGTGCCCAGAAAATAAGAACAGAGAAGTTTCCTCCTACTGCTGTGTGTCCCAAGTTCATGTACCCCACCCCTGACTCACTAGGCTCGTTTCTGGGATCTATCAATGGGCTTTTCTCCACATGTTGTTTCTGCTTTGTTTCTCTTTGCCCACCAATACACAGGGCTTCAAAGTCTTTCAAAAACACCCGAAATTATCAACTGACACCAAAAGCACTGCACTGGTACAAATAGGAGTGATGCAGGTAGATCCCTAAGATTAAATTGAGGAAAACCAGGTGGGTTTTATGCCATGTACCCTACAGAGCCCGATTTCTTAATTAAAAATGTCTCTTTAACCTGATATCCTTGCTTTGGCTATCAACAGGGAGTCTATTTTAATAATCTTTCCAGATCTAGTGCTCAGTCTTTCCAAGACTGTCACAAGCAATTAAGCATTGCTCCAAACTTGTCTGCAAACCTAGTGCTTGCAGGGACTACCCTTAAGAAGACCATTTAGGAACCGTCTGTTATTTAATCATCCCCTTGGTTCAAGTTGCTCATCAGGACACCCCTTGCAGTCACATATACAATCTCACTGCGAGGAATTGGGTAAATGAAATGGTCTCCATCTTTGTCGCCTACATATTTTCAAGCATGTGGACCCCACCAGCATGAGCAATGTTTTGACTCACTTTTGTGAGGTAATTGCTCATTTAACAGAGGGGTGACATTATCAGAACATCCCTTCTTAATTCAGTATTAGATACATCTTATTATTAGGCCAAGAAAAGCTTATTGCTCTTATAGAGAAATTCAGGGGAAATGCATAAGAGATGCTATTCTCACTGGAGGCCCTTCCAGGTTATGGGATTTCATTAGGGACCCTGACACTGGTCCCGAACTTGTGGTGAGATAGAAAACAGGGATGTCTGTTCTCACTGAGATTTAAAAACAGATGAAAGGAAGAAGCAGAAGAGCGATGTTTTACTCAGAATTCTCTTCTGGGGAGGAATTAAAGAGTAACATTTCTCCCTTCTCTATCATCCTGTGAAATTTCGCACCCTTATCAGGTTCACACATCTTCATTTTTCTAGTTTTCTGGCAATGTTGGTAAAGCAAAGGCAGTTATTGCTATAAATGGTCATTGACTCTTTCACTATGTTTTCTGAGAATGAAGAATTTGACCTTAGATACAAATATTTAAAGTAACAATTTGATGACATTTTGTCATCAGTGCCTCACTGTTTGCTAGCTAGTCAAGGTGGAGGGTTTTAAGTGGCCAGTTTATAATAGCAGAAAAAGTCACCAAAATTGGGAAGAATTGTGTTTCCCCAAAGTGTTACCGGTTTCTTGGCACACTGATTCACATTGTAAGGTAATGCAAACTTAGCCTAGTTCAAATTCTCCAACAAGCTAAATGAGGTGTATTATTCCTCTTTATTTCTGCTTTCAAATTATCATGCTAGAGAAATCAATATAGTTGGTTTCATGCCCTTCCATCAAGTATTACATATTCAAAATATAAAGCACATCACTAGCAATTAAATGGCACCCTATATTTATATTTTAAAGTTATTAAGCAAATTTTTAGTTCCTGTTTATGTTTGCAATTGGAAAATATTAGACCTTCCTTTTTGCAAGTAAAAAAACAAAAACAAACTTTTATACAGCGAGAGATTATAAAAATGTCAGGTTCCTCAGTCATACAGAGAAGAGTCTCTCTCCTTCAACTACTGTTTGCTAATTCTGTCCTCATTTCACTCAGTTCCCATAGTAAGAGTGCTCCTCATCTTACCATGTGTTTCTAATCCTTTTATTAATGAGTTGGGTTTAGAAATAAAGATATATTTTACATCTATAAGGGAGGTAAAATTTTCAACCTAAAAATCAGATCTGACCTAATTGCAAAATTAAGCTAGACGCTTATGGAGCCTAGTAACTTGATTTGCATTCATACAAGATAGCAAGACATGAGTTTATCATTCACTGTAACTGCTCCAGCACTACTAGAATTAGTTCACTTCTTGTCATTACACTTGTCAGTAAATACTTTTCCTTCAGATTGCCACTTGTTCTTGTCATTTACTCAGGTATGCAGAGCTTTGTCTCATGTCATCCTTAGGCTTATTTTTGTGCAATGACTTCAGAAGATAACTCCAAAACTTTTCTGAGGGAGCTGAGTGAGGAAGGAACTCAAGCCTAATTGCCCTAAAACATCAAAAACATTTCACTCCTTATCCAGATTAAAAATACTTTATTGAATTACTAGACCTTTTGTAATCATGAATAGATGGACCCATGCCATAAGAATGTACAAAGATCAATAAAATGTTTCTCTTGTGTTTTAATAAAAAAGAAACCGTAATTAATTTGTCATGACATGCCCTCTGCATGCCTTTCTGTAAATTCTGACCTAACCGCAAAATTAAACTAGACTCTCCTGGACCCTAGTAACTTGATTTGCATTTATACAAGATAGCAAGACTGAAGGAAGTTGCTTAGAAATGATGTAAGTGAGGACTGACTTACAGGGAGAAGAATAACTTACAAAAAAATCTTACTACTAGAATGTATGCACTGTTTTAAGAGGAAAACCACTTACAAAACAACAAGTACAGTATGACTCTTTAATCTGTTTATAAATATATATGTATTATAAATATATCTATATGAATATGTATTGACATAGGTATGTGCATAGCTTCAGATGTAGAAGTTGATTCACAAAATTCACCACAGAGATTCTCTCTGAGTGGTCAGATTATGGGCCTTTTAGCTTCCTTCTTTATAGTTTTCTTTAGTCTTCAAACTTTTCTATATTGAATAGGTGTTTCATCATCTCTTTTCTTTAAGTGTTATTACAACTAATTGTGGTTTGTTTGGGCCCAGTTAAGTGGATTCATAATTATGTCATTTAATTTTAACAAAACTAACGGAAGGTAACCATCACACAATGGACAGATACCTGTGAAAGATTCTTGGGAAGAAAGCACAGGTCGCAGCTAATATAAATTATCCAAATAATTAAATGGTAGACCTGACACCTCCTACTCCTTATACAGGGTCTTCATTCATATTACACCTTGGAAGCAATTACCATATGATAATTCAAAATAATCGAATAATATTTGGAATATGTGTATATATGTACATATTTAATAAACTAATCTCAATCTAAGTACATTCTGTGCCTTAAGATATTAGTGATAGTATAAAGCCACCATCATGTTAGTATCACATAAAAATGAACAAAGATAACAACCCTTAAAACTGTCACGTTCTAAGTCATGTCATATGCAGTACAGTACTTTATCAAATTTCTCTATTAAAACTTATGGCAAGTGTTTAGAGGTCTCCGAAGGTTTTCACTGTGAAAACCAAGTGCCACGTACTAATGAGGAAACTCTCCTTCCTGCAAGAGTAAAACGGATTGCAATGATGCACTGAAAACAACAGAGACACAATTTAATATCTTTTTTTCCCCCAGTAAATACTGCTGGGAGATAGAAAATACTGCCAAAGACTGGAGGAACAGCTCACAAATCACACATTGTGGGAGACTTGTTTTTTTGGATGAAACTATGGATTACAGTATGTCTCAGCTTAAGGTATTTGCAATGTGCTATTTCAGTAATGAAACATACAAAGAACTACTTTTTGTGTGTGAGACACTAAAGATAGGGGCCTGTGACTGGAATAGGATCTGCATGAAGAACTCAGATAGCCCTGCTTGTGAAATTCATTCATTGCCTCATTCATAGACAAGCTGTTACAGCAAAGAGTTGAAACCAGAAGCAAACAGAGCAAATAAACTGCTACAAGATGTCAATCAGAGCCTCTGTTGCACTCCAATCACCTGTAATACCTAATGAATTACCATTCATTACCTTGAAACTGTGTTACAGTGGGACCCTTCCTTTAGGTCATGGCTCTAGCTTTGTATCACCAAAGGGGAGGGTTTTTTTTAAATATGGAGAAATTCTTTCAATATTTAATGGCACGGTGAGTGAATATATATATATATATATATATATATGAATATATATATATATATATATGTATGAATATATATACATATATATACATATATATACATATATATGTATATGTGTATATATATATTACACAAACACAGACACACAGACACACAAATCTTTTGAAACATCTAGAGATTCACTGGCTATCTCACAGTTATTAATTAAAGGATGAGTTGTGTATTTTTCTTTTACAAAAGATGAGTGTCAACTTTGGTGACTTTTAATCTGATGCAGTCATCAGCCATGTTACCTTGAAAATATTTATGGGAAAAAGTTATACGTAATCTGTGTTTATAAAATAAATATTTTTAACAGTGTCACAAAATATCTGCTTTTTAAAAAGGAAATTCATGCTATAAAAATAAAATTTTAGAAAGTGATGTTTAAAAATATTTCCTTCTGTATAGGATTTTGTCATTGAAAATGATACAAATAAATTACTCAAAACTTTCATATTTGTAAAATTGAAAAATTTGAAAATGGGCTTTCTAATATGTTTTAATAGCTTCCAAATAAAGATTTTCAATAAAGCATGAATCTACTAGTTAAAACTATTAAAAAAGTAGCATGTAGTCTATTTAACATTAAGAAAAATTTACATTTAATAGCCCTATTTTCAACAAATGCTTTGGAAAATTGGGGATGAGATTGAAAAATATGTTTTATTATTTGGAAGACTCGTTTAGTACTGTGCATATTTTTGAAATAAAATTTTCAGCTGTAACAGCCTTAAAATCTAGATCAAAATAAACATCACCTAGAACTAGAACTTAAATTATTGTATCATGAAGTGCTAAACAGAGATTTGAAAAAAAAGCCATGTTTCAGTTATTTTGCTCTAGTTTTAGCTGTATGTAAGTAGTGCAACAGTGTTTTACAGTATTAAGAAAATAGAATGATTTTTAAATTAATGTTTACTAATTTTTCCAATCTTTGGAAATTAAATTTCTATTTCATGTACGTTTTATACTATCTAATTGTATTAGTTAAGAATCTAGTAACATACATGTGTATATTGATTTATTGAGAGCTTGTCATAAAAATTTACCTGATAGGATATCTAATTTAAAAGTGTAGTCCACACATCTACATAATAGATATATGTAAAACAAGTTTTAAGTACTTCAAATACAATAAGAGAACATTTACATGAAAGTTCTGTTTCATATTATAAGTAACTACTGCTAAATCTAATGTATTTGTTATATGTATTAGATCACAAGGTAAGGAGATATTTTCCCAGGCAAACTATTGTTCCTCCTAATTGTGTCATGCCTGTCTGATGGAAATTGTTTTTGCTGCTGTAAATTCCAGGACTTTTCTGGTCGCAGTGCAGCCAGAGCACCAGGAAAGCTGCACACATTTCAGAAAGAGACCACTTCCCAAAGTGAGACAGTGATCTCTGGAGAGAACAAGACCTTTATTTTCTCAAGCCCTGTTGATAGTTCATGCTTCTGTTTAAATACCAACACTCTATAAAAATCACAGCCATTTATCTTACAATTCAAGAATTCTCCACAGTTGACTCATAGTAGCAGTTTTATTACAGAAAAAAAAAAAAAAAGTAAATTTCTTTACTATTCTCAACTCAGATAATGGAATTCACATCTTTCTCCTTGTCTGTTATTTATCTGGGACTTTCTGCTAAGTATTCTGTACTTCATGTGAACATACCAGGTACACAAAGTGATCATTTCACTTGGGAATTGGGAGATTACTTGTTTTCCATTCATTTTGCTAACAGCTATTAAGGATATTTTTAAGTTACAGTTAACCGTCAGTAAGATCAATCACATCAGTTTCAAAGGATTAAAAACTCATTAAATATGTATATTTAAATGACAATATCATAATGTTAATTTTTTTGAAATTAAGATAAACCCCTTTCTGATGGTAAATATAATACATACTCATTGTAAAAAAATATAAATACAAAAGAGTAAAATAATAAAACAATGTAAAGCAATGTGAATTCTCATATAAAATAGGTTGAAAGATAAATCAATAGCCACTTGGGAAACCAGGTGTTTTCTAATAATATTGAATTTACATATCCCTGTGACCTAATAGTTCCACGTCTAGGTATATGGCCCCAGAGAAACCCGTAGACACTGAGCAACGGGAGATACATACAACAATTTTCTTAGCAACATCCTTCATAAAAACTATAAACTGGCAACAAACAAGATGTTCATTAAAAGTAGAAATTGTTGAAAGCTCACACATGAAATACTCTACAGCAAAGAAAACATATGAACTACAGCTACACGCTACATAGAACAGTGTATAGAAATGTAAATAAATGAACTACAGCTATGTGCTATGTGGAAATCTTTTAGAAATCGAAGTAAACGAAATACTGCTACAGGCTATAGGAAATCACAATATAGAAATGGGAAATAAATTAAAGCTACGTGCCACATGGAATACTATACAGCATGAAAACATAAAATCTAGCTGCGTGCTACATTTATTTGGAATGCTGTTTATATCACCATGGATCTCAGATATGATGTGGAGAAACAATGCAAGTCACAGAGAAATAAATATTTTATGAAGTTCAAATCAAAAGAACAACAAAACTATTTATTTTTCAATAATTTATACATGGGGTCTAAAGCTGTAAAACAAGGGAATGGTTATCCCAAATAAGGATAATGGTTATCTCTTGCTTAGTCAGTTTGGACTATTAAAACAAAAACACCACAGACTGGTGGCTTAAACAACAAACATTTATTTCTCACAGTCTGGAAGCTGGAAGTCCAAAGTCAAGGTACAAAACTTGAGAGTGTTCAGGTGAGTATGGAAATTATTTGGATGAAAGGAAATTAAGGCCAGTAATTTTTCTGTGCTCACTTTAATTTCTAGATTTGTATTTTTCATGTAGCTGGTGGACTTATACCCCATTATAATCACTGAGAGGCCTGCCAGCAAATAAAAAAGTAAAGTCAGAATTTCTTTTGGTGTGATCTCTCTCTCTCTTCCCTCCCCCAACCCCCCACCATTTTTTTTTTTTTTTTTTTTTTTTTAAGCATCTCTATGCATTCTGGCTTCACAAACAATTAGATTATGAGGAAACTCAAAAATTCAGCTTGGGTAGAGAAAATTGGCAAAGAGAAAATGTGGAAACTTAGAATCTCTGGCTAAAACACTATCAGAATCCAATCCTTGTTCCCAACAAACCAGTCATTCAATCTAGTTCCTACAACATGATTAGTATCATATGAACCCAAATATTTCATCTACACAATGGTCTTCTAGATCTCTCCTGAACCTTACTTTATAAAACAGCGAATTTCAGATACATTAATTCCTTCTTGAAGAAACATGTGTTTTAACTTCCATACTTACCACATCTTCTCTTCCAGGATACAAAGTATTTACACTGGAAATGTACAGAACCCTTGAAATGTCTGCAGTGGATATCTTAGAATTATGTGGACTCTTCCTCATATCATAATGATTTAAATGTGTAATGACATGGTAAGGCAAGCAAGAGCTGTGGAGACAAGCCTGGTTTTAAGTTCAAACGCTGTTATTTACCAAATGTATAAGTTTCTGAAGCTTCTTATTTGTCATGTGACAAACCAGGACAATAAAACGTATTTCCTAGGGTTGTTATGAGGACTATATCAAAACAAAACAAAACAAACAAACAAGATGTGTCTCATGCTTCTCAAAAACTCTCAGAGTACTTTGCTCTGAGCCAGAGAATATGATGGTGCAGCCTCCTGGAACATAAATTTTATTCTAAGATTAAGGAGTGAGGATAGTCAGAGTAAGGTGACTCATAAATAATCTAAAATATTGATTAGATATTAAAATAAGCACATATCCTGGAGTTCAAAATTCATATGAATATCTAAGCTAAAACAGAAAATATCTGAGAAATTTGACTTTCAGCCACAAATTTTATGCTGTCTTTCCATTGTCTACACTTTGGTGACAATTTTTAGAAGCAGTGCCTTGTGCATGCCTTGTGCACTGCCACACACTTCATAGACACTCAATAGCAGTAAAGATTAAATTTCCTCATCGGGGTAAAATTCCTTTTTGTGTGGCAATTCCTCAGGAAGTTAGCATTGTACACCACACCAACTATACTACATCCACGGGGATGAGCCAGTAAATGATAATGCAGCAGAGAGCAAAGCACAACACGTGTGACAGAATCATGGCCCCTTGAACCTAGCAGACTAAGAAAAGGTCATTTTGGGGGAATTAAGAATTTGGGGGAGAGTTAATAGCCTGAGGCAAAGCCAGGGGCTATTTGTCCCATGTAGTCATTAGCTCTGTGAAATAGCTACCCATGACCTTCTTACTAAAATTATGTATAGTAGCTCCCCCTTATCTGGGGGGGTGTACATTCCAAGACTCCCCGCACCAGTGGATGCCTGAAACTGAATAGTACTAATCGTCGTGTATACTACGCTTTTTCCTATACATACATACCTATGATAAAGTTCAGTTTATAAATTAGGCACAGTAAGAGGTTGACAACAATAACTAATAATAAAATAGAACAATTATAACAATATACTGTAAAAAAGTTATGTGACTATCGTGTCTCTTTCTGACAACTGAGACGGCTGCTAAGTGATGAATGGGCAGTTAGTGTGTACAGCGTGAATACACTGGACAAAGGGATGATTTACATCCCAGGTGGGACAGAGTGGGCAGTGCGAGATTTCATCTTGCTACTCAGAATGATGTGCAATTTAAAACTTATGAGATGTTTATTTCTAGAATTGTTCATTTAATATTTTTGGGCCACAGTTGACCATGTGTAATGGAAACAATGGAAAGCAAACCTGTAGGTAAGGGGAGACTACTACTGTACATACACTTTGGTTATAGCAGAGAAAAAGACAGCCCTGCTAATAAACTCTGAACCAGGTAACGTGGTACTTAAAGGGTAGAAAAAATGTTCACCTTTCTCTTTTCATCATCTTCACAGATATACCCAATAACCCTAGATTAGTCTTGCAGTTTTAGAAGTAGCTGTAGAAATCATGCTTTCACACGGAGAATTGAAATTCATTAGAAGGTAATAAAAATTTTAGCTGGGTCATCTCATAATTTTTTTGTTAAATAGAATTAAGTATTTAAATGGAATAGAATATAAAGAAAATTGCCAGAGAGCTTTGTATTTAATAAGAGGAAATCTTGTTTCTAGAAACTTGTGTTTCAATTATCTGTGAACTGGTTCTATATATGTGTGTACCAGGCTGGTCCCCATGTAAAATAAATTTTGTTCTGTGGGTTGTAGTTAAAAAAGCTTGAACATCCTTGATGGAAAGTACCCTTTGATTTTATAGATAATAAAACTGAAGCACACAGAGTTTATGGGCTTTGCAGAAGCAGATCATGAATTTTTGTTAATGTTAGGTCTCAAGGTAGCACTCAGGTCTCCTGATTCATTCCAAATTTATTTTTCTGTTTTCGCCAAATTTTTCTGCATTGCCAACTGATCAAAAGGCTTGAAAACCTATTTCTTTTCTTTAAAAAATATCATAATGATATTCAAAAAAAGCACAAAATTTTCATGTACCTACATTTGTAAAAATATAAGAAAATATGTTTATGACCAATCTTTGTCCCTTTTCCTAAAAATACTGTGGTAGGCAGCCTCTGCCATGGCCTCCTGGTGTTCATGACCTTGTGTAATCCCCACACCTTGAGGGTGAGCTGGACCAAAACCAAGTGACTGACTTGTAATGAATAGAATGGGACAAAAGAGATGAGCTATTAGTTCCAACACTGCGATACCCCGAAAAAAAAGACCTAGCCAGACAATCAGCTCTAATACATCTTTTGGAGCAAAAATTAATAAAAGACCCAGTCTTATTTTCTTATATCATATAAGACTGGGTCTTACATGAATTTTTGCTCCAAAAGATGTATTAGAGCTGATTGTCCGGCTAGGTCTTATTTTTGGGGAAACATCATATTAGATTGAAAGAGATTGTACTTCCATCTTGCTTGCTCTTTCTTTCTCTCACTCAGGTGCCATCTTGTAAATTACCCTATGGAGAGGCCCATGTAGGAAGGGACTGAGGGAACCTCTCGCAACTACCAGTTCAACAACTAGTGAGGCCCTCAGTTCAACGTGTGAGAACCCGAACCTGGCTAACAACCACTGAATGAGTTTGGAGCATCTGCCCACACGGCCTGAGTGGAAACACAGCCCCAGCCCACACCTGGATTACACTCTTGTGAGAGGTCCTGAATGGATGTATCAAAGGTGCCTATGAATTCATCACCCACAGAAACTGGAAAAAACTGTGTTTGCAGTTTTACGCCACCTAATTCTTCCCACTACCACACAGTAACTGCTTCCAAACAGTAATACATCCTTTAATACATCCTCATTAAAGAGCTAACGCACTTCTTCCCTAAATCATCAGAATATTTTTTTCAACCTCAGAGTACATTAAGGACAGAGACTTATTTTCTTCTATTTCTTTTCATGTAGAATTTTACAGGGGTCAAACATTTATTCTTTTCCAAATTATGCCCTAATGGGATTCTGTACATAATCTACTAGACAGGAAATTTCTTTGAAGTGCTTGAGGAAAAATTAAGTGCCTGTCATGAGGTCATAAAAAAAAAAAAAATTCCTTGAGCAGGATCATTTAATCAGGATTCTAGATAGGAAAAACATTGATGTATAAAGAATGGGTCATTTTGATGTTTTTTTGGGGAAGGAGCACTCTGAAGCTGGAAAGGAATTTACTAAGTTTTCATAAACTCTAAAAGTATATAAACTCTCCCATGTGTAGTTCTGGATTTCTTCTTCTCTCTCAAACACCATGTATCTAACTATCTCTGAGTCTGAGACGATTTCTTTTGTTATAATTATAATGTCAATTATTCTCTCTAGTCTAATTTCTCAGTCTAAACTCGCATCATTCGCTGCCTAGATTTTCTGAATCGTTCTTCACTGGCTCTGAACCTCACATCTGGCCAATATGGTCATCTTTCGCTAACCCTTACCCTAAAGTCAAGAGTGATTTTTCTAAAACATCAGTATGGTAAGTCATTTCAAACATGCTTTTTCACTATAGGCAGTGATCTCTTGCTGAATCAATAAAACAATTTAGTGCATCTTAACAAGGTTTTTTTGATGAAGTATAGAAAAGACTAGAAGATAGAAAAAGGAAAGGGAAGGAATAAAAGGAAGATGAAAAATAAGACAATACTAGTGAAGAAAACAGTTCAGGAAACTTTTGTTTTGATTACAATTAAATAATTGTTTAGTTACAATTTGTTTAGAATTTCTTACTTTCAGGGTCAAACAAGTTTGAAATCTACTGGATACGAGAAAAAAAAAAAAAATCAAGGGTTAGCCTGATTTACAAAATCATTTTATCTCCCTTCTGCCTGCCTTTCCAGCCTTTCCTTTTTCCCCTCTAGCCAGGTTTTTCTCAACCCTGTGCCTGTTATACTCTAAGAAAGACTTCCCCTACCTTAACTGACAAATTTCTGCTTATCCTTCAAGAGGCAATTCAAATGTTTTCTCCATAGAGAGCTGCTAAACTTCCAGGCAGGAAGCAACACTTCCTGTTCCAAGCTGCCATCAACTCTGTTATAAGATCCTTTATCAAATTGTAATCATTTGCTGATATGCTTGCTTTTTACTAAGGCTTCTAAGACGCAGAATTCTGAGCAAGTACATTATCTGATTTTCACCAAGTGTTCAATAAATGAATATTAAATGTGTGAATAAATAGAAGTTAAATCTTCTTTCTATGTTTACATACCATTATACTGCCTCTTGATTAAATTATTCCTTCAGACCCTTTGCCATTTATGCCATAGAATTAGCAGTTGCATGGGAACATTATTATCCATCACTAATTATACAAGTTGCTGCTGCTTCTCACGCTATTGCTTACTCCATAGAGGTTAGCACCAGTGCAGGGAATACTAGGCCCTGGCTCTGCTTCCAAGTGCTCATGAGCAAAGCCCTGTTCTGTTCCACAACTTCCTAGCTGTGACTTCAGGCAAATTGCACAGCAGCTTTTCGCATCAGGCACCTCATCTGAGGATAGTAATAGTAAGGTTTAAATTATTTAATACCTATAAAGACCACAGAACTGTCCCTAGCACACAGTAAGAGGTCAATAAATATTAGTTATAGTTATTGCCCAAGAAAGGAGAAGAAAATCAATGCCTATAATTCAGAGCTTCTGCACTAATGACTTTCAATTGAAAAGCACTATTTAATTTATCTGAAAACCCTATTTGTTCTGTCCTCAGCTCCTTGATATTCTACGGAATGCTTTCCTATTGTAGTCATGTAGGCCTCTTGTAGCTCAGATTCAGCTACTCTGGATGTTAACTACTTACCTCTTTGAGATGTCTTTTGAGTTTTATTATCATAGAGTCTACAAAATGGGTCAAACATAGTTCTCATATATTGGGGGAAAAAAAATGTAGCCATTTCATGAGATGAGATAAATAGACTCAGAGAGAAATAGACATTCAAAGTTCTTTTTTTTGGTAAAGGTTTCACCTATTTTAGGACTGATAGGTATGTTGATTGTCAGACTATCATATTTATTAATTTGCAGGTGCTAATCATGTTCTAGTCCTTAACCTAGGTGATGGTTTATGTAGGTGTGTCACTGTGCAAATTCATTGTTCTGATCTCCTATGGCTTGTGAATGTTATACTTTGATAAAAATTAAAAAATAAAAACTAAACTTAGTTACCTCAAGTGATTAATGCCCTATTAATGTTTGTCTTATATGTCAGTTTTTCTGCCTGTGCCCCAATATTTCCAGTGACAGAGCTTATCTTAATCCTTTCCCCAAAACACTTTCCCTTGATTAGTTAACCACAATACTGTCTCCGCGATTCCCCAAACCAAAAACCACAGAGGAAAAATTGATTCCCCATCTCCTTTATCACCATAAATACGCAATCAATCATCAAGTCTCATTAATTCTACTTCTAAAATATCTCTCAACGCCCATAAAATGCCTTGCCATTCCCAAGGTCAATACCCTAACCCTGACTCTCAGCATTTTTATTTGGGTTACTGGAATGGCCTATATTGATTTAATCCCTGGCTTGTGGTTGTCTCCAACCCATCCTCCACAATGCTGCCAGAGAGTCTGTTCTATAAATCATACATGATCATACAGTTCATATACTTAAATGCAATTGGTGTTTTTCCATTACCTAAAAAATAAAGTATAAACCTCTTAAAGGGGTATGTTCAAGACTTCCCCAAATCACTCCATCCTACCTTTCCAAGGTCATCTCCAGCCATTACCCACTCATTATCCACCATAGGTTGCTGTTCCGTACACATCTCTCACCATCTCCCAAGGCTCCAATGTAAGTTTACACCTTTGTGCATTCTGCTTATCCTTCAAGTTTCAGTTCAAATGTCATTCCTTCTGTGGCTTTCCTTTACCTGCCCTGCATTTCCACAGAAAGCATAATTAACCTTCCAAGTATCCTCACTACCCTGATACTCCCTTCACACTTTTAGCACAGCAGCATGATGCAATATTGTAGTTGGGTGCTAATATATTCATTGATGCAAATAAGGGTTTTAAGCATCAGTTATGTGCCAGTGTCTCTGCTGGTTCCTTAGAATTCAATTATAAGCAGGATAGGTAAGTAATCTGTCCTATTTTGACTTCTAGACTAAGCTGCTTGAAGTTGGAGAACATTTATCTTTGCATCTTCATGTTTGATTAGAGCCTAGCATCTAATTAGTAAATTTTCAATCAAATGTATGCTCTCTCAGGATAGAGACTTGTCCCGTCAATACCTAGAATAGAACCGGCACATAATTTTTTTTTTAATTAATGCATGCATGCATTAATAAATATTTAATAACTCAACCAATTAATTTTATTTTCTATCCCAGTGTCAGCGCCCTAATCCAGATCTTGGATAATTTTCTAAATAATATCAAGAAGTGCTTTACTCAATGAACCTAGCTTTCAATAATTCTATGCCATTTAATTGAATCAATGTTCTAAGAAATTAAAATAAAGACTTGAAATATTTCTCAATGACATATATTTTCCAGAATTGAAAAAGCACATTGCTGAGGTACTGAAGCTTAGGACAGCAAATAAACCTCGATGGCCAGATTTTTCATTGGGAGCCCCTGCCTTTTCCTTCCCACAAACATCACTGATCACATTGTGTTTATAGAGTTAGACCTGTCCAGTTTTCAAGTCAATTCATATCAGACTCAAATAACCCATCAGCAGCCTCTGAAGCCTAACATGACTTGGATGACATCTGGTTTCCTGTTTGACTCCTGGGCCATTGTTTGTACTTTCCTAGGCTATCTTACTACCCTGGTAACCCAGTTATTAGTTGTGACTACAAGCTTGACTGAAACATTGACCATCAGGCCTAAAACCCAAGGCCTAAAACCCAATTCCTTTCCTAGGAACAGAATTTTACAGCTTAGGGACGAACTCTATAAATGAATCAGTTTATCTTGGCATCTTATCCTTTTCAGTCCTAATTTCTACCTAATCTCTACCAGTTTATATCTCAAAGATCTGATCAGGCTTTATGATTAAAATAAGACAAGTAACACTAAATTAGTCTAGTATGGCCTAACCACGACCACTACGACCCACTTCCTTCCAAATGGAATTCTGATATTGTTTGGAAATTAGACACCAGTACGGTTTATTTATTAAATCCTTCCCAAACCACAAAGCAAATGTTAATTACTCCAAGACAATTATAGTAACTCCAATCCCACTGTCAGCAAATTTGCATGTGACATATCCCTAGCCAATGAGACATAAGAGAGAATGTATTGAAGGGCTTTGAGGAAAGTATCCCTTTATGGACACAAAAGCAGGCACCTGTGCCTCCCTAACTTTGGAAGTTGTCATAGATGATATTCCTGAGGCTGCAACCATCCTCTTGTGATGATGATCAAAAACCCAAGAGAATTTCCAAGATTCTAAGCTGGAATCTCACTGAATTAGCGAAATCTGTAACCCCTAACTTCTAAGTCTATATTTTCTTCATTGTTTAAGTCAATTTTAGTTGCATATTCTATATTTATAGGTAAAGGCACTGTAACCCTTGTATTCAAGGTCCAATAGAGGGCTAGAGTGAACCAGAATGGATCCAAAGTTTCCTTCAAATGTTACAAATACATGTGAACTTACAAAATAGGAGAGACAATGTATATTCATGGGGTGGGGGCTGAGTAGATAAATAGAAAAACGCAAACCACCACAGGCACTCCTGCTCTGGACAAGATGCTATTGACCCAATTCCCCCGCTCTTCCCCACTCAGTGCAACTAGAAAACCTAGAAATAAGGCAAAAGGCAACCAACAGGAATGTCTCCTGGTAAGGAAAACTTGAACTGGTTTAGGATTTCAAAACTGGAAGAACAACTCAGCAGTCGGGTGTGTCATTTACCCCTCCCAAAAGAAGCAGTCCATCCAGACTTGGCCTTTCTGACCCCTGTCCTAGCATCAGAAGGCAGCTCAGGGAGGCCCATTTCTCCCTTGGACCCATTGGAGATCCTGTGGCAAACACCAGGGAAGTCCATGGCAAGGATCCATGAGGAGTCCTTCTAACAGTTCGTGGCCTGGACAACAACTTGGATGAATCTCCCGGGAAGTATTCGTATAATGGGTGGGGAGAAAAAGCCAAATCTCCAAAAGTAACATGCTATATGGTTCTAATTATTTAACATTTTTGAAGCAACACAATTTCAGAAATTATTGAACAGCTTAGTGGTTGCCAAGAGTTTGAGGGGAGGGAATATTGAGGGAAGTGGGTGTAGGGAGCCTTGTGGCAATGAAACTATTTAATATTTTGACTGTGGTGGTAGATACATGAACCTACACATATGATAAAACCGTATAGAACTATATACAGATGAGTACATGCTAAATTACAGAAATATAAATAAGAACAGTAGACTGTATAAATTCCAATATCCTGGTTGTCATGTGTTCTATAGTTTTGTAAAATGTCACCATAGGGGAGAATCTGGTGACAGATACAGGCAATCTCTCTGTATTCTTCACAACTTCTTGTACAATAATCTCAATAAAAGTTCCAATTAAAAAAAAAAAAAGAGGATCAAATAAAACTGTACTTCTGTTGTTACCCCTACTTAAGAGAATGTCTGCATGGTAAGACTAATTCTAGAATCCCAGGAAATACAAGAGCTCTCGAGGTTCAAGTCTTGGTGACCTTGATACACCTCTCAACCCATCTCTCTACAAAAATATCTAGAAAGGTCTGGTAAACTCTGAGAAACCTGTTGTGTCAAACTTTTATTTTTCTTGTTGCCCATCTGTATTTGCTCTTTTGCTTTCAATGTACAGACCAATCCTGGCTCCGGAGGATGGCAAGGCTATATTGACTGGGTATCATTTTCTAGCAAATCCTAGGTATTTCAGTAAACATAATTTACTCCTTGAAGAAAAGAAAAAGCCATGGGGATAAAGGGAAAATGAAGGAAGCTTGCAGTGAACATTACAGCCGTGAACAGAACTGTGAAGTGCTGTGCTAATTAGGCGAAAGAGTTGCCAAGGAGTCCTTGCAGAGATGATACAGTGGATACTGGGCCAGCAACATGCTGCTTGTTCAATGTCTAATAATGTTGTAAAACATTCATCATTTCTCATTTGCAGGTACATAAGTCATACCTCGTGTACATCAAAATTAATACTGAAAATCAACCAAGCATGGAGTTGCAGAGCGAAGCCTAAGTTCTTTACTTTTCTAAGTGTTTTCTATTCTGGGCCTCTTCCCTCATGTCTTCGACGCGCTTTCCTCATGCCTTGTCAACTGGAAGAGAATAGAGTAGAACAGTCCAAAGCGCTCAGTGCTAGCTACCTCTTGTATAAATTCACTTCTCCCCTAATTCCTGGAAGTTTGCAGGGGGAGACAGACTTCCCTCTTCTGGAGAGGAATTAAACAGAGTTTCTGTCCTTCCTGAGGTTCATATATTGAATTGGAACTTAAAGAAAACTATACCAGTCCCCGACATTCCAGGTCAGTGACAATAACTTTATAAATAATGTTTTTCTTCATGAAAAATTACATAGCAAGGCCGAATTTGTAAATTTTTAACTAGAATATTTGATCTTCTCTTTTGCTCGTTTGATCCACTTATTTTCCTAAGGAATCTGTTTGCTTATGTAAGTTATAAGTGAATAAGTCAATGACCTAGATAAACCTAGAATAAGTTTTGTCACCACTGTATACACAGTCAGCTTAATATATTACTTTTCTGTTACCACACAGCCCATGGGCCCCAGGGTGGTTAAAAAGATCAGGGAAGAATCGCATTGGAAGCAAAGACAACCATTTCATTCTGGGCTGCAGTGTGGATTGCAAAGTCATGCTTTTGACTGGCAGGAAAATACAAAAGAAGGAACTGTTTAATTCTGCTTAAGGTTGTAATTCAGTAAGTCGCAACGCCTCCTGCGGCCCCTAAACCCAAGTCCCTGTGGTTATTCAATTTATGACTTTTTGTCAATCATTTTCTCAATTTATTTCTAAACCACTATTGACATCAGATCTAAAAATTGGATTTATGAAAAAACCCACAGGGCATGTTGACACCTGCTTTAGGCTGTCGATGAAAGCCACCTTTATGAATACACTATACCCATGGCAGAAATTCATTTAGAAAGGTTAATACGAAGCCCAAAAAAACATGTGAAAATGATGTAATCTATTTATAAATTTGGCTAAAATATCCACAAAACTGAACTGCTCTACCTAATAATTTTCTGTCATTATATGGTTTATTATAACTTTCTGGTTCACTAGTACTGCAACATACCATGATTAATTAAGCAATATCTTTAATTAAGTACTAATAAAATATGAGTTGGATAATTATTCAAGCAATTTTATTTTATAATTAGTGAATAAGTTAACATGAGATTGCATTATGAGATTTCATATAAAATTTAGTACGTGCACATGAGCTTAATTTAATGACTGAAACTATCCTCAAAACAAAAATAAGATGAATTTTTGTAAGTATTCACTTATTTCTAGAAATAATTCCCAAGAAGAAGAAAACTTTTCAAATTGTTAGCTTAGAAATTTTAGAAGTGAAAATCAGTATGTACATCTGTGGTTTTCATTTTCCACCACTGTTCCAGGCTCTCCTGAACTGCCTCTCTATAAGAACTGTCATACAGAGCAGAATAGGTCATACACACCTTTGTTACAGAATAGGAACCAAATTCAAAGCCGCAGACCATTTAAAGCCCTGTGCCCAGTCATCCCACATTTCCAGGCGTGAGGCTGGCTCCCTCGCTTCTCCTTAGTCCACTTCTCCCTTTTCTGCCTCCCTCAGCCTTTGTGCAGTAGGAAACATTAATGCTTTAATGATGTGATAAAATGAGAAAATATATATTGTTGATTGCTGAGGGAATTTAAATCAGTGTTAGAATGAGCATTACTTTTAAAAGCAATGACCATGACATACGATGAAGTGGGTAAGAGGAAAGAAAAAAGTGAAACATAATATGGACAAGCACAGAATTGGGTGGTTGGGATGGGTGGGTAATTCTCTCACTGATTTGACTTTATCGTAAATTATGTTTAATTCTATTCCTGGAATACCAAATTGTGGTGCATTTGCATATGTCTATCTAGTCTACAGTATAAAAACAAAGCTTTAATTAATTAATTTAGCATTATAATTATTTCTGTTGGTCCCTCATCATTTTTTGCCTTTTGGAAACTTTTATAGCAGATGAGTCCTAGAGAGAGTTAAGCCTGAATCATAGCTGGAGGCAAAAAGACAAAACTAAAGCTGTCCTACTTCTGGTCCATCATGAGAATGCAGGGTTCTTTGGAAAAGACAATACTGCTGGAAAAGCTAGACGGCAGCAGGAAAAGAGGAAGAACAAATACAAGATGTATTGACTCCACAGAAGAAGCCATAGGTGTGAGTCTACAGGAGCCGAGCAGGGCTGTTGAGGACAGGACACCGTGGACATCGCTCATTCACAGGGTCAGGAGTGGAGCCGACTCAACAGCACATAAGCTATAATACAGCCAGTCTTATATTTTATTTTTACAAATGTAATTTGCATAATTTTCTCTTTTTTTTTTAGTCTTGAGGTTTATTTTTAGCTGAGGCCTCATTGAATTTATAAACAAAATTGAGAATTGCCTTTTTACAATTTTCATAGTATTCAATTTCTCTTCTATGAACAAAGTACATCTTTCCAATTATTTAATAAATGAATAGATGTTCAAGGTTTTCTTTATTTAACATGTAAACATTTCTTGTTCAGTTTTTTCCTTAGGTGTTTTTGTTCCAATTTTTAATATAATTAATATAATTTGTATGGGTGTGCGTATGTGTATTTGTGACTAGAACTATTATTGTGTTCTCTTGTTTCTAATAGATTTTCAGTTGATGCTCTTAAATTATTCGAACACATTACTTGTATATAATGATGCTTTTAACTTAACTTTCTAACATTTCTACCTATTTCACTCTTGTCCATTAACATTAGCTCATAATTCCAGAGAAATATGAAATTATAGCAGTGATGAAAGCATACATTACTTGTCATAATTTCATAGAAATGTCACCTAACTATTCACCATTAAGCATAAAGGCTTTTGTTTGATCTATACATATGTAGAAATATAAAGAAGGTATACATACACACACACACATATGGAGATATATATATTTGTGATATGTATACATATGTTTCATGTATCTGTAACACACACTCATCAAGGAGAAATATCTAACTATTCCTGCTGATTTTAGGCAGGATAGAAATTGTTTCATCAAATGCTTTTGCGAGAATCTGTTGAGGTGACTATAGGATTTATACCTGATTAATATGGTAATTTATATTAACATAACTTTAAATATTAAAAACATCATTGGACTACTGGTATAAACCCCAATTTTTGGTGTAGCATTCTTCTTTTAATGTATGTGATGAATGCTATACCTAAGATTATTCTGTAGTGCAGCCACTGTAGGAAACAGTATACACGTACCTCAAAAAATTAAAGATATAAGTACAGTATGATCCAGCAATCTCACTTCTGGGTATATATCAGAAGAAAATAAAATCATTGTCTCGAAGAGATAGTTGCACCCCATGTTCATGGCAGCATTATTTATAGTAGATAAGACATGGACACAATCTAAGTGTCTATCAACGGATAAGTGGATAAAGAAAATGTAGTATATACATACAATGGAATATTATTCAGCCCTAAAAAGAAGGAAATCCTGTCATTTGCCACACCATGGATGGACCTTGAAGGTATTATGCTAAGTAGAATAAGTCAGAAAAAAACAAAACAAATACCATATGATAGCAATTATATGTGGACTCTAAAACAAAAAAACATAACAAACAAAACAATCCCACTAAATTCATAGACACAGATAACATATTGGCAGGTGCCAGGAGTTGGGGTAGGGAGAGACAGGTATGGGTGGTCCAAAAGCACAAACTTCCAGTTATAAGATACGTAAGCCCTGGGGATATAATGTACAGTATGGTGACCCCAGTTAACGATACTGTATTATATATTTGATGGTTTCTAATAGAGACCTTAACAGTGCTTATCACAAGAAAAAAATGTATATCTATGTGTGGTAATGCAAGTTAACTAGAATTACTGTGGTAATCATGTCATAACGTATGCATATGTCAAATTATGCTGCACACCTAAAACTAATACAATATTATATGTTAATTATATCTTAATTAAAAAATAGACTATTCTTTAATTTTAAAGAGTGTTCAATGGTGGTGGTGGTGATAGATATAGTTGCTAGTATAACTGATGTGTTTACATATGTGTGTGTTTGTGATTAAAAGTATGTAATTTTCATGTGTAGTATTACAGCAATACTTGTCCTGTAAAAAAGATGAAGGAATATAAGGACTTTCCTTCTTCACTATGCTATTAAAAAAGTAGAAGAGCAAAGGAATAACCTATTCCCTCAGGGTTGCCAAAAAAAATGTATACAAGTGGACAATTTGGTCAACGTTGCTCAAGCAGTAGTTCACCGTAATCAGAAGTGTCTGGATGCTCATGGTAACCATTTTGCCCACCTCTTACAATTGCAGAAGTCAAAGGTGACTTGTATTTATCTTTTATTATCAGTATATATTGAGTATTACCATTTTATAGTTATTTCCTTTCTTAAAATGTGTATACATGTTTTTGGCACCCTCTGTATTAACCTGTGAAATCATTTGGGGCTTGATTTTTATCAGTTTATTCCATTATTAGTTGTTTTAGGTTTTCCCTCTCTTCCTGCCCTCATGTAGATAAGATATATTTTCATAGATAATTCTACATTTCATGGATTCTTTCAAATATGTTTGTATAGAATTTTGCAAAGTATACTTTTATGAGTCTCCAAGTTTATTTTATATTTCTGACTATTTTCAGTATTCCATTTTAACTTTTGCTCACGTTTTTCCTTGACTAGGCCACTTAATGATTTATCTAATTTATTGCATAGGAGTATGTATGTTCCCAAGAGCCAGCTGTTAGATTGGAAAACAAAAACCACTCACCAAAACAATGTTGCCACAAAGCAAAAAAATTGAGACCAAATATCTGTATGAATTAAAAAAAAAAAAAAAGTTGTCTATAAAATAAAACCAAAACATAATAAAAAGAACTTGTAAGGTACTTACTACATGTTGCTTACCATGTTCAAGGCACTATTTTAAGTGCTTTAAATAAATTAACTTATTTAATACTCACTACATTCCTATCAAGTAGAATGATTATTACCCCATTTCTAAGCTTCAGAATTGAGAGCACTGAAAAATTACAAGTTACATAGATGGTAAGAGGCAACAGTTCAAAGCAGGAATAGAAAAGCTGAGGAAAACTGTGACAAAGGAGATACAACATTAACTTTCAGAGAAAAATAAAGTCTTCTCAGTTACAGTAACAGAAAATGGATATATTGAAAACAGAACCAAAAGGTAGTGAAAACAGTAAAAATCATCAACTACAAGGCAGAGAAAAGCAAGTCAAATTTTAAAGAAAGATAAAAGTTATACAGAAAAATTAGCAGACGTTTTCATATCCACGGGTTTCACATCTGTGGATTGAAAATATATTTTTTTATATCCCATGAAGTCCCAAAAAGCAAAACTTGAATTTCCCACTCACCAAGCACTATGCTGAATTCACACAATGAACTGATGTGTAAGGCACACCTGGATGTAACCTACATGCAAATACAGGATAGTGCAAACACTACGCCATTTTACATAGGGGACTTCAGCATCTGCCTAGTTTGGTATCCACAAGGGGTCTTGGAACCAACCCCCTCCTGACACTGAGGGTGACTATAGATATAAAAATATATACAGATATAATTCAAGAAATCTTGCCAGAAAAAAAAAAAAATAAGGTTTGACTCTATAGACATGAAAGGACATTTTTCCAGAAAGATTGACATAGAAAGCTAAAGGGTACCACATATCCTAGCAAAGTTACTGCAATAAGATAAAGTAAGCACTTACACTAAAAAAAGATCCGGCTACCTTTAAGGTAAAGGTAAAGAAATCCGGCTAAACTCAAACTTCAGAGCAATATTCAGTATCAGAAAACAATGGAAAAATGCTCAGAATCCTCAAGGGGAAAAAAAATTGACCCCGTAAGTATTTTAACTTCCCTCATTTAAAATTTGTGCAATTGAAAGTATAGTTTTGGTGAACTCTCCTTGAAAAAACTAAAAGAAAAATTTCATTTAATCAGAGGGTAGAAAACTTAGTACAAATGAAATGACCATGGGTGTTGATTCCTTTTAAGTATTGGACTAAAAATAAATGTCAGGATTCTGGTTATAATACATATTGTAAACGTGACAAACTCAACACAAGTTGGAAAAGAAAAGCGAGAGAGGTAGGAGTTAATTTAAGTATTCAGACTTTCTTCTTTTGTATACCTAGGTTCATTAAGCATTTACAAACCAAATAACTATACAGTATAAATATATTTAAAGGTATAAGATGAAAGAAATATATCTACTAAAAATCGAGTGATAGAGTATGTGGAGGAGAGGAAGGGGCAACATAATGATTTCGTCATGTCTCAAAATAGAAAGTAGGGAACTTATACAGAAATGGGGAGGTAAGTATATTTTATGTTATGGACTGAATGTCTGTCTCCCCTTCCAAAATTCCTATGTTAAAATCCTAATGCCCAAAGTGACGGTATTAGGAGGTGGGGCCTTTGGGAGGTGATTAGTCATGAGCACACAGCCCGCATGAGCAGGATTAGTGCGCTTATAATAGACAGGAGAACGTGTTCCAGCTGTCTGCTCCCCACACGTGAGGATCCAAGAAGAGGCTGGCTGTCTGCAACTGGGAGAGGGCTTTTACTAGATAGAGCTCGACCAGCTGGCACCCTGATCTTGAACTTCCAGCCGCCAGAACTGTGAGAAATAAATTTCTCTTGATAAGCCACCCAGTGCAGGGTATTTTGCTATAGCAGCCTGAGCTAAGATATTATATAAACTTTAGTTGCATATCTTGGTAAAACTTCTTTGGAGGGCATTTAGACAATAGCTATGAAAACAAAACTGTGTACCCATTTGACCCTAAGTTTCTACTTTCAGAAATTTATCACACAGATATATACCTAAACAGGTTATAAAAATGTTTATGGGGATAGATATAGATATATAAATATATCTATATATAGAAATATATAGACATAGATATATATTTTTTGTAATACTGTTAGTAATAAAAATATTTGGAACAATCTAAATGTTCATTTTATAAGAGTCATTAAATTCAGACAATGAAATGTTCTATAGATGTTTAAAAACAAAGGAATCAATTGGAAAACAATGTCCAAGATGTATAAGTGAAAAATAATGTAAGTTTAGAACAATGTGTATAATATACCATCATGTGTGTAAAACTATTTAAAAAGGAAAACGTGTATGCACTTAATACAAAATAATAATAGAATTAGAATGATACATCTGTTTAGCAAGTAGCCACCAAGTGTTTGCTTAAAACAAATAACAAGAACAAAAACACTTTCAGGTGCTAATTAGGTCCACAAGAACACCATAGCAATCTCTAAAATTTTGGTTTGAACAAACATAAATTTATGAGGTATCCAGGTATTTAAATGAAATCAAGGCCCTAATAGATTAAATTCATAAAAGCAAAATGATGCTATGTAAATATACCTAAAGTAGAATGACGTGTGAATTAACATAAAATAGGGAAGACTACACATCATAAGGTCCCAACCTCTAAAACATGTTCAGAGGAAAGTGAGGATCTCTATGCAGACACCCCAGTATAGGCACAAGCTAGCTTGATGTTTCCATTGTTATTCAAAACTGGTTATCAGAAACAGCTGAGCCTCCAAACCAAGCCCACAGCCAGTACAAGCTATAAAAAGCATTTTCTTGTCACTAAGAGAATATGAGCAGGTTTAGCACATCTACTATTCCACATTTCAAGTATTCAAATGACACTGTAAGGTGATTATCAAGGAGTTTTGCTAGAAGATAACTTTCTTTCTAAATCTTTTCAACCAGGCGTGATATACAAATGTGTAATATATCTTTCCTATAATTAAGTAAACTGTTCCCTTGCTTCATAGTAACTCAGCAACTAATGACACCTATGTGATCTTACTGGAGGGAAAAAAAATCAGGATTTATTTATTCCCAAGCAAACTCATACGAAATGGACATTTTAATTGATTATTCTGGTAGTAAAATAATTGAGAAAATACATTTTAATCATATTTCTTCTTTTCAAAACCTTTTTATCATTGTTCTGAATTGTAACTATATTGCCAAACAGCTGCATTATATTTTGTCATTTTGTCATCCTGCCACAAGAAAAAATATCGGCCTTGGGAATATTGTTTAGTCGAAGAGTATATGAGGTGTCTGAAGGGAAGAAAAAAATTAGATATATATTTACTCACACAACACAATACACTCCTTTAGTAACGCTACCACTAGAAAACACTAGCGCTTATAACATTTTCAAATTCAATATAAAATATATAGAATATCTAAAATAAGATTGTCATATATATAATCTGACCATTTTCAATCATTCAGTTCTGTTTGCAATCAGTTTCTGAAAACTTATCATTTGCCAGGGGCTGAGTTTGAAACTGGGACACAAAGAGCATTTCTTCCTTCAATAAGATCCAAATATAATAAAGATAGGTATGTAAATTTAAAAAGGTGTGTAAATTAAAAAAATAATTAAACTTCAAGAATTGCAGAAAAAAAAGTCTATATATGTGCAAAAGAATAAGTGATCCATTCTGATTGGTAGACGGTAAGTGAAATCAGAATATTACTTTGAAAGGATTAAATGAAGTTCACCAAGAGAGAAGAGGGAAAGAGGAAGGTAATTCCAGGCAGTGGGAATAGCATACACAAAACCATGAAGTGTGACATTTTATCATGCTTTCAAGGAACTGTAATTATTGAGCATCGCCAGAAGGTGAAATGTTGGGAATGAGGAGTGAGAGGAGCTAAGGGCTGGAGAATTAGATGTAGGCCAAATTAAGACAAACCTTAAAGATCATAGACGGGACCTTGAAGTTTATCTTGAGAGAAATGCAGAGTTCTAAAGAGTTTTCAGCAGAGGAATAGTAAGATCCAGTTTGCTATTGAGAAGAGGCAAAGCAGTTGCAACTAACTAAGAGCCTGATCAAATCATGTTAATCATCTGAAATTTACACAATGTTATGTGTCAAATATATGTCAATAAAATTGGAAAAATGGGGAAAAGGGAAGTATATGTTACCAGTATCTCGATTAGGCTCTCCCTGTCCTCCCCCAAAAACAAAATTGACAAATATTTAGCTAGACTGACAAAGCAAAAAATTTCAAATTACTGAAAACAGGAAAGAAATGGGTGACATTACAGAAAAAAAAAATTGACCTTATAGGAATAAAAGACATTATAGGGGAATAAAACAAACAAACAAACAAACAAAACAACTGCCAATAAATTAGATATCCTCGGTGTAATGAACATATTTCAAGAAAAATACAAATTACTGAAATTGACTCAAGAATAAACAGAAAATATGCATAGATTTGTAACATGAAAAGAGATTGAGTTAGCAATCAAAAAACTTCCAACAAAGAAAAGCTCTAGCTCAAATGGCTTCACTGGTCAATTATACCAAATGTTTTAAGAGTGTTTACCACTAATACTTCAAATATACTCCTAAACTATAAAAGGGAAGGGAATACTAACTCTTTCTGTGAGGCCAGAATTACCCAGATGCCAAAACAAACCAAGACATCACAACAAAACTACATACCTATATACCTAATGACTACAGGCAAAGTTCTAGAAACCAAATTCAGCAGCACATAAAAAAGAATAGTCACCATGACCGAGTGGGATTAATCCCAGGAATGCTGGATTGGTTCAGTATACAAAAACAAAACAAAACATCAGAATATACCATATTAGAATAAAAGGTAGAGGGTGGACACATGACATCTCAAGAGCTCTAGAAAAAGAATTTGACAAAATCCAATTTCTTTTAATGACAAAAGACTCAAACTAGTAATAGAAAGGAACTTCCTCCCCCTGATAAAGTGTAGCTATGAAAAACCAAAAAATAAAGACATAACCTGCACATATACATAAAACCAAAATCACACTTAACAGTGAAAGGCTGAAAGCTTTCCCCCTAATATTAACAAGACAAGGACGCCCACTCTAGCCATTTCTATTCAACATTGCACTGGAGGTTCTAACTAGGGAATTAGGGAAAATAAGAAAAAAAGAAAAAAAATCCTGATTGGAAAGGAAGGAGTAAAACTATGTGTATTTGCAGTTGACATGATCTTATAAAGAGATAACCCCAAAGAATCCACAAGGACACTAATAATACACTAGAGCTAGTAAACAAGTCTAGTAAGGTTACGGGATTCAAGAATATACAAAAATCAGTGTATTTCTATGATAATGAATGATGAAAAATGAATTCATGATTCAAAAATGAAGTTTAAGAAAGCAATTCCATTTATAACATCAAAAAGGATAAAATACTTACGGACAGTTTTAAGAAAAGAAAATATACACACTGCAAACAAAATCTTGTTGAAAAAAATTAAGACCCAAATAAATGTAAAGATATCCTAGGTCCATGGATTCAAAGATTAATATTGTAAAGATGGCCACATTCTACAAGTTGATCTACAAGTTCAATACAATCTCTATCAAATCCCAACTACCTTTTTATAGAAACGGACAAGCTGAATCTAAAATTCCTATGGAATCTCAAGGGAACCAGAATAGTCAAAACAATCTTGAAAAAAAAAAAAAAAAAGTTGAAGGACTCATACTTCTCAATTTTGAAAGCCACTATAAAGTTATGGTAATCAAAATAGTGTAGGATTTACATAAGATTCATAGATTAAAGCGTCAGAACTGAGAATCCAGAAATAAATCCATCAATTGATTTTTGACAAGGTGCTAAGAGCATATGTATTACTCTCCTGTTGCTGTTGCACAAATTACCTCAAACTAGGTAGCTTAAAAGAACAGCAATTTAATTTCTCACAGTTCACAGAAGAAGTCAAGGTGTCAACAGGGCCTCACTCCCTTTGGAGGCTCAAAGGGAGAAACTGTTGTTTGACTTTTCCAGTTTCTGGTTGTTGCTGGCTCCTTTGGCTTGTGCCCGTATCACTCCAACCTCTGCCATTATGTTCCCATTTCCTTCTACTCTGGGTGTCTGTCTTTTCTTCTGTTTCTTATAAAGGCACTTATCTTTGAATAAAGGACCCACCTGGATAACCCAGTATAAATTCATCTCAAGATCCTTAATTGCATATGAGGTTGGACAATTAAGTTTGCGAACTCTTCCTAGAAAAAGTGCTACATACTTCACTGCTGAATATCACTATGGTCACCTTCAAAATACTTCCCTTGGGAAGCTATGCACTGATGCCAGCACCTAGTCCACTCTTCAAAGTAATTTTGGAACTCTTTTTCTGGAATGGTCATCAGAGTTGTCATCGTATTACTCTTGATGTCCTGAATGTCATCAAAATGTCTCCCTTTCAATATTTCCTTTCTCTTCAGGTAAAGAAAGAAGTCATTAGGGGCCAGATCAGGTGAGTAGGGAGGGTGTTCCAATACAGTTATTTGTTTACTGGCTAAAAACTCCCTCGCAGACAGTACCCTTTGAGCTGGTGCATTGTCGTGATGCAAGAGCCATGAATTGTTGGGGAAAAGTTCAGATTGTCTAACTTTCTCATGCAGCCTTTTCAGCACTTCCAAATAGTAAACTTGGTTAAGTGTTTGTCCAGTTGGTACAAATTCATAATGAATAATCCCTGATATCAAAAAAAGGTTAGCAACACTGTTGCAACAAGTTTGTGAATTTAAGGGTCAGACTGCATATGCCAAGATCGTTTTTCCAAATAAGATAACATTAATAGGTTCTGGGGTTTAGAACATCGACGTATCTTTTTGGTGTCACCATTTAACTCACTATACCATTCAATGGGAAAAGAACAGTCTTTTCAACATATGGTGCTAGGACAACTTCACATCCACATGTAAAAGAATGAATTTGGCTCCCTACCTCATACCATATATAACAATTATGTCTATATATAGCAAAGCCATAAATTTAAGAGCTAAAGCTATGAAACTCAGAATATAGACATAATTATCTGTGACATTGAATTTGTCAACAACTTCTTAGATACGACATCAAAATTAACCAAATAGAGGAAAAAAATAGAGAAATCAAACCTCTTCAAAGCTGAAAGCATGTGTGTGTCAAAGGACTACTGAGAAAGTAAAAATACAAACCCAAATAATGAGGTTTTATTTGAAAATAATGTTTCTGATAAGGGACTGGTATCTACCATATATCAGTACTTATAACCTATCAATCATCAAAAAGACAAGTAAGCCAATTTTCCAATTTTTAAATGGGCAAAGCATTCGAGTAGACATTTCTTCAAAGAACATGCACAAATGATCAATAAGCACATGGACAGATGGTCACTGTCATTAGAGAAATGTGAATCAAAACCACAATGAGACTACTTCACATGCTCTAAGTTTGCCATGATTTTTTTTTTTTTTAATGGCAAGTTAGCACTGACAATGATGTCGAGAAACTGGAACCTTCGTAAGTTGCTGGTGGGATATCAGAGTCACCTTATAAAATGGTTTGCCGGTTCCTCAAAAAATTAAATAGAGTTGCCATATAACCTAGTAATTCCAGTCCTAGTTATATAAGAAGAAAATTAAAAACATGTACACACACACACACACACACAAAATGCTTGTTCATGAATGTTTATAGAATCATTATTCATAATAGCCAAAAAGTGAAAACAGCCCAAATGTCTATCAATTGATGAATGGATAAAGAAATGTGGTACATCATACAATGGAAAACTATTCAGCCATAAGAAATAAAGTACTGGTCCATGTTACAACATGGGTTTACCTTAATATTGTGGTAAATAAAACAAACGAAACAGAATATGAAATGTTCAAATAAGAAAATAGATAGAAACAGGAATTGGTTCCCCTCCATCCCAAGGTTGGGGAACTAAAGAAATTAGGAGTAATTGTTAATGGGTATGAGTTTCTTCTTGTGGTGATGAAAGTATTCTAGAATTAGGTAGCGGTGATAGCAAATCATAAGGTTGTGAATCCAACAAATGAATGGTATAAACAGGTGAATTGTATGGTATGTGACTTATATTTCTAAAAAATAATTAAATTTAAATAAATTAATGAAGTATAGCTGCCCACAATATGGATGAACCTTATAATGTTGAATTAAAAAAATTATGTCACAGAAAACATAACAGTAAATGCTACATATAGTAAGTTCCCCTTTTTGTAAAACAAACGTAAGAATATCTAAAAGGCTAATAAATAATAAAAGTAAAATTCCGGAATCTTTTTAGTTGTGGGGATAGCTCAAATGTGTATGCTATGCTAATGGTAATATTTATTAAGTATGGTAGCTGTATGAATGTTTATTTTATAAGTATACCTCTTACTGAACATATATGCTCTCGTATGCTTCGAATTGTATTAGGTTGGTGCAAAAGTAATTGAGGTTTAAAAGGTTGAAAATAATTGAAAAAACAGCAATGACTTTTGTACCAACCTAATATTTAATAACAACACTTAAGTTATTTGGTTTTCAATTTTACGTGTCTGAGCAAATGGTAGTGTCAGTAATAAAAACAGCGGTACTAAAAGCAGATGACCCATCATTTCATGACATGGGTCAACCTTACTTCCTTTAGTCATTCTGCTCACTATTCTTCCTCTAATGATTACTTCTGATTCACCAATCTGTTGATGCCCAGCCAGCTGAGTCAGGAATTGGGCTTTTTATAGTCCTAGAGCATCAAAAGTGAGTCATCTACTCACTTCTAGCACAGTTCATTTCAAAATTATCTTCCACCTCCTCTTAGATAAAATTAATCTGCCTATTATTTTATCTAAGCTGGCATCATTGTTATGCCATGTTTAATATTTAAATTCCAATTTCCATTTAAAGCATGATGCCCTGTAATTTCCCATTTGTTGAATAAAAGTTAGCTCAGCGCTTTATGAGAAATTTATGTACTGGACTAGAGCAACATCACTGCTCAGATCCAGGGTAAAGAGTCATCTTGAAAAACATATCTATTGCAAAAAGACAGGTGATTTTTGGAAGGTTTTGTTTTTAATTCTAAAAGCTTCTCTTTATCACTTTATCATCAGGGAGATCTCTCAGGAAAAGAAGAGGCTGCAGTAAGCCGTCTAGGTTATGGGAAGAGCCAAGGAGGAGACAAATAGGTTAAAAAGAGGGGGTCCGAAATGAATGTGCTAACTGCCAGCCTTGGGATCAAACGTCAACTGTAGACACAGAAAAAAGATGGAACTTAAGCTCTGTGACCTTAAAGACTCGCTCTCTTTCTGGTAAGAGTCATTAAACTCGTGAAAATTGCCAAGCAACAACTATTTAAAGCCTTTGGAAATTGACTTAAGGGGAGACAATAAATTGAGAAGCATTTATTTTTTAAAAATCTAGTTTCAGTAAGAACAGTGGTAGTCTGTGGCATTTGATCTAGAAACTGCTCCCTTTCCCACCACCAGCCCCTGCTTCCTACTCTGTGTTGCAGGTTTATTCTGGGTGGGCAAAGCGACAACTAGGGCAGTTCCCTTCTCCCTACTCCCCACCTCCTCTCAGTTGTAAGGCATTGGCTTCACTCTGGGAGGTCACCCTCATCACCTGCCCAAGATCTATGTTTGAGAAGATCTATTCCAAGAATAGATCTGGGAATAGATCGAGTTTCCCAACACTACCCAGCTCCCAGTCACAGGATCTATCCTTGTCAGACATGACAAGCCATGAGCTGCACGCCAAACAGACTTAGGGCTTCCATTGCCCTACCCTGCCCCTCACCCACTCTGTCCCCAGCATCTGCTCATAAGGCAGAAGTTCCATGTCAGTTTGGTTACCTCAAGAATGGAACGGAGACTACCATTTCCCCAAGCTCCCTCTTAGACCAGAGGAATTCGTCTTGGAGAAAGGAATCCCTCTGGAGGAAACACATCCTATCTGCCTACCAATTTACTTCCAGAACAGTTAACAGACCTTCTGCTAAGGGGGAGGCAGGACTTGAGGAATGGTAGCTCCACAGCACTGCCTGAGGGGGCTGACTTAATTGGGGACAGACAGTGTAGGAATTTCTGTCTAAAGGTATCCTCCCTCCAATAGAGATCATACTGGTAAATAATTAGAGAAGAATTTGGAGACAAGCAGCAAATAAAACAGACCCACTAGAACTTTAACAATAAAGGATATGAGGGGGGAAAAGATAGCCAAAAGGGCCCTGATGAGATCACACTCATCCCCAGTAGTCTGGAAGATTATGTACACACACTAGGGTGCCACCACTCTGGAACTATTGGAAAGCTGTTAATTCTTGGCTGAAAGCAGTATAGGTTTGAAATCTTCCTGAAATGGATGAGTTTTTCAGGCTCAGGAGGATTAATCACAGTCCCCAATCAGTCACTGGATAAAGACTATTCTAAATTGACCCAGGAGCAACTTGTAGGATTCCAAGCTTAAAAATTTTTAAGAAGAGAAAAAAAAAAAAAAAATTCTGGCAGTGACATCAGAGATTACACACTTCAGAAGAAATAAACTTCACAGAACTAATCCAAGTAACAAACAAACAGAATCAAACAATTAAGTCCCAGAGTGAAAATCAGAAATTATTTCCAATACGTTATATGAAATACCTAATTTTTATGAAAAATGAGACATGCAAAGAAACAGGAAAGTGCTATCTATACACAAGAAAAGACAATCAGGCAATAAATAATATTTTTGAGGGGTCCCATACATTGGACTTAGTAGAAAAATATTTCAAAGTAGCTTTTATAAGTATCTGCAAAAACGAAAGAAGAAAATAATGCCTTAAAAAACTAAAGGAAAGTAGTATTCAAACGCAGAATATTAACAAGTATACGAGGTCTGACATGTTCATGAACTCATCCTAGAAAAAGTGCTACATATGTCATTGCTGAATATCACTAGTCACCTTTGAAGTACTCCCCTTGGGAAGCTATGCACCGATGCCAGCACCTAGTCCACCCTTCAAAGCAATGTTGGAACTCTTCTTCTGGAATGGCCATCAGAGCTGTCATCGGATTATCCTTGATGTCCTGAATGTCATCAAAATGTCTTCCTATCAATATTTCCTTTATCTTCGGGTAAAGAAAGAAGTCATTGGGGGCCAGATCAGGTGAGTAGGGAGGGTGTTCCAATATAGTTACTTGTTTACTGGCTAAAAACTCCCTCACAGACAGTGCTGTGTGAGCTGGTGTATTGTCGTGATGCAAGAGCCATGAATTGTTGGCGAAAAGTTCAGGTCGTCTAACATTTTCGTGTAGCCTTTTCAGCACTTCCAAATAGTAAACTTGGTTAACTGTCCAGTTGGTACAAATTCATAACAAATAATCCCTCATACCAAAAAAGGTTAGCAACATCATTGCAAGAGGTTCATGAACTTAATTGTCAGAACTTGTAAAGAAATTACCACAAAAAAATGCACATTTTGGAGGTGAAATGTACAATGACTAAAGTAAAAACTTCAAGAGACTGGACTCAGCAGTAGGTTTGACCTGGCAGAAGACAGAGTCAAAGAACTTGAAGAAAAATCAATAGAGATTATTCAGTGTGGAGAACAAAGAAAAGAAGAAGAAAAAAGATGAACACAGCCTCATAAAACTTTGAGGCACCATTAAGAGCAGCAATATCTGTATAAATGAGAGAAACAGAAGGAGAGAACAAGATGGAAAACATATTCAAAGAAATAATTGCTGACAACTCTCCAATATGATAATTAACATTAATCTACACATTCAAGATTAACTAGCTCCAAGTAAGATATGCACTAAGAGATCCACATCTGGGCAAATAAAATGTTGAAAGCCAAAGACAACAAGTAAATCTTGAAGCAGGAGGAAACTGACTTACCACATATAACAGAACTAAGTTTAATTCTTACTGATATAAGTACAAACAGCAAAGCTTTTGGTATCATTTTAGAAAATAAGGTTTTTCAGTAAATGGTCAAAGTAAGAGATTGTTAACACCCTTTTCAGCTGGAGTGTGTTCTTGGCAGATACTGAGTCAGTATTTGAATTTTCACATTTTTCCCCTCAAAGTAAGCATCAAGTTTTGAAGATTTTCCAGGAAAGTTCCAACCAAACTCAAGGAATATGTTGAGCTCTCTTTCGGGGAGATAAAGAGACAGCATTGCCCCACTCATTCTACAAAACTTGGATAACCTTAATGCCTTTTCTAGTTAGAAATGCCCCTTATCTGAGTTTGAGAAGCATTAGAGAGCATATACGGTTAAAGTTATTCAGGGTGGGGAAGCCTTCAGTATTGGTCATCACTATTTCTCCCACAGAAACAGAGGCATAGAGACCTAGGTAATATAGCTAATAGTGGCAAAGGTAGAATTGGACGTCTAGTGGTCTGGTTCCAGAATTCATGCTCATTTCATTGCTGAATACTTACCATCCAGCTTGGCATAGAGTAGATTCTTAATAATGATGGTTTAAACTGCTGATGTGGCATTCATATTTGGGGAAGCTAATCTATACTGATCTATAGCGACTTTATTGGCTTTATTTAAATTTATATTACATATAAACTTATTGACTGTGCATTTATATATTTAAAAAAGACTAAGTTTATTTTGTTAATAAGAGCTTGGTATTTTAGAATGAAAATGCTTTAAGAATTATAACTGAATATCATTACCAGTCCTACACAATGTAAAAGCATTTATATAATAATATAATGTTTATATTATTATATACTATATGTTATATATATTATATATATATGTTATATATATAATATATAATAATATAATGTTAGCTTTCCCTATGTCATTTCAGAAAAGATTCTGAAAGGAATTTGAAATACTTTATGTTGTCTTCAAGATACTCTTTAAGCTAAAAGTAATTGCTTATAATTATAATTGTCAAAATTCACTATAAATATAGCCTTAAAAATTAATTTTAGAATGTTGTTGGTTACCAACTGACCAAATGATACTCACTCAAACTAAATGTTTTCCTATTACAAGAAGAATGATACTGGCCACCATTGATACTATTTCAAGTTCCCTTTGAAGCCGCTACCTCAGAGCATTTGAAAACCTTTCATTTCCTTCTTCTTTGCTATCCCTTCACAAACTTGTTGTGAGCACATAAAATAGAAACTCCTAGGTCTCCTTCACTATAGAAATGACCCTAGTGACCAAAGCTGGCATTTTACCTGCTATCTGCAGAATAATCCTAGAATCTGGGATCTTTAGTCATTTTTACTGAACTGGCACAGTGAATTTTTCAGATTTCCTGTTTTAGTACCACTAAGCTAAAGAGATAAGTCAGACAAAAGACAAATAGGTGGTTATAAAAGAAACAAAAGATTATGAAATATCAAAAACAAAACAAAACAAAACAAAAAAATAGTTCTACCAGTAATCAAATTGAAAGACTGAGATATCATTTTGTGCATATTTAATTTGCAAAGATTTTAAATAACAATACTTGTAAGGAGGTCAAGTAATGTAGAGTAGAGTGGCGATTCTGTAGCCTCATTACCCTGTGTTTGAATTCTCCACCCATCATTTACCAGCTGTCACTTAAAATCTTGGTTTTAAGTCTTTAAATCTTTTACCTTGGTTTCCTCATCTTTAAAATGGACCTTATAGTGTTTACCTCACTGATTTTCACTGATTTGAGGGTGGAACAAATTAGTATTAATGAACATGCTTATAACAGTGCCTGGGACATATTAATAGTTCCATAAATGTTAGCTATTGGTATAAGTAGGAATTCCTATAACTTAGCATATACTTTCTAAAAAGCAATTTGTCCTATGTGTATCAAAAACATTTTAAAAAGTACCTCAATTTTTTATCTTGTAATCCTCCTAGGGAATCTATCCCAACAAAATAGTAACTAATTTATGTTTGAATTATTAAAGCAACCGTTTTGATAAATTTGAAACAACTTAAATCTCCAATATTTGGGAAAAAAGTCAATAGATATATGACATTTATAATGGACTTTTTCT
Source organism: Rhinolophus sinicus (assembly GCF_036562045.2). Classification (NCBI taxonomy): domain Eukaryota; kingdom Metazoa; phylum Chordata; class Mammalia; order Chiroptera; family Rhinolophidae; genus Rhinolophus; species Rhinolophus sinicus. The sequence goes on along the minus strand of NC_133754.1, from coordinate 25,998,884 downwards.
AATGCAAGTACAACAATTCTGATGGAACATCTACTACAGGCCAAACTAGAAAAATAAGGACCTAATTTACCTTCCTGCCTTAACTAGAGAACTAGATAAAATATGTGGGGAAAAAAATTATTTTTCAGATATTGTACAATAGAAAGATCAGGACTGTGATTCCTTAGAAGACAGAAACAAATGACGTTAAAGCCTACAGTTGCCCAAGTTTACCCAGAAGCAATTTACCAGCCATAGTGCAGTGAGAAGGAAACAAAAAGAACCTCACTGTTTTGCTGAGTGAAGGCAAGTATCCAAGAAGAAGAAACAGCACGGAAAGAGAACTCTAGAGGTCTGCAGACGGACCCCCTTAAATCTTTGGCTTAGTATTGATCTGCACATGTTTGAAAGGAAACCTCTTGAGGCTAAGGAAAGAACCACTGAAAAGAAATTGACAGCATGATTTCTGAAGCTCACACAGCACTGAAAAATTTTGGGGACCCACAAACCAGAATGAAAAGATATCAAAATGCATGAGGCATTGGGTAGAGTTGTCCGAATGTATTACCTTAGCAATGGGAGTAAGTTACCACTAGATTGAAGACATCTTTGTATGTTCCCTAATAAAGCTTAAAGACTTCAAAATGATTTAACTAATTCCAATTAACTGCATCGCACGATACAAATCTCACAATGTACAAAGTAATACAACAAAATTTAGCATCCCCAAACAAAAATATTGTCTTGTAACTAATAAAAAATTACTAGGCATTCAAAAAGGCAGAACAATATGATCTCTAACTAGGATAAACATCAATCAATAGAAACACACATCGGCAGAAATGAAAGAGGTTAATGGACAAGGAAATTACACTTGATCTTAGCAAAAAGGCCGAGAAGCGATAACAAGGAAATTAAAACACGTATTATAAATATACTTATGATTAGGATATAAACAATGAGTATAATGAGAACTGTAAAATATAAATATATACTATATAGTGTTTAGAGGTAAGAAATATAGTATCTGACATGAAAAAAATATATAAAATGTGATTAACCAGCAGAAACATTGCAAAAGAGATGATCAGTGACTTGAGGATATGGTAATGGAAACTTCAAAATAAAACAGGAAAACTGAACAGAGCACCAGTGAACTTGTAAAACAACATTAAGTGTCGTAATCAATCACTGATATTTTAAATTAAATACATATTTTTAAATGAATGTTTTAATTTCTAATATAGAAATATTGATAGTTATAACTCACATAAACAAAAATTATGAAAGATTCCAAAGAGCTTTTAAGAGTATAGAAAGCTTCAGAGACCAAAAAGTTTGAGAACTATTGCCCTAGAACAACTGAAAATAAGTCAATAATCAAGGCAAACTGTGGAGCTTATAAATCAGTTGTAGAGATAAATTGGAATTCTGAAGTACTCAATGTATTCAAAATAGGCAGGAAGAAAAAGGAATGAAGACAAATTGGATAAATAGCAAAGAAATAGTAAAATGATAGAATTCAACCCAACCATATTGATAGTTGCATGAAATGTAAATGGTTTAAACACTCCATTTGATTATCAGACCGGAGAAGAAGTAAAACCCAACTATATGTTTCCTTTCAGAAATCATTGTAAAGGTAAAGACATATATTCAAAATTAAAAGGATAAAAAAGACCATTTAAACAGTAATAAAAAGACAAATTGGCTGTCTCAGTATCAGATAACACAGACTGCAGGAGGATTATTACAAGTGACAAGAATGGATAAAAAGGACTAAACTATCTTAAACTATGCATACACTTAACAAGAGGTACAAAATATATAACACTGAAATTGATGAAAAGAGACAAATCCATAAATTATAGTTTGAGATTCAACACTTGCCTCTCAATAATTGATAAAAATTATAGACAGAAAATCAGTAAAGATGTAGGTAACTTAAAAAGCATAATCTACCAAATTGGTGTAATAGATATTTAAACAACTTTCACTCCCAAAATAGCAATACACACTTTTTTCCAGGTACACAAAGCATTCATCAAGAGATGAGTTCATCATACATTTCTCAATAAATTTGAGACACTTAATTCAATTAAAAATAGATATGTTCTTTGATGAATAATATTAAACTAGAAAGCAATAAAAGATGACAGGAACTTTCCAAAGATTTAGAAATTAAATGATGTACTTCTAAATGTGGAATAAAGCAAAAAATTTGAAAATATTTTGAACTAAAAGCTAATGAAAACTAAACATATCAAAGGTGTGGGATGCAGCCATGATATAGGAGGGAAATCTATTGCATTAAATGCTTATACTAGAAATCAAAATCATGATCCAAGCTTCAACTACAAGAAATTTTAAAACAGCAAATTAAACTCAAAATAAGCAAATTGAGGGAAGAAATACAAGTAAAAATAGGAATATGAAGACAAACAGGAAAATAATTGAGAAAAATCAATATAATCAAAAGCCACTTCCAGAAGATTAATAGAATTGGTAAGCTTCTAGCCTCACTGGTAAGAAAAATGTCAGAATATAAGAAGAGTCATCACTACTGATACCACAGAAATTGAAAGGATAAAAGGGAACATTTTAAACATGTTTTGAACAATTTTATGACAAATTTAAGTACAGAGGTGGAATTAAAAAATTCCTTGAAAGACACAACCACTAGGCTTACACAAGACCAAGCTTACTCAAGAATAGTTTATCTGAATAGTCTATGTACCTTTAAAATTAAATAATTTAAAACTTTGCCACAAAAAATATCCCATCAGGTCCAAAGAAATCACTGGTAAATTCTTCCAAACATTTAAGAAAATAATTAGACCAATTCTATACAAAGTCTTCCAGAAAATAGATGAGGAAGACTTTTCCAAGGCCAGCATTATTCTGCAACCACAACCAGATAAAAACATAAGAAAATTATAGCCTCGTATTATTAAAAGAACTAAGTATAATAATTTCTTAAGAAAATGAAACAGTAAATTATATATTTAAAAAGATTGTATATCATACGTGGGATTTATCCAAAAAGTACATGATTGGTTTAACATTAAAAATCCAGCAATGTACAAATGATAAACGTCTAAGTTTTGCTTTGTCGTGTGCACCTGAAACTAATAAAAAAATAAATAAATAAATAAAAGATAAAAAAAAATTCCAGCAATGTAGTTAAGCATATTAACAAATTAAAATAGAAAAGCCATGTGATCATATCAGTAGATGCAGAAATAGTGTTTAAAAAAATTCAGTTCCCATTCGTGACAAATTCTCAGCATCCTAGGAATAGAAAGGAACTTCTGCACTCTGACAAAGGTCAATTACAAAAACCTATAGCTAATAGCAAACTCAACGGTATAAGAATTTCTCCTTTTAAAAATCAGGGATAGACAAGCATATCTAAGCCAATCACTTGTATTTAACATTACACTGGAGATCCTAGCATGGGCAATACATAAAACAATAAAAAGCAGAAGGAAGAAAGAAGCAAAACTGGCTTTATTCAAAGACAGTTTCACATAGAAATTTCTATGGTCATCTATATATCACATTGTGTGTTCACATTGTACATCTGAAATCTATGTAACTTTGTTAACAATTGTCACCCCAATAAACTTTAATAAAAGGAAAATCCCTATGGTCTCCACAAAAAGATATTAGTTCTAATAAGTGAATGTTACCAGTTTGCAATATACAAGGCTAATACACGAATCAATCGTACTTCTATATACTAGCAACAAACATTTGGAAATTAAAAATTTTAATCTATCATTTATAATATCAAAACTGTAACATTTAGGGTTACAGATAACAAAATATGTAAAAAAAAAAACAAAAAAAACCTGTCGATAGAATATTACAAAATACTGATGAGTAAAATTAGAGAAGACCTAAATACATGGAAAGATTTATATCATGGTAATGGATTGGGAAGCTCTATAGTTAACTCTCCCCCAAATATACAGATTCAACAAAATACCACCTAAAATCCCAGCAGGTGTTTATGTAGAAAATGTTAAGCTGATTCTAAAATGTATATGTAATTGTAAGAATCTAGAACAGCCAAAACAATTTTTAAAAAGAATGAAGTCGGATGACTCATACTATCTAATTTGAGACTTACTACAAAGTTATAGTAACCATGGCAATATTGCGCTGACACACACATGTTAATTGATTTTCAACAAAGGTCACAATGCACTTTAATGGAGAAAGGATAGTGTTTTCAAAAAGTGCTACTGGAATAAATGAATATGCATTATGTAAAAAAACGAAACCCCCAATACTTACCTCACACTACAATTTAAATGGATGTTTAAAAGCGACAGATGTGTTAACTAGATTGTGGGAAGCCTTTCATAACGTAATGTATACCAAATCACCAAGATGTATATTTTAAACATCTTGATTTTGTGAATGATACTTCAATAAAGCTGAAAACAAGTGGATTTTAGTCATAAATATGAGAACTAAAAGTATAAAACTTCCAGGAGAAAATATTTGCAACCTAGAATAGGGAAAGATTTTTTAGACAGGATATAAAAGGAACAAATCACAAAAGAAAAATAAAGGTTTCGGTTTAGAGATCTTCAAAATTGAAAGCTTTCATACTTGAAAGGCACGATTATGAAAACGAAGAATTAAGCCACAGACTTGGAGAAAACATTCCCAATACTTACATATAATAAAGGAATGATATCCAGAATATGTGAGGAATTCTTACAATTCAGTTTTTTAAAGTCCAATAAACACCACAAAATTTGAATACATATGTCATCTAATTTATATTAATGGCAAGCATTGTTACGGGTTGAATGGTGCCCATTCCCCCACCCCCATTCACACGGAAGAACTAACCCCCACTACCTCAAAATGTGACTATAATGAAGACAGCTTCTTTAAAGAGATAAGTAAGTTAAATGAGATCTCTAGGGTTGGCTCTAATCAAATTTGACTGGTGTCCATATAAGATGAAAAGAGTAACACATAGACATAGATAGTGGGAAGACCACGTGAAGACACAGAGAGAAAATGGCCATCTACAAGCCAATGAGAGAAGATTCAGAAGAAATTAACTTTGTCAACACCTTGAACTTAGACTTCAAGCCTCTAGAACTGTGAGGAAATAAATTTACGCTGTTTAAACAACCCAATTTGTGGTACTTTGTTATGGCAGCCCAAGCAAACTAATATACACATGAATATGTTCAATATCATTAGTTACAAGAAAAATGCAAATTAAAACATACTAGAATGGCCAAAATTAAAAAGATCATCAACATCAAATAGTGGCATGGCTGTGGGACAACTGGAATTTTCATCCATTGCTGCTGGGAATGGAAAATGGTGCAGCCACTTTGGAAAACAACTTGGCAATTTGTTATAAAGTTAAATATATACTCACTGTAAAACCCAGCAATTCTACTCTCAAATATTTACATAACAGAAATGAAAACATATGTTCACTGAAAGGGTAGTATTCAACTTTTCATAGCAGATTAATTGTTAATAGCAACCAAATGAAAATAACCAAAATGTTCAATTTGTAAATGGATAAACAAATTGTGGTTTATCTCTATAATGAATTACTAATCAGCAATTAAATAGGAAAACATTCCTGATATATACAGCATTATGGGTCAGTCCCAAAACTATTACACTAAGTGAAAGACGCCAGAGAAAAAGTTATATACTGTGTTCCCATTTATGTGAAATTCTAGAAAATGCAAAAGTATTGTGACAGAAACATCAGTTGTTGCCAGGGATGGATAAGAGATTGACTACAGAAGGACACAAGAGAATCTTTGGGCTGATGAAATGTTCTATTAAATGATTTTTGACAGTGGTTACACAATAGCATACATTTGCCAAAACTCAAATTATGCAATTAACTGATGGATTTTTATATATAAATTATTCTCAGTAAAGAGGATTTTTAAAACAAGGGTTTGCAAAGTGTTTTTGATGGCATGGGGAAACTATATACAATGGTAAGCAAAGAAGGCAAGATATTAACTATAAAATGCTTTTATGATGCTACATTATAAAATATAAACTATACTTTCCTCTTAGTGTTGGAATTATTGGTGTGTTTATTTTGGTACTCTTTTCAGTAATTTCCAGGTTATTTTTGTGGTAGATATGTAGCTCTTTCATTCAAAGAAAAAAAGCTATATTTGCCCCTTTGTTTAACTTTCAAGAGCCACCTAAAGTAGAAGAGTGGTGGTAGTACTTACACATGAAAATAAGGAAAATAGGTCTCAACCTCCAGAATAAAAATGCAGCTGAATTGCATGTGTTAGTTTCATGTGCAGAATACAAGACCAATAGTAAAAGGCTGTCCAAGTTCTGCCATTATGGGACCTAGGCGTGCTGTGCCTGCTTCCAGTGTTTACTGGGTCTGCCAACAGCCCATTTCGCTACCTATGCTACATACATTTTCTCTATCTAAAGGCTTTTGCTAACTCTTGGCTGCTGTGTCTCTTTGGTATCTTCTTGCTGACGTCCCTGTGCTCCTCACATCTCAAGATCAATTTCTTGAGAGCAAGAATCAGGTAGTCCCAGCTAATTTTCACTTGTGGTGATTCTAAACTGTAACTTAAAATGTATTGCTACGTCTTCGAGAGGGGGAGACTAATTCCTCCCCCTTTGAATGTGGGCTGTAATTAGTAAGTTGCCTCTAACAAATAGAATATGGCAGGTGCTTCTGAGACCAGGTCTTAAACGGCATTATGGTTTTCTCCTTGCTGTCTTTCTCTCGGATCACTTGCTTTGAAGGAAGGAAGCCGGTCATCGTGTCAGGATAATACTCCAGCAGCCTGGTAGGGAGGCCCATGTGCAGAGAATTAAAGCTTCCTGCCAATAGCCAGTGAGGAGCAGTCTTCTTGCCAACAGCCATTTGAGTGAGCCATGTCTGAAATGAATGCTCCAAGCCCTATCAAGCCTCAGATTATGCAGCTCCAATCCCATCCTGATGGCAACCCCAAGCCAGTTAAGCTACCCCTGAATTCCCAACCTCCAAATATTAATAGTATAAGGTAATAAATATGTATTGTTTTCAGACAGTAAGTTTTGCATAAGTTTGTCATGCAGCAGTGCTGTTCTTACTTAAGGGGAGGTTAGTCCTAAGCTTCCTCATAGGTTGCTTAGGGCACTGAAGCATAAAAAACAACCCAAGAGTGTTCTCTCAGCAAGGATTCTGGGTTTGGAAATTTACCTCAGCGATACAGACAAGAAAAATGCCTTTGCTGGGCTATCCAATTTTAAAAAAAGAAAGGATAATAATTTACCTACTACCTTAAAAAAAAAAAAAAAAAATCAGAAATAATTATCTTCCACACAAACAGGACTCCAAAGGAAGATAAGTTTGTTCAATAAGGACCTTCAAAGAAGCCTCGGGTTCTTGAGATTTGGTTTCTAGGATATGTTTCTTTGGATTTTTATATTTGCCACTGCTGGCAGTGTAAACCTAACTCAGGCTTATAGAATCTCTTTTGTACAGTAATTTTTAATCTAATTTTGGTCAAAGACACCTTTGAGGATTGAGAATCTTTCTCCTGATAAATAGAGACTGCCACAGTGCGTTTACAAATTCCCTGCTTCTTTTGGAAAATATTCCCCACCTGGCAATTGTGCCTAGTTAAACTTGAGTAATTCTAGTAGTTAGGGCCCAAATAACTCCTGGCTTTCTGCTGTTTTATAAATCTGAAAATTTTGAATTATATGGTTTACTACATACTTACTACTTCACGACATATTAACTAGTGCTTTATAAATGAAGTTTTTTTCTTTTTTCAGCAAGTGTTTTCTGTTCCCAAGGAAGCTGAGACTCCAAATTCTAATACAAGTGTAGAGAATTCCCATTCCTGTTACAACTGATTTATATCACCTGCTACAACACACCTATTTATTTGATACAATTTATAAATCCTTGGTGTTAATAAATAATATCAACTTATATTGGTACTCACCAAGTGAGACTAGATTTAAAGGAGAACTTTCATGATCAGTTCACTGCCTTATTTCTGTATATGCAGCTTTCTGTGTAATGAACCCCTTTTTATTGGAGGAGCAGAAAAGTAACTCAGCATGAAAAGAGGCACCTTGATCACAATGAGCAGCATCATTTTCTCAAACAGCAGACAACCCCATTTTGTCATTTATAGAGTAACATATAGACATCACAGGAGCACACAGACAATCTCTGATTTTATTGCATTAAACCGATGGGATTATCTTTCCCAATACTCCTGGCTAAGTATAACCACAAATAGCCACAAAGACACTTTTCCTATTGGTTAACCTCTTTACAAATAAAAGATTCCTCAGAATAGGGTGCTTATGCAATGAATCTATTAGAGACTTAAGTTGCATTAATACCTCTTTTACAAAGAATGAAAACACATCCCATTTGATTTCTGTATAGAACAAGGCAGTGGGAATCACTTCAGCAGGCTCTCTCCTCTCTTATGGATCCAGGACAAAATATTCCTAAGAATCCATAACTTACTTATAAAAGAAAGCAAAAACAATGCTTCCCTACTTATTAAATGCTTCTACTAGCTTGAATTCCAGTGGCGCCATTCTGGTTGGAACCCTCCTCATTGTTTGGTTGCCAATGTAAATTTCATAATAGTTTCACTTTCAAATACATAATGATAAGGTGAATATTGTGATATTAAATAGCTACTGAGTGCAGCAAGTAGGGCAAAATACACTCACACAATTCATATATATATATATACACATATATATACATATATACATATATACATATATACATATATACATATATACATATATATATATATACACATATATATATATGTGTCGTGGGGGGGGGGCATCTGGGGGGTCTCTGCTCCAGCTCCCCACACAAGAACACAGGACATGGTGAGGCCAAAAAGGAACATCCATGGAGCCATAGGTAGGGGAGTCATATCACTATATTCTCACTGGCGGCATCTGCCTCTCTGCAATCCGCTCTTGTTAGCTCAGCCACCATCTTCTTGCTAGCCCCCATTTTTTTTCTCTTTCTGCTAGCGTAGCCATGGCAGTTATATTAGTGGCCAATGGCTCACTGGTTACAGCTGACGGCCAACTAGCCACAGCTGATGGCCATCCCATCACAGTTGATGGCCATTTACTACCTGAGCCAGCAGCTTTCTATGTGAGGCCGAGAGCCTGGAAACTGCTCTTTGGGGTTCTGTCCCCACAATATATATATAAAGTTTCCATTCCAATGAACCTTATTTCTTTAGCTTTAGAACACAAAACAAAGGAAAGCTCTTACATAGACAATTGACAGAGGCTACTAAAGTGGAAGCATCAAATAACACCTCCAACCCTCTCTATACCCACAATTTTATGTTCTTTCCTTCAGGTGGAAAGAAAAACAAAAAGATGAATGTAGCTACCATAATTCAAGTTAAAAAAATACTGTGCTTAGTACATAATTAAGAAGTCTAAAATAATTAAGAAGATTCTTTAGCAACTTGATAAAGTACAATCATATTCTTTTCTAAAAGATTTGCCTACAATTGTATTTATTTCTAGCTAAGGTGAAATATCACTTATCTTGAAACAGATGTAAAATTATCCTTATTAGGTACTTTTCTTTGACATTGGTATTTTAACACTATGATTAAACCAGATGGAAGGCAACTTTTTTCCCCTTTCTTAAAAAGAAAGAAAGAGAGAGAGAGAGGGAGAGAGAGAGGGAGGGAGGGAGGGAGGGAGGGAGGGAAGAAAGAAAGAAGAAAGGAAAAGAAAGGGGTGGGGAGGAAAATAAAACACACAGCCCAACCAGGTACTTTCAGATTCTAGTTGCCATAACAACTTGAGTCAGCTTCCATCATTAAATTATCTTTTGATCACACTTATGGCTTTTTCTTGTGTGTAACAAGTAAGGGACTCATTTATTTCACTTAATTTTCTATTGACGAAATTCCTCTCCTTTTGAAAACAACTCATTGTCTATTTCATTAAACAAAAGCAGAAGAATACTATAAACTTCCCCACAAAACTATAAGGTGCAAGGGGTCCCCAAAGAAAGCTTGGAAGTATTATACTGCAGTTTCACAGACTTCTAATGATTTATTTAAAGGGTATTTTGTTTCCATGAAAATTAAATACTTCTGGTGACTTTACAGCGTGAGAATTACCCATATATTTTTCTCTGTTTCAATAGGCCAATTCAAAAATTGTTTATGATAACACCACCCAAACATATTGCAGTAAAATGCTTTCCTTCTGGCCTCTTTCGTCTATTGTTTAATCTCTGAATATGAACACATCTGGAAAACAGTGAAGTCAGTGGGAAGTGTGAGAAGCTGGTATCGAAGCCAGTTGCTTCCTAGCAATAGCACTTAGGGAAAAGTAGGCTCATTTGTCAAGTGACCCCAAAGAAGGAAATCAGGGGGCCCTGGGGAACGATAATAGCATATGCAAGGTGCAAAACATAAGTTAACGTTTACCTTCCCAAAGTGGAATATTCAATATCCTCTATAAACAGGGTGCCCCAACTCAGAAGTCAAAAGAACTACAATGGCTCAGTGTACAGAACTTGTCACTCTTCCGTGGTGAAGGAGGGCCGATTCGTGTGTGTGTGTGTGTGTGTGTGTGTGTGTGTGTGTGTGTCCAATTCATTCAGAGATTGTTACTATTGTAAAATAGCATAAAAATATTTAGAAAAGTGAAATTAAAAAGCCATTACAAAATACAAAACCAAATTTTAAATTATAGAGTCAAGCAACATAATATCTTAAATGTTTCTAAACACTTACCCTCAATTTCTGTCCAGACCTCCTCATGAACCAGAGACAGTTTACAGGACAGCACGAATTTGCAGACCACTGCACTTAAAATAGTTCTGCTTGAGAGGTGAGCTGCTCAAACTTTTTGAGCCTCCCCTGGAGGCCTGTTAAATAGAAATCGCTGAGCACCCACCCTCCCCAGTGTTCAGAGTCAGATTCAGTAAATCTGGGATGAGGGTGGATAATTAGCATTTCTAACAAACTCACAGGTGTTGCCCATATATGAGTCACAGTGCTACAGAAGACTTGATGTGCTATATATGATATTATCCAATGTGCTCACTGTGGACATCCATTATACTAAACATAAATATCCTAAGAGCTGGGTGAGGGTAAGATTACCCAGGAGAGGCAGGAAGCTACAGCTTTAATCCCTCCAGTGGGTCTTCATTATTTTAACACAAACGGTAAATGTTGTAGTTTAGATCACAAAATTCTTTAAGAGCTGCATCATTCCCCCCAGTTTTGCCAGTTTGTCCTTCTTGTACACTCCTTGTCAATGTGGTATTTATGCTACAGCCACAAGGAATTATGGGTAGATGGATTCTGAAAGGGCTACAGTTATGTTGTCAGGCCTTCCCTCTCTCATTCTCTGTGCCTGGAAAGCTATTCCCTTCACCTCAATTCCTCTCTCTCCCTCCTAATCATTCTTTCAACAAATGTTTTTGGCTGCCTAACCGATAGGATTTTTATACGAGGTTTAAAAAAGATGATGCATTTAAGGGGCTTAGTAGGGAAAACAGCACATGGCAAGCATTTGATGGTGATGGAGATATTGACAATGATAATGGCAAAGGGAATGAGGTTATATGCAGACTAGAGTATCTAACACTTTGTTTTGTACCTATTAATTTTTTTTAAATTGGGGAATATTGGGGAGCAGTGTGTTTCTCCAGGGCCCATCAGATCCAAGTCATTGTCCTTCACTCTAGTTGTGGAGGGCACAGCTCACCGACCCATGTGGGAATCGAACCGGCAACCCTGTTGTTCAGAGCTCAGGCTCTAACCAACTGAGCCATCTGGACTCCCCTGTAACTACTAATTTTTAAATCACCTCAATTAGACTGTGAAGGTTCATTGCAGGAATTGCGCTTTTTACATCGAAATTTCCATTTCTCGTGAGGTCTCTAGGATACAGAAATGTCTTAATAAATGCTGACAGAATAAGAACCTGAAGGAATCATGAAAAACAAGTACACTTAATCCTGATTCTTTTCCCACTATGCTGTATCCTTTAAAATTTCCCTTTTTCTAGCCTCCTTATCACAGAGTTAAAAAAAAATAAATACAAGGAAACATTCCCTTTCCGTCATTTTAAATAATCCTTGGGAAAAGCAATTAATTGGTTAATTGACTTAGATTATTTCAGACTTTTATTTTAAATGGCTAAGCATCATTCATGTAAATGGAGAGGGGGCTGTGACAGTTGTGCAGGTGTCACTCAGATCTCCCCTCAAGAAAGAACTTGACCTTCAGCTGCAAGTAGTACAATTTCACGATCCATCTCAGCTTTTAACTCAAGGCCACAATCCTCTCAGGCAATCACCCCATTCAATGACAGAGCCTAACAGGGGACTAGGGCTTAGCTGTTTCTGCCTAGTTCAGGATTCCTCTAATGAAGGGTCTCTACGCCAGAGCTCTTTTTGAACTGGCAGAGACTTTCTGATCTGCGTCAAGATATGAGGCTATTCCTCCCGAGATTGTTTCCTTCCCCCTTCCCTTTCACAGGTGTCTGATCAACGATACTGTCTGAATGCTTTCTCTGCCCTAACCTGCCTCTCTCATCTCTCATCTTTCACAGGCATTACTTATTGCTTGTGTGTACACATACCTCATTTTATTGCACGAAGGCAAGACCCTCCAAGAGCAAAATGATGACGACTCACTTTATTGCTATACTTTGTTGTTTGTAGTGGTCTGGAACCGATCCCGCAGTATCTCCAAGGTATGCCTGGACTTTCAACTTCACCTCAGAGTTTTCTTCATAATGGCATAGGAGCATGAAAATGCAAACTAATGCGTTTGGCTTTCTCAATGGGATAGTAAGCATTGAATCCAACTGGGGTCTAGCTAAGAAACAACTTGAACAAGATATAAGCAAGACCTGCTGAGCACTTCCCACATTTATCTCTGCGATTAGGCAGAGAGATGGGTAATTGTGTCTCCCACCTGCTGAAACACACTCCAGGCTTTACTGCCACTTGAACTTCTCTTTCTATCTTCATTTTCCTCTATTGTGTATGTTCCTGATGCTTTCAGACTCCAGGATCAATATTCACAAGTCACACGTGTTTGTATTCAGAGAAGCAGCACAACCTCTGTTGCTGTGTGAAGGCAATTTTAGGTGCCATCTATTTAGCAGCTGAGAGCAGGAAGATACAACCACATTATTTTTATATACAGACAAAAGCTGTCGCTATGTCAACACAGGAATAAATGGTGAGGAAAGTTTGTACTAAAGCAGTGGTTCTTAGTCTTTTTTGGAGTCTTAAATACCTTTGACTATGACACAAAAGCTTTCGATTCAATCCCTATATAAAAGAAGCACTACTATCTACTATTAGCACGAAGAGTTTAAAGTACTTGTTCTACTATCATCCTTTCATTTTAATCAGTGTTTTACTGTTAATTATGAGTACTCCGATAATGTTTTACTATATAGATTAAGGTTTTTCACTCATTGTCATTTGTTTTTAATTAACGTCAACTTGGTAGTTTATGGAATGGTCCCTCCAGTGCTAGCTGCAGTGCTTTCCGTCCCTAATATCTACAAGATATCTTCCAGATAGAAACCAAATTCTATCCCTTCTCCTACATTTGCAGGACACTTGGCTTCATGCTCCTCTGTTGGATCATAACCTACAGTGATCCACGGCTATCCCTGATGTGCCTCTCTGTGCACAGGTTCAAAGGTGACAAATATCTGGGGGGATTCACAGGCCCCTGTGGGAAACTGATGAAAGCCATAGATCTTTACAAATGTACATCACACATTCACACAAAATTTTGTACATAATATCAGGAGGTCCACAGACCTCCCAAAGCCCATCCATGGACCTTCTAGGAGTCTATGACCTGACCCCCATTTTGAGGATCCTGCTCTGGAATGACAATAATTGCATTTATCCTATTGCCTTCAGCTAATAGACTCAGAGTATATGGAAGCAGTCAAAAGTACCCTGAAGCCACAGTCTGCAACTTCTGACTTTCTGAATGATGAATGTTCAGACACTGTTTATTCTGGGAGAGACAAGTTTCTGGTTTCTCTTCTCAAAGGTGAAAGAACAGAAGCAATCTTGCTAAGTATTGCAAGATCAGTTACAGAATTATCACTTGTAATTATGTTAGCAGAACAGTCCTTAGGCCCTCCCCTTCCCTCCATTGAGAAGGTAGAACTTAAAGCACTTTGAGCAGCCATCATGTTCAACTGTCACACTGCTTCTGCTAAGAGGCTTCCCTGTTATACGTACAGAAGAAATAAAATGATGTCAGAGATTTGTTTCAAAATAACACAGGTGGAGATGCATATAGATAAAACCAAATTGGTCATGAGTGTATAATTTGTGAAGTTGTATGATAAGTACATGAGGGTTTTTATACTATTCTCTCTACTTTCATATGTTTACATATTTTTTTTTTTTTTTGTACTAGAAAAATTGAAAAGAGAGAGCAAGAAATGTCAATGTTTATTTCAAAGGGAAAGGCAAATCCAGGTAAAATAGAGAGGCAGAGGTATATAATCTTCTTTTCAATCACTGGAATGAAGGGATTTTCTAAGTCGTACTTGACTCTTTTCTACATGACCACAATGTCTCTTGGGTTCCTTGTTCATTTTAAAGGACACCCTCTCAGATTTTTCATTCATTCAAGGAGGTAGTAAAAAATAATTTCAGAATGTTAAAACAAACATTAACTCTTGGTTAATGCATAGCACACGTCACCATCAGTTCATGGACTCTCCACACCCTCTTTAGGGTTTTAGGGCTACTTGGTAAATGAAACAGAACTCCCAAGATACTTGGATAGGCAGCAACTTGTCCTCGCTCTCAGCTTTTCACACTGCCCACATTCTTGCCTATCTTCTAGACCCAGTCAACTCAGCAATAAAGAACGCACCACCAAGGGATTAACAGTGATCGAGCTCATTATCTCGGAGGCTAAATTTTTTTCACCTTTAAAACGAGGGAAGTTGCAGACTGATCTACCCAACAGGATTTTTTTATAAACCATAAATTAAGTTGTTAAACAAGACCGTGACTATGACAGCTATTTGTCAATGCGAAGCATGTGTTTAAAATTGTGTTTGATGGAGTGATCCCTGGGGATCTCTGAGAGCACAGTGTTCCCTCTGTTTAATCCAGACTTCCGTCAGAATAGCTCCTCTTCCCTCTGTTCTTCTCTATGGGGTTCTGCGGAAAATTTTCATAGGAAAGAGGGTGCTATTGCTAATGAAAATATTGAAAACTACTGTTTTCAATTCGTATGTGAAAGATAAGTTTACAAGTTGGTAGTTACTGCCAACTATATACCAGTTAGGAGACAAAACATTCCTGGAATCATGAGTCCTGTCAATGAAAATTATGATTTGATTTACAATACATACCTATACATGTGAATATACATATATATGTATGATATATTACATATATGTGAGATATATACACACATATGTTTGTTAGATACATAAATTGATTTATTTCACAAAGAATTTTCAAGACTGCATTAAAGGAACAAGAGTGGGCTACAGTTTCTCAGGAGAGGGCAAGCTATGAAAACAGCAGTGAAAACAGAATAAGAATTAGATGACCTGGGTTTGAATTTTAACACTGACATTTAGCACCAGTATGACTGCACAAAGTATTTTATGTGTTTGTGCCCAATTTTCTCAAGCGTGAGCCATTGACAATGATACTTAGCTTGTTGCAAAAATTTTTAATGCCTGATATTCCCATATGAGACCTACAAAAATCACTGCTAGGATAACTGCTTTATCAGCGAAACTACTATACTTCATTTTTTTAATAGCTAGAATTATGTAGCCATTCATGTCTTCCATATTGCTTCACCTTTCAGAAAATTCAGAGCGCATTTTGAAGCCCAACAGTAACAGCTAGTTTGACCCTTATAGTCTGCGAATTTGTATTCTTCCTTTTGCTAGTGTTTAATTTCTACCTCTATTTAAATTTTCCTTGATCTCAATTTTCAATTGTATTACCTTTTTAACACATCTCAGCTGTTCTCAATCCTTTGTGGAGCAAAGCAGTGGAGATAGAGAGGAAGAAGAAGGAGGAGGCCTGAGGAGAATGACTCTAACTTTTTTTCCTTACAATTGTTCATAAGCATTTGGAAAAAGAAAAGTATAATATAATTAATCAGGTTGTGTGTAGCTTCTGGGAACTACTGTACTTTATAGTAGTTTTAGTAGCACTTGATATCTGTTAGCACTTTTATTTTCCCAAGATGCTTTGCCCACATGTCACTGGCAACACAGTCTCATTATGGAGAATCTTTTCTGGCACTTTCTGGAAGGTACAAGTGAGGACTGAGAAGAACACAGTCTCCCTTCTTCTTCTCCTCCTCCTCCTCCTCCTCCTCCTCCTCCTTCTTTTCTCATCACAGTTTGGATTATTAAATATAATACACTGGAGTCTTGCTATAACATCCAATCTTTGCCAACAGCCACATAATTTATGTACCTAGAAATAGTCCTGTAAAACACCTATATTCTGTACATGGATAAATAAATGGTAACTGATAGCGAGAAGAAAAAAATCGTCTAGACTTCAGAGGAATCTAATAATTCTAATTTACTACAGGCAGCCTGAAGATAGTTAACATATATAGTATCGATTGTATCAAGATTTAGTACTCTGGAAAACAAAACTCATTAAAAACAAACAAAAACCTTTTGCCATCAAAAGGATTTGAGAGAGAGGCAATTAAAATATAAGACACACCAGTCTTGTTCATATGAAAATTTACAAATATTTTCAAGAATAAGACCACTGTCCCCTCACAATAGATGTTTGATTACAAATCTAACACCTGAAAAACCAGAGAACACTTTTTCTTCATGAAAAAGAAAGAAAGAAAGAAAAGGTTATGTGCCCTCTGACAACAGTATGTTTCAGGCTTAGCCTCCTTGTTTTTGTGTTATAGCCCCGTATGCATTTCTGTAAAGATGTCAGCTATCATGCCATGTGACAGCCCTGACCAAAAGGGGGCTTCGGCATTTCTGTAGACAAACTGTTCTTACACAGAATGGCTGGATATTACTTTGGGGAAAATAGAGATTATAACCAGACACCACACATTTCTGTCCCTTTGCTTATTTCTCCTCTTTTCCTATTCTTTACATAGATGATCTCTCTTTTCACCCATTTCAATTATTGCTTTTATGCTATGGCTTCCAAATTTACAGCTTTATCCCTGATTGGTTTTTTTCCCTTCAACCCCAAACTCAGGATTTCAAGCTATCCAGAGAATACTTCACTTGGCTGTCCTGACAGCATGCCAAATTTAATTTGTTAGAAAATAAATCCTCCTCCTCCCTGTCCCCCTTCCCACCTGCTTCATTAGGTGACTCATGTGCAGAAATGACTCTTCCATCCCCAGCCTGCTTGCTGTGAGAGAACCCACATGGCTTCCCTGCCTCCTTCCTTTCCTCTTACTCTCCATCAATTGATACAAATTCTGTCAATTCAGTCTCTTGAATATCTTTCATACGGTGTGTTCTGTTCATGCTACCACTGCACTCTCTCGAGCCATCACCATTTTCACCTGGAGTACTGAACAGGCATCTTACCTGCTCACATCCCCCAAGTATCCTCTTTCCTCCAGTCTTCTTAGTCACTCAGGGTGCTCTTACTAAAATGGAAATCAAGTGTGTTGCTCTGTTGCTTAAAATATTTCAAAGAAATCCCCGCAAGGTTACATGCTGTGTGATGCCATTCCTATATCATTCTCAAAATTACAAAACAGAAGAGAACAAGAACGGGTTAGTGGTTGCCTGAAAACAGAGATGGAGGGAGTATGTGGGTACAATTATAAAGGGGAACACGAGAGATTTTCTTTATGGTGATGGAACAGTTCCATATCTTGATTGTGGTAGTGGTTACATGAATCTATACAGGGGATCAAACTGCATAGAAGTACACACACACACACACACACACACACACACACACACACACCATGAATGCATAAAAAACTGATTTCAAAAAGTGAATAAAGACTAGTCTAGGTAACAGCATTATATCAATGTCAGTTTCCTAGTTTTGATATTGTGCTGCAGTTATTTGAGACCATTGGAGGAAGCTGAGTGAAGGGTCCAAGAGTCTCTGTACTATATTTGCAACTTCCTACAATTATTTCAAAATAAAAGGTATTTAAAAAAAACATTTCAAAGGATCACAATTGCCCTCAAGAAAAATAAAATGCAGCAACATCATCATGAGTCATAAGATTTTGAAGGATGTAGCCTTAGATTGCATCTCTGGCTTCATCTCTTGCCACTCAGGTGATTTGATTGTTAAGTATGCTACTGAACCCTAATTCATTTTATCCTGTTGTTTCATTAGTTTAAAACTTTATAAATATTGTCTTTACTAATAAGTATAAGAAGACACAAATAAATAGTATGACATATATTCTTGGTTTCTCTATCAGTAAGCTATTGATACATAATGAACTGCCCAAAACATAGAATCTTAAAACAAACATCTATTATTGCACGAGTCAATGTGTCATCTGGGCTCACTTATGTATTTGTGGTCAGCTGCGGGTCATGTTTTGGTGTTCAGGTATTTTCAAATGGCCTTAGCTAAAACAACTAAGCTTTTCCACATAGTAGCTAATCCTCCAGCAGACTACTCTACAAGCTGTGGCAGGGTTTTGATGGAGGGAGGGAGTGCTCAAGGCTTATACTTGGATTGGTCCACAGTTACTTTTGCCAAATTCTATTGGCCAAATATATCATAAGGCCAATCCATACTCAAGAGATGGAAAAATTTACATAATCTTGATGGGAGGAGTTACAAAATCACATTGCAAAAGGTATAGACACACTATAAAAAAATGGGGTAACAAATTAACCTACTAAAATCCCCAAATATGAGTATAAACTATCAAAACATGAATAATACATTTCTCATTATAGTATAAAATGCTAAGCTTCTAGTGAGATGGTAAACATATTTATAATCTAAATTTAGTATTTTAAAAGACTTTATTATACAGAACAATGGAAAATTACCACTTTTTAAAGATAAATTGTTCTCCTTAATTCTTCTTAGGTTATGCATTTGGCAAATATTTAAAAATCTGCTTCTTTCTTTCTTCAGTCCCTTTTTCCAGGCTTAATTTCCTTTGTTGTTATTGTTGTTGTTGTTTCAGTCTTTTTTTTAAAGTACAGTTGGTATACAGTATTATATTAATTTCAGGTGTACCATATAGTGATTTGACATTTAGTGATTTGGCAATGTGATCATCCCACTAATTCTGGTAATCATCTGTCACTGTGCAAACTTATCACAATATTACTGACTATATTCCCCTTCACCTTTTTCTCTCATCCTTCTGCCCCCAATTATTTTTTCAAATATACTTTCTCTCTTCTCCTTCTGGAATCCCTATAATGAAAATGTTGGAGCATTTGATGTTATATCCCAGAAGTCCTTATAATTTTTTTTTTCTTTTTCCTGTTCTGATTGCGTGACTTCCCCTATTCTGTATTCCAGGTTGCTAATCATTCTTCTGTATTAACTAACCTGCCGTTGATTCCTTCTAATGTAGTCTTCATTTCAGCTATTGTATTCTTCATCTCTGATTGGTTCTTTATTACATTTTTCTATCTCTTTGTTGAAGTGCTCTCTGAGTTCCTCTATTCAACCCTCAAATTTAATGAGCCTCCTTATGAATATTTTTTTGGATTCTTTATCAGGCAAATTACTTATCTCTGTTTCATTAGCATTTTTCTTTGGGATTTTTCTTTTCTTATTCCTTCATTTGGGGCATATTCTTCTGTCTCCGCATTTTGTTTGACTTTCTGTGTGTGTTCCTATGAGTTAGATGAAATAACTGTCTCTCCCAATCTTAAAAAGGTGGCCTCTCTGTATACTGGGAGCAGGGTGGTTTGAGCAGGCTGGTTGTAGCCAAGGCTGGCACATGCGGTGCCTGGTGTGTTGTCTGGCCAGAAGGAGTGAGTTCCAGGCAGAGCAGCTGGAGTGTGCATGCTTCCTTTTCTTTCTGATGCAGGCAGGGCTCTCTGGTATGGGCAAGGCTTCCCTACGTGCATGCTGTGTGCCCGATTGCTTTGTCTGTCTGCTGCCTGAGCTGAGTCTGAGTGGGGCTGCTCTGAATGCCTGCATTACAATGCTCTAATAGTGCCTCACCTTCTCTGGGTGGGGCAGCCCTGTGTATGCACACTGCCACATTTTGCTAATTGCACACCTTGTGCTGGCGGGGCTGACCCACAAGTGGACTCAGCAGTGTTCTACTCACTCTGCACAAGGCGGTCCTATATGTGTGTCACAAGGTTTCACTAGCTTCGCAGTTTCTCTGGGTGGGACAGCCCCACACGTGTACAGAAGCACCCCGTTATCTCTGGACAGAGCAGCCCTGCGCGCCATACCACAGTGTTTTGCCAGCTCCTCGCTGTCTCCAGGCAGGGGAGCCTCATGTGCACAGGCAGCCCTGTGAGTGCACACAGAAGCACCCACTGAATCAATCTAGTGGTGAAGGGGTCCCTTGTACTCATTCTGTGGCGCTCTCCTGTTCCTGCAGGATCTAGCTGGGGGACAGGCAGCGGGGGGACAGGCAGCTGGGGGACAAGCACCTGGGGATGTGCTACAGCAGTCCTGCGGGTTGGCCAGCGAACCTGGTCGGAACTCCTGCCAACCATCCAAGTGCAGGGGAAATGTAAACGATGGCACTCCCAGTTCCTCGGTCCTGGGTAGTTCTCTCCCCAGAAAGCCCTTGTGTTTCCCAAATTTCTCTACTGACCTCCTCTCTGTTGTGCAGCACCTGTTCAGTTGGCTCTCAGTTGTCTCTCAGGAGGAAATGCTCTTAACATAGGTGTACGTTAGATGTGTTCTTGGGAGGGGGTGATCTCAGTGTCCTCTTACCTATCATCTGGGACCCTCCTCCAGATGCTGATATGTCTTTAACAGATTTGTGTCTTCAGGTTTTCATAATTTCTTCTGTTAGAATTGCTCCCCGTGTTGACCTGTAAATATAGTCAAATTACTTGCTTATCATCAACTATGCTGAGAAATGGAAATCGAGTACCTAATTTTTCATTACACATATACTTTTATCTCACTGCTGTTGCAAACTAAAAGATTAGTACCAAGCAATAAAATGAATAAATTGTTATATACACTGTGATAAATGACAAAATTACTTCCATGAGAGCATTAGACTACTCTCTCTAAACTCAAACTCAGAATTGCTCAGCTTCTACCTAAAGCACACAGGTTTTGTATCACCTAACTTAACTCATTTCATATTTCTCAAATACCTCACCAATTGGAAGCCGGGAGGTTTGGGGCGTCTCTCAGAGCATGGCACCACTGACTGATACAAGATTGTCTGGCAAGATACCAGAAGACGTTAGTTAGGCATTATACCCAAGCTCCCTTGATGTGAAGAGGTTAATTGTGTTTGGAAAGAGTTCTAGTAATAAAAGAGTAGTTTGAAATGAATTAACTCTCTGCCATGTAAGAACACAGAAGACAGCTATATATGAACCAGGAAACAGGCCCTCACTAGAAGCTGAATCTGCTGGCACCTTGATCTTGAACTTCCCAGCTTCGACAACTGTGAGAAATAGTTTTGTTAAGGCCACCCCATCTATGGTATTTTTGTTATAGCAGCTTGAATGAACTAAAGCACCCTTCTATGGGTAATAATTATAGACTTTAGAGAAAATTTTAAAACAACAACTACTTGAAGGCCACTGGAAAATAAACAAAAGCAAGCAGAAATTGGAGGTGATATAACTTTTGGAAGAAAGCAAACCACACGGAACAAGATCCATTCAACCCCTAACTCACATGATATACAAAATTGAATTGAGACAGATTACAACCCTAAATATAAAAGCTGAAAACATAAAGTTTCTAGAAGAAAACACAGGAGATGGTATCCATGACCTTGGGGTAGATGAAGATTTCTTAGACAGGACCCCAAGAGGAAAAAAAAAATTATAAATTGTACTTTATCGAAATTTAAAATCTCTGCTCATCAAGACACTGTTAAGAAAATTAAAAGACAAGCTACAGTCTGGGAGCAAATCTGCAATACATGTACCTGATGAAGTACTTGTCTCCAAAATATGTAAATAACTCTTACAAATTCAAATAAGATAATTTCATACAGATATACTTTATTGGGGAACTTATTATTAAAAAGTATTAAATTCACTATTGAGATGACTTAAAGTTTATTTTTCCTGGGGTCGTATTCACAGTGGCCTATAGGGTCACTCCACTGTGTACAGATATTTGACTCATTAAGCTTCTATCTCACCCAGCCAATAAATCTCTGACTCAGATCTTACTTTCAGGAGCCCTCTTTGGGTGACTTTAAGCGGAGACGGCAATAGTTTTGCTGCCAATGAATTTCTTCCCTTAAGTGGCAATAGTTCTGACTGTTGATGTCTAGAGTGAAAGTTTCTAGAATTTATCTGTGGGATCTACATGAAGTTATAGATTCTATCAAATGGCATGATAATGGTTTTTACCGGGCGAAAGGGCAGTGGAGTGTTTTTATGGTCCTTTATGGAGACTGAAATAGGTACTGACCATATTGGTTGTATTAAACAATTAGAGATCCAGATAAATCATTTTCTCAGGGAAGCTTACCTGACTCTAAACATTTCAATCAGCTTTCTGGTCACTGCTGAAGAATTCATGGCTTGTGAAGAACAGAGTTGAGGGTTGGGCTGAAGGCCCTGGACCCAGGCTGAAGCAGCCTGGAGAGCTATGCACAATGGGGCAGAGAGAAAATGACAAGAGACAGGTGGGTTGACTATCTTAGGCCAGGACATAATAGGGATGGTGTGGAACAATGTGAAGAGGGAAACACAGATATTCCAAGAATATTAAGACTTATTTCCCTCCCTGTATCTCCAAATTTCAAGGTGGAAAAACAATATCAAAACCAAAACTTTACAAACTTGAGATGAAGCACTTTGTGTTGGAAAAGGGTTACAGCTCAGATACACTGAAAAATGCCCCTACTAAGCATTGATCGTCACTACATTTGTGAAATCTCTCCTTTCCTAAAACAACTTCTTTTCAGTGTTACATACTCTAAATTATATGAAATTTGGATCAACTCTTTTTAATGTTAAATGTCTCTGATATTAAAAGTAATTCTAGCATTTTTCTAGTGTTATCAGATAAAACACAGGATGTCCACTTACATCTGAATTTCAAGTAAACAACAAATAATTTAAAAAATATAAGTATGTCCCATGCTTAGAAATATTTATACAAAATAAGGGAATTTTTATGTTAGAGATAAATGGAACAGGGATTGTGTGTCTGCATTGGAAGTACAAGTTCTAGCTGCCAAGATTGAACCTTAATTCTCATTTAAAGCAAACAGGTCCCTCCCTGCCTTGCGGTCTATTCACTATGTCCCATGCAACAGTTGGAATATGCTCATACTAAAAATTATTTGTGGTTTATCTGAAATTTGAATTAAACTTGTATCCTTTTATTTGCTAATCTTGCAATCCTATTTATATTATCAAATCTGTTGAGTATGATTTCTATAAATTAGATATCTGGTTAAAATTTTTAATTTTATTTTTAATTCCTGAGCCATTTAAATGTGTTTAATTAAATAGAAACATATGATGATCCAATATAATTGTTCTAATTTTTGAGGACTATTTACATCATTAAAGTTTAACTTGTAACCTTGCCTGAAATCTTCCTCCTTTCCTAATAATAATCTGCCATTCTCTCCCATCTGTATATATGTGTGTTTGTACACACACACACACACACAGACACACACACACACACACACATACACACACACAGATATAATCATATTTGGTGGCTTTTCCTTTTAAACTTTCACAAGAATTTTGTATAATAACATGCACCACATGTTTGAAGATAAATAATGAAGGATTGAATGGATGATTACTAAGCAATTTCACTCTCATCAGTTTATCCAGTACTTATTTCTTTGGAAGTGACAAAGTGCTTAAAATACTTTAATTTTTCACAATATCTTTTAACACGTTTTTGTTAATCTCTTTGCTATAACCATATTGCCTCTCTTTCATAAGCATGAATTTCAAATAATCCAGCCCAAATCATCCCCAACAGAAATAAAAAGAAACACCATTGTCTTTAAGAAAGAAATATCTAGCCAAAGACAAAGAAACTTTGTCCATTAGCAACGGAGGTAGGAGACTTAAAAAACAAAACAAAATGTACAGAGATATTAAACAAAGAGTCCTCTGAAAAGGATGCAATGTTATGTTTGTTTGGAATAAGAATTAAGGGTATCCTCTTGGTAGTTGGAATTTGTACTTAAATGGCAGACATAATTACTTACGTTCTTGTTCGTTATGCTTATCTCTAAAATGAGGACTCCCTTATTTTACATGATTACTGTATCTGTCAGCATTTTTTATTAGTCCAACGTTGTTTTGATTTTCATTTAATGCTGCAGTATTTCTCTGTGCTTACAGAAGTTTGTTATGTACCAATGAGGTGTTTTAACAATAACAACAAACTTTTAATATCATGCATATTTTATTCTCATTGAGGCCCCCAGTTATTATTTTCTAGTAACTGTTTTTCCCTCTATTCAACATCTCCATCTTTGGAAACATAATCTGAGAAGACACTGAAGTTGGAGAAGAAAAGATTTCCTCCCTTTCTAGGAGGGACCTTGTTTCCTGACTTTGAATTTGTAGCCATTGACCCTCTGACATTCTTCCACAGGAAGCAGGGTGTAGTAAACAATACAAAAGACCAAGAACCAACCATTGACCTAAGTAGGGTTGCTTTGCATGAACATATATGAGTATAGGTCCCTGAAGAACTCTAATTAAATCAGGGGTGAGGTACATCCACTTCCCCAATTTATGGGTTAATTCTTAGGAAGTACAGTATTCAGCTAGTCATTCCTGTGAGTCAGTGAGAGAATTGATTTAGATGAGGAATTGCCCAAATGCACAAGCAAATCGAGGACCATCAATTTTGTTTTCTCTCTTTTGTTCAGAGCAGAGAAAGCTAGAACTTAGGTTAGTTATTCTTTTCAATTTTAGTTTTTAATGTTAGTCATATAAATAATTAAAATGTAAATGTGTACTTTAGGGTGACTCATATCACAGAGAGCAGGTCATTTAGTAATTTTCAATAGAATCTTTCTTTAACATTGTAATTCTATTCAGTGAAAGAGCTATTGAAAATAAACTTAGGATTCACTCAGCAGTAGGGAAGTACAGAAATATATGCTTATGTATTTTTTATCATAATATTTAATTTTATATTAAAAATGCATTACCTTTGACAGAAACAAAGGGAACTCGGGGGAATAAACACACCAGTCTGTTTCAGTTCTCTTAAACCAAATAGAATTTGTGATTTGAGATTTGCTTTACATCTCGGAGAACCAGAGACTGCCTTGTTTGTTAGATGACTGGCTAGTTTTCGGGGACTGAAAGTTAGTCTTTTCCTGCACAAAAGCAATCAGCTGATAAAATGCAGAAGACATTATCATGTACTAATGTAAATTAGACATTGTCATGTACTAATTTAAAGTAGTAAGAAGAAGATCTACTGACCCTGAACTATTGACTAAATAAATAATAGTATAAAATTCCTGTAGCCGTGCACCTAGGTAACTCTCCTGTGAGGTCTGGGACCCCAGTGACCTAAATAAGCAGGGTGCACAAGAGCACTGTCATTGGCCATGAGTTTGTCCTTTGGTCTGCGAGGGCACTTGGCAGAGGGGAGGTGACTGTGGTTTGGGTGTGGATGTGCTGTTTCAGTGGTGCACACTTCATTGGTCCCACTCATAACCTTTACAGATTTTGGTCGGAGAGGATGGAAACAGGTTTCCAAACAGAGTGTATACTAGTCAGGGATCTCCAGAGAAACAGAACCAATAGAGGTTGACTATACAGTACAGCAGTCCCTTCTTATCTGCAGGAGATACATTGCAAGACTCCCTGTAAATGACTGAAACTGCGGATAGTACTCCACCCAATATATACCATATTATTTCCTATATGCACCTAGCTATGATAAAGTTTAATTTATAAATTAGGCACAGTAGGAGATAAACATCAATAACTTTGGATACTTCAGGGTGACTTGTATCACAGAGAGCAGATCATTTAGTAATTTTCAATAGGATCTTTCTTTAATATTATAATTATAAAATAGAACAATTATAACAATGCACAGTAATAAAAGTTATGAGATTGTGACATTATGTGATTGCAACTAAGAGGCAGGGAGGGGATAGAATGTGGAGATGCTGGACAAAAGGATGACGCCCATCCCAGGTGGGACTGCAGTGGGATGGTGTGAGAGTTCTGGAATTTTCCACTTAATATCTTCAGACCGCAGTTGATCGTGGGTAACTGAAAGTGTGGATGGTGAAACTGTGAGTGAGGCTGAGAACTCCCACCATCTGCCTTTTGCAAACTGGAAACCCAAGAAAGCCTGCCAGTGTATATTTTGAAGACCTAAGAGCCAGAGAGATGATGGTATAGATTCTGTTCTGAGTCCAAAGGCCTGAGAACCACTAGCATCCACTCACGCAATCAGGCAGCGTTCCTCCAGTTCACCCTTTCTCTGCTTTTTTGCTCTATTCCTGCCTCCACAGATTAGATCATGCCCACTCCTGTTTGGAAACGCCATCTGCTTTACCCAGTCTACTGACTCAAGTGCTAATCTCTTCCAGAGACACCCTCACAAATATACCCCAAATAATGTTTAACCAGCTATCTGGGCATCCTGTGGTCCAGTGAAGTTGACATTTACATTTAATCATCACAGAGGGTAATTTTATTTCTAGTTGGACAGGGTTCTGAATATATCTATATAAATGTCCAGTTATAATTAAACAATTGATGTAACTGCTTAATTAACTTTTTTTAATTAATGGATTACTTAACAAAGTAATTAACTAACTTGACTTTGGAGAGATAAATGTTAAAAAAGGGAGTGGTAAAGGCATGTTTAGAGTACACTGAAGAACAAAAGTATTTGTTGAACTTGCCCATAACCTGGACAAGAATAAGCTCCTAACACATCAGCAGTACGTCTTATGAAAACAAGCGTATTTTTAAGGGAAGCAGTTTATGCCTTGTTCTCTGTAGTTATTCTGAAAGTGTCCTATTATACAGTTGGCTATCAGGTCAGTAGTCAGGTGGTCCATGGATGCCTGAATTGCATGTTAACTGAAAGCTCAGTAGGAGTAAATGTCACCGGGGTAACTGTCACATACTCTATTAGCCTCATCCCTCATGTAAGCTGAGTGTCAAGGAAGGACTGTTAGAGCAACTCAATTCTTTCCAAAATTGAGGGATGTGAATGAAAGCCACACCCAGGTGGTTTTGTTTATGAAATTTTGATTTCATTTATGAAAGTTTGGGCAGAGAATTCCTCATCCATTTAAGCCATGCTTGTGATCATGGTAATAATATCTTTCTAAAAGTTAACTAGCTGAGTTAAGTGAAACAATTTCTATGCTTTATCAGTATCTGCAGATAGAAAAAATATACACCTAAAACTGAAAGTTGTTAATGATGATGAGGTTAACTCAGAGTCCAGTCTAACCGCAGACTTTCCAAACTACCTACCAACGACAAATCAGCATTGCTCATGTGCCATGATTTCCAATAAGCCTGGATACCCTGGTGAGATTTTTTTACTCAGAGTAACCACTATTTATTACCATCCAAATAAATAAGTGAATGCTGTTAGAGACCATATTACAAAACTCCCGAGGATTGCCATTTCCCTGCAATAAAAAGCATGCAGTGTAGAACTGTTGAAATATGCTGCTAAAAGAGTTTATGTTTCTTTTACATTAGGCCTGGTAGTAAACAGAGGGCACCTTCAGAGAATATAAATGATAATGATGGTTTCTTTCTAAGACATCAGAACTGTGGTGAGCACTAACTTCTCAGAGAGTTTATCTCCGATGTAATGACATTTCTCCTTTTAGAGATCTATCTTTCACGTCAGCCACATCACTTTCTCCTATTTGGGTCTCAGGGCCTCTAGCATTTCTCCAGATTAGAAGTGATGAGCTTTAGTTAACCAAAAATCGCAGCAGTAAAAGGATTTTGTTAAGGACTCTGATCAAAACTCAGCTATTTCTTTCTCCACTTATTCTATATTCAGTGTCAGACCCTTGCTGCAAATCTTTGTTACTTTTATGATTGGATAGTTTTCTCAAGGGAGATGGCCATCCATGGAAAGAATTAAATGTGCATTAGCAAGTCTGACCGTTTAGGTTATGTTTACACTAACACTATTAGTTCTTGGGTAAAACCTCAGGATGAAGATTTCATGTATAGACCTCCACCTCTCAGGGCATTATAAATTGTTAAAAGGGTCTTGGAGGCATGCTCAGGAGCTATGGGATTCCTACTAATACTTTTTATGGGTGTGGTTTCAATGGAGACCTTTAAATGAGCTGTGATTTTGAGCCAGGTGAAGTACTTTTTCACACATTTTAAAAGTAGCAACGTGAAAATGCGGAAGGCAATGTGTTTGGGCCAATATTTATGCACTGTAGATTTGAATTGTTTTCACTTCAAAATTGAGAAACTAGTCATCTTTTGCTCTTACTTTAAATAAAATATTAAATGGAATTAATTCATAAAATACTTTTTAAACAAGGGTTGTTTTTAAATGTTTTATTCAGGAAAGCAATTTCCTGTTTTCTGAAAATCCCACCCAAAAGTTTATAACAATAATTTAGTAGTTTGTTCCTTTGAAAAGTAATAAATTACGTTTCCTTTTCATGGGGAGATGTGGGAGCCTGTGTGTTAGGCACGGCCAGAGGAATGAGTCATGGGAGACCAAAATTAGTCTATTAGAAATTGGCGTGTTTGAGCTGTGGGAGGTCAGGCTAGAAAAACCCATCACCTCCCCGAGCACAGAGGGGTATGGCGTTTTATAGGAGGGGGTAAATGAGGCTGTTCCCCCTTCAGTGCTTCAGGGGGTTTTCTTGACAAAGGGTTTCAGGGCATGACCAAGTCCTCCAGCTCCACACCCTGGCCCAGGTCGCTGTCCCACTGCGCAGGCCCACCCAGGCCTGCTGATCATAGGCCCCTAGGAGATAAAGCAAGACAGGATCAAGACAAGATGGCTTTTAAGATGAGGTTTCTGCTCCTGGCCTAAATACGGCTCATCACTGTGAAGGTCAATTGTATAATCTTCCAGCTCCCAAATATTTCTGTCAAGCTAATATCAAATTAAAATGTCCTTGAAGGGGGGAAACCAGAAAATGGAATTCACACTTAGTAGATGTGGCAGAAATTTATCAATCAAAAAAAAATAATAATAATATATATATATATATATTTATATATTTGTTCCAAACATTTTAAAAATCCCTTGTTTAAAAAGTATTTTAAAAATTAATTCCATATATATATATATATATATATATATATATAGAGAGAGAGAGAGAGAGAGAGAGAGAGAGAGCAAGAGAGAGAGAAATATGAAATTTAATATTTGCCCTTATATATCTGTGGGATTTTTCTAGTATTGTTGGTGGGATGTTATTCTTCTTCCCTGCTTGCTAGTGTCCTGCATCACAAAATTCCTCTACCTCACCCCCATCTTACAATGTCATTTAAACACCATCATCAGCCAAACCCTGAGGTTAAATCTGTGTTTAGAATGAGTGAACTGAGAATGTCAATGCATGTTCCTTACCCACTGTGTCCCACTCTCAGATATGTGCGTTTGGGAACAGTAGAGTAGTTTCCTCATATAAAAGCAAAGGACCATTACAGAGGAAAATTGCATGGGATGGTTCTCCTTGGTGGAATTCCCATGGACTCTGCTTTCATGTAACGTTAAGATTTATTCTGTGTTTCTAAACCTGTTCCTTTGTTCCATACCTGTGGCATGATTAAAAGCCAAATAATGGCTCATCATATGCTTTGTAGAGCGAGAGGGAGTTTGTTCAATATTTCAATATATAATGTCTGTCTTGTACACATGAAGCATTAGTGATGCCTGGTTTTCTAGGGCATTAGTATGGTGACAACACTCTTAACATTAGCCAGGTTTAGAACATCTTTGCAATGCACACATGTGATTTATAAAGGGATTACGAACCTAAGGTAAGATACATTTGGCCCCATTTCCCTTGGATCTGTGCAAAATAAAAGCAAAGTCCCAGTTTGGGGCTGGAAGCTGATCTAGTATCCACTATGGGGAGGAACACTGTAGAGAATAGATGAAAAGGAATGAAGACTATAGCCACTCAAAATAAAGCACTCAAGTGATTACCAGTACCCAGAATTGATGGCACCAAACAT
The DNA here is from genome assembly GCF_036562045.2 of Rhinolophus sinicus. NCBI lineage: Eukaryota > Metazoa > Chordata > Mammalia > Chiroptera > Rhinolophidae > Rhinolophus > Rhinolophus sinicus. The sequence goes on along the minus strand of NC_133754.1, from coordinate 25,968,527 downwards.
TGCTTTTTGAAGAACAAGCAAATACTAAACAGGGAGTTTTGTGAGCAACAGGAAACAAAGGTTGATGATTAAAGTCTATGCAAGGCACCAGGAGGTTGGGCAAACAGAGAGGAGAAGCTTTTGGATCAGAGAGATAGAGCTGAGCAAGTAGCTGGAATTCATTTGCTCTGGGACCAGGCAGTTAGCTTTGACCTAGAGAATTCCTTCTTGAGTAGCAGCTAATTTTTCTGCATTTGATTTTTTAAAAATGTTTCCATTCCCCCTTTGTTTAAGGACTTTTGTGGTCTCTGTCCAGCAGCTATGGGCATGAATCTGGAGCCAATATAAGCTAAAGTAAATAAATATAAGTATGTTTAGAACAGTGGGCAGAGAAGAGAGGACGGACTCAGTATTATAGCTACATTGATTATTTTCCCTTTCAGAGGTTGTTCTTCCTCCTGTATTCCAATCTTGTTTGATGGCATCACCACTTATCCAATTATCTGAGTCAGAAATCCAGAAGTCACTCACTCCTAAGCACTCTTTTCTTGCACCTACCGGTACGTTCAATCAATTGCCAAATTTAGTCCATTTTGTCTGAAATATCTCACATAACCTTTGTCTCCATCCAACATGTTCTAACAAAATGCTTCATTAGCTCAACACTATTTCAATATCTTAAGTGATCTTACCAAGAAACCCAGCTCAGGTTTCATGCTGCTTCCTTAGTATTTTCTTTTTCATAAAATTAAAATCTTATCTTACTTCTGTCCTGCTTAAAGCTATTCACTGGATCCATCTGACTGACAGATAAGGTCTAAGTGAAGATGTTTGGAGAAATCAGACCTAGGGATCTAGAATTCAGGGAGAAGAGCTCAGAACTGGATCTGTAGACTTGGGAGTTACCAGCATGGCGATGGAAGTTAGATTCAGAGGTCTGTGTGAAAATTCCTGTGGCGCTCTCACAGACCAAGAAAACAAGAGCAAACAAGAGAATTTGGAGAAGTGTATCATCTAAGGAATAGCCAAAGAAGAATGCTCAAAAAATAATGAGAGGGAATATTCTTAGAGGTGGGAGGAGCATTGAGCTTTACAAAGTGAGGAGATAAGAATGTTTGGTGGTGCCGAGGTAGAAAACGGGCTAATCCAATGGATTTAGCTGTTGGGAACTTGATGGTAGTAAAATCACTGATGAAGCCACTTCATTGGAACATTGAGTACAAGAAGGGGTGAAAATGGGGCAGATGCCAGATATGGTGGTTTTCAGGGAATGGGAAAGAGGTAATGAAGTAGAGGCACTGCTTTAAACATTTTGAGTGCTAACAATAGAGAGATTACAGGAATCGGTAAGACCGAAGGAGATGATCTAGTAGAATGGAAGAGGTTGAAGACCGTGGTAAAGGGTTGCTGGATAAGTTCCTGAAGAAGCAAAAGGGATAGAATGAAGAGTTCAAGTGAAGGAGTTGGCTTTAAATAAGAAAATATTGCTAAGATAATGAGGGGGGAATCTCTGTAGATATGAGCTAAAGTTTGCCAGGGGGCCTTCAGGATGTAAAAATATGCTGTAGAAATTAACAGTGTCTTGGGCCACGCTGCTATGGCTTGGCCACTTAGCTGTGTGAGCTGGACAAATCGTTTTAACCCCAATGGGCTTCAGTTCCTTCTAATGCAGAAGTAATGATAGAGCCAGCTCATAGGGCAAAGAGGATTAAAGTAGTTAATAAGTGGAAAGTATTTAGACCGGTATTAGTAATAAGGTAAGTATCCAGTAAGTGTTGGCCGTTAGCTATTATTAAGTGCAAACGGAGATCGTTACTATGCTTGGGATTCCTATAGTGGTTGTGTCTGTGCTATTTTTACTTATTCTGGTGAAAACTCTACCCCCTCGCAGCAGGGGCAGACACACGGCCAAAGTTAGGGTTAGCGGAGCACTCAAAACTTTTGTCTGTAATGGCTGGTTCAAAGCAGTCACATTATCCAAGCCAGGGCAAACAGAATCTTTCTGCGGATTGTCTACCTGAGGTAAATTGGTAGAAAGTTTTCTTTTTTCCATTTTGCAAGGCTAAAAGGATGTAACTTCGGATTACTGGTATACATATCCCTTGCTGTGTGGAGAAAGAAGATATATGTAGTGGAAGAGAATGAAAGTATTATTCAGAGAAAAGTGGAGACAAGCAGTGAAGAGAAAAAGAAATGTCTGGACAGTGATTGAGTCCCTGTATTCAGTTGTCCTTGAGGCTAAACCCCGGTACTCTCTGGCAATAAGGTGCACAAAATCCCCTACTTTTTAGGCTAAAGAGAATGAGGGTTTGTTTTGGTTTTGGTTTTGCAACAAAAGGAGTCAATCAAATACATAGACAGTTGTGTGCCATGTAGCCTCTAAGATGAAAAGGGGAACAGGTACGAATTGCATGTGACTAGGTTAATCAGGAAATACGAGCAGGAAGTTAGTACATCCTCTATGTCATTTATGCATTCTACTACAGAATAGATTGTTCAATAACTGAGAAGTTCTAGATTCTTCGGTGTGCTTTTTTTTTTTTTTTTTTTTTTTTTTTTAACTATTTCTTTACTCAATTCAAACCCTGCTGGCACGAACTTTGGATTCTTTTCCCCCTCCAACAGTGATCCAAAATATGAAATATACTGTTAGCTTTCTAACATTCTCTTTCCCCTAGAAGGAAGATGAGAATGAGGGGAGGACAGGCAAACTGGAATGTTGGTCTATTGCATGTTCTGTCTTGCTGTCCTCAGTGGTGATGCTCTCCTGACTACTCTATGTGATATTTCCTGCCACCATTGTCAAAATTGCAATGTCCACTCAGATCCTAATTAGCTACAACTGAGAGAGCTATTAAGTTGCATAAAAATAGTCCTGTGTTATTTATATGAAGTCAAACAAAAATGTATCATTATTAAATGTTAGTTCACATGACAGTGGTGCAGTAAGATACCAGGGACATCTGTGAAAAAATTATTGTACTGGAGGTCAGAAAGCCCAAGTTTGGGTCGCCCATTTATTATTAGTGTGTGTCCTCTGTCAAATAGCTATAATTCTCAGAACCCTATTTACTTTTATGTAAAGAAAGAGGCTGGACTTGAGGGGCCTCATACTCAATGATTGTACATTGCTAAGTGTAGTATACGAGTATAGCATCTAAATATGCAATCCCCAAATTTCATTCTCCATAAAACAGGTAGAGTTGGGATGAGATAAACACACTTCTGAACAGGAAATCGTACAAAATCATTTCCTAATAACTTTCTGGTGTTTCTATTCTGGACTAGGGAAAAGTAAAATAAAATTCTCCTTAGTCAGAAAACTTCATTTCATGAAGTCTAGGCAAAAATGGGGATTCTTCAAAACTTATTCATCAAACTTGGCCTGATTCACTCACAGAACTATAAAGACTAAGTTCATTATTACTGTTGATAATATTATAGTTTGGGAAGAAAAAAAGTGGGATGGTAGAGCAGGAATAAATCCTTTGCCTTATAGATTTGGAAAAGATAAAGGATGCTGAGGCCCAGGGCACCCAGGGTTTAAAATTGTATTCCTATGTCTGCACTGATGAGAAAGCCAACTGGGAACGTATCTGTGTGTTGGTGGGAACGTATCTGTGTGTTGATGGGAACGTATCTGTGTGTTGATGGGAACGTATCTGTGTGTTGATGTTCTCCGGCATTAGGTTATCCTGGGTGAACCTAAGACTAAATAATTCAACCTCAGCATTGGGGACAAAGATTAAGAGACTGCTTTGGCTCTGGCAAGCATCCCTGTTAGTTTGCCTGTCTGCTGCAAAGGAAGCGATGAACAAATGGGGGACAATATGACCACAGTGATGTCAAGTCCATGGCTTTGACTCCTGAAGCCAAATGGGTCTTTTGTTTGTTTGTTATGTATACACGCAGAGATATCAAACTTCACAACTAGAAAGTCAACCAAAACGTTCTACACAACAGGTTGGGTAGAAAACAGATTGTTTTTCTTAGTTTGTTGGAAATCTTTTGAAGAGATCAGAGGAACCAATCTCCTAGGAAGTCATAACTTCCCAAGCTCATACTTCTTTAGAGCTTTGTTAGACCATACGTTAGCTGCAGTTCAAGGCAGACTCTCCGAGCCCAGCTAAGCATTTTACAAATATTTAAGCCACATGTCTTTCATTTCGGTTTTATCCCACTATTTCTGGAGCCAATAACAGTTGAGGTAACACCTAGTAAATTTAAGTAGCATTCTGGAAAAGATGGTGCTCTCTCTTTTGCACAGATATGTATGTAATATTTGACATTTACCATTCTTTATCTATAGTTTAAAAACAGAGCTAAATTTAAGTTATTAAACTTACACAGTACAATGTTGTGATAAATTCTATTAAGTTATTATCTCTGATGTGTTACATATTTTCGTGCTTAGAAAAAAAATCACTGTTCTGCTAATTCTTCTAAATATCACATTATACTCAGCTTTTTATACCAAACACCAGGTGATGAATTTTTATCAAAAGCAGTAAAATCCGACCAGTGAAAACAAATAGTATAAATGGACATTGACTTTTCACAGATATTTCTTTTTTCTTCATCTAAGGGCATACTGGAAATATATCTTTAAAATTTTGTGTTTCATTCTATAATAAATTGCCGTTTTAAAGACTGATGTTAATTTACCCTAATATTACAAATTACTGCATTTTGTTGACATCAATTACACTGAAGAAAAGAAAAAAAAACATTTTCTAAGATAAATTGCACAACCTTGTGGATAATCACCATGAACTTGTAGAACAGCTTATTAGCTGTAAAGGATTAAGTGACAGTTTAAAAATATTGCTTGGGACCATCGGAACTCATCTCATTAGAAGATAAAAGCAGTATACTTTTAACACTGAGGCTGACAATTTTTAAATCAGGTGATTATATCTAAGCTATGTGACCTTTTTAAATAAAAGCAATGTGGGAAATTCGATTTTAAATGGTAGAGAATAGTAAGTTATCTAGGGAGACTCCACCATAAGGTCAAAGAGCAATAGGACTGAGAAACTGTAATGATTATAGAATAATTAAGCGCAATTTTTTTCTACCTGAAGACAGAGAGGGCAAAGCCACAAAAATATGCATTGGTGATGGCTCTGTAACTTTTCTCTTGTGGTTATTCTTGAGAATGAAGAGCCACTCAGCTTAAAAATGAAATATGAATTTGAGGAATGGTATCTTAACTCCACTACTATTTTTATCTTTATATACTAATTTAAAATATTTTCTTTTACTCAATTTCCAGAGCTTCAACTTTTCCATTAATCTATTTGTGATAATCATCATTTTTAAGATTGAAAAATAATCATTTTGAATCTTTTTTTACCTATTTCATCTTTATATGAGAAATGCTTCTTATAACTGGCCAACCTTTAAATTTAGTGAACTGAACGTTCTCCAGTTTGAAAGCTTCATTCCTCATGTTCTTCCCAGACACTACAGACATTCCTCTGGGGTTATTCTGTGGGCAATACAGTTCACGTTGTGTGGGTTTTGTTCTCTCATTTTGAGTGTGGAGGAAAGCACTGCACAGATGCAGAGTCCCCAGGGGAGGTAGCACTGATTAACTGCCACTCACAGCCAAGCTGCACAATGCCGTGAGTTTAAACTTTCTTATTGGCACATCTTTGCCCCAAAACTTTAATAGATCCTCCTTATCTACATAATAAAATTTAAAAAATCCTCTACCTGGCATTAAAACGTTCTCAAACCTGGTCCTGTCACCTGTGATGATTTCATTGGTTCTACACACAAGGTAGTCTGAGTAAACACAGGTTAGGATCTTATTGTTAAAGTGTCACACCTGTAATAGGGAAGACATTGCTTTGAATATTAAGATTAGGTGTCATATGGAAAAGGGGAAGTGATTGGTGAAGTTGACTACCAGGTAGGAAGAGAGCATACCTACACAATGGGTGAGTAAGAGCTGGGACAAAAGAGTTAGGCTAGTACATGCATATGAGTGGAACTAGCCCCTAACAAATCAATCATATGCCATTTTCTATAGCTGTGCTGTTAAATATGACAGCCAGTCGCCATAGGTGGTGATTAAACACTTGAATTAGGACTAAGCCACATTGAGATGTGTTGGAAATCTAAAACACACATAGGATTTTGAAGACTTAGTATGAAAAAAGGAGTGTAAAATATCTCATTAATAATTTTTATATTGATTATTTGTTGAAATGATAATATTTTGGACATATTGGGTTAAATAAAACATATTAAAGTTAAAAGAAAATCAGTCACATAGACCAGCTTAGAGCAACTACACAGGCCATACTGAGCTCTCACTGTTGGGAGCTGTGTCGCTGGGTTTGAAAGCTTAAAATGTCAGCTCTTTGAGGGCCTGGAGCCAAATAATCTCGTATCTCCAGATTCTAGAACAGTGCCAGCCACAGAGTAAAGCTAAAAAAATAAAATAAAATAAAACAAAAAAAATGATTAATTAATTAAATAATGAATGGTTTTCTGACAACGTTCAGGCAATATATTTCTTCTACTCTCATGGGCCTCTGAGCTCAGTCCTGGTTATGATTCTTCTGAAACATATTGTCAATGACTGGCTAGGATGGGTGGGTAGGTGGGTGGATGGATGGATAGATAGGTGTAAAGGCATTCACCTTGGGATCTTTTTAAAGTGTTGATGAGATTATGAGCTTCTTGGGAAAATTAGAGATTTAAATAGTATCATACTTTCCATATACAGACAAAATAAAATACAGTTTTATTTTGCCTTCCCTTCAGTTCTTCTAATTTCAATATGAATTAGAAAACGTTGAGTTTATAAGGATTAAAAGTTTAAAAGTTGAGCTAAAAGGATTACTGCAACAGTTGTTTATTGGTTTCCTGATGACTCTAAAAATGTGTATTTCGTCATCCTGACATTCCTGATCCACTTATCCCACATTATTTTCTTCTGTAAATGTCACCCTCTATATTTTCACTGTATATATACAGAGGGTGCCACAAAAATGTATACACATTTTAAAAAAGGAAAAAACTACTAAAATTGTAATATATACTGATAACAAAAGATGAACACAAGTCATGTTTGACTTCTGCAATTACAAGAGGTGCTCAAAGTGGTTACCATCAGCGTCCAGACACTTCTGATTACAGCAAACTACTGCTTGAGCAACATTGACCAAAGTGTCCACTGGTATACATTTTTTTTTGCACTCCCCAGTATACACACACACACACACACACACACACACTCACACAGGGTGCCAAAAAATGCATACACATTTTCAGAAAGGAAAATACTGTATTAAAATTACACTGATGGTAACCACTTTGAGCACCTCTTGTAACCACATTATATTGTATTCATCAATACAATTTATTAAACGTGAATTGTATTCATCTTTTGTTATTGGTACATATCAGAGTATTACAATTTTAATACAGTTTTCCTTTCTTAAAATGTGTATACATTTTTTTGGCACCCTCTGTACATATATGGTTATATATTTATTATCTATCTCCCTTTATTAATTCCTAAGAAGGCAGAGACTTTTTTCCCAGTGTCTACAGTAGAGTCTGGCAGCTGCCAGATGGTCAACATACATTGAGGAATGAACGAGTTGATGAATAATTAAAATGGATGCATGCTCTGTATTCCTGAGAGCAGTTTCAGGAAGAATTGTAGAAAAGAGTCATTCTTTGTCCACAAATACAATACCAGGCATGGAATGTGACTGGCAAAGAAACAAAAAAGTATATGAAGAAGGGAAGAAAAAAAAACTAGATAAACTAATTTAGTTAAAAATTGAATTATTTTTATTTCAGAAATAAGGAAAATAGATCTGCAGACTCATCAACTCTCATAATTTTGTGTGTTGCCAAGTCAAGTTTAAGATGTAATAAGTGTAAGGAAAAGTTTTCTCTTGTAATAGTTAGTTGAACATACAGAAGTTAGTGAACGTGCAGCTCTATTTTTATCACACTGTGATGCAACAGTCTTTTGTATAAATAAATGCCAACAACATGAGGGACACAAAAAAGGTTTCCAAAGACGCATAATCTGTGCAGGCATAAACTGAGGGGAGACAGAGTTAAAAGCAAGGCCACTGACTAACCTAGACCGGTTTGTAGCCAGGATGGAATTAGACGAATGTTGGAATAAAAGCATACTCTTATTTTTACCAGTATGTGTGTGTTTTTTGGTCATTTCAGAATCTGGAATTTTCAAGAATAATGTTTTTCACAACCTGCCTTTCCTTATTCTCTTTGCTGTACTAACTTTCTTTGACCTTTTCCCACAGAAGTCTCAATTTTCTACACAGTTTATCTTGTTTTGTGCGAAACAAAGCAGAAACAAAGATTAAAAGATGGTGCATGTCTAAGTTGATGGTGAGAAGATGCTGAGATGAGTTTGTAAAGCAGCATTTCCATTCGCAAAGACAGGGCAATTCTGGGGCTGGAGGAAGGGGAAGATAAAGCTGCTCACCCTGGTGGGAGCAGATACAGCATGATTCCTAACAATGAAAGGAAAAGCAAAGATTGTTTTTGTTTTTTAATTGCGTAGATCCAGAAACACAGTGGAAAGAACTTGGGACCAAAAATCTGAAATTCAAGGAAGTTGAACCAAAGAGTTAAAATATTTGAGCTTATATTTGGATGAGCTCAAATATCATACCTGGGTCCTGATATGATAATGAAAAAAAGAACAGAAGTGAGAGAATTCGAAACAGGAGGTTACCTTGTGGGAAGAATAAACATTTGCAAGTATGTACAAAATGTCCTAGAAGTCTTTTATTCTAAGAACATGGAGGATTGAACACTTATTTAGCAGGCATCTCTGGGGCTCACAAGCTCCTGTGACAGGGTATGGGTTAAAACAAGGATGAGACACAGTCCCTGACCTTGAGGGGTCTAGTGAGTCCCAGGTTGTGAGATTTGTTTTAATAAAAAAACAATTTCATCTCAGAAGTTAAGGTCAGAGTACTCACAGTAAAAGAAGAATTCATCTAGCCCATAGTCGACTTAATGTCTCAAAATCAAATGAAATAAAAGGCTACCCTCACAGACATCTTTGTGAACCACAGGCATGGTCCTTAAAATATACTTTTTGTTATTCTTCCTGCGTCTGCTAATCTGAACTATAAAACTAGTCATTACCTGGTGGCAAGTGGGATTGCTACCTATTAATAAGCACTATGATTTTTATAGATACAAGGGAATAGAAAATGACAAAACAAAAGCTATACTTTAAGGATATAAAGAGCATGTATTTAATAGAAAGCAATGTGAGGCTTCTAAAAGATCAGATTTCTCTTTAGAAGAAACAGTACTAGAGATAGGAATACTAATTGGATTTTTTACGGAATGAGACAATGATGAGCAGAACAACCATCGTGTCTTAAAAAGAGACGAGGAAAAGGGAGAAACAATGACTTAACACCTAGAACTGTGTGTAATGGCATAATACTGTTACCAAAACTTCGTATTTCCAATCAGAATTTAAATTGAATGCTGATAACATTTATTAAACTCCTATAACTATGTGGCATGCTGTGGGAACTACAGACTAAACCAAAGATCCAGTCACAATCTTCAAGAAACTCCTAATTTATTTATTAAAATAACCAGAATTGGAGGCACACTTTGCAATAAGAGGAAAAAATGTTAGTGGGATAAAGAGAAAACAGGACTTCTACTACAGATTAAAAAAAAACACAAAAAACTTTAGTAGTAAAAATTTGAGTTGGCGTAGTTTTTATTTTTAAAATACTTTTAGTAACTCATTTGCTAGGCAACAGAGCAGCGTAGTAGAAATGAGGGCAGGTTTTTGAATCACAGCTCTGTCACTTACTTGGCCTTATTTAAAAATCTTCTGAATGTCATTTTCTTTGCTTGTAAAGGGGGAGTATCAAATTGAGCACAGTAATATAATGAGGATTAAGTGGAATAGTTTATGTTAAGTGCTTAGCACAGAGCATGATATTAAGTCTTCAATAAATGTCAGATATCATCTTAATTGTCACTGTCTTCATCATCATCATCATCATCATCATCATTGTCACTATTGGAGTATTATGGGAATTATAACAGATTAAAAAAACAGCTCTAGTGGCATCTAGTGGTATTGCAAAAATGGTAAAAATTCTATCTGCACAATATGTATCTTATTTTTCAATGGATATTCTTATCCCTAGTTTGCAAACGGGAAAACTAAGAAAAATCAAATGGTTTGCCAAAAGCCACAGAGAATTAATAATGACACTGTGCAAATGGCGCGCTCTCATGATTAGAAATGTGGGTTGTAGAGCCAGATTACCTGGGTTGAATCCCTGACTGAACCACTGTGTGACTCTGGGAAAGTGACTTACCTTTCTGTGCTTCAATTTTTATCATCTCTAAAGTAAGATTAATGTTAACGACTATCTCTTAGCATGATTACACACCAGTAGCCTATACTTTAGATCACTATGGCAGAGATATTTATTACTCACCCTATTTACAGACGGTTGCCTACATTTCATAGACCCTTTGCAGTTAGGCCATGTGGCTATTTCTGACCAACGAGTGGTAAGATCAGTGTCATTTCTGGACCAAATCATGTAAGAACTGGAGGGAGACTCTTGCTCTCTCTCTGCCCTTACTGAGGTGATCTGGAAATTGCATGTTTGATAGGGCAGTTTCACAGATCAAAGCAGCTTGGATCACTGAGTCACTGCATGGAGATAGTTTCCTTGGAAAGTCACCTGACCTGCACTATAATTTCCCTGGGCAAGATGTAAACCTCGTTGTGCAAAGTCACTCAGAGTTCTGGTTTACCTTTTTATGATGCATAACCTAGCCTGTCCTGATTGTACAATCATGACACAGTGTCAGACCTAAAGCTTACCTATCATATGTATATTGGGAGCTCAGAGTAATAATGAATACCTTTGAATGAATTACAATCACAAGGCTATTGAAAAGATCAGGAAAAGTTGTATTTCCTTCCTTTGTCCTTCATATTTGACCCTTGCCCAATATTCTTCCCAGGCCTGACCCACTGAAATTGC